>NW_026991718.1:71351306-72729639 GCF_029215605.1 Mirounga angustirostris
CAGTAATGCCCTCACCCTAATGTATTTCGCTCTGTGTATAAATCTTACATACTAGACTTTAAAACCCTTGAAGGCACGGACTGTATCTTGTTAAATGACCTAACATAATTTCTTCACACAGTCAATGAGTAACAAATATTCATTGAATGAATTATCACATGAGTGGACTGGGATTAAATGTATTCAGTATTTGTTTATATAATATGTGTCTTATTTCTCTTTGAGTATTCCCTGAAAGAAAGAGCCGTGTCTGCCTTTGGGACCAAGGTTATTCAATTATTTATCCAGCAGATATCCATTAAACTCTCGCCATATGTGAAGAACCATAGAGTGAAAATATTCGCCATTCCTTAGACCAGGAACTCTGTGAGGGTGGGAACCACCCGCTTTCCTTCCTCTGCAATTTCCCATAGAGGACTGTATATTCAAAATGCAAAGTTCATTATAACAATGGCTAACATTTATTGGATGCTTGCTGTGTGTTGGCACCAAGTGCTTTACATGTATTATGGCATTTAATCAGCATAACAACCCTACGAGGTGAAAACTATTCCTCCACTTTATAGACGAGGAAACTGAAGCTTAAGGAATGAAGTAGTAAAAAAAATCACACAGCGATGAAGTGTCAGAATCCCTGGGTCCCCGGTTCTTATTTTTCTAGAGATTTTATTTATTTACTTGACAGAGAAAGAGAGAGAGAGAGCACGCACAAGCAGGGGCAGAGGGAGAAGGAGAAGCAGACTCCCCGCCGAGCAGGGAGCCCGATGCGGGGCTCGATCCCAGGACCCCGGGATCATGACCCGAGCTGAAGGCAGACGCTTAACGACTGAGCCACCCAGGCGCCCTGACTCTTTTTTTTTTTTTTTAAGATTTTATTTATTTATTCATGAGAGACAGAGAGAGAGAGAGAGAGGCAGAGGGAGAAGCAGGCTCCCAAGAGCAGGGAACCTGATGCGGGGCTCGATCCCAGGACCCCGGGATCGTGACCCGAGCTGAAGGCAGCCGCTTAACGACTGAGCCACCCAGGCGCCCCTTGGGTCCCCAGTTCTTATCCCTTATGTTATCCTGACTTCCCTGGGCCACTGGCAATACTGGTTCTCTGGGGAAGCAGCACTGAAAATGATGAGCCATTGAACAGCCTATCCCTCCAGCTCTGCCATGGACGTTGGAGTCTTTCTTCAGTCCCTCCCCTTCTTAGCCAGGACTGACAGATAAGGATGTAGAGATCAAGTTTTTAGACTAGGTGACTTGTAACAGAATTAGTGGTGAATGCCATTTCTGACAGGTTCTAGGGTTTCGTTTTGTGGTATGGGTTATAGGCTCTCTCTCACCTGTCTCTGGCTAATTAGAAAACTAAAGAGTTGTTTTGTTTGCTGAAATTGGCACCCATATGTTGAAAATGTCTTCAAAGAAACAGTGGAGTTTAATGGGGCCTTTTAAAAATTCCTGCTTTGTTGGGTCCAGGATGGATGACGGAGTGGGTGTAACCCCGACTAAACAAGAGTAAAGATGCACAAAAGAGAATAGGTAGGAGGAGCTTGTTCACAGACCAGAGAATTTGATGACTTTCTGGAAAAGAGAAAGTGGATAAGAACTTATTTACAGGTAAAATAGAGCAAAGGAAACTGTAACCCCAAATGTACATGGAGGATAAAGGCAGAGTTGGATAAGAAATAAGGTGGGGGTGGGGAAGGGAGGAAGGAAGGAAAGAGGGAAGGAAGAAAGATTAGAAATGTCAGAGGTGGAAGGATGTTGTTAGGAAGTTAAGCTCCATCTGAAAAACAAACTAATATGCCGCATGATTTCCAGCATGTGACAAAGTGTAAGAAAATGCAATCCCTTTGGCCCTGATGATTGAACAGTTTTCTTTGAACAGTACTGCTCCTTCTCTAAGGGTTCGACAACAATGCTTGGGTATGAGGAAGAACCTTATTTAAAGAGTCATGATAAAAAAAAAAAAGAAAAAGAGTCATGATATTAAAATATCGTCAAAAGGTTTCCAACTTTTACAATCAGTCCCCAGAGAAACCATAGAGGATTGTACAGTTATGGAGTAGAATGTAAAGGTTATGAACAAGGAGAAAGGAGACAAGGAGAAAGTAATACTATAACTGACAGAGGTCGGGAGGAAAGGAGAGGGGTACGGAACAGAAGTGCTAATACCCTCGTTCATGGTAGAGAATCCAAAGATACTGTCTAAAGTTAAGTTATAAAAACTAGATGTGTAAGTGTATTATATAAAGCTGTAGAAATAATGAATAGAAAAGACAATGATAAAATGTAACTAACAATAGTTGGCAGTGGAAGGGAGGTGAAAGGTCATATAAATGAGCTGAATTCTCCATCTCTTATAGTAAGAAGTCAATTGATAAGATTTAAATTTGGTGAATCAAGAAATAAATGATAAGCATCTTATTTTGAATGATCATGACATACAACAAAAGAGCTAAAAATAGCAATGGCTAAAAATGGGCATTTCCTATCTATTCTAGAGAAATACTTCCACATGTGTCCAGGAAGTAGGGACAAGGATGTTCAGTGCAGCTCTGTGTTGTCATAGTGAAAAACTGGAAATATCTGAATGTTCACTACACATAAATAAATTATGGCCCAGCCATATTATACAAGTTTGTTTGTTTGTTTGTTTGTTTGAGAGAGAGAGAGCACACAAAGGGAGAGGGAGAAGTAGACTCCCCACTGAGCAAGGAGCCCAACGCAGGGTTTGATTCCAGGGCCCTGGGTTCATGACCTGAGCTGAAGGCAGATGCTTGATGGAGCTACCCAGGTGCCCTATACAACACAACAGTTACAAGGAGTGAAATACTTATAAAATGCCCTGACATGGAAAGATATCCAAGACATGTTTTTTTAAATTTATTATTATTTTTTTTAGAGAGGGAGGTGGGGAAGAGGCAGAGGGAGAGAGATAATCTTAAGCAGGCTCCACACCCAGTGCAGAGCCCAAAGTGGGGCTCGATCTCACAACCCTGAGATCATGATTTGAGCCGAAATCAAGAGTCAGATGCTTAACTGACTGAGCCACCCAGGTGTGCCCCTTTCCAAGACATGTTATTAAGTCAAAAAAGCAAGTTGTTGGATTATAAATGTAGTATACCATTTGTGTAAAATAAAAACTAAAACAAGAATCCCTATAAAAGACGGGCGCCTGGGTGGCTCAGTCGGTTAAGCGACTGCCTTCGGCTCAGGTCATGATCCTGGAGTCCCGGGATCGAGTCCCGCATCGGGCTCCCTGCTCAGCGGGGGGTCTGCTTCTCCCTCTGACCCTCTCGTGCTCTCTGTCTCTCATTCTCTCTCTCAAATAAATAAATAAAATCTTAAAAAAAAAAAAAAAAGAATCCCTATAAAAGTTATCAAGATTTGGGAGGAAACGCACCCCTGTTAACAATGGTGGTTACCTCTGACGAGGGGAATGTGATTGGGTGATGGTCAAGAAGGACTCTAGCTTTATATGATTTGACGTTTTGGCAAGAAAGTGTTCATATATGATTTGTGTAGCCTGAAACTGATCATTTTTAAGTGGTTACCACTGTGGCAAACATAGAGTTTTTTCATTTAATACCACCACTCTGTGACATAACAATTTCTTTTTTTACTGTGTGCATGTATTACTTTAAAATAATAATTTTAAACAGTAACAACAAGAATCCATGCTTTTTGCCCCTTTAGTTACAGGAAACTTCATAGAACAATGTTGCTGCAGGCAGTTCTCAAAGCCCAAAGGTTGCCCTCCCACCAGCCCCATAAATGATGGTTATTTATGACCACTTCGTGACATAGATGTGTACAGCTATTTACCATTTCTGCTGGGAGGATGGATGTTCACATTCATATGAGACAAAAACAAATCAAGATTCAACAAGACGGGCTGCTGTGGGCTTGGGGATTAGAAGAGCAAAAATAAAAATAAAAAACAAACCCAGCAACATACTCTAGTAAATCACTTTTCCTTTCTGTCTGTTCTTAAGAAAGAATTTAACAACCTCATCTGGGTTGCAGACATTTTTATGTACTTGCCACTGAGTTTTAAAAAGCATGAACAAAATGTTTGGCTGAACTGGCCTCTGGACTGAAGCTCGATTGCAATCATGGCGGATCTTTTTGTCCGGGATTCAGTTTGGCAGTGTATGTCACTTTGCCTGTCCAACAATGGCTCTTCTCTGTTCTCTTATCTTTTTGAGCAACCTTTCAGAAAGCTTCAAAATTTTACCAGACCCTGTAGGTTTCACTTCTTAAGACCAAGTAAGATCATTTGAACATTAGGGGGATGAGAGAAGACCTCTTTCAATTCTTATTCAAATTCTGACCTTCCAACAGCCTCCTTCCTTCAACATCCCACCATTTTGTTCTTTCTGAACCTCGAGGAGTGGGTTGAGTTTAAACTTCCTCTTCTGCTGTTTGTCTTTTAGGCATGATACACTTGGGAAGAACCTAGAATCTTTCCAAAGCAAGTATCACAGATACTGGTTCAGATGGTAATTTGAGCACTTTGTTTTACCTATAAAGGAATTAACATTAATGAGTTCGTTCACAAAAAATATTATTTAATCCTCTCAATGTCCCTGTAAGGCTGGGTTTTAAAGAAGAAAAAACTGAAGTGAGAAAGATTAGGAACCTTGCCCTAAGAGATACATCACAACAAACTGCTCTCTATTCCAGGACCTTGACACAGCTCTCCTGGTCCAGTTAGCTAACTGGAGGTCTTTATTAAAATGCCTCCTAGGCCTGCTTTTAGCTTTTAATAAAAGCACCTTTGTGCACTTTAGTAAACTTCCAGGGACTTTAATGGGGAGATCTCTTAATGAATCCCTTTGAAGTTGCCAACTCCTTCCAGATATATTCACAGTGATACCATGAGTTGCTTTTTAACCTGCTGAAACAAAGCACCCTATCTTTGATGTTGGGCTCAGAATCCTAACCTGCATTTCTACCTGGGGCAGTGCATTTAGGGTGCTGAACTGCCACTCGAAAAGAAGATCCACATGTGTGGTTTCCCCATTATCACCCTCTCTCTATTTAACTCATTTTTTTTTTCTTTTTTTGGTCTAGCTGATGTTGGAAATGTCACTCCTGAACTCTTGGGCTTTGAGATATGCAGGAGAGAACCCTCAGGTCTCTCCACCCAGAACCAAGTAGGTAAAGTAAGAAGATAAAGGATAGGGGCACCTGGGTGGCTCAGTCAGTTGAGCATCTGCCTTTGGCCCAGGTCAGGATCCCAGGATCCTGGGATCCAAGCCCTGCGCCGGACTCCCTGCTCAGCAGGGAGCCTGCTTCTCCATCTGCCGCTCCCCCTGCTTGTGCTTCCTCTCTCTCTCAAATAAATAAAATCTAAACAAACAAACAAAAAAGGTAGAGGACAGAAACATCACCAGATCACTCCTGTCCTACCTTATGTCAGCTGTGGCCCAGGCCCTGACATTACTTTACTCACCTTTATGTTGGAGGTACTTAAACCGAACTGTGAAGGGCTCAAGCCTTCATTTACTCCATTCATTTTCCCATCTGCCACCTTCTCCATTGTCCCAGGCAGTCCTAATGATGCTCTAACATGATCTAGGCTTGTCCTTCCCCCCATCTTCCCAAGTTGAAATCTTCTCACTCTACCTCATTTCCATTGGTTCAAGATGTCTGTGCCTTCCCCAGTGAGCTAGCCTGATAAGCCAACCCATGCAAATATACTAAAAGGCTTAGAATAGAACCTCCCTTCTTCTCCCAAATAAAGCACACATAGTTCGTTCAAGACTAAAAATATCCAAAACTAAAAAGAAAATTATAAATATGTAAGATTTTCCCCACCTTATTTTTCAACTAATTTATCCTGAACATCTTCCCACATCAATCAATTTTATGCAGCATCCTTTTTAAAGTTTCAGAATCCAGTTATACTTCCCTCTCTTCCCACTGAGGAGCATTTAGTTTCTCTCCAGTTGTTCATCTTATGAACATCTTATATCTAAACTCATGCAAAGTATGATTTCTATATCATAACAGGAGGAAGGCCTATTATGCAGCTTCATTCTTTGTGTGTGCCTGGAGCCAACCCTCCTTCCAACAGTATCTCTGTCCTTCACTTGTAATTATCACTCTGAAACCTATTAGTTGGGGGTGGACTTAGGGAAAGGACTTGGGAATCGATAAACCTTGACATTTGTGTCTAAAAATTCACTTTTATTGTATGTATCTCTACTTATCAGTTTGGATAAAAGCTGGTAAGGTTTAACCAAAATCGTCATGGAAAATTCGTGAGAATTCTCTTTGGACAGTCAGACAGGTAACTGAGTAAATTTGGAGTCTGTGGGGCCAACAGCTGATCTGAGTCTTGAATTGGCTGCTTTTTCTTCCTTTGCTTCTGTAAGCCCTTTTTTTCTGAGCTTCAGAAGGTCAAGAGAGGCAGTAACTGTCCCTCTCTTCCAACATTATATTGGAATATAGGCATGATGATGAGGATGAGGATGAGGATAATATTGATGGTAATGATAATGCAATAGACTCTAGCTAAGGCCTTCATCTACTGGCTAAATATTCTATTCCAGAAACAATACTGCAGATCAGGGGAACAGGATAATCAGAACTTGAGTCTTCTCATCCCAGAGGAAATATGAGGGCTCAGTGCTCTCTTCTTCCACCTGCAATGGGATCCAACCGTGTATCCATCCTGCTGTTCCTAGTTCTGTGAAGGGCAGACTGCACAACTCTTTGACAATTAAAAAGCAGACACTTGAGGATTAAACTAGAATTGAGGCAAAGGTTCATAAATCTCCTTTTAGCCACAAGAAGACTGAAGACTTTGCCTCCAAAATGCTGGGAATAAGGGGCTGATGCACCATCCATCACTTTGATGTGTTCAACATTTAGTTATAGAGAGAAGCTCAATTTTAATGGAATACCAGAAAAAAAGTCTAGTGGACAATCTGGTATTGATTTAAGGTATCACAGGGAGTGTGTATATTCTGTGTCAGAAAGATGGAGGATCTTTTCTTGTGACCAGAATTAGAGATATTTCCAGCAAAAGACACCTGAAGGGCATCTGTATACTACACCAGAGGCAATTGCTAGGCTCTCAGCTATTCCTACCTCACACACCTTCTATTTTGGACCGTGGTCCTCTCATAAAGCTTTAGCTCTACTTTAAAGTGTGAGTTGCTGTTATTCAAAGTCCACTTTCATTTAAATGAGGCAAGGATATCTTATATGAATGGGAGGCAGCCATAGATTTGGGGGGATCATAACAGTTCCTAGGTTGTATTATTCAAGGGCTACCAGAAAGACTCCACTCTGTCTCCCACCAGCCGTGGGAGACATATATATAATATTATATATTGTAAATATATAATAATTTATATATTATATAAATATAAATTTATATTTATGATATAAATACCTCTGAGAAGGGTCACACAATCACCTAACATTTTAGAAGGAGTTCGTTTTATTTTATTTTTTTAATTAGCGTAATAATTTTCTAATGAAATCTTACCTAGGACCCCAAAATATAAAAGGCAAGTAACTGGCTGAAGCAGGTGGAGGGCTGGGGCTCACTTACATGGCTTCCTTCTTTTTTTTTTTTTTTAAGATTTTATTTATTTATTTGACAAGGAGACAGCGAGAGAGGGAACACAAGCAGGGGGAGTGGGAGAGGGAGAAGCAGGTTTCCCGGTGAGCGGGGAGCCCAATGCAGGGCTCGATCCCAGGACCCTGGGATCATGACCTGAGCTGAAGGCAGACACTTAATGACTGAGCCATCCAGGCACCCCACATAGCTTCCTTTTTAATCTGAGGAAATCCAGAAAAGCAGTAGTCAGTTGTATATTTTTAAAATGAAATTTGAATTAGACAATTTGCAGGGCCCCTTAAGTAACAAGAAACTTAGAGTTCTTTAATATAAAGTTTGGGTCATTAAAACCGGACAAAACAGGCATTATGAGCTTCTCAACTAATGCAGTAGGAAGGATATACCACCTATGAAGTATCTCCACCAAATGGAAGGAAGGAAGGAAGGAAGGAAGGAAGGAAGGAAGGAAGGAAGGAAGGAAGAAAGAAAGAAAGAGAGAGAGAAAGAGAGAGAGAGAGAAAGAAAGGAAAGAAAGAAAGAAAGAAAAGAAAGAAAGAAAGAAAGAAAGAAAGAAAGAGAAAGAAAGAAAGAAAGAAAGAAAGAATTTAAGCAAACCTCTAGTTCTAAAGTATCTGTTTACAGGAAATAAGAGGATAGAGAAACAAGTTAAATTACACCATGGAGAAATAGCCAAATACAGAATGAGGGAACTTCTACAGGACAAGTGATCTGGTTTGTTGTGCAAATGAAGAGCCTGAGAGGGGGTGAGGGAGGGGAACTATTAGATTTTAAAAGACAACAATCCCCAAAAAGACAAGCCAATTTAAAAAGGGGCAAAGGACTTAAATGACATTTATCCAAAAAAAGATGTGAAATGGCCAAGATGTTCAATATCATTAGTCATTAGGGGAATGCAAATCAAAACCACAGTAAGATACCACTTCACACCCGCTAGGCCAGCTGTAATAAACACTGTAGAAAGTAACAAGTGCTAGCAAGATGTGGGAAAATGGGAGCCCCCATACATGCATGGCTGGTGGGAATGTGAAATGGTACAGCCCCTGTGGAAACCAGTTTGGCGGTTCCTCAAAAAGTTAAGCATAAATGTGTCATATGACCCAGCAATTCCACTTCTGGGTATATACCCAGAAGAATTGAAAATCGGCCCTCAGACAAATATATGCACAGGCATGTCCATAGCAGCAGTGTTCTCAATAGCCAAAAACATCCCAAATGTCCATCAACAGATAAATGGGTAAATAAGTTGTGGTATATACATACAATGGAATTATTTATTCCATAAAAAAGAATGAAATACTGATACATGCTACAATGTGGATGGACCTCGAAAATATTATGGTGAGGGGAAAAAGCCAGACACAAAAGGTCACATATTCTGTGATTCCGTTTTATGAAATATCCGGAACAGGTAAATCTCTAGAGACAGGATACAGATTGATGGTGGCCAGGTGCTGGTGGGGGGTGGGACCAGAGAGCGACTGTTCAGTGGGGCTCTGGGTGTTCTTTCGGAGTGATGACAATATCTTAGAACCAGAGAGAGGTGATGGCTGCACAACATTGTGACTGCACTGAATGCCACCGAATTGTTTCTCTTTAAAATAATTTTGCACTATGTGAATTTTACCTCAACAAGGAGAGATAAACAGATAAATAGATATAGAGATATAAGTTTAAAAAAAAAAAAAAGGACCAGAAATATACCAGCCAAATCAAATGGGTAATCCTTGGTTTGATTCTGAGTCCATCAAAACAGTTATAAAAATACATTTTTGAGGCAACTGGGGAAACTTGAACAGGAATTGAATGATAGATGATATTAAGGGATTATTGGTAACTTTTTTTGAACTGGTGGCATAGTGATTGTGTTTTTAAAAACTCATTTTCAGAGATTCATTCTAAAGTATTTATGAATGAAATAATATGAGGTCTAGGAGGTGCTTTAAAATATTCCAAAAGGGGGGGCGGGGCACCTGGGTGGCTCAGTCGTTAAGTGTCTGCCTTCGGCTCAGGTCATGATCCCAGGTCCTGGGATCGAGCCCCGCATCGGGCTCCCTGCTCTGTGGGAAGCCTGCTTCTCCCTCTCCCACCCCCCTGCTTGTGTTCCCTCTCTCGCTGTGTCTCTGTCAAATAAATAAATAAAATCTTAAAAAAAAAAAAATTCCAAAAGGGGCACCTGGGTGGTTCAGTTGGTTGGACGCTGAACTGTTGATTTTGGCTTGGGTGGTGATATCAGGGTCCTGGGATCGAGCCCTGTGCACCCCACCCCCAGTAGGGCTTTGCGCTCAGCAGGGAGTCTGCTTGAGGATTCTCCCTCTGCCCCTCCCCCTGCTTGCACGTGAGCTCATGCGCTCCCTCTCTCAAATAAATAAATAAATATTTAATAAAGTACTCCAAAAAAAAAAAAGTTGAGAGGGAGAATAGCTGAAACAAGATTAATAAAATTTTGACAACTGATAAGGCTAAGTAACGGGGACATGAGCATTATTGCTACTTTTGTGTATATTTGAAATTATCCACAATGAAATATATCTAATTTGGTTTAGAAACCATAGATTTATTTAGTGCCATTTATGGTCCTTCAAGATGGACTTGGGATAGGTGCCTGGGAGGTTTTTAGCAAACATGAGAAGAGAAGGAGATAGGGAGAAGGAAAAGCAGAGATGGAGAAGAGGAATCCTAGAAGGGAACACCAAAGGAATCTAAAACCCCATAGTTCACAACTTTGCTGGGGGCAGGGCCCTCGGGAGGAGAGAGAAAACTGTGCTTCCTCAGCTACAAACATGGGGTAGGGGACACTCAGTGTATCCCCACCCAGGGCAAAGGAAACAGCATCCTCATGCCGATTACCAGTGGCCAAACATTTACTGGGTGCCAACCATGCAGAAAATACTGTGGTTATCAGCAGCTCCCAGTGAAATCACAGCCTTGAACAGTGTCCTGCCCACAGTTAGTGATTGTATCTAAGTAGCCCTTACACAACTTGGGGACCACCTCTTCCTGGATATGGAAGGAACCTGAGAAATCACAGATCACTCTTGATTTTGTGAAGTCACAATGGCCTTTGCAGTGGTCAGGAGCCCTGGGCTCTAGTCCTAGCTCGACCAATTACGAACTGAGTGCACCTGTCTCTAGTTGCTGACTCTGAGCACCGCATTTGTGGAATGAGAGTTTGGATGGTTTCTCTCGTTCCTTCTAAGCATTCAATTCATTCATTCATTTACTGGATGAACATTTATTCCATGAATAACCTTAATACATCTACAGCTAGCAAAGAACTCTACCTCTCTGTTAAACACAAAATCTCTGTAAAAGTTTTTCTTTGGCAGAACTCTCTGCCTCTTGACTTCAGGGTTGAGTGTTACTCAGCGTTTCTCCTCTGAATGGGAAACATGCAACAAATATCTCTCTTTTATCCCTGGTCATAGGTGCCTCATTAGGTGGGGCCCTAATATTGAAGAAGGAAAGCAGCTTTATTTTGCAATTATCGAAGGGCAAGGAGTTCCTCCTGAATTTCCTTTCCTTTTGTTAAAAAAAGTCCCCAAATTTTGCCATCCATAGAAAACCTCTTAACGTTTTCCTGTATGTCTTTTCGGATATCATTTGTAATGGTTATGTAGTATGTCTTTGTATGAATGCACTATAATTTGCTTAAATGTTCTCTACTGGGGTAGTTTCCTACTGTGAAATAGGAACACCCTTGTACACACATCGTTGTTCAGTTGTCCAAGAAAATCCTAAACGTGGAATTTCTGGGTCAAAGGGAATGTACATTTAAAGTTTTGATAAAGCTGTAAAAAAAGGGGGGGGGCACCTGGGTGGCTCAGATGGTTAAGCATCTGCCTTCGGCTCAGGTCATGATCCCAGGTCCTGGGATCGAGTCCCGCATCAGGTTCCCTGCTGGGCGGGGAGCCTGCTTCTCCCTCTGCCTCTGCCTCTCTCTCTCTCTCTCTCTCTCTCTCTGGCTCTCATGAATAAATAAATAAAACATTAAAAAAAAAGTTTTGATAAAGCTGCTTAAGTGCCCTCCAGAAAGACTAGCAATTCACACTCCCAGCACTGTATGAAAATGCCTTTGTCGCTACCTCCTCCCAACGTGAGCGTTCACATTCATTTCAGTCTTTGCCTATCAATCCTTCCTGGCATTTCACAGCGTCTCCTATAATGCTGCGTTTGCATTTCTATACCTGAGAGGTGCTATAACAGTGTTGTAAGTTTATCCAGAGGTGGCAGCTTCCTTCCTCCATTTCTGAGGGAACAAGATCTATCACAAGTCACCTGAACCTCTTAGCTCTTAGAGCAACAGTCCAGACTCTGCAGGCCTGGCTAGTTTCTCCCTTTCTTTGTCCTGCTGCCGTAGTAAACCAGCGTACCACCTCCGCACCAGGCTCCCAGCTTCAGGACATACTCATTCAAATCACCTTCTTAATCACAAGCAGCTAAAAGTTAATTCATCACCGCTCCTGTTTTGGCTGTGTAAAATAAAGCCTTCCTGCAACCCAATTCTGCAATTAACACTTGATTTGTTTGGTATAAAGTGAACTTTACTAAGTAAGCTGCCATGAGTGATAGAAGAGATTCTGTTTTATTTGGATTCCTTTCAATTATGATTTCCTGCTAGCTGCCTGACTTACAATCAGCCAAACACAGAGGAAACCCCACACCATAGGTAACCATTTTTCTTTCTTAAAACATTCGTTTTAATAGGTGTTGGCAAAGACCTATCAGATTGCTAGGGTTTTTTTTTTTTTTTTCCCCAGCAAATTAAATACCTGATTTATTTTTCTGGCCAATTTTCCCTCCCCTCCCCGCTGCTCCCTCCCCCGCCCATGACATAACAGTCATGAGGTTATGAAAACAGATGGAGAGAGGGTATGAGAACCAGTAAGGCTCAGAACATGCTATCTGCCAGCCTAAGCTGACTTCATGGTGGTGTGCAAATTCCTATTGCGTTTTCTCTGCAGAAAACAGGCTGTTACATATTTCTCTTGGTTGTACTGTGAGATCAGCTCTCTATCTGTGAGATCAGCCTCTCCCCTGAACACAAGTCTCTTAAATAAACCACTAGTCCAGGTAGTGTTTCTAGCCAATGCACTGATAGAAGAAATGAGGATGTTTTATTCCCTCTGAAGAGGACACGGTGTGAAAGGCAGGCTTTTTAGAAGGGTCACGCAGGGCTATGGATTTTTGCGGGTCATGAATCAAACTGTTGATAAAAAGCAATGTGCTTTCCGGGAAGGTGTGATTTGAAGTAGCCTTGACCCAGACATGGTGAATATACAGCACATAAAATAAGAGACGATGGTCACCTGGGTTATAGGGAGGTGGCTCCAGTAATTTTTAAAAGTTGTATGTTGAAGACTCCAGGGAATACTTTAAAAGTATATATAGTCTTTTGGAAGAATTTCATTTGCTAGGCACAAGGGGCAGCTGTTGGAGTATGTGGCCATCAGAGGGCTCCCCTCTTGGCTTTGCTTTGAATTCACACACTCTCTTCCCCAAAAAGGAAGAGCAAGTTGATTTAGGGCAGCATTACCCACCCTTTTTGAACACATACCTTATTTAGATAAATGTAAAAATCTCATACACAACTCCCACAGAGATTCTGACAGCCTCTACATATTTCTAACTTAGGAATCATTACCTTCTGCACACCCTCACCAGCCTGGGAAATTTTATTAGCTTTACTTATAGTTGTTTTCATTATGAAAATAATAAAAGATAGTTTTTATTTGCCTTCAAATATTAAAAATGTCTTCCAATATTGAAAATGACTTTTCAAACTATACAGTTCTCCCAAGAATGGATAATGGATATCATAGAGGATCAGGAAAGTCCAGATTCCTAAAACTCACTAGTCTAGACTCCTTTCCTACCCTCCTCTGTGCATCATTCCTGTGATTAAGATTGTAGCCAAGAACTCTACTGGTCATTTACACTTTTGTATGAGTCTATGTCACTCCGTTGCTTCTCCAGAGTTATATGCAGATGATGCCTTATCTCTGATCGGAAGTTGAAAGGCCTCTGATTGGGGGGCAAACGTTCAAAGTTGTATTATCAAAAGTCCCAAACCTGGCAGAACCTACTGAATCACCTTCTCCAGTGGTATGGCCTGCAAACCTTTATTATTGCAAAGTCACCCCAGCTGGCTCTGATGCATGTCCAAATTTGTAACCAGCCAATTGACCCTGTGGTGGACATTTACCTTCTTGGCTGCTCCATTTTTTTTTTTTTTTTTTTTGACAGTCATCACATTTTAGTAGTTCTCCACATTGGGAATCCCACCTTTCCAGTAAAAGATCTAAATAAACTATTTTCCCAGATCCCTTTGCTGCTAGATGTAAGCACATGACAGGTTCTACCATTCAGAGGCACCTATGTGAGATTTTGATTCAGAAAGAGCCACCTAAGGAAACAGCCTAGGCACTGGGTCCAGCTTTTCTAGCACAGGTGGCCACAAAGGCAGTGTATTTTTTTTTTAAAGATTTTATTTATTTATTTGAGAGAGAGAATGAGAAAGAGAGAGCACGAGAGGGGGGAAGGTCAGAGGGAGAAACAGACTCCCCGCTGAGCAGGGAGCCCGATGCGGGACTCGATCCCGGGACTCCAGGATCATGACCTGAGCCGAAGGCAGTCGCTTCACCAGCTGAGCCACCCAGGCGCCCAAGGCAGTGTATTTTTTAGATTGTCAGTGGTGCCGCAGAAAGCAGATTACGGCAGAGGCTGTGTTGTTCTGAGGCATGTGATGGCAGCAGCTCCCTCACCAGGCAAATTCAGCAGGGTGGACCTAGATGTTATTCCTAGGAGCTCAGTCTAGAGTACTGATTTTCAATCTTGGCTATATATTGGAGTCACCTAAGGAGATATTTTTTTTTAAAAAATACCAATGCTTACATTCTACCCCCAGACAGTCTGATTTATGGAATGGGGTATAATATGACCATTAGTTCCCAGACAATCCCACTGTGCAGCCAAGTTTGAGAACCTCTGATCCAGAGGTTCTGCCTCTTTTCCTTCCAACAATAATTTAATAAATTTCTCCCCAATTAAATTAGCTACAATGCATTCTCATGTCTGCAACTAAAAAACCTGACCAGTGCAGATTCATAAGGTGCCTTCCAACTCTGAAAGCATAGAATTTTATGGTGTGCTGTTCTTTTAATCATTAGAAGGGTACCAAGACAATTTAATGGGGGAAAAAATTCTCTTCAACAAATGGTACTGAGACAGCTGGATAGACACATGCAAAAGAATGATGTTGGACCCCCTACCTCAATCCCATATGCAAAAATTAACCCAAAATGAATCAAAGACCTAAATGTAAGAGCTAAATTATAAAACTCTTAGAAGAAAAAATAGGTGTAAATCTTCTTGACTTTGGATTTGTCAATGGTTTCTTGCATAGGACACCAAAGCACAAGCAACAACAACAAAAATAGATAAATTGGGCATCATCAAAATTGAAAAATCATGTGCTGCAAAGGTCACTCTTGAGGAAGTAAAAAAGACAACTGACAGAATGGAAGAAAATTTTGCAAATAATATACTAGTGACTTGTAATATATAAAGAATTCCTATAACTCGATAATAAAAAACAAATAACCCAATTAAAAATGGGCAGAGGGGGACCTGGGTGGCTCAGTCAATTAAGCATCTGCCTTCAGCTCAGGTCATGATCTCAGGGTACTGAGATTGAGCCCCATCTCAGGCTCCCTGCGCAGTGGAGAGTCTGCTTCTCCCTCTCCTTCTACTCCTCCCCCCCAATTTGTGCTCTCTCTCTCAAATAAATAAATAAATTAATTAATTAATTAATTAATTAATTAATTAATTAAATCTTTAAAAGAGAAAATGGGCAAAGGATCTGAATAGACCTTTCTCTGAAGAATATATTAAAATGGCCAATAAGCATATGAAGAGATGGTCAGCATCATTAGTCATTAGGGAAATGCAAATCAGAACCACAATGAGACACTATTTCACACCCACTGGGATGGGTATTTAAAATGGGAAATAACAAGTGTTGGTAAAGATGTGGAGAAATTAGGGCACCTGGGTGGCTCAGTTGGTTAAGCAACTGCCTTTGGCTCAGGTCATGATCCTGGAGTCCCGGGATCGAGTCCCGCATCGGGCTCCCTGCTCGGCAGGGAGTCTGCTTCTTCCTCTGACTCTCCTCCCTCTCATGCTCTCTGTCTCTCATTCTCTCTCTCTCAAATAAATAAATAAAATCTTAAAAAAATAAATAAATAAATAACAAGTGTTGGTAAAAATGTGGAGAAATTAGAGCCCTCATACACCATAGACTGGTGGGACTGTGAAATGGTGTAACCATGTTAGAAAACAGTCTGGCAGTTCCTCAAGATGTTAAACAGAGTTACTGTATGACACAACAATCCCACTCCTTGGCACATTCCCAAGACAAACGAAAGCATGTCCATATACAAACTTGTGCATGAATATTCACAGCAGCATTATTCATAATAGGCAAAAAGTGGAAACAACACAGATGTCCATCAACTAATGAATGGATAAATAAAATGTGATCTATCTCCACAACAGAATATTATTCAGCCATAAAAAAAGAGAATGAAGTACTAATACGTGTACACGCTACAGTGTGGCTGAAACTTGAAACCATTATGCTAACTGAAAGAAGCCAGTAACAAAATAAAACCCATACATATTGTATGATTTCACATTTACATGAACTATCCAGAATAGGCAAATCCATAAAGAGACACAGTCAGTGGTTACCTAGGACTGGGAGGGTTGGGGGAAATAAGGAGTGACTGCTAATGGGTATGGGCTTCTTTTTGGGGTGATGAAAGTGTTCTGAAATTTATTATAGTCATGGTTGTGCAAGTTCGTGAATATACTAAAAAAACATCAAACTGCATACTTTAGATATATGGTGTGTGAATTATATCTCAATAAAAGCTGTTACTAAAAAAATTGTTGGAGGGATTCCAAACTTCAGCTTCTAGCAGAAGAAATACTTGGGAGGAAGTGTGATGGGAAATCTTTCTAGGACTCAGGAAATCATGTCAATCACCTTCTCTGCCAGTTGGTAAAATGTGCTGCGGAAAGGCATGGTCCTGCACGCAACAGGAGGCCCCCCAAATAGGTGATGGTAGAAAAAAGAGTTTTAGTGGTAATTAAGAAACTTTTTGAGAGGAAGTCAGGAAAATAATAGTGCATCACTAGTCAGTCTCTTTCCTGTAGTCAGAAAAGAAGGTATGGGAAAGGAACAGTTGTCCTCGGTGTCCTCAGGGGGCATGCAAGATTTGGATGGGTGCTGACGTCAGGGAGAAACCTGATCTGAGCCAATACAGGGACAGAGGTGTTGGGGACGGTAAGAGCAGTTCAGAGAGCAGATGCAAAATCCCTATGGAAAGTGGAAATGTAAGTAAAGTTAAAGAGCTTTGCATCACCAAACTGTCAATATAGGTTACCTCCCAAGAGTGGGCTTGGAGTGGAAGGGAGAGGGCACTTTCACTTTTTATGGTGTTTTTCCTCCATGTAATTAGAATTTTTTTTTTTACAACAAACACATATTACTTTGTGATTCACAACATAAGAACAAGCTAGTTTGCTTTAGCAAGGTGAGTATGACTATTTAAATGAGAAAAAAATCAGGAAGAGAACCATGAAGCAGAAAGGAATGGAAACAGGAGAGGAAAAGAACAGAGAATGGGGGATGAAACTCTCACCACAATGGTATTTGGCAAAGAACATAAATACATTATTACTTCAAATTTTTTACTAAACTAGCTGCAGAAGAGTTTTTGTAGCACAGGAATAAAGACTGTGTCCCTGATTTTGTACCTGCCAATTTGAGTGATTTCTCTCAAGGTTATGTAATTAAAGGTGGACTAGAATTTTAGTAAAAGCAAGTTGGAATAGACAGGTTGGAATATTGAATGCCAAGCTAATATGTTAGTTTCTTCTGTAGACAATGAAAATTTCTTCAAGAATTTCAAGCAAGTGGAATTGCACTGGATAGTGACGTGGAGCAATGACTCCTGAACCTGGATGTGCATCAGAATCCTAGAGTTAGCTTTAAAAACGATATAGATTCTTGGGACCCTACCACCCTTCTTATTCAGTAGGTCTGGACTGGGATCCAGGAATTTATATTTGTAAATCTCATGTGTTACAGATGCTCTATCATACTTAGGAATGGGTAGAGTATATGATAAATCAGAGTGCAGGAGATAATGCAAACAGGAAGACAGGAGGCTGCTGGAAAAGTTCAGCGTGCTGGAATACTAAACTGAAATGGTGGTAGATGAAAAGAATTAATATGACCATTGTTATGAAGACAGATTCAATACGGTGTGGTGAGTGCTTGAGTGTATGTCCCATGAGGCAAATATCACTTTGTCTTATTGACCATTGGATATCCCAGAACCTCACACAGTGTACCTGATGGAATAAACGCTCAATAATATTTGCTGAATGAATGAATGGGAGAAAGTCATAGCTGACTCCAAAGGTTTGAGTAGAGCAACTTTAGCATTAGTGGTACAGACATTTAGGGAATCTGTTTTCAGGAAAGAACAATTATAGACTTTCCATGGTTGAGTCAGAAAGTATGGTGAGATGTACAATGCCTTAGGGATTATAGGAGAATGGTACTTACACCCCTCTAAGGCAGTGTGACTGGGACAGTAGTGGGAAGAAGTCTGGAGAACTTTTTCAGTGACTATTCCGACTTTCAGTAACTGTTTGCAAAACTGAACTCTGGGAGACATTCAGTTGGTTTATGAGGACTTGCTGTGTTCTCTGACTGCAGGTGGAAGGTTCATAACTGGGTGGTTTTCCACACCTCCCCCTTTGTAATTTTCAGTTAAGTCAGCTGTAGTCTCCCCCTACCTTCATTCAGCATCCATGAAGGATCTGTCCTCTGGCCTCATTCACCCATTTACCAACTACATCTTAATTCCTTTCAATTCCCCTCTTACATCGTTCGAATCCCTCCTCTCCACAACCCCAGCCCCAACAACCAAAGACTGTTCCTGTATTTACTTGGCCTTTGACTTTTGTGGCCTGCTTCACCTTCAAAAAGAGATGGGGCTTCTGCTGCCTGGACCCTGAGCCTTCTTTCAGGTATGTTTGTGTTCCTTCTGCCTCTCTCTGCTCCTGGCTATCCTGCGAATCAACTTCCAGGCTGGGACCCCACCAGGCCTGCTTCATTCTTCCTAGAAGGAGGGTCCAACAATCAGGGAGCAGAGAGCTTTGAAAAAGACATGGCACATTTCCCTCCTCCTTATAAGACGATCAAAGACATGGACTAGACCTATGGTTCATTTCCAAGTAGCTGAATCACACACAGGTAGGTGGACTTATAGATCTCAGGAATCATAGGAATTGGTAATAATAATAATAATAATAAATTAATTAATAAGATTTTCTTTTAAATAAAATAAAGCAAAAAAGCTCAGCCTGGTAGCCAGGTGTCATGTTACATTGGAATTAGCTGTGTGACCGTAAGTCATTTCACCTTAAATGAGGTCAGTTTAGCTAACTGATGAATATTGTTCCTTCTAACTCTAATGTTCTTTGATCTAATAAATATATCCCTTTGTTTCTGCTCCCTCTTCCCTGAGGTGGAGGAGAGATTGGTATGGGGTGTACGGCCCCCCAAGATTGTGGAGAAGCACGGAAGTGGCACATCCTAGTTTCCCTGGTTACTGATGGGGGATGGGATGCCAGGAGGCCAGGTAGTCCAGCCAGGCTGAAATGGCTTACCTGAAAATGGTCTCCATAGCCAAGGCACCCAGGAGCCAAGTCTGGAGCCAAAGGAAGGTCAGAGGATTTGAGAACATGACAGTCATGAGTAACAGAGTCAGCACAAAATGGGAGGTGATATGGGAAAATTCCAGGTATATCGGCCTTGCTGTGAGTTGCAAACCTTTCATTTGTAGGTGGTTCATTCCACTCAATGGGCCCAGGATGGAGCTGGGCATGCTGACATCGTATCCTGGCTGCCTTGGCTACATCCAAGGATTTATTGAGTAACTACTATATTCTGATTTCCCTTCCTCACCTCCTGGCCCAAAGAAGTCACATTTTCTCAGGGTAGGACTGATAAAGGAGCTACATTTCTAGCTTTCAAAGGGAGTGATGGGCAATGCTATTTAAAGAACCTGAGGACAGGGTGATGTGTGTTTGTGGAACCAAGGAGGTAAGCCCCCTCTTGTCAGGGTGTACAAACTTCTGGGTCTTCAGAGACGGGAGGGCATCATATGTACAGGATGTCTCATTACATTCTGCTCCTTCCATTCTCTATCTACAAAGGATTGCCACTTAGGAAAACAAGGCTTTATGATATAAGGACCTGTTTGCCTATTTCAAATTGTTTTTTTCTCTCTTATTTCTTATCTCTCACTTTCTGTTTTTTTTTTTTAATCAACTTAAAAAAACAAAAAAACACTTTTTGGACCTTCAAGATGTTGCAAATTTTTCCCTATCATAAACATTACCATGATACACTGTGCTATACATACATCGTTGTCTATTTGTCCAACTAGTTCCTCAGAATAAATTCCTAGAAGTGCAATTGCTGAATCAAAACAAATGGATGTTTTGAAGGAATTTAATAAAATTTACCAAATTGCCCTCCAGAATTGTAACAATATACATGCCATCAGCTGTATTAGGATAGTACCCTTCCCAGATGCAGCAAATATTTTCACATCTTTGTCAGTCTGAAAGGTTAAAAAACATATCTTCTTCTTAAATTAATTTCATTTGCAGTTACCGAAGATTTTTTTTGTTACATATGTTTATTGTCCATTTTAATTCCTTCTTTTGTGAGTTTCCTTTTCATGTTCTTTGCCTATTTTTCTTTTACAACATTAAGCTTTATCTTATAAGTAAGCTTTTGATTTCTTAAGACTATTAACCCTTTTTCCACCATTGCAAGTATTTTTTTAGTTTGTGGCATTCATTTTGCTTTGTCCTTTTTTTTTTTTTTTAAAGATTTTATTTATTTATTTGAGAGAGAGAGAATGAGAGACAGAGAGCATGAGAGAGAGGAGAGTCAGAGGGAGAAGCAGACTCCCTGCCGAGCAGGGAGCCCGATGCGGGACTCGATCCTGTGACTCCAGGATCATGACCTGAGCCGAAGGCAGTCGCCCAACCAACTGAGCCACCCAGGCGCCCTTGCTTTGTCCTTCTTGATCATATAACATTTTATTATTTTTGTTTAGACAAATCTATCTGATATTTGCCTTTAGAAAAGAAAAATCCTGAAGGAAGCCAGAGGGGAAAAACACCTTAATTACAGAGGAACAACGATAAGAATCACATCAGACTTCTCCTTAGAAACCATACAAACAAGAAGAGAATGGAATGAAATAATTAGTGTGTTGAAATTTAAAAACCACCGAATTGTATCCTGTAACATTGTCTTCAAAAGTGAAGGGGAAATAAAGGCTTTTTCAGACAAACAGAAGTAAGGGAATTTGTCACCAGCAGACGGGCCCTTGAAAAAAATGTTGGAAGTTCTTCACAGAGGAGGAAAACTATATAATAGGCCAGAAACTCGAATCTACATTTTAAAAAAGAGAGAAGGATGTTAGGCAAAAAACTAATGAAAGTAAAATGAAATCTTATATTTTTGTTATTCTTAATTAATCTAATAGTTAGCTGCTTGTTTAAGAGAATAACCATAGCAATAATGTATTGGGTAACCATAGCTTATGAATAAGTGAAATGAATGACAGCAAATTATAAGAGACAAGAGGGCAAAACTGGGAATACTCTGTTATAAGGTACTCATCCTGCCAATGAGCAATACAATGTTATTTTAAAATAGACTTAGATTAGTTGTAAATGTATATTGCAAACTTCAGGGCAAACTTTTTTTAAAGATTTTATTTAGTTATTTATTTGACAGAGAGAGAGAGAGAGCAAACACAAGCAGGGGGAGCGGCAGGCAGAGGGAGAGGGAGAAGCAGGCTCCCCACTGAGCAGGGAGCCCAATGTGGGGCTCAATCCCAGGACTCCAGGATCATGACCTGAGCCGAAGGCAGACATTTAACTGACTGAGTCACCCAGGCACCCCCAAGGCAAACATTTTTTTAAAAGTTTTAAAAAGGGATAATTAATGTGTTAAGAGAAAATGGAATAATATAAAATACCCAATTAAGAACAGAGAAGGCAGAAAAAGGGGAAAACAAGAAACAAAGAACAAGTGCAATGAATAGAAAACAGTTGCAACTATGGTAGATATTAATCCAATTATATCAATAATCATTTTATTTTGTTATTTTCATTTTTTTAAGGTTTTATTTTTAAGTAATCTCTACACCCAACATGGGGCTTGAACTCACAACACTGAGATCGAGAGTCACATGCTCTTCAGACTGAGCCAAACTGGTGCCCCAATAATCATTTTCTTCTTTTTTTTTTTTTTAAGACTATTTATGAGAGAGAGAGAGAGAAAAATATCACAAGCAGGGGTTAAGGATAGAGGGAGAAGCAGACTCCCTGCTGAGCAGGGAGCCAGATGCGGGACTCGATCCCAGGACTCTGGCATCATGATCTGAGCTGAAGGCAGACACTTAACCAACTGAGCCCCCCAAGTGCCCCCAATAATCATTTTCTTTTTTCTTTTTAAGATTTTATTTATTTACTTGAGAGAGAGAGCGCACATGAGAGGGGGGAGGGCCAGAGGGAGAAGCAGACTCTCTGCTGAGCAGGGAGCCCGATGTGGGATTCGATCCTGGGACTCCAGGATCATGACCTGAGCCGAAGGCAGTCGCCTAACCAAATGAGCCACCCAGGAGCCCCCCCAATAATCATTTTCAATGAGAACAGAAATGTACCAATTAAAAGAGACTGAAAGGGTGGCTAAAAACCATGTATTATCCATAGGAGGCCCACTTGAAGTATAAAGACACATCCAGATTAAAAGTAAAGGGATAGATGTGTGCCTGGGTGGCTCAGTTGGTTAAGCGACTGCCTTCGGCTCAGGTCATGATCCTAGAGTCTCGGGATCGAGTCCCACATCGGGCTCCCTGCTCAG
Organism: Mirounga angustirostris; assembly: GCF_029215605.1. NCBI lineage: Eukaryota > Metazoa > Chordata > Mammalia > Carnivora > Phocidae > Mirounga > Mirounga angustirostris. The sequence continues at coordinate 71,373,926 of NW_026991718.1, forward strand.
CAGGGAGTCTGCTTCTCCCTCTGACCCTCTTCCCTCTCGTGCTATCTCTCATTCTCTCTCAAATAAATAGATAAAGTCTTTAAAAAAAAAAAGTAAAGGGATAGAGAAAGATATACCATGGGAACACTAATCAAAAGAAAGCTGGAGTAGCTGTATTAAATTCAAAGCTGCCTTCAGAACATGAAAAACTATCATAACAATATCAATAATATCAAGGAAAATTATTAATAATAAGGGGTTCAATTCTCCAAGAAAACATACTAATCCTGAATTTGTATGCATCTAACAACTTAGCATCAAAATATGTGAAGCAAAACTGATAGAACTGGAAGGAGAAATAGATGAATCCACTCTTATAGTTGGAGATTTGAATACCCCTCCATTAGTAACTGACACATCCAATAGGCAGAAAATTGGTAAGGATATAGTTGAACTGGAGCCATCAATCAACTGGAACTAACTGACATTTATAGAATATTTTATCCCACAAAAGCAGAATAAGTCTTCTCAAGCCTACATGGGACATTCACCAAGATAGAATACATTCTGGGCCATAAAACACACATCAACAAATTTAGAATAAAAATCATACAAAGTATGCTCTCAAACCACAATGGAATTAAACTAGAAAATCAGTAACAGAAGGATAGGTGGAAATTACAAAATATTTGGTGATTAAACAACATGCTTCTATTTTTTTTTTTTTTATTTGAGAGAGTGAGAATGAGAGAGAGAGTACATGACGGGGGGAGGGTCAGAGGGAGAAGCAGGCTCCTCGCTGAGCGGGAGCCCGATGCGGGACTCGATCCAGGGACTCCAGGATCATGACCTGAGCCGAAGGCAGTCGCTTAACCAACTGAGCCACCCAGGCGCCCCACGCTTCTATTTTTTTTAAAGTATTTATTTATTTGAGAGAGAATGAGCAGGGGGAGGGGCAGAGAGAGAGGGAGACAAGCAGACTCCCGGCTGAGCTGGGCTGGTCAGGGGCGGGGAGTGGGGAGGGGGGGGGCGGTTTCTATCCCAGGACCCTGAGATCATGACCTGAGCTGAAATCAAGAATCAGATGCTCAACCAACTGAGCCACCCAGGTGCCCCACAACACCCTTCTATATAACACATTGGTCAAAGAATAAATCTCAAACAATATTTTAAATATTTTGAACTAAATGAAAATACAACTTAACAAAATCTGTGGGGTGCAGTGAAAGCAATGCTAAGAGGGAAATTTATAGCATTGAATTCATATATCAGAAAAGGAGAAAGGTCTAGATTAATAATTTAAGCTTCTTAGGACACTAGAGATTTCAGGAAGGTAATTATTCTACTACTAAAAAAACTAAGCAGAAATGAGCTTCGAACCACCTAATTCTTATGTTTGCTCATGCCATTATTTTCTCTGGGTCCAGAATTAACTGTTTCATCTGGTTATTGATCCATGTTATATAAGGCTAATACTAATGCAAATAGTTCTTCAATCTCTGCTGTCACCACAGGGAGCTGCTGCACTGATAATTCAAATTATCAGACAAATTTGTACCTGATATGCATATTTTGGGGGGTTGAGGAATTTCTGGCCTGAAGATTAATTTTAACCAGTTGGACTTGATCTTGCAGATTACATGTTTTCATTAATATTGGGGCTGCCTACAGAAAAACTTCTCCCTACTGAACTGCTATGAGTATTTTGGAATTTTCTGATTCTGAAAGTAATATGAACTTATTGTAGAAAACTTGCAAATTGACAAGAACTTTTGTTTGTTTTTGCCGAGTGAGTGACGGTTGTATGCATATTTGGAGAAGTGAATTGTTCTGCATAAGAAAGGGAGAGAGATCTGGAAGCCTGGGATGGGCAAGCTCTGGAATTGAAAAATCAGACACCAGCCTGTCTGGTGCTACCCAGGGAAAGACAACAAAGAGGAAACCTTGTGTGGCTTATAGCTGGAGAGAATTGAGGGATGAGGCATGTATTAGGGTTACCCAGAAAATCAGAACCAATAGGATATATGCATAAAGAGATATATAACCAACAGAATATATATTAAGTGATAGGTATGTTACCCAGTAGGATATATATAAAGAGACTTACTGTAAGGATTTGACTCATAGGGTTCTAGAGACTGAGAAGTCCTATTACTTGCTATCTGCAAGCTGGAGACTCAGGAAAGCTGGTGATATAGTTCCAGTCCAAGTCAAAAGCCCTGAGAACAAAAAGAATTGATGGTCTAAGTTCTAGTCCAAGTTTGAAGGCCCAAGAACCAGAGATCTAATGGAGTGAGTTCCAGAGGGCAGGAGAATACCAATGTCCAGCTCAAGTAGTCAGGCAGACAAAAGAAAATCTCCCTTCCTCCACCTTTTGCTGTATTCAGACCTTCAGTGGATTATATAACACCCACCCACATTGGGGAGGGCCATCTGCCTTACTCAAAGTCTACAGATTCAGATGCTAATCTCTTCTGGAACATCCTCACAGACACACCTAGAAATAATGTTAACTAGTTATCTGGGTATCCTGTGGCCCAGTCAAGCTGATACATAAAATTAACCATCACAAGACACACCTGAAGGATATATTTGAGTTGCTCTGAACTGTGCAGTGTAAAACTCTCACCTGTCTTTCCTATGGAATCTTCAGTCAAAATCAACACTTGGTCCTGTTGTACTCCTCCTGGGGAATGAAAGAGGTACTGAGTCACTTCAGTGATAGGTTGAAGGCTATGACAGAACCTTGGAGTTAGCCCTAGGGACTTAATAGGGAAAATTTTTTAAAGAAGAAAAGGTAAAAGCTCTTCACAGAAATGACCAGTATTGACCTGGTGGTATTTTTCCCTCCTTCTCTTATGTATGTATATATGTATATGAGTATATATATAATAAAGCTGGGACTGCATTATATAAATAGGTTTCCATTCTATATTTTTTTTACTGAACATTGAATCATAACTATTGGGGAGCCTGGGTGGCTCTGTCGGTTAAGCGTCTGCCTTTGGCCCAGGTCATGATCCCAGGGTCCTGGAATCCAGCCTGCATCAGGCTCCTTGCTCAGCAGAGAACCTGCTTCTCCCTCTCCCTCTGCCCCTCCCCCTTGTTAGTGTGTGCACACACGTGTGCGCACGCGCTCTATCTCAAATAAATAAATAAAATCTTAAATAAATAAATCATGACTATTGGATAATATTAAATATTCTTCAAAAACCTGATATTTATTGGTTGCATAATACTTCATCAATGTTGATATACCAAAGTTTATTTACTTCTCTATTATATGTATTTATCAGTTTTCAACTTTTTATTATTATAAGAACTCTAGCATGGATATCTTTTAATGTAAATCTGCATGGGCATCTACAATTCCTTCCTTAGGATGGAGTTTAGGAAGTTGACAGGCAGGAAGTTTTTTGAGATCCTTGATCCATTCTGCTATTTTGCCAAAACACCTTTCAGAATGGGTGATTTTCACTCTCACTAGCACAACAAAAAGATTATTTTACCTGTTTTTGTACTTTATATAAATGGAATTATAAGGTGTGTACTGTTTTGCGTCTGGCTCCTTTCCCACAATATCTGTTTATGAGATTCATTCATGTTGTCGCATATAGTTGTAGATTGTTTCTTCTTATTGCTGAGGGAATTCCATTGTGTGAATATATGACAATTTATTTATCCATTGGTGAGCATTTGGGCATTTTCCCATTTGGTACTACTATAAATAGTGCTGCTATGACATGTCTTTTGGAGAATGATATATGTCCATATTTCTGCTGGATAGTTATGTAGGAGTGGAATTGCTAAACATATATATGTATGTGTGTGTGTGTGTGTGTGTGTGTGTATATATATATATAGCTTTAATAGATATTGTCAAACAGTTTTCCAAAGTGGTTGTACCAATTTACATCCCATCAGTCATGTATGAGAGTTACAGTTGCTTCATATCCTTGCCAACATTTAGTATCATGTCTTTTCAATTTTAGCCATTCTGATGGGTGTGTAACAGAATCTCATTGTAGTTTTAATTTGAATTTTCCTGATGACTGATATTAAGGTCCTTTTCATATGTCTCTTGGCCATTTAGATATATTCTTTTGCAAAGTATCTTTTCAAATCTTTGCTCTTCTTTCTGTTCAGTAAGTTGGATATATACATGCATTTAAATATCTTTTGTCAGTCAGTGGATTCCCTTTTTGCTCTGTCAGTAGTATCTTTGGATGGACAGAAGTTTTTTATTTAAAATGGTCAATTGATCAATTTTTTTCTTTAATGGTTAATGCTTTTTGTGATTGCTTAAATCTTTGCCCATTCCAAGAACATAAAAGTGTTCTTCTATGTTTTCCTCTGAGAGTTTTATTTTTTTTCTCTTTCATATTTAGATCTGTAATCCATTTGGAATTGATTTTTGTGTATGGTATGAGGTATGGGTCCAGATACATTTTATTCCGTACAGATAGTCAATGCACCCAGCATCATTTAATGGAAAGAACACCTTTACGCGCTGCCTACCATATTTATTGCCTTTGTCATAAATCAGATAACCATATATATGTGGTTCTGTTCCATTGGGTGACTGTTTTTTGTATTGTTGAGACAATATCACAATGTCTTAATTACTTTAATATCTAATGGTGTAAGTCCTTCAGCTTATTTTTCAAGATTGCCCTGTTTGCCCACTTTTACAACAGGATATTAGGGATTTTTTTCTTATTGCTATGTAAGAATCCCTTACCAGTGAAGCATATTAATCCTTGCCTGTTAAATGTGTTATAAATATCTTCCCATTTGTGATCTGACTTTTTATTTTATTTAGTTTCTCTTGTCACAGAGAAGTATTAAATTCTTACAAAGCGAAGTCTAGACATTTTGTGATTTTTTTTCTCCTCCAGTATGTTTATGATTACAAAGTTTGTCCCCAATCCCAATGAAGTTTAAATGCAATGTTTATAGTCACAACATGGAGCGTGTGTGACTACATGAAAATATCTTTTCTACAAAATAATCGATAATCTTGCTTTCTTTCTAGAGAAGGAAGTTAAGGTTCAGGGAGGGCGACAGGGGGATATCACTCCTGCTCAAAATCAGGAGAATGAGAATTCTGAGAAAGCTTTTGTTTATTTCCTGAATTCCAGTCTCATGGGTCAATTACCCCTAATAGAAAAAAAATGTCCCCCTGATTTCATCTGATTGCAGTTGACCCAATCAACAGAGTGGATTGCTGTGTTGGTGTTAGAAAGAGTTAGTGGGCCGTTGGTTTTAAAGACTGGAGCCGAGAGCCTGCAAAGACAGAGCAGTGTCCTTGTCTTGAGAAGGACTGTCGTGTGGCTCACAGGAGGCTGCCGGGGAGGTACTGGCCAAATCAGAGAGGTTTATAAATATGCCTGACCAACGTAGTTGTGGCAGCTCAGCTCACAGAATTCCTTGTGTTTGCATCTGTTCTGGAAGCCGAGAGCAGGAAAAAAAGGTAAGGTAATGTGGTTATTTGATTTCTTTTTCACAAAACCAAATCCTTGTAGTGATTATTAAGCGGCACAGTAGAAGCCCAAATGATGAGGCTGAAATATGGTTTGCATTCTAGCTTTATTTTGATCCTGTGCTCGTTTTTTTTCTTTGCAGGGGAAAAAAGGGAAGCCATAACCACCCCCCACCCTCCCCACCCCCTCCACCCCACCCCCCGCACTATGTGTGTGTACTTAATCCATGGCCAAAGAGAGTTTATGGAAAAGTTTGCCATGTGCCAGTGAAGCGTTTTATTTTTCATCATTTTAAAAACAAAAACATTAACGAAAACAAAATCTTTCCTCTCCTCCCACCAAAAAAAAAAAGAAAAAGAAAAAGAAAAACCCACAGAGCCATAGAGCTGCTCCCCTCAATATGAAAGTTTTCATAACTTAGTCCTTCCCCAAAATTAATGCATAGGACTTATTGCAGTTATGAAACATTGAAAACTTGGGCTTTTCAGCCACTTAATGTCCTGTTCAGATATCCTTGGAGGAAAGCCAAAAGGGATTAAAATCTTCTTCTGAAAAACTAAAAGATGATTGATTATCTCCTTTGGCTTTACAGTGTGACTCTACAGCTCTAGCTTTTGGAAAAGCTAGAATAAACCAGTTTAGATGGCGACAGTTTTTTTCCTTCTTCAAATTATGTTAAATTATGTTCAGATACTCACAGACGCTCTCCTATTTGAGATTAACTGCAGTGAGGTGCCGCCTTTGTAGACTGTTATTTTAATGGTGAAGAGGAAGCTCCATTGCCCTTAGATGAGTCCCCCATCTACTGTCTAAAACCTGTAAGTTCATACTAGAGTTTCACCTTTTAATGAGGTTTTCCCAGGATAAAATGCAAATACTCTTTAAAGTTAATACTACTCATTGCTACCTCAGCACGAATCACTATACCTGGCCTACTCTCCAGGGCTAGTTTTGACAGGAAAGAGGTACGGACTCTGCTGGGAGCAAATCTCACCTGAGAGGGCTGATAAGGAAGCCAGAAGAAGCAGAGAGAAGGCACAATGCAGGCTCATCTACTTCAAAAATACACCTTCGTTTTATGCCTCCTTTCTCCTTGCAACAAGATAAATGATTTTTTTCTCTTAGGAGAAAGTTGGGGTAAGGATTGAAAACTATTTTGGGAAGGGAAAGACTCTGGAACTGAGACTCCTGGCAGGAGACACACTCAGGGTCCCTCGAGACTGAGAAGTCCTCTTGCGCGATCTCTGCAGAGAAAGCCCAAGGCTCCCAAAGCCTGTGTCAGGGCCTGTCCCTGGCCCAGCCACTGAGCCTCAGGCCACAGGTCAAGTATTTGGGACCTCGTCTGTGTTCTGATCCAGGCAAAGGCACACCCATCCACTTGCTCTACTGTTAGAGGAGTTTTCACAAACCTCCGTCTCTCACCTCTTCTGGTTGATCTTCTATGAACAATTGATTAGAAATCAGATCTTTCCTGGAGAACAAAGATTACAAGATACTAGATATTTATAAACTAGGATAAAGGTGTTTAGTTAATCATATCCTAAATAAGAGGAAAATATATTTGATCTTCTCCCAAAACCAAATAAATATTAATTAACTTAGAAACATTTCAAATTTCTCTTTTCAAAACAGTGAAGTCATTATTTTTTTTTAAAGTTGAATTATGGACGCAGAGTAATACAACTTTGCATGTAGGTTCAAAAAGTCTTTGAGTCCCTCTAAAATACCTAGGTGAAGACAATACTTTGTGCATAGTAGGTACTTTACTCAATAGTAATCAATTAACCATGTTTACTGACTCTCTTCCCTCTTAGTCTGCTGCATGTTTCTGAAGTAAAATGAGACCATCACCAGAGCTCAGCTACTCTCAGCATTCCCAGAGTCACAAATTCCCACCAGAGTCAAACCAAACTAAAGAAAAATAGAAAGGAGTATATGAACCTCTGGTGTTTTTGAGTTTTGACCTCTATAATTTTGTGACCACTGTTTGATTTGAAGGCTTAAAACTGTGTCCACTTTTTAAAGAAATGTGGATAAAATAAATTAACTTTATTTTTTAAAAAGATTTTTATTTATTTGACAGAAAGGGAGAGAGAGCACAAGCAGGAGGAGTGGCAAACGGAGGGAAAGGGAGAAGCAGACTCCCTGCTGAGGAGGGAGCCCAACATGGGGCTCGATCCCAGGACCCTGGGATCATGACCTGAGCTGAAAGCAGTCACTTAACCGACTGAGCCACCCAGGTGCCCCAAAATAAATTAACTTTAAAAAAATACTAAAATTCCTAAAGTACTTACTGGTCTAAAGAAGCAAAATCAAAACTAAAGTCCAAATAATGTTTTGAAGGACCCAGGTGCCATAAAGAGTAAATCTGACCCTAAGCCCTACCCAAGTTGACAAAGAAAACGTCTTTTCCTTCTACCTTCTCTGGAAACACCCCTCTGTCCCCTGCCTTAATCTAAGGTAAAGGCTAACACCAGGATATGAGCCTAGGGATCAAGGAGAAACCAGAAAGTGGACACACTTAGACGTCTCATTGCCTACCTGAACATCATGGGTCCATATATAGTTTTTTATTTCTGGAAATTTGATATCAGAATTCATTGGGGACATCTCCATGTTATAAAGATGGAAGGGGAGGCCTAGGTTTGGCCTAGGTTTGGCCTAGGTTTGACCCTTGATTTAGACTATAATGATAATGATAAATATAATAATAATGAGTATTTATCTCATTCAATGATCACAATGTCTCCCATGGGGTAAGATAATACCCTTATCTAAGAATGATATTGAAAATAATTAACAACTGGTGTGCCTGGGTGTCTCAGTCGGTTAAGCATCCGACTCTTGATTTCAGCTCAAGTCATGATCTCAGGGTCATGAGATTGAGCCCTGCTTTGGGCTCTGCACTCAGTGGGGAGTCTGCTTGAGATTCTCTCTCTCCCTCTCCCTCTGTCCTTCCCCGCCCCCCTGCTCACACTCACTGTCTCTCTTGCTCTCTAAAATAAATAAATAAGTAAATAGAAAATAACTGACAACTGATATGACCAATCAATTAGAACAAAGAATAGGTGCATGGTGGTTGAAAACTGACCTGCTGTGATCATCCCCACGTTAACAGATTTGGGAACTGGGACTTAGGATAAGGTAGTAAATTACCTTAGGTTATACAAACGGTACACAAAGTAGAGCTGGGATTTCTGACTCTAGAGCCCATCCTTTTAGCAACTCGATATATGCTTCTTTAAGCCAGAGGGACTTTGTTTCAGTAGCAGACTTAAACCCCTACCAGTTGCCCAGCCACAAGCATGTCTGGCCAAAAGCAATCCATTCATACCACTTCCAAAAGCATTCAAAACACAGGTGAGCCACAGTTTAGAAATAGTTCAGTATGTTAATAGTTACATTGCAAATAACTTAAATCGGAAGGAAATGTGAACTCCTTTGACTACTCTCTAACTTGAATCCTTTCCCCTGCTCTATGCCTATGGCTCATCCCCACCCTTCCTTGCCTGCTCTGTCTCCGCTCTAACGTCGGTTGATTGTGAAGTCTTCCTGACCTCCCATAGATTCAGAAGAGAGCAGCTTCTGCCCTGAGTTTCCTACCTCTCTTGCCTTGCTTTATGTTTCTCCATAGCACTTAACACCATCTGACACACTGTGTTTGAATTTATTTTTTACCTCCTCCAGTTGGAATGCGAGCTCCACGATGTTAAGGACTTTGTCTTGCTGGCTGCTATACGCCTCAGCACCAAAGCACTTGCTGAATGACTGAACAGATAATAGTGTTCACAGTAGAGAGGCCACACGGTACAACAGTAAACACATTGGATTTAGAATGAGAGGTGGGTTCGAATCCCACGTCTGCCACCTATTAGTTGTGTGACATCACACAAGCTAACCACTTGAAGCCTTGGAGGCTTCAGGAAGAGCAAAGGCCCTGAGATGGGAGCACGCCGAGCAGGGCAGGGTGGCCGCGGTCCCTGCAGCGCAGAGTAGGCCGCATGTGGTGAAAGGTGAGAGAGGTAAAGATTGGGGGGCTGGGTTTTGTGGACTATTTTAAGTACTTTGGGTTTTGCTGTGAGTGAGAAGGGAGGCCAGTCAGAGGATATGACACAGAGGAAAAATGCTATCTGTTGTAACTTTTACAGAGCCTGCTTAAGGGCAAGGGCAGAGGCAACTATCACAATAAGCCAAGTGAGAGACGATAGTGGTGTGGCCAGGTTAAATGCTAAATAAAGGTGGTGAAAGATTGTCAGATTCTGAATGTATTTTGAAGACATAACCAACAAGATCTGTTGATGGCTTGGGTGTGGAATGTGAGAGGAAGGGGAGAGTCAACAAGGACTCCAAAGATTTGGGGGAGGACTGTGGGAGGAGCAGGTATGGGATGGGTAGTCAGAAATTTGGTTTTGGTTCAGTTAAGTTCGAGAAGCTTATTAGACATCTAGGTAGAGATGTCAGGCTGTGAGTGGGACAGACAGACAATTCAGGCATGCTTGGAGGAGGTACAGGCTAGAGATATAAATTGAAGTATTGTCAACAGATAAGCCAGAAGTTTCTGTCCTGGCTACTAATAAGAATCACCTAAGGATCTTTAAAAAAAGTTTTTATAATTGTGGTAAAATGCACATAACATAAAACTTATCACCTAATGATCTTAAAAAAATACATGGGTTTCAATCTGGACCAATGGAATGAGAACTTCTTAGGGTAGGGACTGCTAGGCACCAGTATTTTTAACAAATATACCAAATATTTAGAACTTGGGAAGATGAGGAGAAACCATAAAGGAAAGAGGAAAGGCACAGCCTATGAAGTAGGAAACCAGACAAGTGGAATATCCCCAAAGCCAAGTGCAAAAAGTATTTCCAGAAGACAGTAATAATAACTGTCATATACTACTGATAGGTCAGGTAAGATGAGGACTAAAGAAAAATCATCAAACTTAGCAAAATGTAGTTCTTCATTTTCCTTGACAACTCTTCTTGAGGTGTGTTGAAGAGAGGTTTTTTTATTGATAGGCACTATCATATTTATTTATATTAAAAATAATGTCTAGTAGTTAAAAAGAACACCTTTTGACAGCAAAGCCCATTAGAAGTTTTCAGTCCTGCTGTGTCTTGCTCATGCATCACCCGTGACTCAATAGTCAGAACAAGGTCAGTTGGTGATTTGGTCCCAGACTGAGTCTCCTGCAGATGATGTAGAACTATGCAGGACCTCTTCTCTGACATGGAATGAAAAAGGATCTTTCAACTTCATTATCAAGGAGATGGGATACTAAACTCAGCCAGCCACTCCTAGGAACCATCCAAAGTAAGGCAGAGAGGACTACTTATAAAATGACAGACAAGAGTAGTCATTAAGAGGGCACCTGGGTGGCTCAGTTGGTTAAGCGACTGCCTTTGGCTCAGGTTATGATCCTGGAGTCCCGGGATCGAGTCCCGCATCGGGCTCCCTGCTCAGCAGGGAGTCTGCTTCTCCCTCTGACCCTACCCCCTCTCATGCTCTGTCTATCTCATTCTCTCTCTCAAATAAATAAATAAAATCTTAAAAAAAAAAAAGTAGTCATTAAGAAAACAGAACTCTTTCCCTTTTTTTTATTTGAGAAAATGCCCTCACCTCTTCCCTGAAACACCAAACAAATGTTTAACTTAAATAATGCTTTAAAACTTAACAAATTTGAGCTTTGCCAGACCCTGAAACAGGGAATTCAAAGACTTGAGCCATCCATTGAGAAAGATCTGCTGCTCAAGTTCAAGTCTATGTCTTCTAGATGTTTCTTCCTATCATCCAGAGTCACTTCCATCTTGCTGACCCTGAATCTGCCCTCAATTTATTCATGAATCTGGTTGGAGGCATCCACTGCTTACCAAAAGGCTTTCTCCGACCCACACTAAGGAGCTAATGCTTTTCCCTACTTCACATTCTCAAGGGAGAGAAGCTCTGATGAGGAGCAAGGACAAAACCAAGGATATATGTAGAACATAATGTGGGGACTGTATTAGAATGATGTAAAATTCTCATCCTCTTTGTTATTCACTCACTTCTTCCTCTGGACTGTGTATCTAGAACGGGCACCTAACAGTGCCTCCTGTCCCTAGAGCAGGATTCACTAGAAGACATACAGGCTTCTCTATAGGGCCTGGAGGTCTTCAAGTCCATATTGTCCCGCCCAGTTCATCAGAACAGGAGACAAGATTGGGACCTAAGGCTGAAACTTTAGTGAGTAATAAAGCGGGAATTTTCCTAGGGCAGATGTTCTCAGTGTGGGGGCTATCTCTGTGGTATGTCTCTCCAAAATTCTTATGTTGAAACCTTAATCACTAGTGTGATGGTATTTGGAGGTAGGGCCTTTGGCAGGTAATTAGAATCAGAATAAGTCGTGAGAGCAGAGCCCTCCTGATTGGACTAATGCCCTTATAGGAAGTAACACAAGAGAACCACATCCCCCCCAATATGAGGTCACAGAAAGATGGTGGCCATCTGCAAAATAGGAAGAAGGCCCTCACCAGACACCAAGTCTGCCAGCACATTCATCTTAGACTTTCCAGCCTCCAGAACTGTGAGGAAATCAATTTTTGTTGTTTAAACCACCCAGTCTATGGGATTTCATAAGAGCAGCTCAAGCTAAGACACTATGGATACCTTGGATGGTTCAAGGGCTTGACACACCCTTGGAAATTATAATTAACATTTTTCAGAAAAGGGTCCATAGTTCTCTTCAGAGATTCAAAAGATTAAATCTGTGACCCCCCAAAAGATTATAGACCACTGACTTGGAGTGACTCTTGTGTTTTCACCCTGTAGGATTACAGGAAACTTTGGGATTAGGAACCCCAGTCTTGGCCCTCATTCGTACTTGAAGAAAGGACCAATATCTAGGAGTATTAACAAATATGAAATAAGAAAGATTCAAGAGGATATACACATATTCTTTGTCCAATATTGTTAATACCCACCCACCTGAGAAAGTTTATTATTTACAATAAAATATAGAGTCCAATCTGTAGGGCTCCTTTACCAATAAGCTTTTTTTTTTTTGGTCAGAGAGAGAGAGAGAGCACAAAGCAAGGGGAGCAGCAAGCAGAGGGAGAAGCAGGCTCCCGACTGAGTAAGGAGCCCGACCCAGAACTCGATCCCAGGACCCCCGGGATCACGACCCGAGCTGAAGGAGCTGAAGGCAGACGCCTAACCCACTGAACCACCCAGGCGTCCCTCCCTATGAGCTTTTAATAATATCAACCTCGGATTCCAAGGAAGCTAAGTCATTGGGCCTCACCTTATCCCTGCTTCCCCTCCTCCTCCCATACCACTCCCATATTATTTGGCTCTGTATTCCAAAGCCAAATATAGGGGTTTTTTGGTGGTTAATTGTGATTAATTTTCTATTCCACAGAGTGTATCCATAGAGCAGGAAATGCAATTTTGGAGCAAGAAGTGGTCTGCCTTTTTTGCATTGTATGGACTGTACAGCAAGGGTCAGGGGACCAGAATGAGTATTATTGTAGCCCTGAGAGAAAAGCTTTTCAGAAAAGGAGATCAAGAAAAATATGACTCATCATGGATGAACCTTGAAAACATTATGCTAAATGAAAGAAACCAAACACAAAAGGCCACATTTTGTATGATTCTATTTACATGAAATGTGGAAAATAGGCAAATCCATAGAAACAAAATAGATTAGTGGTTGCCAGAGGCTGAGGGAAGGGGGGATAGGGAGTGATGGCTAATGGGTATGGGGTTTCTTTTTGGGGTGATGAAAATGTTTTGGAATTCGTGGTGATGGTTGTAAAACTTTGCAAATAGACTAAAAACCAATGAGTTGTGCACTTTAAAAGGGTGGATTTTATGATATGCTAATTATAGCTTAATTTTTAAAAGAAGAGAAAAGATGTGACTCAGAAAGGATTCGTCACAACTATGGCTCGATCGCTTATTTGGCAGTTAATTTGAGGGCATAGTCTTGAGATATTTCTCATGTGTGGAGTTCTAAGCTTTTATCCTCTCCTCCACACTAGTAGAGATCTTTTTATTGCTTCTTCTGTTTACAAAAGCAATACATGTGCATTTTTTAAAATTCTGAAAATACAAGAGGACATAAAGAATAAAATAACTTGGGGAAAAAAAAAAAAAAAACGCCACCCAGAGAAGGTCAATATTAACATTTTGGTGTACATTTATCCAGATTATTTTTCTATGCATATGTAACAGGGAAAATATTTTAGAATTAATGTGTTTTTCTCTTGTGCACTTCCTTGTATGTCAGCACCCATCATTCTGTACCAAGCATCCTCTTTCCTTAAACCATTGGATTCTTACAGCAGGAATGCAGAGTGGAAGAAAGAGTCCATGTTCCCTTGTTGACTTCTAAAATAAGATTTTTGATTAGACATGAAGAGTTTTGAAAGTCCAACATTGAGGGCGCCTGGTGGCTCAGTTGGTTAAGCGACTGCCTTCGGCTCAGGTCATGATCCTGGAGTCCCGGGATCGAGTCCCGCATCGGGCTCCCTGCTCGGCGGGCGGTCTGCTTCCCCCTCTGCCCTCTTCCCTCTCGTGCTCTCTGTCTCTCATTCTCTCTCTCTCAAATAAGTAAATAAAAAATCTTAAAAGAAAAAAAAAAAAGTCCAACGTTGATAACAGACCAGATTTTTTTTAAATGCTTTTATTTCTCATCAACCTAAGAGACACAGGCAGAGTTTTACTGAAAGTCAGGAGTAGGGAAACTCCAAGGATGGGGACATGCACTGGGGGGAGGGGGACGACTTTGGTTTGAGGATAATGGGGGGTGGGGGGAGTGGGCAGAAGGACCTCGGGGAAGGGGAGGTAGACAGGTGTATTCTGACCGGTACTCTCCGGACTGAATTCCTGGAGGGGAAAGCGTGTTGGGCAAATCGACAGGTAAGCTAAAGGCCAAGGAGACTTTGCCCTGGCCGCCCAAAGAAACCTGGGAGGAGACCGCCGCTCAGGGAGATCCCACGCCAGGCTGCGCCGCTGGGGAGCAAGAAAAGGACCGTGCGCTGCGGCTGCTTAGATGAGGCAGAGCAGCAGTCCCAAACCGGTCTGGGGTCCCCTGTGACCTAGCAGGGACCCCTCCAGGGGGAAATCTAAAACTTGGAGCAGCCAGTGTGCCTCGACCAGACCAGCGCCCCCAAGCCCCCCACTCCCGCCACCGTCTCCGCACAGCCCATGTCTGCGGGAGGAGGAGAAAGAGCCTTGTGAAGGGAATTGGACTTTGAATTGATGAATATTTACCTGATAGAGACCACTTTAAATCAAAATAGACCGTTAAACCCTGAGAGACTATTTAATCTGGAGAAGACCGAGATAACTTTAATTGGAAGGGTGGGAGTGTGTGAGAAGATTAGATGAGTTAAGAAAAGTAAGGAAGCCACCTGCCCCTGCTTTTGAGCAGTGTCCTCACTCTAGATGTTATATTTTAAGCAAATGAAATACATGAAAATGAGTACAAATTTATAAGTATTGTTAGTGTACATGTTTTTGTAACCTGGTGTTTTTCACCCTACAATATCGTTTATTATTATTATTGTTTTGTTTTGTTTATGTGTTCTTTCCCTCCAGCTAGGCTATAACTATTTTGAGGACAAGGACAGCGTTTTCTATTTCTTGGTGTCTACCTCAGTGCTGAGCACAAAGCAGACACTCCATGTCACTGCTGCCTAAAACATTTCTAGTTCTTTCCCTATATACATGCAATTAAAGTCTTGAGGCAAGCAGATAGTTTGGAACAAAGGGCCAGTGGAAGGAGCACTGCATTCTGAATACCTGCATTCTCATCCTGATCAGTCACTGACAAGGCAAGTCATTTTGCCTTTTGCCCTCACTTTCTCCACTTTTCTCACTTTCTCAGAGTTAATGCCTTCACTATCTCACATGTATGTGTGAGACTCAAATAAGGAAATGTAAATGAAATCACCAGGAGGAGAATGCAAAATGGTAAATCCAAATCTCATTTTACTAGTGACCCCAGACTAGAATATCAAAGTGCCTGAGATCAGCTTGCCCCACCTTCCTGCAAATCCACTGCTCGCCACCCTCACTGTTCGCTCTCTCTGACTGTGGCAGCCAGACTAGAATCAGTGATCTCCCAGTAAATGCTTGTTTTTATTTATTTATTTATTTTTTTAAAATATAGCTGTGTTGTTTTTTTTTTTTTAAGATTTTATTTATTTATTTGACAGAGAGAGAGATAGCAAGAGCAGGAACACAAGCAGGGGGAATGGGAGAGGGAGAAGCAGGCTTCCCGCCAAGCAGGGAGCCCGATGTGGGACTCAGTCCCAGGACCCTGGGATCATGACCTGAGCCGAAGGCAGACGCTTAACGACTGAGCCACCCAGGCACCCTAAACACTTGTTTTTAAAGAACTGAAAAGATTTTTACTTAGCTGACTTGTGACTGTTTCCTGAACACAGACGGAAAAAGGTTATTTAGAACCAGGAAAACAATAAGGGCATTTTTCACTCTAACAGTGATTAGAGATCGTTAATCCTTTCCACATCACCAATTAGCAGGTCTTACAGGTCTTGATTGAAAACAAACAAATAAAAGTATTTTCTCCACATACCAATAGTTTTAACTTAAGGCATAAGCAATGATGTAAGCCAGGACATCACCAGACAAGGAACAGCACCTTGATTTTTTAACCTGGAAGTCTCTGGTATCATGCTCTGTGATATGTAGAATATGGTTCTACATCTCATTAAAACCCACAGCTTGCTTCCAGTGGTTTCAGAACCGAAAGCAAGCATGATCCTAAATAACTCTGTGGGTTTTTAAAAAATCCTATTCCAATTTAAGTATCATTCACTATTTAAATAAATCTCTGGGGTGCCTCTGTGGCTCAGTGGGTTAAGCGTCCAACTCTTGATTTTGGCTCAGGTCATGGTCTCAGGGTTGTGAGATTGAGCCCTGCGTCAGGCTCTGTGCTGGGCATGGAGCCTACTTAAGATTCTCTCCCCCTCTCCTTCTGCCCCTCCCCCACCCCCTCTAAATAAATAAATAAATCTCTGAGAAGTACCTTCTTGAAAAGTAAAGAATTATTCATTCGTTTAGGAAACATTAAATGAGACTTTGTTGTATGCCAGGAGGTATGCTAAGCACTGGGATACAAAAATGAATCAAGCTCAGTTTAGCAGGGGAAACAGATTTGTCAATCAAGTAGTTGTTCTACAGTGTAGTAAATACAATCAAAGATGTTCACTGGCCCAGAGGAAAAAGGACCCAGCATCCAGGTTGGGTTCTTGAAACTGGCCCTTGAGCTGGATGTTTTTGTTCATGGATTCATGCCACAAATACTTAGTGTACTCTCTTTGTGTCAGGCATTGGGTAATAAGAATACAGTAGTGAACGAAACAGATGAAAATCCCTGTCCCCATGAACTTACATTATTGTGTAGACAATAATGAAGACAAGTAAATACATGATGTTTTTATCTAACTAATGAAAAGTGCTAAGGAGGAAAAATTAAACCACAAATGCAGATTTGAAATTGTAGATGAGAAGGCCATAGAAGGTCTCACTGAGAAAGTGATGCTTAATATCTAAAGAGTGAGATATCTAAGTCTTAATGTCTATGGGGATGCCACAGGACAATATGGCGGAGGGAACAGCAAGCACACAGATCCTGAAGTACAAAAGAGCCTGGAGGAACTTGAGGAAGAGCAAGGTCAGTGTCCTTACGGTAGAGTGAGTGAGGGGAAGAGTAGTGGGGAATGAGATTGAGAGGCAACAGATGAGAAAAGGGGCAGACTTTGGGCAGGAAGTCATGGGAAGGATCTGAGCAAGGAGTGACCTGATCTGAGAAGCTGATACTGCATGAAATGTTCTTGGGGGCAAAAGCAGCAAGAAGAGCTGGGAGGTCATTGCAGTGGTCCAGGTGAAAGATTCTGGTTTGGACCAGGGTGATGGCAATGGGAATGGTGAGATACAGTCAAATTCTGGGTATATTTTGAAGTTAGAGCCAACATGATTTGCTGATAGATTGAATGTGAAGTGTGAGACAGACAAAGGAATCAAAAAAGTACTAAAGTTTTTGGCATGACCCACTGCAAACATGGAGTTGCCATCAACTGAAACGGGGCAGACTGACAGGAGTTGGTTCAGGCGGACAGATTTAGAATTCAACTTTGAACATGTTAGGTTGAGATGTTTATGGTATCAACCAGAGATATCAAATACCAGTTGTATGTTTAGGTCTGGACTTCAAGGCAGAGGTTGGATATGGAGACATAAATTTGGGCACCACCAGCATGTAGATCG
The DNA here is from genome assembly GCF_029215605.1 of Mirounga angustirostris. Lineage (NCBI taxonomy): Eukaryota > Metazoa > Chordata > Mammalia > Carnivora > Phocidae > Mirounga > Mirounga angustirostris. The sequence continues at coordinate 71,391,667 of NW_026991718.1, forward strand.
AATTTAATGCCATGAGCTTGGATGAAATCACCTTGAGAGAATGAGGATATGAAAGAGAACAAAGAGGAAGAAAGAAAGAAAAGAAAAGCATTCCAGACAGAGAGGAAGACATGAGAGGACAAGAAGGTAAAGACAGAAATGAGTTTGGCAGGCGCCTGGGTGGCTCAGTTGGTTAAGCAGTTGCCTTCGGCTCAGGTCATGATCCCAGGGTCCTGGGATCAAGTCCCGCATCAGGCTCTCTGCTCCTTGGGAGCCTGCTTCTCCCTCTGCCTCTCTCTCTGTCTCTCATGAATAAATAAATAAAATCTTTAAAAAAAAAAAAAAGAAATGAGTTTGGTTAAGCTAGAACAGGAGTTGACAAAATTTTCTGTGAAGAGCTGGATAAATATTTTAGACTTTGTGGATCATACTGTCTCTCGTAGCAACAACTCTGCTGTCACAGCATGAGAGCGACCATGTACAATACCTAAATGAATTGAGAGTGGCTGTGTTCAAATGAAGATTTATTTATGGACAGTGGAAGTTGAATTTAACATAATTTTCACATGTCACAAAGTATTAGTCATCTTTTGGTTCTTTTCACTCACTTAAATATGTAAAAACCATCCTTAGCTCACAAACCATACAAAAACAGGCAGCAAGCCAGATTTAGTCCACAAGCTATAGTTTGCCAACTTCTGAGCTTGAAGAATATAGAGCGCAATTAGGGAGCAGTGGAAAATAAAATTGCAGAAGTAGTCAGAGTTTACGTCATGGATTAGAAATATTAGGTATAAAGTGACTGGTACATGGTATGCACTCAATAAATAGTAGATATCATGATTGATTTGATGTGTCATAGAAAGGGAACTAGCAGGCAACTTTAAGGAAGTGAGATTCATAGTCAAAACTGAGACCTACAATCACAAGATTTAGCAATAGCTAAACCAAGAGAAGGAAGAGGATGAATGAGGCCTTCGCTGAAATAAGATTGAGGGCAACTGGAGGGGCCCCAAAGGCACCAGCAAGACATTCTTGGTGATCGTTACTAGAAATGCGCACATGGATGACAAGATGTAATGATGCTTTAATTTTACGAAACACATGTGGAAACACATTGTCATTGCAGGCATGATTCATTTGCAGTCCATGAATTAAGATCTTAAATCGTTAATACAAAAGATGCTTCAGAGCAAATGAACTATATTTTTGTGATAGAGGAGCTTCTTTTATTATATGCAAGCTTATCAAACCAGAGATAAACATGGTGTACCAATGTTCGTGTTTAAAGTGCTCCCATTCTGCTCAGAATCACCAGATAGAATGTAGGCTGAGTAGTAAAATGGACTACCAGTCCTCCCCTCTAAACCACATCCCTACAAGCAGAGGTTTTCTTGTTCTGCTGCTTCCTAGTTGGGTGAACTTAGCCCAAACACTTACCTTTATTGGGCCTCGCCTTTCTCTTCTGTAAAAATGGAACTAATAATATATTTACTCATTTGAAAGCTGGAGAACAAATTTTTCACCTTTTTTTTTTCCCGTTAATTTGCATCACTATTAAAATTGTGAAGCATTTTTTTGTCTTTCTAGAATTATTATTATATTTTAAACTTCCAAACTTTTTGCCACCACAAAATTTCAGCTCTCAGCTTGCCATAAAAATAACCTGAACAGGGGTGCCTGGGTGGCTGAGTCCGTTCAGCTTCCGACTCTTGGTTTTGGCTCTGGTCGTGATATCCAGGGTCCTGATGTCCCGTTCATGATGTCTGGGTCAGGAGATGGAGCCCTGCATCCAGCTCCGCACCCAGAGGGGGTCTGCTTCCTCTCTCCCTCGCCCTCTGCCCCTCCCCCTGAAATAAATAAATAAATCTTTTTAAAGAAATAACCGGAACACACAGAAATGTATTAATATCATGGAACAGACATTTTTCTTCCTCGGTACACGAAACAAAACTTCACAGCCCACCAACAATGTACAATTGAGATTCTTGAGGATGTGCTTCAGGAACTGTTTGCTGAATACTTAAAAATAAAAATCAGTGTTCCATTTTTAAAGCACAGCTGGGCTGTGACTTCTCTGCTGTTTTTGCTTTATGGTCCCTTCTGATTCTTAGCTGTAATTAATTTACTGGAAAGATTTTACAGGACCGAATTAACAATGCAAACATGCCACTGTACAAGAAAAGTCTGTGCTGTTATTCTTCACGTCTCTATATTTTACAAAGCCATCACTATTTCTCCAAGAGGCTATCAGATACAGATCAAATTGTATCACATGGCAACAATAAAGCTCCTTTAACTACAATCACAAAACATTCCCAAGGATCATCTTATGGCCTACTAATGAAGTTTCAGGACTATTGGACAAAATAAAAATTCCAGTCTGACAAGGGACTGTCCCTTAGAAATTGTCTAGAAAGGAACTAGAGCTATGATAAATTAACATATGGTGGTGGAGCATTTCCTGGCTGTGGCTTCAGTTCTCATATTTCTGTCTTGCTCTTCACAGTATTATTGTTGTGATGGGGGAAAGGTGCCTGTTAATGATTTCTGTGCCTGTTGTTTTGCCCACATTCTCCAGAAAGCTCTTTCAAGACCGTTCTTTGGAATCAGGCTTTACGTGCACACTCCAAGTGAAAGTTGGGCATTTGCCAGTGAATTCAATGTCAGGGTCAACTGTCAGGGTCCAGGAACCCTTCTGTGAAAGGCAGTTTGGTGTAGAAGAAAGAGCACCGGACTAGAGTTGTGGGTCCTAATTCCGATCCCGCCACTTACTAGTATTGTGTCCCTTGACCAAATGAGCTCTCATTTCATTGTCTGTAAAATGAGAAGAATAATAACTGCCCTGCCTATCTCTCAGAGTTGTGAGGAACAAATAAAATACTGGCATGTAAAAGTCTTTTAAACAGTGCTAAGTAAATGTCAAGTCTTTTTTTAATTGTGGTAAAACATACATATAAATTTTACCATTTTAACCATTTTAGGTGTCCAGTTGAGTGGCCTTAAGTACATTCCCATTGTTGTCCAGTCATCACCGCCATTCATTTCCAGAACTTTTTCATCCTCCCCAACTGAAACACTACCCAGTAACACGAAGTCCCTATTCCTCCCTCTCCCCAGCCCTTGGCAACCACCACTCTAACCTTCTGCCTCTGTGAATCTGACTACCCTCAGGACCTTGTGTAAGTGGATCACACAATATTTGTCCTGTTTGTGACTGGCTTATTTCACTTAGTAAAACATTTTCAAGGTGGGCGCCTGGGTGGCTCAGTTGGTTGAGCAACTGCCTTCGGCTCAGGTCATGATCCTGGAGTCCCTGGATCGAGTCCCGCATCGGGCTCCCTGCTCGGCGAGGAGCCTGCTTCTCCCTCTGACACTCCCCCCTCTCATGTACTCGCTCTCTCTCATTCTCTCTCTCTCAAATAAATAAATAAAATCTTTAAAAAAAAAAAACATTTTCAAGGTTCATCCGTGTTGTAACATACATCAAAATTTCCTTTCTGTTTAAGACTGAATAATATTCCGTTCTCTATATAAGCTATATTTCATTTGTCTGTTCATTACTGGACAGTTGGGTTGTTTACCCACTTTGGCTATTGTGAATAATGCTGCTATGAACATTAGTGTACAAGTATCTGTTTGAGTCCCCACTTTCAATTCTTTTGGTGACACACCACATAGTGGAATTCCTGGATCATATGGTAATTCCTTGTTTAATTTTTTGAGGAACTGCCCTACTGTTTTCTACAAAGGCTGCACCATTTTACATTTCTGCCCATAGTACACAAGGGTTCCACTTTCTCCCACATCCTCACCAACACTTGTTGTATATATAATTATACATATTATATATATTATATTATATACATATGCCATCATAATGGTTATGAAGTAGTATCTCACTATGGTTTTGATTTCCATTTCCCTAATAATTCATGATGTTGAGCATCTTTTCATGAGCTATTGGCCATTTGTTAATCTTCTTTGGAGAAATAATCTATTCAAGTCCTTTGCCCATTTTTTAATTGGGTTGTTTGGTTTTGTTGTTGTAGAGTTCTAAGTGTTCTTTATATATTCTGGATGTTAACACCTTGCCAGATATATGGCTTGCAAATATTTTCTCCCATTTCATGAATTGCCAAATATTTTTACTCTCATTTACCTACCAGATCCTATAAAAAACATGCTCAGTCCTTCACCATGGAACTTTAGGAACACTCTCCCAAACAGAGTTTCTTGATGTAGACATGATACCATAGTTTAAAAAACAGATGAGAAATTTTCACTGGGGGGCACCTGGGTGGCTCAGTAGGTTGGGCATCTGCCTTCAGCTCAGGTCATGATCTCAGGGTCCAGGAATCAAGTCCCGCATCAGGCTCTCTGCTCCGTGGGAGTCTGCTTCTCCCACTGTGCTCACTCTCTCTCTCTTTCTCTCTCAAATAACTAAATAGAAATCTTTTTTTTTTAAGATTTTTTATTTATTTATTTGAGAGAGAGAGAATGAGAGCACATGAGGGGGGGTAGGGTCAGAGGGAGAAGCAGACTCCCCGCTGAGCAGGGAGCCCGATGCGGGACTCGATCCAGGGACTCCAGGATCATGACCTGAGCCGAAGGCAGTCGCTTAACCAACTGAGCCACCCAGGCACCCACTAAATAGAAATCTTAAAAAAAAAAAAAAGAAAGAAAGAAATTTTCATTGGCAAAGTTTTCTCTTCTGATTTAAGTAGTAAGAAAAAGATGTCAAACTTCCCCTACTCACAACCTATCTCAGTAAGATATTTAATGTGGTAGCAAGTTGGAAAGTGATTTTCTTTACCTGCTTATACAATAATTAGGTACATTAACAGATTTGACAACGAAAAGCTAAAGTTATATATGCCTGAGAGGAGAAAATAGAGACACTTTAAAAAATAACATTTTCTGTTTGTGCCTTGCCATTCACCATTCACAAAGGAAAAACGAACAAGCCATATCCTAGCAGAGAATAATCACCCTCTTCACAGGCAAACTGTTAAATTGCTTAGGTGGAAATAACATTCAAAAAAAAAAAAAAAATACTGAGTACCTGCCAGTCTTTCATTCAGTCGTTTATTTTATGAACTTGATATTTGGCTCTGTGTTAGGCACTGGAGAACAGAAATGAACGGACACAGTTCCTGCCTTCAAGGAGCTCTCACTGCGGGTTGGGGTGGGCTGGGGAGGGGAATGACCAAGTAAACAGATCATTACAATACAATATGATAAGTACTGGAGAGCTCTGAGGAGTGTTTCCATTGTGGATAATTCACAGCTGACTTCTGTGCAGAACATCTCAAGAGTATCAAGTCTATTGCTAACACATAGGGGCTTATGAAATCCATTACGAATATAAAACCTTATGAAATGTTAATTACTGCTATTACATTCTTGGTATTCTTTTAGTACTAATAGGTAGGGTGTAGAAACCACAGAGCATTTTGTGTCTAAAAATTTTTTTAATTTGTTTTCTTCATCAAAATAATGCCTTTTTCTTATAGAGAGTGCAAGCAATACAAAACTCACCAGTTAACCATCGTTAGCAGTTCACTATGTTCTAGTTCATCTAAAATAGCATCCTAAATTCAAAAGTGCTAAAAAGTGGCAAGAACAAAAGGATTTTAGTAAGTACTTGAAGTCTTGGGTCTATATGAGCAGAAGGCAGAGGCACCAAGGCAATCCCGAGCAAACTGTACAGGAGAATTCGCAAGGAATGGGGTTTGCATGATTAAAAGAGGATTCTATTCATTTACATACTAATGTTTTATACTTTCAGGTGCTGTATATTACTCTAAAAATGTATATTGCATTCCCCAAATCCCTGGCTCTTAGAAGATGCTGCTAAAGTTTATGTTTCCAGAGTTGTACTTGGGACCTTATGAATAGGTTAAGGAATATGATCATCACCGTTCAGAAGATTTATTCTGTATTATTCAAGTGAACTTTTGCCTGGAAGGAGATAAATCTCCAGCTTCTGAAACATTGGTCAATAAGTATATATTGGTCCCACATGGACGGATATGAAAGAGCATGTGATTTTTTTTTTCATGCCTTGTCCCATATTTATTTTCTTTTCTAAAATCCAAAGGGTGTTAGGGAATGAAAAATGTAGAGATGCAACCTGTCCAACTGTCAGGTCTCTTTGTTTTAGAAACATTAAGGAGACGGCACGATGTAACATAGCATAAGAAGAAAACTTGTGTATGAGACCTAGGTTCTACTCTTAGCTCTACCACTAATTAGATGTGTAATTTTAGATAAATCACTTAACCTCTCTAGACCTCTGTTTCTCATCTCTAATTACTCTATCTAGTTCATAGGTTATTGTGATGATCAAAAGAAATCATAAATGTGGAAGCACTTCAAATAATGTAATGCATGCATATTATAAGGTATCATTAATACATACATTTATCATTGGTCTGCAATACCACTCTGAGACTCAGGCAAGAGGAGCCCTGCCCTGAGCCCTGTACTTCACAAACACAAACACATTCAACTCTATTAAATATCTCTCAGCGTGTTCCTAGTATGGCCTCAACTCTGACAATAGCAACAATATTTTTTGGAGTGATTTAAAGATTATATACAGTACTCTCTGGATCTGACCCAAATGGGATCATCTTGATCAAACACATATCAAATTTGACCTCCCAGACATTCTGGTTAACAATGGAGACGCCATTTAAATGCTCTTAGAGAAGTAAGATTTAATTTAGACAAGATGTGAGCTGCACTAGGATAGTTAAGTAAAACGACAGAAGATCCTCAAATAAATAAGGAATTGTGGTCTATGGTGGAAAATATTTTTTATTTTGTGCTAATGAAAGTTATTTGGTATGGACGATTGCTTGCCAGTAATGATGTTAGTAGAAACTTATATAAGACATAGATCTAAGCTTGCCTATTTCACTTTTTATTTTTTATTTTTTTTAAAGATTTTATTTATTTATTTGACAGAGAGAGAGAGACAGTGAGAGAGGGAACACAAGCAGGGGGAGTGGGAGAGGGAGAAGCAGGCTTCCCACCAAGCAGGGAGCCCAATGCAGGCCTCGATCCCAGGACCCTGGGATCATGACCTGCGCCCAAGGTAGACGCTTAACGAATGAGCCACCCAGGTGCCCCTATTTCACTTTTTTTTTTTTTTAAGATTTTATTTATTTATTTGACAGAGAGAGACACAGCGAGAGAGGGAACACAGGCAGGGGGAGTGGGAGAGGGAGAAGCAGGCTTCCCGCGGAGCAGGGAGCCTGATGCGGGGCTTGATTCCAAGGACCCTGGGACCATGACCTGAGCCAAAGGCAGACGCTTAACGACTGAGCCACCTACGTGCCCCCCATTTCACTTTTTAAATAATTTAAAATACTTTTTAAATTTTTAGAGAAAATGATTTTTCTAAATAGAAATATGCTAAATGTGACTAGTACAACAAAAATGATAGTCCAATAAAATGACAGAAAATTGGAAGAGGAAATAAAAATGTTTGAATAATTATTAATTATTTGTATACAACTACATAACTATATATTATATATCTATATCTAGAGAGATACATGCTATTTTCTATTATAGGTATATGTAATATTTATATGTCATATGTATATTCCATTATAGGTAGAGGTATGGCCCCCTATGAAGAGAGATTTGAACAAATTGAACCACATATTTTTCTTTTTGCTTTGCTTTATATCTCAGCATGGAAAAAGTTGAAAGAAGATATAACACTGTATGGATATAGATATTGCTTATAGGTTGGTGGGAAAAAGTATAGATGATAGAATTTTTATGATAAAATTAAAATTTTGTGGTGTTTTCTATGATAATAGTCATTAGAGCAACCCCATTAAAATGTTTGAACATGATATGTAAAATTTGTGTTTCACTTCCAAATATAAGTATTGATTTAGAAATTTTATTGACAATTTTAGTTGCTACTGCCTCAGCAGAACTAAATTTCTCCAATTCTATCAAAGCAAAATTTTTAAAAAGATTTTATTTATTTATTTGACAGAGAGAAAGAGCACAAGCAGGGGAAGCGGCAGACAGAGGGAGAGGGAGAAGCAGGCTCCCCACTGAGCAGGGAGCCCGATGTGGGGCTCGATCCCAGGACTCTGGGATCATGACCCGAGCCGAAGGCAGATGCTTAACTGACTGAGCCACCGAGGCGCCCCTCAAAACAAATTTTTAAAACATCTAATATTAAGGAATTACTTTCTTCATATGAAAATAGTATTAAGGTTAATTTTTTAAGAGGTCCTTTCTTCTAGAGATGCATATTGATATATTATGTATAAAATGACAGGATATCTAGGATTTGCTTCAAAATAATTGGATATAGAGAGTTGGGGAGTATGGATGAGGCAAGACTGACTAAGAGTGAATAATTATTGAGGCTGGATGACAGGTACAGTGGAGTTCTTTATACTCTGTATCTACATTTGTAAATGTTTATTTGTAAATGTTTTTAAATTTCCATAATAAAAAGTTAAACAAAAAGCTAAAAAGTACATTGATTTAGGAAAAGTTTTGTTATTGGTGTCAACAGAACTCAAACTATGTGGATTATAACATTATAATTAGGGTTTTCCTGGAAAAAAACAAAATAAATATGTGGTAATTTATGACTTATGTACATCTTTATCTCATTACTCATCCAAACATCACAAGCCCATCAACACCCAAATGTATAATAATAATTAAGTCCAGTCTTTTTTGCTGTTTAACTGACTTTCAGTCATAAAAACCATTGCTTTATACATTAAAACTTTTTTGTCATAATAAAGGTATATTTGTCAGGGAAGGTGGATAGAACACCTTTATTTAATGGTTTTTTTACCTTAATTTACAACTTAATGAGTTGGACCTATCGTATATAGCCCTCTCCTTGCACTCTTGTACTGCAAATGTTAGGGGCAAGCATGCTCTCAGAATTTCCATTTTATTCTTTATTTTAACAACTAAGATGGTTTGGCAGGGAATACCTAGAAAAAAATTTTTTTAACTTATAATTGTCTTCCTCTATATATTTTAGGAAAATATTGTGTATTTTTGCTCAGTATCGTAAATGGGGCTCAGATATCTCTGAATATTCGACCCAAGGCAGGAGCCATGTGTGTTCATGGTTATGTTGACAGTCTGCCCCCTCCACAGACCAGCGACCAAATAGTCATTGCCTCCTTAGCAAGGATAGATGAGATCAAGTTACAGTCATTTCAGGGAAGACCTTAGGGGTAGTTTGAGATAACTGGTCATCCATATGGAAAAGTTCTGGAGAGTTCTGTTCATAACCCTAGCCTCTTATTCGATACTAATGGCTTTAGGATGATTTGTACAGAAGGAAAGTTTATGATCCCTATCTTTTATATGATACAGACATTTAGCTTCACGTTTTCTTAGCTTCCAATTCCCAAATGAGGCAATGTAAAGGGGTGAGGAGGGTTAAGATAATTATCTGGACAACAATTAGTCCAGGCGACCAACTAACTAGTTTGTTTTGTCTAAACTATTCATATATTCCTGCTCTAAAGTCCTTTTCCTGCTTGAATTAGATGGGTGATAGTACCAGCCTCCACATACCACAATACCGGGCTCAAAAAAAACTTACCTCCTGTGAAGTATGTTCATACTACAGCTCTCCAATTCGAAGACACTTTTGATTGTAGAAGTGACCAAAAATGTAGTAACCAGTTTTTTAGGAGATAAAAGAAAAAGAATGTGAAATTAATTCTAATCTTATAAACACCAAAATGTGTGTGTTGGGCAGGGGGGAGTATGTCTTAGAATTGAGAAAACACTAAAATGTGATTTTTTGAAGTGTACTTTAAAATAAGAAAGTTATTATAACTCTAATGGGACGCCTTGGAGAGTGATGGGAGTCAGAGAAAGGTATACATGTGGGTCACTGGGGTGCCTGGGTGGCTCCGTCGTTGAGCGTCTGCCTTCGGCTCAGGTCATGATCTCAGGGTCCTGGGATCGAGCCCCGCATCGGGCTCCCTGCTCGGCGGGAAGCCTGCTTCTCCCTCTCCCACTCCCCCTGCTTGTGTTCCCTCTCTCGCTGTGTCTCTCTCTGTCAAATAAATAAATAAAAATCTTAAAAAAAATAATTAAAAAAATAAAAAATACATGTGGGTCATTATGTAGGAACAGCATGGTCTGGACCTCTGCTCTGGTCAGAAAGGCATGAGAGCATGAGGACCTGGCAGGAAGAACACCAAGAGTAGGGAGAAGGGGGCTTGAAAGCAGTCATGGGTCATGCAGGAATGCTGCCTAAGGCACATTACATTACATTAGGAAACTTGCCTGTGGCTGGCTGTGCCTCCAAATAATCCTAAACAACCAGAAACCAACAAGAAGTTGTCAAGGTGAGCCCTCAGTTCTATAACTTCTTCCCTCAGGTTCTTGTCAAAACCTAACCACCAGGCAAAGCACGAGACCTACCGGCTAGCCTGCTTGAGAAACAGGGCTGAGTGGTCTACCTCCCGGAACATTAAAAATTATATTTAATCTCATTTTAGTGTAATGCTAAAATACTTTTAATTCTGTATGCTAAGAAATGCAAAATGTTTTGAGACTAAATACCAGAGGGTATAGTCATTAGGTGTTACTGCGTTTACCCAATAATTGGCTCCTTTCCTATAATGGATGAATCTCTGTTTCAAAATGGAAAAATAAATTAAACAGTCAACAAATTCCTTACATAAAGGTCATATGAGCTCTCTGTAACCAGAATGAGGTATTTCAGTAAGTTTACTGAGTACCTGGTATTTTGTTCAGGTGGCTTGCTTCACTCTGTAAATGCCAATAACCAGTGTTTAGAAGTCTGAACTATTATAATGGTCACTTTCATGTAATAATCACATCCTTATTCTCTGGGGGAAAAAAAAAACAACATAAAAATTGTGAACACTGGGTACCTGGGTGGCTCAGATGGTTAAGCGTCTGCCTTCGGCTCAGGTCATGATCCCAGGGTCCTGGGATCGAGTCCCGCATCGGGCTTCCTGCTCAGCGGGGAGCCTGCTTCTCCCTCTGCCTCTCTCTCTGTGTCTCTTATGAATAAATAAATAAAATCTTTAAAAAATAATTGTGAACACTATGTGACTAAACAGGAAAAATAAATACCTTTTAACAGTTTGGGAGTGGGAACAGTGTTTGAAGATAGAAAACAGAAAAGGAAAAGAGATATTCTGGATTTTCTTGAAAATTTTGATTCTGCCTTCACCACTTTCAAACTCCTGCGAAAAATCTCTGTGGCTCCATATTCCTCATTCCCAACTTCTATCTAGGTAGAGAGAACACTTTGGTTTTTATGCGTCCTATTTTTTAAGTCCTGGGTAAGAAGCTATCAGATGGCAACTGAAGGTATTGCCTCTTTCATTCATTAAACTCCTACTATGTGCCAGCCATTGTGCGGGACATCATGGAACCCAAGATGACTAAGATAAAGTCCCTACTCTTCAGAAGCCTTAACGTGGGGTGGGGAGAGTCGTCAGGGGTTGGGACCAGACAAGAAAACAAATCATTAAGCCACTGGCTATTGATTACAGGGAGGGAGTACCAAACAGGATTACCTGCATCAGCCTGTGGAGTGTGTCTTGGGGGCGGGAGGTGGGGCAGCGGTGGTGCACTGGAAGACCTGACTGGGAAGAAAAGACACAGTGTAAAGTCTTAACCAATGAGTAGAAATTAGCCAGATGAAATGCAGCAAAAGGATGCTGAAGAGCCTTCTTGGCAGAAGGGACAGAAATAAAATTGGCGGAGATCAGTGGGTCATTAGATGGGGGCTGGTTCAAAAAGAGAGGAATCTCAGAGACGGGCAGGTGGTGGCTGCTAAAGCACACGCAGCACGGTAAAAATGGGGTTTTAATTAGATTTTTCTTCTGTCAACTCTGCTTTGGGGAACACCCCTTTTGTCCTGACCCAGGTCATGGCTTCTAACCTGGCACCAGTGAAGAATAGGCCAGTAACTAATCTCACCCTTTGGGGTTGGCACTTCGGCAAGTTACCATCTCTCTAGCTTCCTCCTTGCTCTCCATCTCTGACATTCATTCCCGATAAACCTCTTTATTCAATGCATTTTGCTGCTTGTTTGGCTGGTGTTCCAGATGCCTAATAGCCAGTTACATTAAACTTACCTTTATACTTATTGATCTTTCTTCGCTAGAAAGAATACACTTACTCAAATAAGATCTTAGGTTTTTTTGGTTTTTTTTTTTAATGATTTTCAAAGAAATAGCCAAGAGCCAAGGGCTAAGGGCCAAGAAAGCCAATAATAATGATAATAGCTACAAAAATGGGCTTTTGTTGGTTGTCTCCTTAGTGTCTCAGCTCTGCCTTCTCTCCCCCACAGTCTCTTGATTGTCATTTGAGGAATCCACCTCTCCCTATGCAGCCCCTGTGCTTTCGGGGAAGCTGACCTGCTGCCTGGTTGGTTTAAACCAACCATCACATTCCATCATCCCATGCACAACTTTTGGTTCCCAGGGCAGGCATGTGATTTAAGTAAGAGAGTATCAGGATACTTGCTAGGCTGCTGGGACCAAGTCATTCTCCCTAGATGTGGATGAGGGAACCTGTATTTTTTTGGAGCTATTGGTGGGCCACCTTGTGATCACGAGTTGCTGGTTTCAGGATAAAGTTGGCAATGCAAGAGGCAGAGTGGAAAGATGGAAAGAAACTGAACTCTTAGTGACTAAAGACGTAAACAATCCTTAGTGAAATAAACTAATCGGCAAAAGCCTACCCTACCTCTGGACTTTTCGGTTTCACGAACATTCCCGTGTTTAAACCAGTTTGAGGTGTGCTTTTTTGGTACTTGCAACATAAAATATTCTATGCCATACAGTTACTATATGTTGAGAGCCTACTATGTGCCGGGCATTGCACTGTGTGTGCTATGGGCTAATTTTTACAACCATATTTCTTCTTCTTTTTTTTTTAACAATTGTGGTAAAGTACACATAACATAAAATTTCCCATTTTAAACTTTTTTAAGTGTAGAATTCAGTGACACAATGTGTAACCATTACCTCTCTCTACTTTCAATCATAATAATATTTTGAGGTGGGTATTAATATCCTCATTATACCAAAAAGGAAATTGATCCTCAGAGAGGTGCATTACCCAAATCCGACCACAGTTAGTGGTACAGTCAGGATGGAAACCCAAGGCTGTGTGACTGCAAAGCCTAGGTTTTTTCTACTTCATTATAGCGCCAGATTAAATTATCAAGCAAGGAAACAGGAAGTCTTGGTCAAATTATCAGCCCGGGGTCCAGATTAGGATCTTGGGAGGTGCAGATCCAACAAACAGGATACACAGTGAGGTGATCAGAATCCAAATCATCAAAGGCTGGACACTAGAGGTGGAAATCAAGGGAACAGAGAAAAGTGTTTAGGTTCAAGAAGTAAGGTTGAAAGGGGTCTCATCAGTGGACAGTTTAAGAATATCTGATTGTATTTGCTCACCCAACCCTAGTTTGTAGGTGAAAAAATCTTGCCCTGCCCACTTATTTCCCAAAGGATTTTGACCTGAAGACTAATAACAAACTATATTCTAAAACAAAAAATACCCTCAATTCTATGTTAAGCATTCATTAAACTAAGTCACATAATAAAGTTGATCTATATCAAAAGGGAGACACATCCTGTCGTGGGGCCTGGTCCTTTAAATGAGGTCTATAATGACTGGAGAGCTCTATTACCTTCTTGTTAGGATAAGATGGATTCCAAGTAGTGTTTCCTTAAAAAAAAAAAAAAATTACAAGCTTATATGCTAAAAGCTATCCACCTTTGATGAGTATCTCTTAATTGTTTACTTTTTAACTAAGGGTTTTTAACTAGGGTCATTAGAACTCAAGGGTGTTTAATCTGTTGATCTGTTTGTTTTCAAAAGTCTGACTCCTTTCATTTGTGATCTTAGGTAAGTAGTAGCTTGGAGGGTTTTACTTATACAAAAAGATCAGTTCCTTAATTTTCAATTTCCGTAAGTGTAAATTTTTGCAGTGTCAGAGGTTCTCTTGAAGTGGGGGAGGGGAAGTTATGAGAATGGATTGGGTAAGACTCCCCACTGTTTCATGCCCCAAAACCTGGACCTCCACACCAAGGCCCCTTCTCCAGTTGCGTAGTGAACAAAAATACTAACATTTTCTCAACAATTATTTTATATATAAATTTAAGTGCCGACCTTAATGATTCACTGCATACTGAACAGAAATATGACAGGGGCAGGAGCTTCATAAAGCCAAGGTCATTTTACATGGTTGACTCGTGACTGAGGCTTATTACCTTTCTCCCTCTAAAGCAGCGTTTAGGGAGTGAACCTCCATCATATGTGTGGGCAGTCTGTTTGGCAATACAGTGTTTTGGAAAGTAAAACAGAAAACTGATTTAAAAAAAAAAAGTTTGTGTGTGATTTTAATAGACTTTATTTCTTTAGAGCAGTTTTAGGTTCACAGGAAAATTGAGCAGAAAGTAGGGTAATTCCCATATACCCCCTGCCATACACATGCATAACCTCCCCCAGGTTTTTGACCTGAAGTGTACCACCCCCAGCGTGGTGGTACATTTGTTAAAATTGATGAACCTATAATGAATGACATGTTATAATCACCCAAAGTCCACAGTTTACATTAGGGTTCACTCTTGGTGTACATTCTACAGGTTTAGACAAATTGATAATGACATGAATCCACCATTATAGTATCACCCAGAGTTTTATTGTCCAAAAAACCCTCTGTGCTCTGCCTGTCACACCCGACCTCCTCCCTAACCCCTGGCAACCATTGATCAGCACGGTCTCCGTAGTTTTGCCATTTCCTGAATGCCATATAGTTGGACTCATATAATATGTAGCCTTTCCAGATTGGCTTCTTTCACTTAGTAATATGCATTTCTGGTTCCTTTATGTCTTTTCATGGCTTGATAGCTCATTTCTCTTTAGTGCTGAATAATATTCCATTGTCTTGATGTACCACAGTTCATTTATCCATTCACCTACTGAAAGACATTTGGTTGCTTCCAAGTTTTGGCCATTATGAATGAAGCTATTATAAACATCTGTGTGCAGGTTTTTCTGTAGACATAAGTTTTCAACTCCTTTGGGTAAATATCAACAAGTGTGATTACTGCATCTTATGGTAAGAGTACGTTTTGTTTGTTCGTTTGTTTTTTAAAGATTTTATTTATTTATTTGTCAGAAAGAGAGAGCACAAGCAGGGGGAGGGGCAGGCAGAGGGAGAAGCAGGCTCCTTGCCGAGCAAGGAGCCCGACACAGGACTAGATCCCAGAACCCTGGGATCATGACCTGAGCCAAAGGCAGACGCTTAACCAACTGAGCCACCCAGGGGTCCCAAGAGTATGTTTCATTTTGTAAAAAAACCACCAAACTGTGGGGGGCCTGCTTCTCCCTCCGACCCTCCCCCCTCTCATGCTCTCTCTCTCTCCTTCTCTCAAATAAATAAATAAAATCTTAAAAAAAAAAAAGAAAAGAAAAGAAAAGAAACCACCAAACTGTTTTCTGAAGTCACTGCACCATTTTGCCCTCCCACCAGCATAAGAGTTCCTGTTGTTCCTCACCTCACCAGCATTTGGTGTGGTCAGCTTCCAGGATTTGGGCTGTTCTAATAGGTGTGGAGTGAGTCTCCTTATCTTTTCAATTTTTACCCATCACTCCTTGCAGTAGCACGTCTTTTCTAAAGGACCCATGGAATCTGAGGGCTGTGTAGTAGGTGGCACAAACAAAGCAACATTAGATAAATGATAGAGTGAAAGGCTTAGATCCGAAAGGCTCAGAGAGTCATACGGGGGCCCTGGGGAAAGGAGTCATCTGGCACCCTTTCAAACCAATATTGTTTAAATAGCTGAGGGCAGAGAGAAATTCATTTTCTATTAATATAAAATGTATAGCTCTTTATGGTTAAAGTAAAGAATTTATTACATGCATTGAATATAACAATATTTCCACTTATTCGGAATTGTCTTTCATTTCACATTTTTCATTTATAACTTGAACAGCAATAGTTACTCACCAAGCATAGAGGTAAATTATAACTACAAAATCTTGCTCAAAATATATTTACACGGTCTTGTGTTTTTTTCCAGTTTCTGTGTCACAAAAACAGTTCTAACTTTTCTGAAGTTCTTGTTCTTTTCATTTTTCTTTTGGGAATTTCTGAACTAGGCAACATCTTGCAAGATACATTTCATGGCTTTAAGATGTAGAAAATAACCATCTGTCCCCCAAAACAGTGTTAAAAATTGGGGGTAGAATTCCAAATTCAAATGCTAGCAGCCCCACCTCTTCTACTGATCAACCTACTCGAGGGAACATGCACACCTGTGTCCATGCCCCAGTAAGAACCCCAGGGTCATTTTCTGGGTCAGCAGGCAAATGCCCAAACTTAAAGCTTGGATCAAGGCTGGCATAGGCCAGGAGGTCTAAGTGAGGCCTCTTGCTTTTCCAACCCCAAATCTAAATCCTGTGACCCCCTCAAGTATGCCAGAAGAAAGAAGAGTGGGAGTGAGGATAAGAACAAGACTTTGAGAGAGAGGTGTGAATAGCTGAGCACAAGTCCACCTACCTGACCAGGTGCCAGGATGACGTTGGCCTGCCAGACCCATGGAGTTGAGAACAGGAAGGGGAGAGGGGGACAATGAGGCCTCCTTACCAGAGATAGCCCATCCCTACCTCCCCACCCTCACTCCCCTGGAGACAATAGGTGCAAAGCAGCCTACTCCTCCTCCGGGTAGGAAATAAAAAAGCAGCACTAGGGCTCATAAGAAAGGAAAGTGTCTTTTTTTTTTTTTTAAGATTTTATTTATTTATTTGAGAGAGAGAGACAGAGAGAGAGCATGAGAGGGGGGAGGGTCAGAGGGAGAAGCAGACTCCCTGCCGAGCAGGGAGCCCGATGCGGGACTCGATCCAGGGACTCCAGGATCACGACCCGAGCCGAAGGCAGTCGCTTAACCAAATGAGCCACTCAGGCGCCCGGAAAGTGTCTTTCAATGTCATGATCCTTCCCTCTAGTGTCCCCAGAGTCTCTGACCAGACAAATCACTTCTTCCATGTGGGGAGGCTCTAACAAGAGGGTAAATAGAGGCAAAGGTTGGAGTGGAAGTTTCCTCCTTTGAGAGCTCTGGCAGAAAAGCTGAACAACCCCCGCCCCCCCAACACCACCTCATTGTTTATTTTCTCTTTAACAACTGGGCTTAATAAGCAAATGTTTGTTCAGCCAAGGTTGTCCAACTAAGAGAGATCAGCAGCTTCCTTGGTCATTACCACTGCTCCTCGCTATAACTTCCTGGGACTGAGATGCACAGGTAAACTGGTCCCCCTAAGAGTTTCTGTAATGGGTCATAACAGATCATTAATCAATTTAACTTCAAGGCCACACTGCACCCTCGGCACACTCGGCCAAATATTCACTCCCTACTGCATTTCCCATTTGAAGTCATACATAGTCACACTGTCCGAAACTGGTCAACAGAGAAGATTACTTTCAAAAGTCCAAATAAAACAACACAGAATGATTAAAAATGGAGTGATGACAACAACAGGAAGAGAGAAATTCAAGTCCAAAATGAATTCCTCTTTCTACCGTAAATTGAACTCCAAAGACTTTAAAAAGTCCAGTTACTCTTCTCCCTGGTTTTCTGAGCCTCTCAGTCCCTGTCAGAAGATTCTCCTTCAAGTGCCTTGGGGCTTGGGTTCCTTCCGCAGCCACTGTACCCTGAGCCTTCTTCCTGAAGGGGTAGCACCTTCAGAAGGCAGTAACCCACCCAAATCTCTCGAGTCCTACAAATGTAGAAGCAAATGTGACTTTTGCAGTGAGAGCAGTTTGCAAAGAAGATGATGTTCCTAGGACCCCGTGAACAGACAGCCCCTCGTTGCTGTTGCCCATCAGAGACTGCAGCAGACTGTTACCTGGGGGAAGGGGAATAATGCAGGGGAAACAAAGGCTGAAGAGAGAACAGCTTTTTGGTTTCCACCTTGCAGGGATGCCTGTTAGAACATCTCAGTTTTCCAACTGCTACATGTGAATTTAAATTCAGTTGCGATAAACTTCCAAACAAGAGGTTAATTCTGACATAGAACGTAGTTGCTTTTAATGACATAGTTGACTTCCTATACAACACCTTCCTCCTTTTCCTCAAAAAAACCTCCTTTTTTTCCTACGGACCCTCCATCCAACTGAGCACATGTGAAGCTATCGGGGCAAGTTTGATTGGTCTAAGACTAATCTTCATCCTTGCCAGAGATTCTTTCAAGAAGAGACATAGAGTCCAATTAGGTGCCAAGAGACATGAGGAGGTTTTCAGTGGCAGCATCTCTAATGTCTGGATCACACCCAAATCTTCCTCTTTCTCTTCTAATGTTTTGAACACTTCTATTTCCATTTCCTTTTTGAGTCTGGTGTTCCTAGCCTGAAAGACATGTCAAACGGAGGAGACTGGTCTCTATCAAGTGACATAGCTTCCTTCCCCATGTGTGAACACAGCACCCCACATTCATAATAGGTGACCTTGTAGTCCATGCTTATAGGCTTGCAGCTGGTCTTCTTTGCATTTGTCCACTCCAGGCCCAAGACTCTTTAAACTTTATGACCCAGTTGCTCTATGACCCACTGTTTCCTGCTCTAGAACTCTTTAGGTCTATTAACTTTGCTAGCAAGATCCGCTTTCCTGAAACGTATCTTAGCTGGCTTATCACTCTCCACAGATTCCTGAATCTGAAGTTTCTACTGATGCTTCCCAAAGTGATCATCTCAGGATCACAGAGGGGTCTAATATGTCCTCTGACCTATGCTCCTCCCCTAAACCCCACTTCCTCCAGCTTTCAGATTCTCCAGTCTTTGAGTAACTTAGGCTACTTCGTGTATTAATTTCTGCCACTTCTTTCTCTGCTCCTGTTCCATGTCTTTCTATCATTCCAATTCCTTCCAAGGAGGCCCAAGCAAGTTTTTAAATTTTAACCTGTTACTGAAACACAGCCAACCCTTCCACTGACACAGGTAAACCTCCAACTGCTGTCTCCTTTTTTTTTTCTTGCTAGGCCTATGCATTTGTTTCCTGACTAATCCTTAGACTTTCACTTGAGAGGCTCCCATAGTGAAAAAATGCCAGAGCATTCTGCATCTGCCATAAGATGCTCAGTTCAAATACTGCCTGAGTGGAGAAATCCTGCAGGGAGGTCTCCCACCAACCCATGCCTGATCTTCACTGACTCTTCCCTTTGGTGTTGTCTCCAATGTACCTTGTAAAAAAAATATCTAGTAGTATTCATTTTTTAGGCACATTTCCTTATAACAAGAGCCTTACCTGCTTCCCTACATATAATGTCTGTGTAGTTTTTTTTGTTTAAGATTTTATTTATTTGTTTATTTTCGAGAGGGTGGAGAGGTGGAGGGGCAGATGGAGAGGAAGAATCTCAAGCAGACTCCTTGCTAAGCACAGAGCCCGAAGAGAGGCTCCATCTCACGACCGCAAGATCATGACCTGAGTGGAAACTAAGAGTCAGACGCTTAACCGACTGTGCCACCCAGGCATCCCGTGTCTGTGTAGTTTTGAAAGTCATCGAGTAAGGCCTGAAATAACACCAGCA
This sequence comes from Mirounga angustirostris, assembly GCF_029215605.1. NCBI lineage: Eukaryota > Metazoa > Chordata > Mammalia > Carnivora > Phocidae > Mirounga > Mirounga angustirostris. The sequence goes on from NW_026991718.1 coordinate 71,411,257, forward strand.
CCAATGTCAACAGCCACAGCGGCTGACAGTTTACTGAGCCCCCACTACGCACCAAGCGTACTATAGGTATTGATTTACTCAGTCCTCACAACAATCAAGTGAAGGAAGGACTATTATCACCCTCATTTTACAGATGCAGGAACTAAAGCACAGGAGGCTAAGTAATTTGCCCAAAGCTAGACAGCTAGTAAGTGGCAGAGCTCCCGGTTGGTCTTCTGCTCTGACATCTGCCCACATGGAGGTCACCTACCAGTTCTTCCATAATATAACACACTTCCATCATTTGGCCTCATCTTCTCTCAATGCTTGGAAATTGGATTCTGCTTTTAAAAAGCAAAAATAAAGATTTACAACTGCCTATCACAGCCCATCCTAAATCTTGCACATAATTAATTTTTTAAGAGAGCTATGTTTCTATTATATTCCACAGGGAAGGGTATTAAAGTTCAAATCTATAACTCTTTAAAGATAACCTCTATTACAAGTATCATTGGACTGCGTGCTTACCAGGTTTCCCCCCATATACATTAAGTTTAAATCCTTAGCTCCAAGTTAATTTTCACTGCCTAACTGATAAAATATTATCTGAGCATGTACTAAAGAATGAATTTCTGCAGCTTAGTGAGATAAGTCATTCATACTCTAACAAGGATATTTTAAACAGCTGGTTATTCCTTCAGGAAAACCATATTCAGATCAAACTAATTTCCTAAATGACATAAAAGGAGTGAGCAGCTCTGAGGTGTCTTATGTAACTGACTGAGTACTGATGGCTTGGGACTAGATGATGGCATGACAGAGGAAAAGGAGGCTGAATCTCTGACATGGTAAAAATTGCCATTTAAAAATCACAGTAGGGGAGGGTATGTGCTATGGTGAGCGCTGTGAATTGTGTAAGACTGATGAATCACAGACCTATACCCCTAAAACAAATAATACATTATATGTTAATAAAATAAAAAAATAAATACATACACAAATAAATAAAAATAAAAAAATAAAAATCACAGTAAATATCACCTGCCAGGTATTAAAATGATTCAAGGGCTTATTTTTTTTCTTACTGCTATTGTGATAGGTTTGATAAAGAAATAATTTTAAGTACACTAACCTGTTAAGCACCAGTAATTAGTTGAGAAAAACAAACACAAATGTTCTTGAAGAGAGAGCAAACCTGGAGGGAATTTAGTCCTCTGAAATTATGCTAAGTGTCTACTGCACTCATTCTGGGAGACTCCCATCCCAAATAAAAACCCCCTTTACATTTTTCTCCTGTTTTCTGTCCCACATAATTTCTATAATAGCTAATTGATGGGATTATTTACTAACACAGGTGGACCTGGCAATGGATAACACTATCTGGAATACTTGGGGTTTTTATGGAAGAATCGAGCCTATAAATACCTGTGAATGGAATGGGCACTGTACTGACAGACAGTAACTTTGCAGTAATGGGATTTGGTTTTGTCACCTTACCTCTTGGAACTTTAGTTTCCCAGCCTGTCAAATACAGGAATAAAAATTAAATGATCTCCAAGGCCCATTCTAACAACTCCCAAGTTCCACAATTTTAAGATGGCTTTGAACACTTCTGCACAAAGGTGATTCGAACATTTAATCCCATGAGGTAGACTAAAAATATGTAGGAACGACAGATATGGGGACAGGATAATACTTTCTGTTACCTCCCAATAGGTGTTCCATTCTTGTTAAACTAGTTTCTCTCTTGCACTCCATCAGCCATCATGGCTCCAAGAAAGGGAGCAGAGCAGACGCCATCACAAGAATGAACAGGATATGGTGCATAAGGAAAGCTCCTGACATACAAGAAGGAGAAAAATTCATCTCCTATAGCCCTGAGGGATGATGGAAAGAAAAAAGGGATACAAGGAAGAGGTAATCAGACCCAGCGTGCTTACCTTCCACCCCTTCTTAGGGCGGAAACTACAATTGGAGGTCTACAGTTCACATAGATCTGGGGAAATCCAAGGAAACAGGGGATAGTGGTTCGCTTCCCTGAGCCTGCCTGTGGGAGGCTGAGTCCTCTAGAAACTCAGCTTTCAGCTTAATGGCATGTTCAATATGACGTAGGGAGAATAATGCAACATTGGTGGAGGGAGATGGCTCAATAGATAAGCCCAAAGCAAGGCTCCTGGCTCATCAAGGCCTACACGTGGTGTTCGGGGAATCAGGAAGTTCCCGTATGTCTCCATGAGGAGAGAGAATGGCACTGTGAGAATCAATGGACCTGCAGAGATCAGGGGTCAGTCAGTACTAAGGCTGCAGTAGATACAGCAAATGGCTCATGTATGTACTTCAGGAAGGGAACCGGCATGATATCTCAAAGAAACAGAAATGACCAGTTTTGCCTCTGGGGCTATCAATCCTGCTTTCAGACCGTAGCAGCCACTCCATACCTCGTGTGGATAACACAAGAGGTGGCAAGTGGGGCTTTGCTGATGCCATGTAAGTCTACCCAGCCCTCAGGGCTGCTACCAACCCACCAGTCACTGTGTAAATTAGTAAAAGACACTTCCTTTCTCGAGACACTTTACTTCCACCTATCAGAAATTCATGATCATAATATACTGGTTTTGTTAGAACAAGGCATCTTACTGCCACATGCCAGACAACTGTCATAATAAAATCTAGGATACCAAAGATATGAAACCTATTCACCTTATACGGCAACCCTCAACCCCCATACATATCTTGGAACGAGAGGGAGGTGGGTAAATCTCAAAGATTCAACCTCTATGTTAAAAAAGAGAGAGAGAGAATGTACAGACTCGAGAAGGTTAAACATTACAGAAAATAAACAAGCTATATATTTTTTGTACATCTGAATTAATATAAGTAAATCTTCACCTCTGCCATGCCAAATTACAAAAGCTTTATGCCCAAGGTTTTTGCCTTTTATTTGGTATTTCCCATAGCACCTTACATAGTAATGCAGATGGAACAGAAGGAACCAGTAAGTGCTTGTTGAATAAAAAAGTAAATTTTCAGAAAAATCAGAATTATGGATCCACCTATATGTATAATAGCAAGTAATTTTCCTCCCCCTCCCCTTATATTTATCTGAACCAAATCTAAAATTTTACCCATTGGCACCTAGCTAACAACCATAAAAATCTGGAGTTCTTCAGTTGTTTTCTAACAAACCCCTTCCTCAAATATTTTTTGGAGACGGAAACTTAGATCTAAGTTTCAACATTTTCAGGACCAAAGAGATCATCTCAGAACTACAGAATTTTTAAAAATTGAAAAGAGGATTATGTCATCCAAAATAAATTCTTATTAAAAGGTGAGGAACCCTCATTATCTAGAAAGGTAATTTGCCTAGAGTCACATAATCAAATCAGGGATTCAAACACCCTGCACAATAACGATTCATCTGTCCTTGCCCTTCACTCCCCTTTCCCCAAGTACACACTTTTCTGCCTCTCAGCCTTTATCATACTTTGTAAACCGCTTAATTATCTATCTCAAACCTAGCAGCAATTGATCAAACTCAAATAAGAGAGAAATCACCCAAAGGTCTGAAAACCAGAGAATCAGGTAAACTGCGAGTTTTACCACATCCATAAAATGATAAACAAAAGGGAGAACGAAGCGAATTGAGAAAGGGTACTTTTTCCGTCTTCACAACAAAAGCTAGGGAATAAAAACGCGTTTTCCTTGGGGACAGATTATGCTGAGGGGACCAGATACAGATACAAAAGATAATTCCTCCTGGGGTTTTTCCTTTTCCTTTGAGTTTGTGGGATCTAAGAAAAATTTTTTTCTTAAATCACATAAACAATCATAACCTCAGCACATTTACTTCCCTCCTTTTCTCACATAGTATTTTCCTGAACATTAATATAGACCACGTTTCCAAAAAAGAAATTGACCAAAGGTCTATTGCCTATTTACCAAAACCTTTTTCAAGACTTAGGTGACTCCTCTTAGGCTACGATTAGGAAAGTACTCCAAACTTCGGTTACAAGCTGAAAGCTCAGTGAATTGGATCTCCAAGGTTTGCAAATACCCTCAGCTGGGCTAAAGGGCACAGAATCTCTAGCGCTCCCTACAGCTCACACTTTGAACCTACCTACCACAGAAAACGCGAGTTACCAAGGATCGGCTCCCTGGCTCCACTTTTTTTCCTGCTTAAAAAATCGGGTGAAGGTGGTGGGGGGGGGGGGGAGGGGGGGAGGGAAGGACTGAAAAGGCGAACCAAAGGATTAATCACTTCTCCCCATTACATCAGCAGCCCCCGCCCTTCCCTCCGAGCACCTCCTCTCCTAGAATCGTCGCTACGCACTAGCGCTCTCTTCGCCCACCCCCCGCTCTATTATATGCCCTGATACCTCCCCATTATCACCCGCCCCACCACACTCCCCCATCCCTCCTTCCCCCTCCTCTGCGAGGGAGGGAGGAAACCCGAGAGAGGAAACAGGGCGTTGAAGGAAGGGACTCCGCCATAAGAGCGGAGGCCCCATTGGCCTGAAGGTTGTATGGGAGCTCCCCATTGGCTGCTTGGCTGGAATCCCCGCCCACCTGCTTCCCCGCCCATTCACCCCTCCCCCCGCCGCCCCGCGGCCTTCCCCCGCGCCCCTGGCCAGCCCCGCGGCGGGGAGGGACCCACTGGGCGAGTGGAGGCTCCGGCGGTGTCAATGGCTCCTCCTGCCACGGAGCAGCAGCAGAAGCAGCGGCGACGGGGTTGAGGAGGAGGAGGAGGAGGAAGGGTTCCTTTAAGGAGGAGGAACGACGACGCCTCTTTTTCCCTCTATCTCCTCCCTTCACACTCATTTCCCCTTCGCCGAGGAGAGAAGGGGGGGGAGGAGAGAGAAGAGGCCGAAGAAAGAAAAAATTCCTCACAGAAATCTCTTTCAGGGGGTGTGGGGGGAGGAAGAGGGAAAAAACGAGCCGGGCGCCCCCTGCTCCCTCCCTCCCTTCTCTCCCTCTCTTCTCCTCCTTCTCCCTTCCTCGCCCGCCCGCCCACTCCCCCCGCCGCCGGAGACGCCGCTCGGGAGTCGGCGGGACCGGAGTCTGTCTCCTCACCCGCCGACGCCGCGCTTCGCCTCGGGATCCCCAGGCGGGCGGACGCCCTTTCTTTCTGTCTCCGTCCCTCGCGGCCGCCCCGCCCGGCGGCCTCGGCCTTCCCCGCGCGTCAGGCCCGCCCGCCCGGCCTCGCTCGGTCTCCGTCTCCGCGGGCCTTTCTCTCGGACTCGGGCTCTCGCTCGCCCCCTCCGCCCTTCCCATCTCCCCTTCCCCTCGCCCCCTTTCCTTCCTCCCCCTCCCCACCCCCTTCTCCTGCCCCGGAGCTCGCAGTGCGTGTGCGTGTGTGTGTGTCCCTCCGCCAACGCCGCCACCTCAGCCCGGCAAATGAACTCCGTCCGAGCCGCCAACCGGAGACCCAGGCGAGTGTCGCGGCCGCGCCCGGTGCAGCAACAGCAGCAGCAGCCCCCGCAGCAGCCGCCGCCGCAGCCGCCCCAGCAGCAGCCGCAGCAGCAGCCTCCGCCGCCGCCGCAGCAGCAGCAGCCTCCGCCGCCGCCACCGCCGCCTCCGCCGCTGCCCCAGGAGCGGAACAACGCCGGCGAGCGGGGTAAGGCCGCGCTCCCTCCCCGCCGCCCGCCGGCTCGGGCGCCGGCCGGCCGGGACCCGCGGGGAGGGAGACCGGGGCGGGCGGGGGAGGCCTGTGCGCCCCGGGGGTGGGAGACGGAGGCCGAGCGGAGGCGGGTCCGCCGGTGCCGCAGTGTCAGCCCGGCCCGGGCCCCGGCTGGCAGGAAAAGCCGCGGCTTCCCCACTCGCCCGGGCTCTCGCTCAGGCCGCGCTTTGTTTGGTTGCGGGGGCTCGGCACCCTCTACCCCCACCCATCCTTTGGCTTCTCGCCTGGCTCACGGACCCCGGAGGAGTCTGTTGGTGGCTAGGGTGGGGGGAGGCAGAGGGTGGGATTTCCCCCTTTTCTGCTGCCTTCCACGGTTTAGACTCCCCCTTCCTAACAGAAGGTGGGGGGAACAACTGGGAGTGATCGGGCGATGGGGCTGGCTGGGGAACTTGTTTTCCCCCTTTTCTCTGTTAGCCTCCCCCTTCCTGTGGAGGAGGGGGAAGGGGGGGAATCCGAGTGGTCTGTGGTGTTGGCCGGGGAACTTGTTTCCCCCACCCCCCTCCCTAGTCACGGGGTAGGGGGAGCAGCGACTACTCTCCCAACCCCACAATGTTTGCTGCGCAGTTTGGCTTTCGTTACAGAACCCCTGGGAAGGACCCGTTAAATCAAGACCTTTAAATAAATAAATATAGAATCCATCGGCCATTTCCAGCCCCCTCCCTCGCGTGCGGTGCAGTTACCCTTCCGCTCTGTCGACCACCCCTCTCGCCTGTCCTCCCCTAGCGAACCCCTACGCCACCGTGCCACCCTCCGTCTCCTAGTGGGGTTTGAACGCCCCTTCTTTCCAGCTGGCCCCTTGGGAGAGTGTGAGTGTGTGCTGTGTCCAAGGCCTAGTGAAATGTGTCATTTGGACCCAACTGTGCAGCTCTATCTGGTAACCACCATTGTCTAAGGGCTGAGGCTCCCGGGGGTTGGATTCTTGGTTTAGGAAAAATAATGTTCAGTTCTAGTTTGATGATGTGGTTATTTTGGGAGGTTTGTGAGGTAGGGTGTTGCACCTTGGTCTCCAAACGTAACTATTCTCTTTATTAATTAGCTGCTCTCAGTGGGGGTGGAGGTCAGTACCATATTTATGTGTACGGTTGTTGTTTTAAGGAGGAGGGGAATTGTTAGGAGACATTTTGCGTGTTTTCGTTGGAGGATTAAGGTTAATTTTACATGCGTTGGTTGTCACACCTCCTTTGATTAAGGGAATTGAGATTAAATGGCTTTTAAAAATTATACATTTCCTTAAAAACTGTTTCAGTGTTGTACTTGACGAAAATACTTAAATGGAAAAGAGAGATGATAATCTGAAAAATAGTTCAAAGGGTTTTCACTAGTCACTGTTACAGATAGTCCTTGAGAAAGCAGTTTGCTATATGTTGCTTGAAAGAATGTGATGTTTCAAGCCAGTTAGAGGTCTTGTGTAACATTATTGGCAAATATGTTTTAGTGATTCTTTGATACATTTACCTTTTTTTTTGTAAATTAAAAATATTTGTAGTTTCATCATTTCCTTTCACATTTGCATATCAGGGTTTTCCTGTGTTCCATTCAAATAATACTCGTCTCCTTCCACTATATGTTGTGTCACAAAATTTTTTGAGAAAACAGTGACACTAGATTGAAATCCTGGCATAGTAAGGATTTAATTGCTAGAAGTAAGCAAGCGTTTTCAAGATGTACTGATTTGTTCATACCATTAGGGCTGAATTAAATCTGTTTGGCCAAACTTAATTTAGTCTCATTGTGTATTTTAAAATATTTATTCTGAATCTCCTTTTCACGGTGTGTGTAATTTCAAACTTAGCTGAGGTACTTTTATCTTGGATACTTTTCTTCATTTGTGTGAATTATTAGCTCCTAAAGTCTGTTTCCTTTTGAAGTAAAGTGACTTGGTTGTTGGCATTGACATGCCAGAGTGTCAATTTTCTTTTCATTCATGTGCGTAAGCTGACTTAAGATGTTCATGAAATCAAGATTTCAGTATGTACCTAACCAGATAGTAAATCAGATGCACTGTAGAATTGTTGCTTTGCTGCAGCTAGTAGAAACTGTTCTGGAGATTCTATGTTGGCACAGAGGGGAAAAGAACTTGCTGATTAGCCTTCAGGGAAAAGACTGTGGGTCTTTTAGAGGGCAAGTAAATGGCTTTAAAATGAATAAAACATTAAGCTAAATTAAAAGACTAATAAAGTTTTTGCCAGATTTATGTAAAATATGTAATTCTTCAAAAATTGGCAATTTGATTACTTTTTTAAAATGTACAGTTCACATAATGATCAGAAGTTAGCCAAAAGGAATACTCTTTATTTTAAAAGTTTTATGGAGCATGCAGAGTGTCACTATTTCTGGTTTGGATAGGAGAGGTTTTATTGTTGTTTAAGAATATGCTGGGTTTCATAATTTTGACAAGGTAATTAAGGAACTACAGCTAACACGTGTGTGTGTTTTACTTTTTTTTTTTTTTTTTTTAACTAACTCTTAATGGATATGTAACTCTTACATTAGAGTTTGGATAGAGTTACATAATAGTGGATCAGACAGCTTTCCTGGTCAGGAATTGAAGTCAGACTCACTGTTTTTAAGACAAGTTAAATCAGTCTGTATATTTCACATAAAGGATGGATTTTTGGCTTTTTAGTGGTAATAGAACAGTTACAAGATAGTATTTTTTTTCAGGCAAAAATTTTGTCAGGGCTGGTTTTAGTTGCTTATTCACCCACAGGTTAATTCATCTAAAAACTTCCTTGATATGTCCTTAAACACACACGCGCACACACACACGCACACTCTTTCTTGTGTATGTAATGGCCAATGTTTGATGTAGAAAGAAATAGTCTTCTAGAGTGAATTTTTATAAGGACTTTTCAAAGCCTTCCATGGGGGAGAATTACTTATAACCCACATTGGGAAATAATTGGCCTGGGTGTTTCATGGAATGCTGTCTTCACTCATGTTATCTGAAATGGCCCACTGTCTTAAGATGGAATACTAATCATTATATGTTTTGGTATTTTAGCTTAAGTTCCAGAGTTTAGGATTTCACATACTACTTTAGTAGAAAGTAATTTGTGTTGCACATAGGGACACTTGGATAATACATTTCAGACTCAGTGAATCTGGAAGTAGTGTGGGGTTAGATTTTTTATATTTCTTTTCTTTTAAAAATCCTACAAGGATTTCACTTTTGCAACTTGTTCTGCTGAATTTATTTTAATATCTCTTTGGTAGTCTTTTTCTAGGAGAAGTATGAGGAAAGCTTATAATAAGCCTGAAGAAGCGCTATGTATTCTGAGCACTTTTAGCTTGTAGTTAAAATTGATTACTTTGAATAGGTAATAAATGCACATAATTTAAAATTCCAGAGTTTCTTGCCTACACCTGCCTCACATACTAGATTCTCCTACTTGGAATCAATCACTATTATTAGTTTCTCATTTATTATGTTTTAATAAAAGATGAAATTTGCCAACTGAAAATCTTGATATGGAAGTTTTTGAAAATAGGTGTAATTTCTTCCTGGCTAGAAAATTCATAAGATTCTTTTGAAGTTCTGAAATTTTAACTGTGTAATAATTTATAGTTAAAGAAATTTAATGAATACAATATATTAATGGGTATTGCTATTAATTTCTAGTCTGCAATGATTATACAGAGTAAAATAGTAATCATTCTTTTTAATTTCATATTTATGGAATAAAAATCTCACCTGTGACCCTGGAACTACAGGGTTTTGTTTTAACTAAACTTATTGAAGTAATTGAGTTCATATAGTATTACATGAAATATTCCTGATGGAGCTACATTATTTGTAATATGCAGCAGCCAGGAAACTCCTTAGCGTTCTAGTCATGCTTGCTAATCATATTTTCTGTGGGCTTATTCTAGCTCATGATATTTTACCTTCAGGCTCTTCAGAATAAGGAACTTACAGAATACAAGAATAAGGAACTTCTGCAACCTTTTTTGATAGAAGAGTTCTGGACAAGGGACATGATTTTTTCCTGTTTTAGGAATTAAGTACTGTGGGGCATTGCTCTCCCTTCTTGTGGCTAAACCTTCAAAATTTTTACATACATGAAAGGAGAGATGTAACCCATTTTTGTGTGTGTTTGGGGAGGAGAGCCTGTTTTCTCAAAGCTTACAAATTATTTGAGGGGTAGGAATGAGATAGTGACAATGCCAGTGTTAAAGTTCTGCTGATGAGGCTTATGGGTTGTCACTATACTGCTTTTCTGTTTCTTTACTGGAAGTTCTGGCAAACCCACGGACAGATCAGCCAACTTGGATACCTACCAGGTAAAGCAAGAACTACCAGTAGATCCTGACCTGTTAAGACCCCTGAACTTAAATTTGTCAGAATTCAAGGCTAGTGAGTATTTTCTAAGGCCCCCCCCCTACCGTTTGTCTTAATTTTGAAGCTAAACAATCTATAATAATGAATTATCTCAACTTGAGGTTTTTTATTGTCCTCCAATTTATTCCTAACTAATAAGTTACTCTTATTTTGTGTCTGTCTTGTCCCACTAGTCTCTGAAGGGTTATTTTGTTTTAGACTACTAATTTAATCAGCCCTTTGAATTGCATTCTCAACTTCCAGAGAATTCCAGTTTATGTGAGGTTGCTGACCAGGTACCCCCAAATTGTAGTGGTTAGCCTTTGAAAATAAAATTATAAAGAAGCAAAATATAAGAGTTGAGACAGTTGGGCAGTATGATAGAGCTCAGAGTTACAGCTAGCTAAATGGGGATTCCGATCCTGGCTACACCATCAACAGGCTGTTTGACATGGGGCAAGCAGTGTAAACTCTTGGAGCCTTTACTTCTTTATCTTTAAGATGGGGGGATGATAATACTTGCCTTATGGAAAAATTATTGCTGAGAGATTTAAGTATCTATCACTTGATAGATGCTCAGTGAATGGCAGCTTTTAAAAATTTTAAAAATAATAGTAAGGAATGCAATCAGTTGTATATAAAACTAAACCCAAGAGATAAAATGTGTATGAGTCGTTAGTTTCTGGCATACCCAAAAATGCAATCTAGCTGACTTCGTATAACCTTAGGGAGACTGGTTTATAATTATAAGAATGAATTGAAATATTCTTTAAAGAAAAAGTAAGGAAATGGAAGAAATTGGTATTGAGAATAATAATAAACATAGGTCTCTTTCTGCTTATGTACTAGAGTCTATGCCAGATACTTTCTTAGACAGTATGTCTTTTAACCCTTTTAGCAATTCTGTAAGATAGACATTAATCAGCAGTGAGTATTCATAGTAAATAGCAGAGAAGAATTTCAAAATTGATTTATATCACTGAGTCTTCCCATAAACAAGAGGAGATAACAAAATGCGTTTGGCAGAATGTCTTCATCACATTTAGGGGATGGAATAACAGCCTTTGAAGCACATCCGTCCCCTATCTTATCCCCTCTATTTTACTGAAAGCTGGTTCAGTAGTCTGATGCCATTGACTGTTAAACATCTGCTTTCACATTTTCTAAGTAACCTTCTGATCATAACTTTACCTCTAATGTAGATCTGTCTCTAGAAGAGATTGCACTGATTGGCCAGCATGTTTTTCCAGCTTGTTGAGATCACTAAGCATTCATTGTACAAAAAGGGGTAGATTTCCCTTGCATAACTCATAAGTTATGAGTAAAAGGTGTTAAGTCATTTTAGCTCATGGTTATAGACTAGACTATTTCAGGAAGGAAAAAAATATGAGTTCAGTTATTCTTCAGTGGTAATTTTGGCAGGTTTGTGGACTGAATATCCTTTTGTCACCAAAGCTTGATGTCTTTAGATATCTAGCCTGGGGTTTTTATATATGTTAGGTTAACACAAGAAATGTGTGTAAACTTAATCCTTAGAAAATAGAGAAATGAAACCAACTAACTTCTCCTATATAATTTATTTTAGTTTAAGGAAATATCAAAAATATTTACTTTAAAAATGAATATGTCGTGTATTTTTTTTGTTCTAAAAAACCCCAAATAAGATAGTATATTAAAGCAAATTTAAGTTCTGTATGTTAGTGGCTTACTCTCCCCAGTTTCTAAAGACCCAGTTGTCAAATGGTTAGCCCTTGTAACGAATGGAAAATTGTGACTATGTTCAAAAAAAGGAGAAAAAAATGATTAAATGCTGTTCTCTCAACTGGTGCCTAAACCTTTAAAAACATTATGGAATACTTCCACATCTTATGAGAGAAGAGGTACTATTCATCTTTTTTGTGAAGAGAGCCCACTTTTCTGTTTTTTCAAAGCTTTGAAATTGAGTGATAGAAATGGAGTAATAACCTGTGCTTTAAAATTATTTTTCTGGTAATAGTGAAAATCTTAGCTTCACTGTTTTCTTCTGGTGTGCAACAACACTCATTTTCCAGATGGTCAAGTTAGGTTGTGTCAAAATCTTTTTTTTCCTCAGAGTGGAATTAACTGGCTATTATAGGGATTCAATCTTTGGCATTTCTTTCTTTAGTACCGTGTATTGATAACGGACTTAAATCAGTTTAGCCTTTGCTAGTTTGCTGACTTGAGTTTAGATATGAGAATTCTTTTTACACTCAAGTATTGATTTTGTATCTTACATCCAGAGTGTATAACATAGTATGTATAAGACCACATGGCTTTATGAGAATCTGACACTTAGGAGGAAGCAAGTGGGGAAGAGGAAGAACATAGAACTCTTTTTTTATTCACCTGTTATATTTTGAGTTGGACAGGGTTGGTATATATACGTCATTAGTAATTGTTTCTTCCCACATAATCATACATCCTTGGGGAAAAAAAACAGGCTTTAAGGAAAATTAGAAGTGATGTAGAATTTAACAAATGGAAAGTAGAAATCATTCCAGGTTTGTGTCATGGCAGAGATAAAGGATCAAAGAAGTGTTTGAAAGAAATGGGGGTGGGTGAGGACATTGTGTTTTGAAATTGAATGTTATTGGCAAAGTGATTGTATGGTAAAAGAAATTGTGGAATCACTCATTTTTCTGTTAAAAGTAGCCACGGATCTACTGAACAGTTGTATGACTGATAACTTCATAATCCTTTGAAATGCATTTGCATTTTTAAGAAACTGATCACTTAGTCAAATTTTGGTATTTTAGACCCAGTAAAAGAGATAGAAATAAGTGATTTGGACAAAGACCTTTTGGATAGGAATGCTTCCTCATAGACAAAATAAGCATGTAGGGGTAGAAGAGTCTTGCAAGAATCACTTACCTTACACATTTATTGTTTTTCCTAATCTACTTCTGACCCTAAAATTTTTCTTAAAAGTTTCACTTTCTATTTTTTCAGAAGACTTAATTTTGGGTAGGGGATGGGGATGGAGAGAAGAAAAAGAATTAGAGCAGGTAGGAGTGGCAGTATGTATGGGTCATTTAAATTAGCAGTGGTAATTTGAATTAGAAACAGATCTATATATAATTATGTACGTATACTATATATAACTATATTTAAATTGTCAAAATAATTTTATTAGGTTTTTTTTTTTAAGATTTTATTTATTTATTTGACAGAGAGAGACACAGCGAGAGAGGGAACACAAGCAGGGGGAGTGGGAGAGGGGGAAGCAGGCTCCCCGCAGAGCAGGGAGTCCGATGCGGTACTCGATCCCAGGACCCTGGGATCATGACCTGAGCTGAAGGCAGTCGCTTAACCAACTGAGCCACCCAGGCGCCCTTATTAGGTTTTTTTAAACTAAGGGGTTTTTTTAATTTTTTTTTTTAAAGATTTTATTTATTTATTTGGCAGAGAGAAACACAGTGAGAGAAGCAACACAAGCAGGGGGAATGGGAGAGGGAGAAGCAGGCTTCCTGCGGAGCAGGGAGCCCGATGTGGGGCTCGATCCCAGGACCCTGGGATCATGACCCGAACCGAAGGCAGATGCCCAACGACTGAGGCACCTAGGCCGCCCCTAAACTAAGGTTTTAATGAAAGTATACAAGTGCACAAATCATTGGTGTATAGCTTGATGACTTTACACAAAGTAAGCATATCTGTGTAGCCAGTAATACCTAGATCAAGAAATAAACACTACCAGCATCCCAGAAGTGGTATTCATCCCATCCTGGCCTTACCCCCGCCACCCTCCAGGCCTTCCCACTCATTATCCCCAACCCTATCTTTCTAACTGCTGGGATTAGTTTTGTCTGTTGAACTTTATATAAATGTAATCACCCAGTATGTATTCCTATGTGTCTGGCTTCTTTCACTCAATATTTGTTTCATCCATGTTGTTGCTTGTAGCAATAGTTTGTTCATTCTTGTTGCTGTATAATAGTACATTGTATGAGTATACTACAATTTATTCATTGTACGATTAATAGACGGAGTTTTCATCTTTGGCTGTCAGAAATAGTGCTCCTATGAGCATTTTATGTGTCTCTTTTGGTGAACACATGTACACATTCCTGGTAAGTTTTATACCTCAACATTATACCGTTATCTTTTCTCAGAGGCAGAGCTTCCATTTACATGGGAGGTAAAAGAGCTTTAAGACAGATATGAATATGGCATCTCATAAGTAATGTTGCTAAAACGATTTTATTTCAGATATTAGTGTTTTTCTTAAGTCTTTTGGTATGTATGCTGTAAGTCCAGCATTAGAAAGTTTACCCAATTAACTTAATATACTGTATTTTTCACCAAAGGTTGTAAGTTGAGTTATTTTGAGGAGGAAGGAAATCTTTTTTTAAATATAGGAATTTTCAAAAATACTGTGTACTTTAATGTGTGATTCTAAGCCTTCATTCGAAAAATTATTTCTTTTTGCTACTGCCATACTTTGTTTCTCCATTTCAGTTTGGGATCCTGTTCCTTACTACTTTTACGCTTATCCTTTTAACTCTTGTGAAAATATTCTGCTTTTATTTGGTTGATTGTTTCGCTTTTTTCCTACATATCTTGATTATAAATATAAAATTATAAAACTTTCATAGAAAGGGCGCCTGGGTGGCTCAGTTGGTTAAGTGACTGCCTTCAGCTCAGGTCATGATCCTGGAGTCCCTGGATCGAGTCCCACATCGGGCTCCCTGCTCAGCGGGGAGTCTGCTTCTCCCTCTGACCCTCCCCCCTCTCATGTGCTCTCTCTCATTCTCTCTCTCTCAAATAAATAAATAAAATCTTTAAAAAAAAAAAAAACTTTCATAGAAAAATTGAGGCACATTTTGTTTTCAAGTTGTTTTTCTAGTCCTTGGCCAGATCTGTCAGTTCCTGATGTATAGGAAGAAGGTGTAAAAGGGCTTCCTCCTCAACTGTGCTGCTGAAGTGCTAGTTAGTGGTTTATAAGCTCATATTCCCCACCATACAAATATCCCCAGAACCAGGCCATCAGTGACTGAGACGGGGCTCTGTTTTTAAGGAATCGCTTGCTTGAAACTGATGATACGGTAGCCTTAGATACCAAAAAGAGTAAGATCTTACTATTTTGTGTCTGATCTTTTAGCACTTACCAGATCAGTGTTAGTGCTAACAGTTGTTCTTTCTTGTCCACAACCAGCAGTATGGAGGAGACTGCCTCCTCCCTCCCTCCCTCCCTTCCTTCCTTCCTTTTTTAAATAACATAGCCACATTGAGTAAATGTTGCTTTTAAGTTTGGGGAGAAGGAACCTGAGCTTTTTCATCAAAGTGGCTTTTTTTTTTTTTAGAGAAACTTTTTTTTTTTTTTTTTTAAGATTTTATTTATTTGAGACAGAGAGAGAGAGCACATGAGAGGGGGGAGAGTCAGAGGGAGAAGCAGGGAGCCCAATGGGACTCGATCCAGGGACTCCAGGATCATGACCTGAGCGGAAGGCAGTCGCTTAACCAACTGAGCCACCCAGATGCCCTTTTTAGAGAAACTCTTAACTATAGAGAACAAACTGAGGGTTGCTGGGGAATGGGGTAATTGGGTGATGGGCATTAAGGAGAGTATTTGATGTAATGAGCACTGGGTGTTACATGCAACTGATGAATCACTAAATTCTACCCCATATCTACTATATGTTAACTGACTTGAATTTAGTAAAACCAAAGATAAAAAAAAAAATTCTAGAATGGTTTCTTAATCCAGTTTCTAAAGTAGGGGATTTTGAATGAGGTGACTTCTGAGATGCTCTAAAACTTTCTGTATCATTTAAATTACCAGTATAATCATTGAGATCTGAATTTGTTAGGTATTGTTGTACAGACATGGTTCTTGCTTTTATGGAACTTATGGTTGAGTTAGAGACTAAATAACATTCAAAATCAAAATGAATTGAAAATAAGCATGTTGATACGGTTTTCATTGTCTTCTGATAAATATTTTTAAGGATACACACGCACATACATACATACATATACCACACCGGAGTTTTGTTTGTAACCTTATCTGTCCACTTTTCCAAGACCCGAGACTGTTGGAGAGTCATCTGTGAGATGCTGTTAAGATGAAGGTTTGTTATGACCCCCTGCTGTCTGATACATGTTCTACCCTTTAATCATTTACCGAATTACGTTTGTGCTACAGTTAGAAAGTTGTTGCCTGGCTGGCTCAGTTGGTAGAGCGTCCAGCTCTTGATACAGGGGTAGTGAGTTCAAGCCCCACGTTGGGCATGGAGCCTACTTAAAAAAAAGTTGTTGCAGCCCAAAGTTTAAGCTAAGTTATAGCATGCTTCTGTATATGATTAAGAAAGAAACATGTGGCTAGTGAAGGAAATTACCTGAGGAGTTGGGGTCATTCATCTTGTTTTCATGGTGTCTTCCTTCTTCATTGCATTCATTGTTTTGCCTTTATATCTAGAAACTGAAAGTAGACAGGTTTAAATTAGATTATATGTTGCCAGAATCTAAGATCTTCAATTGCAGAGATAAAACAACACTTTAATTTTCTTCGTAGCATCTGTAGTCCCACATACAAGTAGTTGTAACTCAGGGTGCCTTTATGGATTTTTTTTCTGATGCTGTCTTAGTCTCTACTGCAACATCTCACAGGGAACCTATCCTCTATTTCTGAGTCATTTGATTTGAGAACCTTTTAGCTGAAATCTTTAAAGCTGAAAAACTAAGCTGAGAGATCTGGGTCTAGTGAGCTTGTCCAGGTTTTGTAAAGTTAAGTCTGGTTTTAGAGGACTAGAAAAATGTTACATACCAATCATAGACATGTATTGAGAACACACTCAGTACGCTTTCTGAAACTTGGAATATGCACTCTTGATTTTGTGAAGTGTCTAAAAATTTTTGGTGAAATGTTAGCAGTGTCTTGGAATGGTGGAGGTGAGGTGATTTTTGTTACTCTTTGTACATTGGAATCTGGAAGGAAAGAGGTTTGTATTTTTAAAAAGATTTTAATAGTTGTGATTGTGATGTGAACTTATAGTATTTGGTCTGAAGATAAAGTTCTCACAAAGGTCATTTTAAACTTGAGTAAGAGCTTAAAATTTTACATTTCTCAGTGCTCTGTGTTTTAACTGCTTATTAATTTATGGACATTTTTAGTTTGTATCCACAGCAACTTTAGGATAATGATTGCTTATATATATCATTTATAGGAGATGAGGATAACTAATGATAAAGTCAGAATTCAGAATTAAAAACAAATTGGTTACTTGAGACTTTGAGCCAGTGATTCTGTCTTTCTAGGATAAGTTTGTGACCATAGGTTATGTAAATACAAATACATAGAAACAGTATTTTAATTACTTGCCTGGCTGAATGATGGAAATTTAGTGTGCAAACTGTCAGAAAGAAAAGCAGAACTTAATACTGGTCATAACAGGTGGCTGTTTCTTTTGTACCCTGGTGGTATGGACTCATGTCAATTTGGTAGTTTTATGTGGAAGATATTTTCTTCTCACAAAACTGGAGTTAGCCCTGAAAGAATTAATGACTGTCAATTTATTAAGTTGAAACAGATTGCTAAGGGAAATTGTTTCACCATTATCAGTTAAAAAAAAACAACAAACCAACCTTCCCTTTCTAAGATACTGTATTCTTAAAAGTTTTGGATTGTGGGACCTAATGTGTTTGAGAATAAATAAACTGCAGTGGCTTTCTTTGCAGCCTAAAATTAGTTATTAGATTTGGAATTAACTCATCTCACATTTGACCAGTCTTTTGATCATCTTATAGACTACTTGTAAACCTGAACCAAGAGAAAACATTTTTTTTTTTTTTAAAGATTTTATTTATTTATTTGAGAGAGAGCATGAGAGGGAAGAGGGTCAGAGGGAGAAGCAGACTCCCTGCTGAGCAGGGAGCCCGATGTGGGACTTGATCCAGGGACTCCAGGATCATGACCTGAGCCGAGGGCAGT
The DNA here is from genome assembly GCF_029215605.1 of Mirounga angustirostris. Lineage (NCBI taxonomy): Eukaryota > Metazoa > Chordata > Mammalia > Carnivora > Phocidae > Mirounga > Mirounga angustirostris. Next base: position 71,429,182 of record NW_026991718.1, read on the forward strand.
CGCTTAACCAACTGAGCCACCCAGGCGCCCGAGAAAACATTTTTTTATTAGAAAATATACTAAAAATCTTCATTGAAGTAGGTGAATGTTTTTGTTTTGTTTTTAAAGGGGCTTTGGGGTGCCTGGGTGGCTCAGTTGGTTAAGCGTATGCTTCAGCTCAGGTCATGATCCCAGGGTCCTGGGGTTGAGCCCTGTGTCAGGCTCCCTGATCATCAGAGAGTCTGCTTCTCCCTCTGGCTCCCCCCGCCGCCGCTTGTGCTCTCTCTCTAGCTCACTTTCTCTCAAATAAATAAATAAAATCTTTAAAAAAATAAATAAATAAAACTACGGACTACTAGGGGCACCTGGGTGGCACAGTCAGTTAAGCATCAGACTTTTGCTTTCAGCTCAGGTCGTGATCTCAAGAGTTACGAGATCAAGCCCGGCATCAGGCTCAGCACTTAGTGGGTAGTCTGCTTTTCTCTCCCTCCCTCTCTCGCCACCCCCCCGCCCCCGACATGCTCTCTCTCTAAAATCTTAAAAAAAAAAGTAGGGGTTACTGATAAGATTTAGGGCAGATCAGTCATTAAGTGTAGATTCTAGATAGTAATCAACATAGTTTTATGAAGAGCTGATTACAGATGAATTCACAGTATTTTCCTGAAAACAGTGACTTTGGTAGCTGAAGAAGGAACAAGAGGAATATAGGTGGATTTAAATACAGCTTTTATTTTATGAAGGAGTCATATTGGTGTTGTAGTTGGGAAAATTTTAAAAGTTGTATTATATGGAAGCTACAAGTTACAAAAAGAGTGCTAACCGGGGCGCCTGGGTGGCTCAGTTGGTTAGGCGACTGCCTTCAGCTCAGGTCATGATCCTGGAGTCCCTGGATCGAGTCCCTCATCGGGCTCCCTGCTCGCCAGGGAGCCTGCTTCTGCCTCTGACCCTCCCCCCTCTCATGTGCTCTCTCTCTCTCATTCTCTCTGTCTCAAATAAATAAATAAAATCTTTAGGAAAAAAAAAAAAGTGCTAACCATTTGCAAATAGACATTTAGTAAATAGTTATTTCTGTTTCAGCTTCCTTCTCTGGACCAAGATTTGTTCATATAATTACTAATTTAGGCTATTGAGCATATTAAGTTAACAGATTAAAAAAAAGGGGGGGGGGCTGGGGTTAAGTACCCGAAAAACCAAGAATAGAAATCAAATTACTTTGAATGGTCTGTAAAAAAAAAAAAAAATGCCTTCATCTTTGTAGAAACAGCAAAAAAGTGAGTAGTCGTTTAGAAATGTTGAACTAGAACCAAGTATAGCAGAAAACAATATGGACTACAGTTGAATGAATCATCCTAAAGTGTGTTTGTGTGTGTGTAAACACATGATACCATTTTATAGTAATAAGACTTGTAAAATGTTGAAGTGGTTGAAAAATATGTCCATTAGAAAATTTTTTGGGGGGGCACCTGGGTGGCTCAGATGGTTGTCTGCCTTCGGCTCAGGTCATGAACCCAGGGTCCTGGGATCGAGCCCCCCCTTGAGTCCCCTGCTCCTTGGGAGCCTGCTTCTCCCTCTGCTTCTCTCTCTCTCTCTCTCTCATGAATAAATAAAATCTTTAAAAAAAGAAAAAAAAAATTTTTTTTAAGATTTTTTTTTTTTTATATTTTATTTATTTATTCATGAGAGTCAGAGAGAGAGAGACGCAGAGGCAGAGGGAGAAGCAGGCTCCCCGCCTAGCAGGGAGCCTGATGCGGGACTCGATCCCAGGACCCTGGGATCATGACCTGAGCCGAAGGCAGACGCTTAACCATCTGAGCCACCCAGGCATCCAAAGATTTTACTTATTTATTTGACAAAGAGACAGCGAGAGAGGGAACACAAGCAGGGGGAGCGTGAGAGGGAGAAGCAGGCTTCCCACGGAGCAGAGAGCCGGATGTGGGGCTCGATCCCAGGACCCTGGAATCATGATCTGAGCCGAAGGCAGACGCTTAACGACTGAGCCACCCAGGCGCCCCGTCTATTAGAAAAATTTAAGTGTTATTCTAAAGAGGGATAAGCTAAAGGGTGGCTAAACCTTTCACGTGGTTGAAAGTAATTTTTTTTTTTTTTTTAAAGATTTTACTTATTTGACACAGCACAAGTAGGGGGAGCAGCAGGCAGAGGGAGAGGGTGAGGGAGAAGCAGGCTCCCCACTGAGCAGGGAACTTGATATGGGGCTCGATCCCAGGACTCCAGGACCATGACCTTAGACCTTAGCTGAAGGCAGAAGCTTAACCAGCTGAGCCACCCAGGCACCCTGGTTGAAAGTAATTCTTAAGGATGTTGCTCAGTTATTTTTCTGTATGCTCAGAAGATAGCTGGGGGAAACGAATTTAAATTATTAGATTGATGATTTACCCTGGTGTAAAGAACATCTGGTAAACATCTAAAGTAGGTCACTAAAGAAGACTATATACCTTGCTTTTTTGGTGTCAGCTATTAGGATTAGATACTTTAATTACCTTAGCAATGGTAAATCAGTAAGAAATCATAGAATGTTGGATATAAAGTAAATTTTAATAGCTTATTTCTTATAGATCGACTTAATATTTTAAGTCTGTACTGGTATAAAAAAAAGGCAGTTATATTATTCAGTATAAGGTGAACCATATTGATAATAGATTCATGTAAAGATTCCCAGGGCAAAGTTCTTTTTCACTGTGAATTCACGTGCCAATTTATGATAATGGTATTTCAGATCAATAAGGAAATTATTAATAAACGATATTGAGACTATTGATTATTCATTTGGAGAAGCATTCAGTTAATTTCCTACTTTGTACAATACCAAAAAATACGTTTCAAATGGTTAAAGAGCTTTTTTTTAATTAAAAATTTCTTTTACTAAAGTAAAAACATTTAACATGATATCTACCCTTTTAACAGTTTTAAGGGTACAATACAATATTGTTAACTATCGGCAAGTTTTTCATCAGATCTGAAGAATTTACTTACCTTGCGTAACTGAAACATTATACCCATTGAATAGCAACTCCTCATTTCCTTTTCATCCCGAGCCCCTAGAAACCACTATCCTATACTTTTATGAATTCAGTTTTAGATATCTCGTGTAAGTGGAATCATATAGTATTTGTCCTACTCTAAGTGACTTATTTCACTTAGCATAATGTCCTCCAAGTAAGAGCTCAGTATTTTTAGAAAATCATAGAAGAAATTAGAAGAAAGTACTTTGGCACTCCTCAGCAGTGCCAAAAAAAATCAGAGTCATTAAGGAAACATCAAGAAATTGACTACATGAATGGAAAGTTCTGTGCAATGAAGGGTGCTAATAAAGTGTTAAGGCAAATAATCGACTGGAAAAAAACTTGGACTTTCTCTAACATACAAATGATTAATATCATAGGAGTTTTTATGAAAAAATTATACATAAAATATTGCTTATTGAGCTGAATCTTCTTTCTAAAAAGTACCTTTCATCCCATTCCCTTCTCACTTCTACCCTCTCAGAAGCAGCAACTATCATGAATTAGATAAGAACCTGTTCATTCCATTTTTATCTTTTTTATTTATTTTTAAAGATTTTATTTATTTATTTGACAGAAAGACACACAGTGAGAGAAGGAACACAAGCAGGAGTGGGAGAGGGAGAAGCAGGCTCCCCGCTGAGCAGAGAGCCGGATGCAGGGGCTGGATCCCAGGAGCCTGGGATCATGACCTGAGCCGAAAGCAGATGCTTAATGACTGAGCTACCCAGACACCCCCATTTTTATCTTTTTTTTAAAAAATATTTTATTTATTTGAGACAGAGCGCGAGTGTGCACAAGTGGAGGGAGGGCCAGAAGGAGAGAGAGAAGCAGACTCCCCGCAGAGCGGGAAGCCTGATTTGGGGCTCCATTCCAGGACCCCGAGATCATGACCTGAGCCCAAGGCAGTTGCATAACCAACTGAACCACCCAGGCGTCCCTATTCATTCCATTTTTAAATACTTTTACATATTTGTGTGAATCTGTAAACAGTTAGTTGTACGTTGTTATGGTTGTTACTGTGGGAAAATAAAAGCTTGCCTTCAGGATGTTTTAGTGCGGTAAACAGGAACATAAAATATTCTCTCCTAATGTTTAATGTGATAATACCACATTTTTAAGTGAAATTTTTAAGTGATTTTTCAGTGAATTAATGAATATAGAAGTATATAAAATTTAAAGGAAAAGTCTGTTCTTTTCTCTTCCCCTGACCTACCACACCCCAGAGGTAACTCTTAACTGTGTGAGGATGTTTACTGTTGAGTTTTTTTTTAATGTATGTTTATATAAATACACTTACTTTATTAAAAAGAAACCACACTATATATTAATTGTAAATTAAGTATTGGTTTTTACTTAAATATATCCTGGGCATTTTTCTGTGTCAATATAAATCTAAAATTACCTCATTTATTTTTTATAGTTGCAGAATAGTTCATTATATGAATGGACCATGATTTATGTTAAATATACATCTATTGATTAATATTCAGGTTATTTTTTGCTATTATAGTATTGAAGTAAACATCTTTGTACAAATATCTTAACATGTTTATGTCACAATTTTGGTTTCATAAAAGTGAGTTATTGAATTAAAGGGATATTTGCATTTTAAAGTTTGATAAATGTTGCCAAATTTGTTTTTTTAAAAAATAATCCCACCATTAATGTATGAGGTTAAATGTTATTGAATGAATGTATACATGAAATGCTTAAGAGTGGAGGGGAAACTAGTCTGAGAGCTGAAATGGTTTGAAAAGACTTGCTAGAGAAAGTGAATGCTTAAACTAGATCTTGAAGAATGAGTATGTCACAGATAAAGAAAAGGGAAAAAAAGGATATTCTTAGTAAGAGGAAATGGGCCAGACAGAGAACATGGAAGAGTTACCAGGACAGAATTTTAACTCTGTCATCATACTCTCTTCATCTCACAGTTTACTTTGTCTTGGTGTTTCTTTTCCAGAAAGACGTTTAAAGTTGAGTTAGGCACTCTCCTGTCTTCAGGGCTTTACCACCTGTAGAATAATCTAAGTTCTTTAGTCCAGATTCAAAGTCTTCTGTACTTTGGCTGCCCCCCCCCCTTTTTTTGGTATGATTCTTCTTTTGACAGGCTTATCTACAGATTGTTCTTGAATGAATCATATAGTTTGCTACTCTTTTTTTTTTTTTTCATTCTTGCCAATTTTTGAACTCAGTGGTTCCTTCAGTATTTAATCACTTGTTTTTGAGTTTCCATGCTTTTGTGGTAGCTACCAATATCTCAGCCTCAGGTGCTTACTGTCATTTACATTTATGTAAGCATAAAGATCCATTTATGCTTAATATGTGGATTATCAGTAAATATTTCATAGTATCTTATGTAATCTTGCTCAATGTCCTGAATGTTTTTATTTATAATACAATTGGCAGTGAAGTTTCTGAAAACTCACCAGAACCTATTTTCCATATTAATAGATATCTGAAATCAGTGTATGCACTTCTAATGCACAATAGAAATGATGTGTAATTTATATATTAAGCATAACAAGAAAATGTTTTTGAAAGCACTTAAGTAGCAATTAGATATCTTTATATCCATGGGAAAACAAGCAATTTTGGTAATAACTACTATTTAGTGGTTGTGATATTAATAGCAATCATTTATTGATTATTCTAGGTAGACAGTAAATTCATGTTTTATTTTTACAATAGCCCCCATCATGTAGATAATATACCCCTTTTACATATGAGGACTTAAAATTGAAGTAAAACCTAAGTTTCCATATTGATACTGCACATTACTGAACAATTATTTAGCAGGATAAATACCAAAAAAAAAAAAAAAGTTCTAAATGCTCCATAGTGAAATTGTAGAATATAATAAAATAAAGAGTTCTTTAAAATTATGAAAAAAACCAGAGTGCCTACACGAAAATATCAGTTATACTAAAGTGTGTTTACCAGAACAATAATTTCCAGAAGTTAGTAGAATGCTCTTTCCTCAAAATGTAGAGGTAATACAGTTGTTTAACTTGAATTCTGTACCCATTTAAACTTGAGTTATCAGCAAGAATGAGGCCCAAAATGAGTATATACACAGCAATTAAGAGTTCATCACCTGTAAAAACTTGATGCAAGAACCAAAGGATATACTTGAGCAGAGAAGAATAGTAAACTAGAGAGAGGGAGGAATTGGATAAATACATCATGAGCAAAGAATTGGTAAAATTATGTTAACAAATCAAGTAGACTATTGATTGTAAATATGTATAATATTTTTAAAGGTAGAACCAAAATACTAGACAATTACAAGAAAGTTGTAAGAAAGGGGATTACAATGAGTCAAGAGTGCTACAATTCAGGGCACCTGGCTGGCTGAGTTGATAGAGCATGCAACTCTTGATTTTGGGGTTGTGAGTTCGAGCCCCAGGTTGGGTATAGAGATTACTTAAAAATAAAATCTTAAAAAAAAAGTGCTAAAAATTCTTTTTTCACAAGAAGTGAGTACAGAAATTCTGAGAATTCCAAGGCATCTTATAAAAATAGCTATTTTTGTGTCACTACAGCCAGACTATCTGGATGAAATCCTAGCTTATCCCTTACTAGCTGTGTGACATTAAGGTTACTACAACTTCCTGTGCCTAAATTGTCTTATCTATAAATGGGATGACAATATCCTCATAGTGTTATGGGGAGGATTAAGTGCAATGCACATAAAGCCATTAGAACACTACTCAGTACATGTAAGCACTCAGTACATGTTTGCTGCTGCTGCTTTTATTTCTTTTACCTTAAGGGTAACCTTGAAAAGAATAGAAGAAAATCTATGACTTACAGGCCTGCAGAACTCAAATAAGAGAAGGAAGAAAGCTTACCCCTTAGTATACCATCAAGATCAATTGGACTAATTTTAATTTTTCATATTATTTTTTGAGCACTTCTAACCACTTAAAAGCATTGGTATTTTATTTTATTCTTTCTTAGAGATCTTCCAAAGAGCAGAAAAATTTTACTTTTTAAAGAAATCATTCTATGGGGGTGCCTGGGTGGCTCAGTCGGTCAAGTGTCTGCCTTCGGCTCAGGTCATGATCCCAGAGTCCTGGGATGGAGCCCCACATCAGGCTCCCTGCTCAGTGGGGAGCCTGCTTCTCCCTCTCCTGCCGCTCCCCCTGCTTGTGCTGTCTTTCTGTCAAATAAATAAATAAAATCTTAAAAAAGAAATCATTCTATGTTGCATGAATCCATCAGGCCCTTTTTATAAATCTAAGGTTTATTATTGAATCTCAGTGATCTTTTTGTGTATCTTGAAATATTTTGCTGTTTTATCATTACCACTAATTATTTCCTGCTGTGCAAAAAAAAAAAAAATAAAGCAAGAATGATGGAATCCACTAGAAGGAAGATATAATAGTGAAATAGTCATTTTTCAGGTTTTTTTTATTGCATGTATTGCATCCTTCAAAAAAGGTGTAAAAGAGGGGGAGAAATATACAGATAAGGGAGACTTGCTGTGTCTCTCTGTCAAATAAATAAAATCTTTAAAAAAAAAAAAAAGAAGATAAATACAAGGTGAGAAATAGCACTTTAGACCTGAGCTGTACAGTATGGAAGCCACTTGCCACATATGACTATATTTAAATTAATTAAAATTCATAGAGTTTAAAATTCAGTTCCTCAGTCACAGTAACCATGAAGTGGGAATGTAGCAGTCTATTAGCTTCATTTCACTATGGCTACCATATTGGACTACATAGCATAGAGCATTTTCATCATTGCAGAAATTTTTTTTTTTTTTTTAAGATTTTATTTATTTGACAGAGAGTGAGAACAAGCAGAGGGAGCAGCAGAGGGAAGGGAGAAGCAGGCTCCCCACTGAGCAGGGAGCCCGATGCGGGGCTCCATCTCAGGAACCTGGGAACATGACCTGAGCCAAAGGCAGATGCTTAAACAACTGAGCCACCCAGGCTCCCCAATTGCAGAAAATTCTTAGAGAAAAAATTCTTAGAGAAAATCCCTGCTGAGCAGGGAGCCCCATGCGGGACTTGATCCCAGGACCCTGGAATCATGACCTGAGACAAAGGCAGATGCTTAACCGACTGAGCCACCCAGGCACCCTAAAAACAACCTTTTCAAAGTAAAAGAGTAGCATTGTTTTACATTTTTGTAAGTCTGATGTCTCCCCCAAAGTTTGTTGAAAGTTTGTATGTTAGAATCTAACCCCCAATGTGATTGTATTTGGAGGTGGGGCCTTTGGAAGCTGATTAGGTCACAAGAGTAGAGCCCTCTTGAATGGCATGAGTGCCCTTATAAGAAGAGGCCATAGAGTTATCTCGCTTTTTTCCACCGTGTTAGAGTACTAGAAGTCAGTCAGTCATTTGTAGCCTGGAAAAGGGCCTTCACCAGAGCCTAACCATGTTGACTTTATGATCTTGGACTTCCAGCCTACAGAACTGTGCAGAATAAATTTCTGTTATTGAAAAGTCAGTTTATTTTGTTACAGCAGCCTGGGCTAAGACACATTGCTTCCCGTAGAGCAAGTGATCTGAAAGGGACCAAACAGGAAGCCACTGTGCCTTTATGACCTCTTTGAGTGAAATTTCTAGTCATTAGAGGCGAGTCACTAAGTTTAGCCAGTATTAGGGGAGGAGAATAAGGTTCGCTCATGAAGGGAGAAGTGTCAAAGAATTTGTGGACTTTCTGAAACTACTACACTGGATAATGCCAAATGTTAATAGGAGTATAGACACTGCAGCCTTTCCAGAGATCAGTCTAGCAGTACTTAAGAATATCAACGCCCTATAGCCTAGTAATTTCATTTCTAGATTTGTATCTCAAGGTATTTGTAAGAATTTCATAGGGGATATTGTACATGGATGTTTACTGCAGTATTGTTTGTAGCAGCAGAAGTTGGAGGCAGTCAGGTTGTCTCATACTAGCCTCAGTGTAGATGGGTAAAATTTGTGAATGCATATTGTATTAGTGTCCTAGAGCTGCCATAACCAAGTATCACAAACTGGGTGGCTTAAAACAACAGAAATGTATTCTCTCATAGTTCTGAAGGCTAGAATCCAAAATCAAGGTGTGAGCAAGGCCATGTTCCCTCTGAGACTCTGGGTAGAATCCTTCCTAGATCATGGTGGTGGCTCTTAACCCTTGGATCGCCCCTGTATCAATCCAATCTTTGCCTCAGTTGTCATATGGCATTCTCCCTGTGTCTATTCACATGGTGTTTTGCTCTTACAAGGACATCAGTTATAGTGGATTAGAGCCACCTAATGACCTCATTTTAACTTGATTACATCTACAAAGACTATTTCCAAATAAGGTCACACTTATTAGATCACCACCTACCAATGGTTAGGACTTCAGCATATCCTTGAGGGATACAATTTAATCCATACAGCAGTTAGAAGCAACAAATTAGATGTACACATGCACATAGTATATAGCAGGAAATGTAAGAAATAGAAGGATGAGGTAGTAACAATAACATTTATATAAATGAAAAATCAATGTGTGTTAAGAGTTCTCCAGAGAAACAAACCAATAGGATGGAGATAATAAATATATATAAATAGGTAGGTTGAGAGAGAGATACTAAGAGATTGAGAGAGATTATGAGGCACTGGCTCACATGATTATAGAGGCTGGGAAGTCAAAATCTGCAGTGTGGGCCGGCAGGATGGATACCCAGGATAGCTGATGGTGCAGATAAGTCCAAAGACAGTCTGCTGGAAGATTTCCTCTTGCTTGGCGAAGCTCTTTTTGTTCTAATCAAACCTTCAGCTGATTGAGGCCCACCCACATTATGGAGGGCAGTCTGCTTACTCAAGAGTTTACCAATTTAATGTTAATCTTGTCCAAAACATCCTCCAAGTTGACATACAAAATTAAACGTCACAAGCCCACCCTTTGTCAGACTGAAACCCATAGATCTCTCCTTAAATCTTACTTAGAATCCACATAGATAATAACACGGTCATACTTATACCCAACATACAAATATCCTGTGTACAACCCAAAACACCCTAAACCTTTCGCCAGAGAGGATGCAAAATCCTTGATTTTTAACTCTTCTCTTTGATATCCCATAACTTAAATATTGTGATGTTATTTTTATATGTACTTTAAAAATTGTAAGTATGATGTGTAAAGTATTATGATACATATCTTATGTTAAATGATAAGGAAATAAAAGAGGGAAGAAAAAGATATTTTGTATATACAAACATACATAGGCACACAAACACATAAGGAAGAAATACTCATGACAGTTACAGTCCTCATTTCTGTAACTGGTCCCATAGTCATAGCTGGTATTCATAGCTACTTTCGTCCAATACCCATTTTATATTATTTTTGCCTTTAGCAAGTAACTCAGCTGGTCATAGTTCTTGGAACAGTGACCCAAACCTTCATTCCTGAAAGGTCTGAGCCATTAGTAGTCTTGCCTGAATTGGGTTGTAGTTTTCCATTGATTTTAGTAACAGGGCATGGTAACATGGAGAGATGCCCTTGAGGATCTCCTGTACTCCAGACACACTCTTTTACCTCTATTGCAGAGTGGCAGTCCAGATTCCCCTTGGTCCATCCATCCAAACAGCATAGTAGCTCCCTTCTTTGACTGTTTATTCAGGAGCATGAGGTGTTCAGAATGTCCAGGTGGCAGTTTTAACTTCCACTTAGTTCAGTGGGATCATTGTTATGTCTTCTGGTGGAAGCATTCCTTCCCTTTTGGAACTAAGACCTCTAGACCACTAGTAGAGCATATGGTCATGGAATCAGCAAAAAATTTTGTAGGTGGGTCACTAGGAGTAATAGTAAGTGGTGCCACTTCCATTTCTCCCCCTTGATTCCTGGAATGTGCATCCTATGAGAGAAACATCACTGTGTATCAAATACTAATATTCCCGGAGGATTTGGCCCCAGCCCTGCAAGGTATTGCCATCAGGCTGGTACTGTAACTGAATCTTCAAAAGGCCATTTCATCATTCTATCAAGCCATTTGCTTTAGAATGCTAGGGCACATGGTAAGACCAGTGGATTCTACCAGCATGGGCCCATTGCTGTACTTTGCATGGTGTTAATAACCTTGATCAGAAGCAGTGCTATAACCATGAGCATGGATAAAGCATTCTGTAAGTCCACAGATGGTAGTTTAGGTAGAAGCTTTGCATTCAGGGTAGGCAAATACATATCCAGGATAAGTATCTATTCCAGTAAGAACAAATGCTGCACCTTCCATGATGAAAGCAGGTCCAGTGTAATCAACCTGCTACCAGGCTGATCACTCCAGGGAATGGTGCCATATAAGAGATTCAGTTTGGCCTGGCTTGGTGAGTCGAAGTCCCAAGTTGCTGAGTCCAGGTATAACTGCCGTTCTTGTCACCCCATCTGCTTTTTTTCATAAGCCCATTGGGGGCTCATGGCATGGGAAAAGAGATGGCTGAGAAAAGAGACTGACTGGTATCCACAGAACAGGTCATCTTACCCACTTGATTATTCACATCTTCCTCTGCTGAGGTCACCCTTTGGTGGGCCTTGACATGAGACACAAAGATCTTAATGTTTTCACCCATTCAGAGAGTTCTATCCTCATACCTCTTTCCCAGACTCACCTGTCACCAGTTTTCCAATTGTGTTCCTTCCAAGTCACTGACCATCTAGCCAAACCATGGACCACAGCCCATGAATTGGTATTTAATCACATGTCTGGCCATTTTTCCTTCCAAGCAAAATGAACAATCTGGTGCCATGCTCAGAGTTCTGCCCCCAAGGAGGATTTCCCTTTACCACTGTCTTTCAGGGATGCCCCAGAAAGAAGCTGTAGTGTTGCAGCTGTCTGTGTTCGGGGGGTGCCTGCATATCATGCAGAACCATCTGTAAACTAAGCTTGAGTTCTTTCTCTGTCAGCTGATGGGATGGAACTCCCCAGGAAGCTCTAGGTGCAGGCTAAGGGAGAGCAGGTGGTGTGGCAGGGGTAGGAACCGTGGACATTTGGGCTACATCTTCATGGATCTTCCTTGTGCCTTCATGATGTGTTAAGACCTCCATTTGATGACTGAGTGCTGCCATGTAGGCCCAGCTTTGTGGCGCGGTGGGTCATATAACACCCAGGTGGTGATGAGCACCTCAGGTCACGTGGGAACTTGATGTGACCCATGGTTAAGTGTTTTGTCTCGGCTAAGGCCCAGTAGCAGGCCAAAAGCTATTTCTTAAAAGGAGAGGAGTTATCTGCGGAGGATGGCAGGGCTTCACTCCAAATACCCGAAGTCCTCTGCTGCCCTTTTCCTATAGGAGCTTGCCAAAGGTCCCAGACATCATCCTTGTCTGCCATTGACACTTCCTGCACCATTACATCTCCTGGATCACGTAGCACGTGTGAGAACAGCTTACATGGCAGTTTGAACCTGTTGCAGAGCCTTCTCCTGTTCTGAGCCCCACTCAAAACTAGCACCTTTTTTGGTCACTTAGTAAATGGGCCAGAGTAACACACCCAGATGAGGAAGGAATGTGTTGCCTCCCAAATCAGAAGAGGCCCACTAGGCATTGTGTGTTTGTTTGCTTTTTCATTGTAGGGGGCCAGATGCAACAGCTTATCATTCACCCTAGAAAGGATATTTCAACATACCTCATACCACTGGACCCATAGAAATTTCATAGAAGTTAAAGGCCCTTGAATTTTTGCCAGATTTAATTTCCCATCTCCAGGTGTGTAATAAGTGTCTTACAATTAAGTCTGGTAGTTGCTACTTCTTTCTCACTAAACCCAATCAATGTGTTATCAGTGTGGTATCTTGTGAAAGGGAAAGGTGATCAAGATCCCGCATCACACAGTATATATAAACTAATGCTTGTTGGGCGCCTGGGTGGCTCAGTTGGTTAAGCGACTGCCTTCGGCTCAGGTCATGATCCTGGAGTCCCGGGATCAAGTCCCACATCGGGCTCCCTGCTCGGCAGGGGGTCTGCTTCTCCCTCTGCCCTCTTCCCTCTTGTGCTCTCTGTCTCTCATTCTCTCTCTCTCAAATAAATAAATAAAATCTTTAAAAAAAAAACAAAACAAAACTAATGCTTGTTTTGTGATAAAGATTAATGTTAAACATTTTAGAATAGTTGTCTTTGTATAAGCAGGAGAATGAAAATGGAAAATGAAAGTAAGTAAAACCCATAACAAGAATTTAAAATATGCAAATTAAGTCTCCCAGAAACTAGGATCAAAAGACCAAAAATATGGAATATGGGTAAGAAAAAGAGAAATAGTAGAAAAGTACAGTAGAATTGTTAGTCTGGGACACCCAGCTCTGAAATACTAGGAGTTCCAGAAGAAGAAAATTGAGAGGAAGTAATTCAAACAAATATTTCAAGAAAATTTCTCAAAAATAAAGGACATGAATTTGCATATTAGAAGGGTCCACCACACATTCATGAGAGTGAATGATAAAAGACCCACATTGTAGTATATCATGATGAAATTTCAGGATATCCAGAAATAAAGAGAAAAACTTAAAAGCTTCTGGGCGAGAGGAGTCACATACCAGTGATCTGGAGTCAGAATATCATTGGACTTCTCAAAAACAAAACTGAAAGACACTTGAGCAAGGTCTTCACATTTATTAAGAAAAATTATTTCTGCCTTAGAATTCATTATTTAGGCACACTGTCAAAAAGTGTGAAGTATAGAATAAAGTATAATAGTCTTGACATATATGAAGAAAATTATAAAACCGAAAGTACAAAAAAACAGACAAGTCCACATAGTCATACATCACAAACTTAGGATATAGAAAATTAAACAATACAGTTGACAAGCTTTATTTAAGAGATATAGAACCCTGTATACACACAAGCACATGCACATGAGTAGAACATATACCTTATTTTCAAGCATATAAAGTTTAAGTTACAAAAGTTCAATCTGTATTAAGTCACAGTGGAAATTTTATCAGTTTTCAAAGAATCAGTGTCATTTAGTGCATGTTTTGGACCTTAATGTACTTAAATGAGAAATCAACAGTGATTAGTTTAAAAATTACATTTAAACAACTTTTGAGAACTAACTAGTATAATGAGATAAGAGAAAATATATTAGCCATTACAAAATACTAGAACTCTGACACAAACACTACATGTCAGAACTTGTAGATTGTAACTTGTAGATTGGGAGGAGACATTTGTTGGCTTAAAAAGACTGATATTTAAAAAGATTGGATATAAAATAAGTAAGTATCCAACTCTTGGAATAGAAAAATAACAAAAGAATAAAACCAAAGACAAACAAAAATAAGTATAAAGTAGAAATTAATGAAATAAAGGACAAATAATGGGATCAGTATAAAGACCAGTAGACAATAGGAGCACCTGGGTGGCTCACTCGGTTAAGAGTTAGATAAGCATCTGCCTTCACCTCAGGTCGTAATTTGTAATCTCAGGGTCCTAGGATTGAGCCCCGCATCAGGATCCCTATTCGTGGGGGAGTCTGCTTCTCCTTCTCCCGCCCTTCCCTTCAAACCACACCCCCACACACCCCGCCCCGCTCTTGCTCACTCTCTCAAATAAATAAAATCTTAAAGACCAGTAGACAATAGAATAAGAATTTTAAGAATCCTAAAGTAACTCCGTGAGTACTTTGTCAATAAATTTGAATCTTAGATGGCATAGTTTTTTAGAAAAATGTAATTTGCCAAAATTAACCTTAGAAATACATAACACAAATAAGTTAATCATCAATAATCAGTAGAAAACAAAGAACAAATTTACATGTACCAGCTTCCTCACCAAAGGTACACCAAACCTCAAAATTTTATAGTTACAGAGAAGAGAAAAAGAAGAGTTGTCCATTTTACAAGACTGATCATTCAACAAATATTTCTAGAGCATTTATACTACCTACATTAGTGAAATAATACAAAAATATTTGATACCTAAAGTAGCCAATGACAGTACAAGAAAAGATATAACTTAATCTTATGAATAGGGATGCAAAAATCTTAAAACATTAGCAAATTAAAGTCAGTTTATGTTAATGAAGGAAAATGTCACAATCAGGTGGGGTTAATCCCAGAAATGCAAAATTGGTTTAATACTGGAAAACCTCTTAATGTAACTTGTCACTTTCAACAAGTTAAAGGAGAAAAAAGTAGTCCATATATTCATTGAGCAGATACTGAGCATCCACCATATTAACCAGGAACTAGGCATTAATGGGTTAGCAGTGTACAAACCAGAGTCCGGTTTGCATGGAGTCTACAGTCTAATGTAAGACAAATGGTAAGTAATATTAGGTGATATGGTAAATGCTGTGAAGAAACTTAAATCAGATAAAGAAAGGGAACAGAGATAATTATTACTAATAACCATTCACACATTAAATATAAACCCTCAATCTCCTCTTTTTTTTTATTCATTAGAGCAAGTGAGGGCAGGAGGAGGGGGGAGGGTCATTGGGGGAGGGAGAAGCAGACCTCCCTTCTGAATTGAGCAGGGAGCCCAATTCAGGGCTCAATCCTAAGACCCTGGGATCATGACCTGAGCCAGAGGCAGACGCTTAACTGCTTAACTGATTGAGACACTTAGGCGTGCCCACCTCAGTCTTCTCTTTTTTGCATCTCTGTTCTGTGTCTGTTTGCCATTTACAATACTCTGAACACTGTAAAATAATAAGATAATCAAATATTTCTGTATGTAAAATAAGGTGACACTTGCTAAAATTGACTCGTTGGCTAGCAAGATCTGTCTTGTGATAACACAGTCTTTATCAGTTGAAGTTTAAAACTTGAAATCTGTGTCTAGGAGTGATAATAGAATATAAACATTTATAATATATAGCATATTTATAATCTAATACAATCAATTATATAATTTATAATAAAATATATGGAGTAAATATAAATATATGGAAGTTGTGTTTCTTAGTAAAAACTTGAAATTCAGAGATTGTCTTTCCTACATAGAACTTTTTTCTCTCCTAGAAGGACTAGAGGGAAAAAAGCTGTTTCCATAGGCTTATTAATTAATATAGCACAGTAACTTTAGCATAACACTAAAGTTGTAATGAGCTGGGAGTTAAGTTTAATTTGAACATAGTGCTAAATGAAGCAAAAGTTATATAGAGTAATTTCACGTAGAAAGACCTGTTCTTAATTCCAGATAAGCAGTCTCATAAATGCTTCCCTATTAGTCATTATTAGGATGCACTGTGGAGTATCTATGGCTTTACAAAAAATTTTTACTCCCAAAACAACCCGAAGTCATGTCTGTTGGTGTTCCATAATATAGCACTGTATTTGAAGGACAGTACTTCAGAAAAATCTAAAACTCTTTAGTTGGATTTGGAAGAAGATCTTTGGATATAAGTCTGTTGGTTCTCTTTGTTTAATCCCTGCAGAAGGACTAAACTCTCATGCCTTGACTTCATTAAAATAGTACTTTAACTAGGAGCTTCTGCTAAAAATGCTTATAGTAATTTTTATACTTACGTATTTTAAAAATTTCAAAAGCAGAATTGTATAAGGTATTTTAGGTCTCTTTTGACAGACTCCTAGTTTACTTCAAGATCCGCCCCCCCCAATAAAATAAGGGTTTATTTTTTTCTAAGATGCCTCTGAGACAACAGTCAAGAATTGGGCAGCTTCACAGAAGATGTGTGCACAAAAAGTCTTTGACTTTGCCTAACCCAGAGGTTTCAGATTTGCAGCCAGCAAACTGATCTGGCCAATAGAATGTTTTATTTGTTCTGCACAGTGCTCCTAAAAAATAAATTCAGTTGGTTTCCAACATTTTAAATGTGAAATTTCATATAATCTTGATTCCTAGGTTCCCTTAACATTTCAGATCATCTGATATCACTGGCTTGAATTCTAACATGGCAACAGTTGGCCAGGGTTTAGCACTGGGTGAGGATTTCATGAACCATTAACTCTCCAATTGTCTGTATTCCCCCACCATTTCTTAATATTTCACTTCACTCATTTTCTTTATCTGTGACCTACATAACATTTAAGTTTGTGATGCTTGCTAACTTACCCATGTACAGAACCTTTTTTTTTTTTATATAAAGATTTTGTTTATTTGTCAGAGAGCACAAGCAGGGAGAGCAGCAGGAAGAGGGAGACGCAGGCTCCCCGCTGAGCAAGGAGCCCGATGCAGGACTCAGTCCCAGGACCCTGGGATCATGACCTGAGCCGGAGGCAGACGCTTGACCCACTGAGCCACCCAGGTGTACCTGTACAGAACCTTTTTTAAAATTTTGTTGCTTCTGATTATGGCATGGGAAGCTAACACTGATTAGGATAAATTAGCATTGCCATCTCTCTTTCCATGAACTGTAGTATGTCTTTAGGAGAATGTTTATGTATGTATCTGTTTATATAGATAGAGATATATAGACATGCTTATCTAAAGTTCTTTATTTTAAAAAAGTCTTTATTAAAGCATTTGCTATTGATTCTCCTAGACTCTGGTAGTTTCTATAAGAAGAATGTTGTGACTTAAGTGAGGTTTGTTAAGGTCCTAATTTTGTTCAGTGATGATAGGACTATTAGAAGTAATAATTTTTCACATCTATCACTGAAAAACATTTATTTAACCTCTTTCTGTGTCATTAGGCTGGGCACTTGGGGTAGTTATTTATACTGGTTACTGAATATTTTTGGCTCTCTTCCATCTGGCATTTCCTAACCTTCTGTCATTGGGCCATGTCAGCAGTTCTGGCCAAAGAGTTGTGAATGGAAATGAGTGTGTCATTTCCAGACCAATCATTTAATTGCCAGTACAATCTCTCTTGCCTTCTGCTGCTGCCACTAGCAGTGTTTCAGAGCCTGAGTTCCAGAAGAGAATGATTGTACAGAGCAGAGCTCTCCACCAGCCAGTGATAGGCATGTAAAGTGAGCAAGAAATAAACCTGTTTTTTTTGTTTTGTTTTGTTTTGTTTTTGAGAGAGCTACATGCATGCAAGCTGGCGGGGGGGTTGGGCGGGGAGGGTCAGAGGGAGGGAGAGAGAGAATCTAATAAGGCAGGCTCCATGCCTAACACGGAGCCTGATGCAGGGCTCTGATCTCACAACCCTGAGATCATGACCTGAGCCGAAATCAAGAGTTGGTCGCTTAACCAACTGAGTCACCCAGGCACCCCTAAATTTATTATTTTAAGCCAGAGATTTTTGGAGTTGTTCATTACTGCAGTTAACCTATCTGATACCTACATAATAGTAGTAAAGTGAAGAAAGAATGTAATTAACTTACTAATTAAAGCAATTAATTAAGGGCAGGTATGCTAAACAAAATCTATAACCTGCAAGCTATTAGAAAATTTTTAGTCTTTAGGGGCGCCTGGTGGCTCAGTCACTTAAGCGTCTGCCTTTGGCTCAGGTCATGATCCCAGGGTCCTGGGATCGAGTCCTGCGTCGGGGGGCGGTCCCTGCTTAGCGGGGAGCCTGCTTCTCCGTCACCCTTTGCCTGCTGCTCTGCCTGCTTGTGCTCTCTCTCTGTCAAATAAATAAAATCTTCCAAAAAAAATTTTTTTTTAGTCTTTAGGGTAAGTCATTTATTTTTAATTTGTGTCATCAAAGGCCTTAAGTCTTAGAAATTGCAACTTTGTTTGAGAGTACACACTAAAGATGCCAGAGGTCACAAAACATTTTGCATAGTCAGCACTGTGTTGTGTACATAAAAATGGTCTGAAGATGATCAAGGCCTATCATAGTTAATCCTGCTGGTTATCGAAGAGGGGTGTGTGTGTGTGTGTGTGTATTTTTTTCTAGAAGAGGGGTGTGTGTGTGTGTGTGTGTATTTTTTTCTCCAGAGTAGCATGGAGCTGAAATTTTTTAAACAAACTTGTAGGATAGGTTATAGATATTTGTGACATAACATAGTTTTGTGATGTAATTTTAGAGCTGGAAGAACCCTTAGATATCATGTAATACAACACCCATAGTTCGTAGAAGTTAATATGTTATAAAAGATGAAATAAAGAACATGTTTGAATTACCTACTTTTACATTATTTTTAAGTCTTAAAATACCATTTTAGAAATCACAGCTAATGTTTTTCTTAGTACTCTGCTGACATTTGTATTCTTTTTGCTTCCTCACTGCTTTCTTCATTCTATTTAATCCTCACAGTATTTCTAAGAGGTAAATTTTTTTCTGCCATTTTACAGTTGTGGAGACTGAGACTTAAGTGAGGTAATGTGCCCAAGATCATATGGCTAAGTAGTAGAGCTGGGATTTGAACAAGTTCTGTTGACTCTAATAGTCTATTTTGTTTCCACTAATATCCTTTTTTAAATTTTTTATTTATTTATTTTTTGAGAGAGAGAACACGAGCAGGGGGAGGGGCAGAGGGAGAAGCAGACTCCCCGCTGAGCCGGGAGCCCGATGTGGGGCTCGATCACAGGACCCTGGGATCATGACCTGAGCCAAAGACAGACGCTTAACGACTGAGCCATCCAGGTGCTCTCCACTAAATGTCTTAAATGTATTTAAGATTTTTGTACAAATGTAGAGAATGTTTTACTTTGTGTGGCTATTAATCAAAATTAAATTTGTCAGAGTGACAGGAAACCCAAGGCAACAGTTACCTAAAAAGATAGAAGTTTATTCCTCTCTATTGTGATTAAAGTCTAGAGGTAAGCGTCTAAGATTAGTATGAAGGCTCTGCCATGACATTATGGACCTAGGCTTCTCTTTTATTTACTCCAATGTCTTTAAACACATGATGTTTATGCTTCAAAACACCTGCTTATGTTCCAACATTCTACCTAGCAGGAAGCAGAAAGTGTGAAGAAGATCCCTCTTCCTTCTCTTTAGAATCTATCTCAGGAGTTGGATAGGACACTTCTGCTAATACCGCATTGGCTAAAACCAAGTGAGATGGCCAACTCTGCAGTAAGGGAGGCTGAGCAATATGGGAAGTGTTCTAGATGGTCATCTACTCAGCTAAAAATCTAGGGTCTGTCACAGACAAGGCAACTAGATTTGGGGTAACAGCAGTTTCTCTCACATTGGTGTAATCAGTTTTTGTTTCAACTTGTTTATTCATAGGTATTTATTGAGTGCTTGTTTTGTACCAAACACTGTGATTCATAAATATATATGACAGTAAACTGTATTAGTTCTTGTGTTCATTTATAGGTTAGGGAAACTTTAGGTTAAAATAAAGAGTACCCAGGTGTTTCCTTTGTACATATATAAGAAAAAAAATTATATCCAGCTTTAGGTTTAGCTTTATGCTCCAATAAAACATGGTATATTTCTTCAAAGTTAGCCAGTACCTTTGAAAATTTTGTACCACAACCCCAAAATACTAGCTCTAATGAAAACTGTGAAACTGGGGCACCTGGATGGCTCAGTCGTTAGGCATCTGCCTTCGGCTCAGGTCATGATCCTGGGGTCCTGGGATCGAGCCCTGCATCGGGCTCCCTGCTCAGCAGTGAGTCTGTTTGTCCCTCTCCCTCTGCCCCTCTGGCTGCTTGTTCTCTCTCTCAAATAAATAAATAAAATCTTTAAAAAAAATTTTTTTTTGTGGAAATGAAGGTGTATTCTCATTTAATTCTGTTCCCTATTAGCCTTAAAGCAGAATACCCATAGAATCAACTAGTGATTATTCTTGACTGAAAAAAAGTATAAATAGAACTATCATTTCATAATTAGCTCATTAGCTTTCCTATGGTACTAACAAATCTGCAGCATTTTAAACTTCAGTTTCATATTGAGCTAGTTTACCAAGAGTGTTTTGGTTTTATTTTCTGTATTGAAGTAGGTTTGAAGGCAGGGGGGAAACACTGTGTTTGAAGCTAATATAAGTCTTTGGACTAATTGCTTTAGATTTGTTTTAGTTATTAAACTGTATTGGTATGCCTAGTGCTATATGATAATCACTATAGATAGGTTTGAATTCTTACTGTTGCCTCTTCTTCCCAGTTCTTGACATCACTCCACTTTAATTCCTTTTGAATTTCTGATTATTACTTCTATATCCCTGTGTCTTTCAGCCTTGGTTGTGTATCATGAACCAGTAGGCCTTTTTCAGAATTCAGAATGCTTTTGAATGTAACATAAATCTCACTCAAACTGGCTTAAACAATAAGAAAATTTATCTCAAATGACAAGTTTTGTCTCACGTTCTCCTCAAGGACCTAGAATGACTGTCTGCCATTAAAAAATGCAGCATTTATCCTTTTTTTGTAGCTACTAGGAGAAAAGAGAGAAGGACCTCTCTTACCCAGAAGCCAAAAAAGCAAGCTACTTCTTGTGTCTCACTGGGTCACATTCGCTTAGGCCTGCTCATCCTTGAGGAGTATGGAATTGCCATAAATAACCAGACTATTCATAAGTGATCCCATATGAAGTCAATCGCAACGTCCACTTCAGAGTGAGTGAATTGTGGACATATTTGTTTTTACAAGAGCTACAGGTGATTTAGTACATAACTAATTTTGAGCACTGCTACACTTCCCAGTTCACAAAATAATAAGGGAGGAAAAAACCTAATCATTTTTCCATTTTCCAGTGGGACAAAGGATAGTTTGGTTTAATTTATCTTCTTGGTTTCTGCTGAGGAGACTGAGTTTGGTTAGCCCATTAGTTAAGGCTCTAGGGTAAAGTAATTGTTAATTGGGGATTAGGATGGAAAACGCATATTCATAATTGTCATTTAAATTTATTAACCATTCATGTGAAATATACAATTCTAACGTGGGGGCTGTTGTTAGAGATCCTTTGACTGTGTGCTTTCTGACAAATGAGTTAACCACTCAGCACAGTGATAAAAAGAAGTATGTTAACTTTTTGGAATAAAGCTGCCCAACAATCTCATTTATCTTTAACACTAAGAGGCAGAAGCAATAAAGACTTTGAGCAGCATCACATATTTCTAATACTCATGTACTTTATTCTCAGAAAAGTTTCCTTAAACTCCTTTTCAGTGCCTATTTACCCTTACTATTAAAATAAATATGTCCAGCAAGCTATTATTTTGGTTTAATCAGAAAAAAATAGACGTCTGTAGCTAGTCTAATAGCTTGGAAGAAGTGACAAAACAGATGACAGCAAGAAAGGGAGGGGAAGAAAAATCTATAAACTATAGGAGTAACAAGAAACCCACCAGTATAGGCCAGTTTCTTCTAGAAAATCGCTTTGTACTTATAAATGGGTCCTCAGGGTCGCATCATATTATAAACCAGTAGACTTATTTATTTGATCCTAATGATTATCTTATAATTATCAAAGTGTTATTTTAAGGATATTCTTTTAAAAACAAAATAAGGTAATATACTTTAGAAGTATTTTCAATCAAAATGATTAAAATTAAAATTCTGGGGATGCCTGGGTGGCTTAGTTAAGTGTCTGCTCAGGTCATGTTCCCAGGGTCCTGGGATCCAGTTCGCATGGGGCTTCTTGCTCAGCGGGGAGCCTGCTTCTCCAACTCTGCCTGCTGCTCCCCCTGCTTGTTCTCTCTCTTTCTCTTTAACAAACAAATACATAAAATCTTAAAAAAAAAAAAAAAAAAAAGATTTAAAAAATAATAAAATTAAAATTCTGTTTTGGTATTTGAAGGGTGTAACCCTGAGCTATCCTGAAGGAGCTATGAAAACATTTTCTTTGAGGGCTACAGATAAGAAAGACACAGTAAAGCTTTAGCGATTTTTTTTTTTTTTTTAAAGATTTTATTTATTTGACAGAGAGAGACACAGTGAGAGAGGGAACACAAGCAGGGCGGGTGGGAGAGGGAGAAGCAGGCTTCCCGCGGAGCAGGGGACCCGATGCGGGGCTCGATCCCAGGACCCTGGGATCATGACCTGAGCCGAAGGCAGACGCTTAACGACTGAGCCACCCAGGCGCCCCAAGCTTTAGCGATTTGTATACAAAAAATAGGACCAAAATCTTTCTTGAGGTCTCATCCATTTATGAATTTATGAAAATTGCTATTTTCCTCTGTGTAAATCATCCAGAGCCTATTACTTTTAAATCTTGCCAAGTTTCCATCCCTCTCCCCTAACCCCAATCAGTGCAAATTAGTTTAATCTTAACCTAACCCAGACATCATCAAGGTGAATCATTGATGTTGACACAAGTTGTTCCCCAAATCTCCAGTTTGTTTATTTTTTATATTTTGAATTCTGGACGATCTTGAGATGAGTTGGATATATTTTGTTATGGTAGTATTACCCCTTACACTTCTTAGAATCAAGAAGGGAAATGCATTTCTGTAAAGAGTAGCTTTAAATTACCCATATTACTAATCAGTTCTGTTAGTGCCATTGTTTATTCCGTAATTCCTTTGTAAGAAGTATGGTTAAACTTTTAGTAAAACCCAAAATACTTTCCAGTTCAGGTTTTTGCATTTGACGCAGTCTTGTGTTTTTCAGTAAGTATTCATGCTATAGAGCGTTGTTATTAACATCAGTCCGTGGGATACCGCATGAAAATCTGGATAATTTGTAAAATTTTTAAAATATTCTTCAGTTCTAATATGAAAAGTTTTTTTCCTTTGGTTTTAGTTAATGATTTATGTGACTCAAGGCAGTAGTGTAAAAAAAATTACATTTTGGCGCCATCTACTGTTCTTTAATATGATCTTTCATCTACTTCGGTAAAACTTGTAGGTAAATATATATATTTTCTTTTTCCCATATAAAGCACAAAAATAAGGGAGGGGTTTTTTTAATCTGCATGAGCTGCCTTGTGATTCCTGTATTTCTGGTGCTGAGGCTATTTCCTTGGTAATTTGGAATAAGCTTATTGAAAAATATTTGTCAGAGGGGAGACAAACCAGAAGAGACCCTTATCAAAGGAAACAAACTGAGGGCTGCTGGAGGGGGCAGGTGGTGGGGGAATGGGGTAAGTGGGTGATGGACATTAAGGAGGTCACGTGATGTAATGAGCACTGGGTATTATATAAGACTGATGAATCACTGACCTCTACCTCTGAAACTAATAATATATGTTAATTAATTGAATTTAAATAAAAAATGAAAATTAAAAAAAAATATATGTACTCTTACCTCTGCCACTTTTGCATATTCATTTGTTCAGTGCTTCTGGGTTCCTGAAGAGTTTTTCCTCTAGTTTCCTTTGTCTTCCCATGAAAGCTCCTGAGTAAGACAGCCTCACTGGACTTCTTACTTATTTTTTTATTATTTTTTTTTAATGTCCCTTTCTGAAGACCTAGTTTTTCATCTTTCATAGTCTGCCCATATCTTATCCTGAAGCCCCACATCTTTCTATTCCATGAAATCTTTCTTTCCCTCTGATTCTGAGCTACATTTACTTTTATTTTTACTGCTTGTCTATAATTTCTTTTATATAAATCATTTGCACTATAGAAATAGCATCTTATTTTATATTCATGGTCTCTAATCGTCAGACATGATCTGGTACTCTGGCACATTGAGAGGGAGAGAGGGAGTTTGTTCATTAATTGCTGTGTATGTCTTTTCTCTCCAAAGAAGTGTCATGTTCTCTGTTGACTGGGGCAATTTATATACTGTTTATGTAGTCCTTAGATAACAAATCTTTATGCACTACCGGGTATAAAGACTTGGAAATCTGATGCTTTAATTTAAAAAAAAAATGTGTGCACAGTAAAGATAAATGAATCCTGAACAGTGAACTTTGAGTAAAGTTGATGAGTTTCTGTGCATAAGTAGCATGCTGTCTATTTTGGCTGATCAAATCTTTTTTTTTTTTTAAAGATTCTATTTGAGAGAGAGTGAGGGTGAGAGAGAGAGAGAGACCGTGCATGAGCTGGGGGAGAGGCAGATGGAGAGGGAGAAGCAGAATCCCTGCCGAGCAGGGAGTCCGATGCGGGGCTCGATCCTAGGACCCTGAGATCATGACCTGAGCCAAAGACAGATGTCCAACCAACTGAGCCACCCAGGCACCCCTGGCTGATCAAATCTTATTCTACTATTTCTCCATCAAATTTAAACATTGTTGATTTCTGCTGTGTTGGTTTATTTACAGCATTTCCGCCACCCACCTCAACCCAATATAACTTTAAAACACATAAAGCTTAATTTTACATTTCCTCAACTAAGAATAGTATCTATAGACTCCCTCTTCTATAAGATGAGGATGGATACTCATGGTTCTTGACTTTCACCACTAAGCTGTTTTAGCTCTGCATTGTCATTATCAATCTCAGTCTGCATTGAGAACATATTTATCATATTGCTAGTAAAGTATTTTTCAGTGATCTGTATGTAGATTGATTCTAGAAGTTGAAAAATAACAGTGTTCATCTTACTATGAATATGGAGATATTTTCTCTGTAGCGCCAAGTATGTACTAGTTTCTTTTTCTCCTCTGCTTAATACTGTTATTCCTAGGCCTCTGAAGAGAGACCATTCCTAACTGTTCCAGTGGATTCTTTTTTACATTTCACCTGTTGCCTTTATCATGTCTTCAAGTTGTTCTAAGTTTCTTACTCTCTAACCTATTAATTTACCCTATGAAATTAGGAAATTTCATTCCTGCAGCTCTTTGGAGTCTTATTCCAATCTGTAGTTTCTTCGGGCCTGCTTCACACCCTTTATCTTAGAATTTCTTCCTTTTGTTGCTTTTCTGTGATAACTTCATTAATTTCTGGATCCCATATCTTCTTCTGTGTTTACTCCCAAATTTTGTTGAAATATATCATCAAGTAACTTCCTGAGAAAGGTTATATAGGAGACCAACTTTGTAAGTCTTGGAATGTCTGGAAATTTCTTTATTTTACCTTCACTCTTGTTTGGTGGTTTGATGAGAAGACTTGACTTCCTTTTATTGATCTATAACGAATGTCATTGCTTTCAGATCTACATATCATGATTGTCCTTTACTGTACTTGCACTTATCAGAGTTTAGAGCTCCTCTGAGGTTTTGAGAGAATTTGACAGTTCCTTCTTCTGTTGTAGCCTCTAACATGCTTTTGTAGGCAGTAGCTTTCTCTGCTTTGCTTCTGTAGTCAATACTTGTTTATGTTTGTGTCTTTGAGAAGTCCATTGAAATCTCTTGTGTTCTGATGACTTTATCCTGTCCCTCTGTTGTAGTGCTTTATATCTTATTTCCTTACTAATAATGTTGAAGAGTCTTAGAGATAAAATGAGTCTACCTACTCTGCCATTTTCTCCCAGGTTTTTATTTTTAAAAGTTTAAAGTTGACAGGGCACCTGGATGGCTCAGTCAGTTGAACGTCCCACTCTTCGGTTTCAGCTCATATCATGATCTCCGTGTCCTGAGATTGAGCCCTGTGTCGGGCTCTGTGCTCATCTAGGAGTCAGCTTGAGATCCTCTGCCCCTCCCCCTGCTCGCTCTCACGCATGTGTGCACTTTCTCTCCCTCTCTAAAATAAATTAGTTAGGGGCACCTGGGTGGCTCAGTCGTTAAGCCTCTGCCTTCAGCTCAGGTCATGATCCCAGGGTCCTGGGATGGAGCCCCACATCAGTCTCCCTGCTCAGCGGGGAGTCTGCTTCTCCCTCTCCCACTCTCCCTGCTTGTGTTCCCTCTCTCACTGTGTCTCTCTCTCTCTCTCTCAACTAAATAAAATCTTTTTCAAAAAAAGTTTAAAGTTGACATATATTAAGAAAGTATCTTGAACATGAGATCCCTATTGATAATATAGTGATTTTACTGTGGCAGAAAACGATTCCTGATTTCATGTTGTGTTTCTACATAATAGCAGTGTGTATATGTACAGCTTTCCATTGGATAATGGCAAAAATTTTAGCAGAGAAGAGTGACTGACGTGTAATTTGGGGGAGGTTTTTTGTTTTTGTTTTTTCCTCTTCTTTACTATCACCACCTTAATCCAGGCCTTTCTGGTTTATTGCCATTATTGAAGGAGTCTTTTTATTGTATCCTAGTTTATATGCACATTGCTGCCTAAGCCACCTCCTTAGTGAAAGGTTTAATTATTAAATGTTACAACACTAACTGAAATTTTTCCTTTTTTTTTTTTAAAACAGAGTAAAAGAGCATTCCCTTTACCCTTGGCTTTTTTAAGGACTTTGTGTGGCCCCAGTGATTCTCAGAAATGTGACTCCTGACCCAACAGTAGCAACATCCCTTGGAACTTGATGGCATTGTAAATTCTTACACCCCCTCTCCCATTTCTGATTCAGAAACACTGGGAGCGGAGCTCAGCATTGTGTTTTAATAAGATCTCCACATGATTCTGATCTGTGCTAGAATTTGAGGACGGCTGATCTAGTCCATCCCTCTCAGTTTGCAGGCAGAGAATTGAGGTGTAGGGAGGTTGATTGGTTTGCCCAAAGTGTTATAATTAGTTTTCTTTCTAACGCTCAACACTTGATTTGACTTTTTTTTTTTTATGATTTTTAAAAATTTATTTGACAGAGACACAGCGAGAGAAGGAACACAAGCAGGGGGAGTGGGAGAGGGAGAAGCAGGCTTCCTGCTGAGCAGAGAGCCCCATGCAGGGCTCAGTCCCAGGACCCTGGGATCATGACCTGAGCCGAAGGCAGACGCTTAACAACTGAGCCACCCAGGCGCCCCTTGACTTGACTTTTTATAAGTTGGAATTAAAGCAATATGAAATGGGGATGTTGGGAAAGGCTTTATAGATAGAAAATATGGGACTTGCCAGAACACAACTATAACCTTATGTAAGTAGAGAGAAAAGAGATGGATATTGTAAGAAGGAAGACCACAATGAATAAAGGCACATAGATATAAATACATATATAAACAGAATAGACTAAGTTGACTGATAGTAGGTGTTCTTTACAGGAGTATAGAGATAATATATGTAAAATAATGATCACACTACCTGACACATTGATAAAATGTTAGCTACACTTTATTAGTGTTGTTGGCTGGTGGTGGTGGTTGTGTTGTTGATGTTGTTGTTAGGCGGACAGTATGGAACAGAAGACTGGATTCCTGAACCAAATCCCAGCCTTGCTACTTACTAGCTGTTTGAGAAGTTACTCTCTCTAAACCAACTATTGTTAAACTAATAACTGTTAATACTTCCTAGCTTAACAAGTTATTTTATACTGAATAACATAAAGCTAATGTCAAAAATCATCTCTCCCGAAAGGGTAAATTTTTGTCTTGAATTGAAAGAATTTACAAAAATGGCCAGGAAAAAAAGTGGAAACTTTAGTAAGAGGGAACTGGTTAAATTTAACAAGGAGCTAATTAAATAAATAATGGAACCTTTATGTTCTATAGCCATTGGAAACCATGTTTCAGAAAATTTCATGACCTGTATCATAAACATATTTCATATTCATGATGCAATGAAAAAAAGCAAGGTACAAAGCAGTACATACAGTATTTCAATTAAATTATATAATTTGCATAGAGAAAAATAAGTAGAAGAATCCTAAAATATTAATGGGAATAAACTCTGAGTGATGGGATTTTCAGTAACTTTTTTTCCTTTGGTGTTTTTCTTCAGATTTTCTAAGTGGACATATTTTTATAATTAGAAAAAAATTAGTGTGACGAATAACTTCAGTTGTGGCAGGATTGTTGGAATAATTTTATAGTTTCCCAGAATGACTACTGATACTTTAAAGGAATCACTATTCATTTTTTTTGTAGTCAGCCCATGGCATTTGTGGATTTCACACTGTATTTTTTTTTTTTAAGATTGATTTATTTGAGAGAGAGAGAGAGAGCTGGGGGGAGGGGCAGAGGGAGAGAGAGAATCCCAAGCCGACTCTCCACTAAGGGTGGAGCCTGATTCGGGGCTCCATCCCAGGACTCTTGAGATCCTGACCTGAGCCGAAATCAAGAGTCAGCCACTTAACTGAGCCACCCAGGCACCCCGACCATTCAAGAACTATTCTGAACACCCATCATAAGTAGTATAATATTTTGTACTAGTAATCATTATTTCTACCTCATAGTTTTTTTTTGAAGGTTGAATTGGATAGTATAAAAAAGGCCTGTAGCTAGAATATTTTGAATGCACCTTGCTAACTTGCAGCATCCTATCTCATTTATGATAATAATAACTAACATTGGATGTCTCTGCAAGGTACTGTATTGATGTTCACAACATTTTATAAGGTAGGCACTATTATTTCCATTTTATGGATGCACTGAGAATCAGACAGATTAAGGAACTCGTCCCAAGATTGCACAGCTAGCTACTAAGCCAAGATTCTAACCAAGAGCCAGTTTTTTCAGAGCCTGTATCCCTAATCATTTGGGTGTGGTATATCCAAATATTATTGATAGTTATACAAAAAGATCTAAGGAGATGCCCATTATGAAAATAAAGGGTCTGATGTGCATGTTCTGGTGTTTTGCATATAACACTTTTAATAAAATATGTGAAAATAGATTTTTTTAAAATTCTATAAACATTTCCAAAAGAATATGTTTTATTTCATTGTTATTCTATATGCTAAATACTCATAGTAATAAATACTCCTGGTGTTCTTGCAAATGCTAAATACTTCTATATCCAGTAGTAGTTAGCAAAACTAATTTATGTTCAGATAGCACAGTGGTTAAGAGTATGGGGCTCTGGAGCTAGACTGAGTTCAAATTCTGCCTCTACTACTTGACACTGTTGTGATTTGGGGCAAGATGCTTAACCTCTCCTTGCCTAGTTACTTACTTAAAACTAGGAATATGTTCCTCAGAGTTGATACAGTGATTCAGTGACTTAATACAGGAATACCTTGTTTTATTGCACTTCACTTTATTATATATCACAGATACTGCACTTTTTTTTTTTTTTTTTTTTTTTTGGACAGAGAGAGACACAGTGAGAGAGGGAACACAAGCAGGGGGAGTGGGAGAGGGAGAAGCAGGCTTCCTGCTGAGCAGGGAACCCGATGCGGGGCTCAATCCCAGGACTCCGGGATCATGACCTGAGCCGAAGGCAGACGCCTAACGACTGAGCCACCCAGGTGCCCCCAGATACTGCACTTTTAACAAATTGATGGTTTGTGGCAACCCTGCACTGAGCAAGTCTATCAGCACTGTTTTTCTAATGGCATTTGCTCATTTGTATTGGTGTGTAATGTTTTGGTGATTCTTGCAATATGTTAAACTTCTTCATTATTATTTTATAGTGATGATCTGTGATCAGTGATTACGACTCGCTGAAAGCTCAGATAATGGTTAGCAATTTTTAGCAATAAAAGACTTTTTAAATTAAGGTATGTATGGGTTTAAGACATAATGCCTAATAGACTACAATATAGTATAAACATAACTTTTACATGCACTGGGAAACCAGAGATTAATTTGATTCACTTTCTTGCAGTGGTCTGGAACCAAACCTGCACATTTCCGAGGTGTGCCTAAACATATATAAAACATTTGGAACAGTAGTGCTTACCACATGTAAGTGTTCAGTGTTAGGTACACAAGTAGTAGTAATAGTACTAGTAGCAGTAGTGGAATTGCTGCTGCTACTGCTGTTAGTCCAGTTACTGTTATTGTCATCATTTGTATTATAAAATAAACTTTTGAGACATCCAAATTACATAACTAACATTGTACTTGGAGTCCATTGATCTAAAACTTATTTAGCTACCCCTGCTAACCTTCAGCAAGCAGTTCACTGAACTTTAATGGGCCTTGGGTGCTCTGTCAGTAGAATAGTGTTATAACATCTTTCCTGTCAGGTAATCTCTTGATCTGTAAAACATTACTTACTAGAAATCTTACAGTT
The DNA here is from genome assembly GCF_029215605.1 of Mirounga angustirostris. Taxonomy (NCBI): domain Eukaryota; kingdom Metazoa; phylum Chordata; class Mammalia; order Carnivora; family Phocidae; genus Mirounga; species Mirounga angustirostris. The sequence goes on from NW_026991718.1 coordinate 71,459,801, forward strand.
CCAGAAATTATGGTCTAACTTTGAACCGTGAAAGAAAGAGAACTGATGATGCTCAGCCTTCCTATCTCTCCATGAGGTCCATTTTCTTTCTTTCAGAAAAATAGTTTCTTATGTGTGTGGAGTTGACAACACAGGTGAAGCATTTAATGCTTGTTAGACTATAAAAGGCTTATTCTCATTCTGATCTTCATACTTTAAATTTATTGCTAAATTTAATGTGAAAATAAAATTAGGGACAAGCTAAATTGTTTTCTTTTAAGCTGTGTGCATATGGTGATTAGTGTGCCCTATTTTATATTTTCCTAACACCTTATGTGTGCCTTTAAATGGTGCTTACTATCGTGCTTCAATTATTTGTATGTCTAGCTTCCTACAGGATCGAGCTACTTTGGCAGATCTTTATATTCATAGTGACTAGCAAGTACATGAAAACTAACAGCTTTTTAAAAATTGCTGACTTATATGAATCCTAGATTAGCCTATAATTAATTAGGTTTGTCTTAACTGTTGATTTGAGGCCATGGTCATTCTGACCCTAAATTAATGATGCACTTGATTCCCTGGTCCTATCAGCTTCTACTTAAGATGTAATGCTAGTTTTGAATATTAATATTGTCCAAATGAACTTAAAGCGACTTAAAATTTGTGAAAGTTACTAACTTTAAAAGGAATTTTTTCCTGTTTGATAAAATAGAAAAGAATGATTGCATTACTTTATGAATTTTGTCAATTTAAGACATACGGGAAGGGTAAAACTGGAGGTAAAAAAACAATAGAAGAAACAATGCAAATGTTCCATTTTTGGGGTGAGGCTGTTCTATACTCCTTCTTTACCTGAAAGAGGTGGGAGAAAATGTCGTAGGAAAACAGAATGTGATTATATAACAGGAAAGAATGAAAATAAAGCTAAGCTATTCCCAAAGGATGTTAAGCCTTGATTTAGTAGTTGTCAGTTGGAGGTTTTCTTTTTTTTTCATCAAGCTAGAATTATGTATTCTTGCCAATTCTGGGCCCACAGATATTTTTTATATATGGTGTTGATAATTTTGACATCAATAGATAACAGTCCACTCTGCCTTATGTAGCTTTTCCTCAAGGATTGGATAGCACGTTGCCATTAAGCATCTATATCACAGTATGTAAATAATGATAGGTAATCTATACTTAGTGACTCTCCACGTCTCCCGTAGTATATTTACAGAGTGATTAAATTCTCTATCTCTAAATCACTCACTGGATCTTGAGTTTGTTGAGAATCCCCACAGTACCTCAAAACTCAAAACCCAAACCTGAACTCATCTTTTTTCCCCTCCTCCCCATCCATGACTTGCCCACAAAGATCCCTCCCTTGGTACATGACACTACCATCCATTGGATTGCTCAAATCAGTATTACTCCTGGCTCCATCCTCGTGTCACCCATATCCATCCAGTCATCAAGTTTTACGAATTTACCTTGTACATATATCTCAAATCTATTCACTTCTTCCCTTTTTATTACCATAGTTCAAGCCATGTTTATCTCTTCTCAGTTGTATTACTGTCATAGCCTCCTAAACTGGTCTCCCACCATCAGTGCCATCCATTTCTTACTGGTTTTTTTTTTTTTTAAAGATTTATTTATTTATTTGAGAGAGAGAATGAGAGACAGAGAGCACATGAGAGGGGGGAGGGTCAGAGGCAGAAGCAGACTCCCTGCCGAGCAGGGAGCCTGATGCGGGACTCGATCCAGGGACTCCAGGATCATGACCTGAGCCGAAGGCAGTCGCTTAACCAACTGAGCCACCCAGGCACCCCCATTTCTTACTGCAGTCGCTTAACCAACTGAGCCACCCAGGCACCCCCATTTCTTACTGTTTTTACACTGTTCAGGTAATTTTCCTAAAACAACTGTCGCTCTTCTGCTTAAAGACATTCAGTGGCTGTCCTTGGCTTTCAAAGTAAAATCTCAATTCTTTGAAGTGTTTTTGGCACCCTTCATGATCTGGCCCCTGCTACAAGATACAGCCATATGGAGTGACTTGTAGTTCCTTGAGACCTGTACTGGAGGTGGGCACCATTAGGTCTTGACACACACGAACTCCCAGTTTTCATTCATCTCAGCTTGGACTTTCTCCAAAAAATCTTCACTAATACCCCAACATCATCTAATATTGGTTAGATATTCTTGTGTATTTCCATAGTACTTTCTGCTTATTCCTATTACAGCATGTGACATACTGTATTTTTATTGCCTGTTTAGTTGTCTGTATCTCTCCTAAATTCCTGGACGGCAAATACAATATTCTGTTTGGTCGCTCCATTTCCCCCCCCACCCCCTTTTTACAGTTGTCAACAACTTTGGAGCTCCTTTCTTCAGGTCCATTTCCTTCCTTCCTTCTTCCTTCTTTCCTTCCTCCCCTCACTTTCTTTCAATTAAAATTGTATTTATTTTTCGACTTATTTAGACATTAAAAACAAAAAACAGTTTATCCATTTCTCCTACCACCCATCTGCCCCCTGCTGTAGCAACTATCAATCTGTTCTCTGTATTTATGAGTGGTTTTCAGGAGTTTTTTTGTTTTTTATAAGCTTTGGAGTTTTTTGTTTTTGTTTTTTTAGATTCCACATGTAAGAGAAATCATACAGTGGTTGTCATTCTTCATCTAACTTACTTCACTTAGCATTAATGCCCTCAAGATTTACCCATGTAACCACAAATGGCAAGATTCCTTTCTTTTTTATGACTGAATAATATTCCATTGTGTGTATATACCACAATTTCTTTATCCACTCATCAGTCAGTGGACACAGGTTGTTTCCGTATATTGGCTGTTGTAAATAATGCTGCAATGAACATTGGGCGGGGGAGATATGTATATCTTCTTGTGTTAGTGTTTCTGTTTTCTTCAGATAATAGCCAGAAGTGGAATTGTTGGATCATATAGTAGTTCTGCTTTTAGTTTTTTAAGGAACCTCCATACTCTTTTGTGTAGTGGCTGTACCAGTTTACATTCCCACCAGAAATGCACAAGGGGTCCCTTTTCTCTACGTCCTCACCAACACTTGTTATTTCTAGTTTTTTTGATAATAGCCATTCTAACAGGTATGAGTGATACCTCATTGTGGGGTTTTTTTTATTTAAGATTTCTTTATTTTAGAGCAAGCAAGCAGGGGAGGGGGAGAGGTTGAGGGAGAGAATCTCAAGCACATTTTCTGCTGAGTGCAGAGTACAACAGGGGGCTCGATCGCATGACCCTGAGATCATGACTTGAGTCGAAATCAAGAGTCCCGATGCTTAACTGAGCCACCCAGGTGCCCCCCTCATGTGGTTTTGATTTGCATCCCCTAATGATTAATGATGTTAAACATCTTTTCATATACCTGTTGGCCTTAGTATGTGTTTGGGAAAATGTCTATTTAAATCTTCTGCCCAATTTTGAACTGGATTGTTTGGGTTTCGTTTTTGTTTTGCTGTTGAGTTGTAGGCGTTCTTTATACATTTTGTATATTAGCCTTTTATCAGATACATAATTTGCAAATACTTTCTTCCATTCAATAGGTTGCCTTCTCATTTTGTTGATAGTTCCCTTTGCTGTGTAGAAGCTTTTTAGTTTGAGGTAGTCCCACTTGCTTATTTTTGCTTTTGTTGTTTTTGGTTTTGGTGTCAGATTAAAAAAAAAATCATTGCCAAGACCTGTGTCAAGGAGTTTACTACCTATGTTTTCTTCTAGGAGTTTTAATGGTTTCAAGTTTTTAATCCATTTTGAGTTTATTTTTGTGCATAGTGTAAGATAATGGTCCAGTTTCATTCTTTTGCATATAGGCTGTCTAGTTTTTCCAGCATCATTTATTGAAGACACTGTCCTTTCCCCATTTTATATTCTTGGCTCCTTTGTCATAAATTAATTGGCCTTATAGGTGTGGGTTTATTTCTGGGCCTTCTGCTGATTTTTGTGTCTTTTTACTCCCAATACAATACTGTTTTAATTACTCTAGCTTTGTAATAAAGTTTGAAATCAGGGAGCGTGATGCCTTCAGCTTTGTTCCCCTCAAGAATCAGGCAGGGGCTTTTATGTTTCCATATAAATTTTAGAGTTGTTTGTTCTATTTCCATGAAAAATGCCATTGAGTTTATGAGAGGGATTGCATTGAATTTATATATTGCTTTGGGTAGTATGGACACTTTAACAATATTAATTTTTCCAATCCACGAGCACAGAATATCTTTCTTATTTATTTGTGTCTTCACTTTTTTTCATTAATGTCTTACGGCTTTCAGTATATAGGTCTTTTACCTCCTTGGTTAAATTTATTCCTCGGTATTTTATACTTTTTGATGCTTTTGTAAATTGGACTGTTGTGTTTTTTTTAATTCTTTTTTAATTCTTTTGTATTTATTTTAGAGAGAGTATGAGCAGGAGGGGCAGAGGGAGGGAGAGTCTCAAGCAGGCCCACGCTGAGCACGGAGTCTTACACAGCACTCGATCCCACAACCCCAAGATGTTTCTTCTTTTTTCTTTTTTTTATCTTGTAATAGTTCATTCTTCATGTATGCAGCAGCTTTTTATGTATTGATTTTGTATCCCGCAACTTTACTGAATTTATTCTAACAGTTTTTTATGGCTTTATGGTCTTCTATATATAACATAATGTCATCTGTAAATAGTGACAGCTTTACTTCTTCCTTTCCAATTTGGATGCCTTTATTTGTCCTGCCTAATTGCTCTGGCTAGGATTTCCAATACTGTGTTGAATAAAAGTGGCAAGAGTGAGCTATTGGTCTTCTTCCTGGTTTTAGAGGAAGAGCTTTTAGCTTTTCACCCTTGAGTATGTTAGCTGTGGGCTTGTCATATATGGCCTTTACTGTGTTGAAGTATGTTCCCTCTATACCCACACTGTTGAGAGTTTTTATTGTAAATGGATGTTGAATTTTGTCAGATGCTCTTGCTGCATCTGTTGAGACAGTCATCTGATTTTTATTCTTTGTTAATATGTTATATCTCATTGACTAATGTGCAGCTGTTGAGCCATCTTGCATCCCTGGAATAAATCCCACTTGATCGTGGTGTATGATCCTTTTAATGTATTGTTGAATTCAGTTTGCTGATCTTCTGTTGAGGATTTTTACATTTAGGCCTATAATTTTCTTGTGGCCCTTACCTGGTTTTGCTATCGGGGTAATGTAAAATGAGTTTGGAAGAGTTTTCTCCTCTTCTTTTTTGAAAGAGCTTGAGAAGGACTCATATTAATTCTTCTTTGAATGGTTGGTAGAACATAACAATAAGAACCCATCATAAAAGGAAGAAGACCTATCAGTATGCTGCCTTATAAGAGACTCGTTTTCCAAAATAGATCATATGTCAGACCACAAAACAAGTCTTAATAAATTTAAGAGGATTCAAATCATATCAGGCATCTTTTCCAACCACAGTAGTGTGAAACTAGAAAATTAATTACACAAAAAGACTGGCGAATTCATGAATTTGTGGATATTAAACAGTATGCTGCTGAACAACCAGTGGATCAAAGGAGAAATAAAAAAATACCTTAAAACAAATGAAAATGGAAATATGACAAATTTGTGGGATGCAGCAAGAGCTGTTCAAAGAGGGAATTTTGTGGCAATAAATGCCTACCTCAAGAAACGAGAAGTCCAGGGGCACCTGGGTGGTTCAGTCGTTAAGCATCTGCCTTCAGCTCAGGTCATGATCCCAGGGTCCTGGGATCGAGCCCCCGCATCGGGCTCCCTGCTCAGCGGGAAGCCTGCTTCTCCCTCTTCCACTCCCCCTGCTTGTGTCCCTCTCTTGCTGTCTCTCTCTCTGTCAAAAAATAAATAAAATCTTCAAAAAAAAAAAAAAAAGTCTAAAACAACTTTATACCTCAAGGAACTGAAAAAACAGCAGATGAAGCCCAAAGTTAGTACAAGGAAGGAAATAACAAAGATTAGAGTAGAAATTAATAAAATAGAGACTAAAAAGACAATAGAAAAGATTAAGGAAACTAAGAACTGGTTCTTTGAAAAGATAAAATTGACAGATTTTTAGCTAGACTCACAAGACAAAAGGAGAGAGGGCTCAAAATCAGAAATGAAAGAGGAAATACTACAACTGATAGCATAGAAATACAAAGGATTAGAAGAGATTTTCTTGTTATAAGGATTGGAAGAGATTAGAATACAGTTACTTGCCAATAAATTGGACAACCCTAGAAGAAATGGATAAATTCCTAGAAATATACAACCTACCAAGACTGAATCATGATGAAGGAGAAAATCTGAACAGATGAATTACTAGTAAGGAGGTTGAATCAGTAATCAAAAAACTCCCAACAAGGGCCTTCACTCACTTGCTTCTCGGTGCCTGCTCCCGGTGGCCCTGAAGGCATGTGGGCCAGAGGCGGCCCTAAAGAGTCGGAGGCGGAGGGGAAGCAGGTGTGCAAGTCTAAGTGTCGTGGAGGCGCACTCTTAGGCGAGAATTGGGAGGAGGAGGAGACTGCAAGGATAGGCCCAGGAGCAATGGCGTCCAAAGAGGAACAAGCAGTAAAAAAATCTCAACATGGAGAATGCCAAACAGGAAAATGAAAAAAAAGGATGAAAAGGACCAAGTTGCTAATAAAGGAGAACCCTTGGCCCCCCTCCCTTTGGAAGCTGGTGAATATTGTGTGCCTAGAGTAAATCATAGGTGGTTCCGTGTTAGGCAGCCCATCCTGCAGTATAGGTGGGACATGATTCAGAGAATAATAAATTTATATTGGAGAACCACAGGCAAGGATGAGAGAGGAGAATATGGAAAGGATTGGGGAGGAGATGGAAAAGCTGAGGGAAAAGCAATTCAATCATAGTCTGTGGGCAGTTAGCACTGACCCTCCTCACCATGACCATCATGATGAGTTTTGCCTTATGCCTTGAATCTTGATGTTTTCCCTGAACCTGCTTCCTGAACTTAATGTTCTCAATGTAACCTTTGTTGTAAACCTTTTGGTGTTACATGTCTCTTGTGGGTCTCCTATGACCAGCTTCTAATTGAATGTTGTATTTTGACCCAGAATGTAAGATTCTGTCAGCAGGGGAGTTTTACCCTATTGCATGGCAAGGTGTTCATTATATATTGTGAAGTTAGTAAAGCAGTTTAAAAGAAAAAAAAAGAAAAAAAACTCCCAACAAAAGTTCAGAATCAGACTGTTCCACTGGTGAATTCTTCTAAACATTCAAAGAATTAATGGTTGCTCTGTTTCACCAGTAATTCACGTCATGCATGGCACATTCATTTATTTAGTCTTCATTTATTCAGCAAATATTTGTTGAACATACTTTATGTCAGGCAGTTTATTTAATTTTTTTAAAGATTTATTTTTTATTTGAGAGCGTGGGAGGGGGGAGGCTGCAGAGGGAAAGAATCTCAAGCAGACTCCCCACTGAGAGCACAGAGCCTGAAGTGGGGCTCCGCTCTGCAGGATTTCACTACCCTGACATCATGACTTGAGCCGAAATCAAGAGTTGGACATTTAACCTACTGAGCCACCCAGGCGCTCCTGTCAGTCCATTTAGAATGAAGTGGTCTAAATTTTTTCTTTTGAAATGAAGTCCTGTTTGAGTTTTCAGTAAGTTTTTATAGTATCAAAGAAGTGCTTCTAAAAATTATTATTCAGTGGTCAACATATAAATATATTTTCTTTGACCAGTCTTAGATAACCCCTATAGTTGATGTTGTGGTGGAAGTTTAGCAGAAGTGTATGTATGTGTATAAATAATAACTGAATACATTAATGGAAGTATATAATGGTATCTTGAATAATTATATTTTTTAAAGTTTGTAAGTATATAATTAGAAACACCTGATTATAGCAAGTCATGCTTTTAAAAAGCAGTGTTTTATTATGACTTTATTTCTGGACTCCTTACCTTAGAATATTTAAGAAAAAAATTTAAAATACTTAAGTTTTAAGTAAAATATTTAAGTTAAAAAACATTTAAAATGAATTTTATTTTCATTTCAGTTTATTCATTGGATTTTTTTAGTAGTTGGAAAAGCTGTGGTAGTTCCCAACTGTGTTAGAAACAGTTGTCAAGTGTAGTTCTTTACAGCGTGAGACTGGGAGCTGTTTCTAAACACACAGTTACTAGCACAGATTTGCTTAAGTTTCCAATCTGATCTGTGGCTATGGGTAAGTAATGTGGAATATATATAATATTTGTGGGTGAAAAAAATTACTGTAAATTAAATTCCATAAACTCTAACTTCAGGTTACTGTATAACCTAAAGGACTTTGAACCTCAGCCAAGCAGTAGTATAGTTTTTTGTAAGCCTTTAAAATAGTTAAGTGTATAAAAATTAAGATGTTCTTCTAGCTTCAGGATATATAGACTTAAGTCTCTTCTTTTGTTGAAATGAATCCTAGTACAAATTTTCAGTCATATTTAATACCAAGGATTTCAAAGATTATTTTTTAGTTAAAGAAGTGTGCTTATTTTCCAGACAGCTTTACTTAAACCTTGGCTCCTATTAATAGTGAAGACTCTGGTATATTTGTATAGGGTTTACAGTAAAATCTAAAAATTACAAAATGAAAATGTGTGTGTGTGTGTATAACATCCTTTTAAATTGTATGGTACTATTTATCTTTTAGAGCACTGAAAAGGGATTTTTGTTGTTGTTGTTTTTAAGATTTTACTTTTGAGTAACTCTGTACCCAACGTGGGGCTCAAACTCACAACCCTGAGATTAAGAGTTATGTAAGATCTACCGACTGAGCCAGCCAGCGGCCATAGAGCACGGATAAGGTCTTAAAAAAATGTGTGTGTGTGTGTGTCACTGATTTTTTAAAATATAGCTACTAGAATATTAAAAATTAAACTAAGTATTACATATGTAGGGGTGCCTGGCTGGCTCAGTTGGAAGATCATGTAACTCTTTTTTCTTTCATATGTGTGTGTGTGTGTGTGTGTGTGTGTGTGTGTTTCAAAGAGTACTTATTTTTTTATTTTTTTTTATTTGTCAGAGAGTAGAGCGAGCGAGCACAAGCAGAGTTAGGGGCAGAGGGAGAAGCAGGCTCCCTGCTCAGCAAGGAGCCCAATGCGGGACTCATTCCCGGACCCTGAGATCATGACCTGAGCCAAAGGCAGACACTTAACTGACTGAGCCACCCAGGCATCCTGAAAAGCATGTGACACTTGATCTCAGGGTTATGAGTTCCAGCCCTACATTGGGTGTAGAGATCACTAAAATAATAAATAACTTTTAAAAATTACATATATGGATCACATTCTGTTTCTACTTAGACATCGCTGGCTATTTCCTAACTGAAAATGATGTTTTCTGTAAGTTATGGTTGAAATTGAGCATTTTTGGCATTGAGAATTATTTTTTTTTATTAGTCTTAGATTACAGCTTGCTAAATATAGGCGTTCTAATATTAGATGTAAAGTGAAACTATAAAGTTAAAAAAAATTTAACAAAATGTTATTTTGAGGGCTTGCTTTTAGACTGTTGTTAGAACAAACCAATAACTAACATTTTATGATTTCTTGATTCTTGGATTGGAGCTAGTTTTAGGCAGTTACATTAACTATTCATTTTATTCATTGTCTCGTTTATTTATTTAACAAATTTTTTTTTCGTTTGCTTCATATGTGCCAAATCTATCTTGGGGAATGCTTCTCCATAATTTTAGGAGGGAACAAAAAATAATGGCTGTGCATGTTAAATAAGTTCATGGAGATGGAGGTAAAAAGAAATGAAGCAGTTCCTGTCCAGGTTTTTGTTTTATGTAAAGTAGTATGTAAGATCATCATAGTTCACCCACTAGTGATGGTTCTAGGAAAAATTCCTTGAATTGAATAAAACTAAAGTGTTCTCCATGGATGTGAATCAACATTTATTGAGTACTTACTGGACAACAAAGTAGAAACTGAGGAAATATATAAACAAGAGGCCTTGGGGCACCCGAGTGGCTTAGTCGGTTAAGCATTCAACTCTTGATTTCGGCTCAGGTCATGATATCAGGGTCCTGGGATTGAGCCCTGTGTAGAGCCCCATGCAGGACTCCGTGTTCAGCTTGAGATTCTCTCCATCTCCCTCTGCCCCTCCTTTGCTCTCTCTCTCTCTCAAATAAATAAATCTTAAAAAAAAAAAAAAAAAAAAAAAGATGCCTTGCCCTCAGAGCTTATATTTTTGTTAGGAAAATATGGCATAAAACATAAAAGTAAATAACAACATAAGGCAGCTATGACATATATGGTCCTTATCAGTACTGCAGATTCTTATACAATTCTACAGGAAATCCAAAAATGAAGAGAACACTAATGACTAGAGTGTTGTTGTTTTTTAAATCCTTCTTCTTTGCTTATTATAATAGTGGCCAAGTGATCTTTTCAGAATGACCCCTTTTTAAATACCTTCTAGCACTGTAACTTATTCTCAGAACAGTCAGTGGTAACTTATTATGAGAACTATGTAGAAATTTAGCACAGATTACCTCAGCACAAGTAAGAATTTAATACATTTCTTCTAGAACTGAGCTTTGAGTGCTTTAGAACAGGACAGTGTTTACAAATGGGAAGTTGAGGTTACGATGGCATTACACAATTCAAATTATGTAGCTTCATGTATTTGTTTGGTGTGAACTTCAGGTTGCAGCTGAGTTAACTAACACGTTTTCTTTCCATTAGTACCTCTGAATTCCTTACTTTTCAGTCTTTAATATTTGTTGTGTTGATGGTGAGAAGGAAAGGATTCTGGATTGGGTGGGTGAGGTGTAGGTGTCTGTAATAATAAGATCTATAGATTTTAAATAGGAATGGGAGTGGGGTGAGAGAGAGGGTTGTATAGGATGAAAAGTTTTGAGAATGTACTTCTGAGTGTTAAAGAAACTGGTTACCAGCATTATAAACCAAGCTGCTAGAGATATCATCCCCACATGCATACACACTACAAATATACAGAAATGTAGCACAAAACAAGAGCAAAACTGTAAGTGCATAGCTAAGCTCTAAAGAAGGAAAGAAGAGAAGGAAACCAGAAATGAGAGAAGTCAAATCAAAGCAGTAAGTGGGAGTTGGTGCTGCTGCATAAAATAGCACAGGGACCTTTTGGTCCTGGGATGTATCTCCTAAGGGTTCTGGGGTGGAATTTGGTGTGTATATGGGGATGGGAGATATGTGGCCTTGGACCTTTTCAAAATAGAGCTAGCACTAAGACCCAGGCCTGTGGCCTAGAACCCACAGCTTCCGAAATTGTGCAGAAATTTTAAATGACCAGTGATAATCTAAAAAAGAATATAAAGGAACTCCTGGGTGGCTCAGTTGGTTAAGTGGCTGCCTTCGGCTCAGGTCATGATCCTAGGGTCCTGGGATCGAGTCCCACATCAGGCTCCTTGCTCAAGGTGGAGCCTGCTTCTCCTCTGCTTGCCTCTCCCCCTGCTTGTGTTCTCTGTCTCTCTCTCTGACAAACAAATAAAATCTTTAAAATATATATATAAAAGAATATAAAGTAAGCGTGTGTAAAATTTTAAAAGGATAAAAAAAAGGGAGATGAAGCATGGTGATGTAATAGGCCTATTTAAAAAAGAAACAGTGGGGCGCCTGGGTGGCTCAGTCGTTAGGCATCTGCCTTCGGCTCAGGTCATGATCCCAGGGTCCTGGGATTGAGCCCCACATCGGGCTCCCTGCTCAGCCGGAAGCCTGCTTCTCCCTCTCCCAAACCCCCTGCTTGTGTTCCCTCTCTCTCTGTCTCTCTCTCTGTCAAATAAATAAACAAAAATCTTTAAAAAAATAAAATAAACAGTAAGACTTGAAAAAGAAAAACAAATCAACTTTCAGAAATTAAAAATTAAATAATGGAGGGGCACCTGGCTGGCTCAGTTGGTGGAGCATGCGACTCTTGATCCAGGGTTCTAGGTTCAAGCCCCATGTTGGGTGTAGGGATTACTTAGGAGTAAAATATTTTCAAATTTTTCTTTATTTTTTAAAAGATTTTATTTATTTGTCAGAGCGAGAGCACAAGGAGGGGGAGTGGCTGGCAGAGGGAGAAGCAGGCTCTCCACTGAGCAAGGAGCCTGATGCAGGACTCGATCCCAGGACCTTGGGATCATGACCTGAGCCAAAGGCAGACACTTAACCAACTGAGCCACCCAGCCGTCCCTAAGACTTTTTAAAAAGGAAAATAAATCTAGCAACACATGATTAAGAACTAAATCTAGAATGTAGTCCAAAAGTAAAAAGTTGAAAATACAAGGTTGATGGGGCGCCTGGATGGCTCAGTTGGTTAAGCGACTGCCTTCGGCTCAGGTCATGATCCTGGAGTCCTGGGATCGAGTCCCGCATCGGGCTCCCTACTCGGCAGGGAGTCTGCTTCTCCCTCTGACCCTCCTCCCTCTCATGCTCTCTGTCTCTCATTCTCTCTCTCTCAAATAAATAAATAAAATCTTTAAAAAAAAAAAAAGAAAAAAGAAAATACAAGGTTGAAAAAATACTAGGCTGACCTAAAACACAACAAAAAGCTGTTAGGAAAATATTATCAGGCAAAAATAGATTTATTTATTTTTTTATTAGAGAGAGCAGCAGGAGCAGAGGGAGATGGAGAATCTCAAGCAGGCTCCACACTCAGCATGGAGCCCAACTCAGGGCTCAGTCTCACAACCGCTGTATCATGACCTGAGCTGAAACCAGGAGTCCGACGCTTAACCAACTGACGAAGCCATCCAGGTGGCCCTCAGGCAAAAAGAGATTTTTAAGGCAAAGCTTATTAAGGATAAAGAGAACCATTGCATAATGATGAAATAATTCACCAAGAGGAAGTAATAATCTTGAACCTGTATGTCCAGATAACATTATCTTAAAGTATACAAAGTAAAACTTTACATACTACAAATAAAGGACTACCTATAGATATAGTGAGGGATTTTCACACATTTCATTCAGAAGCTAATAAATCAGATCATCACTACCACCATCCCCAACAAAAGTAAACACATAAATTATATGAACAACAGAGTTAAACGATCTTTTAGATGTGTTTAAACTTTAAAAAATAGAACGTAGATGTTCCCTTCAAGCGCACACAAAACATTTTTAGAAATTAACCACATATTAAACTACAAAGGGATGACATCAAAAATAGGCATATCACATTGGCAACAGTATGGTTCCTAGAAAACTTGCTTGGTTTTCCAAGTTTCATTTGAAAATGATGTTAATAGAATAGTATTTAAATGAAATAATAGCAAAAACATTTATTGAACGCTCACATGAGCCAGGCACACTGCTGTTTTGCATGTGTTATTCTATTTAAATCCCTTCAGTAGCCCTGTGAACTATAAGACTATCATCTTTAGTAGATGAGAGAAGTTAGGCTTAAAAATGTTAATTTGGGGCGCCTGGGTGGCTCAGTTGGTTAAGCGACTGCCTTCAGCTCAGGTCATGATCCCAGGGTCCTGGGATCGAGCCCTGCATTGGGCTCCCTGCTTGGCGGGAAACCTGCTTCTCCCTCTCCCACTCCCCCTGCTTGTGTTCCCTCTCTCGCTGTCTCTCTCTCTCTCTCTCTCTCTGTCAAATAAATAAATAAAATCTTTAAAAAATAAATAAGAATGTTAATTTGCCCAAGTCTGCTGTTTGAAAAACCTTTTTTTTTTAATATTCCACTGCTTTAAACCCCACCTTTTAAAAAACATCTTTGTTATTGTAAAATAATAGCCAGGTAGAGAAACTCCTATAAAACAGACATACAGGTTATCGAATTATTATTAAGGTATTGAATTATTATTAAAGTTGGGTATTTTAATACCAGTAGGTCAAGGAATAGAACTTTGCTGGCCACTGCAATAACCTTTTATGTGCCCTGTTCCAGTTATAATCCTTTTCCTTCACCAACAAAAAGCATTTTTATGATATTTTTTTGGCTTTTTCTTTACAATTTTAATAACAAAGTGTACATTCTTAAGCAGTATGCTTTAGATGTGCTTATTTCTTCCCCCCCGTTTTTCCCATGCAATTTATTTGTTGAGGAAACTGTTAAAAGTTTGACCATTTAGAGTTTCTTACAGGATTGATCAGATTCAGATTAGGTGTTTTGGCAAAACTTGGTGGGTGCTATTGTGTTCTTTCATCAGGAGATCTATTATGTCTGGTTGTTTCTCTTTTTCTGGTATTAGGAACTAGATACTCAGTGGTTAAATCCATTAACTCTAGAGATTGCAAATTTTTATTATTTCTTCATTTATTAGTATTTGTTTCTCTAGAAAAACTTCCTCTCAGCCAATACTTGATTATCTGGTGTTCAGTTTATGTAAGAGAGGAAGAATAAATGTTTATTTCCTATTATTTACCAGTTTTCAAAATGATGACTTGGTTTTCACTAGCATCTTTCAAAATAACCTTTTTTTTTTTTTAAGATTTTTTATTTATTTGACAGAACAAGACAGCGAGAGAGGGAACACAAGCAGGGGAGTGGGAGAGGGAGAAGCAGGCTTCCTGCCCACCAGAGAGCCTGATGTCGGGCTGGATCCCAGGACTCTGGGATCATGACCTGAGCTGAAGGCAGACGCTTAACGACTGAGCCACCCAGGTGCCCCAAAAATAACCTTTTTAAAAAAAAATTTTTTTTTTAAGTATCATTACTCATGGATTTAAATATATTTTTTTCAGTTCATTCATTCTTAATGGATGCTCAAATTGTCCCATCTTTGGCCACTAGAATCCTCTTCAAGTTAGCTCCCTGCCATCATGAAGTTTATGTATTTTAGTAAATATATGTATTTATAAACATATTTATATAGCCTCAGAACATACATACACTAAACACATTGTTCTGTATATTTGGGGTTTTCATACTTACTACATATTTGCAATAGTTTATCAGTCTGTATAGAACTGCTGTATATTTTGTAGTGACCACATAATAGTCTATTGTATAGCTGCATCATAGTTTAATAGTTACTGATGAATATTTTGATTGTTACCCTGCAGTATTATAAACAGTACTACAGCAGGTATCTTCGTACATAGTACTTTGCCCACATGTTTGAATATATAATTACAGAATCAATTCCCAGAAATGGAATTGCTAAGTAATAATAGCTATTGCCAAATTGCCATCCTTAAAGCAATTAGGAACTTCCCCCCCACATATTATCCTTTGATGATACTAGCGTGTGATCGCACTTTTTGATCTTTGATAATCTGCTACATAAAAAATCTCATTGTAGTTTTTATTAGCATTTAAACTTAATTCTGAGTTGTCTGTTCGTATCCTTGGCCTGATTTTCTATTGAATTGTTCATCTTTTCCACACTGATTTGTAGGCATGCAGATATAATAAGGAAATTAGCCTTCTGTGACATGTACTGCAAATATATTTTCCTTACTGTGTTGCTCCTTTAATTATGTTTATAGTGTTCATTTTCTCAGCAGAATTTTAAAACTTTTTATATATTAATCAAATCTATTAGCTTTTTTTTTTTTAAACAATTCATACTTAGAGAAGAGTTAAAAGTACAATACAAGGAGGGTTTTTTCCCTCTGATTGCCCTTCAGAAGTTGCCAGTCTTCTTGTCCTGCCACCTTCTAATACCTTAGTATTTCCTACAAAAAAAGATATTCTCCTAAATCACTGTACTACAGCTATTAAAAACAGAAAATTAACATCAACACATTACTACCTTCTAATCCTTTGACACCCCCTCCTTCAAGTTTCACTGATTGTCCTAATAGTAACCTTTTAGCAAAAGGATCCAGTTCAGAACCATATGTTGCATTTAGTTGCTGTATCTTTTCTATGTCCTTCATCCTGGGACATTTCCTTAGACTTGCTTGACTTTCATGACTTTGACAATTTGAAGATTATTAAAACAAATTAGAACAAATATGCATTTGTCTGAAGTTTCTTCAGATTAGATTTAGGTTATGTATCTTTATCATAGAAGTGATGCTGGCTTCCATTACGCTGTTTAATTATTTGATGAATCTGATGAATCCCTCTACTATATGCAACCCGTCTTCCAGTTCCACCATCCCTTCTTCTGTGTGTTGTCCTTCTCTTCCTACTCTTGCTCTGACTCTCCATTTTAGGCCACCCTCCCACCCACCCCCCAAACTTCCTTCTTACCCTTCTTGAGCTCCAGCACTTTATGCCACAGTTTGAGTCTATGCACTGTCTGCATAGATACCCTTTTCATCCTACTTGATGATACCCTTCACTGAGCTGTACTTCTCCATGGACACCCTCCTCACCCTGCTTTGATTCTGACACCTCTTGCAAGACTACAGACTGTAACCATTGTGGTAGTAAGTCTTCCATTCCCTTCATCAAGTGGACATGCTCCTCACCTTTTTTTAAATGCCTTCCAAAATTGGTTATAGCTATTTTCCACTTTAACATAAAAAAAATAATTTTCATTTTCTTTTAGTGATTTGATTTTTTTGTATTTAAATATATGTTCTGGGGCACCTAGGTGGCTCAGTCAGTTGAGTGACTGATCTTTTTATTTCAGTGGCTGACTTGATTTCAGCTCAGGTCATGATCTTGGCGTCCTAGGATCCAGCCCTGGGTCAGGCTCCACGCTCAGCAGGGAGTCTGCTTCAGGATTCTCTCTCTCCCTCTGCCCCTCCCCCTGCTCACTCAGTCTCTCTCAAATAAATAAATCTTTTAAAATATATATATATATATATGTATGTATGTATATATATGTTCTACTTTGGAATTTATTGTGAAGTAAGAAATGAAGTCCAACATTTCTTTCAGATGTTTATCCAGTTTGCTGGAATTTTATTTATTTGACAGCACAAGCAGGGGAAGAAGGAGAGGGAGAAGCAGGCTCACCACTGAGTAGGGAGCCCGATAGACAGCCGAGGGTCTCGATTCCAGGACCCTGGGATCATGACCTGAGCCGAAGGCAGCCACTTACCAACTGAGCCACGGGCGCCCCCCCGTTGGCTGGAATTTTATATAAAAGTTGTATCTAGGGACACCTGGGTGGTTCGGTTGGTTAAGCATCTGCCTTCAGCTCAGGTCATGATCCCAGGGTCCTGCTATAGAGCCCCACATCGGGCTCCCTGCTCAGCGGGGAGCCTACCACTCCCCCTGCTCGTTCTCTCCTCCTGTCTCTCCCTCTCTCTCAAAGTTATCTACCTCCTCTCCCCCTAAAAAATGTATGAAGTTCTTAAAAGTATATTGTTTCCAAGAGCTTTAAAAAAAAAAAATGGGTGTCATTTTTCATGTTACTTTTGTTTATAACAGATGATGATGTACCTGCAGATATGGTTGCTGAAGAATCAGGTCCTGGTGCACAAAATAGTCCGTACCAACTTCGTAGAAAAACTCTTTTGCCAAAAAGAACAGCGTGTCCTGCAAAGAGCAGTATGGAGGTAAATTAAAAGTAACTGCTTCTCTTTTTGTAGTGAAAGAATTGTTAGAAACAGAAAGGGAAATATCACCCTTTTTTTGAAGTAATGATTATATATGGTAAAAATATTTGCTTAATTAGTTTTCATTTTGTTTTTGAAGGGTGCCTCAACTTCAACTACAGAAAACTTTGGTCATCGTGCAAAACGCGCAAGAGTATCTGGAAAATCACAAGATCTGTCAGGTATTTCCTTTGAGAAAACTATAAGAGATAGGGTTAAATCTTTTTAATTTTGTTTGATACCAAAAAATTAAAAATTAAATACAGTTTAATGGTGCATTTGGGATTGAGAAGGTGATATTATAGAATAAGCATGAGAACCCTGACCCTCTCACTCTTTTGACTTTAATTGTTGTATAAAAATACATTTTATGTATGTAACCAGTTTCTGAAATGGTACATAACAGCTAAAAGAAAGAATACTTAAGTCAGGACAAAAGAAGATAAATGTGTGTGTCATCTGTCAAAGCAAAATGCTTATAAAATGATTGTTAACAAAACTATTCATTAGATAAAATGAAAATTATGCTCTTTAAATAGTGAGAAACTTCTTGCTATCACAGCAAATAGATTGTTTATATTCTGTTTGCTAATCTCTTTACAGCAGCACCTGCTGAACAGTATCTTCAGGAGAAACTACCAGATGAAGTGGTTCTAAAAATCTTCTCTTACTTGCTGGAACAGGATCTTTGTAGAGCAGCTTGTGTGTGTAAACGCTTCAGTGAGCTCGCTAATGATCCAATTTTATGGTAAGTGAAAATTTATTTATTATCTTGAAATACATTATTTGCCACCCCAAATGCTAAAAAGATGGTAGGGAAGTTGAAGTGCGAGTTGATAGTTACAATTAAATAGTTGGAACAAAATAATAATGCTTATAAATTCCAAGTTACCTATTTATCAAAAACGTAGGTTGTTGGTCCGAGTGGTATTTATGAAATAATAAATGAAGTACTTTCTCTGCTACTTACCAGTTAATAGCAACTGAGTGATTATGGGAAATGTTTTTCATTTAAATTTAAGCTTTTTAGAAACAGAACTATGTCTAATTTAAACAGGTAATTCAGTCGGATAGTTTAATGTGAAAGTAGATTTTGATACATCAGTTTTGGAAAAAAGTTTGACAGTTGTGTTCATGAACCTTAAAATATGCATGCCCTTTGACCCACGTAATTCCACTTCTGGAAATTTTTTTGCCTTATGTACAGAATTTTCATAATAGTACAGTTAACTGTGGGGGGAAATTAGAAATCTAAATGTCCAGCAATAAGGGAATGTACTAACAATGTAATGTCTACTTGAAGGGTGGTGATAAAGGCATTTAACAGTTATTTTTACAGAGTTGTTAACAACATGGGAAAATGCTGTGTTCTAGAAAAGTTTTTGAAAAGAGCAGAATGCAAAATATTAGGTGCTATATAATCACAACTGTAATAAATGAAACTATCTGTAGATAAAAAGACTGGAAGGAAACACTGCTTTGTACAGGAAGTGATAATAGTTACTATGACTACATTTCTGAGGTTTGATGGTTTTTGGTAATAGGATGTAAATGAACTGAAGATATATGAAGAGTTAAGTTCAGAGTATTTTATGGAAAGCCATCCTTTTAATAATAACTGTATGAGGCTTTTACAGTAAGGGTGGCCTTTTTTCCCCCTAAACAAATTTTGAAGAATTGACACTCTTTATTTTGGGAGGTGGACTATTTTTTATACATAGTTACATTGTTTTTAGCCAAAAACGTTTTTGAAGGATCAGGTAATTTTTTTAGTTGTTTAAAGGACTTTTTATGAAGAAATCTTTCATTCCTTTCCTCCTACAGGAAACGATTATACATGGAAGTTTTTGAATATACTCGCCCTATGATGCATCCTGAACCTGGCAAATTCTACCAGATTAATCCAGAAGAATATGAACACCCAAATCCTTGGAAAGAGAGTTTCCAGCAGTTGGTATGAAGTATAAATGGAAAATATTGATTTATATTCATAAATAAAAGTTTCTTTTTAAAGAGTTAATTCAAACTCAGGAATAGGTGTCAAGCCAATGAATATATTTATCACTCGACAAAATGTTCAGTTCTTTTCACTACTGACATATTTATTAATAATTTAAACAGTGGCAGTAAGTATCAGTAGCCTGAGAGCAGTTATACTTTTTATGGGTCTCTTTGAACCTTTTCTTAAATTATTAGTGTTCAGTAGTTTTAATTTTTATATGGTCCTTTATGAGTGGTTCTCAGCTGGGGGTGGTTTTGCTCCACAGGGGACATTTGGCAATGTCTGGAGACATTTTTGGTTGTCACTGCTGGAGAAGAGGATTCTACTGGTATCTAGTGGGTAGAGGCCAGGGATGCTGCTAGACATCTTAACAGTGATGCACAGGACAGCCCCCACAACAAAGAATTACTGTCCCAAAATATCAGTAGTGCTGAGATTAACAAATTTTGTCCTTTCTTACTGGATATTAGTGAGTCATAAGCTGTTTCAGATTTTACATTGCCCTATGCAACAGAAAATTAGTTGGAATAATTGATCATTGTTTTCGATATTTAATAAAAAATATACAGTATTTAGAATATGTTTACATTAGTAGTCAATGTTTGTTTCTGGTTTTTTTTTTGTTTTTTGTTGTTTTGTTTTTTGACATTTTAGTATAAAGGTGCACATGTAAAGCCAGGATTTGCTGAACATTTCTACAGTAATCCTGCAAGATATAAAGGAAGAGAAAATATGTTGGTATGTTTGATTTGTATTTTTATAAGACTTAAAATGGTAATCTTTCAGTTCTGTACTGACACTTTTATTTTTTTCTAGTATTATGATACAATTGAAGATGCCCTTGGTGGGGTACAAGAAGCTCATTTTGATGGACTTATTTTTGTTCATTCTGGAATATACACTGATGAGTGGATATATATTGAATCTCCAATCACCATGATTGGTGCAGGTATTCTGAAATGCATTGTCATTAAAATTTTAATTTATTATTTACATGATGGGTTTCTTAAATGCTAGTGACTTAAAATCCAGGTGAACTTTGATAATGGCTTAATGGTTAAGAAAGAACAGGAATATTGCCTATTGCAATGAAAACATGAGAGTTCAGAAATTACAGACGTATCCTTTTTTTTTTTTTTTTTTTTTTTTGAGAGAGAATGAGAGGTGGTAGAGGGGTAGAGGGAGAGAGATAATCTGAAGTAGGGGCTCGATCTCACAACCCTGAGATGATGACCTGAGCCAAAATCAGGAGGACGCCTCACTGAGGCACCCAGACGCCCCAATTTCTTTTTCTTTCTTTCTTTTTTTTTTTTTAGATGTGTATCTTGATGTGTGTACTTTGTCCAACGCCTTAGTTATTCATTAAGGAAAGATACTTGTTTTATCTTTTATTTGAAAATAAAGATGGTAAATGTTTCTATTGCTGTGTTTTTAATGAAACAGATGTCCTTGGTAAATTTTTTTGTACTATTTCAAAGCTATTTTTGTAGGCAAATTTCTAAGAATAAATGTAAATGGAATAGTTGTTGAGCACTAATCAGTCATTTCAAGATTTGTGCTGTCTGATTTTTTAAGGACACAGTACATGGGCCATTTTAAGATAGCTAGTAATTATTACTTGTTATTGAAATTTGCATTTACTGCCCCTTCTGCTTCCCTCCGGAGCCATTTCCACCACAGAGAAAAGGAGAGGAGGGTATAGAAAATTTTGCCTAGTGATTTGCAGTACCTTCCAGATCAAGGCCAGTATTAGAAATAATTTTCAATTAGGACATTTCTCTCTGTCTCTACCTACTCATCATCCCCTTCTCCTTTCCTCTCTCTGAGCTCTTCTGTTGCTGCTGGAAGTGATTTTGTTTCCATAGAAACCATTTTTGGGGGCACCTGGGTGGCTCAGTCATTTAGCGTCTGCCTTCGGCTCAGGTCATGATCTCAGGGTCCTGGGATTGAGCCCCGCATCGGGCTCCCTGCTCTGCGGGAAGCCTGCTTCTCCCTCTCCCACTCCCCCTGCTTGTGTTCCCTCTCTTGCTGTGTCTCTCTCTGTCAAATAAATAAAATCTTAAAAAAAAAAATTTTTTTTAAATATGTCATTGTATTTGATACTAAATAAGTAGCTAAATATTATTAGAAGTATTGTTATACATGAATTTGAGTGTAATGGGTACTCAAAGAATATCCACTTTAAATATGACTGCCTGGGGGCAGCTGGGTGGCTCAGTTGTTAAGCCTCTGCCTTTGGCTCAGGTCATGATCCCAGAGTCTCGGGATCGAGCCCCGCCTCCTGCCTCGGGCTCTCTGCTCATCGGGAAACCTGCTTCTCCCTCTCGCACTCACCCTGCTTGTGTTCCCTCTCTCGCTGTCTCTCTGTCAAATAAATAAAATCTTAAATAAATAAGTAAGTAAGACTGCCTGTAGTAAAGGCCAGTGAAACATAGTTACCTCATAAAATGAACATTATTCTTACCTATTCAATACTAATGTTTTTTAAAATCTCCCTCTGCATATTATGCTAAGTGAAATAAGTCAGAGAAAGACAAATACCAAGTGATTTCACTTATATGTGGAATCTAAAAAAACAAAACAAACAACGAAAAAAAACAGACTCATAAATATTGAGACCATATAGGTGGTTTACAGGAGGGAGGTGAGTGGGCAGAAAGGCAAAAAAGGTGAAAGGGATTAAGAAGTGCAAACTTCCAGTCATAAGATAAATGTCACAGGATGAAAAGTATAGCATGGGGAATATAATCAGTAATTTTATAATAATGGGGTACCCTGGTGCTTCAGTCATTTGGGTGTCTGACTCTTGATTTTGGCTCAGGTCATGATCCTCATGGTTGTTGGGCTCTGCGCTCAGCGGGGGAGTCTGCTTGAGGATTCTCTCCTGTCTCTGCCCCCTTCCTGCTCGCTCGTTCTCTCTCTCTCTCTTTCTCTCTCAAGTAAATCTTTTTTAAAAAATAATATACTAACTTTGTATGGTGACAGAGACTTACCATAGTGAGCATTTTGTAATGTATATAATTGTCAAGTTACTATGTTGTATACCTGAGGCTAATATGTCAACTATACTTCAATTAAAATTTTTCTTGAAAAATGAAAAAAAAAATCCCTCTCAAAAATGTACCCAATCTAAAAACAATAAAAAGGTTTCTGTATTATTAGTTTTATGGTAGGGTATTTTTACTGATAAAAAATTGAATCTTAGGAGCGCCTGGGTGGCTCAGTAGGTTGAGGGTCTGCCTTCAGCTTAGGTCATGATCCCAGGATTCTGGGATCAAGCCCTGTGTCGGGCTCCTTGCTCAGTGGGGAGCCTGTTTCTCCTTCTGCCATTCCCCCTGCTCATTCTCTCTCAAGTAAATAAATTAATTAAATAAATAAAATCTTTTTTTAAAAATTGAATTTTATTTGAATTATATCTGATAATGTGTTTTTTTAAATAATAAAGGTAATGTGTTTTAAAATATCTTCTCCACAGCACCTGGAAAAGTAGCAGACAAAGTTATAATTGAAAACACTAGAGATTCAACCTTCGTCTTTATGGAAGGTTCTGAGGATGCTTATGTTGGATATATGACAATAAGGGTAAGGAATTTTAAGATTTAGAATATGTATGTTCAGATCATTTAAGGCAGTGGTTCAGACAAAATTTCAAACAAAATATCTACTTTTCAGTTTAACCCTGATGACAAATCTGCTCAACACCATAATGCACACCACTGCTTAGAGATTACGGTAAACTGTAGCCCTATTATTGATCACTGTATCATCCGAAGTACATGTACAGGTTAGTGTTTCCCTTATGTTTTACTATAAAATGAGTCATTGTGTTGTTGCGCAATAGGTTTTTAAATAAATATTTTTTCTTCCAGTTGGCTCTGCAGTATGTGTTAGTGGTCAAGGAGCATGTCCCACTATCAAGCACTGTAACATCAGTGACTGTGAAAATGTTGGACTTTATATAACAGATCATGCACAGGTATTTTTAACTTTTATAAAAGGGTTTTTTCTTTCTAAAAATTTTTTTTAAGTTCTGCTAATACCTACTTCTGATTAATTGTTGTAGGGAATATATGAGGATAATGAAATTTCCAATAATGCTTTAGCTGGGATTTGGGTTAAAAATCATGGAAACCCAATTATTAGACGGAATCATATCCATCATGGACGTGATGTTGGTGTGTTCACATTTGATCATGGCATGGTAAGAACATTTATTCTTAATAGAAAAACTGACTTTGTATCAGTTAAATTTCTTTTTTTTTTTTTTTTAAGATATTTATTTTTAATCTCTGAATACCCACTGTGGGGCTTGAACTCACAATCTGGAGATCAAGAGTCACATGTTCCACCAACTGAGCCGGTCAGGTGCTCCATATCTATTAAATTTCAAATAGGTTTCTGCATTTTCTCTTCACCAAACTAGGTGAACTGAAGAGTATAGGTTTAAAAGAAATTTCAGCATCATATTTTAAAATTAATATGCAATATTCTATAAATTCATGAATCTAATATTATGTGCATATAGAGAAGATGGAGTCCTTAGGGAATTGATGTAATCTTTGATGGGAGTAAGATCTAATCCAGTAGTTCTCAAATGTCAGTGTGCAGAAAAGTCACCCAGATAGGGGTGCCTGGGTGGCTCAATCAGTTAAGTGTCTGCCTTCATCTCAGGTCATGAGCCTGGGGTTCTGGGATCCAGCCCCATGTCAGGCTCTCTGCTCAGCAGGGAGCCTGCTTCTCCCTCTCCCTATGCCTGCCACTCCCCCTGCTTGTGCTCTTTCTCTGTCAAATAAATAAATCTTTGGGGGGGGGGAGGTCACCCAGATAGAATAAATATAATATAATGTAATATAATGGGGACCAGGGTATGCATCTTTAATAAGCACCATTAAGTGAGTTGAATGCAGGTTGTTTGTAGGCTACACTTTGAGAATTAATGGTGTTGTTATTAGTTTGACTTCCATTTTATTCCTCTTAAAATTTTTTTAATTGGCAGAATTTTAATAAGATACAATGGTAATAAAATCAGTTCTAAAACTTACACAGCAGTTAATTAGGCATCTTTATGGATGATATTGTATTTTAAGTGCTATTGTGTCATTTTACACAGTTTCTAGAGACACAACTTTTTGAGCTCTTTTAGGCCACTATTTCAAAATAATGCTCTTTGGTGTCTATTCAGGTATTCTTTTCATTTAATGTCTGATTTTCATTGAGGCAATTTTCAAGTCCTATTACAACATTGGCAGCATTTTTGTTAAAGAGTCAGAGATGGGAGAGGAGATGATGGCATGGTGGCCAAACGGTATTTTGGTGAAGGTCTATTGCTGTTGTATGAATCAGGCAACAGAGGATTGTTGGATTCACATATACAAATTGTCAATTAGTGAAGAAAAGGATATTCCCATTAAGGATTAATAAAGAGATTTGTAAGGTATTACAGATTTGTAAGGAAAGGATGAAAATTAAAACCTAACATCTTGGGCCTATCATCTGTTTTAGTATTGTGACACAATCCTTTAAAATCCCTTGGTAGAATGTTCTTCCATTTTAGTTATTCTTTTGGCTTGGCATGGCATCTTTGTGTTGACAACCCATGATTGGTAGGATAACATCACTGAAGATAATCTTTTTAAAATTTTACTTTATTTTCTGTAGAACTTCAAAGAACATCAGAATAAACATTTAAAACTAGTTTCTGTACTGTCCACGCTCTTTAAATATACACATACTTATTCTCTGAATTTTTGTTCCTTTTTCTCTCCTCAAGTTGACATACTTTAAATTTCTATATTCATAAGAATGAATCATAAAAGATTTTCTACTTTTTTATTTTTAAAGAATTGTTTATGTAAAAATACTACATGTGCAAGTATAAATTATAGGACACCTCTAGGATTTCAGGGTATGACTCTAGCATTTGTCATTGTTAGCTTCATGTTTAATCTTTGAAGTATGAACTTTCCCTGTGAAAAATGAGGAAATAAGCACTTTATATTTCAACCCATCTCCATCCCATCGTTTATATTCTTTTCTTAAGTAAACGTTTATAACTTTTACATTCCTATAGTTATTGGTCAGTATTTATTCTATATTTGTTTACTTTTAGTCCTTTTATAACAGTTTCTCTGTTGCTGAATTTTTTTAAATTTTGATTCATTCCTTGTATGGCTGAATTTTCTCATCTAGCTATTCATTATTTGCTTATTTTTAAAAGAATGGTTTACAGGTACTGTAGCTTGAATTCTTGCCACTTGAGAATGCCTATCCATTACTTACTTACTTGGCTAAGTATACACAATTTTGATTATACTTTTTTCCCTCCGAATTTTGTAGTCATTTTTATATTTCTAGCATTAAATGTGGCTGATAAGTCTGAGATCATTTTGGTTTTTGTCTGAGATGATTCTGGGGTTTTTTTCTTGTGATGATTTGCTTTTCTACTTCAGTATTCATAATGTAGGTTTTTGTCGTTGTTGACGTGTTGTTTTGCTGGTTTTCTCTAACATGTGTTCTTTAGAAGCTTGGCTGTGTACTACTTTGTTCTTTAAGTTTTATGTGATTTCCTCAAATCTGTGCCCCTCACTGTGTCTCCATAGGTTTTTTTTTTCCCCCAGTATGGTTTTTATCTCTAATTTTTAATGTATTTTGTTTTATGGAATTTTTCTAACCTACGTAAAAAAGAGAATAGTATAATGAATGAATGCCCATTTACTCATTCTCCATCTTCAGCAGCTATCAGTTCATGGCCAGTTTTGTTTCATCTATACTTACTCTTTACTCTCTTCTCTACTCTCTAGATTATTTTGAAGCAAATCCTGGACATCATCATCTCACCCGTAAATATTTCAGTATGCATCTTTAAAAGATAGGGTTCTTTCTTTTTTCTTTCTTTCACATAACCAGTGCCAGTCTCATTCCTAAAAATAATTTTTCTATCAGTGTTCACAGGTTACCAATTATCTTGGTTTAATATTAAGTCCATTGCAGAGTGTTATTTTTGTAAAATACAGTAAGAATGCCATAGCAATGCCAAATTGCTATAAAATTTTGGAGACATTCTAAATTTATGAATTTAACACATGACAGATGACAGATTATCTATCTTGAAATCTGGCTATCCTTTCTCTCCTTTCATTTTCCTTTACTTTGGATAGTTTCCCTTAGATAGGAAGCATAAGTTTTAGATGACAGAAATTGCACATTAGTGTGTATTCTTGCTCACATTTACTTCTTGTGCCTGAGTTATTTTTATGAAAATAATACTATGGGAATATTTCTTTTCCGTGTTCCAGTCATGCCACTAGATTTGATCACCTTAGAAGATCCTTAGCTAGGCTTATGAGAACCTTCAGTTACTTGGAGAAAACTACCTTGCTAAAGGTCTAAGATAACATTTGTTAGGTTTCAGCACCCTACTCCTCCTTATCCAGATTTCACAATATTGGGCAAGTGTTTTATAGATAATAATTCGGGGTTGTGAAATAAAAAAAAAAAATTGGGGGTTGTGAAAGTTTATTTCAATGAAGACAGCATTTTTTTTCCCTCTATTTTTCATTCTTGAAAGAGTTTTAAGAGAAACTCTTAAAAGTGCTTCACCTTTTATTTTGATACCAGTGTTGAGTTTTTAACCTTATGGGCGCCTGGGTGGCTCAGTTGGTTAAGCATCTCCTTTGGCTCAGATCATGATCTCAGGGTCCTGGGATTGAGTCCATGTGGGGCTCCCTGCTGAGCAGGGAGCCTGTTTCTCCCACTCCCTCTGCCCCTCCTCCCTACTCATGTGCTTGCATGCGTGCTCGCGCGCTCTCTCTCTCTCTCAAATAAATGAAATGTTAAAAAAAAAAAGTCCCTGCTTTTGGAGTTTTGTTAATATATGTTGGAATTTTCATGGTTTGCATCTTACAAGGCAAAGTAGAATTCTGTCTATATCCTGCTCACATTTCTGTATTATTATGACTTTACACTAAAGGCATCTCTTAAAACCGATGCATTCTATTAATTACATTAACTGAACCCTTTAAGCCCATAACAGGAGATTGCTTTCCTTGTAAAATTATAAAACTGTTCTATCTGAATGTGGTAAAAGGACAATTGTAGCAATGTAGAGGCTTCTGGTTTTAAAAGCATGAAGAGTGGGGCACCTGGCTGGCTCAGTCGGTGGAGCATATGTGTGACTCTTGATCTCAGGGTTATGAGTTTGAACCCCGTGTTGGGAGTAGAGTTTACTTTTTTAAAAAAAGAGCATGAAGAAAAAAATGGTTTTTGTTTTCTTTTCTTGAATGTTATCTTAAAAGATAGAGGTTACAAACTTTATATTTGATGGAATTAAGGAACATTTTTAACCTTTAAATTACAACGTGGTAAATGACTAGGTGCCTATGACCACGCCGGCCATTACAGATTAGAGCAGATTATAAAACCTTATGTTCAGGGGGCACCTGGGTGGCTCAGTCAGTTAAGCATCTGCCTTCGGCTCACGTCATGATCTCAGGGTCCTAGGATCAAGCCCCACATCGGGCTCCCTGCTCAAGTGGGGAGCCTGCTTCTCCCTCTCGTTCCCCGCTTATGCTCTTTCACTGTCTCTGTTTCAAATAAATAATAAAATCTTAAAAACAAAACAAAACAAAAGACCTCATGAATGTTCAGGAAGATAAATTGGTAAACCTGATGTGAATATAAATATATTGAGGTGTTTAAACAACCGGTAATGAGTTTAGGATAGAATTACCACTAGAGGCCTAAGCAAAGGAGAATAACATAATTACCAACTTTAATAAAAAATTGTACAGCAAAGAACATGTAGTTATACTTTATGACTCAGCTCTGAATAGCATACTAATCTAACCAAAATTGTGGTTTCACTACATTGGAAGGATATAGTGTGAATGTGTGTGATGGTAGAAAGCACTAAATTCTTATCTTCTGTAATAGGAAATTAGTAGACAGTACCTAAAACTGCAAACTCAAAATACAGCAGTACAAGCCTTTACTTAAAAATATAGAGGTAGATAAAAAGAATCAGGTAAAAAAATTGAAGGGGGGGGGTGCCTCTGGATAAGGGAAAATGAGGAGAGGAGGCTGCTGTTTGCCTTAGTAAACTTAGGAATCTAGTTGACTCTCTTAACTATTCAAAATCAAAACCTAAAGAAAATAGAAAGAGCATCCCTGCATTTGAATCATGTTTAGTGAATACATAGCAAAGTATACTTGCAGTATAGTCAAGACATGACAGTAGCCTGTTACTGAAATCTTTATGCAATAAGCAGCATACCTTTCCTTGCCACATTCTGAACAAATTATGAAATAAAGCCATGAAGAAGCATGAGGAGGCTGAAATAATCATTTTATTACCCTTTAAAGGTTAAGTTGGAGAATACAGCTTCAAATAAGAACCAAATGGGTCTGATTCACTGCACCCCAAAATTAAATAAGCTTACTCACTCACTACTCCACGAACAAATCTTGTGATTTGTTCACAAGATTTGTTCGTGGAGTAGTAGCAGAAGGCATGCTCTTTTAGGGGAGCTCACTTCCCTGAGGTTAAGGGCAAAGCTGAATTAGTCATACCCAGTTTATTCATTCCCAAGTTTACCAACCAGATATGTCATGCAACTCCCAGCAGAGAAAGGAGCCTAATTGAGCTCCTTTCTGTATATATACCCAGCGTACATTCATTTTTATTTGGTATAAAATCAAAGAAGCTTTTTATATTTAAAGAAGCTATTTTTAATGT
This sequence comes from Mirounga angustirostris, assembly GCF_029215605.1. Taxonomy (NCBI): domain Eukaryota; kingdom Metazoa; phylum Chordata; class Mammalia; order Carnivora; family Phocidae; genus Mirounga; species Mirounga angustirostris. The sequence goes on from NW_026991718.1 coordinate 71,488,912, forward strand.
AATCCCCGCAATTAAAAAAATATTTAATCCAAATATGAAGAAGTTACAGATAATTTGTACTTTATTTGTGGAAAATGAAATCTGAAACTACTTCTGAATATTATTCTCGGAGGTCTGTTTTCTTAAAAGTAAACTAGAGTATTCAGAATTATCCTGTTTTTAACCTCCACTAGATTTTGTGAAAAGTAATGAATTAGTTCCTGCTTGAGTGCTTTCTATATGTGAAGTCCTGTATAAATGCAACAGAAGTTAGTATAGTCATTTCTATACAGGAGCTTATGATCAGGGAGAAATGGATATGACAAATAAAGGAACAGTACAAAGCAGTACATAGAGGTACCTTAAGAAAATACTTAGTACTTAGAGGGAATTTAAAGAAAGGAGAGCATATTCAGTTTTTGAAGGGAGATATAGACCAGGAGTTGAAATGGCTTTTAGAAGTGCCATCTTAGGAATATCTTATTTTTTTTCTCTTAATATTTAGTCTTGATTGGAGGTGCCTGGGTGGCTCAGTCAGTTAAGTGTCTGCCTTTGGGTCAGGTCCTGATTCCAGAGTCCTGGGATTGAGCCCCGCATCAGGCTCCCTGCTCGGCCGGGAACCTGCTTCTCCCTCTCCCTCTGTCTGTTGCTCCCCCTGCTTGTGCCCCTCTTGCTCACTCTCTCTGTCAAATAAATAAATAAAATTTAAGAAAAAAAAATTCTTTTTAGTCTTGATTGAATCTTAAAATTTAGGATATCAGTGTTACAGTAACTTTATTCTCATTACAAAATGAGCCTATCCATTACAGAAAATTTAAGAAAATCAGAGACATATAAAGGATACAAAAGCCATCTATAATACTTCAGATAATCACACCCTCATTTTTATTTTATTGTTCAAGTTACATTTTCTTGAAATAAAATTGAGATCATACTTAATGTATACTATCTGGAAGTATGTACTGTTCCTTTTATTTAACATGATAGCATGTAAAGCATGAATATAAGCCTGTTCCCTGTTATTGGGCTAAGATGAACATTATTTTATGTGTATTTTTCTGTAGTCTGTGATTATGTCCTTAGGTCACCTTTTTAGAATTTGTTTTCTTGGGACATTTTTAAATCTCCAAGGGTTTGTTTTTTTTAATACTCAATAAATCTTTGTTTAAAGGGTATGTATATTTATTGGGTAATAGTATTTATTTGCATTTATTGAATAAATCCCTATTTTTCTTCCCTGGCTTTGAGTATACTCAGACTAATTAGAGGAATTGTGGTTCTCTGTTTTACTAAAACATTTAAATTTCATTTATTCCTTGTTTATCATTTGAAATTTAGTGTGTATCTATGTTTTATTCTTACTCTTGAACATTTCTGATACTTGATTTGAGGCATACAGTAAAAAGGTCATTTTTTAAAATGTCATTTCTTTTTGGAAAGTAGCCTTACCTACAGTTTGATTTCTGTATTTTTCAGGGTTACTTTGAAAGTTGCAACATACACAGAAACAGAATAGCAGGCTTTGAAGTAAAAGCCTATGCTAACCCCACAGTGGTTCGATGTGAAATTCATCATGGGCAGACTGGAGGAATATATGTGCATGAAAAAGGAAGAGGACAATTCATAGAGAATAAAATCTATGCAAACAACTTTGCAGGTGTATGGATTACCTCAAATAGTGACCCAACAATAAGGTATTTATATGTAATTATGGATAGAAGTTACTTTTTCACTTTTTGTGTTATAAGAAAAGTCAAGTTTTAACTCTGTTTTTCCTAGATACCTGACTACTGCAGAATAGATTTTCCTAGTAAATGTCTGTGCATCTGAATGAGCATAGCTATTGCATTTATTTTTGGGTGTTCTGTTTGTTTTTTAACGATCTAAGTCATGCATATTACTATTTTATGAGCAGTTGCAAATGCTGTGATTTTTATTTTAAATTCATCAAACTGCATTATAAATGAGTACATAGGGCCATGTTCTTCTCTTGGAACCTGAATGACCTTGTCTTCTCTTTTTTTGTCTGAGAGTGTGCAGATAGCATAACTCAGGAAAGTAATTATCTCAAAGATTCTTGGACAGAGAGAACAAAAATAAAAAGTCAAAACTTTCAAGCCATCACTTTTCTTTAATAGTTCCTATCATTCCCTCTGACTACAGTAAGGAAACAGATCCAGTCTGAAAGGTGTTGGCTAAGACTGTAGAACAGAACTATTATAATTTAATCAGTAATGATGAATTTTTTTTTAAGATTCTATTTATTTATTTGACAGAGAGAGCGACAGGGAGAGAGGGAACACAAGCAGGGGGAGTGGGAGAGGGAGAAGCAGGCTCCCCACTGAGCAGGGAGCCCGATGCAGGGCTCGATCCCAGGACCCTGGGATCATGATTTGAGCCAAAGGCAGAACTTAACGACTGAGCCACCCAGGCGCCCCTGATGAATTATTTTTTATTGCTAAGGTTTATTTTCCACTGGCTTTATGAAAGTAGATTATGGAATTTCTGTTTTGTTAATATGCAGCAAATGTGTCTAGATCAGCTAAGAAAAAAGTTCTAAATGTATTAGCTATTTTGAGGGGAATGTTTAAGAACGTTATTTTATCTCGAGGGGCGCCTGGGTGGCTCAGTCATTAAGCGTCTGCCTTCGGCTCAAGTCATGATCCCAGGGTCCTGGGATCGAACCCCGCATCAGGCTCCTTGCTCAGCCGGAGGCCTGCTTCTCCCTCTCCCACTCGCCCTGCTTGTGTTCCCTCTCTTGCTGTGTCTCTCTCTGTCAAATAAATAAATAAAATATTTTTTAAAAAAAAGAATGTTATTTTATCTCAAATACTTAGGTGGCTCTTTTAAGCTTTAGGTCTTAGAAAGTAAACAAGGGAACTTAGAAATCATCTAGTCTGAGTCCCTCATTTTACAGATTAGGAAACTATGGCCCCTAGAAGATAAATAATTTTTTAAACAAATAAGCTCTTACTGAATAATGTTTATTTTTTTTATTATTTCTCATAATTATAGGGGGAATTCTATATTTAATGGAAATCAAGGGGGAGTTTACATCTTTGGTGATGGACGAGGCCTTATTGAAGGAAATGACATTTATGGTAAGCATGTTTTGTTCTATAAAATTTTGGAGGTTGGCCTGTCTTCCGGACATTAGCAAAATGGACCATTTTGAAACCATTCAAGTAGGAGAACTGGTCCTTTAAATTTTCAATAAAGATTATTTGTGATATTTATTTACTTAACAATCATTATTCACTTAACATTTACTGAGTACCCACTGTGTACCAGGAACTATACTAGATACCAGTGATGAAAATATAAATAAGACCTTAGTCTCAGGGAGTATCTACAATATCCTTAGATTTACTCTTTTTTCACTTTGGTACCAACTCTAAAGGGAGGGGCACCTGGGTGGCTCAGTCGGTTAAGTGTCTGCCTTTGGCTCAGGTCATGATCCTGGAGTCTTGGGATAAAGCCCCACAGTGAGCTCCCTGCTCGGTGGGGAAATCTTCTCCCTCTCCCTTTGCTCCTCCCCCTGCTTATGCTCTCTCTCTCTCCTGCTCTCAAATAAATAAAATCTTTAAAAAAAAAAAAAAAAACTATAAAGGGAAAATACTTATTCCTCATTAAAACTTTTTGAGATACTAGTTCAGTGGACCATTATTAGATGTGTGTGTGTGTTAGACACTGGTATGTTCCAGGGCTTTCTCTTTTGCTACTATTTACCTGGATAATACTTACATAAAGCTTACTCAATTCCAGGTATTATTCTGAACATCTTACCTGAATTGAGTCATATAATATTTACATCAACCCTGTGAAGTAGACACTATTAAATATCCCCACTTATTGATCAGGAAACAGAGGTACAATGAGGTTAAATAACTTAAAAGTCACACAGGAAGATAGAATTCCTGGGATTCAAAACTTGGCAGCCTGGCTTCAGAGTCTCTATTCATAACTATTATGCCCATACTGCCTACAATTTTTCTTTTTATACTCCTAGTTCCCTTAGTTTTGGTTTTTTAATGCTCTTGGACCATAAATATCTTTCTGAATATGACATATTTCACAAAATCGTGCTTTCCTAAAATTCTAAAAATTTTAACTACCATGTAATATAAAACTCTTACTGTGTTCCATGAGGCTCCATATGTTGACATTGTAACTTTTATTTTTAAATAGGCAATGCGTTAGCAGGAATTCAGATTAGGACAAACAGTTGTCCAATTGTTCGACATAACAAAATTCATGATGGCCAGCATGGTGGGATTTATGTGGTAAGTTAATGTAGTTCTAGAATGTCATGCATCAAAACCAGGGGAGAAAGGGTGGAAGAGGACAGAATTACATCTGGCCTTAGTTAGGCCATATTCAGCTTACAGAGTATGAATTTATGACTGTCTTTAATATTTATACAATAGGGCGCCTGGGTGGCTCAGTTGGTTAAGCGACTGCCTTCGGCTCAGGTCATGATCTTGGAGTCCCAGGATCGAGTCCCGCATCGGGCTCCCTGCTCGGCGGGGAGTCTGCTTCTCCCTCTGACCCTCCTCCCTCTCATGCTCTCTGTCTCTCATTCTCTCTCTCTCAAATAAATAAATAAAATCTTTAAAAAAAAAAAAAAATTTATACAATAACACTCTTGTTCTCCCTGCCAGTATATGAATGACTTTTATAGTATGTGTAATGTTCTGTAAAATTCATTCAACTGACTGAATTTAGACATAGAGAATATACCTTTTTTTTAATTAAAGTCTTTAATTATAATTGTCATTATGAGCTGAACTCAAAACAGCAACTCATTGGCTGAGTTTTATTTTTACACCGGAGTTTTGCTGGTGTGACTATGCTAGGAGTCTAAATCCATAATATCACGGGCGCCTGGGTGGCTCAGTTGGTTAAGCGACTGCCTTCGGCTCAGGTCATGATCCCAGGGTCCTAGGATCAAATCCGCATCGGGCTCCCTGCTCTGCAGGGAGCCTGCTTCTCCCTCTCCCACTCCCCCTGCTTGTGTTCCCTCTCTCGCTGTGTCTCTCTCTGTCAAATAAATAAAATCTTAAATCCATAATATCACTGAAAGTACTAATAATACTAGACCTGAGGTTTTTTTTAGTATTTTTTGAAAAGTCAGTTTTTCATTTGAATTTATACTGAGACATAATTGAGCATCTTACAAAATTTTAAAACCATGTATTGGTCCTATACCTTCTGTTACCATGGTGTATCTGAAACTGTTATAACTGATTCAAGTGAGAAGATGTAGGAAATTTCAGAAAGGTCCTTGTGTAATGCCAGGTGTTAACTCTAATTTTTATTTTCAGTTCTAGAAATGTCCATGTCTTAAGTCCTCTGCTCAAAATATAAAAATAAGTATTTTAGTAACCTGAGACCTTATTTTATTTTGAATGATTTCACCAGTAATTTGAAATAACTATTAGTTTACTAAACTAAATGTTATATATCTTAGAATGAAATAAGAGGCTTAAAAGTACAAAACCACATAAAGACAGTATAAAAACTTCTGGAGCTTAAACTCAGAGGCTACACAAAAACAATGTTACTACCTCCTCATCCAGATTAAAAAATAAAAATTGGGATTTTTTTTTTTTTATTATAACTGTCTTTAAAGGGGGGAACACACTATAAACTACTTGTTTCTAAAAGATATATATTGTATCAATGTAACTTTTATTTAGCATGAGAAAGGACAAGGCGTAATAGAAGAGAATGAAGTTTATAGTAATACTCTGGCTGGGGTCTGGGTGACAACTGGCAGCACTCCAGTACTGAGAAGAAACAGGATACATAGTGGAAAGCAGGTAAAATTATTTTGGACTCTTACATGGGAAATACATTGTTTTATAAACTTTTGTTGTCATTTGAAAACAAATTTTTTTTAAATTTTAGGTTGGTGTTTATTTTTATGACAATGGACATGGAGTGCTAGAGGACAATGATATCTATAATCATATGTATTCAGGGGTTCAGATAAGGTACGCATTTTTCACATTTGGCTTTCTTTCAGGAGGGCCAGTTGGGTGGGAGTATGGGGTATGTAGAAGAACTTTCCTTGTTATTTAATGCTCAATTTTTATTCCTCCTTTTGTACATATATTCATGCTCTTACCACATGCTTGGCTTAAGTTGTCAGAATATTGCTTTTCTTGAACCAGCTGAGGATAGCAGCCAGTGGCACATAAGCCTGCTGTAGGAGCACATTTCCACTGTTCTGTCATCCACAGTCACAGTCATAGTCGCCAGCATACTCCGTCACACTTGGGAAGTAGGAGGCTGTATAAACACTTGTGAGCTGTACCCGGCATACTGTAGGCACTCAGTAAATGGGAGCTTCTGTTTTTACACTATTTCTGTAAAAGAGTTTTACACCCCTCTTTCCTGTATTTTAAGTTTTTAGAAACTGTAATAGTACTTATAATTCCCTTCATTTTATATATGAGGTGAGTATACAATAATAGTAGTCACTTAATCTAACCTCCTCAGTTTAGTTTATATATTAGGAGACTCTATAGTAATAATGTAATCTATAGCTAGTATTCTGTGGGAAATAGAATTAAGCAAAACTAAACTGTCTTTACCGACAAACTTCTCAGAGCATCTGGACAGACTCCACTGTATACTTATTCTTACTGTGATTAATACGAATTTTTTCACTGTTACCTCATATAACATGGGATATGGGAGTAGAAGCGGTTAAGATGGCATTAATTTCTATTGTACCCGTAGGACTGGAAGCAACCCCAAAATCAGACGCAACAAAATCTGGGGAGGACAAAATGGTGGAATTCTTGTTTATAATTCTGGTATGTTTAATCTTTCATCTTTTTCTTATTGCTAATTGCCTTTAGAAATATACTTTCCAAATAACATAACCTAAATATTTATACTTGTAGGTCTAGGCTGTATAGAAGACAATGAAATATTTGACAATGCCATGGCTGGAGTCTGGATTAAGACAGATAGTAATCCTACACTAAGAAGAAATAAAATCCATGATGGAAGAGATGGTGGCATCTGTATATTTAATGGGGGTCGAGGTATTGTTGTTAATTTTGCATTAGTAAAAAATCCAATTTTTCATTATTCTTCCTCCATATCTTTAATGATCAGTGACATTGCCAATTAATATAAGCTTTATATGAGTGAATCTCAGTCTTTTTCCTTATCAGGTCTTGAGATGGTTTAGATTAGTGCCTAGAGGTAAAGGAGACAGATGTTTACACAATTTTTCTTTTTGTAGCCATCCTGAATGTGCTAGTTGTTAGGCATTTTTAAGGTAGAATCTGTTTACATTTTCTCTCTGGACTTTCTATTATTTAGAATAGTGACACGATTATATTTTAGTATATGTGCTGCCGAAGCGAGCACATGATACGATTATAATAAACACCAGGGTCCAGTTACAGAACTAGGTTAGAAATTAATTGGCCTGTAAATACATGAAAATGTAGTAAATAAGTATTGTTGTTGTACCTGTTTACAGCTGTGTTTGTTGGAGAGTGGAATTAATGAAGCCAAGGTGCCTGGTTTTGTATACATAAAGGTCAACTCATTTTGCATTGAGGCAAAAGTTCCACAGTCCGTGCCCCTTGCAAATGCATGTTGTTCCAAAAGAGAGACTAGCGGGGAATGTCAAATGCAAATTTATCACCATTCCTGAAATGTCAGTAACCCAGCACTATACATATCTTATATGGAAGGAATAGCTAGTTATTACTACAACATAATCAACAAAATTTACTACTACAGCCAAGCAGTGACGATTCCATTAATGACATAGAAAGAGCGCATAATCTAGTAATTCAATAAGGTGACATATCTGGTAGTCTTTACAAGATAAAATGAGGAAACACAATACAGTGGATGGTTTTATTTGTAAGGTGTTGAGAAAAGGTTCATGGACTAAAATCACTCTTGAGCTGTGTCTTGAAAAATGAGTATTCACTGGTAAATGTTGGGTGGGGAGACCATTCCTGGTGTAGAAAGCATAATTCACCCTCATTTGTTTTGTACATATTTATTAATTGAACACTTCTGTACCAACAATTGATACAGATGCTAAAGATAAATGGTGAATAAAACAGTACTACATCCAGAAAGTTGATAGTCTAATGGCACATCGTAAACAAAAGTGTAAAGGAAACAAAGTGGTACTATTTAGTAAGGCGCAAAGAGGTACTGAGAGTTGAGGCTAGAGAAAGGGTGCAGCGCCCAGATTCTAAGAGACTTTGTATACGGAATTCAGACTGGATCTTAGCAAAAGCAAAGATTAGAGGTAGGGACTTGGAGTAGTCTTTTCCAGGGGAAAAGCAATTTAGAGGTCAAAACTGAAATGCCAGGTCGAAATTCTACAGAAATAAAAAACGTTTCATGTCTTCAGAGCACAGAAACGCTAGTATGCAACTAATGATAATTCACTATACATAAGTAGGTTTTATAGGAGTAGTATTAGCTAATTCTTTAGTGCAGTGTATGTTTACATGTATTAATTCAGTCCTCATTATAACCTTTATATGTAGGTGCCATTATGCCCAGTTTAGATAAGGAAATGAGACAGAGTAGTAAGCAATTTGCCTACTCAGAACTAGGAGGTGGTGGAATCCATATTTGAAGTCCTTAAGTCTGATTGCTCAGCTTTTTTTTTTTTTTTTTAAAGATTTTATTTATTTATTTGACAGAGACAGCGAGAGCAGGAACACAAGCAGGGGGAGTGGGAGAGTGGGAGAGGGAGAAGCAGGCTTCCCGCTGAGCAGGGAGCCTGATGTGGGACTCGATCCCAGGACTCTGGGATCATGACCTGAGCCGGAGGCAGCCGCTTAACGACTGAGCCACCCAGGCGCCTCCTCAGCTCATTTTTTAAATCATGTTACACTCTCAGAAGAGAGAATAATAAATTTGATGGAGGGAAACAAATCTTCCAGAGGAGGTGACATTAGGAAGAAAGAGGGCAGGACATTCCAGGATGAGGAAATAATACAAACCAAAGGCATTAGAGATAAAAATGTATAGCATATTGAGAGCATTCAGTAAGACAATGGAATAGGTTAGGGGAATATCTTCAGAGAAGGCACATGATAAGAGTTGTAGGAAACTGGGAAAAATAGCAGAAGAGAGACTGCAGTAAACGAAGTTATCAAGTAATGATTATAATGATGACCAGAAATAATCAGGGCTTGAATGAAAGCATTGAGGCTGCAATAGTTCTAACAATACTTCAAAGGAACTAATTTTAAATCAGTGTTTTTTAGTGAGAAATAGGTGCCAGGCACTGGGAATGCATGGTTTGTGGTACCATGGAATTTCCAGTTATTGGTTAGAATGGTTACCTGCCATTTTAAGCAGTTTTTGGTTAAGTCCTACCTTAAACTCCTCTGAATTACTAATAAACTTGTCAGCTGAAAAATTAGTCCTTTGAGTTTTATACAACAGTTAATAAGAAACTTAAATATCACCAAAAAGGCTAGTGAAATTTGTTTGTGCATTAGCCTTAATCTGAGGAAATATTTTATTATAGGTCTCCTTGAAGAAAATGATATTTTCAGGAATGCTCAAGCAGGTGTTCTCATCAGCACTAATAGTCATCCAGTCTTAAGGAAAAACAGGATATTTGATGGATTTGCTGCAGGTTTGTATCTTTTTTTACCTGTAGCTTGTTTTTTATAGTGTTTGATCTTCAGTGTATTCTCTTTTGTTTAATAACTGAAGGTGTGCAAAGTGTGTTGCAAAAGTGGCTGAAAGACTGTCCGTTAACAGTGGGCTTTTATAAGAGCGCCTCATCCAACGTTCGGGATTCTGCTCAGCCAAACTTTTAAGACCTCCCTCTTGCTCTTCAGTAGTTAATTATGAAACCTTAACTGGGATAGAATGCAGGCTTGTACTACCATTTGGAATACAAATAAATTCAAGCCCTCTGGCCTCTCAAAAACTTTTTTCCCCCCCAAGACCTTGGTAAGTGAAATCCAAGTATTGTGCATATATTTCACCTTTTTGCCAGAGAAGATGACACTTTTTTTTTCTTCGTATGTACAACTAGTGGCTACCTAAACATACTTACGGGCAGGCATTATCCTCTTGTGCTTGCCAGGAAAATTAGTAGTAAGCTGTGAACCATCTGTAGTAGCATTCCTTCCTTTAGCGAAAAATAATGTTATTCTCAGTGACTCAAACATTTGCATCTTATTCTTTAGATGTTAAACTGTATAATGTAATGATGTATCTACTGTTTGTAAATTTTACTTCAGGTATTGAAATTACAAATCATGCAACTGCAACACTAGAAGGCAATCAGATTTTTAACAACCGGTTTGGAGGCTTATTTTTAGCGTCTGGTGTTAATGTGACAATGAAAGGTATGTTGGAGTCTGCTCTGCCTATAAATACACAAAATACGCCATGAAAAGATAACGGTATCGAAGTCATTGCTGTCACTCTACCAAGTTAACTACAACTCAAGGAACTATTTTGAAAGCTTTGACTTGTTCTAAATGGAGTATCTTACAAAGGAAAATCCATTTCTATTTTAAGCTGATTTTTTTATTTAATTGGTTAGCCTCCTTTAAAGGTCTTAGAATAATCCTATAATCTGTATTTTTATCTTAAGTCTTTGTCCTCTAGAATTTTACTTATTTTTTCTTTTATTACAGATAACAAAATAATGAACAATCAAGATGCCATAGAAAAGGCTGTTAGTAGAGGCCAATGTTTATATAAAATATCAAGTTACACCAGCTATCCCATGCATGATTTCTACAGGTATATTTCTAAATTACTTGTGAGTCTTGAAAAGGGGGAGATAAGTGATTTTCTTTTCTAAACTGGTAAAATGCAACATTTCTAGATTTTTCTCTTACATGTAAACTAAAGGTAGAGAAAATTGGGTATTTGGAAACTTACCAAGGGAAGAGAATATAATTGAGAATGTTATATTTGTCCACATTAAGTTCTGTGATCAGTCTACTTGAGGATTTTGTTTGGGACCATAAATACGGAAAAGTATACCGCAGCAACTCTTGCTATCACCACAATGCTTTTGCTTAGGAGTTTCAAAGTAAAGCTGTAATTAAGTGTCCCACATACCCCAGTCACTGAGATGTTTTTGACTCCCTTCCCACCCTGCTCCCAGGTTAAATTTTTCTTAAAGTTTCAGCTGCCTTCTGCAATTTGCAAATCATTTGTTTTTCTCAGAAGACATAGAAGATTCACTTTAATATTAAAGTCCTTTTGAAGAAATTAACCTGGGCTGGAGCCACAAAAATTTGGGGTTTGGTCCTCTTTTAAGCCATAGGTCATAGGGTAAAATGAAAATTTTGAAGAAGTAACATTTCAAGAAAAATAACGTAAGCTTTTGCTTTTTAGATGTCACACTTGTAACACCACAGATCGAAATGCCATATGTGTGAACTGCATTAAGAAGTGCCATCAGGGACATGATGTAGAATTTATTAGACATGATAGGTATGTAGCACACTTGTTTGCTCTATATTACCCACTTATCTCCCCCCACCCCACCCCCGGCCATCACTTTCCTAATTTTTGGGTTTTCATTTTGCTTTAGGTTTTTCTGTGACTGTGGTGCTGGAACACTGTCTAATCCTTGTACATTAGCTGGTGAGCCTACACACGATACAGACACACTATATGACTCTGCTCCACCTATAGAATCTAATACATTGCAGCACAACTGAATTCCTTCCCTAAAGAAAAAGTCCTGCCATTCTAACATCATAACTTAAAACATTTTTTTTGGAAGAAGACTTAAAATATTTGCCCATGCTACAGGAAGAGACTGTATTAAAAATGGATACACGAGGTCAGTTGACACTATGAAGCTCAAGCTACCAAAAAGAAAGTGGCAATATATTGACTCAGGATCTCAAAGCTGGGTGTTTTAGCATTACTGTGTAAAGACTTTCGAAGGGACAGAAGTGAAGAAATAAGCTGCAATTTTGTACAGATACCAACTTCTGAAAAAAAGCTGGGGTTTTTACAGCTAGCATTGAATGCAGTCCAGTTTGCAGTAGTACTCTTCAACAGACAAGCAGCTTTGTTGCTGCCTTTATGGACATGGGTACCAATTGCTTTTGTAATATGGTAAAAATGTGAGCTAGCACTTCTGCGTTTCTTTTGATTTTTTTTTAACATGTATTCAGATTGAGAAATATGATTTTAATGCTTTAATCTCATGTAGTTTGTTTTTAATTTCAAGCAAATCTTCTTGTACTTGAATGTGCCCTGTTTTGTTAGCACACCTAGACTTGCTGTAACTGTACTCATGTCCCAGTATGTACGTTCTTTCTATGAAAGAGAAAACACTAATCTTAAATTATATCCAGCAATGTTTCTGGTATCCTTTAAGAAAAGTTAAGACTATTATTTCCTTCCCTTTCCTGTGCAGCATTCAAAATCACCCCTAGAAAAAGTGAGTGTTTTAATGAGACTTCCTAGGAAGGGATGCACTGTAAAACAAAAAGTATTCTTGTAACTCAGTTTTGTGAAAGGTAAAAACTACTATGTTTTAAAGTACACTTTAGAAAGTCTCTTCAAAACAGTCCTGTATTTGAACTCTGTTCATAGTTTTTTTTTGAACAGTTTAGACGAACTGCTGGAAATTAAAAACAATTTCCTGCATTAAGCTGAGACAAGTATATATACAGCCCTATACAGTTTCATAGCTCCCCCCCATTTATGTGTATTGGTGACAGTGGGTATAAACAGCCTGAAAGTGTATGCATGTACCATAACATCTAGACTTAATATATTGTGGAGTATTCAATAACCATTATGTAGAAGGTAGATAAGAATTAAAAGGGTTTAATTTCCTAGAAAGAAAATGGAAAAATGGTCATTTTTAAAAAATAAAGTTTATTAGATCATAATGTTGTCTGAATTTACCACCTTTGTCAAAAGCCAACTCAAAGCTTCCAATGCAGTCTATAATTCCTTAATCAAAGTCAGCAATTTAGGGACAGCTTCAGCATCTATAGTCGACCTTTCACTAGCCAGGCAAACTTCCCTTAAAATTAAAAAAAAAAAAATTCAGTTCATGCTTTTCATAGTGCATCAACCATCCCCCTTTACAGTTTTAGTAAGGTCAGCTGTATGGCAAAATTATACCCAAGTATAATTACCGAAATAATCGCAGTGACTGAGTCATCTTCTCAAATTCTCTTGCTTTCCTATGTCCCTTTTGAATAACCTCCTCTGGAATATTAGCAAGCCTCGCTGCATTAAAGCCATAGCTTTTAGGACAAGCTCCCTTAATGAATTTATAGAGGAAGGTAATGGTCTCCTGGCTGGGATCCTCACATTCATTTTCTACCATGCATGCCTAAAAAAAGGAAAATATGTTCTGTTCATGTGCAAGCAATGGAAGTACCTGCCTTGATTCCCTCAAAAATCTAAACTTCTGAATAAGCAATTTATTATACATACCATGTGGCCCAGGCGCACTGCAACATTTTGAGAATAATCTTCTACTAATGAATGGTAGTGGGTAGAAAACAATGTACGACACTTTATGTTCTCAGCAAGTTCTTTAACAACCGCATTTGCTATTGCTGTTCCATCAAATGTTGCAGTACCTCTTCCTATGAAAGTAAAATATATGCATAAATTATGTATCTGCCTTATACCAGAAGGATATACCTCACAACAGAATGAAAAAAGGATAAACGGTAACCTCAATTAGTGCATCCAAATAATAGGCCCTGTTTAGCTAAATAGATCTGCTTATCAGCCGTGGAAGTAGGGTGCTGGTTTTAAAGATTTTTAACTAATCTCTACACCCAACATAGGGCTCAAACTTAAAACCCTGAGATCAAGAGGCCCACATTCTACTGACTGAGCCAGCCAGACGCCCCTGCATTTCTTTTTTTAAAGAGTACTCTGCAGGTACCATTGATGTTCAGAAACATCCTATTGTAACAACCATATTTTAATATGATGAAAAAAATTTAGCCTTGGTAAATTAAAAGACCTTTTCACATGATCTCTCTTACCATCTCCCACTATGGTCTATGGCACAAAGGTGAGCACGTTCAAACTTTTTTTAAAGAAAGGTCCGACCATCGTCAAGAAGAATGAAAGTTTTTAAAATAGCCTTTAAATGGAAATTGTAATGTCTTACCTAATTCATCCACAAGCACCAGAGAATGTGCTGTGGCATGCGTAAGTATACTGGCAGTTTCACTCAATTCAACAAAAAACGTACTTTCACCTAAAAAAAACACACAGAAGGAGATCTTTTTAAAAATCCTAAAATAGTACGTTCATCTTTTGGGTTCCTGTCATGAGCTACCCAGTACCACAGGTTACATCTCATGAAGAGATTATGCAATTCTTGAAGGAAGAACATTTTCAAATGCCTGAAAGCACTCCACTAACACCAGAAAAACCAAACATCGAATTTAAATGGCTCACACAAATTTCAAGGCAGATGTATTTATCATACAAAATGTAGAAATGAACTGTCCACTAATAAAGCCTTAGGTGAAAAAGAAGACTCACCTGACATTATTCTGTCGGAGGCACCAAGTCTAGTAAATACTCTATCAATTGGTGTGAGCCTACACACTTCAGCAGGTATGTAACAACCCACTTGGGCCATTACAGCTAATAGGCCAGCCTGTGAAGGAAGGAGGAAAGGTCTTTAATGTATTAAAGAAAAACAGATACAGATAGATAAGAACAATTATATACGAGTCAGGCACTCTTAAAAATTGTTCACAATCCAAAGTAGGCAAAGTGAAGCCTAGAAAACCAAGAGGCTTAGGGCCTAACTGCCTTTAAAACCTCAGAGCCTGTGACCTTTTAACCCACTGCATTAGTGATTCTCAACCCTGGCTGACTACACGGTAGAATCTTAAAATCACTGATGCTTAGAACCAATTCTAGACCGAATGCATCTATTTGGGACGATGGAAGCCCCTCTGTACTTTTTTTGTCAAGCTCTCCCAAGTAATATTAAAAAACGAAAATGGGATTGAAAACCACAGACTATACTGCCTCCTGCTAGTTAGCAAATTTGGTGAACCTAATCATACAGGAGAGCAGGGGGGTCAGCAAATATTTTTAGTCAAGGGTCCAATGTCTCTGTCACATTTTTTTTCCTTTCTACAACCTTTTAAAAAATGTAAGTATGTTTAGCTCAGTGGCTGGCCAACCCCTGGTATAAAGAGAAGACAAAAGCAGTTTCCAACAGTTATTAGAGGTCCTGAATTTCAACTGCTCTCCTACCTGAACAAGTCTGTCATGGTTCTTTTATAAGGATTCCCACACATGAGTCTGAGAAACAAACCTCCAGCATTTTCATTCATTATGAATACATCTACCTTCAGAGGAAATGAATCCAATCAAGTCAAACAGTTTATAAAGAAATCATGACCTGAAATCTCGAATTTTTAATGTATGCTCCCCATAACATGAGGCAGATACCTGATAAAGGTAAATACAATTACAAAGCATTTTTCCTTTGCTTCCTATTATGCTGGTGACTGAATTCTATGTAATTTATGTGCTATCTGGGAAAGGGTGGCCTAAATATGTAATATATTCCGAAAGTATACAAATGACTTTGTATAACACCACCTTAATGTTCAGTTTACCTGTCTCATGAGCGTAGACTTGCCCCCCATGTTAGGTCCAGTCACAAGCACACAATAAGCTTTGCCATTTTCCTCCTCCTCCTCTTCCTCACAGCCTATTAGAATGTCATTAGGTATAAAGTCATCTCCAAAAAAAGTCTTCGTAATGCAGGGATGACGTGATCCTCTAAGGTCTAAGAAGGGAGGAGTGCCTTCTTCTGGCAACAGAACTACTGGACGACACATAGGGCCATCACCCCCTCGACTGTAGTTAGCCAGGCACAGTAAGACATCTGTTAAAGAGAGGGTGAAAGTGAGGCTTCATTTTTGAGGCTGCTTGAGAAGCACAAAAAATCAACTAATTAAGTCTTTCAAAAACACTTTTTCAGAGGAGGACAGTATATTCTAGTTGCTTTTTATACATGTTTTTTTCTAAGAGGCAAACTTACATAAAAGAATCTTAAAGTAAATTCACCAATTTTGAACACCTGTGCTGAGGGAAGATTTAAATTACCCACCAAACTGTTCAAAGTTGTATTGGTTTAAGGAATAATTGTGCTATTCAATTCTGGACAGTTGTATTCAGATCAGAACAGTTCTATTACAAATTTGGGTAACCTATGGTTACTATATTTTTACAACACAGGAAAAAAACCTAAACTGTAAAACAGCAAAGGCTCCAAATAAGTTGGAAATTTAAAGAAAAAGGAAACTATTTATGAAATTGAAAAGGTTGCCAAATTACAAATATATAAATCAGGGCTCTTAGAAATCAACTATAAGAAAAAAGTGTGATAATTTGGGCTAAGATAAAAAGATTAAGATCTTAAAATATATGCATGTAAAGAGATCAACTGAAAAAAGAAAAAAGTGATGTGCCAAGACATAGTTTTAATTTAATTTAGTCTAACAAAAAAGAGAAACTTAAACATTATCAAAAACAGTATCAGATACTAAAGGTACTAAAAATCTGGGGTGCCTGGGTGGGTCAGTCAGTTGAGCATCTGGAACGTATGACTCTTGATCTCAGCTCACGTCTTAATCTCAGGGTTCAAGCCCCGAATTTAAAAACAAAGCAAAATAAAGCCCCTGCTTTAAAAAAAATAAATAAATAAAGGTACTAAAAACCTTTCAGTCTTTCATTCAATTATTCAAGACTGAGTAAGGGCAAAAGTGAACTTAAATTGCTATAGGCAAACGAGCCATTTGTCAAGTGAGGAGGCAAGTATATACATACACGTCAAGACATACACCTTGTTTGCTGTGTTTAGAGATCTACCTCAATGGCAAATGTCCAATGGATTTAAATCTTAACACATAACTGGGACACAAGGACTAACCAAAGTTTGTTCAAAGTCTTACCCAATATTGCGATGCACTCAACAGCAGACTGCCAGTCCTTGTAATTTTTATCAAAGTTAAAGAACAGTCGCCGCATGCAGTCCTTCAATGATACGTCTCTCCGTTCTTCAGCATTTATCAGATTAGCCAACTTCTTCTCAATAGTTTTGGTCCAGTATCGCTTACACCCCTTCTTGGTAGATTTTAGCTCATATTCTTCTGGCAAATTACGAGTGATGAAATTCTCTGGAATTTCCAACTGGTAACGGTTCCTACCGATCCCCCAGTAGACAATGGTCCTACAGCCAATTCGACTGCGCTGTTTCTCCAAGTATTCCAGGAGGCTCTGTTCATTTTCTCTTATGTCAGCAAGAGCTTGGTCATAATCAGAGTCAAATCCCGCTTTGGGAGTAATTAGTCCAGTCTTTCGAGCCTTCTCATGGTCAAAGGCTGTATCCCATCGGTTCAGTTCTATAGTCAAATCTGGAAAACGACCCTCAGGATTTTTTGTCTGTAGAGTAATGACCTGCTTAAGGATTTTAGACTTAAAGTCGTCAACGACTTCTTCCATAATCTCTATAATTTTACATACTACTTTGAATCCTTCTAGAGCAGAAAGAAAATCAATAATCTTTTTTTTGCTGTATGTAGTTTCTTCATACATGATAGCCCTGCTATCTGGGTGGTTCTGGCTCTTCAGGGGAGACCCAACATTATGAATTTTACTCAGCAGCCTTTCAAGGTCTGGAAGCTTCTTCAGAAGGTCTACCACATCAGAGATTTTGTCAGGCACAACCATGAGGTCTTCTATAGCATCTAGACGATCGTTGATAGCATAAGGGCTACAGAGTGGGGCACAAAGCCACTGCTTTAGAAGCCGCTTACCAAAGGGCGTATGGCAAGTATCGATCTTTTCTAGCAGGGTCCCTTCAGTAGAACCATTTGTTCCATTCGTGAAAATCTCCAAGTTGCTTAATGTCACAGCATCTAGCACCATTCGTTGATTGGCTTTAGCAAACACAGCACCAGGTCTTGTAGCACTGACCATGTCAGAATCCAAGGGAATGTATTCTTCAAAATTGGCCATTGATAAAAGCTCTTGATCAATAAGGCATTTTTTGAGGTAGAAGACACAACCACCTAGAGCAGAGAGGGCCAATTCACTCTTCTCTCCTGGTGTCAACCCAAGAGAATCAGACTCTGAGGTCATACCTTTAAGCACCTGGGGTAACATCACCCCACTGTCCTCATTTAACTTCTCCTTAAAATATCCTTCTTCAAGGAGAGTTCTCAAAGTTTTGGCTGCATCCCAAAACTGGGAGCCTGGTATCAGACCTTCCTGAAGAGAGGAGGATAATGAACCCTTCAGAATCATCTTCGTTTCTGTTGAGAGGTTTCCTTTCTCAAACAAGACTTGTACTGGAGGATAGTGTGCCACTAGAGTCCTAAATCTGGAACAATGGCGATCATCTGAAAACTGACCTATGAAAAACTTTCCCAGTGAGGTATCAACAAAGCATACTCCGTACACCCGAGTGTGGCCAGAAGAATCTTCCTCTTTTTCTTTGAGGCTAAGAAGATACTTACTATAGTTCTCAGAGGGGTCACCTTCCAATACACTGTAGGTCTGTGTACCCTTGGTAATGACTCTACAGATCTCCCTCCTCACCACTCTGTCATACTTAGATATATGTGCCATCTTCCGGCATCGTGCCTCCATCATTTCGGGGGTCTCAGTCTGTTCCACTCGTGCTACCTTATAGCCCTTCTGAACCAGAGAATCGGAGTATCGGCCAAATGCTATTTCAGGGAAACCAGAATGAGCCCAGTTGCCTTTCATGAACACCAGACCTAGTTCGTTGACGCCAGTAAGAGCATCCATGTGGTACAGCTCATAAAACTTCCCCACCTTATAAAATATAACCAGATCAAAGTTCTGAGACTTAATCTGCCACCACTTCCTCATCCCAGGAGTACAGGAATTAAGGAAATCCTCAGGAACAAAGAGTGTGGATGCATCAAAATCAGGGTGATCGGGTCGCCGCCTGTGTAGATCTCTTCTCTTTTCCTCCTTAAGCCACTCTAGAGTTTCATGATACCACAAAGTGGGGCGACTACTATCATCACATCCTCCACCAACGTGGGCTTGAGATTCAGAATTTTGAGGGGCAGAGAAAGCAGTCAAAGCACTCTTGGTGTCTGATGAAATGCCAGGTGACCGTTTGGTAGCCAAGGGCATTTCCTTCCTTGAACTTTTCCTTTTGAGAGAACCATTTCCAGTCACCATTTTCCTCCGCTTTGAAGCAACTTTGACAGGACTGTCCAGGCCCTCACTGTCACTATCCCCCACTCCACTGCTTATTTCATCACTGCTCCCTTCCTCCTTAGCATCCGGCTTGAATTCCACATCAGAGCCACCAACGTCACTCTCAGAGTCTGATATGACCCTTCGTTTTTTTATTTGGCGGCTACTTCGCCTAGATCCTTGGACCTTAGGCCGTACTTCCTCTTCACTTTCAATTTCATTTTCTTCTTCACTCTTACCTGATGAGTAAGTTGCACCTACCTGGCAGGCAAAGAAAGAGTTACTTAAATATAAGACAAAATCTGGAAAATTAAAGTACTGCTGTGGAGTATCTCTCAATATGCTGCAGTATCCTGTATCAGGAGGAGAACCCAGCTCCAGAAATGAGAAACTATGTTCTTTAAGGAATTTCCAAAAAGGGCGCCTGGTTGGCTCAGTCGTTAAGTGTCTGCCTTCGGCTCAGGTCATGATCACAGGGTCCTGGGATCGAGCCCCGCATCGGGCTCCCTGCTCCGCGGGAAGCCTGCTTCTCCCTCTCCCGCTCCCCCTGCTTGTGTTCCCTCTCTCGCTGTGTCTCTCTGTCAGATAAATAAAATCTTAAAAAAAAAAAAAAAAGGAATTCCCAAAAAATAAGTATCAATTTCAGTAGCATCACACTAGAGAATTAAGCAATTCTCTCCTGACAGTTTTATCCTGTACAATAGTGTGGAAGCCATTAGCATGACCATACATCCCAAATACCTACAGGTGATACCCTCATTAACAGTCAGCTGTGGAAGTAACTTTAAATCTCCCTCTGTTAGCCTGGATCTTTCTTCCAGGGTCATCTCTCCTCTTCCAGAGGGACATACGAAGTTTGCCATTTTAAGCAGTGCAATCTATACAGGCTTTCTAGTCCTTGCTCTTCCACAAACCAGCTGTAGCTTCTTGGGCAAGGCCCAGTTCACTTATCATGGATCTCCCACACATGGAAAGTTGTATGAGGCCAAATGATCTTTGTATTACCATCCAGTTCTAAACCTTTCACTGGTGTTATGACCCCTGTCCTCAACCTCGAAAATGAGATTAAAAATCTCTTTTCTTTCATTTCTCTTAAAATACTCATTAGTTTATTCCCTACCTATAACAGAACAAAACATAACATCAGGCTTAGTCATAAATGAATCTCTTAAGCACATAGTTCATTAATTTGTTAAAGTAGAGAAGAATGATTTAATCACTCAAATAGTGACCATTAATACCAAAAAAAAAAAAAGTATCGAGAACATTAGGTAATTAATTTCCAGGGCTTGACCACACCCTCATAGAGAGGCTTACTGCCAGACATCATAACCAAGTTTATCAACATGTCCTTACCGTCCTGTTGTTACCAAAATGGTGTACTACCTCTTACGGCATGTGTCTTCTAGCAGGCTTGAAGCTTGAGAACTTAAGCAAAATGGCTGCTGAGATTCTAACCTAACTTAACCTACAGTCCTACAGAAGTGTAGAAGTATGTGTATGAGTATTTGGGGTACCTGGGTAGCTCAGTCTGTTAAGCATTCAGACTCTTGATTCTGGCTCAGGTGGTGATCTCGGCTGTGAGATCAAGGCCCCGATCAGGCTCCACGCTGAGTGTGGAGCCTGCTTAAGATTCTCTCCCCTTGGGCACCTGGGTGGCTCAGTTGGTTAAGCGACTGCCTTCGGCTCAGGTCATGATCCTGGAGTCCTGGGATCGAGTCCCGCATCGGGCTCCCTGCTCAGCAGGGAGTCTGCTTCCCCCTCTGACCCTCCTCCCTCTCATGCTCTGTCTCGTTCTTTCTCTCTCAAATACATAAATAAAATCTTTAAAAAAAAGATTCTCTCCCCTCTTCTCCCTCTCCCCCTCCTCATGCTCACACTCTCTCACAAATAAAAGATAAAAGAAGATGTGTATGAGTATTAAAGTGTATGTGTGTGTATACATATAAATAAAACAAGAGAATATCACTTTAATACCCCCCCTTTTCCATCACTTTCCCAACATAATTAACAACAGACTGTTGAACAATATCCCACCTCCATCTCTTCTTCCTCTGGTTCTGAGGGCTCATCACACACTGCCAATTCAAGCCTCTCAATCTTGTCTTTACTCAAGGCTTCATCTGCACGTTGCATTGCTCTGAGTATTTCAGGCTTTGAACTGTAAAAATGACCTCCTTTTTGCACTTCCTTCGATTTTGAACCTAAAAAATTTAATTTATATTTCTTATTAAGCAAATCTTACTCATTTATAAATAAGAACTGTTAGCTAGGGAATGGGCTCAATGTCTAACACGTGCACTAATGGACAAGCATGAGAAGAATCAAGTACAGTTTTTAACGTCCCATTACGTTTGATTGATAATAGATCAGTAAAGCCTACAGTAACTTAAATTACCTATTTTACGTCCTTGAAGTTGCCTTAACTATTGGGTCACCCAGAACTACTTCATCTCTCTTCTAATGACCTGGGACTGTGGCCCTAAATAGATAAAGGCACCCCTCTTCAGGTGAAGGAGATGTAAAAGGGTTTTGAGACCCTTTGTACAAAAAAATCACTTCAGGAAGGCAAAAACTACACTGTCAGTTAAATGAAGCTATGATACTAAGTTTATCCCCAAGGTAATTAAATAGGGTATACTAAAAACAAAACCCTACTAGTAAGGATACTAACATTTTGGAAGGGTAACCCAGTTCAAACTTTGAATGGTTTTGTTTTTGTTTTTTAGGTTGAATCAAATTGTTTTGTTTTCAGGTAAAACTCTTCCTTTATTCCTTTCAGATTATTTTTTTTAAAAGATTTTATTTGAGAGAGAGCACGCCTGCAAGTGGGGGGAGGGGCAGAAGGTGAGGAGAATCTCAAGCAGACTCACCACTGAGTGGGACGTGGGGCTCCATCTCAGGACCCCAAGATCAGGACCTGAGCCAAAACCAAGAGTCGGATGCTCAACTGACTGAGCCACCCAGGTGCCCCAAGAGCTGTAATTTTAAATGACACTCCTATCCTCTGAGCAAAAGATTATATGCAGATGATCACAAGTTTAATGGCAGAGGCCTAACTAGCAATGTCTTTGTTTTCTTCTGACTGAATATAATTAGAAAACAAACCTGAACTTGTCTAAATTTAACAGATCCAAACATTACATTATTTCCTTCTTTCTACTGTATACTAAAACTAATGGGACATCCTAAAGTGCCATTACATTAGCAACTTGATGGGCTGCCTAAAATAAAGGTGCAATTGCCCACTTTTCTCAAGAGCTGCACCAACAGTACAAATTGCAACAATCAAAGTCCATTGGAGGGTGGCTCCTAACTTCCTCAAGTGCCTGTTTGCAGCTGCATGCACCCCCCACCTATCTAATGACCTCATCATTCCCCAGAAAATCCCTGATGCAAACTGCTTTCCAATTTTAAGGACCTCCCCCCTCCAGAAAGAATTAAAAACCTAGTTTATCCTCATCCATGCTATTGCAACAATTTCGGAATTTAAAGGGCAAAGGTGGTACACAACGGGTGCCTTTACAAAATAATGACAACATAAATGTAAACTTTTTTGGGTATTTTTAAATTAAAGTCATGTTGCCAAAGCTTTGTTTAGAATCTCAAAAGTTGGCGTGCCTGGGTGGCTCAATGAGTTAAGCATCCAACTCTTGATTGTGGCTCAGGTCAAGATCTCAGGGCCTGGAGATGGAGCCCTGAGCTAAAGATTCTTCCCACCCCCGCCCCCACGCACTAGCGTGCTAGCTCTTAAAAAAAAAAAAAAAAAAGGAATCTCAAAATTAGTCCTAGAAAAAGACCTTTTGTTACCTGGTTCAACTCTCCTTTTACATATGAATAAGCAGGATCTGAGTTACTTTTTTGGCCAAGATTATACAGCAAATTAGTGCAGAAGACAGAACCAAATTTCCAGATTCTTTCCATCCTGCAGGTCAGATTTGCATGCAGACTGCACTTTCTTCAGTGTGCCCTCCTCGCCCTGCAGGATGACGCTATGACCAAAAGGCAGGATTCCCAGAGATTCCTGGGAAATTGACCCTTATTCTGATTCCAAAACACTGAGTTCAACAGCACCCTAG
This sequence comes from Mirounga angustirostris, assembly GCF_029215605.1. NCBI lineage: Eukaryota > Metazoa > Chordata > Mammalia > Carnivora > Phocidae > Mirounga > Mirounga angustirostris. The sequence goes on from NW_026991718.1 coordinate 71,512,218, forward strand.
CCTGGAGAATCTGAGGGTAATGGATAAGGACTTACTCATGCTCAAGCGTATACGGGCAGTGAACCTGGCAAACATAATGAGCGTGTGCACTGGAGAATTCAAGAAACTGATAGGCCCAAGTGAAGCTACACAGGCAGGACTGCTGACGTCTAGGACATAAAAAGCTGGGCCTGGAAAAAGCACATCATGGTTCCAGAAGTCTGATGTGAAACTCAACTCAGATGTGCTCCTAAGTGAGGATTTTGAAGGCTAAGTAAACATGCATCTCCATCTGCCCTAGACAGTGTCACTGATCTATTTGCTACATATCCTGACCGCACTGCCTTTCTCTTAGATCTCTGAAGATCGGGCCCTGTTAATTTACCCTTTTCATGCCTGAATTTGGTATTTGGGTCCAAATGAGATCTAACCATGAAAACATTTTTCCCTTACGGGCATGATATTGCCATTAAGTCAACTGAAAAGACAGAAATAAAAATTCCACCCCACAACAAACCAGCTAAAGACCAGCTGCATCTTCTCTTTTTCCCGTGCTGGAGGCATCCACCCTGCCACTCCTGAAATTTACTGGCATAAAATACACTTAATGTCACTGTACGGGAGTCGCAGACACTTGTGCTGCATGCTTGCTCTCTTACACTCTCTCACACACACTCTGAAGAGTGGACTCTCTTACCTGTATATGGCTTTAATAGCCTTCTGCTAACCCAGCCCCTTGTTGGGCTGTCATCAAAAAACTGTACATGAACTCGGACAGACTTCCCTTTCTCACGGATGAATGTTCCATCAAAAGGGTGGTTGTAAACCAGGCAAGGCCACCAGGGGTAACCCTCCATCTTGGCCCAAACCAAATCACCTGGTGAGAAGTCACAAGAACTGTTGCCAAAAGGAAATATATAACTTGGTTAATATTTGGTTAAGTTACATTAAAGGCAATTACGTACAAATAAGCAATTCCAAGGAAGGCATCATTAACACTCCTTTGAAGTCTTCTGGCATTAATATTCAAGCACAGACATTCCAGAATTTTTTTTAAATCAGATGTTCAAAAAAATAAAGTAAAATTTAAAAAATCAGATGTTCAAGTCATATAATGAATTCTGGTATTAAGGTGAGAAACTGTTTCTCAGAAAATCAAAGTTTATATAAGCTATGGCCAAATTCTGGTAGAATACTGATGCAAAGAAAAAGGCACAGACTCATTGTACATGCTCTGCAAACTATAATGTATCACACGTGTATACTACACTATGGGATGTGTCAGGAACAGGACCTGACCCATGGTATTACTAAAATACCAAACATACTATGTAATTGGTTAATGATAATAAATATTACCTCATCAGACTCTGCTTGGAATCTGTTTCCAGTTAACACTCCACAAGCTACCTAGCACACTAACCCCCACCCCTAGGAATCTGTTTTTATGGAAAAAGTAAACAGAGAAGCGCCTAACACGCCCCAAAATAATGAGTATATATGCCTGCAGAATCAAAAACGAAGATTCACTCTTCATGAAAATTAATTTGGTCCTGAAGGTTTCCTGAGAAAGGGAAAGGAGAGCGTAGCGGGAGAGGAAGAAGAATCGAGCTGAAAAGACTACAGCAGATGTACGCCTGAAACTAATAGAACACTGTATGTTAGCTAACCGGAATTAAAATTCAAACTTAATAGGGGCGCTTGGCTGGCTCCGAAGGCTAAGCATCTGGCTCTTTATTTCAGCTCACGTCCTCATCTCAGGGTCAGGAGACTGAGCCCTGCGCTGGGTGCAGCACTGGGTGTGCAGCCTGCTTGAGATTCTCTCCCTCTGCCTCTGCCCCGCCCTGCTCGTGCGCGCACTCTCTCTTAAAAAATAAAACTTAATAAAAAAGTAAAAATTAAAGACTCCAGCAGAGACCCTCAGTGATGGAGATACCGCAACAGCTAATAAATTCTGCTCAAATACTATATACCAAGATTTTCTAAACTTGCTTAAAGGTTTTCATTAAATAACTGCAAAAGTAAAGTAAGTACATTACAAACAAGAATATTTTAGAATAGCTTGCATTAGTACCCTGGGGCGACCTTATTCAGACCCAGTCATGAAGTTAAAGCAGTCCTGTCTGGAGAAATGTGAACAGGAAACCCCTAGGCTAGACAATCAGCAAAGCCAAACTACAGCATGACTTCAGCGGAAGCTCTTCTCAAGGGCCTTTACGGTACGTGCGCTCTTACAGGAATCTACAGCAACCTGCACAAGCACAAATCCGTAAGTACTGCCGGCAAGCTCACCACACGGTGGATCTTCAAACAGGAAGCTCCGTCTATACAATTCAAACTTCTCCCTTAAGCCCTTCCTCCTTACCAACATGTCCACTGACAGGAGACAAAGACCCTGACAGCCACGCAGAATGCTCGACAAGCCTCCCTACTGTCACGCCGTCTTTCTCTTAACTCTTGGCCAAGTAGCCACTTAACCACAAAAAGCCTGTCGCAAGTGCAAGTATCAGAAAACCACAAGCTTTCTTTGTACGGAAGTACCTGAGACTACCCTACAGCTGTACTCTTTTTCTGCTGCTAAAGGAGGGAAATAACTTGTCTCCCTAAAGACACTATCAGTTCTGAGTCTGAACCCGACCGTAATTTTTAGAAGACTGGCCAAACAGAGTAAGTACATGTTATATCAGTGAACACGTCCCCCCTCAGGAAGCGTATTTCTGGCTGTACAGTCTTGAGACATTAGGCTTCAAAGCAGATTTTTCTGAAAGGGGGATCACTAGGGATACCTATCTGTCAAGCCTGGCTGCCCTTTATTTTTTTTTTACAGATTTTATTTATGAGAGAGAAAGAGAGAATGCACACTGAGCGGGGGGCAGAGGGACAGAAGGAAAGGGAGGGAGAAGCAGACTCCCCGCTGAGCAGGGAGCCCAACTTGGGGCTTGATCCCTGGGGATCACGACCTGAGCCGCCAGCAGTTTAACCGACTGAGCCACCCAGATGCCCCCTGGCTGCCCTTCTTAAAGGCAACTAAATCCCTTAAAAGAGACGCAGGTAACGTTTTGGTGTGTACGTAGCAAAGCGTGAACCCCATCTGGCTAGTTTGAGGCAGTCCCTTCCCTAGGTATTGAATTTATTATATATATGGGGATGAGCCCTGAGCCTGACCAGTATGGGGTGAGGTTTACAACGTGTTCTTGGTTTGTAAAATTAAAGAGGACTATTTTTCTTGCCTTTGTGAACGGAGTTATGGAGGGTAAGGACTAAGTGCTGAACTGGACACCAACTGTTTTATTACATACATGTCTTACAAAAGTTACAAATTCTCAAGAATGGAGTTAGTGCATAAGAGACTGGCAGGAATGTACATCTTGGTGATACATTTGAAGTTCAAAGGAGCAGGATGCCTCAAATCCAGTGGAATTCTATTTTGCCTGGTAGGAGGCAACAGAGCACTTGCAGGCATCTCAGTGGTCTCGGAGGCCGGACTAAGTGCTGAACTGGACACCAACTGTTTTATTACATACATGTCTTACAAAAGTTACAAATTCTCAAGAATGGAGTTAGTGCATAAGAGACTGGCAGGAATGTACATCTTGGTGATACATTTGAAGTTCAAAGGAGCAGGATGCCTCAAATCCAGTGGAATTCTATTTTGCCTGGTAGGAGGCAACAGAGCACTTGCAGGCATCTCAGTGGTCTCGGAGGCCGGACTAAGTGCTGAACTGGACACCAACTGTTTTATTACATACATGTCTTACAAAAGTTACAAATTCTCAAGAATGGAGTTAGTGCATAAGAGACTGGCAGGAATGTACATCTTGGTGATACATTTGAAGTTCAAAGGAGCAGGATGCCTCAAATCCAGTGGAATTCTATTTTGCCTGGTAGGAGGCAACAGAGCACTTGCAGGCATCTCAGTGGTCTCGGAGGCTCCCAGAGAAACTATGACTAGGATCAAAATTCTTTTTTTTTTTTTTTAAGAATTTATTTATTTGAGAGAGAGAGAGAAAGAAAACATGAGCGGGGGAGGGGCAGAAGGTGAAGCAGACCCCTGCTGAGCAGGGAGCCAGATGCAAGCTTGATCCCAGGACCCCAGGATCATGACCTGAGCTGAAGGCAGACGCTTAAGAATGAGCCACCCAGACGCCGCTAGATCAAAATTCATGAGCAAAAAAATGAGATGGCCATGCCTGCCTCCTGAAAGTTCCTTTCTATCCTTAATTAAGAGTAACTCAAGTTTCTGAGACCCAGAAGACATGGGGAAAATTTTTTTTAGCTTTATACCTAAACTTACTATATAATAAAATATTGCTGTTTTAACATGAATAAGTTCATTCTAGTTTTATCCCAAAGGAATTAACTTGAGCTAAGAATACTGTTACCTTAAAACTCCCACTTGTGCAAATGTAGTACAAATTGTAAAACGAACTATACAGTGTTCAAAGGTCTCAAGAATTCCAAGCAACCAATTTAAAAATTTAGTATCTTTAAACTTATTTTGCAAGGCAAATGTACATACTCACTAGAGAAAAAAATGTGTAAAAGCTAATTACAATCGGGGTGCCTGGGTGGCTCAGTGGTTAAGCGTCTGCCTTCGGCTCAGGCCATGATAGAGGGTCCTGGGATCAAGCCCCGCATCGGGCTCCCTGCTCGGTGGGAAGCCTGCTTCTCCCTCTCCCACTCCCCCTGCTTGTGTTTCCTCTCTGGCTGTGTCTCTCTCTGTCAAATAAAATCGTTAAAAAAAAAATAAGAAAAAAGCTAATTACAATCAATTATCAGTTTTGAAGTAAATTCCTTATCTGTAAAGTTAAAATGAACTATTCAAACTGTTCTTCAACATCACCTTACCCTAAATATATCTTACACTTACAGAATCTTACACATAACCTAACTTTTCTGATGTTCGCAACTGGCACTACACTATGTAACGCAAAGACTAAAACATTTAGTAATAAGCACTGTTCCTCTAACGCTAAAAGTGGACACTTAAAAAATTCTGGTCCAGGAAACCGTGGCTTCCAACCAAAATGAGAATTAAGCAAGTAATAAAATATACTGTGTAAGGGCACCTGGGTGGCTCAGTTGGTTAGGCGTCTGCCTTCAGCTCGGGGTCCTGGGATCGAGCCCGGCATCGGGCTCCTTGCTGGGGGGACAGGGGGGAGCCTGCTTCTCCCTCTGCCCCTCCCCCTGCTCCTACTCTCTCTCTCACCCCCCCAAATAAATAAAATCTTTAAAAATAAAATTTTTCTTCACTTAATACTAACAAAGTTTTTACATTTATTAATTTTGTGGGCAAACTTCAACTCTTTATAGGTAATTTTAAAATTTTAATTTCTAGTAGTTGTGTAGTTTCCAAAGAATACCAAAATAAAAGGAACATATATTTTAATCCATGCAAATACTCAAGTTTTCCTACCAACATTAAATACTGTATTTTAAAATATAGAGGGCATGCCTAGGTGGTGCAGTCAGTTAAGCATCCAACTCTTGATTTTGGCTGGGGTCACGATCTCATGGGTTGTGAGATCGAGGCCAAAGTTGGGCTCTGCATTTAGCACGGAATCTGCTTGAGATTCTCTCTCTCCCTTGCACTCCCTCTCTCAAATACATCTTTTAAAGCAATAAAGTATGGAAATATAATGCAAGCCTGAGTTTCACAGCTGGAATGTGCTATAATCTGTCATACACTGGTCCTTATAAGTGCCTAATAATCCTATAAAATCACATCCACCTATTCCACTGGCTCTATTTAAAGCTTTACTCAAGTTACTGCACAGTTTACTGTATTTTCATATTTGGCTATATCTTCTGACAATCTTAACATCTTTCTCTTTTCATATAACTGTATTAACAAGGATCATTACCTCTATGCAAATCCAATTTGAAAATATGTGGGCCGAAAAGTCACCTCACATCTAAGGATTTTATTACAATGTAAAATACACTGGGTCTTTATAAAGCCCAAGCTAAAATGCGAAAATAAATATTGGGATTATCGTACAATGTACTTATAAAGAAGATCCAATTATGACTTTACGTGTTTTTAAAATGTTGATACATCTTTTTTTTAATTTTTGTTAAGTTTATTTAGGTAATCTCTACAGTCAACAGAGAGCTCGAACTCACAACCCTGAGATCAAGAGCTGCCCACTCTTCCAACTGAGCTAGCCAGGACCCCCCAAAATGTTAATATATCTTAAATGTTTGATATTCTTGGGATTCCAAAGACAGTAAAAAAAAAAAAAAAAAAAAAAAGGAAAAGCTGACAGCTCAGAAAAACAAATGTAAAAGCCTTCATACAACTAGGGCACCAGGCTGGCTCAGTGGGTAGAGCATTTGACTCCATCTCAGAGTCATGAGTTCAAGCCCCACATTGGGCGTAGAACTTACTTTAAAAATAATAAAGCCTTCATACAACTAAAAATAAGAAATGTCTCAGTAAAGCCAAACATACATTGAACAGATTTTTGCTTTAAAATCACATTATTTTGCTTTCTCTTTAGTCCATAATCTTGTTGTCAATTACTGGTTGCGCCCCAAATTCATAATCAGCGTTTTAAAAAGGCTATCTACTTAAAAAGAAAAAAAAAAAAATCAGTAGATATCAAAGCACTACTAGAATTTGCTGCTGTAAGCAATAAAAGATAAACTGGGCTTGTCTAACAAAAACTTACGCATATAAACATTGAGTCATAACATGAAAACACTCTCAAGCCAACTTTAGAAATCAGCTATCAGAGTTTGCATCTAACTCTCAAGGTGGACCATTAGAGAAGACTTCCCCTATCCTCCAACAACTAAATGCAGTACTGAGAAAAAAAGAAGTAATCAGAAGTAATCAACCTACCAGTGCACTTATGCCCGTATACCTTTTCCTTCTTCGGCTTGGGTTAACTATGGCCCATCATTTATACACTAGGGTGTAGGGTGACCATATAAACTAGCATCTAAACTGGTGTCTAGTACTATTTTCTAAATAGCATTGGAAAAGAAACCTAAAAGTTAGAAGAAACCAGGTTCTTTAGATTTTTTTTTTTTTTTATTACTAGCACCACGCTCTAACCAACTGAGCTAACCGGCCAGCTGCCTAGATCTTTTTTTTTTTTTTTGAAGATTTTATTTATTTATTTATTTGAAAGAGAGCGAGAGCCAGGAGCGGGGTGAGGGGCAGAGGGAGAAGCAAACTCCTTGCTGAGCAGGGAGCCAGATGCGGGCTCCATCCCAGGACCCCGAGGATCATGACCTGGGCCAATAGCAGACGCTGAAGGGACTGAGCCACCCAGGCGCCCAGAAACCAGGCTCTCTGTGGAGCAGCTTAATTTCATGCCTTAGAGCAGGGAAAACAGTCATCAGAATATTTTCAAAAGCTCTGAGGTAATGTAAAGCCATAAAAGCAGCTCAAAAGAGAATCCCATAGACCAAATTATGACAAGTTGAGCATCTTTTTTTTTTTTTTTTTTTAAGATTTTATTTGAGAGAAAGCACATGCAAGAAAGCACAAATAGGAAAGGGGAGGGGTAGAGGGAGAAGCAGACACCCTGCTGAGCAGGGAGCCCAATGCAGGGCTCCAACCCAGGACCCTGGAATCATGACCTGAGCCAAAGGCAGATGCTTAACCGACTGAGCAACACAGACACCCCAAGTTGAACATCTTTAATGTCTGTTTTAATTACGTCAATTAAAACAAGTTAGGTCTGTGACACTGAGTCCACAGGATACTTTTTAAAGAGCTTGAATTTTTTTAATTCTTTTCTCTTAGAATAGCTAATATTATATTAGGTGTGAGAGTTGGAAAAACGTATTGCTATAAATATGTTTAACTGTATGAACGTTCTTAGGAAAGCACCTACAACTAGTGCAGCTAGTTACCTTTAAATAAAGGTGCTGAAAAAAGATTTGCCAGGTCTGACTGTTCCTTGTCTGTGAATGGGAACAGGGCATACAGTTCAGAGAGAGACCATTATCACTGAAGACCGTAAAAAACAAACTAGCCAAGATGTGTAGTAATAATAATTTTTTTTTAAAAAGCCAGATTTAAGTGGTCAGAAGCCTTACAGGTCTCTCAATTATGATCTTAGTAAACTACAGAAAAAATTAAGTATGAGACGCAGGCTCAGGACACACATACGTCCTGCTACTCTTCTCTCTCCTTTTTTTTTTAACATTTATTTATTTTGAGAGCACACACATAGGCCCTTGGAGGGCAGAGGGAGGGAGACTCCTCAGACTCCACGCTGAATGCGGAGCCCATGCAGGGCACAATCCCAGGACCCAGAGATCATGACCTGAGCCGAAATCAAAAGCAGGACACTTAACCAACTGAGCCACCCAGGCGCCCCTCCTTCTACTCTTCTTATAGCCATTTACTTCAAACTGATGTCATCTTGCCTCCCTCCTTGCTCTTATGTCCCATTATCTGCATCATCACCAACACATGCCTCACCTAGCACTTTGGTCTCTCAACTCCTCTTCTAAATCCTACCCCCACTACCACTACCCACATGCTCTCTCCATTACCAACAGGTCTCCCCACTAAACACACTTAAGCCACAGTGAGATTTCTTTAAGATTTTATTTTTAATGTAATCTCTACGCTCAATGTGGGGCTCGAACTCACTACCCCGAGATCAAGTCACATGTTCTACGGACTGAGTCAGCCAGGCACCCACAGAGTGAGCTTTCTAAAACCTCAATCTCCCCTATGGATTTCTTAAATAAAACCTATAGAAGTATTAGCCATAAAGAAAAAGATTGACAAACGTGACATTACAATTAGTAACTTCTGTTCAAAAGATGTCATAAGCTGGCAAAAAGGACTACCCAGGGTAGAAAAAGACTTTGCATCACACACCACTGGCAAAGAACTAGGAAAAAAACCAAAACAGGCAAAACCCTTGGAACACTTAAGCACGAGGAAATGTACATGACCAACACTAAAAGATGCTCAACTTCTTTTTAAAGCTTTCAACTGACCCTCAGAAAAAGTCTAAATGTCTTTGTGGCCTATCAGTCTGCTCATGACTGGATCCTTACACACCCTCTCCAAGGCTCCTGTCTCTTCTCTTCTATCACAATCTGCAGGACCTTTTTCCTGAACCAGCTTCCTAACACCCCCTTACTCCCACTGTAGCCTTGCTAACTCCTACCTATCTCTTGGGTCTCAGCCTGAAGAGCCAAAAGCCTACGCTGACACATAACCCCCCTTCCCCTGACCAAAGCTCATAGAGCTTATAAATCTGCTTCTGCTCCAAGAATTGCCTTTTTGCTTGTCCTATTCAAGGGTGTATCCAGGATCCGTAATGCCTAATTCTGTGCCTGGCAGAGTAGGTACATGGACATTTGTTGACTGAAGGCCTTTTAGCACGGATGCAAGAATAATCAATTCAGGGGCGCCTGGGTGGCTCAGTCGTTAAGCGTCTGCCTTCCCCTCAGGTCATGATCCCAGGGTCCTGGGATGGAGCCCTACATCGGGCTCCCTGCTCCTCCGGAAGCCTGCTTCTCCCTCTCCCCCTGCTTGTGTTCCCTCTCTTGCTGTGCCTCTGTCAAATAAATAAAATCTTAAAAAATAATAATAATAATCAATTCACGTTCAAATAAACATTATAATACACCTTGCATGTCTCATGATGAAATGATGAAAATTTTATGGAAAAACAGTCTGTTATGGAGGATGCAAATGTAGGGGAGGAAAAATGTTTTTCCCTCCATCCTTTTGAGTTCTTGGCTGAGACCCCCTTAGTAGTAAAAGGTTAATGAGAGAAAACCTAACAAAAGTTTAACGTGTATACCCCCGTATACACTGGATACTAAGGAAAACTGAGTAATTCACAGAGATAGCCCAAGTCACCACCTTAAATACCATCTGCAGCTAAAGACAAAAGAAAAATGGAGTGAGGGGGAGGGAGCGGACAGGTATGGGAGGCTACCAGGGAAGAACAGCAAACAAGGACTATGGTTGTTATGCAGATTTAAGTCAGAAGCTCTCCATTAGTTTCTCCTGATTTAGTCATCCATCTTTTCCTGGAGACACCCTTACAAACAGAGGTTTCCTTTATAAATTAAAATGACCCTTACAGAGAGTAACATTCGGTTACTTCTCGTATCTGCTGTTTCTCAGAAAAAATAAGCTCAGGGGTGCCTGGGTGGCTCAGTCAGTTACGCGGCTGTCTTCCGCTGGGGTCATGATCCCAGGGTTCTGGGATCGAGCCCCATGTCGGGCTCCCTGCTCGGGCGGGGGGGGAGCCTGCTTCTCCCTCTCCCTCGGCCTGCCTCTCCCCCTGCTTGTGCTCTGTCAAATAAAAAAATCTTTAAAAAAAAAAAAAAAGAGCTCAAAATAATCTGTAAGCCAGAGACACATCCTACTACTCTTCACACAACTATATAGTTAAACTCCCTGCCTAAAAGGGTCGCTTAAAGGAAACTAATGCCACTTAGGACTTCGGAAAATCTGTAGGACACCTAAAACTCACGACATTTTAAACAGCCTACTCAGAACCACTAACCAACTCTCTGATCTTGAAGGGAGTTTTTCACTTTTTCTAAACCTCTATTTCTTCATCCTTTCAAAGGGCCACCATTACCCTTTGTGCCTAATACAATACCTGGGATACAGCAAATGCGAGCTTTTCAATATGTCGCCCGCTGCTCCGACAAAAGGCCGGCCAAGCCGTGGAACAGCACGGAACTGCTCAGAGCGAGAACACCTCCCGGCAGGCTTCCCCACAATCGCGTCCGTATACCCCTGCCCAGCGCCAGACCACGGCCTTTAGAGTCTCACTCTCGACTCGGAAAATATTGCGGGGCCCCATCCTCCCATGCAATTGTCAACAAGAGACACCGTATCATAATATAGCATCTTTCTCAACTCCACACAATACTTCCAAAATTAATATAGCCTCTAAATTCATTTGTCTTGGTGCACGTTCGGCCTACCTATGGGATGACCTAGCCGATCCCAGCACTTTCTGCGCCCCTCCACCTGCCCCGCCCCGCCCTGCAACCCTCACTCGGACCAATCAGACTCCTCGGTCTGCGGCGTGACACACCCCCGGTGCGCTCAGCTCGCGGCCCACCCCCCCCCCCCGCACAGCCCACAAGCAGGCCAAGGGCCCACGGCTCCCAGTGTACAGGCGCCCGAGGCTCAAAACCAAACATCCAAGCGTGTTCTCCGAACGTCTGCTGGCCCTCAATTCCCTATCCCAGCTCCGAACGAGGAACCTCCTCCTCGAATCCCACTCACTGCACGCCGCGCCCCCACAGCCTCCGGGCTACAAAGCGTTCATCCTCCCCGAAGGCAGTCCTCTTTCCCGCCACCCCTCCCCCGCTGCAGGCAGGCACCAGCCCCTCCCCCAGCCCTGGGTGCGCACCCCGCACAGAGCTTGCAAAGCGCCTTTCTCTTCATGCCCCACCCCCAATGCTCCCATCTTCCCTTTCTCTTCGCTAACCCGGCCTCCCACCTGGTGGTACCCTTCTCTTCCTCCAAAGTCTGCGCGTCTCCTCCCCCGCTTTCTTCCTGCAGCCCATTTCCTCCTACCCTGTTTACAATCTACGCCCCCTAACGCCAAGGCTACAAACTCAGGCCCCGCACGCTTTCAAGCCAAGTATGCAGCCCCACCTCCTCCAAGCCTAAGGCCTGGCTGCGAACCCCCCCAAGTCCTCCAAAGCGAGCCTCCCTTCCCCAAGCTCCCTGCGCTCCCACCCCCGACGCCCCCCCAACCCCGCTACCTGGCGGGGACCGCAGGGGCGGCAGATCTCCGCAGCCCTCCATTGATGTTCCTCGCTTCCCGCGGCGACGCGGAGCCTGCCAAGGGCCCAGGCCCAGGCTCGGCCTCGCTCCAGGCCGCATCCCCGCCGGGAGAACGGGAGGCCCCGGTGGCTGCGGCGGCGCCGCCGCCTACACCTGAAGCCCTGACCGAGGCCTTATTAGCATTATTCAGCGCTGGAGACTTGGGGAAGAAGCTGTACAGCGTGCTCTGTCGCGACATAGCGACGGCCAGCGAGGCCCAACCGCTCTGTCGGACCGAGCCCTTGGAAGCACGGAATAAACCGCGCGGCGACTGCTGGCGGGAAATCTGGGGGGAGGCGCGCTGCGCCGGAGGAACACTGGCCCCAGCGGCCAATCGGCAGGCGCCCGGGCGTGCGCGGGCGGCGTCGCGGGCGGCGTCGCGGGCGGCGCGCGCCCGGCCCCGCCCTCTCGGGCCGCCGGGCGACGTGGGGCGGGGAGGGGGCGCCAGGCCGCGCGGGGCCCTAGCCCCAGGCGGCCGGAGCGGCGGTGGGTGGGCCTGGCGCGCTCGCTCCGTGGGGCCGATCCGGGCTGGTCTGAGCTGGAACGCCCGGGCCGGAAGCCGGGCGGGGCCGCGGAGCCCCCGCCTCGGGAAGCCGGCCCTCTCTGGAAGGGAAGCGGGCATGATGGGGCTGCGAGCGGGGGCCGCGCGGTACGGACATCACGCACTGCGTGGGCATGAGTGGCCTGGTTGCAGGAGGCGGACCCAAGGGCCGCGGAAAGACGCCCTTGCGGAGAAACGGCTTCCCGCGCCTGCATGAAAAATCCTGTGGTTAGAGCACTTCAGGGGAGGGGGTGGAGATTCAGGCTTATTCAGCGGTGGATCGAGTCTCCTGTTCATCTTGTATTCTCAGAACGTTGCCCTTAGTAGGCACTTGACACGCTTGCTAAACGGATGCTAAGTGGCAAGCACTTTACATGTTTATAATAAAACCTGCCAGCTACACGGAGCTTTCCAATTATTTTACATAGATTAATTAAATCTGCTCAGTAACTGAGGGAAGTAGTAAAGGGCCACAGTTCCTTATCTGAACCTTTTGGACCAGGTGTGTCTCAGGATGCAGAGTTTTTCAGATCTAGAAAGGGAACAGGGTGTGACTAAAGTTCCTATTCTCCAAATGCAAAAAAGAAATAGGAAGACTGACGGTTCTTTGGCCTTGATCCCAAATTATGAATAAGTAAGTGGAATCTAGAATCCTGGAAACCAGCCCCAATCAGCAACAGCTGTGCTTTGGTAAAAACCTATGTAAGATCAGCCCTTTGCTTTGTTCAGGGAGACAGTGTTCTGCCACAAGTTCTCCTTTGCTAGGCAAGAAAAAAACCCAGCATTGTTTCAAATATTTGAGAGGTGCTCTCTTCCCTTCATGGGTACAATATGTGTCACCCCCAGAGATTCTGGGGCAACACCCTGCAATCAATATTTCTGCAGCAAAACCTGTTTATTCACAGTAAGTGGGATAAATATGGACTATCAATAGCCTTGTAAACTCAGGTCAAAATTTGCTACCGAATGAGTTTGCCACAAAACTTTCCGTTTTCAGAGATTTTTTCATTTCAGAGTTGCAGGTAAGGGATTGTTGACCCGTATTATACCTCTACGGCTGTAAAAACTAAGGTACACGTGGGTCAAGTAATGTGCCCAAATCAAGCAGCTAGGAAGTGATGGAGTAGGGATTTTAATCCTGGGAAGTTGTTTCTGGAGTTGTGTGTTATTAACAGAAATGCTACACTGCCTTCAATTTCACATCACGTTATTTCACTTAATCCTCACAACCTTGGATTAGGTTGAACTGTATGAAATTGCCAATATCGAACCCTTTTTGAAGAATGAAAATCCTATTTCATTTGGTTCACCTTATCATTATTATTGCTTTACCAAAAGGAAATAGAGGCTCAGAGGGAACGAGCCAGTTATGAGACAGAAGTTAAGTGCCAGAGCTCTTAGATCAAGAGCTGGGCTCCAGCCCAGCCCACCAGCCAGGGAACTGAGCAATTTTACTTCTCTGAACTTGTTTCTTAATTGTTATTGAACACGATACTAACTTTGGGCCGAATTTTGGAGACTACAGTTAGATGTCTCCCAAAAACTTCATTAAGACTTTAAAAAGCAAGAAGTCACATATCTTAGAATCATCAAACAATATTTTGGTAGTTGAGATCACCCAGCCATCTCCAGAAGGCACATACTGTTTGTAAATATAAATGAAGAACACCCAAATAAGCACAAACAGAACGAGCTACTTACCCAGAGCTTGCTACAGCAAGGGAGTCGGCTACCGTCATGGGGCAGTGATTCCAGCACAGGCTAAGGAGTAGGAAAGCTTCATGGTGAACAGAGGGAAGGCTTCAGGTGTGCTCTGATTGGAAGTAGCTGGCATGGGGAAGCTAGAGATGGGCTAACTAGAAGTGGAGCATCCTTTGTGATTGATTTGGGAAGCCTATTTAGTTTGCTCTGATTGGTCCTGAGTTGGAAGAGGTGACAAAAAAAAAAAAAAGAGAAGCTGACCAGTCATTCACCAAGTCCTGCCGGTTGAGCCAATTGCTGCAGAGGTCATGGGTTCCTGCAGAGGTTGTGGTTTGGCTTCAATCTGCAGCAACCAGCCCCGGGAGCCATACAATATCCCCTATAACCTTTCAGTCTCTGCCAAATGTCAGTGGTGGTGGCTGACTCCTTTGCTGTAGCAAACTGAATAGTGTTTGCTTGTTCTCATTTGGATGGTCCTATTTCCACATGTCTGACAGAAGAAGCTTCCAGGCCGAGGGAACAGCTGCTAAGTGAAGAGCAAACACCCTGAGTTTGGGAATAGCAAGGCGGCCCAATTGGCTAGAGAATATGCTGGGAGCTGGGAGAAGCAGCCAGACATGAAGTCAGGGAGATCATCTGAGCCCTTATGGGACTTTTGGCTTTGACTCTGAACTGGGGAGCCATTGCAGATTTTGAGCAGACCAGTGTCCTGATGTGATGCAGACTGCTATGTTGATAATAAAGGGCAGTCTAATAAACAGTAACCTAATTCAGCTCTATTGTTCTCAACAGAAGAAAGTGTGGAAATAGGGAGGGCATGGTCTGCATAAAGCCTAAGAAAAAAAGAGCCAGAAGAGCAAGAGAAATTAGTGGTATTTATATCCAAAATTGTGGATGTATTTACTGTGGGAATAACTCATGAGTGGGGGAGGGTAAGATGTCCCTCAAGAGTTAATCATATGTGCTCTGCACCTGTGCTCCCCAAGCTCATGGAACTCCTCCTCCAACTGAGTCCTTACCGTATGCCAGGCTACTGATGTTGGCATAAGGGATACAGTCACGAATCGGACGGGCATGTCCGGAGGAGGTACAGACTACGGAGAAAACAAGCCTGGTCCCAGCAGACTTGTAGATTCGGTTGCATCCTTTCTGATAGGGATCAGGCTAGGACCATGTTCCCAAACTGGGCAGCAAGGCATCCCAGAGAACACAAGCAAATTCATAGGGGCACCAGGGGTATTTTAAATTTTCAAGGGAAACTCAGCAACATCTGTCGGACACCATGCAAAACTACTAACTTCAGGGAGTTCACAGTTTTAACATTAAATCCTGTTAGATTGCTTGTGGCAATATTACTGGGGAGGAAAACCAACATTTTCTCTACCTTCTTAGGTTCACTACTTGGGAGTCTGAATTTAACTGACAAAAGGCAGATCGGCAAGAGAAAAGAAACCAAACGTTTATTTTTTGTATGCAGTGCACATACATGTGGGAGTACTCAGTGATGAGTGACAGAGAAGTGGTTAGAGTTTCGGGTTTATATATCTAACTTAGTGGACGAAAAGAGAGGAGGAAGAACAAATGGTTTCTTTAGGAAAGACACATGGTGGGGGAGGGGTGCCTGGCTAGCTCAATCAGTAGAGCATGCGATTCATGATCTCGGGGTTGTAAGTTCAAGCCCCATGTTGGGTGTAGAGATTACTTAAAAATAAAATCTTTTTTACAAAAAGGAAAAACAAACGGTTTTTTTACAAAAACAAACAGGATATAGAAAAGTTGTGATAATTGTTTATGCAGGTACAAGTGTCCTTTTTCATGGCCTTGAAACTCCCTAGGAGCAGAAATATATGACAGCTTCATTTCTCAGAAGTTGCTTTTTTTTTTTAGATTTTATTTATTTATTTGTGAGAGCTTGAGCATGAGTGGGGGAGGGGCGGCAGAAGAAGGAGAAGCAGACTCCCCACTGAGCAGGGAATCTGACAGGGGGGCTTAACAGGTGCCTCCACCGGGACCTCCACATGGGGCTCAATCCTAGGACCCCAAGACCATGACCTGAGCCGAAGTCAGGTGCTTAACCAACTGAGCCACCCAAGCGCCCCAGAAGTTGCTGCTTTTAGTCAGATACAGGAAATCCTAAGAAGGCTTCTTTCTGCATCTATTGAATCTCAAATGTCTTCAGCTTAAAATATTTATACAAATTCTAGGGTTTTGAGTGGATCCCCACACACCATATCTTTGTGAAGCTGAGTTTTTGGTGTTTTCTGCGATAAAAAAGCAAGTACCGTGTGTGATAAAAAGAAACAGGCCCCAAATGGTGTTTCTTGGGCCAGGCCAAGTCACCAAACCAGGGCTTAATACTTAACCTAACTGCAGTTTCAACCTTCTCCAGAAATTAAGTTTCAACCTATCAATCAGGAGTTTTCTTTCTTTTTTTTTTTTTTAAGTTTTATTTTTATTTAAGTAAACTCTACACCCAACTTGGGGCTCGAACTCACAACCCCGAGACCAAGAGTCACATGCTCCTCCAAAAGAGCCAACCAGGCCCCCAAGAGTTTTCTAACAAGCACCACTGAGGTAATCTGCCTCATGGGCCCTCTCCATCCCCACCCACCCAAAGGAAGAAGTAATCTGCACAAAAAGGCCCACTGCTCTTCCCCTAAGGAAAGGTGGTCTTGCCTGAAGCAATCCTTCCTTTTGCTGGTAACTTTCTTGCCCCACCCACTTCCTACAAAACCTTTCCATTTTGTCCAACCCCTCGGAGCACCCGTCTACTTGCTAGACAGGGTGCTGACCATTTCATGAATCATTTAATAAAGCCAAATTTTTTTTAAGATTTTATTTATTTATTTGACAGAGCGAGACACAGTGAGAGAGGGAACACAAGCAGGGGGAGTGGGAGAGGGAGAAGCAGGCCCCCCGCTGAGCAGGGACCCTGATGCAGGTCTCCATCCCAGGACCCCGGGATCATGACCTGAGCTGAAGGCAGACGCTTGACGACTGAGCCACCCAGGCGCCCCTTAATAAAGCCAATTAGATATTCAAACTCACTTGCTTAAATTAAAAAAAAAATTAATTTAATTTTACTTTTAAGTAAACTCTGCCTAACATGGGGCTTCAACTCTACAACTCTGGGGTCAGAGTTGCACGTTCTACAGACTGAGCCAGCCAGGCACCCCTGAATTTCGTTTTTTAACACATGAGAAAAATTAATGTGGAATGAGGGTGATGGGGTCCAAATCTGATCCCAGAGTTTGAGAAGTTGTACATTGCCCAAGCAGCTCACATCCCATTACTAGGTATAGGTTATTTAAGAATGAAATACAAGGGTGGGGGGGCGCCGGGGTGGCTCAGTCATTAAGCGTCTGCCTTCAGCTCAGGTCATGATCCCAGGGTCCTGGGATCGAGCCCCGCATCAGGCTCCTTGCTCAGCCGGAAGCCTGCTTCTCCCTCTCCCAATCCCCCTGCTTGTGTTCCCTCTCTCGCTGTGTCTCTCTCTGTCAAATAAATAAATAAAATCTTAAAAAAAAAAAAAAAGAATGAAATACAAGGGACACCTGGGTGGTTTAGTCAGTTAAGCGTCTGCCTTCGGCTCAGGTCATGATCCCACAGTTCTGGGATCAAGTCCCCCGTCGGATCCCTTGCTCAGCTTCTCCCTCTGCCTGCCACTCCCCCTGCTTGTGCTCTCTCTCTCTCTCTGACAAATAAACATTTTTTTAAAAGAATGAAATATGATTTTTTAAAATTTATGTTTATTATTATTTATATATTTATTATTTATTTTCAAATAGCTATGAAACTGATAGGACATAAATCTGGTGTATGGACATAAAGCTTAATAAATGGAACTGTTAAGTATTTCTTTAGGATGGGGGGGTGGTGGTGAAGACAATACTGAGATATTAAGAGCACCAGAGGTTTAGGACTTAGCGGTTAAGGGCTCTGCACTCAAACTGCACTCAAGCTCTGTACTCAAACTGGATGCTTCAGATTCCAAATAAGCTACTTAGTAACTGCAGGCCTTTGTTGGGCAAGCCATACAATCTCTCCCCGTGCCTCTGTTTCTTCACCTTTTAAATGGGAATGATGATAAGAGGATGTCCTTTATGGGGTATGATGAGGATTGAGTGATAGGACACTGTGAAGTCCTCAGCCCAGCACCTGCCACAGTAGGAACCCCAGATAAATGAGACCCTTATATAGAGAAAGCTCTGAGGATTTTCCAGAAGAATGCAATAATCTGTCTGTGTTCTCTCTCCGCCCATCCCAGGAACAGACTGACTCAACAACCCTTGCCTCAGTCTTGGGCTTTGGGAGGTAAAGTCAAGTCCTAACCCAATCAGCCCGTGATCACCAGAGACTTGCCTATAGTCTGACAAAGTCAGGTTTCTTTGGCCAGTGGCAAGGAAGGAGAGTCCATAGCACAACAGGAACCGTGGGGCAGCTTGTCCAACAAAGGAGAACCTACGGTTGTTGAGGGGCGGGGAGGGTGGAGGTTAGGAGACATCTACCTGAAGCCGTGTTCGGATGGGCTCAAAGTAAAGCCAAAATCTAGACTGCAAAATGGACCCACGGCCACGCTTCCTTGGAAACCACTAAGTTAAGATAGATGTAGAATGGTGTGTCCAAAAAGCCCTTACCTAATGCTGTCCACCTGGGTTGTAAACTGAAGTTGCTTCTCTGGGTCAAAGTGAATTAGACACTGCAGGCAAGAGTGGGGTGTTTCGTGCCTGCTGATACCAAGAGCAAAGTTTCTACGGTCTATGGCCCACAGACCATAGGTCTGAGTTTCTGGTCATAGACCAGACCGCAGCTGGTCTGTGAATTTTAGAGACCAAGATCTCTCCGTGAGGGAGTGCTAGGTGCCGCTGAGGCTTGCTGGCCTTCAAAGAAACAGTGTTTCCTCTCGAACTTTGTAGCTGGCTTCATCTCTGTTACCCTGCCCTGTGAATGGCAGGGCACATTTTTAACTTCGCGTTCCTTGCTCATTTTTACTTTCTCAATCCCCAGAAAGAAGGAGGGGAGGAACTGTGTGGCAGCCAGATGGGAGAACGGAGCTCCAGTCTGCCTTCCGGGCAGCGAGGGGGCTGACATCAAAGGCACGTGTGCACACGTCCAAGTGCCCAAGGTGTGGCAGAGGCCCTGAGTGACTTGCTGGGACGTCGGGGCCTAGACCCCCCCCAGGGAGAGAGAGCAGGCGGCTCTCCGTTCCTCCCCGCCCCAGCATTCTTCTCACACCTAGAACAGCAGGGTGGGGAGTGCTGACGCCGGCCTTTCCCTGGCCCCCAGAGCCGTCCGGCTGGATGGCTTTTCCAACAACTAGAGAGCCCCTTGCTCGTTTCAGAGGGCCTCAGCCTCTGATCTCCAAAGTCTGGCCCCAGCCTCCCTTCCCGGCTGACGGCAATCCTGTCCTCTGCCTTCGCTGCTTACTGTTCAACCTTGGGGACCCCACATACAAGTCGTGGCAGCATGAGAAGATTACTTGCACTTGAGCCTCGGGCTCCCGATCTGATCAGTGGGGATCGACTCATTCCCACCTCACAGGATCATTGGGAAAATGGAATGAGATAAAGTCAACAGACTACCGAGCACATAGATACCAGTCCCTCCCTCCCGCATACCTTCTCAGCCCCTGCCGTGCTCTTGCCCACTTCTCTTCACCAACCCCAATCCCAGCTCACCCGAAGTCCTCACCTCCTCTGAACACACTGTCTCCAGATCAGGAGAGCTGCAGTTTCGAAGAATGGCTTCTTCAGGTCGAAGCCGTAGTTGGTGAGTGATCGGTGAGCTGTGGGGCTGACGGCTGTGGCATGCATCTGATCCTTGTGATACGCCTCAGCTTGTCGGTTGCCATTTCATGGTGAGCCACAGAATGATGGAACTAGATGAGCCCCGTGGGGCCCCGCTCGGGACTCCAGAGTTAGTATACAGATTATTTTAAGCTGAAGACATTTGAGATTCAGCAGATACAGAAAAAAATGCCTTCCAGAACTTCTCTTATCTGACTAAAAGCAGAAACTCCTGAGAATTGAGGACGGCCATAAATTACCTCTTTGGTGTGGGTCTGCTCCCAGGAGACAGACCAAGAGCAAACATGCCCTCAGTCCCCTCCCCAGGGAAGTTTTATGGTTCTGAATGAAGACAGAAAGACCATGGCACCTGCTTAAACAAACATCATCGCAGACTTTCTTATCTCAAGTCTGTTCTCCTAAAAACCCATTTGTCTTTCCTAAAGAGATTTGTTTGCTCTTCCCATAGGAGCCTTTTCTCCCCCTTTTTCCTACTAAATTAGATACGAAAGCCCCAAATTCTAACCACCCCTTCGAGTTACTCACTGAGCACTGCCCCCTGCAGAAATAAGCTCCGTCTGTTCTCTTGCTGATCTGTCTTGTCAGTCTCATTGCAGGCTCCATTCACTTAACAGACATAGAGGACAAGTTTTCCCTCCTCACAAAGATTCTCTCCTTCACCAAATTTAGGCAGGCTCCTCTGCACTCCCTCCTCAACTAGGCCCTGACTTTTTAGACTTCCTGTTCATCTCTGTATTGTCCAGTTTTAGCAAGAATCCTGCTGAATAGGTTTAGTGAAAATCCCCTGCTGTTGGTCTGACCACTCTTAATATCTTTTCACTCTGGCCTGCCTTCAGCAAAAATCCTGCTAGGCCAGTTTAGCAAAGAATTACCCTATCAGTAATTTTCTATCCACTGACTACCCCCTGCTCCTTGGCAATAAATCCCTACTTTTCCTTATAGCATTCAGAACTGAGCATAATTCTTCCCTGCTACAAAACCCCACTGTAATAGCCCCTCTTGAATAAAGTCTGCCTTACCATCTTTAGTAAGTGTCCTGAATGAATCTTTCTTTAACACCCCATTCCCCCACCCAAAGCCCTTATCATCTGGGCCAATCCCTCACTGCATAAAAGGAGAAACTGAGAAGTTAGGCAATTAAACAAGAGAGGGAATAGGAGGGACGCCTGGGTGGCTCAAGTGGTTAAGCCTCTGCCTTCTGCTCAGGTCATGATCTCAGGGTCCTGGGATGGAGCCCTGCATCCAGCCCTGCATCACATGGGGTTCCCTGCTCAGTGGGGAGTCTGCTCCCTCTGTCCCTACCCCTGCTTCTTTTGCACTCTCTCTCTCAAATAAATAAATAAAATCTTTTAAAAAAAGAGAGAGATAGAGTAAGAGTTTGGATTCTGGGACGCAGACCTACCACTAACCAGCCACGTGACCTCAGACAGGTTACTTAACTTGTCTGTGTTTGAAACAAGAGGCACAGCGATAATATGGGCAAATAACAACACCCATCTCACAATATCCATCTCTAATGTTGTGAGAATCAAAGGAGTTACAACTGTCCAGCAGAGTAAGCACTATATAATAATTGGGTTTTTTTAAGGTGCTTGCTTGAGGACACTCAATTAATTAATGATGAGAACTGAAATGAACACACTTTCCTGTCCCTGTGTTAAACAATACCAGAACCAAGCAAAAATAATCCGGATGTTTGCTCCAGGAAATATCTGCTACTAAAAGATAAGATTGTAAATTAACTAAGCAGTTGACTGATCAGGCAGGCCGGGTCTGAGAGGGGGTCCTAGCCAAGAGGACTCCTGGCTTCTTGAAAGAGGGAAATCAGATATGAGCCAGCAGTGAAAGCACAGTTTATTGAAGATCGATCGATCGATCTTTCTTTCTTTCTTCCTTTCTTTCTTTCTATAGAGAGAGAGATGGAGATGGATAGATGGATCATTCGGGAGTCTTGTCTTTGCCTAGGGTCTGGGGTTTTTATTGGCTATTGAGGTCTGGTGCATATGTCCTCTTAGGCATCCAGGAACTGGTCAGAACAAGGATAGGGTCCAGGTGTCCTTTGTAAGTCATTCATTCCCTGAAGCCAGGGGTCTTGGCATCAAGGTGTTTGGAGTCAGTGGTCTTAGAGAACGTTTATGACCCCTCTGCTCCTTCACTCCTTGGATGTTATCCATCATGCTGGAAGATTCCAAAGATAGCATTATCTCTTGGTCCCTTACAAGGAGGACATATGCTATTCGCATTATAAGACATGTGTACAGTGGGGTGGGGGGGCAGGTCCCAGCAAGAATAGAAGCTGGAGTGAAGGGGGAAAAATGGCTTTTTTTTATGGGGTCCATTCAATTTCCCTGTCTTACTACAGTTTGTTCACCAAGACTCTTTCAAGACCCTTGCTTCTAGGACCCACCAATCCTTTAAGTCATAAACTCTGCCTCACCCAACCACTTTCCTCCCTTGCAAGACCCAACCTCGCAAGACTTCTTTCTGGAGTTCTAAAGCCATATATCCCACCGCCTGGTTGTCTCGGAGGCGTCTCACACTTAACATGTTCAAAGTTGAGTTCTTGATCCCTCCTCCCAGTCTGTCCTCTGCCTCTTCTCCATCTTAGTAAGCGGCATCTCTGTGTGCACCCAGTTGCTCAAGCCAGAAACCTGGATACCTCCTCTCCCTTATTCTCCACATCCAAAGCCTCGGCAACTTCTTCCAGCTCCACCTCCACACACAGCACAAAGCTGTCCCCTCCCTTCTCTCCACTAATGGTGCTGTCCTCCTAACCGGTCTCACTGCTTGTCTCCCTAACATTCACCCATTCCCCCTGCAAGAGGCAGAGGGACCTTTTAAAAGCAAAAATCGGGGCACCTGAGTGGCTCAGTCGGTTAAATGTCTGCCTTCGGCTCAGGTCATGATCCCAGGGTCCTGGGATCGAGCCCCGCATCGGGCTTCCTGCTCAGTGGGGAGCCTGCTTCTCCCTCTGCCCCTCCCCTTGCTCATGATCTTTCTCTCTCACACACACACTCTCTCTCTCTCTCTCCAAATAAGTAAATAAAATCTCAAAAAAAAAAAAAAATAAAAGCACAAATCCTGTCTGGCTGGATGCCTCCCCAACACGCACACACGCACACACAGCTGGAACATCCTCTGCAGTTACTGCTTGGCCCTCATCTTGGTCCTTTCAAGATGGACTCACTCTGTGTCATAGATGCTCTTCCCCAATCAGATTGGAGGTGCCCGAGAACTAGGGCGCAGCACTAGAAGTTCACACTGTCTGCTCAGGTCATGCCTAATGGCCAGTCTTCTTCCAGGCCGGCCTTCCTCTGGCCATTTTGGTGCCTGATGCGTGACATCTCTGCCTCCAGCCCGTCGTGCGTGCCGCTGCTTCTCCCTGCATTGTGTGCTTTCTTCCACTTGCCTCATCCTTCTTTATTCTTTAGGAAGCTGCCCTGACATTCCAGGCAGGGCTGGGTGGCTCTCTGAGCTCCCACCACAGCCTCCTCACCTGTCACAGTCTCTTTCTCCCACTAGGCTGCAAGGGCCTGGAGGGTCTGGGTTTCCAACTGTGCACATCCTCGGCACTGCATATATGTATGTTTGATGCTGCAAACGAGAGGCTGGCTTGGGCATTCTACTACCCTAGCAAGACACACAGCTTCATAACGGACTGTTTGAGATGGTGTGGACAGGGTTAAGAGCAATCAGTGAAGCACGCCGGGGTAAGCAGTAGTAAGCAAAGAGACCAGGAGAGGGCACCTCAAAATATGTCACATTGCCATAAAGATTATTTTGAGCTGAAGATAGCTGAGAATCAACAGATGCGGGAAGAGTTCTCTGTCCTCGCCTGAATTCACATAAAAGTAGGGCATCCATTTCCCTAGTGAAGGTATCCCCCTCTCCTGGATCAGGAGTAACTCTTATCATCAGAGACAGAGATTCAGCACCGAGAGGACCTGCATACACAAAACTTGCTAAAATAACTGGTATCTTCTACTTGTTTCCCCCATATATTTCCTAGTCACGACCCTACAATTTATCATCCCTTCAAGCCCAAACCCTCTTTCCTTTGTTAAAATGGTAATTAAGCTCCGGGGTCAAACACTTCTCTGAATTTTACTTCTTTTCTGGGACTGCCCTTGCATGCAAATATTAATAAAAATGGTGTGCCTTTTCTCCTGTTAACCTGTCTTTTGTTAGTTTAATTTGCAGGCCCCCAGATACTTAATGTAAGAAAGGTTTTTCCCTCAAGCCACTACGCCCTAGGCCTAAAAGGGCAAGGAAAAGAGCCCTTCCTGGAACCAACGGAGTAGGAAAGAGTGTCCACAAAGCTGTGGCCTCAGGTAGAGGAACACAGCCACTGCCAACCCTCAGACCAGTGGCAACTCCCTTCCCCCTCTATCTCTTGCTAGTGACCCTCCCCTCCTGACTGACCTGAATCCGAAGCTTGAGGACAAGGGAGCCCTGGTGAAGCAGTCAGCGTGCGGGTGCCGAGTGGGGAGGAGGCAGGTGGAGAATACATATGGAGGGAAGAAGGGGAATGAGCGTACAGGAACCTAAGTGGGGACTCTCTGAAGTTCTGTAGGGCCCTGGGCTGCGTGCAGAGAGCCCAATGAGTCCTGCCAGTGACACCTTCGGGGGCCAAACATACACAGAAAAGAGTATGACAAGTCAGCTGGGTCCAGTCAGCAGAGGCGCCCCTGGAAAGACACCCTTACGACCACCCCAAGATCTTCTGGCTTCTGCGGTCCTCAGAGGAAAGGGCCAGCAGGTGGGCTTCCTTAGGGCCTGGGGTGGAAGCCACTCTGGGTGCTTTGGGGCTGTTTTTGTCCAGGCCAGCCTCCTCAGCAGCCCTGAGAAAGGGAGGCCCACGTGGACTGTTTGTGACCTTCAGGACATGACATATCCTGCCACCGAGTAGGACAAAGTGAAAATCTGGGGGAGAAATGAGTCTCCAAGGGAGAACATACGGACCCTCTAAACACCAAGCAGATGTACTAAAAAGCAGATGTACTAAAAAGCAGATTTACACAAAGGTAACTCATAGAACTCCACCCTGGAAAGGGACTCCCTGAAAATGGTTTTAACCATAAGCTCTGCTCGGGTGCTGCCTTCGGTTAGGATTTGACTCCCCGAATGTTGGAGTGGGCAGGGGGGTCAGGGGACCCGGTGGGCAGCAGGGAGAAGGGGGAAGAATTCCCGCAGTTCTTCCTTTGGGCCCTGGAAGATTTAGGAGCTTGAGGATCTGCTCTTTGCAGGACAGCCGCCTGGGGGCGATAGAGCGGCGGGCCCAGAGTGGGGAGCGGATCTCCAGTCCAGCCGAATGGATTGAAAGCGCTCGCAGGTGGCTCTGAGCCTGGCCCGCCCCGCTTCCCTGGGTGCACTCGGCTCTCAGTAGAGGTCAGAACTCAGAATACATGTCCGCCGCTGAAGGCCCAGGCCCCACCGCGGGGTCTGGGCTGCTGGGGCTGCAGGGCGGCGCGCGGCCACCAGGGGTCACTCTTCGCCAGTCGCTCAAACCAGGGACCGTGTGCGGGCTTTACCCCGACCTCCTCCGGGACCGCCGCTCCCTGCGCTCCCAGGCCTGACCCCCCATCCATTGATTCAGTGCCAGTACCCCGCACCCCTTGTCTTGCGCCCGTGGGGCAGGGAAGGGGTGTTCAAGGAAGTAGGGTCACCAGGTAAACTACAGAACCCCTAATTAAATTTGAATTTCAGATAAGCAACGCTTTTTAAGTATGTCCCACACAAGTTTTGCTAAATTTGGCGACCTAGTTTGGAGTCAGACCCTTGCATTTAGATTCCAACCTCACCATTCACTGAGTGACAGGAGCAACGCTCCTCACTTTTCTGAACCTCAGTTTCCTTATGTATAAAATGGGCAATGATACTTAATCACAGAGTAATGTGAAGTCTGTTGTTTCAGCTAAGGGTTCAATACACTGTAGCATGTTCACATTTCTCAGAAGCTATTGGTTCTTGACTTTAGAGATGCAGTATCTAAAAGCTGACCAGAAAGTGGAGACTTGCCAGAGACCAAAGACAGCAGGAGGGGAGAGGCAGGGGCAGGAGGCTGAACTGCACCCCCAGGGTGAGAACTGAGGCCATCTACACCCACCAGCCTTACAATCCACCTTAACATGACTTTACCCGTCCACTGTCTTTATTAACTGACTTTACTATTATAGGAAACTCTTGCCAAAAATGGTAAAAGTTTCAAAAAATTTTATTGTTCATTCCAGGAAATGCCTGGAAGGCTCATTTAAATTTAATCCCCCCTTGGGGCACCTGGGTGGCTCAGTCAGTTAAGCGGCTGCCTTCGGCTCAGGTTGAGATCCCAGGGTCTTGGGATGGAGTCCTGAATCGGGCTCCTTGCTCAGCGGGGAGCCTGCTTCTCCCTCTGCCTCTGCCTCTCTTCCTGCTTGTTCTCTCTCTCTCAAATAACTAAATAAAATCTTTAAAATTAATTGATTAATTAATTAATTAAAATCCCCCCTCCCTAACCCAGAATCATTTTTGGTTTTCACTATTGGAGAGGGAAGGGCTACTGGCATCTAGTGCCTGCTGGCCAGGGATTCTGTTAATATCTTACCATGCACAGGACGGCCACAGAGAATTATTTAGCCTAAAACGTCAAAAGTGCCAAGGTTAAGAAACTTCTGAATTAAATGAACATCAAACTGTTCGATTCTTCAATAGGGAATGTCAAGAGACACCTTACTTCCCAAGACTCTTCAAAATCTTCGCCTCCAAACCCTTGCCTTGCTGTGTCCATCCATCCTAAATTCCTGTAATGTGACTCTCTCACCCAGGTCTAATTAAGTCCCTGCACTGAAATATCCACTGAATTAAACCAGCCTTGGCCCTTTCTCCTCCAAGATGCTCCTAAGACCGGAGACTTAGGAAACTATTGGCTATAGCTTAAAGCCTCATTGGCTGTTTGTGATTGGTAGTGTTTGCCTTGCCATGTTGAGAACAAACTTAACTTTGACCATTTTGATGGTCATTCCAAGAGCAGGCGTCCCACAGGCACCTCCCCTGCGTCACCTGGTTGTAAGACACGCGGCTCAGGGGTCTCCGCTCCTGTGTGGGAGGATGAGGAGGGTGGGGATCCAGCCCTGCTCTGGGGACAGGCCCAACACCCCCTACCCCCCGAATGGGCACACCCCATCATTGCAGCCTCCTATCTACCCCCTTGGGCCTGCCCCCATGTCCAGACTGTGCAGACCCACCCAGATTCAGACTGGCATACAGGAGACCTGGGTTCTCTCTCTTTCTCACTCTCCAATTAACCCTGGGGGAGAGCTCTGGAGGTCTTTCTGTATCTGATGAGACCCAAAGTGCAAGGCACTCTGAAGATGACAGACGAAAGGAATGGCCCCATCCTTCAAGTGAGTTCCAACTCCCTGGCCTGGCTCGTTTAAAAATGATTGAGAGAGAAAAGGAGGGGCGCCTGGGTGGCTCAGTTGGTTAAGCGACTGCTTTCGGCTCAGGTCATGAGTCCCTGGATCGAGTCCTGCATGGGGCTCCCTGCTTGGCAGGGAGCCTGCTTCTCCCTCTGATCCTCCCCCCTCTCATGTGCTCTCTCTCTCTCTCTCATTCTCTCTGTCTCAAATAAAAAAATAAAATCTTAAAAAAAAAAAAAGAAAGAGAAAAGGAAGGAAGAAGTAAAAAAGAGGAAGCACCCATTCTCAACAACAGAAGCACCTGGTTCCCGACACCTGTTAACATTGGGCGTGTTTCCTTGTAGCCTTTTACTTATGCATGTAACGTAGGATCATAGCCCCGGGACAATGTCACCTTCTTTTCCCACATAGGGCCTGTATAAGGAAACCCAAATCAAAGTCTGCAAAGGCCTCAAGGTTACAAAGTTGAAACCTAAAGACAACCAATCACAAATGGCCAACTAGGCTTTAAGCTATAACCAATCAATAATTTCCTTACTTTGCTTCTGCCTTTTCTCTATCAGGTCTCTCCCGAGTTCCCATCCATGGAGTCTCCAACCACTTCCAGCTTGGTGCTTCCAAATTCCAATCAAGTTTTACTCAAATAAACTCTTAAAATTTTTAATATTTTTTTATTTATTTGAGAGAGAGAGAACAGAGTGAGCGAGAACACGAGTGGGGGGAGAGAGGCAGATGGAGAGAGGGAAGCAGGCTCCCCACTGAGCAGGGAGCCCAACCCAGGACTCAATCCCAGGACCCTGGGATCATGACCTGAGCCAAAGGCAGACGCTTAACCGACTGAGCCACCCAGATGTCCCTCAGTCTATCTTTTAACAAGGTCAATGGCTTCAAAATATTACATCAAGTAGATATAACCTAGTGTTTACTTAAGAATTCTCCTAGACTGGATACTGCTTTCTATTTTTTACTATTGTAAATAATACTGCAATGAACATCTTTGAGCAGAAGGCCCACTTTCCCCTTCCTCTAGTTATTGGTGTGTGATCAAGCCCACCAGCGAACAGTTTGCTTCTTGAGCACAGTGAGTACCTCACTTATGTGTCCTTTTTACCCCAGTCCTTAGTCGAGAGCTTAGCACACAGCACATATTCAAAACCTGTTGGCTGATTGGGTGATGGTCATGAGGTTGACCTGCAGGTCTCCACCCTCCTAGTCCTTGTGTGACTTTTGCCTTTATTTGGCTGCCACAAGCCATATGATCCCCTTCTCACAAGACTTTGGTTTGACTCACATCACCTCCCCAGGTTGTCTTATCCTTTATCCACATCACTGATGCTTGATTCTGCCTGGAAATTGAAGTCATCTGGGGAGCTTTAAGGAAAGCCGGCTCTGGATTTGTCTCTGGAGAGTCTGATATAATTGCTCTGGGGGTGGGGTCCAGGGAGGGTGCTTTTTAAAAAGCTCAGCAAATGATTGTAAGAGCAACCACAGTTGAGAACTCCTGAATTAAATAGTCCTTGAGGTCCCTTCCAGCTTTCATGACCTGTGATCTTTGATCGGGTCAGGTCAATGAAGCATGGACTCTATCAGATTGCTCTGGGGAAATAGAGTATATTAATAATTATTTCTAGGAGTATACAGTTAAACTCTGGGAATCTCAAGGGCAAACATTCATAATCCTTCTCCATCTTCTGGAAATATCCTGGCTCTCCATCACTCCCTCCAATTAATGGCCCTTCAAAGATTGAAGGCCAACCCAGCCTCTGACTATTTACATTTCACAGATGGAGAAGGTCTGAAGGCCATCAGGGGTCCAGCTGCTGGTGGAATCTGGAGGGGGAGCCCTGTGTTTTTAACAATTCTGCTTATGGTGCCTTGGTCTATTGAATATTTTAAGCTGAGGGAATTTGAGAAAGGACAATCGCAAGAGGGACTGCCTGACCTTCCCCTCACAGAAAACCCTCATGTGAGAGGTGCCCTGCCTCTACCAGGAGGCAAGGAACATTCCTATCTCCAAGGATGGAGGAACAGCCAGGAGGAATTGGAACAAACTATTGTTGCTAACTATCGCCCAGCTGACTACCCGCGCTGCCTTATCACATTTTTTCCCATGACTTTCCGCTCTTCGTCAAACCCAGCATAAAGACACTCTGGTCTGAGTACTTCTTCAGGCCCTCATTTCCTTCTGAGGGCTCTTCTGTCCTGTAAAATTTACATCGAGTTAATTTGTGTGCTATTCTCTTGTGAATCTGCCTTGGGTTACAGAGCCCCAGTAGAGAACCTAGAAGAAGAGCTGTCTCTCCTCCCCTGTGATCCCACCACGATGACTTTGATTCTTAAAGGTTTTCCTTGTGTCATTAATGGCAGAAAGGCCGGAAAGGGGTCTCAGCCTCCCATTGTGGTCTTCCCGAGCCTTAGGCAGTAAGCTGCGAAGACAGGAGGGTACCAGGGATTAGGAGGGAGTTAGTGGAGGGCAGAAATGGGGGATGCAGCTGTTGAGGAGGCAGCAGGAGCGGAGCAGGCCGGGAGAGGAGGCTGTGCCTGTCAGCAGAGGGCCAGAGCCATTCAAGTCAAACAGTAAATGAGTTTTTCTAACAGCTCATTCCCTGATTCAGTAGTGAAATATTGCCTGGATGTACTCGAATCACCTTCAGGGGATTGTGAGACACCCCCAAAGAGATTAAAGTAATTTCCCTAGAGATTCCCATGATTTAATGATAGCTCAATAAGGAATGAAAAAAGAAAACACTGCCATATATGAGAAAACAATTATTTCCTCCTGCTTGTAGGCAGACACGGGACACTGTAGAGGCAGGGCCGCTAGGAATACAGCCTGCAGGATGGAAGATTACTATGGGCCTCCAGACTGGTGCTTCTTCTTGAGCCACCGAATTTCTGAGAAAGTGAGAGAAGGAGGGTGGGGAGCAGTACCTCCTGTGGTTGGGGTCCAGACTTGCTCTCTCCCCAACTCAGGATGAAATGCAAACTTCCTATCTGCAT
Organism: Mirounga angustirostris; assembly: GCF_029215605.1. Lineage (NCBI taxonomy): Eukaryota > Metazoa > Chordata > Mammalia > Carnivora > Phocidae > Mirounga > Mirounga angustirostris. The sequence continues at coordinate 71,542,425 of NW_026991718.1, forward strand.
AAAGGGCCCTAAAATCTTTCTGAATTGACCCGGGGCACAGAAGACTGGAAATGAAGCACATCATCTGCACTATCAGTTCTCTTTTACTACATTTAGAACGTTTGCCAAGGGGCACCTGGGTGGCTCAGACAGTGAAGCAGTTAAGTGTCTGACTTTGGCTTAGGTCATGATCTCAGGGCCCTGGGACTAAGTCCTGCACTGGGCTCTGTGCTCAGTGGGGAGTCTGCTTGTCCCTCTGCCCCTTCCCCCCACTCATGCTCTCTCTCTCTCTCTCTCCAATAAATAAATAAAATCTTGGGGTGCCTGAGTGGCTCAGTCGTTGAGCGTCTGCCTTTGGCTCAGGTCATGATCCCAGGGTCCCGGGATCGAGACCTGCATCAAGCTCCCTGCTTAGTGGAAGCCTGCTTCTCCCTCTCCCTCTCCCCCTGCTTGTGTTCCCTCTCTCGCTGTCTCTGTCAAATAAATAAATAAAATCTTTAAAAAATAATAATAAATAAATAAATAAATAAATAAATAAAATCTTCAAGGATAAAAAAAAAACATTGGCCCAAATTTCAAACTTTTAACTATAACAGACTGAATAGCCTCACATTTACACTCAGATGAGGTTTTATATGCATATGCTCACCTTCCAAAAGAGTGAGATGTTTACTTCCTGTTTTTCTTTTTTTTTTTTTAAGATTTTATTTATTTATTTGACAGAGGGAGACACAGCGAGAGAGGGAACACAGCAGGGGGAGTGGGAGAGGGAGAAGCAGACTCCCCTGTTTCCTGTTTCATAAAGGAAATGAAATGGGCTAAATGAGAAATACTTCCCCAACGGAAATAAAACACTACTTGCTTATTGCAAAGATCATTTTTATGTCTTCTACATAGCGGGGAACACTTGCTGAAACTAAACCCATAGACGTCTCAACAGCTTTATTTGCTCACTCTATTTTGGGTTCCATTATGGAAGCAATCTCTGTTGGCAGACATTGTTCAACCAATAATTTTTTGAGCAATTAAATTTTTTTCTTGGGGCGCCTGGGTGGCTCAGTCGTTAAGCATCTGCCTTCGGCTCAGGTCATGATCCCGGGGTCCTGGGATCGAGCCCCGCATCGAGCTCCCTGCTCTGTGGGAAGCCTGCTTCTCCCTCTCCCACTCCCCCTGCTTGTGTTCCCTCTCTCGCTGTGTCTCTCTCTGTCAAATAAATAAATAAAAAATCTTAAAAAAAATTTTTTTTTTCTTCTCCTTAATGCAATAGAACTAACTGAGTGCATCCCTCTCTCAGGATAATCTGGAGCCGGGGAGGGGGTGGGTGGGTAAGAGGGAGATAATCGTGTTCCCAAATGGATTTTGTGTTGATTCAAAATATATAAAAGAGGAGTGCCTGGGTGGCTCAGTCGGTTAAGCAACTGCCTTCAGCTCAGGTCATGATCCCAGGGTCCTGGGATTGAGCCCCAAGACAGGCTTCCTGCTCAGCGGTGAGTCTGCTTCTCTCTCTCTCTCTCTGCCCCTCCCCACTGCTCGTTCTCTCTCTCTCTCAAATAAATAAAAATTTAAAAATTATATATATTTAAAGATTCATGGGTTACTCTTCACCTACAGGTTTCTAGAAAGATTTGAGACTTGAGGGACACAGAAATCTTCCCAATGGCCCTGCTGATATTCCTGTAATCCCACTGGTATCCTCTTTGAACTAAGGCACTGTTTCTCTCGATAATCAGAACTGTATCCTGAGGACTTATTAAGGATCTGGGCTAGTGTGGGTGATTTTTAAGGAGTAGTCAAAGAAGTGGGGCTTTGCTCTGAATGAGACAGTGTCAGAAAGTGGAGGTAAATTCTGTCATTGGGAATCTTTATATCTCTGATCTAGAAGACAGGAGGAATGGAGTGGAGACTAAAGCTGTCATTGGTAAAGCAGCAACCACTGGTATTAGATAAATTAGAGAGATGTTTTGTCATTTTTGTGGTTTGGCCAATGATATTGTTTGGTCTGTGTTCTGACATGATTAAGGGATGAACAGTCTTGTTCTGTGGTCATACTCTGACTCAGCTCACAAAGTGGCCTTATCTGATGTTGATGTTCTGTGAGAGCATTTATGTTCAACAACAGAACACCACAGCCTAGCTCTGGGGGCCAGGCCAGCTCCTGGCTCTTGGGGGCTGCTTTTCTCTTTCTCATTATTGCTATTAATAATGGGATATTGATAGTGTTCAGGTTCATTTCTCAGTTTAGAGAACCAAAGGGATGGGTCCTAAAACAGGTAAGCATTGGCAGAGGAGGAAGCCCATGCACTTGATCTGTAGGAAGGTAGGTGAGACATTAGGGCAGGTTGCGAACAGCCCATGTGCCTTAAATGGCCGCAGTCATGACATCACCCTATAGCCATTGGTGGACACGATTGTGGCTCTGAATTATCAAGGGAAGGTTGTGTTCCCCCCCCCCTTTTTAAAGTAATCTCTACACCCAATGTGGGGCTCAAACTCACAACCCCAAGATCAAGAGTTTCATGCTCTTCTGACTGAGCCAACCAGGCACCCCAAGGTTGAGTTCTTTTAAAGAAAGCAGTTAAAAAGCAATCCATTTTAGAACTATGATTGTAAACATTATTAAAATATTTAGGAAAAAAGTATTCAGCATTGGAGTAGAGGTGGTGCCCTAGCTTTCAGCCTTCCCATTCCAGTGGGAAAGGTCTGAATAACCCTCTGGGGGGGGGGGGGTCCCTGGTAGATCAGGGACACGGGGCTTTCTTTGCACACAACTCCTGGTCCTATGAGGGAAGCAGTTCCCGCTGGTGAGGAGCCCCTGATGGATCCAGACAGATATGCCAGGCTGATGGAGAAAGGACAGAAGCAGTCCAATGGGACAGTCACAGGCACAGGCCTTGCCGGCTTGTTGTAGGGGCTCCATGACCTTGTCTCGGCCTTCAGCCTCAGTGGTGTGGGACACAGGAGGGAGAGCTCAGCTTAGCCTTTCACTACCAGCCCAAATCATATGGCTCACAAAGCCACTCTTCTGCAAAATGTTGTAACGAGAGGGAGCTCAGCTCAGGTGAAACAGCAAAGACTAGCTGTACATTGAACTTCCAGGAGGGCCACAGCCATGTGATAAGCTGGCCATTAAATAGCTTAAAAACCTGAGACATTGTCCTGGAAAGAAAAATCCGTAGTTCAGTGGTTGTGGAATGTTAGCATGAGTGAGGAGAGAAGGGAAAAGGTTGAGGTACGTAAAGGCAATACAATTAATGGTGAACACTTATCAAGGGCTTCCTATGTGCCAGGTACTGTTCTGTTTTCCACATGATATTGCTGTCCTCACAACAGTCCCATGAAATAGGTATTACCATTTCCTTCACTTTACAGAACAGGAAATTGAGGCCCAGGAAGGTCAGGTAACTTTCCCAAGTTCTAGTGAGACTTGGAACTAGGATTTGAATCTGAGCCATCAGGTCCCAGAGTCTTGTTCTAACTGTCTCCCTTAGACTAGAACCACCTCTTGATAAATCATGAACAGTGGTGTGGATTCTGATCAGGCAGGGCCTGTAAGCCCATGGGTTCCATAGACAAAGGTGGAATCATCAGGTGGATTCTAAGATTTATGGGAAAAAGCAAAAGAACCAGAATAGCCCAAACAAGTTTGAACAAGAACAATGTTGGAGAGCCCACACCACCTCATTTCCAATTTTACCATAAGCTATAGGAGTCAAGACAGTGGGGTATCAGAAAAAGGAGACACATGTAGATCAGTAGAACAGAAGAGAGAGTCTAGAAGGAGATCCTCATATATATGGTCAATTGATTTTTGACAAAGATGCAAAGGTAATTCAATGGAAAAAGTGTAGGCTTTTCAAGGAATAGCACTGGAACAATTAGATATCTATATGCAAAAAAATGAACCTTGATCCATACTTGGTACCCTATAAAAACTGACTTAAACAGATCATAGACATAAATATAAAACTTCTAGGAGGAAACATTGCGGCTTTGGATTACTCTGAGATTTCTGAGATATGATGTGAAAATCATAACCCTTAAGAGAAAAAAATTAAGAAGCTGGGCTTCATCAAAATTAAGAATTTCTTTTATTCTAAAGATATTGTTAAAAGAATGAAAAGACAAGCCATGACCTGGGAGAGAATGTTTGCAAAATATATATCTGATAAAGGAATCCAGAAAATACAAAGAACTCACAAAACTCAATAATAAAAAGGCAATTTAACTTTTAAAAATGTGTAGAGTATTTGAATAGATACTTCCCCAAAGCCAATATATGGATGGCAAAAAAAAGCACATGCAAAAAAGGTTCAACATAATTAGTCATTAGGGACATGCAAACTTAAACCACAGTGAGATCCACTACACCTCAATTAGAATGTCTAAAACTAAAAACCCAGAAACCCAAGCTCAGTGAGGATGCAAAGCAACCAGAATGCTCATACATCGCTGGTAGGAATGCAAAATGACACAGCCTTTTCAGAAAAACAGTTTGGCAGTTTTGTATAAAGTTAAACATTTACCATACAACCCAGAAAACACACACCTAGCTTTTTACCCAAGAGAAATGAAACTTATAGCAGTTTTATTCACAATTGCCAAAAACTAGAAATCCAAATACTCCTCTAATAGAGCACAAATAAATAAAAGGAATGCATCCATACAACAAAAATGTTATTCAGCAATAAAAAGGAATGAACTCTTGATGTTTGGAAAAGTATGGATGAATCTTAATTGCCTTATGCTAAGAGAAAGAAGCCAGACTCAAGGCAACATACTGTATGTTTCCATTTATATGACATTTGGGAAAAAGCAAAACTATAGGGACAGAAAACAGATCAACAGTTGCCAAGGACTGGGTTGGGGGAAAAGCTGACAACAAAGGGACACGGAATTTTTTTGTGGCTGAAGGAACTATTCTATTTTTTTTATTGTGATGAATCACTATAGTCAAAGCTCACAATACTAAACCCCAGAAAGGGTGAATTTTACTGTATGTAAATTATACCTTAATTTTTTAAAAGGAAGGAGGAAAGGAGGTTGCAACAGCTTGTGGGTATAGGGGAACAAAATTTGCAACTCCAAAATGTGTCTTTTTGGCATATAAATTATTTTAGACTGATTATTTAAAAAAAAAACAAAAAACAGGAGATTTAAGAAGTTTTTCTTTTTGCCTGCCCCCCAACTGCCCAAAAGATTTAGATGGAGGATCTGCTCCAGGAAAGGAGCTATCACATAGATAACTATAGTATATGAACTGGGGTGGTAGACAGGGAGGAAACTAGCAAAGTCTGTTACAGTTCCCATTGTTTCTGGATGGCACAGCAAACATTTGTTTACCAGGCATTTATTCTTTTTCATCTTCTGTGAATTGTCTTCCTTCCCTTTCAAGTCCCAGACCCCCACCCTCTCCTCCTTAGCTCTGGATGGTAGATAAGCCTCAAATGCCTGACTGCCTGTGGGCCTCATATCCTCAGGGAGTCCTCATATGTACTATATGTAATTAAATTTTATTTTCTCCTGTTGACTTGTCTCATGTCAGTTTAATTCTTAGATCAGCCAAAAGAACCTTGAAGGGTAGAGTAAATTTTCCTCCCCATTATGGAGCACTGACCAGAGTTGGCAAATTCTATGAGGGATCTCTCAAGAATGTGGCTGGTGTTCTTAGAAGCTCCATCGACTGTATATTTCCAGGTCAGAGAAACCTTCCAAATTCCAGACCCTTTGCTGCCTGCTAATTGGTGACTTAAAACCCGAGGGTAGCTGGACTCCTCTGAGGCTCTGGTCCACATGGGGAAAATGCTAAGGGCATAAGAATACAAGCCGGCGTCTAGCTCACTGAGCAAGCAGCTAGGCCAGCTGACCCCCCTGTCTCTCAGCATTTCTCCAACCCATTCTGGTTTCTTTGGGTGATGTCTTCCTTTTCCAAGTGGCCTGGGGAGCTGTCAATCATGATGACATTTACTGATCCTACCCCACCCCAGGAACAGATGCATGAGCCAGGGTGATATAGCCAACTACTCCTTTCTGCAGGTCACCAGTATTCATTCAGGGAGGGCACATGACCCAGGCAAGGCCAAACAGCATCTTCCTGGAGACTGCTAGATAGATGTTGGGAGAGAGAATTTCTCTCTTCATGGAGGTTACAAAATTGGGGATATTTAGAACCAAGACTACTGTTGGTCATCTTGCCTGGAGGAGGGAATCAATAAAGCAAAGAGACAAGGCCAGGGCCCTGATAACATGTTCTGAGCCCCTGGATCCAGTCATGCAGGAAGCAAGAACCACCCCTGAGCTTCCCAATTACTGAACCATTAAATCCTCTTTCCTCTTGACTACTTTCTCTACCTGAGAGTCTTCACTGACACACTGTAAATATTGCCCTGTGGTCATGCACTTCTGAGAATTACATTCACATGAGTTCAACCAACGGTAACCGACACCTGCTTTATGCCAGACACTGGGGACACAGGGTCCAGGAAGACACAGTTCTTCCCCTGGAGGAACTCACAGATTCATGGAGGAGACAGACAGCTCAGCATATGGTAAGTGTCAAATAAAGGTTAGCTAATGTGAGAAGCTATGAACCCAGAAGCCTAGCACTCACCCCAGCCTGGGGCTTCAAACAGGGCATCTTGGAGATGCCTGCCAAGTCGAGTGTTTAAGCATCACCCAGGTGGAAGGGGCAGCAGAAGGGTCTTTTGAGCAGAGGCATGAGCAGAGCCCTGACAGGGTGGAACAGCATGATGTGTGCAGAGAAACACAAACCTTTGGGTTTTCCTAGAGGAGTGTCCAGCAAAACTCTACGTGTTGATGGAAATGTTCTATCTCTACGTTGTCCATTATGTAAGCTCTAGCTATTAAGCACTTGAAATGTGGATAGTGCAACTGGGAAGCTAAATTTTTTATTTTATTTCATTTTAATTCAAATTTAAAGAGCTGCATGCAGCTGGTGGCTCCCATCCCGGACAGCACAGCGGCTCTAGGCAGTGTAGTCAGGCAGGAGAGGTAGGAGACAAAGCTGGCCACGAGAGCTCAGCGAAGGGCATGGAGACCACATGAAGGGTTGTGGACTTTAACCTGTAGGCAGTAGGAAGTCTTTGGAGGGTTGCAAACTGAAAAGCAACTTGGGTCATGGCACTGGCCCCAGGGACTGGGGTGGAGCAGAGGAAGACTGGGGTTAGAAGGGTATAGCTATAGCTTGAGGGAGAAGTTATGAGACTCTGAAATATGGCAAATGCAAAAGGGCTATTGAGAAGGGCACTGATTCCAGAGGCTTTTAGAAGATAGAATCAGCAGGACCAGTGGTCTCTTGGCTTAAAAGGGTAGAACTGCATCTCCTTCTTGGGAAGGTTTACAAGAAAGATGGACTCTTGGGTGGTGGGCCTGGGACAAGGCCTGGGATAGGATGATGCGGCAGCTGCCAGATTCCCAGCTTCCCCTTCCCTTTAAGGCAGGCTCTGTCAAGGTCAAAGACGCAGGCTGAAGAGACATCATACCCGGCTGTTGTTTCTCCTTAACTTGAAGGATCACAGCAGCCTTGAAAACTACTGAGTCAGATTGTAAATACTGACACCAATTTCCACATTACCAATTGCAGGAGTGGGAAGGCTCCCCAAAAGACAGAGAGGCAGTTAAAGCCTTTGGTAATTAAAATAACACCTGAATAATGCAGTAAAGTCAAAGTATCATTGAGACTCAGAGACTGCCCGCTCATGGGGCCTCCTCAGGTACAGGGAGTGGGTAGCAGGCTTCCTTTAGCTTCAAGACAGGACTGTGGCCTGGATTTCAGGGTGGGAATGGGAGACTTGAGCCTAGGATTTATTTATTTATTTATTTATTTTTGTAATCAAAGAGATTATCCTCTCTCTGAGATGTGCTGTTAAGATTCCATCCATCCCTGGTTCCCCGTGATTCGTTCATTCACTCATCAAATATTTATTAAGCAACAGCTATGTGCCAAACCCTCTTCTGGAAGCCCTGGGATCATTGGGACCAAAACCACAGACCTTGACTTGAAGGAGCTCTTAGTTTTGTGGGACAATTATTTTTATTTATTTATTTATTTTAAAGATTTTATTTATTTATTCATGAGAGACAGAGAGAGAGAGAGACAGAGGCAGAGGGAGAAGCAGGCTCCCTGCGGAGCAGGGAGCCCGATGCGGGACTCGATCCCAGGACCCTGGGATCATGATCTGAGCCGAAGGCAGACGCTTAACCGACTGAGCCACCCAGGCATCCCGACAATTATTTTTTTTTATAAAGATTTTATTTATTTATTTGACAGAGAGAGAGAGACAGTGAGAGAGGAACACAAGCGGGGGGAGTGGGAGAGGGAGAAGCAGGCTTCCCGTGGAGCAGGGAGCCCGATGCGGGGCTCGATCCCAGGACCCTGGGATCATGACCTGAGCTGAAGGCAGTCACTTAACCAACTGAGCCACCCAGGAACCCCTCTAGAGCACTTCCACATCTAAAATGTATTCTGGGACCCACAGCAACAAGCCATTCACAGGAGGCCAGCTGCGTATCCCACAATTCACCTCAGTTCTGACAGTGTCTACCTAGAGACAGCATCAGATGCCACAGGCTGAGGGCTCCGTCCCACAAGACTGCCCCCCACACTTCAGGCACAAGTTGCAAGTTCAGGCTGTTGCCTGTGCTTCTGACCGACTGGCCATAGACTGGAGATTCCAACAACCCTCCTTGGACTCGAGACAGCAGTCACAACTTACCTGAACTTCTGACCGAGGTTCTCAAAACTCCCTGCTCCAGTTTGATGAATTTGCTAGAGAGGCTCACAGAACTTAGAGAAACACTTTACTTACTAGGTTACCAGTTTATGATGAAAAGATAGAAGTCAGGGGCACCTGGGTGGCTCAGTTGGTTAGGCGACTGCCTTCGGCTCAGGTCATGATCCTGGAGTCCTGGGATCGAGTCCCGCGTCGGGCTCCCTGCTCGGCGGGGAGTCTGCTTCTCCCTCTGACCCTCCACCCTCTCATGCTCTCTCTCTATCATTCTCTCTCTCTCAATAAATAAATAAAAATCTTAAAAAAAAAAAAAGAAAAGAAAGGATAGAAGTCAGGAACAGCCAGATGGGAGAGATGGAAAGGGCATGGAGCTTCCCTGTTATTTCAGGGCCACTCTTCCCAAATCCCCACATGTTCACCAACCCGGAAGCTCTCTGAACCCCAAGCTACTGGGATTTTGATGGAAGCTTCATTACACAGCCATGATCAATCCTCAACTCCACTTTCAGTCCCTCTCCCTTTTAAGAGAATGGGGGGTGGGGGCGAGGCTGGAAATTCCAAGCTTCTAATCACAGCTTGGTCTTTCCATCCAGGTGCCCACCCTGAATCACCTCATTAAAACAAAATTCACTCCTGTCACCCAGGAAATGATAAGGGTTTCAGGAGCTCTGTGCCAGGCACTGGGGGCAGAGACCAACACAGATTTTCTATTATTTCACACCGTCTATTAGTTCATTTGGTCCTGCCAGATGATGAGCTCTTTGATGTTAAAGACTGTTTTATCCATTTTTCTGTTCTCCTCAGGGCTTGCTTCCTTGCACCACGCAGGACATACAGATTCTCAATAGATGTTTGTTAAAATGAGTTGAGTTGATTTAAACCATCCCAATGATTTGGTAACACTGAGAGTTTCAAAGTTGTTATTTCCATGGTACAGAAGATAAAACAGGCACAGAGAGTTAGGTGACTGTGTGTATCTAGAGGTTTTCGCAGAGCAAGAATTTGGACCTTGTCTTTGAGCCCTTCTGCCACTGGGGCAGGACAGACAACACCCCTGAGGGGGTTCTTCAAGCGTCCCACAGGGGCAAGCTGCTGCTGATCTTCCTTTGTCTACTTGGTTGAATTCTGTGATCTTCTAATTGTCCAAACATTCCTCCCTTCACCCCGTCCCTCGCTTTTATCTGAAGTGAAACCTGGGGGCAAGGAGTCATTATGTAGAAGCCAAGATTTCTAGGCAATGGAGCTTATCCCTTTAAGCCTCAGACAGTTTACAGGGTCTCTGTCTTCCTGAAGTGCAGTGTCTGGTGTCTGTCTTCTCCATCCAAGAAGCCCTGAGCCTGAGGAGAATGTAGCCCTTTGTACTAAAACATGGGCCTTGGTTATAGACGTCAGCGGCTGGGCTTTGGGGCAATCCCAGATGCCTTCGTGACACCTGAGCCGATGCACTGAGTGGTGAACGACCTGGACTTGTCTGAGGTGGTTATATTGTTCTGTTTTCTTCTTCTTCTTTTTTTTTTTTTAAAAGATTTTATTTATTTATTTGAGAGAGAGAATGAGATAGAGAGCATGAGAGGGGGGAGGGTCAGAGAGAGAGGCAGACTCCCTGCTGAGCAGGGAGCCCGACGTGGGACTCGATCCCGGGACTCCAGGATCATGACCTGAGCTGAAGGCAGTTGCTTAACCAACTGAGCCACCCAGGCGCCTGTTCTGTTTTTTTCTTAAATAGATGTTTCTGTTTGTCCCCCTCAATGGTTAGGCTGCCATCTGTCACTCTGTGAAGCTGAGGGTAGGCTACTGCCTGAATAACAGTCCTCTCCCCTCGTAATTTCCTACCTCTTTTCCCCTATGGGCTTGGAAACCTGTTAACCAAACATGGCGGAAACCTGGCAAGGGAGAAAAAAACATTTCCTATGCCAACTTAGGTCCAGGAGTCAGGGGCCTGCAAATTAACTGACAGTAGACAGATTAAGAGGAGAAAAGAAAACAAGTTTTATTCACATGCATGTGGGAGCACTCAGATGAACAGGCTCGCTGACCAGCTAGAAATAGGGGTTCATATACTCACTTCACAGGGGAAAGGAGTTCTATGGGAAGAACAAATGGGCCTTTTATAGGGAAGACAAATGGACTTTTAGGGAAACAAATGGAAGGTAGGATGATTGCAAAAGTGTTTGTTTTATGTAATTTCTCTTCTGGTCAGAGTGACTGGTCTTCTTCCTAGAGAAGGGGATTTATGGCAACTTCACTCTCCAAAGAGTTCGGTCTTTAAGTCAGATAAGGGAAGCTCCAAAAAGGCTTCTTTCTGCACCTGCTGCATCTCAAATGTCTTCAGTTTAAAATAAATCTCCACCCCAACTCTGTGGGGCCAAGTGAGTCCCCACAAAGGGAAAAGAGGCTCTGAGAGAGGACGGAAGACATGCATGAGCTTCAGCAACATCTATGATAACACTTCAGAGTCAATAAAAACAAGTTCTGCTTTTTTTTTTTTTTTAAAGATTTTATTTATTTGACAGAGACACAGTGAGAGAGGGAACACAAGCAGGGGGAGTGGGAGAGGGAGAAGCAGGGAGCCCGATGCGGGCATCATGACCCGAGGTGAAGGCAGATGCTTAACGACTGGGCCACCCAGGTGCCCCAAAAGTTCTGATTCTTAGCTGTGTCCTGGTTGTCAGCTGGGTAATGGCTATGGGAGGTGTCTGTACAGAGATAAGCTGTGGATCGCATTTCCAGAGGCCAATCCTCTGAAGTCCAGTTGTTTAGAGCTGGGACATGTCTTCCATCAGCTCCAAGAGGTGCTTGAAAGATTGGCAGTGTGCTGACCATGGAGGGATCCTGGGAGGGTCAAGTCCTAAAATTCCACCACTCGGGCTTCATTCCTTAGGTGAGCGTTCTCCAGACAGTAACAGGTGAGCGTTCTCTCAAAATTCGAAGGATAAAATGACACAAAATCATAAAGATAAAAAGGGCATACAAGGGTCTCTGGGGAAAGATAAGTCCTCCTCCCATCTCTAACCTGCACAACTGTCCCACGAGTTAACAAGTTTCTAGTTTCTAAGTGTATATGTGTTTTTATTTTTACACAAATGATGTAATGCCATATGCATTGTTTGGCATCCTATTTCCACTTTCACTTTAAACAATACACATTTGAGACAGTACATATCAGTACTTAAAAAATTGTCATGTTCTTGTCATGGATGCAATGGTATTTCATTGCATGGAAGTGCCATTATTTATTTAACCAGCCTCCTGGTGAAGTTATTCCTCTTATGGCTGCAAATGGCCTGACAATGAGTAGCCTTGTACAGAAGTTGTTGCACACATGCTAAAACACAGCAGTAAGAATAGATTCTTAGAAGTGAAATTGCTGGCTAAAGGGTATGAGAACTTTTCCATTCAAAACTGGAGTGTCAGCGGAGCCTGGGTGGCTCCATTGGTTAAGCATCCAACTCTTAATTTTGACTCAGGTCATGATCTCAGGGTCCTTGGATGAAGCCCCACCTCCAACTCTGCCCTGAGTGTGGAGCCTGCTTGAGATTCTCTCTCTCCCTCTGCCCCTTCACCCCCTCACAAGTGCGTTCTCCCTCTCTCTCTCTCTCCTTCTAAAGAGAAAAAGAAAAAAAAAAGGGAGTGTCAAGTGCACTGCCAAGGAGGGCAGATGAGAATGCTGCCTGAAGAGTCTCATGAGGATTACCTTCTACTAGGAGGAGACAACCTACACAAACTTCCCTTTACACGACAGTTTGGATTACTACACAATAGGCTTTCAAAAGCGTGTGGAATTCATTGAAATGAACAGTGCCAAAGAAAGCTTAAGTGCTTTGTGAGGGAAAGAGGAGCAGATCCGCAATCTTCAGCTCCCCATCCAGACCCCACAAGCTCCGCCCCCTCAAGGCTCTCACGTGTCCCCCCTGCATGCCTCCCCCTCGGCTTCCATTTCCTCTATCTTCTCCCCTCCTGGTTTCACTTCCTTCCCCTCCCTCCTGAGCCCCGATGTATCATTTCAGCTGCTTGTCAAAGCCTTCAACTCTAACCACTTTTTCCTTCCCTGCTACCTCTCCCTGTCCCTTCCTCCAGGTTATAGAGCAATGCTGGAAAAATCTCAGTTTGAGGGAACTCACAGATCTGAGGTGGTCAGGTTCAGCTGGGTCCATGGCATGGCCTGACAATCCTTCCAGCTCTCTCTTCATTGCCCCGCTTCTCCTGTCTCTGTGTCCTCTACGCGGACCACGCCTAACTCCTCCATCTGGGCTCTGGGTCTTCCTCCTTCTCATTTCCCCAGGGTTCCTTTTCTTATATATTTTCCACGATTTCCTCTTTGTTTATACTTTCTTCACAGTTTACACACCTGGCATCTAATAGACAACTAATGTAACATTGTGTTCAGGTGCATTTTGTTCCTTTTAATGTTGAGTAGTAGTCCATCCTATGGATATACCATAATCTATTTGTCCATTGATCTGTTGAAGGACAGCTGGGTTATTTCCAGGTTTTGGCTAGTAGGAGTATGGTAGCTGTGAGCATTTGGCCACAAGTAATTTCATTTATCTTGGGTAAATGCCTAGCAGTGGAATTGCTGGATCATAGAGTAGGTATATGTTTAACTTTACAAGAAACCGCCGAACTGTTTTCCACAGTGCTTATATCATTTTACGTTCCCACGAGCAGTTATGAAAATTCCAGTTGCTCTACATCTTTGCTAACACTTGTTATTGTCAGTCTTTTAAGTTTTAGTCATTCTAGTGGCTGTGAATGATATATGTCATTGTGGTTTTGTCTTTCTCTGATGACTAACAGTACTGTTTATCTTTTCATGTGCTTATTGGCCATCTGTATATCTTTCCTTGTGAAATGTCTGTTCAAGTCTTTTCATTATTTCTGGTGTTTCTTTAAGTTGATGTGTGAATTCTTTATAGAATCTGGATATGTCTTTCATCAGAATATGAGTTACAAATATACAGTATGATACAGACATAACCTGGTCCATGGCTTGCTTTTTCATGTTCTTAATGATATCTTTTAATAGTTTTTTTTTTAAGATTTTATTTATTCATTTGAGACGCAGAGATAGAGAGAGAGAGAGAGAGAGAGAGAGAGAAAGCATGAGCAGGGAGAGAGGCAGAGGGAGAGGGAGAAGCAGGCTCCCCGCTGAGCCAGGAGCCTGATGTGGGGCTCGATCCCAGGACCCTGGGTTCATGACCTGAGCCGAAGGCAGACGCTTAACCATCTGAGCCACCCAGGCTCCCCCTTAATGATATCTTTTAACGAACAAAAGATTTTAATTGTGGTGAAGTCCAATTTATCAATTTAAAAAAAAATTTTTTTAAGATTTTATTTATTTATTTGAGAGAGAGAATGAGAGAGAGAGCATGAGAGGGGTGAGGGTCAGAGGGAGAAGCAGACTCCCTGCTGAGCAGGGAGCCCGATGCGGGACTCGATCCCGGGACTCCAGGATCATGACCTGAGCCGAAGGCAGTCGCTTAACCAACTGAGCCACCCAGGCGCCCAATTTTTTTTTTTTAATTTATCAATATTTATAGTTACTGCTGAGTCCTGCCTAAGAAATTTTGGGTAGCCCAAGAGCATGCAGATTTTCTTCTATGCTTTCTTCTAGACACTTTATTTTTTAATTTTTTATTTTTTTAAAGATTTTATTAATTGATTTGACAGAGAGAGAGACAGTGAGAGAGGGAACACAAGCAGGGGGATGGGAGAGGGAGAAGCAGACTTCCCGCTGAACAGGGAGCCCAAAGCGGGGCTTGATCCCAGGACCCTGGGATCATGACCTGAACCAAAGGCAGACGCTTAACGACTGAGCCACCCAGGTGCCCCACTTCTAGACACTTTATACTTTAAGCTTTTCCCTATAGGTCCATAAACCATCTCAAATTAATTTTTAAGTCTGATGGTAAGTTAATTTTCCCCCTATATGTTTACTCAGTTGTTACAGTGCAATTTTGTTTAAAAAGTTTCCTTTCCTTTTGAATTGCTTTGAGTCCTTTGTCAAAAATCAGTTGTCTGCTTCCCATCTTGAAGTGTAATTCTATTTGGCTTTTTAAAAATAGTTTCCATTTCAGGGGCACCTGGCTGGCTCAGTCAGTAGAGCATATGACTCTTGATCTCAGGATTGTAAGTTTGAGCTCCACGTTGGGTGCAGAGACTATTTAAAAATAAAATCTTAAAAAAAAGTTTCCATTTCTCTGTTAAGATTTCCTATTTGTTTACTCATTATATTTGTCTTTTCCTTTACATCCTTAAACATATTCATAATAGCTATTTTAAAGTCCTTGGCTGCTGTGAAAATTAGCAATTTATTACCTTTTAGTGCTAAATCAACTTTTCATGAGCTGTGCTATGATAATGAACCAGACCCTTTAAGTATTTCTCTTTTGCAGTAACTACAATGTTAATTTTTATCAGTAGAGGAAGCTGGGGGCACTTATTAGGAGGAAAGAGCTTCTCCTGGTTCCACTGCTTCTGTTTTTGTTTATTTGCTATAGTTGCATGACTGCCAGCCTCCTGTCCAAAGCACATAGTCCCTCAGCAAACTTGCAGGACTGGCTCCAGTCCACAAACTACCTCACTGTAATATTTCTGATGTCAACAACATGAATACCAAGCCTTAGGCTGTGTTGTCAGCAAGTGGGTTCCCTACATCTTGACTCCCTCCAGGCATCCATCTACTAGCCTTGGTCCACCTGTACCCCAGGTGGTTGCTTCCCATGGCCCTCCTGACATGGACACCATGCAATTCAGGTCTCACTCTGCCCTGCTGCTAAGTTGGTTCCCAATGCCTTGACTCCTTCTGCATTCCCACCCACCAGCTTTGGTCCACTTGAGCCCTGGAGGCAAGTATTTCCTACTTCCCCACCCACTGTGGGGCAGCCCAGAGAACTTATCCACCTTCGGGTGGATTGAGATTAGATCTGAATCTTGATTTTGGGAAGGGACCCCCGTCTCAAGTTGTTTCTTCTTTAGTCCTTCTTCCTCAGCACTAGGTTATTCCTTAGAATGCCCCCCTACTCCCACCTTTTACCTTTATGGTTTCTCTCCTGTTATAGTTAATAATTCTTCACATTAAATAGTCTCTGTTCAAATTATTGGTTTCTATCTGCTGATCAGACCCTTGACTGGTATATCTGCTAATTTCATCATCTCTGTCACCTCGAGGTCTATTTCTATTGACTGATTTTCCTTTGAATTATGGTCCACATTTCCTTCTTTGAACGTGTAGTAATTTTTTTGTTGTATGCTGAACACTGTATATAAGAGACCAGGATGATGAAATCATGTCGTATCAAAGAGCTGCAAGAAGTAGAGATGTTTGTTCTGGAGAAGATGAGGGTGGGTTGCAATGGGTATCTTTTCATATTGGAAGGCAGCTGTGGCAGAGGATAAAACTAAGTTCAATGAAAGGAAAGGAAGGGGCGTCTGGGTGGCTCAGTTGTTAAGCGTCTGCCTTTGGCTCAGGTCATGATCCTGGGGTCCTGGGATCGAGCCCCGCATCAGGCTCCCTGCTTGGCGGGAAGCCTGCTTCTCCCTCTCCCACTCCCCCTGCTTGTGTTCCCTCTCTTGCTGTGTCTCTCTCTGTCAAATAAATATATAAAATCTTAAAAAAAAAAATGAAGGGAAAGGAAAGCAGCATAAATATCAGCATAGATATTAGGAAGAATTCTCTGTGCATCCAAACTTTTGCCTGAAGACATAGTGCCGGTGGTGAAGTAGAGGCTGGATCACTATTTACTGGGGATTTGTGCATCCACATGGCCAAAGGAGGGGTTCCAGTGCACCTCTGCAGAGCTTTGTAGCAACAACATAGGCTTTGCAGTCAGTTAGGTTTGATCTGAGTTCCAATTTTACCACCTACCAGGTCACTTAACTTCTCTGTGCCTCAGTTTCCTCATCTATAAACAAAGATGATACTACGTATCTCTAAGGGTTATTATAGGGATTAAAATAGAAAGCCCCAGCATTCCTTGCCCATACTGTAACCAGCATCCTGATGCTCTTACAAATATCTGCGACTCTAGCTCAGTTGTGCCTTTGGGGCCTTCAACAACCTTTCACCTGGTGAAGTTAATTACCTATTCCATTCCCCCTCCTGACTTCTTCAAATATCATTGCCTGCCCAACTTCTTCAGTATCATAGAAAAAAAAAAAAGACAAAATTTCCTCACTTAAACTTTCAACCAACCCCTTCAATTTCATAGGTAAATCCTTCTACAGCCTCTGGCTTCCCCTATCTCCTACTTCCATGCCCCCAAAATGTGTTCTGTGTACATATCTGAGGTTGTATTTATCATGTTATTTTGATCTTTTAAACTATTTTATAATTATTAATATATGTGACATGGACTGAATGTTTGTGTCTCCCAAAATTCATATGTTGAAATCTTAATCTTGTGATGGTATTAAATGGTGAGGCCTTTGAGAGATGGTTAGGCCAAAGGGAAGAGCCTGCAAATGGGATTAATGCCCTTATATTTTTTTCTTTCTTTTTTCTTTTTTACTTATTTTATTTAAATTCAATTAGTTAACATATAGTGTATCATTAGTTTTAGATGTAGAGTTCAGTAATTCATCAGTTGCATATAACACTCAGTGCTCACTACATCATGTGCCCTCTTTAATTCCCATCACCCAGTTACCCCATCCCCCCCCACCTCCCCGATTAATGCCCTTATAGATGAGATCCCAGAGAACTATCTTGTCCCTTCTGCCATGCAAAGTCACAGCAAGAAGACAGTCATCTATGAATCAGGAAGCAGACTCTCACCAAATACCAAACCTACTGGTGTCTTGACCTTGGACTTCTCAACCTCCAGAACAGTGAGAAATAAATTTCTGTTGTGTATAAGCTATCCAGTCTATGGAATTCTATTATAGCAACCCAAATGGGTGAGGACAATATGTTTATGACTGAAACATTCAAGAAATGAAAAAAGGTACAAGTGAGAAGTTATAGTTCTCTTCCCTCATTGATCCAGTGCCACCCAAGAAAGAACCATTTTAATTTTCTTGTGTCTTTTTCCAAGAAATATATGCATAGGCAAGTATGTGCACGTATACACACATACCACATGTGTATCTTTTTTGTTTTTATGTAATGGCACCTTGCTCTATGGACCGTTGCATCCAGTGCTTTTTCCACTTCATGTGTCTTGTACATCTTTGCAGATCAGTACATGAAGAAAGGCTTCATTCTTTTTTTTTTTTTTTTTTTAATGGGGGAAGCGGCAGAGGGAGAGGGGGAAGAGGGGTGGAGAGAGAGGGAGAGAGAGAGAATCCCAAGAAGGCTCCATGCCCAGCATGGAGCCCACAGGGCTCAGTTTCACAACCCTGAGATCATGACCTGAGCTGAAATCAAGAGTCAGACACTTCACTGACTGAGCCACCCAGGCACCCCAAGAAAGGCTTCATTCTTTTCAACAGTTGCTCAGTGTTCCTCTGTGTGGATGCAACAAGGGTTGTTACTCCAGTCCTCTCTCGCTGGACATTTAATTTGGTGTGGTGTGTTGTCTTTCACCACAGGGCTAAGTTGTATTTTCTTTGTCTAGGACTGTGTTTTCAACCTAACTGAGGCCGACACAGGCTGCATTTCATTTTTGGTTGTACATCTGGCAACCGGCTCTGCCCTTGGCATTTTGTAAAAGCAATGAACTGAATTCTGTTCCATCAGATTGCTCCTACAAAGACCTGGCCCAAGACCCTTCCCCAGGGGGACCACCAGCAAAGACGTGTCCCCCCAATTTATTACTTAATCCTCATCTGGTTCAGCTGGCAGGCTTACGCCTTCAGAGGCTGCCACCTCTCTCTTATCCCCTGAATCCTCTAGGTCACCATGGGAGTGTGGTCTCAAAAGACCTTTTCCTGAGGGCCCAGCCCCTCCCTGTGGCCCAGGGTCAGCTGTTCCCTAGTCCCTCCTTTAGGGAACCAGGGCTCGGTGGACTCTCAGGCACCGCCATGTCCTCTTGCCAGTCGGGTCCTGCTCCTCCCAGCATCGCTTCCCAGGAGGAGGCAGCAGCTCATCTTCCCCTGAATTCAAGCCCCTGGCACAGATAAGCCCCTGGGAAGCATTTGCTGAAGCTTCCCAGGCCTTTCTCTGCATGAATATTTAACACTTCTGCAGTAAACTAGATTGTTAAGGCAAGGAAGAGGAGTCGTCTATGCCACACTGCTATGTGCTGGCAAGGAGTCTGGGGTGTGAAGGTGGTGGTGAGGATGGGCCTCTCATCCCTTCCCACCCAATGCAGAAATCATGTCCCTTGCCTGAGCACCCAAGCTTCCCCAGCCGTTTGGGTGGCTGTCACCAGGCCAGCGGCCTTCCTGCTCACCGGTCCACCTTTACGGTGCTCCAAAAGGTCATCCTGGATTTCTGCTCTGTCATTTCAGTCCCTGCCTCTGCTTCTGTCCCAATCATGAATGCAAGGGCCCAGCTCGGAGGCCCTGTGATCCAGCCACCACACTGTACAGAAGAGGAAATGAGACCCAGGGAGATGGAGGGACCGTTCAAGTCACACCTGAAGAGCAGGTGTGAACACTCACTGAGGGATCCAGACTCACAGAAGTGGGCCTTGTCCACTCCCCTGACCTCGGCCAGAGAGGGTCTCTGAAGCCGCTGCTGCTTTCCTCCCCCTTCCCTGAGCCCAGGGTCATGGAGACCCCTACAACTTACACAAAACTTCCTGTGTGCCAGGCCCTGCCAGAAGGGCTTTACATAGGTTTATTTATAAATATACATATATACATAATACATAGATTCTCAACACCCTACGAATTACATTGCTTATTTTACAGAGGAAGAAACCAAGGCCTGGACAGGATAAGTATCCACCCAAGGTCACACAGCAACAGAGCTGAGATTCAAGCCCAGGCAGTGTGTCTTCAAAGTCCATGTTCTTAATTTCAGCACCATCCTCCCCCTCAAACTAACTATGCCAGAATTTATAGGCAATATTTCATTTAATCCCCCTTACAGCTCTGTGAAGAAGAAAATACTCTCACTGAACCCATTTTATAAGCCTCTCTGGGCTTAGAAAGGCCAGGTAAACTGATGAAGGTCACTTAGCTGGCGGAGTCAAGAGCGAAGGAAACCAGAATGTGCCACCCCAAAATATGTCACTTCGGCATAAGGATTATTTTGAGCTGAAGGCAATTAAGAAACAACAGATGCAGAAAAAAACAAAAAAGCTGTCTGCCCTCCCCCTAGCTAGCTGAAGGCAGGATATTAATTTCCATTTGTAAAAGTGTCTCCCTCTTCCATACAAGGAAGAGGAGGACAGCGCTGAGATTCTTGGTCCCTGGAGACAACAGCGAGACTCTTACCAGCCCAAGGCATCCAAGGCATCAAGAGGAATCTACATAACAAACCTTCCTAAGATAACTTTTTTTTTTGAGAGAGAGAGAGAGAAAGAGCACAAGGCATGTGCATGCAATGAGGGGAGGGATTGGGGGAAGGGGCAGAAGGAGAGGGAGAGAGAGAGAATCTCAAGCAGGCTCCATGCTCAGTGCAGAGCCCAACATGGGACTCAATCTCGTGACCCTGAGATCATGACATGAGCCAAAACCAAGAGTCCAATGCTCAACTGACTGAGCCACCCAGGTGCCCCTAAAATAACTTTAAAAAAAAAAACAAACCTCTTATCTTCTATTAGCTTCCTTCCATATATTTATCTTCTCACAGTTTGCCACCCCTAAAAGCCTAACCTCCCCTTTTTTTGCCATGTCACTTCTTCATAAATTTATTGTTTTTCGTTGAGATGATATATAAGCCCCAAGTTCTAACCATCCCCTTGAGTGACTCATCACTGAGTTTTGCCCGTGAATTATGCATTCTGCATGAATTAATAAACTCTGTGGGGTTTTTTTCTTGTTAAACTGTCCTTTGTCAGTTTGATTTCTAGGGCTCCAGCCATAGAACCTAGGAAAATAGGGAAAAAGATTCTCCCTCCCCTATAAGACTAAACCCGTATCTGTCAACTACAAGGCTAGCCCTCATAGTGTCTCATAAAAAATACTCAGTAAATGGACAATGAATGTATGCATGGCCCTGTATTAGTCTACTCAGGCTGCCACAACTGAATGGCTTAAACAAAAGAAATTAATTTCTTCACAGTTCTAGAGGCTGGGAAGTCCAAGATCAGTGTGCTGGCTGATTCAGTTCCTGGTGAGAGCTCTCTTTCTGGCTTGTAGATGGCAGCCATCTTGCTGTGTTCTCACATGGTAGAGAGCGCTCTGGTATTTCTTCCTCTTCTTATAAGGACACCAGCTTTATTGGATTAGGGTCCACCCTTATGACCTCACTGAACCTTAATTACCTTGTAAAGGCTTTATTTGGGAGGAGGGCACAATTCAGTAATAGTAGGTAGGTCCTTTTCCTTTCCTCCTGGGAAAAAGTAATAATAATGACAAAATAACAAGAAAATTGAAGGTCAACCTATGAGCATTGAGAATGGTTGTTGGGTCCTTCCCTTGGCTGGTCATGGGAAACCACCAAAGTGGAGAAAACCACCAGCCAGTTTCCATGAGTGTTGATGGTGTTGTGGTTTCTGGACATAGTGAAGCCTTGGCCATGGTTGTGGTCACAACAGGCTTTCAGGTGAAAGGAAGGAAGGAAGGAAGGAAAGGAGGAAGGGAGGAAGGGAGGAAGGAAGGAAGGAAGGAAGGAAAGTAGGAAGGAAGGAAGGAAGGAAGGAAGGAAGGAAGCTTCCCAGAAAGAAGTTGAGTTGCCACAGAACATGGAATGATCATGGACTAATAGTGTCTGAATGATTATGCTGGTTGTGCCCCATCTGTCTGTACACTTTTCACATCAGTAGAACTGTCATAGCTCTACTTTTCCAAGTGGGGAACATGTCTCAGTCCTGAGACAGTCACCCGCCAGAATCCTGTGAGTATGTTGCCCAAATCCTGCTAGAATCCAGTGTCTTTGCTCTTTGTACCCAGAGCATGCCACAGGGAGGTTGAGATTCTAATACATTACTAAAACTTGACTTACAATTATAGAATCATAATATCCTTTTTGGGGTTCCTGGTTGGCTCAGTCTGTTAAGCAACCAACTCTTGATCTCAGAGTCCTGAGTTCAAGCCCCTCAATGGGCTCCATGCTGGGCGTGGAGCCTACTTAAAAATAAATAAACAAATAAAAATACTAAATAATAATAATAATAATAATTATTTTTAAAGATTTTATTTATTTATTTGACAGAGAGAGACACAGTGAGAGAGGAACACAAGCAGGGGGAGTGGAGGGGGGAGAGGCAGGCTTCCCGCCGAGCGGGGAGCCCGATGCGGGGCTCGATCCCAGGACCCTGGGATGATGACCTGAGCCAAAGGCAGGCGCTTAACGACTGAGCCACCCAGGTGCCCCTAAATAATAATTATTATATAATAATTATTATTGGGCACCTGGCTGGCTCAGTTGGCTAAGTGTCTGCCTTTGGCTCAGGTCATGATCCCAGGGTCCTATGATCGAGTCCTGCTTTGGGCTCCCTGCTCAGCGGGGTGTCTGCTTCTCCCTCTCCCTCTGCCTGCCACTCTCCTTGCTTGTGTGTGCATGCTCTGTCTCTCTCTTTCTCTGTGAAATAAATAAATAAAATCTTTAAAAAATAATAATAACTATTACTTTTTTTTTTTTTCCTTTCTACTTCTACCTAAAATTATATTTGTGTCCTGCTGGGGGAGAAAACCAGCTGCAAAAGGCAGTCAAAAATATTTGCACAATAACCAATCTGTTTATTTTTTAATTTTAATTTTTTTGAGAGAGTGTGTGGGTGGGGAGAAGGGGCAGAGGGAGAGGGAGAGAATCCTAAGCAGGCTCCACATCCAGGGCGGAACCCAGTGCAGGGATCAATCTCATGACCCTGAGATCATGAGCTGAGCTGAAACCAAGAGTCAGATGCTTAACCAACTGAGCCATCCAGGCACCCCAATAACCAATCTTTTTAAAAGGCACATATATTTTTAAAAAGTAATTCCTGTAGGAATAATAATTATTTGGAACATTTCCTGCAGAGCAGCCAGGGTTTGCTGGAATAACTTACAAATCCAGAGGAAGCAATGACGGATAAAACCACCAGAACAGAATAGATACTTCCCATCCCAAATCCCAGAGCATAGGACTAGTCCCAGTCACTTAGAACTAATTTCCTGGCTTGTGGAAAGCTCCTAGGATTCAGGAATCCATAGGTGAATGAATCACAGATGATGATTTAAAGGGGTAAGGATAGGTTCTGACAGAGAACAGAAGCTAAAGTGTGAAAGAGGCTGCAGGGGCGCCTGGGTGGCTCAGTCGTTAAGAGTCTGCCTTCGGCTCAGGTCATGGTCCCAGGGTCCTGGGATCAAGCCCTGCATCGGGCTCCCTGCTCCACGGGGAGCCTGCTTCTCCCTCTCCCACTCCCCCTGCTTGTGTTCCTTCTTTCGCTGTCTTTCTCTCTCTGTCAAATAAATAAATAAATAAAATCTTTAAAAAAAAAAAAAAAAAAAGAAAGAGGCTGCAAACAGGAATTAGCACCTTCACTGAACCAAGAAGGAGAAAGGGAGGAAGCTGGGAAAATGAACCCAGAAGTGAAGCTGGATGCCCTAAGAATTCTTAGTCTGCCCTGGGGTGGAGCCTCCTGCCCACCTCTACAGCTTCCTCTCCCACCACTGAATTTTAAGCTCCAATGACTGAACAACTTGTAATTCTGTCCCATATCCAGCTGTGCCTGGCTTCTGTCTATTTGCTCAAGCTGTCCCTGCCACCTAGAATACCTTCTAGCTCCCATTTCTCTTCAGCTGGCTGACTCCCCAAAAGACACAGGCAGTCCTTCCTGCAGAAGACCTTCCCTGATCCTTAGCCCATGCTTTGTTTCTACTGCCCCATTCCCCAGGAACAGATCTCTCACCAAATTATCCACCTTGAATTACAGTTGTCTGCTGGTGGATGGGTCATGTCCTATGGATGGATGAGTGCATAAGCAGACCAGAATGTCCTCATCTTTGTATCCCAGTACCTAGCACATACTAGGCACTCAATATAAGTTGGTTGAATTAATGTTGATAGAGAAAAAAGAAATGAAGTGGGCAAAAACATGGCAGGACTAACTTTTTCTGGATGAGATGCAGCGTCTGAAAGTCACAATTCTGGCACAGGGTTCGAGGGTCAGGTTTGCTGCCCCTGCTGTGGTTGTGCTTCTAAATGAAGGACACAAGGTCACCCAAATAAAAACAATATAATAATAAAAGCCCCTTTCTCTCCTATATCTTCAAGAAAACAGAGCTCTTATGATGGAAGGGACCTTCATGTGGATCTCAATCAGGCTATATCATTTGGAAAGTGGGGAAGGTGGGACCCAGGGAACTGAAGGGACTTGCCCTGGTTCCATAAGAAGTCAGCAATGTCAGAGAGGAAAAGTTCTCTTTCCTCTGCTCATCTCAGGTTCACTGGCTGCAGCCTTGTAAATGAGACTGACAAAAGATGGATTAAAGAGAAAAACAAGCAGTTTATTAACACATGCAATGCACACCATGTGGGAGAAACCTCAGTGATGAGTAACTCAAAGTGGTGGTTAAAACTTGGACTTATTCAGCATCTTAACAAAAGAACAATAAATTTGTAGTAAAGTGGCAAGACGAAGGACTTTGACCTTCTAGGGGTGGCAAATTTGGGGAAGGTAAATATATGGGGGAACAAAAGGAACATAAGGGCTGATTAGTAAAATTTATTATGTCAATTCCTCTGGTGCCATCTCCAGACTGATAAGGGTCTAGAGTTGCAGGCAGGCCCAGAAGAAGAGGAAGGGGAGCCCTATGAGGAGCCAGACAGTGAGGAGGGCTCCAAGTTCTATGAGAATGACTCCAACTGTGGGCAGGATCAACTCTCCCAGGATGGTAGCAGCTATGAGAACCCTGAGGGTGGGGCTTTGGGTCCTGAGGATGAAGACTCCTTCTCCAGTGCAGCTGAGTCTTAGGAGAATGAGGATGAAGAGCTGGTCCAACCAGTCACCAGGGCAGTAGACTTCCTGAGCCCCCATGGGTCAGCTTGGGACCCCAGCAGGGAGGCAACCTCTCTTGGCTCCTAGTCCTACGAGGATATGAGAGGGATCCGGTATGCAACCCCCCAGCTCTGCTCCATTCAGGCCAGCCTGGTCCCAATCATGAGGAACATGCAGACTCAAACGAGAACATGGATAATCCCAAATGGCCAGAACCAGCAAGGGGAGGAGGGGGCCGCATGGGCACCTGGAGCACTAGGTGATTCCCTTTAGCCTGGGCCTCCTTAGACCCCTGAGGTCTATACCTGATTCTGAAATCTGGGACCCTAAGCAGACAGTGTCAACCTCTAGAGCAGCATTGCCTTGGATGTGAGATGTATCTGTGTGTGTGTGTGTGTGTGTACCAATGAAACTTCGGCTCCCCTTGGGCTCCCCCAATAAACTCAATGACTTCTTCCAAAACAACAACAACAACAACAAATCTCAACTTGGACTAGCCACAATTTCAAGTGCTCAGCAGCCACAGATGGGGAGTAGCTACCATATTGGATAGCAGAGGAAGAGGAAGAGGCCACCACTGTCCTACCCAGTAATACCAGTACCACGAGCCTGATATAGTGTCTGAAAGTGCATCATGAGCTACTCTTATGGCCTGAAGCATCATCTTCACCCAGGTACCTGCAGATGCACCACCTAGGAGGCTTAAAACATCAGTCCAGTAGGTTATGGTACTAGCACCCCACCCAGTTGGGGCCATAATGACTTGGAGGCAGAGAAAGGGCTGCTATGACTTCTTTTTGCCCTACCCTCAGTCATCTAGAAAGCACTGGGTCCTTAAATGCAATGCTTTCCTTTTTTTTTTTTTTTTAAAGATTTTATTTATTTATTTGAGATAGAGAGAATGAGAGAGAGAGAGCACATGAGAGGGGGGAGGGTCAGAGGCAGAAGCAGGCTCCCCGCCAAGCAGGGAGCCCGATGCGGGACTTGATCCCGGGACTCCAGGATCATGACCTGAGCCGAAGGCAGTCGCTTAACCAACTGAGCCACCCAGGTGCCCGCAATGCTTTCCTTTTAAATTCTCTAAGCCCAATTGGCCGCTTTGAAAGCTCCATGCTTCTGGTTCAGTAAAATTTGTCTCCTGCCCTCTTAAGGATCTCACCTAAGCAGTCTTGGATTGTGGGCCCGGGTGTGTGCAGAATTACAGTGGCCTAAACCCGACCTTCCTTTCTGGACCCTCTCCTTGCTTGCTCCCCATGTCTTATCCCATCAGCAGCCTCTGGGGTCCTACTCCTGTAGGATTTTTCTATTAAATCCCTTAATTTGGGGTCCAAGCCAGTGTGAGCTGCCTGAGCAGGACAACCTTAAGCCAGAAATACAATTCAAGATGAAGATATTAGAAAGCTGCTTCTTGAAAAGACTCAGCTGCCAGAAGCAGCCTCATTTTCTCATTCATCTCTCTCTACCCCAAAAAGTAGGTTATCAAAGTTGTAAGAACTTACATTGTTTCCAAGGGATACAGTAAAGCTATTTTTGTATTGAATGAGTGGAAAATCCCTATGTAAACACTTTAATTTTTCTTAAATTAGCAGTTGTGTAAAAAAAAACCAAAAACCCAAAAAAACAAAAAAACCCTAAAGGATTTCCCAGAGCCAGCAGTTCCAAAGTTTTGGGGTTGATCAGTAAAATTTTAAAATAGAACAACATAACAAAAACAACAAAAAACAAACAGGGAGCCTGGGTGGCTCGGCTGGTTAAGCGTCTGCCTCCGGCTCAGGTCATGATCTTGGGGTCCTGGGATTAAGCCCCACATCAGGCTCCCCACTGAATGGGGAGTCTGCTTCTCCCTCTCCCCTTGTACCCCCCAACTCCTGCTCACTCTCTCTCTCAATTAAATAAATAAAATATTTTAAGGAAAAAAAGGGGGGCACCTGGGTGGCTCAGTCATTAAGCATCTGCCTTCGGCTCAGGTCATGATCCCAGGGTCCTGGGATCCAGCCCCGCATCGGGTTCCCTGCTCAGCGGGGGGGCCTGCTTCTCCCTCTCCCACTCCCCCTGCTTGTGTTCCTGCTCTCGCTATCTCTCTCTCTGTCAAATAAATAAAATTAAAAAAAAAATCTTTAGGTGACCAAAGGCATGTTAAGAAAAATGTTCCAAAACTTGGAAGTAAGGAAAAGGGATCGTTACTGTCTTTCCTTTTTGAATCATGCCGGCTGAATGTAGGACATTATTACTATTATTATTATTATTATTATTATTATTATTATTTTAAAGATTTTATTTATTTATTTTACAGACAGACAGAGAGTACAAGCAGGGGGAGCAGCAGAGGGAGAGGGAGAAGCAGATTCTCCAATGAGCAGAGACCAATGTGGGGCTCCATCTCAAAACCCTGGGATCATGACCTGAGCCGACGGCAGACACTTAACTGAGCCACCCAGGTGCCCCTGAATGTAGGATATTAAACAATTTTGTATCTAAATTAGCAAACTTTTGCAAACATTCTTCCTCTTCACTGCCCTAAAGACTTCACTCTCTCCAGTTCTCTTTGGACTAGCCTTACCATCTTGCTGGTTGCCTCATGAGTTAAATAAATACTTGGCATTTGCTCATTTTTTTATTTGCATGAGATTAATGTTTTTAACTTTTTGAAAATTATACTTTCTCAGTAAGATTGGCAAATTTTATTATGTCAAGTAGAATTTATACCATATACATAAAAATTTATACCATTTACTACACCTGTAAAATAAAAATATTTAATAGAGAAAAGCAGGAAAACTACAATGGGATGGTGTGTAGAACAGTATTTAAATGGGCAGTGTCCAAATTGTTGGTTCCCTGAACGGTGGCTAATGAATGCAGAAAAACGTTCAGGTACTTGCTTTTTTCTTTTTTTTCTTTTTAATTTTTTAATTTATTTATTTTTTCAGGTACTTGCTTTTCAAAAACAGCTTTGTTGGGGCACCTGGGTGGCTCAGATGGTTAAGTGTCTGCCTTTGGCTCTGGTCGTGATCCCAGGTTCCTGGGATGGAGCCCCACATCGGTCTCTGCTCAGTGGAGAATCTGCTTCTCCCTCTCCCTCTGCTTGTGCTCTCTTGCTCTCTCTGTCAAATAAATAAATAAAATCTTTAAAAACAAAACAAAACAACAGCTTTGTTGAAGTATAATCAACATACAATAAACTAAATATATTTGAACTGTTCAAATTGGTAAGTTTCCTACATATACGCCCCTGAAGCCATTGCTTGGGTTCTATAGAGCACCTTGGCATATTCGATATTTTAAATTGAAAGAGTTTGCAAAAATGGCACCTTTCTCCCCTGAAATGGGTCATAAAACCCTCAGGTGAGGAGTGCCCTCCTTATGCTGGAGGAAAGGAGCATACTTGTCTCTGAAGACAAGGAGATGCCAAGAAAAATCCTAACACACAGGCCTTGTTAAGTTTCCCCCAGTTTACTACACTTAGCTCATTCTCTTTGACCTACTAGAGTCTTCCATGACTACCCACTCTTCATCAAACCTAGCAGAAAAATACTCAGGTCTGTTTCTTTGGGTCTTCATTTCCTTATGAAGGCTCCTGTGTCATATAAACTTTATATTAAATAAATTTTTTTTATTTGTCTTTGTCAGTTAAATTTTTAGACCCAGCCAGGAACCCTACAAATATTCAAGGAAAACTTTTTCCCCCCCTACACCATTATCATAATCAAGAAACATACACATTACCCTGTACATTTTATAAGCAACAGAACTTGAGAAAGAGAGTGGTCATTTATTTTGGGGGGACCACGTAAAAGGTGCGTGCTGAGAGACTTCAGTAGGAAGACCATCTTTAATGAGCACTTCCATTCTTTAATGAGCACCTACTGTTTACCAGGCCCTAAGCAAAATCTAGGCAGAAGGTTGTACCTTCTGAGTTCCTGAGTACATAGAGGCTCAGGACTCACCCAGCAGGAGGCTAGCCCTTGGGCCTCCCACCCGTGCCTTCTCCTCCATCCACAGTCGGAGAAGGTCAGATATGGTGCAGCTGAGACCTTTTGGGTAACAGTGGCGCTGAGGATGAAAAACTTCTGCTGGAATTACACCTTTTCTTTTTTTTTTTTTTTTTTAAAGATTTCATTTATTTATTTGAGACAGAGAGAATGAGAGACAGAGAGCATGAGAGGGAGGAGGGTCAGAGGGAGAAGCAGACTCCCCGCCGAGCAGGGAGCCCGATGCGGAACTCGATCCCGGGACTCCAGGATCATGACCTGAGCCGAAGGCAGTCGCTTAACCAACTGAGCCACGCAGGCGCCCCTGGAATTACCCCTTTTCTAATAAAGAGGACCCTTTAGTCTTAGAAACAAGATGGAGATGGTATGCTTGTCTAGAAAAGCTGTCCCCAGGGACAGCTTCCCCACTCCAGAGCAAGTTTGTTCTAATAAAAATAGAGGCAGCAGTTACTGGACACATTAATTTCCCTAACAGATTGTCTTTGATCCCAAGGCTGGGCCTTTGCTGTTCTACCCCAGAAGGCATCATGCTGGCGCTGGCGTGGATGCTTAGGAGAGCCGACTGTGAGTGGGCAAGCCTGGGAAGAAGTGAGGAGGATGCCCAGAGTCATGCAGGGCAGGATGGAGAACCCGGTGCGCTCTCCTGAACCAGCTGGGGAAGAAGGAAGAGAGGAAGGGGACGGAATGAGGGAAGGATTTCTCTGTAATGATAGTCTCAGTGGAAGCCGAGCAATTTTGCTGGATTGGTACTACCTTTCTTTTGAGAGAATAAGTGAAAAGTGTTTCAGTTTCTCTCTCCCAAGCATACAAGGTGTTCAGAGAGAAGGACTATTGGTACCCAGCTGCATCATCAGACTTCAACTGGGGAGGGTTCCGGTGGATGAAGATAACAGGGTGAGAACCCTAGGGCTGTGACGACTGAAGGTGGGAGCAGAGTGTGGGACACCTCGGGGGCCAGGGGTGGGCCTATAGTAACTAGGCAACGTGAGGGGAGGTGGGCAGTCCTAGAAGGCTGGAATTGCAGGGAATCCAAGCATACTTGGTGTTAAAATATATATTTGGAACCCGTATAAAGCCAAGAAGATGACAGTGAAGGAATCTAGAATATGTCATTGTAAGTTTTGTGTGTGTGTTTTCTGAGCTCCTCTTATCTGCTTAAAAGCAGAGCCTCCTCCTAAAAATCAACTGTCATAAATCCTCTCCTCCAGGAATTTGCAATCAGGGCTAAGAAATCACCTAAACAGACATTGTCACAAAGCTCTCATCTATCTCCTATCTGTTCTCCTGAGGGCCATTTATCTTTCCTAAAAGTCATTTGTTTCTTCATAAAGCCCCTTTGTCCTCATCCCTTCCCCTATTAGGATGGCATATAAGCCCCAAATTCTCACTTCTTTGAGTCACATTTTTCTATGAAATCCCACATTTGTACATGAATAAAAATGTTTTTTTTCTTCCTAATCTGCCACTTGCAAATTTAATTCACAGGCCCCCAGTGACTAAACCGAAGAGGGTAGAGTAAAAGTTTTTCTTTCCTGATGATTGCATGTTCTTTTAAAGATTAATTATTTTTGGGCCGCCTGGGTGTGAGCATCTGCCTTCGGCTCAGGTCATGATCCCGGGCTCCTGGGATCGGGCCCCACATCAGGCTCACTGCTCAGTGGAGAGTCTGCTTCTCCCTCTGCCGCTACCCCTGCTTGTCCTCTCTCTCTCTCTCTCTCTCTCACATGCTTTCTCTCTCAAATAAATAAATAAAATCTTTTTTTTAAAAGATTTTATTTGAGAGAGAGAGATAGAGATAGCAACAGAGATAGTGACGGAGATAGCAAGAGAGAGTACAAGTGGGGAGGAGAGGGAGAAGCAGGCTCCCTACTGATTAGGGAGTCCGGTGCAGGGCTCGATCCCAGGACCCTGGGACCATGACCTGAGCTAAAGGCAGACCCTCAACTGACTGAGCCACCCAGGTGCCCCAAATAAATAAAATCTTTTTAAAAATGATTAATTATTTTTGTGGCGCCTGGGTGGCTCAGTTGTTAAGCGTCTGCCTTCTGCTCAGGTCATGATCCCAGGGTCCTGGGATGGAGCCCCGCATCGGGCTCCCTGCTCCGCGGGAGGCCTGCTTCTCCCTCTGCTGCTCCCCTTGCTTGTGTTCCCTCTCTCCCTGCCTCTCTCTCTGTCAAATAAATAAATAAAATCTTTAAAAATAAATAAATAAAAATAAAAAAGATTAATTATTTTTTTATTTTTTTAAGATATTATTTTTAAGTAATCTCCACATCCAACATGGGGCTTGAACCCACAACCCCAAAATCAATTTTGCATGCTGTACTGATTGAGCCAGCCAGGTACTCCTAAAGATTAATTTTTAAACAGAATGTATCATCGTTTGGCTTTGCTAATTACTATTAATTAAGGGCTCATATTCTGTGAGGTTGCATGTTAACCTGAAGATTTGTGTCTAGTAGAACGCATATGATATATATAATGCAGCAATCTTATTCTAACATTTATTAAATTGTCTATAAATACCCAACTTCATATTTTGAGATAACTGTAGATTTACATGCAATTGTAAGAAATAATAGAGATTCCACATACTCTTTCCCCAGTTTCTCCCAATGGTAACATCTTGCAAAACTAGAGTGCACTATCCCAACCAAGATATTGACACTGATGTAGCCAAGATGCAGAACAAATCCATCCGCACAAAATCCCTCATCCTGCTTTTTTTTTTTTTTTATTTGACAGAGACACAGCGAGAGAGGGAACACAAGCAGGAGGAGTGGGAGAGGGAGAAGCAGGCTTCCTGCTGAGCAGGGAGCCCGATGTGGGACTCGATCCCAGGACCCTGGGATCATGACCTGAGCCGAAGGCAGACGCTTAACGACTGAGCCACCCAGGCGCCCGCATCCTGCTTTTTTATAGCCACACCCACCACCCTCCTCTCTCTACCTTGCCTGCCCTGACCTCTAGAATGTTCTTTTCTTCAGCCTTACCATCTCACTTCTCCCCTCATTAATTAAAGAGTTGAATGAAATCTTTAGCCCATGTCCATTTTATATCTGAATGAATGTTTTTAAATCTAAAATTTTGAGAATTGCTCTGACACTGGGAAGACTCAAATTTTGAAGCTGGGTGTTAAACACCTTTGGGGCCATTCCCTCTTCGGCATGCCCCTTCCTCCGCAGGCAGATCCAGGTCTACCCCATCACTGACTTCTTTGGGGAATTCGACTTCGCCTGACCTTCCCGGGGCAGGGCCCACAGCTCTTGCACTGCCCACCATTCAGATGGCGCTCCTCAGTTGAAACACTTGTCAGCTCTCCGCCATTCGACACACATAGTTCCAGAGGCAGATTTCTCTTCTGTGGCGTCTCACAAACTGCCTTTTATCGCATTTTTCAGGGCTCCTAGAGGGCTACGCTAGAGTCTGTCCATCTCTGCTCCTCCCTAGCACCAAGGCCTTGTCTGGAGAGGACTTCAAAACTCTAATTTCTTTTGTAGAATTTCTGGAACAGGGAGGTGAAAAAACTTTGTGAGCTTCCCTCAAAATACACCCAGGAGACTGCCCAGGACCTGTCCAGGATCCAGATTACTGGACTGAGAAAGAGAATCTGCCCATGGACGCAGGCTTCCCATGTCAGAAGGAAGGTTTCCAAGTGATCACCCAGCTTGTGCCTCTTCCTTGGTGTTGCTCCCACTCAGTCCATGGCAAGTTCAGCTCATATACCAGTTGAGGTCACCGAGGAGCAGAGAAACTATGTGGAAGCAAAGAGTGGAAAGCAGGAGGAAGGCTCCTTAGGAGGTGGCAGGGAAAGCCCAGTTCCTAATCTCCGCAGTCCAGGCCTCAGGGGGCTTTCTCACTGCCTGTTTTCTAGTCCCTGAATGCCTGAGAGGTTGACAGCCCTACGCACTCCTCATTCAGAGTGGGTATCCGTCTCATGAGGCCAGACACATCTAATACACCTCACCTGTTTAGAACACAGCTATCAGTGTCTAGAAGGGCTTCCCTAACTGTTCCAAATGCACGGACCTAAGATGACTCATGTTTGGGGCAGCATGCATGGCGGATTGTGGTCCAGCACCACTCCATGTCTGTTTGCAGCCCTGGTTGCTCCTGAGGAGGCTCCACCTGGAATTCTGAACAGGATGGCAGGAAAGAGAGAAAATTACAAGCAGAGGCAACACTCCGGAGATGGTTAGGGAGCGAAGAGAGGCTTCTGCTCTGAGATGGCTTACAATCAGTCACAATCTTCCAGAGCGGCTGAACTCAGGGCTGTGTGAATGGATAGTGTCCCTCATATTTCAGACTCTTGAAACTGATATGATTCAGTTCTATCTGTGGAGGCTCAAATACAATTACACCTCTTTGATCTTGTAGGGGAATAAAATTTCCCATAGAATGTGTCTCTTCTGCATGTGGAATATTATAGGCTGATTATCTTTTTTTAAAGATTTATTTATTTAAGAGAGAGAGTGTACATGCGCATGGAGGGAGGGACAGAGAGAGAGGGAGAAAGAATCCCCCAGCAGACTCCCTGCTGAGCATGGAGCCCAATGCAGGGGCTCAATCTCATGACCCTGAGATCACAACCTGAGTTGAAACCAAGAGCCAGCCCCTTAACCAACTGAGCCATCCAGGTGCCCTTTGGCTGATTTTTTTTTTTTTTAAGATTTTATTTATTTATTTTCCAGAGAGAGAGAGCTAGAGAGAGAGAGAGAGAGAGAGAGAAAGCACAAGCAGGGGGAGCAGCAGGCAGAGAGAGAAGCAGGCTCCCCGCTGAGCAAGGAGCCCGATGAGGGACTCAATCCCAGGACCCTGGGATCATGACCTGAGCAGAAGGCAGACGCTTAACTGACTGAGCCACCCAGGCGCCCCAGGCTGATTATTTTTAAGAAACAGAAGGCTCAGGAAGAAACTCTGACTTTCCCCTTAACTGCCTAAAAGAATTTAGACGGAGTACCTGCTCCAGGAAGGGAGCTGTCATGTAGAGAACTATGTGAACGATATATGAACTGGGGTGGTAGACAGGGAAGAACCTAGCAAAGTCTGTTTGTTACAGTTCCTCTCCATGCTCCCACGATTTCTGGATGGCACAGCAAACATTAGTTTACCAGACATTTATTCTTTTTCATCTTCTGTGAATTATCTTCCTTCCTTTTCAAGACCCAGACCCCCAGCCCCTCCTCCTTAGCTCTGGATGGCAGACAAGCCTCAATTGCCTGACTGCCTGTTGGCCTCATATCCTTAGGGAGCCCCAGTATGTATGTGATTAAATTTGATGTTTTCCTGTTAATCTGTCTCATGTCAGTTTAATTCTTAGACCAGCCAAAAGAATCTTGAAGGGTAAAGGAAAATTTTATTCCCCAACAATCTCTCTGATTTTTCAAATCTATCTTCCCGGCTCTCACTTGCTCTCATTAGCAGAAAATCCATTATTCTCCTCTAGAGGCTTCTGACTCACATTATTACAAGTGCTGATTGGCATCGCTGTTGAAGGCAGTCCTGTGCAGACCACCAGAGCTTGCCCCCTGCTGCAGGCTCACACCCTAGGTGCCCACACCTTGCTTCCCTGGTTGATCTCACTACATTACAGAATCTCTGTAATGATCTCTTCATTGTTCCCAAATTGCTTTGCTGCACGGACTTGTCTGGGTCCAAGGGGTCTTCCAGCCTCAGTCCCTGTGGCCCCTGTTGACATGTCACAGAAGACTTGGTGTCCTTTGCTGCCAGCAGACCTTGGTCCAGCAGCTACATTCAGAAGCTACATCAGACAGTAGGATTGGGGGTACCATGACCTTCCATTCCAGGATGCCCTTGGACTCCTTCTGCAAAGGAGAAGGCTTTACCACCAGGCTCTGTATATAAAAGGAGAGGGCAGCCAATCTTCCAGTAGTACAAAAAGGGCCTACAGGTCTTACTTTTCTATAACAAAGGGAGTCCCTCAGGCAGCTTCCCAGAACAAAAAAGACTAGTTCCAAGGTGGCTTCGATGCCCCTACACAGAGAAGAGATTGCAATCACTTTTTTAAATGAAATTTCACATTTTGAGATAGTTCTACATATAGCTGTAAGAAATAATATGGACAGATCCCATGAGAAATCCCAAGCACCCATCATCCAGTGTCCCCCCATAGTAACATCTTGTAAAACTAGGCTACAACACCACAAACAGGATATTGACATGATACAGTCAAGATGCAGAATAGTTGCACCACCACAAGGATCCCTCTTGTTGCTCTTTTACGGCCACACCCACACCCACCCACACCCTTGTCTTCCTGCAACCACTAGTCTCTAATAGTTTGTCACTTTGAGAATGCCATATAAATAAATGATGATAGTACGTAACTTTTGGGGATTGGATTTTTTCAATCAGCATCATCCCCTGGAAATTCATTTAACTTGCTGTGTGTGTCAACAGTTTGTGCCTTTTTCTCATAGAGTATTATTCCAGGGTGTGGATACACCAGTTTATTTAACCATTCACATCTTTTTTTTTTTTTAAGATTTTATTTATTTGTCAGAGAGAGAGAGCACAAGCAGGGGGAGCGGCAGGCAGAGGGATAGGGAGAAGCAGGCTCCCCGCTGAGCAGGGAGCCCGATGCGGAACTTGATCCCAGGACCCTGGCATCATGACCTGAGTCAAAGGCAGATGCTTAACTGACTGAGCCACCCAGGCACCCCTAACCATTCACATCTTTAAGGTCATCTAAATCCCGTACAGTTTTGGCTACTACAAATAAAGCTGCTCTAAAAATAGTACAGGGTTTTGTGTGAACATAAGTTTCCATTTCTTTGAAATAAATGCCCAAGAGTACAAATGCTGGGTTGTATGGTTATTGCATATTTAATTTTACAAGAAACTGCCAAACTGTTTTCCCAGAGTGATGGTACCATTCTACACTTCCCCCAGCATGTATCCATGATCTGGTTTCTCCTCATCTTCTCCAGCATTTGTTGTTATTGCTGTATTTTTATATTGGCTATTCTGAAAGGTGAGCATGCTATCTCCCTGTGCCTTTAGGTTGCATGTCCCTAACGACTAACAATATTGAACTTCTTTTCATGTGCATATTTGCTGTCCACTCTCTTTGGTGAAATGTCTCTTTGTGCTTTTTGCTCATTTCCTAATCGGACTGTGTATTTTTTTTTTTTTAACTGAGTTTGAATCAGAGTTCTTTATGTATTCTAGAAACTTGCCCTTTGTTGGGCATGGGGTTTGCAAATACTTTCTGTCAATTGTCTTTTCATTCTCTTAACAAGGCCTTTCACAGAGAAAAATTTTTCATTTTAATGAGGTCCAATGTATCAATATTTTCTTTCATGAATCATGCTTTGGAGGTCAAGTCTAAGAATTCTGCCTGTCCCTAGATCCAAATTTTATAGTTTTACTTCACAAACAGAAGTCCTTGACCCCATGGAGGCCAAGGACAGACCTCTCTGAATTGTACCACTTTGGCATATTGGTTATTTTAAAGTTACTTAAGAAACAGCTAGTGTGAGAAGAATGTTCTGACCCCCACCCCACCTTGTCTCCAGAAAGCAGGAAATAAGTCTCCCATGTGAAATGTACCCTTCCTGTACTAGGAGTAGAGAGACAACCTTATCTATCACAAGAGATAAAGAATTCAGAGCCAAGGCTAGATAAACAAACCTGGTTACTTTTTACTAATTTACTATCTCAGCACAAATTCTGTTTAAAATTCTTTACTAGGGGCACCTGGGTGGCTCAGTCGTTAAGCGTCTGCCTTCGGCTCAGGTCATGATCCCAGGGTCCTGGGATCGAGCCCCGCATCGGGCTCCCTGCTCAGTGGGAAACCTGCTTCTCCCTCTCCCACTCCCCCTTGCTTGTGTTCCCTCTCTCGCTGTGTCTCTCTCTCTCTGTCAAATAAATAAATAACACCTAAAAAATAAAAAAATAAAATAAAATTCCTTACTAACTGAAGCTCCCGAACATAAGTTTTCTTTGTCCTGTTAGTTCCCCACGAACTTACTTCCTTGTCTAAAGCATATAAAAGCTGTCTGCCTTGGTCATTTTTTTAGATCTCAATTTTATTATTGGGCCTCCAAGCCCAGGTAATTAAACTGTTTTTCTCTTGTTAATCTGACTCATGTCAATTTAAGTCTTAGACCTGCTAGAAAGCTCTTGAAGGGCAGAGGGAAATTCTTCCTCTCCAACAATCCATTTTGAATTAAAAACTTGTCTCCCGGGGCGCCTGGGTGGCTCAGTCGTTAAGCATCTGCCTTCGGCTCAGGTCATGATCCCGGGGTCCTGGGATTGAGCTCTGCATCGGGCTCCCTGCTCGGCAGGAAGCCTGCTTCTCCCTCTCCCACTCCCCCTGCTTGTGTTCCCTCTCTCGCTGTGTCTCTCTCTGTCAAATAAATAAAATCTTTAAAAAAAAGGGGGGGGGCGCCTGGGTGGCTCAGTCGTTAAGCGTCTGCTTTTAGCTCAGGTCATGATCCCGGGGTCCTGGGATCGAGCCCCACATCGGGCTCCTTGCTCTGCGGGGAGCCTGCTTCTCCCTCTCCCACTCCTCCTGCTTGTGTTCCCTTTCTCAAGCTGTGTCTCTCTCTGTCAAATAAATGAATAAAATCTTAAAAAAAAAAAAAAAACTTGTCCCCCATGTGCTGGTGTTAACACTACCGAACGGGACATCCCCTCCCAGTCCCCGTACTCTGGGACCGAATTCTTTGCCCAGGAAATCAGAACCCTGTTACCTCAGCACCAGTTCCTCTCCCGCTTGCTCAGGCAGCTTTGCTGGTGGCAAATGGTGTGGCTGTGAGCTCCTAAGGCTGCGTCTTCTAGTATTTTTGGATCCCCCAGTACCCAGCTGACGTAAAGGTCTAGTGAATGCACGAATGCATGACAGACATGGGCAGGGAATGCTGCTCCAGAGGACAGGACTCTAGAGGACCAGGGGTGGCAAATGGGGGCCCACCAGAGGCCAGCCCCCCACAATTCAGCTTTTACAGTGAGATCAGCTCAGTTCTCAAGTTACTCCTACCAGGTCCTTGCTTGTGTGTGTGTGTGTGTGTGTGTGTGTGTGTGAGAGAGAGAGAGATTCCAGGCAGTTTCCTGAGCCAAGAGGATCAAGGCAAACAAGGAAAGTGCCTGCATGTACTCCATAAATACTAGGTTAATGAAAGAGGTGACGGGAAGGGGAGGAGAACCACGAAGGGGCTTTTCTGGGTTTCTGGCACCCAGATCACTCCCCAATGGTCCCTGCAAATTTGTATGCGATGCACTGAATGATGTCCTCCCCAAAACTCACATGCTAAATCCCTAACCCCCAGTGTGGCTATATTTGAGATCAGGCCTTTCGGAAGTGATTCAGGTTAACTAAGGTTGGGGCCCTAACCTGATAGAACTGGGGGTCTTAGAAGACGAAGAGATCCCTTCTGGCCCACACACCGAGGAAAAGCCGTGTGAGGACATAGCAAGAAGGTGGCCATCTGCAAGCCAGGAAGAGAGCTCTCACCAGGAATGGAACTGGCTAACACCTTGATCTAGGACTTCCAGCCTCCAGAACTGGGAGAAAATAAATCCCTGTTGCTGAAGCCACCCAGTCCACGGCATTTTCTTATGGCAGCCCGAGCTGACTAAGACAGATTTTGGTACACAGAGTGGGGTGCTGCTGTAACAAATATCTAAAAATGTGGAAGCAGCTTTGGAACAGGGTAATGAGTTTTCAGATGCATGCAAGAAAAGCCTAGATTGTCCTGGAGGGACTATTGATAGCAATATGGGCGTGAAAGCCTGTGCCTGGCTAGCTCCCTGCACAGGTCTGCCCGCCTTGGTCATAGCTCTCAGAACTGCCGCAACACAGGACTCAGGCCGTCAGCAGACCCGGCCAGTGCCACTCATCCGAAATCTCCGTGCGTCAGGGTGGTGTCGGGATAGAAGGGCCGGGAAGCCTTTCCTGGAAGTACATAGCCCAATGCCCCCACCCCTACCACCCTTGCAAGACAGCATCCACTTCCATCCACCCCGGGGTTCCCAAACCTCACTCTTGTACTCCATGGTTTTTAGATCTGTGTTCCACCTTCCACGTTACCACTAAGTATACTAATTTTTTTTAAAGATTTTATTTATTTGACAGAGAGAGACACAACAAGAGAGGGAACACACGCAGGGGGAGTGGGAGAGGGAGAAGCAGGTTTCCCGCTGAGCAAGGAGCCCGATGCAGCACTTGATCCTAGGACCCTGGGATCATGACCTGAACCGAAGGCAGACGCTTAACCAACTGAGCCACCCATGTGCCCCTATTTATTCCTTTTTTTTAAGGGTCTTTCTCCCCTCACTAGAAAATGAGCTCCAATAACGTAAGGTGTGTATTTTTCATTGCTGTATCCCACAGCTAGATGAAAGCCTAGCTTAGGAAAGGTACAGTGAACATGCTTGAATGAATGAATAAATAGAAACATGTTACACACACATATGCACACAGAGCAGGGAGGGAGTGGGAGGGAAGCCAGGCGAGGTTTGTAGCCCAGGGCCACAAAATGCCCCAAATGGGTCTTCTCCACACTGGTGTTGGGCCTGAGTCCCTGGTCCAGCCTCCTCATTCCCTCCTGGGGTCCCCTGTGTCACCTTCTTATCTCAGTGTACCCTGGGCCACAGCTATTTTAAGAAAACTGATCTTCAAAAGGAAAGGGGTCAGAATCTTTATCCTCTGCTTCCTGAGAGGCTTGTGCAATGGTCACCTTAGAATTTGCTGTCCAAACTGGCATGTGAGTGGAAAGGGGGCACTGTTCATAAACCATCAGTGCAGTGGGCATGGACTGGACATACTGTCACCCTTCCCAGGCAGGCTCACTCCTACCCTCCAGCAGTCAAGTGAGAGCTCCTAAGCATAGAGACAGTGAACTCTTGCCTAGCAAAACAAAAGACAAAAACAAAACACACTGCCTTACAGCTTTTACCCAGAACAGGGAGCAGCGGAGGTGCTTCCCACTACAACACTGGTGGGGAGCACTGGGCAACCTTAACAATAGAAGGCTTTCTAGCTAAAAGGAAAAATGATGTTTTTAATGTCCTCACCAGCTAGAGCTAAATCAAATTGACCCCTGAAGCTAAAATATAAAATATTTACTAGATCAGAGCAGAGATATACAAAGTTTTCTGGTGAGCAAATAGAGCAGAGATATACAAAGTTTTCTGGTGAGCAAATAGCTCCCCAGTTCCCAAAATACCCTAATTGAAAGAATCAACACGTCTAAAGAAGGAATCCACAGATCAGAAGCGCTGTGTGTAATGAGAGAACCACAAAAGTAATTGGTTTTCTGCAGATGTATCCCTGGGGCTGAGGCCTTCAGACTTTGAGCCTCAGAAGAATCACGTGGAGACTTGGTTAAACTTGCAGCTACTTGAGCCCAGGGCCAGAGATGGTGAATTCTCAAGTCTGGAGTGGTGCCCAGAAATTCACGGTTGTAGCAGACACACATCCAGATGATTGTGGTCCTGGAATGGCTGTGTGACATCATGGCCTTATAATGGGCTATCTGCTGATTCCAGCCATTATGATCATTGACCACTATCCACCTACTCAAGAGTCCAGTGCTCACTAAGCAACCTCTGGTGACCTCTCGGCCTTCCTTGTGCTGGTCTTACCTGTCAGTCTTTGTGGGCTTGGCTACTGTGTGATGTTCTATAGAAACTGATCACCTCTGGGTACACAAGCAATGAATTTCTGAGCCTGAGAAATGAAGCTTCAGATGGGATGGGAAGCTCTTGCAAAGGTCTTGCCACCCATTGCCCTTTGCGTGGGCCACTTCCCTCAGTTGGAATAGCAGGCCTTCTTCAATTTGCCAGTCTTAAAGCTTCCTGGAGGAAAACCTCGATGTTGTTAGGTAAGATATCCACCAGTCAGTTGGTGAGTCCTCATTGTTTATTTATTATAACTGCCCCCCCCATCACCTCCTAAGAGATTGACTTATGGTTCCGGAGTCTGGCCAGGGGCTCCCTCAACATGAAGATAGTGACATCCCCACGGGAGCTGGGGCTCCTGTAGGGCTGAGGGCATGTAGTCTTCTCCCTCTGTGCCAGCTCATCCCTATTTCTCTCCTTCCAAGGGAGAAAGTCCTCTACCCTCTTATGTTCAGTAATTGGAAACTTGTAAATTAAACTGACAAAAGACATATGAACAAGAGAAAAGACAGATTTTTATTCATTTACCTATATTAGGGAGTTCACAGAAAAATGGGACTCAAGAAGATGGTTAGAATCTGGGGCTTATATACCATCTTGATAGAGGATGGGGGCTTATATACCATCTTGATAGAGGATGGGGAGGGGCAGGGGGGCATTACTAGGGAAGAAGTGACTTTTAGGAAAAATAAATGGGCCCTTCGGAGAATGAATGGGGGAATTGATAGTTTTATGACAATGTCTGTTTAGATGGTTTCTTATCCCGGTGCTGACTTGTGTTGACTTCCGAACTTTCGTGATAAAAGTCAATCTTCCCTGTTGTGAAGCTCCTGGAAGAGGGGATTTATGACAGTTGAATTCTTTTGGGAGACTGCTTTTAGGAAGCTAAAGGAAGTTCAAAAAAAGCTCCTTCCTGCAGCTGTTAATTCTCAAATGTCTTCAGCTCAAAATAATCCTCATGCCACTGTGGTGAAGGGTAGCAGAATTTGCCACCCCAAAATATGCCGCTTTGGTATATTGATTATTTTTTGAGTGGTATGCACTTGAAAACTGGCACAGACAGGGAAAGGCTTTCTCTGAACTGCCCTTATCTGCTTAACGACAGATCCTCCAGAAGGAGTTCTGTTGTCATAGCTCTCCTCCCGGTTTCACCAACCTGGTCAGGTTGACTCCTCACAGGAGAGGGGCCTGAAAGTCTGCACCACACCCAGACAACCTTTGTCACCGACTATCATACCTCCCAAGAACTCTTCCTCCGGGGCCAGTCATCTTCCCTAAAAATCATTCACTCTCTCTCGTGAGGCCTGCTTTCCTCCCTCCCCTTCCCAATTTGGAAGGCATTTAATTCTGAATTCTAAAGCCACCTCCTTGAGTTACTCATTTTTTCCTGGGTATCTCCCATGTACACATGAGGTCTACATGTTATTACATTTGTTTATTTTTCTCTTGCTAATCTGTCTTATTACAGGGGTCTTAGCCAAGAACTCAGAAGGGTAGAGGAAAAATTATTTTTCTTCCCCTACAGTGGCATATTCTGGACCTTTTCATCATCAAGCTGAGTCTGGCTCAGGGCCTGAAGGAGAGAAATAGGGATGAGCTGGCATAGAGGGAGAAGACTACATGCCCTCAGCCCTACAGGAGCCCCAGCTCCCGTGGGGATGTCACTATCTTCATGTTGAGGGAGCTCCTGGCCAGACTCCGGAGCCATAAGTCAATCTCTTAGGAGGTGATGGGGGGGCAGTTATAATAAAGGCAGAGACTATTATATGTAATAAACATACAGTAACAGCCACCAGTGAGTGCACACTTCCATTTAATGCCATACAGCATTAAATGCTCTATGCGATTTTTGTCTGATTTTCATAAAACTGTTTTTCAGGTAAGGAAATGAGGCTCTGAGAGGTTGAGTAATGTGCCCAAAGTCACACAGCAAGTAAGGGAGAGGCAGGGACTTGAAACCCAAGCATCCTTACTCCGTCTCACCGAAGGAGAAAATCTTGAGCCCGCTTTGCTCCTCTTCCTATAAAAACAGCCCTCTTGGTAACCTGAAGGTGTGAGGAGAATTGTAAACCAATGCTAGGATGTTCCACATCTTTTTAGATTGAATTCGTCATAAAATTAGCCTCCTCAAGAAACCTGAGCTCCTCTCCATGCCTCTAAACGCATACACACCCACTTTTCCCACTGTATGTCTGGGGGTATGAAGAACTTGCTGGAATTTCAAGGAATGCAAGCTCCATGTCAGGACTCACTTGAGGCACTGCAGACGGTTGGAGGACCTGAAGACACCCTGAGTGAGGGCCTGAAACACCTGCTCAAAGGCCTCCAAAAACCTTTCCTTAGAGGCAACGCACTGGTTCTCAGGTGGAGCCTGGGCAAGAGCTGGGTGGAGGAGGGGTGTGTTCCTGGGCTATTCACGGTATTTCAGAAAACCCAAGTGAAAGCTTAATTTCCCCAAGAGGAGGCTCTAGTGCTAAGTCAAGTCCCAGTTCCTTCATTTGCCGCTGGAATGACATCATCTGTGTGACAATCTTGCTCATCTCACACTCAGCATAAGCCTGGACTGGTGACTACAATGACTTCTGGGTAATCAAACTTGGAAGCAAATTGATCACTAGAAAAGAGTCCAGTTTGCCTTCTAGAGGCATCCTTGGTGGAAGAAAGGCTGGGAACAACACTAGTCACGGGACTGCGCTGGTCCTGGGTAGAAGGCAGCACTCCCCATTTCCACCTCCTTCCTTCCTCCCTGTCTGCCTTCCATGCTTCCCCAGTGAACAGAAGCGGCACCCAGGTGCCCTAGGCCAGTGTCCAAGGCACACTGAATGACCTCAAGTAAAAACTCTTTCTTTCCCCAGTGATATCCCTACAAAGCCGCCGTACATGGTTGACATAGTGAGGTTCACATGAAAATAAGAACACTTCTCTTTTGTACTTCCAGGTGCAGAAAATCCTTAGCAGCTGGCCTTGGGAGTGCAAAGATGTTCTCTGGACTTGGAGATGGGGGGCAGGGAGCACGTTCCAGTAGCTTATGGTCCCGCATCTCAGATCACTGACATCAGGAAGGTTTCTGGGAAGCAGGAAGGAAAGGGCATGAGGGCCCCCTCGGGGAGTTCTACCACAAACCCAGCCTGGCTCAGCTGCTGGATGGTGTTGCACTTGGCTCCTGGTTCCTCTGGCACAGAGCAAAAGGAAGAGTCCAAGACTTCTGCTCAGAGGGAAGAGGGGGTTGTTCAACAAGTGAGAGCCCAGCAGGCCAAGCCAGAGCAGATGCTAAGGGAGGAGATGGGCTTCCTGCCCTGGCCAGCTCGTTGCCTCTGGTATGGGAGTCGAACTTTAGGAATGACAAGAACACATTTAGAGAAGCAGCTGAGGCAGGTTAGGACTGCTGGTTTGACCCGCTTTAAGGAATGAACAGGGGCCCGCCTGGCCTCTCTGTGCAGTAATCCGGAGTGGCCTTTCGTAAGGTCCAGGAGTAC
Organism: Mirounga angustirostris; assembly: GCF_029215605.1. NCBI lineage: Eukaryota > Metazoa > Chordata > Mammalia > Carnivora > Phocidae > Mirounga > Mirounga angustirostris. The sequence continues at coordinate 71,586,239 of NW_026991718.1, forward strand.
AAAGAGGCTCCAAAGGTGAAGCCAGGCTTATTCCCCTGTGAGTAAAGAAAGGGGGTTTGAACACCGCCTGATACAATTAAGTTAAACACAGAGGTACCAGGGGCCATTCAATAGGGTGCCAGTCTCTTGGCTTAGAGGCACCAGCTCCTGTCTCAATGGTGATCAAAGCTTACTACAACCCCAGCCCACCAGCAACGGGAACCTCACCCCCTAGCCAGGCCACTTCTTATCTTGCCTCAGGCTAGAGTGCTCACCAGCTTGGCCTGTGATTCTCTAACTCCTACCCATCCGGAGGCCAAGTTTATGCAGCCCGGCCTCTAAGATGCTCTTGAGAGCAGACACTTGTTTGCCGGCCCTATCAGTTCAGATTAGGCTGAGAGAGCAGCCACAAGGGGCCAACCAGAAATGTATTTCTCTCTCTCATTCAAGAAGACGGGAGGCGGCAGTCGGGCTGACAGAGCCCTCCAGGAGCCAGGGAGTCAGGGTTCTTCTAGATCTGCCATCTACCCTCTCAGGGTGTGGTCTACAGTGGTTTTCAGGTTCCAGGCAAAGGCCAGAGGGCAAGACAGGAAGAAGGGGTGACGAGTACATGCTGGCTGCCCTTTACAGATTGCTCTGGGAGCTGCCCTAACTCTTTTGTTCGCATCTCATTGGCCAGACCTTAGTCCTGCGGCCTCCAGCTGCAGCACGAGGAGTTGGGGAGTATGGTCTCCATTCTGGATAACCCTGTGCTCAGCCAAAAGCAGGGCTCTGTCACCTCAGAAAAAGAGGAAGTGGATACTGAGGACAAACAATTGAGGCAGAGATCCAGTTTGTCCGGAGGCGGCTCCTTTTCCCACAGGACTCAGGAAAGATGTCAGCTCTAGAGCCTCTTAGCTCCCCCAACCTTGAGGGCATCACCCCACTGCTCTTTCCACACCCCTTGTATCCAAAATGGGACCCCTCTCATCATCTCCACTGCCACCACCCTGGTCCAAACCACTGCCGGCTTCCTCTACCACAAACACAGGAAAAGATGCCCAACATCATTAGTCATCCAGGAAGTAAAAATTAAAATCACAATGAGATACTACTATACACCCACTCGAACGGCTAAATTAAAAAGACCAGTAATACCAAGCATTGACAGGAATATGGAACAGGCGCCCTCTCACCCACTGCTGGTGGGAAGACAAAATGTCCACCACTTTGGACACTGGTTTGGCAGTTTCTCTTAAATTAAGCACACACTCTGTGGTACCAGTCTGTCTCCCGCCTTCCACCCTTGGGCCCTATAGACCATTCTTAATACAGAGTAATCCCTTAGAGCCAGCATCTGAGCACAAGTCTGCTCTGCCCCTAACCTCTCACTGGTATCCCTTGAAGAGAAGATGGCCACTCGGACTGATGAGGGAACAGAAGTCAAGCTGAGGACAAAGCAGAAGCTGACACCCTACAACCCGTCCCCCCCCCCCACCATGGGGTACATGTGACATTCCTCAGGCACTCCTGGCTGCCCTAAAGGAAAAACAAATGGTTAACTTGTAGAGATCACAGTCCTGCAAGACAGGAGTCTCCCTCAGTTTACAAATGTCCTGGTGATTTACAAGGAAGAAGCTTTCTAATCAATAGCCTAACTTCCAGAGATCCATAACTCAGTTTCCTGAAGCCCTACCATCACCCTCCCCTCCATAAAATTAAGGTAGGCTGAGGCAGAAGGAAATGTAAATAAAATTGAATTTCTTCTAAACCTAAGGCCCATTGACAAGGACGTGTGATAGGAGGAAGGTAACATTCCTCCAGGACACTCCCAACTGTCTTCATGTCAGTCCTCATTACAGGGGGAAGCAGCCTTGGCTTGACAATAACCAGGCCTCTCGTATCCTGAGAGTCTTTAGCATATGATAGTCCTTTTGGACACCCCCTTTTTCCTTACCTCCACCAACCCCATAGTACATAATCAGCCACCGCTCACAGCTCCGGGGCAGCAGCTCTTCCTGCCCATGGGTCCTGTCCCCAGGCTTTCAGAAACCACCATTCTGCACCAAAGATGCCTCAAGAATTCTTTCTTGGTTATCGGCTCCGGACTCCACCCCGGAGTGACTGACATGAGGACAATGAGGACTGACATGAAGACTGAACCTCACATATATTCCAAAACTACAACAGGAACCCCATTGATGAGGGAACAGAAGGCTAGCTGAGGGCAAAACAGAAGCTGACACCCCACAACCCACCCCCCCACCATGGGATATATGTGACATTCCTCAGGCACTCCTGGCTGCCCTTCAGGAAAAACAAATAGTTAATTTATAGAGATTACAATCCTGCAAGACAGGAGTCTCCCTCAGTTTACAAAAGTCTTAGCAATTTACAAGAACAAAGCATTTTTATCAATGACCTAGCTTCCAGAAGGGAATGTACATTAACAATTAAATGTCCTTATAACCTGCAGCCCATTGACAGATACTTGAAGTGGGCAGAGTGTAATGTTCCTCCAGGAACATCCTAACTATCTTACTGTTAATGCCTTACTAGAAGGAAAAACAACCTGAACTTGACAATTGCAAGGCCTCCAGTATCTTGTAGGTCCTCTTGAACATATGAAAATCCTTTTGAAGACCTCTCTTTTCCTTACCTCCCCCAACCCCATAGTACATAATCAGCCACCGCTCACAGCTCCGGGGGAACAGCTCTTCCTGCCCATGGGTCCTGTCCCCGGGCTTTCAGAAACCACCATTCTGCACCAAAGATGTCTCAAGAATTCTTTCTTGGTCATCGGCTCCAGATCCCACTCCACAGACCCTCACCCATACTCCAAAACGCCATCACCCTGGCCATTTGCCCCTCCCCCTCCCCTCTGGCCACGCTGGTAACTGCCAGCAAACTGAGTGGAGGTTCGAAGATTCTTTTCCCTACTGCTGCCCAGAGTAACTGCTTTTACAAAGGACATTTCCCCCGTCACAATCCCTGGCCAAGAAAGAGTCCACGCTCCAACTGTGTTTCTCAGAAACTCCTGGCAGGCTCCTGGCTCAGATCTTTCCATCTCCTCCATCCCTCCCTCCACCCCAAGTCCTCCTCCAAACAACCTTAGGGCCTCCTCCCTTTGACAGTGACTGAAGCATCCCATCCTGTTTAAAATCACAATCCCTTCCTTACCCCATCCCGCAGCTCTGCCTGATTTCCCTAGGGGCCCTCCTCACCTTCTAATTATCTGTGGCTTCCTTATTGTCTCTTCCCACCAGGGTGGCAGGAATTTTTATCCTCACTGCTACATCCCGGGGCCTGACCCCTGGCTCGCAGCAGGGAACTCTTCCTGAATGAACTGAGGAGGCCTCTTGGGGTGGATGGCTCATCTCTTCCCTGAACCCCTCCTGCCTCCTTCAAGCCTCAAGCACTGGTTTTTCTTGCCTTCCAGTGTGTCCCCTCTTCCTCCCACACTCCGGTGGCGGTGGCGAGGTCCTTTAGGGCGGGGACCGTGTCTCCATCTACTCCGGCGTGATGTGGGTGCCCAGCAAGTGCTCCATTCACATTTTGTGGGAGGGAACACTGTAGCTTATGACAGACAGACAGCTGGCCCTCACCCCAAGCCTTGGATGCCTGTGCTGAGAAAGTCCCCGGACCAGGACAGTAACGTCAGTCAGTCATTTCCCAGGAAGGGGTTCTTAAGTAGAAGAGAAATTGAAAAGGAAAAGCCAGTTAGGACCAGGGAGATCGCTGCTCTGTTGTACCCACTTGTCCCTAAGCTGAAGTGGCTTTTTGACTGGCCTCTCTCCGAGTTGGAGCACAAGCCGATGGAAGGCCCGTTTTCTTACTTTGCAAAGAGCGCTGTTAGTTGGAACAGTTGGGACAGTGAGAGTTCAGCCTTCAGCTCTGCATTTATATAAAAGTGCCCTTGGGGATGAACGTGCAACAGTTATCCTAACCAGAGTCCTTTCCGGGAAGGACAAACCCAAGATGAGCGGTTAATGCTCGAATCCCGAGGAAATGATCTCCATACTGTGCTATTTCTGGCTCAAGACCATCTGCAAAAGGGGCCTGTGTGTTCAAAATGGAAAGAAAATGAGAGAGTGGGCTCTTTTTTGAGGGGGTGGGGGGAATGCTTTTTAAAGCAGTTAACCTGACGAGGGGGCACTTCGGGGTGGAAAGAAAAAAAAAATCTTGTGTTCCAGTTTAGCGTTCTGTTACTTACCAGTTATGTGACGCGTGCAAGCCACACGGCCTCTGTCAGCCTTGATTTCCTCATTCATAAATGGAGGCAATGATTTCTACCCACCTCCTGGGACTACTGCGCCGATTAAGTTAGACTGCACACAGGACGGTAGACAGAGAAAGTATAGAGCCCTCTACAAATGCCGGATGTAACACTGATCTAGCAAAGTCGCTCTGTGCCACTCCACCCTCCAGGAACCCCAGCCTGCTTGGGGAGAGGGCACAGGACAAAGTACAGCCCAAGTGTGAACTGGGATAATCCAGTCCCCTGAGGCACCTCAAGATGGCTTTGAAACCCCACTCCACAGCTGGCCCTGCCTAGCGTTTTCTGCATTCTGGGAGTGGGGGGGGGGGGGCAGAGTCTGCAACCTCACTTGGTAGGGAGGATTAGGACGCAGTCTGGCCCAGGCATTAGAAAGAGAGGCTCTGGGCGCCTGGGTGGCTCAGTTGGTTAAGCGACTGCCTTCGGCTCAGGTCATGATCCTGGAGTCCTGGGATCGAGTCCCGCATCGGGCTCCCTGCTCGGCAGGGAGCCTGCTTCTCCCTCTGACCCTCCCCCCTCTCATGTGCTCTCTGTCTCTCATTCTCTCTGTAGAAAGAAAGAAAGAAAGAAAAGAAAGAAAAGAAAGAAAGAAAGAAAGAAAGAAAGAAAGAAAGAAAGAAAGAAAGAAAGAAAGAAAGAAAGAAAGAAAGAAAGAAAGAAAGAAAGAAAGAAAGAAAGAAAGAAAGAAAGGGAGGCTCTGCTCTCACACTGTTGGTGGGAATGCAAGCTGGTGCAGCCACTCTGGAAAACAATAAAGAAGTTCCTCAAATAGTTGAAAATAGAGCTACCCTGTGACCCAGCAATTGCACTCCTGGGTATTTACCCCAAAGATACAAATGTAGGGATCCGAAGGGGCAGCTGCACCCCAATGTTTATAGCAGCAATGTCCACAATAGCCAAACCATGGAAAGAGCCTAGATGTCAATCGACAGAGGGATGGATAAAGAAGATGTGGTATAGGGGCTCCTGGGTAGCTCAGTCGTTAAGCGTCTGCCTTTGGCTCAGGTCATGATCCCGGGGTCCTGGGATCAAGCCCCGCATCGGGCTCCCTGCTCAGCGGGGAGTCTGCTTCTCCCTCTCCCACTCCCCCGGCTTGTGTTCCCTCTCTCACTGTGTCTCTGTCAAATAAATAAATAAAATATTTAAAAAAGATGTGGTATATATATACAATGGAATGTTCCTCAGCCATCAGAAAAATGAAATCTTGCTGTTTGCAATGACGTGGATGGAACTAGAAGGTATCATGCTAAGCGAAATAAATCAATCACAGAAAGACAATTACTCATATATGGACTTTAAGAAACAAAACAGAGGGAGCGCCTGGGTGGCTCAGTCATTAAGCATCTGCCTTTGGCTTGGGTCATGGTCCCGGGGTCCTGGGATCGAGCCCTACATCGGGCTCCCTGCTTGGCGGGAAGCCTGTTTCTCCCTCTCCCACTCCCCCTGCTTGTATTCCCTCTCTCAGTGGGTCTCTGACAAATAAATAAATAAAATCTTAAAAAAAATAAAGAGAAACAAAACAGAGGAGCGTAGGGGAAGAGAGGGAAAAATAAAACAAGATGAAACCAGAGAGGGAGACAAACAACAAGAGACTCTTAATCATAGGAAACAAACTGAGGGTTGCTGGAGGGGAGGGGGGTGGGGGGATGGGGTGACTGGGTGATGGACATTAAGGAGGACATGTGATGTAATGAGCACTTAAGTACTGGGTGTTATATAAGACTGATGAATCACTGAACTCTACCTCTGAAACTAATAATACACTATATGTTAATTAGTTGAATTTAAAGAAACAAAAAAAAAAGAAAGAGGGGCTCTGGATTCAAATGGCCTGGGTTGGAGTGCTAATGCACAAGCTGTGTGATCTTGGGCAAGGGATATAACATCTCTGTGCCTTGGTTTCCTCGTCTGCAAAATGAGGATAATGGCATATACCTCATTGGATTATCGCGAGGCTTAAGGAAGATTCTTGGCTTGACCAAACTTTAGTCAGACTCCTGAATCTTCTTGTGGGCCCACCTGTGCCCTTCCTTGTAAAATTCATTTTTAGCAAGACCCCTACTAATTCAGTTTAACCAGAACCCCTCCCCTTGATATCTCCTCACCCCCAATATCTGATCAAATTCCTTGTCTTCCCTCTCCTCTGGGTGTCGTCTCCGGAGTCCCTTTTCCCGTATTGTGATAGTCCCAAATAAAATCTGTTTTTACCCCTTCCACGACTGCCCCACTATGGCTTTTCTGTGGCAGGTTTAAGTGAAGTTAAGGGCAAAGTGCTCCCAGCCCCGCTGAGCAGCAGTCCAGGCTGTAGGCCATCTCCCCATCCCAAACGTGCTGGCCCTACCCTGTGCCAACCGCAGAACGCGGCCACTCTCCTTGGCTTATTTTGAACCAAATGAAGACAAAAACAAAATTAAAAAGGCTGTTTCAGTCCTAGCGAAAGTCACTGAAGTACTGAAAGAGGTGGAGGAAATGTATACAAACACACACTTTAAAATTTAGACAGCCTAACCTTTTAAACAAAAAGTCCCAGTTGTGGGAGCACCTGGGTGGCTCAGATGGTTAAGCGTCTGCCTTCGGCTCAGGTCATGATCTCCGGGTCCTGGGATCCAGCCCCTCATCGGGCTCCCTGCTCAGCCAGGAGCCTGCTTCTCCCTCTCCCTCTGCCCCTCCCCCTGCTTGTGCTCTCTCTCTCTCTCTCTCTTTCTTTCTATCAAGTAAATAAATAAAATCTTAAAAAAAAAAGTCCCAATTGTGCATCTACCAACTTGGCTCCTGCCATGTCACTGGGTCTCTGTCCCTCCCTTTTGGTGAGCAAATGGCTTGTCTTGGGAAAGTAAGTCTGCCCTCACTTCCTTGAGTTGCAGCCCTCCAGGTCCTGCCCAGGGCCTATCTTCTCACAGCCAAATGGCCCCTAGACAGCACAAAGACAGTTCCCTCCCTGAGCAGGATTCTGGGGCTGCTATGAAGATGACCCGTACTATTTTTTCAGTCTACTACAGACCCAAGGAGGAGGAGACTGGTACTGGGGTCATGAGTGGTTGACTGCTGGAGGAGAAAGGGGGAGCTCACTGATAGAGACCCAGGGAAAGGCTGGGGAAGAACACCTTGGGGTGGGGTGGCAGGAGACAGGGTGAAGGAGGGAACATGAAGTCTTCTCTCACCCCCCCCCCCACCCGCAGGGACAGACGGGAGTCCAGAAGACACCCAGGGACTGGGAGAAAGGCTGCTTTGCTTTGGCTCCGGGCCTCCCCTGCACCCCCAGGGCTGGCTTGGTTTAGGAAGCCAGAAGCACCCTCTCCTCCCCAGCTTTTCAGAGCTGGCCTTACCCACAGGCAAAGCAGGTGACTACTCATGCTGTGTGGTGTGAGCACCCCTAGAAAGATCCCACATTAGCTTCCCAGGGCTGCTGTAATAAATGACCAGCAGCCTAGAGGCCCGAAGTCCAAAACGACTCTTCAGGGGCCAAAATCAAGGTTCCCTTTGGAGCTCTGGGGGAGAGTCTGTTTCCTGCCTCTTCCAGCTTCTGGAAGCTCTTGTGCTCCCTTTCTCACCTCAGCTGACCTCTTACTTCTGTCCTCACTTCTCCTCTCCTATCGTCACATCTCCTTCTGCCTCCATCTTACAAGGATACTTGGCATTACAGTTAGGGTGCACTTGGGTAATCTGGGATCATCCCCACCATGAGATCATCTGCCAAGTCCCTTTTCCCATATAAAGTAATAGATTCACAGGTTCCAGGAATTAGGATATCTTTGGGGGCCATTAATCAGCCTACTGCAGACACCCTTCCTAGAAACAACCTCAAACGCATTTCTTGCCCTCAAACATCCCAACAACTAGTTTTGGGGTCAGTGTGTACATGGAGACCCCACTTTGCAGTTGTGGGGCTGGAAGACGCCAGGCAGCTTGTCTGAGCATCTCTTCAAACCCTGAGAACCCATTGGGAGGAATGGGTTGGGCACAGTCCAAAGGAGGTCCCATCCCAGCTGCTCATCCAGGGGCCAGACTGTAACTTGCAAGGTCGGGGTCACACCTCTCCCTGAGGTGTCCTCCCCACTCCCACTGCTCAGCCCTGCTCTAAAGGGACCAATTTTGCCGTGTGATCTTGAACAAGTCACTAAACCTCATGAGTCTGTTGCTACTTCTGAAAAATAGAGCTCAGACCACATCATCTCCTGGGAGCCCTTTCAGAAGCTCGGGGGTCGGGGCACCAGGTGGTGCCCACCTGGGTGGCTCAGTCGTTAAGCGTCTGCCTTCGGCTCAGGTCATGATCCCAGGGTCCTGGGATTGAGCCCCGCATCGGGCTCCCTGCTCTGTGGGAAGCCTGCTTCTCCCTCTCCCACTCCCCCTGCTTGTGTCCCCTCTCTCGCTCGCTCTCTCTCTGTCAATAAATAAATAAAATCTTAAAAAAAAAAAAAAAGGCAGCAGCAGCTCTGGGGTCTAGGATTCTTACACACAGTCCTGCCCTAGGCTGATGGCAGATGGGGAGAGGAGCCTGACTGCAGGACCAGAGGCTGCTGGTCTGAACCAGCCTGACTGGGGCTGTGTCTGTTTTCAGAGCTAAAGACAGGCCAGACTTACAAGCAACAGGAATCAGGAAACCCAGGTTCTAGCCTCTGGTCTTCTCACCCCTCTGGGACCTCATGAAAGTTGCTTTTACCATCACACAGTCTCATTCCCCAAGTATAAAGTATAAAGGAGGAATAAAGAATATCTTCCTCATCTACCTCCTAGGAGTGTCGTGAAGATAAAATGATATGCAGTTGGAGAAAGCATATCACGGGTGTCAGAGACAAAAACCGAACAAGTAAGGACATTCATTTTATTCAGGCTACTGCAAGAAAAGTGAGTGCCCTGATGAGATTAGACCACCTCAGGGGTTTGACTTGGGCTTTTCCAGGGAAGAGGGCACAAGGTACAGGGAGGGGGACTTGCAGTTGGAATTGTGTTGCGATCTGGGGAAGTCTCGGCTGAACAGGTAATGTTGATCTGTGTCTAGCTGGTTTCCGGGGGACCAACAGTTCTAATCTTAACCAATCATGAGACAAAGAGCTGGGAAGTTGGCAGGGGAAAAAGGGAGGAGGTCTGTGTTTGACCTTGACTCAGGCCACAAGATACATGGAGTCTTGCTCTGCATTTCTCCCTCGTAGGCAGGCCTCACCCACCTGTGTCCGCTAGGAGCAGCTGGTTTCACTTACCTGGAAAGTCAGTCTCAGCATCCAAAGAATCATCAGCCTGGTATCCAAAAGTAACTGAAAAGCAATGTACATTTTTACTACAGTCATCTGATAAGACACAAAAGGCAGCTTATAACCGGAGCATAGAGGACACATTGATGGCTATTTCTACCATGGCTACCCCAAAATTGCTCCCCTCCTTCACACATTCTCAAAACCCAAATTGCAGGGCTCCCCCTGCTCACTTCCTGCCTTTTTCAATACAAATCAATTCAGCCACCCTTAAATACCAATTTCCCCTTCACTCTTTACACAAATTTGCACCACAAAAGCCCAGAAACCTAGGCTGGATATGAATCTAAGTCTGTCTTCTTTTAGGTTCCCTCCGTTTCCCACTTCCGTCCAAGAGGTCTCCCCGCCTTGCTCTCTAGCACCCCCCTCCCGTAGGGTGCTCTGTCATGGCTCAACATTGGGACCCCCAGGGTTCTACTCCAGGGTCCCTGGTGATTCATCTGGGGTTCGGGCTGCTGATCCTGATATGCAGCCCATCCTGGAAGAGGGTCCCTATTCCCACTGTCTTCTGGGAGGCACTTCTGTTACTGGCCAGTGTCTAGCTTTCCCCACCAGACTGCACTCACTTCCAGGGCAGGTCTTGTGTTCCCTTTACCTTTGAATCCCACCCCACCCCCAAAGCCTGGTACCCCATTTGGTCTTACAGACTTTTGGTGACAGAAGAGAACTTAGGATTAAAAGCAAAGCTCTTATTTTATAGGGGAAACTGAGACACAAAAAAGTTCAATTCATTAGTAGTCACACAGCCCATGAAAGCAGGTGTCCCACCTCCTGGGGGTTATGATTCCTCCTGAGCCTCTTCCTGGCCCTCCCTCCCTCTTCCCCCTCCCCCAAAACTGGGGGAGGGACACAGCTCCCCTTCAGATGACTTTGACTGAGGCCCACCCAACCCTGGCTTCCCTAGCTCCTCTGGGGGACCTAGGGGCCAAACCCTGGGGTATCCCAGCCTTTGGGACTCCAGCAGCAGGTGGAAGAAGGAAACCCGGGCCCCATGGCTTGCGGAGACCCATTTCCAGGCTAGGCTTGCAGTTTCTTTGGCTTTCCCACAGCAGGTAGGAGCCATTGCAATGCCCACAGTCATAAGGGCCCTTTTTCCCTGAGATTTGTGCTTTTGGCCAGCAATGCCCTTCATGGACATCACCCCCAGCTTGGATTTGAGGGACCCAGGTGCCAAGAAGGAAAGGTTCCTGGCCTGGAACCTGTCTCCAGCTACCAGCCCCCAGCTGAGGAGGGGACTTAGTGAGGAGATTCTGTTGGGAGACCCCCCACCCAAGGGGACCCTAGAGAGCTGCAAGATTCAGGCCCTTGAGGGCAGAGCACATCACAAGTTGAGGGGGAGGCCGTTGTCCGTGAGGCTGGAACCCAGGTAGGAGGTGAGCCAGGAAACATCTTCAAGGCAACCAAATAATTGATGGTATTAATTTCTTATGGCTGTTGTAACAAATTACTACAAACTTGGAGGCTTAAAACACTAATCTATTGTCTCACAGATCTGAAAGCCAGAAGTCCAAAAAGGTATTGTTTGGACCAGGCTCCCTCTGAAGGCTCTTGGCAAGGAAGGCTCTAGAAGGGCTCTCTAGACTGCAGGAAGGTTGGAGGTGTGGAGTCACACCTTGGCCTCCAGCTGGCCCTGAACCTCCAGATCTGAGGCACTCGGGCATCAGTCCTGTCCTGGAGTCTCCAAGAAAGGGGGTCTCATTCCCATAGTGAGCCCTCCAGAACATTAATGGTCGTCCTGCAATAAAAGAGTTCCATGGTCCAATGCACTTGGAAATACTGGATTAAATAAAGCTAACAAGAATCTGTAGACCCTTCGTTTGCTCCCGGGCCTCACCATTCTCTAAGAGGGCACGGAATGTGCTCCTCTGGAGCCCGAGGCGGAGCTGGTGTTCCCCACGGGAGCCCATCCACGGCAGTAGTCACAAAGCCACTCTTTTTCCTCCGCGTTCTGTCTGCTTCCTTGGTTCTGTCTGACAGACCTCCCCCCTGAAATGAATGACATCCCTCTGGAAAATTACAGTCTGCCTCAGGTGTGCTGGGCAGGGAGGTTCACCTCGGCTCAGGTCATGATCCCAGGGTCCTGGGATCGAGTCCCGCATCAGGCTCCTCACTCAGCGGGGAGCCTGCTTCTCCCTCTCCCTCTGCCCGCCGCTCCCCCTGCTTGTGCGTTCTCTCTCTCAAACAAATAATACATAAAATCTTAAAAAAAAAAAGTGCCTCCTGGCTCCAGCCTCCCCTCTACACACCTTCTTCCCTCCTTCATGGCTCCTTCCTCCCAAAGCTCCTGGCGCCTAGCACCTCTGCTCTAAGGAGCCGCACTTCAGAGGCGCTGCACCTCTCCGGGAGGGGCCGGCTTCTTTAAACCCGTGGCCTGAGGGGTTTTAGGAATAGCAGCTGGAAGAGTGGAGGCTTGCTGGCGCTCCTGAAACCCCTTCTCACTAGTGGCCTCTACTGCGGCTCTCCTCAACCCAGGCGTCCGTGAGGCTCACTGACCGCCTCCAGTTCCATGAGGCTCTCGTCCCAAGCATCAGTATTTTATGAAAGCTCCCCAAGTAATTCTACTGCACCACTAGGGTGCAAACCACGGCTCCAAAGCCTGGCTCCTGGAAGGCCAGCCCCCAGGTGCTGGTTAGAAACACAGACTCTCAGCCGGCCCCCACCTGCTGCATCAAGGTCTGCATTCCAGCACGGTCCCCTGGTGCTTCATATTCCCATTCCCATCACCTGTGTCAGCATCCTGTTGGGGGGCGGTGGCAGGGGGGCAGGACCACGCCCTAATCCCCACTCTGCCCCCAATCTGTGGAGTCACCCTGGGCACCTCACTGGCCCTCTCTCCGCACCTGGGTGTCCCTAGCTGTAACACGCACAGGTTGGACAAAGTCCCCCCTGCCACCACCTGTTACTGAGGTGTACGCTGTGCAGCCACGGCTGGGCACCTCTGTGCAACGGAGCGGGGGCACGCCGCACTCATTGTCCCCACTGAGCGGACTCCCCGTGGGGTGACGCCGAGCTGCACACTGACCACCAGTGGTCCAGCCCCTCTCGCTGGTCGAGCCACAGGCAGCCAGCCTGGCAGAGAGCCCCAGGCTACATCTCTGTGTCTAACATCCTGTTTTTCTACCGAAGGTCTTTGCTTCCCAGCAAATATCTTCCAAAGGATAAACAGCATTATTTTCATGGTTAAAAGGAGCTATTGTGGCAGCTTAAGGGGTGTGGGTTTCAAATGGATGTGGGGGTATGCTCCAGGCCTACCATTACCGCCGTTGGAAAGGATGGGAAAGACGGGGCATCAGCCAATAGTCCCCTAACGGTGCGCTGATCGTGAGCGGTAAGCTACAACGTCAGACGGCTCTGCACGGAGATCTCCATATAAAGATCCCAGGAGCCCTGATTCGGGGAAGGACACCACCCCAGCACCCTCGACAAGGAGGATATCCTTATAGTAACCCAGATCCCGAGACTGGTGTGCAAAGAGTCATGATACCACCCTACATCTGACACCCCTTCCTTAGGGTGGGGGGGGCCCGCTCCCTAAGTCTTTATAGGAGCAGGCTGGCTTCCCATTCTAGAAGCTGAAAAGGCCACCCACTTTCTTCCACCTCCCTTGTGGTTGGGGTATGGACAGTGACCCCGGTTCCACACACTGGGCATTGGGGCCGGAAGGGACATTTAATCTCAAGTAAGTGACTTATGAGAGCAGACACAGAGGCCATCCCATTGGGCCTACCACGGTGGCTGAAGGTGGGCAATGGGATGACAGTTTGTAGTAACTGGTCAGCTCAGCCTCTGGTGTCCTGGGTTCAGCCTGGGCAGTGGTGATGCTCCCTGTGGTGATATATATATATATATATATATATATTTATTTATTTGTTTAAGATTTTATTTATTTATTTGACAGAGAGAGAGAGGGAACACAAGCAGGGGGAACAGCAGAGGGAGAGGGAGAAGCACGCTTCCCGCGGAGCAAGGAGGCCGATGCGGGGCTCGATCCCAAGACCCCGGGATCATGACCTGAGCCGAAGGCAGACGCTTAACGACTGAGCCACCCAGGCGCCCCTCCCTGTGGTGATATTTAGTGTCTGAAGCTGTGGGGTCCTCACCTCCTCATTCCCAGGGAGTGATTTGAGCTCCTGGCTACTTTGTCTTCTACTGGTTCTCACCTGATCTCTGAGCTGCCTGCTTCAAATTTAAGGCACGTTTCTGAGCACCCCCCAACCCAAAAGAAATTTTCACTAGTTTCTTTCTCTGCTTACATCTGTTTTTACTATGAATCTGATTGAATCACAGATTAACTGAGAAAGCACCAGGAAAATGTGAGTTGTCCATATTCAAGGCCTCCAGGTAGAAAATCCTAACAGCTGCCCTACCTCTAACGCGGCCCAGGAGGCTCCCACAGCAAACTCCGCCGCCCCTCAGGGTCTTCAGGGCCAGACCCCACAGATCTGCCTGCAGCCCGCTCCAGCCGCCCTGGCAGGCCAGGTAAGCCCAGAATGAAATATGTTCCTCAAACTTACTTTTCTTTCACAGAGCCAAGGACATAAAAAATTGGAAATAAATACACCAGCCAGAGAGTGAAATGGGGTTTTACTCTGTTTCATGGCCACTGTAATTATTAATAAATAGGGTGTGATTGCTGTTGGGGCATGACTTGCAGGGGGCTGTGGAACACATTTTCCTACCCTTCTGCAAGTCTGGAAAAGAGGGAATGACAAGGATTCCAGTACTCACTGTCCCAGAGAAGGTGAGTGGCTTGCCAAGATCACCCAGAGCAGAGCCAGAGCTAGGAGCCAGGCCTGCAGTCCCAGGCCCAGCCCACCCTGACGGATCTTGACACAGGCTATGCATGGGGGCAACGCTTGAGTCAGGTTTAACAGCAACACAAAAATCCTATGGTCTTGGGAAGGCCTGGGTGGCTCAGTCAGTTAGGGGTCTGCCTCTAGCTCAGGTCACGATCCTGGGGTCCTGAGATCCAGCCCCACAACGGGCTCCTTGCTCACGGGGAGTCTGCTTCTCCCACTGTTTGTGCTCTCTCTCTCTCTCTCTCTGACAAATAAAATCTTAAAAAACAGTTATATGGTCTTGAATTGCATTCGAGTGACTCCACAGCATCCCTAAGTAACCCCATCAAGACGGGTTTCACATTTCCACCTGCAGAGTGCTCACCATCTTCAAATAAACCAGCCAGGCCCTCGGAGGCTAGGCTATTCAGTCCAGGGCCTGAGCGCCCTCCAGAAGGTGTACGTACGGCAGGAGGAGGGGGAACCTGGCCAGGGCACTTCTCGCAACTTACTCTAGAGGTTTATTTCCACTCACACGCGACATGATGCACACTAAGGTTATTCACTGTGGCCTTGTTTCCAGGAGTAGGAAACCTACCCAACAGCCCATGGGTCCATCAACAGGGCATGGGGAACATGCCACGGGGCTTGCACACTGTGGGTACTTCCGCCACTGAAAAAATACATGAGCAGGCTCTCTATGACGGAGGTGGAAGGAGCCCCAAAATATATCGTGAGGTGAAAACACCAAGCTGCAAAACTAGGTATAGTAGCTACCATTTGTGCAGAAGAGGGAAAACGCAGATCTAGGACTATATATGTATCTCCGGAGCATACTTCAGACTGAAACATCAGTGGCTTCTAAAGAGGTGGATTGGGTGGTTGGGAAACAGAAGTGGGAGGGAGAATTTTCACAGGATGTCCTTTTGTTCCTTTTGAATCTGGAACTATGACAATGTATTACATTAAATATTATTAAAAATAAATAAATCCAGAGCACCTGGGTGGCTCAGTTGGTGAAGCATCTGCCTTCGGCTCAGGTGGTGATCCCAGGGTCCTGGGATAGAGCCCCATGTTGGGCTCCCTGCTCAGCGGGGAGCCTGCTTCTCCCTCTACCTCTGCCCCTCCCCGCCTACTCATTTTCTCTCTCTCTCTCTCTCTCAAATAAGTGAATAAAATCTAAAAAGAAAAATAGGTCGCCTGGGTGGCTCAGTCAGTTAAGTGTCTGCCTTTGGCTCAGGTCATGATCTCAGGGTCCCGGGATCAAGTCCCACAACAGGCTCTCTGCTCAGCGGGGAGTCTGCTTCTCCCTCTGGCTCAGCCCCTCCCCACTGCTTGTGTTCTCTCTCTCTCAAATAAATTTTTAAAAATCTAAAAAATAATAAAAATTAAAATTAATTCATGTCATAGTTTTGTGGTCACATAGGACGTTTTAAAAAAAATAAGGACTGAAATGGATTTCAAATGATGGGGTTTCAGCCATCAGTGAGGGGGATATTTGGGGAACTGGAGACCCTCCGAAATCCGGAGGTGGTGGTCTTGTTTGTGAGAGGGAGGGGAAAGAGGGTGGGTCATTCCCAGAGCCTGGGGAGCCCCTTGGAGGGTGGGCCAGGACCACCAGGGGGGGCAGTCTGCCGATCTCCCCGGCTGGGGTAGGAGGAAGGGCCCCAACAGCCCTGTAGGGTGTAGGAGGTGGTGCAGGCGTGACTCTCCTGTTTGCCCAGCTGCCCAGGCTTGGCTGCTGCTTCTCAGGGCACAGCATCACCGGGAAGATGCCTTGTCGGAAAGGGTCTCCCTGCAGGATGGCCACACCTGGTACCCCACCATGAGGGCTACATCCTCTTGGGTTATGGTGTTGCCCTGTTCCAAGCTCACTTCCAAAATATACATCTTGTGGCTGTGGATCAAGGGGCATCCCAAATACTGTCCCTAACAGCAGTTTACCAAACCTTCTCACCCAGACAGGAGGCGCCCAGGTGACATGATAGCCTCAACAGCAGGCTGAGTAATGCCCCCCCGCCAAAAAGATTTGTCTGCCAGGAACCTCAGAAGAGGATTTTGAAAAATGGTCTCTAAAAGTATATATAATTAAGGTAAGGATCTCAGGAGGTGATCATTCTGGATTAGGGTGGGCCCTAAATCCAGTGACAGGTGCCCCGATAAGGGAAGATGTCAAGAGATGGAGAAAGCCACAGGAGGATGCAGGCAGAGAGTGAGGCATCCACAAACCAAGGCATGTCAGGGATTGCTGAAGCCACTAGAACCTAGGGGACAAGCATGGAGCTGGTCTCCCTCAGAGCCACTGGGAGGGACCAACCCTGCCAACGCCTTGATTTTACTTCTGACCTCCAGAATTATGAGAATATAAATTTCTGTTGTTAGAAGCCGCTCAGTTTGTGGTATTTTGTTAAGGCAGCCCTAGGAAATGGAGACAGCCTTTGAGCTTTGTTGGGGAAGAAGAGGGGGCTCGGGGCACAGAGGGTCACCCTCAAGGACTTTGCAAGCTAAGTGCTGGCCCAGCTGCAGTGTGGCCTGTTTGAAGACCCATGTCCAGGAAGGCTGGGTCCCCTTCTGCTCTGGGACGGCTGGTTCACAGTTCCCTGGGGCAGGAGCATCCCCCACAGTGGGTGTTTTTCTCTAATGGGGAAGGTGTGCCTGTCCTGTCGCTAGGAAACAGGGAGCTGGGCCTGCGGGCTCCCAGCCTGGAGCGAAGGCAGATGGTGGCAAGATTAAATAGTGCCTTTCATTTCAACATAGGAAATGTTTTCAACTCTCCTCTCTTCGTGTCTCTAAAAAAAGGCAAGTGGCGGAAACGTCCCGCTGGAAATTTATTAACAAAAGCCCAGGCAGCCCAAAAAAAGCAGACTTTTTTCTTTTCACATGTCTTTCCAACCAACCTGCAGGCATTTTGAGAGTGGGACCTCTGCCCTATTGCCATGACCTGCCAGACACCTCTCTGAGCCTCATTCAGTCTTTGCCAACATTTGACAAGGGTAGTTCTATCACTAGCCCATTTCATAGATGGGGAGACCGAGGCCTACAGGACAGAACTAACCAGTTGGAAAGCTGTGAAGCCAGGACTCAATACACAACAGTGCTGTTGTACATTATGTGCCCCTTTGTGGTGATGTTTGTCCAAGTACTTGGAAATAAGAAGAATTCAAATACAGAATCTCATTGTTATTAGCAATAATGAGAACAAAACTGCTCTCTGTCTTCTCTGCAAATTAATTTGGGGCAAGGAACTAATTGGACCAGGAGAGATGACATGTGGAGGTTAAGACCCTGCAGGTCAAAGTGTATGGGCTGGGTCAGCCTCTCGGCCTCTGTGGGCACAACTTCAGGCTCCGCAAGATCCAGTCTCTCAGGCTGCTCAGCCCGAACCAGTAGCTGGCCAGGGCCGGTGCTCCCCCAGCAATCTCCCGACTGCTGTGTTCCTGCAGTCAACAGAGGGGAAGGAGGGGATTTCAGGCCCCCCAGGACACATGGAGTCAAGTGCCCAGATTGCAGCTGGCTAGCTGTGGGGCGCAAAGAGAGGTGCTAGATTTTAGATCCATAATGGATGAATGGGGTAGAGGGAGGAGGAGGTGGGCAGGCATGTCCCCAAATATCCTCTATTCTTTTCCCAACCTTACCTCCCTCTGTCCTAAAATAAACACTGCTCACCAAGTGGGTTGTTCCTACAACAGTGATCCCTTCAGTGTCTACACCTTCTCTCCCGTCAAAGTCATTTTATAGCCACCGAATCCCATGGTGCTCAACCCAGTGCTGGGGGATGGGTGGAGCAGGCACTAACTGCCCCCCTCTTCTGTGCATGGAGAAAGTGAGGTGCAGACCCATCTCTCCACCTCATCCTCCATTTCCCTTTCCTCTATAATAACCCTTAAAACTCTGCCACCTTTCCATGCCTATCACCAAGACCTTATTTCAGGTTCTTGCCAGGCCAAGGCTCATGGCTCTGCCTTCAGTCTCTCCCCAGACTAAGCCACCCTACATGCTGCCCCTAGATTATGCTTCCTGAAGCTCTGCTTTCATCCGGGTCAGAATCCATAACACTCACCATTGCTCCTCATTGACAACCCATCAGAACAGAATGCCACTGCCTGGCTTCCAAGGTCCTCTTCAATTAGTTAGCACCTAACTACATTGTCTTAGTACATCTACCTGAAACTCAAACATTCTCTGTTCCAGCCACACCATGCTCCTCTCTGATTAATAAATTCATGATGTCCATTTCCTGCCCCAGTGCCTTTGCTTATGCTCCTACCTGCCTGCCTTCCCTCCACTTATGGACAATTCTCCAGTAGCTAGTCATTCTTCAGGATACAAAGTGAATCAACCTCTTTCATCAGACCAGAGATTGTCCCTTTCCTTGAATTCATGCTTACACGCAGGGTGCTACACTTCAGCACTTGGTATCCAGCCTTCACGATAGTCCCCCAAGATCCTCACCTGGTGTTCGTGCCCCTGTGTAGTCTTCCTCAGTAAGTGGAGCTGACCTGTACAACCAATAGGAGGTGGCAGAAATGATGTAGCGTGAATCCCAAGGCTCATAAAAGACATTTTGACTTCTAGGTTGTGCTCTTTTGAATCACCTGCTCTGGAGGAATTTAACCGCCACATCAGGGTCAGAAGGACACTTACGTGGCCCTATAAAAAGGTCCACGTGGTGAAAAACTGGGGCTACTACGCAACAACCAGTACTAATGGCAGGCATGTGAGTGAGCCATCTTGGAAATGAATCTTCTTGCCCCAGTCAAGCCTTCAGATGACTACAGTCTTGTCCTCATGAGAGGCCCAGAGGCAGACCGCCCCCAGCTAAATGCCTTCCAAATACCTGACCTACTAAAATAGTGTGAGATTATGTTTGTCTTAAGCTGCTAAATTTGGGGGTAATTTTTTATTTAGTAGTAGACAACTAATACAATGTCTTGATCGAGAAATACTTTCTTAAATCTGTTAAAATTCAGGGACTATGATTTTGTTCCTTTTCCTCGCATTTCCCATGACTCCTGTCACAAAGATGGACACTTTAGAACATGCACACCATGTCCTTCCTTGCTTATTTGTTCAACAAATATTTATTGAGTATCAATGTGCTGGGCACCGTGTCTACCAAAAAGGACGAAATAGATCAGGTCTCTGCCTGGAAAAGCTTATGTTCCAGTCATTAAATAATCACAATATATAATTATCATATAAATGCTTTGAAAATAAAATAAAGGTAAAAGCTAAGGGACCTCATGTACCTTGGGGGTGGGGAGTGGTCAAGGAAGGCTTCTTCTGGAAGTGACAAAAGGATCAGTAGCAATCACTTATGGGCAATGGGAAAGGAAGTGAGGAAAGGCATTCCAGGCGTGTGAGGGGCCTTGGCCTGACAGACTCTGGCAGGAAGCAGAGTGAGCCAGCAGGACACTGGCATGAGACAAGGTCCATGAGGAAGCCCAGGGCCAGATTATCAGGAGTCTTATGAGCCATGTTAGAGGTAGTTTTGATTTTATCCTGAATGCATGGGGAAGTCACTGAAAGGGCTTTACACAGGGGATCCATGTCCCTGGCAGGAAGCTAAGAGGATTATGCTTTGGAGATGATGAAGAATAGGGCTGCAATGACATGGCTGGTGGGTGGCTCCTGCCATCATCCTTGGCGGCAGAGGACAATGGCTTGGGCTGAGACAGAAGCAGTGGAAATAAAGACAATTGGACAGTAGCAAGAGAAGTTTTGGAAGCAGAATGGACAGGAACTGGAGGTGGATGGAACAGGGGAAAGAGGCAGGTGTTGAGACTTACAGGTTAATCGGTTGCAGGTGCAGAACCTTCAGCCGACATTCCACAGAGGCCACCTGGGCCGGGCCCTTTCCTACCTGGAGTGAAAGGGACCCCTTCCTCTGGCCCATGACCCCACCTCCACTTCCCAGAAGCTCTCACCAGGCCCCAGCAGCCCTGTTAGCATCTGCCCGGCGGCTGTGCCAGATCTGTGTGCCCCACAAGGCAGGGAACAATATTCATTTTCGTTCATGGCTGTATGGCCAGGGACTGGCCCAGGGTCTGGTGCAGAATAAGTGCTCAATCAATATCAGATGAAGGAATGTATACCAAATAAATGGGTCAATGAGTGCATATAGGCCCTCCTGCACCCCCCATGTCTGTCCCTTTGATCTTGCTCTGGACATCGAATCTAGCCCCAAAGAGCTCCTGTTAGGGCCTGAGCCCTGCAGACTGGCCCAGGGCAGGTGGGAGAATTCAGGAGCCAGAAAGGGCCCAAGCCCCAGTCTGTTGGTCTTACCTGCTGCCCCTTCCAGCCCTAGATGCCTTGCCTGGGTCCTGGTCCTGGTCCTAGGGCTCTGCCACGGCACCCCCGAGGTCCTGGCTCATACCCCGAGAACCGCTTCGTACCGACTCTGGACAGCCCTCCACAAACAGGAGGCAAAGCCTCCAGAGCTTGGGTTCTTATACCTGACTGTGTATCTGAGTCAGCTGGGAGCTTGGTGAAAGTGCAGCTTCCCGGGGCCCTCTCCCAGGGAATGTGACCCAGTAGGTCTCGAGGCCCCCAAACCGCGTGCTGAACAAGCACTCTACATGTTGTAGGGGATTCCTAGAGGGCCCTCTGAGAGGCTCTGCTGCAGAGCGTTGAGGCCTGGGTCGCGTCAGGACCGCATGGGGCCAAGCTGAGCGTCCTCACAACCTTGGCAACAGGTTGAGTGAGAATCAGGCCTTGCCCAAGGGTCAGGGTCTTCACGGCCATTAGAAAACACGCCTGGGCCAGGCCTGGGTGTGCTGACATGAATGGACCTCTCACACCATATCAAACATTAAAACACACCCATACCCCACGTTAAATATCTCTCTTTGCTCTAGGAAATTGGAAAGGGCTTTTATCCACGTTAGCTTTCTAAAACATCCATGCTGTCCTTATTGTCATATATAAATATATAATAACATAATTTGTATTTAGTAGGCATTTATATAACAGTAGAGTTCAATTGCAGGTGCCCACTGACATTTTCTGGATATTAACATTTACTGATTTCAATTTAGAAATTTCTTTTTAAGTTTTTTTTTTTTTTAAGATTTTATTCATTTATTTGATGGAGAGAGACACAGCGAGAGAGGGAACACAAGCAGGGCGAGTGGGAGAGGGAGAAGCAGGCTTCCTGCTGAGCAGGGAGCCCGATGTGGGGCTCGATCCCAGGACCCTGGGATCATGACCTGAGCCGAAGGCAGACACTTAACGACTGAGCCACCCAGGCGCCCCTCTTTTTAAGATTTTTTAAGTAATCTCAGGGCGCCTGGGAGGCTCAGTCGGTTAAGCGGCTGCCTTCGGCTCAGGTCATGGTCCCTGGGTCCTGGGATCTGCTCAGTGGGGAGTCTGCTTCTCCCTCTCCCTCTGCCCCCTCCTCCGCTTGTGTGCTCTCTCTCCTTCTATCTCAAATAAATAAATAAAATTTAAAAAAAAGAAAGATTTTTAAGTAATCTCTATGCCCAACCTGGGGCTCGAACTCACAACTCTGAGATTAAGAGTTGCAAGCTCTTCCAATTGAGCCCGCCAGGCGCCTCTCAATTTAGAATATTTTGTCTCTTGGAGCCATATATTTTAAATTCGGGATTCAAATATTTTCTATAGGCCCTTAAAAAGCCAGCAGGCCCAGAGCAAGGTGCCCATAAAGAGGCACTGTGCCACCTGAGGCAGTTTTTCCAAAGCCACTGTGGGGGAGGGGGAGGTCTGGGTTAGTGCAGGGTTGAGGGGGGGAGGAGAAGCCTGCACGTTGCCAGACAAGCCCCCAGGCGTCATCTCGACACTGCCAGGGTGGGGAACAAGGTAGTGCTGGGCTCAGTGTGGCAGATGTCCACCTGCCACCTGGGCACTAAATATAGCCCATACACAAAGCCCTCCCTGCTTGGGCATCTACAGAGTTGGCTTAATTAGCTAGAATTGCCACAGAGAGAAGCGCTCTTAAAACGAACTGAAAACAGGCTTTGCCCCATACTTCTAGGATGCCGAGGTTCATAATTAGACAATGCATTTTTCCTGCCAGCAACAAATATTGCTGGCCTCCGTCACTGATAAATCCTTCAGCTTGATCATCCCTGGTGTCGAGGTCAGTCCCAGTGCAGATGTCGGGGAGTACTTGCTTTCCCCAGGAACAGGACAGAGTAGGACATTCTCCCTCTGTTCCCTAGTGCTATGAACTAAATGTATGTGTCCCCCTAAAATTCATATGCTGAAGCCCTCACTCTCGGTTATCTGGAGATGGGGCCTCTAAGGAAGGAAGCAAGATTAAATGTGTTCATAAGGGTGGGGCCCTGATCAGATAGGACTACTGTCCTCTTAAGAAGAGACACCGGAGATGGGGTGCCTGGGTAGCTCAGTCGTTAAGCATCTGCCTTCGGCTTGGGTCATGATCCCGGGGTCCTGGGATCGAGCCCCGCATAGTCGGGTTCCCCGCTCAGCGGGGAGCCTGCTTCTCCCTCTCCCTCTGCCTGCCTCTCTGCCTACTTGTGCTCTCTCTATCTCTCTGTCAAATAAACAAAAATCTTTAAAAATAAAATAAAATAAAATAAAATAAAATAAAAATAAAAAAGAAGAGACACCGGAGAGATCTCTCCTGTGCTCACCCGAAGGGCTCATGTGAGCCCCCAGTGGGATGGCAGCAGCATAAGCCAAGAAAAGAGGTCTCCAAATGAATCCTACTTTGCTGGTACCTTGATCTTTGACTTCCCAGCCTCCAGAGCTGTGAGAAATTTCCGTTGTTCAAGCCACTCAGCCTGTGGTATTTTGTTATGGCAGTGTGAGCTAATTAGCTTCTCCAGTCTATGAACCATCAGCACCCAGCCTGACCGGAAGCCCACCCCATTGGAGCCTGCCTTGTAACAGGAGGGCCAGGTGGTTCAGGCACTCTAATTAGAATAAGGTGTTTGGCCCCTGGGCTAGCAGTCATTTACTCCTCAGTATGAATGAGGGATTCTCTATGGAGAATACTTTAGGGTGGGAAAAGAGAACACTTCAAAACTAAAAAAGTTTTGGCCCTCAAATTTGCCAGAAGTAGGTCTTACACAACTCTGTTCATGGGTAGTCTACTGGGGGGGCTACTGCCCTGAACTAAGCTAGCCTAGAAGCTCATTGCTTCTCCCTCTCTCTCTGCCTGCCACTCCCCCTGCTTATGCTCTCTATCTCTAAATAAAAAATCTTGAGAGAGAGAGAGAGAGAGAGAGAGAGAGCATGCACCTGAGTGGGGGGAGGGGCAGAGGGAGAGGGAGAAAGAGAATCTCAAGTGGACTCTGCACTGAGCGTGGAACTGGATGTGGGGCTCCATCCCAGGACCCTGAGATCATGACCTGAGCTGAAATCAAGGGCTGGTCGCCTAATCGACTCAGCTACCCAGGCACCCGGCGGGAGTCTTTAAATATCCTTCAACTGATACTGGATGATTTTTCCCAAAGGAGGGGGGAGCACTAAGTTTGATAGAGTGTGCATCCAGCATGGTTGAAGAAATGGTAACAGACCTCGACTGTTTGCCCTTTCACCTCCACCTCCCCTGGGTGACTGTTAGCTGGGGGCGATTCAGTCCTATGTACAGACTCTACTCAACTGCTAGTCGCCGCCAGCAACGCTGCACTGAGAAGGATTTGAAGGCCTCTTCTGAGATGGGTGAAAAACAGAACCTTGATGGATTAGTAATGTCTGCCAAGGCCATGGAGAGGGAGGGACCACCAGGTGTTTGTTGATTTCACTCTAATGCAAAAGGCAGGGTTGATACATAAAATCATTAACTGTAGATCTGGCTCTTCTGTGCTGATACTATCATTTATTTGTCATTTATTGTCATTTATTTGTATAAATAAGATTTTTGAATTTAACTACTCATAAAGGAAAAATAAGCAAGATTAGAAAAAAATTCAGAAAAGAGCAATAAGTAGGGGGAATTCGCCCTACGAGAAAGTACCATAATTCACTGTTTTCTCTTTGTAGTCATTTTTACAATTTAACACGTCTGAAATTAAGGGGTGTCCTTGAGGTGGTAGTCATTGCCTGTCCATGCACATCAATAACACTGGCTGAGATTGTCAGAGACTTGGAAGAAAATCCTGGATCAAGAGTGGGGTATTCTTTAAAGAAATGTTATATCACCAAACTTACACTCTTGAAGACACAGAGGATAGTATTTGTTGGAAAACAAGGACGTCAGTGCTCAGAATCAAAATAGGAATATGAGGACATTTTAGAATTACCTTAGCCAGTTTACTGTGCTTAGATTTTCTTTCTTATGTACGTCCAAGTGTGATATATGATAAACTTCTATGTCTACATAAGTCTAAAAGTGCTCTTTCAGGACTTCCTGAAACATTTACATTAAAATTGTAAGTATACATTTTAAATTTTAAGCATTGTGTTATGCTTTAACTAGCAGTTATTGGTTTCATTTCTTTCTTGGTGGTACCTAAAATAGTAGTGGACTTTACAATCAATGGCATCTTGGATTAAATGAAAAATAGGTTATTATAAAGCAACAATAATTCAAGCACTGTACTACTAGAGTGCAACAGATTCATTCATTCATTTATTTAGTCAACAACAGTATTTATGACATACTTGGTATATGCCAGGCATTCTCAGATGCAGAAGAGTGTCAGTAAAAGAAAATAACAAGCTATTGCCCTCGTGGGGACTTACCTGCTAGCAAGAATAGGTATATAATAAATAAATACATGAATACTGTTGATACTGTTTATAATATTTTAGGGTTGTAAGGACAGGGTAAGAGGACAGAAGGTGGGGGTGCAGGATAGGGTTTCTATTTGATATAGAGTTTTCAGAGAAGACCTTCCAAGAAGGTGGCATTTGAGTGGAGACCTGAGGAGGTGAAGGAGAGAGGCATGTGTAAAGCTGGGGGAAAGGCATTGTAAGTAGAGGAAAGAGCATGTGCTAAGGCCCTGAGGCAGGAGTTGTCTTGGCATGTTCAAGGAACAGAAGGGGGCCAGTGTGGCTAGAGCTCAGCAAGAAAGTAGGTATGTGGAAGGGGATAAAGGTCTGAGGGGAGGAGCAGGTCAAGTAGGTCTTGGGGACTTTCATGGGACTTTGAGAGTCACTGGAGTGTTTTGAGCAGAGGAGGATTTGAACTAATTTAGATTTTTAAATCTAAGGGAAGTGGAATCAGGGCTGCTACAGAAAGACCAGTTAGGCAGCTATTGCCATAACCCAGGTAAGAGAAAGTGGGGCAGGGATGGAGGTGGTGGGAGCCGATTGGATTCTCGGTATATCTGAGGGCTGAGCTGACAGGAACCAATGTGAAGAGAGGAGTTAACACTTGAATATTTTTGAGTTGAGCTTTGGAATGAATGGAGCTACTGTTTTGAAGGTGGGGAACTTTGTAGGAGAAGCAAGTTCTGGGGAAGATCAAGAGCCTGGATTCAGAAATGTTAAGTCCGAATGCAGATTAAGCCTCTACGTGGAGACTCAGAAGACAGGAGTCTAGAGTTGAGAGAGAGGTCTGGGCCAGAGAAGTGAGTACTACGTGCCATCCAAGCACAGGAGGCATTTGCAGTGAAGCTGGTAAGACCTGCCTGAGAGAGAGAGAAGGGAAAGGTACCAGGATAGAGCAGGTGGTGGGTGCCGTGAGACAGGAGAGGGAGGGCAGGAGAGCTGAGCTGAGGCTGAGAAGGAGCGGCCAGAGACATGGTGAGAACCAGAGGAGACAAGGTTCTCTCCAATCATGTCTCCAGAGGGTGCCTGTGGCAGAGCCATGGACCGAGCAGAAGTCCCCGGAAGAGACCCCAGTACTTAGAGGAATTCGGGGTTCAGTAAAGGCAGCGTTTCAGGCCAGTGGGGAAAAAGGAATTATTCAGTAAATGGGGCTGCCGTCTGAGGAAAAAAGTGTTGGATGGGATAGATTTCAAATGTGTCCAATTTCTAAGTGTATAAATAAAATTTTAAAACATATACTAGAAGAAACCATAGAGAAAAGGTATTTTTTTTAACATTTTATTTATTTATTTAGAGATGGAGAGAGAAAGAGAGTGTAGTGGGGGGAGGGGCACAGGGAGAGAGAATCTCAAGCAGACTCTGTGCAGAGTATGGAGTCCAACATGGGGCTCGATCCCATGACCCTGAGATCATGACCTGAGCTGAAGTCAAAAATCTGTTGCTTAACTGACTGAACCACCCAGGTGCCCCGAGGAAAGGTTTTTAAAACAACCCTTTGTTGATATAAAGCAAAAAAGAGTGAAAAATGTGCCTACATAATAATAAAAACTATTTGCATGACCAAAACAATCTCCAAAAAGTCCAAAGACAAGTGTCAGATGGAGAAAAATATTTACTATTCATTTCACTTTAATTTCCCTCATATCTAAATCCATAAAGATAACAACAGTAATAAAAGAACAATAATCAATAAAAACATGGGTAAAAATTGCATGCTGGCCACTCAGGAAAGGGAAATGCAACTGGCTTCAGACGTAGCACAATAAAACAAGTGCAAATGAAAATTATGTAAGATGGGGCGCCTGGGTGGCTCAGTCATTAAGCGTCTGCCTTCGGCCCAGGTCATGATCCCAGGGTCCTGGGATCGAGCCCCGCATTGGGCTCCCTGCTCCATGGGAAGCCTGCTTCTCCCTCTCCCACTCCCCCTGCTTGTGTTCCCTCTCTCGCTATGTCTGTCAAATAAATAAAATCTTTAAAAAGAAAAGAAAATTATATAAGAGAACAGTTTTCACCAACTGAATTATTTTTAAAAATTAAAATTTGATAAGACACTGTATTAAGGAGGGTAAGGGCCTCTCACTGCCTCCGGGTGGGAGTATATATAAATTGGTAAGAGCGCTATAGTGAACGATATGGGCAACATTCATTAAAATTACAAATGTAATTTTAGATACAGCATTTTTCTTTTTTTTTTTAAAGATTTTATTTACTTATTTGATAGAGAGAGAGAGGGAGAGAGCACAAACGGGGAGGGGCGGAGGGAGAGGGAGAAGCAGACTCCCTGCTGAGCAGGGACCCTAGGATCATGACCTGAGCTGAAGGCAGAAGCTTAATGGACTGAGCCACCCAGGCGCCCTGGACACAGCATTTCTTCTCTTAGAATATACCTGCCCATGTAGGAAATGATATATGTACAGCGTTATTCATGTATGATTGATTTTGTTTTTTAATTTTTATTTTATTTATTTATTAAGATTTTATTTATTTATTTGACAGAAAGAGACACAGTGAGAGAGGGAACGCAAGCAGGGGGATTGGGAGAGGGAGAAGCAGGCTTCCGGCTGAGCAAGGAGCCCCCATGTGGGGCTCGATCCCAGGACCCTGGGATCATGACCTGAGCTGAAGGCAGATGCTTAACGACTGAGCCACCCAGGCGCCCCGATTTTGTTTTTAATGCATTTATTTTGAAAAATCTCACACTTAAAGAAAAATTGCAAGTATGGTTCAAGGAACATTTTTTTTCCTTGAATTATTTGAGAGTAATTTGCTGACCTCATGACCCCCCTACTGGGTAAATACCTTAGTGTGTATTTCTTTCAAATAATTCTCCTTCATAAAAATTCTTCTTCATAACCACAGCACAGCCATCAAAATTAGGAAATGAACAATTTAGGAAAACACAAGAATAAACCCTGTGGTGGTTGGAATTAGAAGTACCAGTGTGAGCACGTGGTTTTCCATTTACAGAGAGACAGGAACAAATGTGGACCCAGACAGGTGTGTGCGTTCTCTAGCTCTGTCCCCTGACAGCCCCTGGAGACAGTGACATCCCAATAGCAGTGAGCACATCTAGGGCCCAGAACTGGCCTCTGAACAGCCTTTTCCATACCACCTCCGGGGAATGAGCACTCCTTGGAGAAACAGCTAATTCCCGAGGGGGAGGGAGCAAGCCAAGCACAAGATGAGCACAGAACCTTCCTTGAAGACCATGATAATGTTCTGAAGCTATTAACGTGTTTGTTCAGTTCTTCGGCAGTGCTAAAGTTGCTGTAGTAAAAACATTAATACCACTTACCATAAATTTAGTGTTCACTATGTGTCAGGCACTTTCAGATATTATTTTGATTCATCCTTACAATAACTCTGAGAAGTAGATTATCCTAACTTATATGTGAAGAAAACAAAGGCTTACCAGTAACTTGACCTAGCGTCCTTGAACCCAGCTTAAGGTCGCCAAGGGTCTCACACTGACTTCCTTTTCTGGCCCTGCACCCCGTTCTCAGGGGCCTCCAGCAACTTTGTCTGTACCACCTGACTCTGTGCCCTGGCCTCCGTTGGTTGACCAGGAATCCAATGCTGGAACCAAGTGAGTCAAATAGAGTCTTGAGGGACACGCAGACATGACTTGAAACTCAAGAATGAGAGACACTGAGACAAAGCTAAGGCAGGTTAGGGGCAACACTCGGAGCAAGGGCCACTGCTGGCTCCGGCTGAGTTGTGGCTGTCAGTCCTGCATGTGGTCCTTGCTGCAAATTTTCTTTTGCGCTAGAGCTAGCCCACATCCTTTCTATTGCTAGCAACCAAACAGCCTTAAGTAGTAAGCAAGAATCACATATGGTAGAGGTGGGATTTGAACATTAGACTTCGAAGTCTGGTCCGTCCGTCCTTCCGTCCGTCCTTCCGTCCTTCCTTCCTTCCTTCCTTCCTTCCTTCCTTCCTTCCTTCCTCCCTCCCTCCTTCCCTCCCTCCCTTTCTTTCTTTTTGAGAGAGAGAGAATCCTAAGCCAATTGGATTCTGGGTATATCTGAGCAGCGCTGAGTCCAACTCAGGGCTTGATCTTATGACCTGAGATCACAACCTGAGCCGAAATCAAGTCAGACACTCAACGACTGAGCCATCCAGGGGCCCCGAAGTCTGGTTCTTTTACACTATTCCGCACCATCACTCCCGGGAACCAGTTAGTCACGTTGACAATTACACATATCCACAGCTATTCTAACAAGGCGTTTAGTGGGATCATTCCAGGCCCCAATCCATCCGGCCATCCTTCGGGAAGACCATGCAGAGAGGGCGAGCCCCTGAGGTGACGCAGAAAGACCCAACCATCCCAGTGTCCCAGCTAGGATGTTCCTGCCAAAATGCCAGACATGCAAGTGTAGGCATTATGAATATTTCAACCCCAGCTCCCATCCGGCTGCAACCACCTGAGAGAGCCCCAGGCGAGACCAGCAGAGGAACTACCCAGCTAAGCTCTGGGTAACTTGCAGAATTGTGAGAAATAATAAAATGGTGGTTGTTTTTAGCAACTAGGTTTGGGGATGGTTTGTTATGCAGAGCAGATAACTAAAATAGATGGCTTCTTTGGGAGAGTGGCATGTAAGATGAACAGCCAGAGACTGAGTAGGAGTGGGGATGGGGGGCCGGGGGATGGCAAGCCAAGGCAGAGGGATCAGGACAGAGCTTGGCGAGTTTGCAGAGCGACAAGAGGCCCACTGCACAGTGATGGGGAGGGTGGGACCAGTGGGGAGGTGAGAGCGAGGTCCTGCAGGTCTCCGAAGGAGCCTGGCCTGTATTCTAACTGCAGTGGGCACCACTGAAGGGTCTGAGCAGGGGGCGGCATGATTAGATGGGGAGATCTCGGTGCCTCTCTGGCTGTTGTGTGGGCTGCTGTGTGTTGAATATTAGACTCAGGGTTAGAGGCAGGAAAGACCGGCTGGAGAGCCATGGACTAGTGCCTGCGAAAGGCTTGAATGGGGGTGGTGGGTTTGAAGGGGAGGGAAGTAGAGGAGCTCAGAGCATAGTTTGGAGGGAGAATAAACAAAGCTTGGTGATGGATTGGATGTGGGGTATGAATGAGAAGGAAGTGCCAAAACTGACTCCCAGGTTCTTGAGTTAACAACTGGGTGGAGGCTGGTGCCATTGACTGTGATGGGGAAAGCCGTGGGAAGACAAGACTTGGGTTTGGGGGGGGTGGGGATCAAGAGCTCACTTTTGCACATATTACGTTGGTGATGTCAGGGAGACATCAAGTAGAGATGTGAGTCGGCAGTTGAACATACAAGTTTATATTTTAGTGTAATGATCTGGGCTAGGGATATACATGATCTGGGCTAGGGATATACATTTGGGAGTCGCCCGCTCAAAGATGATATTTAAAGCCACGAGAAGCAATGATTTTGCCTCCAGAGGAAGGAGGGGGAGAAAAGGCTCCACACTAACGTTAGATGATTGGAGAGGAGGATACCCCAGCAAATAGCCTGACTTAGGAGTCAGGACATCCCTTGCAAGCACAGGAAGCAAGTTCAAGATGTTTCCACATAATAGCTGTTTGGATATTTGAAGACGGGGCAGTGTCCCCGAGTAGACGCCTCTGGATGACACCTTCCACGCCCCCTGTGTCTTTCCTCATAAGGCATCATTTAAAGTCCTTCCCCATGGGGGTCCTTCTCCTCTCAAATTCTTGTAACGGAGTGTAACTGTCCAGGTGAGACTGAGCAGCCCAGGTGAGACTAGCTAAACAGCATGATAGATACCAAATAAGCAGCGACGTGGGGACAGCTGAGGACAGATGGACCACTCAACGGTTGTTGCTGAGAGATTTTTCATTGCTTTCCCCATCTGTGGAAAAGGGCTGACGGTTTCAGAGAAAGCCCCAGAAACAACTGCATGAGCTCAGGCACTCGGTTACTGCCTGACAACCTCGGTGGCAGAGAACTAGATTGTTTCCCAGGGCAAAAAATAAAAAATCAAATAAATAGTGTAAAACTTCTAACAAGATGCAAGCGTCAGAGGCTGCTTGCCTGCTTTATGGGGATAGCTCAAGATGGATTGTTTGGGGAAAGCCAAAACCTATAAATACAGAGCAGAAAAGTTCTCCATCTTTTGCTCATTTACT
Organism: Mirounga angustirostris; assembly: GCF_029215605.1. Lineage (NCBI taxonomy): Eukaryota > Metazoa > Chordata > Mammalia > Carnivora > Phocidae > Mirounga > Mirounga angustirostris. The sequence continues at coordinate 71,617,316 of NW_026991718.1, forward strand.
CCACAAACTTTTTCATTGCTGAGACGCCAAGGCTCAGATAAATATGCAAGCTATGCTGTTGTTTTCCTTCCAAGCCCTGGCTGGGATAGGAGGCCTGCATTCTCCATCCGTGCTGTTCTGATTCACCGTAGGAGTTTTCGGCTTTGGTTACTACACATTGTGCCCAGAAATCTAGAGAGCAGTAAACATGCATATGAGCACATGTGGTCCCACGTGCAGGCGTGGACACATGCACACATGCCCACACATGCGCGTGCGTGCACACACACACACACACCATACACAACCCCCCCCCCCAACCTCCTAGACGTGGAGTTTGAAACCTGTGTTCAGTATTATTTTGGCAAGAAAGGGTTCTTCATTCGTCACCTTTCCTTTCTCCTTTCACAGCTAGCCAGTGTGGATAACATCTTTTGCAGGGATAGACTGGGTCAGAATAATAACACCCGGTAAGGCCATCAGGGTTATTGAGAACAGGTTTGGTTTGCTTTATAGATGCTCCAGTCTGAAGAGGGAGGGAGACTAGAGAGAGAAGGGACCCTCCCCCATGTGATTATCTGGGTGTTTAATTTTATTATTTGTTTTTAAAGTTGTATCTATTTAAGTAATCTCTCCACCCAACCTGGGGCTGGAACTGATGACCCCGAGATCAAGAGTCGCATGCTCCTCAGACTGAGCCAGCCAGGCGCCCCCATCTGGGCGTTTTAAAAAAAGGCTTGGCCCTTCCTGGGGGCTCTAGGTAGGGAGTATGTGAGGATAATCATTCTAGAGCAGTGATTCTCCAAGTGTGATCCCCCCACCCAGCTGCAACAGCACCACCTGGAAATGTGTGAGAAATGCCAATTCTCGGGCCCCACCCAAGACCTCCTGAATCAGCCTCTGGGGGTGGAGCCCAGCCATCTGTGGTTCACACGCCCTGCAGGGGATTCTGATTCACGGCTCAGGCTGGAGAAACCCTGCTCTGGAGGATGACTTTCTTTCCTGTAATGAACTATACCTTCATACTCTGTTAAGTATTATGTGCATATAATTTTACATTTGGAAAACATAACACAAACTACAGACTATTTGGGAGGGGAGATAAGGAGACAACAGCACATTAGAATCCCAGAGGTAGAGTTTTATGTTCACCAAAGGGAAGCAAGGACTAATAAAGGTTGTGAAACCCTAATTTAGGGAAAAGGAAGACAGTCTCTCCGAGGCAGGCCGTGGGGGCTGGGTGCGGGAGTCCAGGCCGCAGGGGAGTGAGAGAAGGCCAGGCACTTATCCCCGCTCCCCAAGGCCAGATCTGGAGCAGGCTTTTCTTAGGTGAAGTTCTGTTTTTGCCCAGCAGACCTTATAGGCAAGTAGTGTGTGTACCTAGGGGGTGGGAAGCAGCCGTCACTCACCCCCCACCAGCATCCGGCTCTCAGCCCTAGAGGTGGTCTGGTCTGCAATATACCAGAGACCCCAGAATGCAAAAGGGATTGACTTCTAGTTTTCAGGGACTCTTGGGGTGATTCCTGAGCTACTTCCCCCCCCCCAACCAGTGGCTCCCAAAGTCAGTGGACCCACCCCAGAGATTCTGATTCCGCTGGCTGAGAAATCTGCCTTTTAAACAAGCCCACCTTGGGCAGCGGTCGGTTAAGCATCACTCTTTTTTTTAAAGATTTTGTTTATTTGTTTGAGAGAGAGAGAGAGAGAGAGAGAGAGCACGAGCTGGGGAGGGGCCAGTGGGAGAGGGAGAAGCAGATCCCCCGTTGAGCAGGGAGCCCGATGCGGGACTCGATCTCAGGATCCTGGGATCATGCATGACCTGAGCCGACTGAACCACCCAGGCGCCCCAAGCATCACTCTTGATTTCAGCTCAGGTCATGATCTCAGTGTCATGAGATCGAGCCCCACATCAGGCTCCGTGCTCAGCGCGGAGTCTGCTTGTCCCTCTCCCTCCCTCCACTCATGCTCTCTCTGATTCTATTCATTCTATTCATTATAAAATAAATGAATAAAAGTCTTTTAAAAAAATAAATAAACAAGCCCCTCCCCACCAAGGAATTCTGAGGCAGGAGCTTCGTGGCCCGCACCTAGGATATTAACAGACATTTTTATTTTGGGTAATGGTGCTTGGGGGAAGGCAGGGGTGACACTCAGGAGCCAAGAAGGAAATACACTCGGACATCAGTGTGTCTGATGGGTCCCGTCATCCAGTGTGAACCAGTTACTAAGTAGCAGTGGGACAGAAGGATGCCTTCTGTGATGAGGGAACAGAAGGCAAGCTTAGGACAAAGCAGAAGCTGACACCCCACAACCCCCCTCCCCATGGGATATATGTGACATTCCTCAGGCACTCCTGGCTGCCCTAAAGGAAAAACAAAAGGTTAATTTGTAGAGATCACAGTCCTGCAAGACCTGAGTCTCCCTAAGTTTACAAATGTCCTAGTGATTTACAAGGAAGAAGCTTTCTAATCAATAGCCTAACTTCCAGAGACCCATAACTCAGTTTCCTAAAGCCCTACCATCACCCTCCCCTCCATAAAATTGAGGGAGGCTGAGGCAGAAGGAAATGTAAATACAATTAAATGTCCTTATAACCTGCAGCCCATTGACAGATAATTGAAGAGGGCAGAGTGTAAAGTTCCTCCAGGAAGCTCCCTACTATCTTAATGTTAATGCCTTACTAGAGGGGTAAACAACCTGAACTTGGCAATGGCAAGGACTCTGGTATCCTGTGAGTCTTCTTTGACACATGAAAGTTCTTTTGAAACCTCCCTTTTTCCTTACCTCCCCCAACTCCATAGTACATAATCAGCCATCGCTCACAGCCCTGGGGCAGCAGCTCTTCCTGCCCACGGGTCCTGTCCCCGTGCTTTCAGAAACCACCATTCTGCACCAAAGACACCTCAAGAATTCTTTCTTGGTCGTCGGCTCCAGACCCGCCCCACCAACCCTCACCCATACTCCAAAACTTCATCAGCTGGACACAGAGGTCTCCGTTTGGGCAGTAAAAGTCAGGCTCTTAGTTGATGGTTGGGGTGTCCGAGGGTTGCCGAGCCAGTCTGGTTATCAGAGGCATGCTACCTGTTCCTTCTAGAAGGGAGGCCATCGCAGCCAGTTCTCTGGGGTGAGAAAGCAGCTTGGGACAGCCTGTAGAACAAACGAAGCCTCTGAACGTCCACCAAGGGTGGGAGAGGCATGTGTGCAGCATCGAGTTTATAGTCGGGTCACTGTAAAGGCGATTCCATGAGTTCTGTCAAGGCTCTCCTGAATACCTGCAGGGCTCTCCAAGCGAGCCTTCTGCGATGGCGGGAACGTTCCGTATCTGTGCTGCCTGCTGAGGCAGCCACCAGCCACACGTGGCCATGGAGAACCTGAGATGCGGCTAGTGCGGCCGAGGAACTGATGCTTAAACTTTACTTCACTGTAATTTATTTGAATTTGGCTTTCACGACCTCGCAGGGCTGTGACCGCGGCGTCGGATGGTCAGCCCCAGCGGGAAGCTCACCTTACCTACCACATCACGGCGCTGGGAGGGAGGCAGCTCCCCCAGGGGCTCTCCCTGGGGGAAATGGCTCCTCTTTCCCGTCCCAGGGGCTGTCTACCTAGGCACTGTGTAAGCCAGAGGCTGTGGAGGTGAAGCCTCCTGTCTCCTTGCAGCTTTTTCTCTGCTCAGAGGTGACAACGTCTCCCAGTTATTTCCCAGCAGCCACTCCTGTTCCAGGGCTGTCTGCCTTGCCTGGTTCAGGGTCAAGGGGCCTGTCCGAGGCTGGAATACAAGCTCTGCTCTTTAGTTCTGGAAAACACTTGCGGAGGAGGGGGGGCGGGAAGCAGTCTCATGTCCCTTGCTTGGAACACAGGCGAGCTTCGTAACTGCTTCCCTCATGCTGGTCTCCCCATTTCCCACTTAAAGATAAAAAGGGAGATTGAGCATAAAATGAAACGGAGCTATTCTTGACGATGACATTTTTAAAAGGCAAGTGCATCATAGACACTGTAAACATCCAGCTGTGGGAAAAAATATGAACCCTCAGCTAGCCCTATAGGGCTGCCCCACACGGTCAAGCAGAATCTCTGGGAATAAAAATCCCTCACACAGGCAAAAAATGGCTTCAATTACCTGAGACAGATTCGGCACATCTCTGCCAAGGTTGGCAAAAGACTTTCATCTTCAACTTCCACCCAGGCTGCGCCTGGCGAGGCGAAGGCCTGCAGCCCGGGGGCCTGCACTCCAGAGCTGCCTGAGGCCAGGGCACAGAGCAGGGTGTAGGCACTGATCTAGGAGAGGGATGGGGGGGCCGCTGGATGGGGGTGAGGGTGAGGGTGTGACCTCAGAAGTCACAGAACACAGAGCGGAGAAAAAAAAGGGGCACTAACTCCAGCGCTCAGTACCAGGAGGATCTGGAAGGTCAGCTTAGGAGCTGACCAAATAGTGACTCCAGACCTCCTGGATAGGCCAGGGGTCGCACAGAGGAAGGCCTTGGGTAGGAAGGAGCAGGATGCTGAGAACACAGTGACAAGTCTCTCCTTCCTCCCAATGTCACCAACCAGCCCCACTGTCTAGAACAGACAGCAGTCCCAAGGGGCAGCCCCAGAGGTAAGAGTACCCTGGTTACTACAGCCCAGGATAGTGACCGCGTGGCTGTGGCCCTTAACGTCAGGAGTAGAGCTTCTGATGGCTTAAGGATAAAGAGCAGCAGAAGACCTATGAACAGAGGTCAGTTTGTCATGTAGCTTTGTGAAGGTTGATGATGAAGGATGACAAAAATCTCAAGCCCAAGGCTATAGCAAGAGGCAAAGCCTGACATTTGGAATCTCCAGAGCCTGCCTCCTCCACCCTCCTTCTAGAGAGGCTGGGTGCTGGCAGGTCAGCGTCTCAGGGTGTGACTCATGTCTCCCTGCCTGGGATGCTGGCAGCCACCCCCCGCCCTCGCAGGCCCACTTGAGACATGACTGCTCATTCCTTTTATTTATTCCCTATTCCTCAACCACCTCTCCTTACCCCAACCCATGACTAATGTGCTCCCACCACCCCAGGGCATGCTGGGAGGGCATCAGCACCACTGCAATTATCTGGATCATTGAGCCCCCAAAATATCTCTTCACCCCCCTGCATCAGCTTTGCTCTGAAATTACCCCTATAATATCCATATAACCCCAGCAATTCAGATGCATGGTCTACACAGTGAGAATGAATCCTCAGCCACTGGTTTCCACTGGTTGTGAAGGTTGGCTCCAGGCTGGCCAAGAATTCCTTCGTGTTAGCCATTTCACCATGGGGCTCTATTCAGACCCTCAGTGTTGGTATAAAGATTATTTTAAGCTAAAGACCTTTGAGATTCAACAGATGCAGATAAAAGCCTTCTCGGAGCTTCTCTTATCTGACTAAAATCAGAAACTGCTGAGAAATGAGGACTGCCATAAATTCCCTCTTTGGTGTCGGTCTACTCCCAGGAGACAGATCAAGAGCAAACAAGCCATCAATCCCCTCCCCAGGGAAGTTCTATGGCTCTGAAGGAAGAAAGACCACTCACATCTGCATAAACAAATGTCATCACAAACTTTATCTCCCATTTGCTCTCCTAAGAAACTTATTTGCTCTTCCCAAAGGAGCTTTCCCCTTCTCTCCATTTACTCTAGTAAATTAAGTATATAAGCCCCAAATTCCAACCACCCTTTTGAGTTACTCATGACTGAGAACTCCTTCACATATGCGTGACGCACGTGTAAATAAACATCTTCTTCCTGTTGCTGTCTGTTGTCGGTTTAATTTGCAGTATCTAGTCCCTGAACCTAAGAGGGTAGAGGAAAAGTTTTTCCTTCACCACATTACCATCCTCTCATACCTCAGAAACATGTTCATTTTAGAGCTAATGGGATCTTAGAAGTGAATTCATCCAAGAAGCTCCAGCATCTTTTGAAACAAAGACATGGCCGGGCCATGCCCCAGAGATATTCACCAGGATGACTAGCAACTAGACGTGTGTATTTGTTCAAGAGCACCCCTGTCATCCTGGTTGGGAACTTCTGCCTCTGCCCACCCCTGTCACCTGGGCCCAGAGGGAGAAACAATTTGCCCAAGGCTCAAACTGGTTGATTAGCGGCAGAGCCAGGACTAGCTGTGCCCACAGGCCTGTGCCACCTCTCTACCTACAGAAGGGCCCAACTCCCTGGCCAGGTGTTCAAGGCTCCCTGAGTCTGTCCACCACCCTCCAGGCCTGCCACCCCATCCCTGAGCTCTTCCTTTAGCCTTTTGGTCGTACTATTACGATAGCCTGACATGCTCTCCTCACTCCTCCTGTCTCCCCCTTGGAAGTGTCTCAGTCCCCACCCTGGTTCCCAGCCCAATTCACAGTGAGCCCTTCCTCCACCAAACTCTCCCTGCCTGGTGTGGACTTTGGGATTTAACAGGCTGTAAATTTGTCTTTTTGTTGTGGAAGCTCCGGGAGGGCAGAATGTCTTCCCAGTCTCCCAGGGGGTCTTCCCCACAGAATGTGCTGAATAAATGGGAGCTTGTGAGCTGACGTGACCCAGCTTTCCTTCGTGGACCTCGCTCAGAGGAAGCACACTGCACCTTCAAACATTTGCTTTTGGAACTTCCCAGCCTGGGCTCCTTTACAGATTAAATGCTGGCATTTTCCATTTGTGTAAATGTTGCCCACAAGACTAAAAGACCCACCTGCTCTCCTAGCAGGCCAGGAAGACTAGGTAAGTGCTGGGGGCTGGGGGAGGGGGACAGTCCCCGCACCCCAGGCTGACCAAGGGCACAAAGGAAGCTTTAAGAGGTAGTCCAAAAAGGACTGACAGTCTAACTGGACAGAACGGGAAACATCCAAGTTGTGATTTAAAAAAATTCAAGAATCCATTTAGGAGCCCAGCTCCTTCCTTCTGCCAGTTTCATCTGCAAGGACACAGTTGGCTGGAGACAGGTGGGGCTGCCAAGTGTGGACACCTGGGAGGGCGGATATTGATTGGCCTGTGGGCCCCTGCTGGCTCCTCCATGCTCAAAAGGGCACTGGCAGCCCAGGGCAGCTGCCTAGCTGGAAGCGGGCCTCACCATCTGCACTCCCCCGAGGGTGCGTGCATCTTCCTGCCGGGGACACAGGGGGGTTCAGCCCAGAAACCAGTCCTGCCAAGGTCTCTGTCCCCAGAAGTGCTCCTCCAGGAGAGTAGGTGAGGAGGTAACTGGGATCTGTAGCTGCTGCTGGCAACTCAGGGGTGTGAGGCAGGCAGCTCCCTGCAGGGCCCTCCTATCCATTGCAAGCACAGCAGTCAGGGCAGCCCTGGGGTAAGCACTCTTCCGTTCTCCTCGCTGCTACAGCCACCACGACTCCCCTCTCCTTAAACACCTGCCCCGTGCCTCCAGTGTCGGGCTCCCTTCCTTCTCCCCTGCTTGATCTCCCTGGCATTTCCTGCCTCCCCCCACAGACTGACATCGTCCCCCGCCCTGCACTGAACTTCTTCCAGTCCCCTTCACAATCATTTCTGAGGCTCAGTGCCTTTGCTCTTCTGTTCCCTCTATTAGCAGCACACTTACCCCCGTGCCTGGAAAACTCCTCTGCATGCCTCAAAACCCGGCGTAAATGTCACTTCCCTGGTGAAGCCCTTCCCGACTCCACTGTGCAGCCAGTCTTGGCGCTATTATGGCACATGTGGCATTGTTTGGTAACTCTTTACTTGCAGGTCAGTCTTGTTCCCTCTCACCTCTAAATAATGAGGTCCTTGAAGGCAGTGACTATTTCTGTAAATCCCTTATGAAACACAGTGTCTCGTAGGTCCAAGCTGTCAATAAATATCTGTTGAATGAGTGGATGCAAACTGGGTTTTCATCCTGCTTCGTAACCCTCAATGGGGGCCTCTTACCTGGGGACTAAATCCTTGGCAATTCATTACACACACTTTCTGTACACATCATGGACTAATCACTCCCATGTTTGGCATTGTGGAAAATTACAAAAATACAAAAGAAAGGATCTCCACCCAGAGTTCCAAAGAGTTAAACAAGAGCCCAGATGAAACAATGAGGAAGACAGTGGGTGCCCCTGGATATTCCAGATGAAGTGAGTGTTGTGCCCAGCAGGGAGGGATCCAAGACAGTCTCCTGGGGCACCAGGTCACATTTGAGTCAGCTCCAAAGAATAGGTAGATTTCGGGATGCCTGGGTGCCTCGTCAGTTAGGTGACTCTTGATTTCGGCTCAGGTCATGAGATCGAGCCCTGCATTGGGCTGGGCGCCCAATGGCAGGAACCCAGGCTAGGATTCTCTCTCTCCCTCTCCCTCTGCCCTTCCCATGCACCCTACCCTCCATGCTCTCTCTCTCTCTCTCAAAAGAAAAAAAAAAGAAAGAATAGGTAGATTTCAACAGTTAGACATGAGAGTGGGAGGCATGAGGGCATGGGAAAAAGCCATTCCTGGTCCCAGAGGCAAAAGTGCTGCGATGTGTTTGTGGGCTGTTTGGCTGAAAAGCCCACATAGAGGGAACAGCAGAAAGTAAAGGTGGACAGGGCTTGTCCAAACATATGTCCAAGATGTGGCTCTCCTCAGAAGGGCGGGCTCCAGAAGGACTTATTCAGAACTGGGTGGCCACAGGGTCTCTGAGGAGGTCTGGTAGGGACAGGTCTTACCAGCACTCCAGCTGTCACAGTCCCAGCAGAGGGTGAGGGAATGGAGCAGGTGGGCCAGTGGGGAGAACAGAGAATGTCTTAGAGTTTCCTCACCTCTCCGACATTTCCTAAATTCCATACCTAATAGTGGTTTGGTCTAAGGGGAGCAGCTCAGTCCACCAGCCTCCCTCAAGAAAGACCGCAGAACCTCTCCCACGCCCTTTCCTTTCAGGAGATGGGGACCTGTGATCTCTCAACCATAGGACAGGCAAATGTTTCTTAGGCACCATCTACCTGAAGGATACCAAGTGAAACACACTGGGGGATACCCAAGGACAGAGGACATGGACCTCTAGTAATTCACTGCATACAATATAAAACAGCCACAGAGGAATGCCTGGGAGGCTCAGTTGGTTAAGCATCTGCCTTCGGCTTGGGTCATGATCCCAGGGTCCTGGGATAGAGCCCTGCATCAGGGCTCCTTGTTCAGCGGGGAGTCTGCTCCTCCCTCTGACTGCAGCTCTCCCTGCTTGTGCTCTCTCTCTCTGGCAAATAAATAAATAAAAATCTTAAAAAAAATAAATTAAATAAAACACCCACAGAGCCAGGCCAGGGATTAGGTGAATACAGGATGCAACTGGCCTCAACTTTTTAGGGTGGCCCTATAAATTATTGTCTAAACTGGGCAAGTGAAAGGAGAAACTATTAGAATACAGGCACGAACAGGGACTGCCCAGGCCAGCCAGCACGGTGGTCAACCACCCACATCACTCTTAGGTTTTCAAAATTTCCATGTCCAGACCTGTCCTTGGCCCTGAGCTCCATCCAGAGCCCTAGTCAATTGCCTGCTGGGCATTTCTGTTTGGATATCCAGCAGTCTACTCAACCACAATGCGTCAAAACTGAAGTCAGCATCTCCCCCTTCTCTCACCCCTGAGCACGGGCCTTTCCTCCTTCTGTGTGCCCCACTCACACATTCCGAGCCAGACCCTAGGAGTCATCCCAGAGTCCTCCCCTTCACCATACCCAGAGCCATGGCCCCTACCTCTCTATCGCCTCACCTGCTCAGGACTCCTTGCCCTGGAAGGACTGGCCTTCCTGCCATTACAGCCATTCATTCATTCACAGAAAACACTGACAGGTGCTGGGGGTTAGAAATACATACAACAACATACAGAAATAAAGCAAAGGTGGCAAAACTGCGACCAATCCATCCACCTAGGTGAGAGGACTTTGGGTGTTGCTTGTACCATTCCTGCAATTTTTCTCTGGCTTTTAAGTTTTTCAAAATAGAAAACTAGGCATATATATATATATGGGCTCCCCACTCAGCAGGGACTCTGCTTGTCCCTCTCTGTCTGCCCCTGCTCCTTCTCTCTCATTCTCTCTCAAATAAATAAATGCAACTGGCTTCAGACTTAGCCACAATAAAACAAATACAAATGAAAGTTATATAAGATGGGGCGCCTGGGTGGCTCAGTCATTAAGCGTCTGCCTTCAGCTCAGGTCATGATCCCAGGATCCTGGGATCGAGCCCCCATCGGGCTCCCTGCTCCGCGGGAAGCCTGTTTCTCCCTCTCCCACTCCCCCTGCTTGTGTTCCCTCTCTCGCTGTGTCTCCCTCTGTCAAATAAATAAATAAAATCTTTAAAAAAAGAATAGAGGGGCACCTGGGTGGCTCAGTCGGTTGAACACCTGACTCTTGATTTCAGCCCAAGTCATGATCTCAGGGTCGTGAGATCAAGCCTCCCAACAGGCTCTGGGCTTGCAGAGTCCATGTGGGATTCTTTCTCCCTCTACCTCTGCCCCTCCCCACCCATCCCTCCACGCCCTCATGTGTGCATGTACACTCTCTCTTTCAAACAAACAAAAAACCTTAAGAAAAAGAAAAAATTGGGGAGCCTGGGTGACTCATTTGGTTAAGCTTCTGCCTTCAGCTCAGGTCATGATCTCCCGGTCCTGGGAATCTGTTTCTCCCTCTCCTTCTGCCCCTCTCCCTGCTTGTGCTTTCTCTCTCGTTCACGCTCTCTCTCTCAAATAAATCAATAAAATCTTAAAAAAAAAAAAAAAAAAGAATATACTATAGGCCTGAATAGAAATTCATCCAAATGTAAGTTTCTTCTGACCTGATTTGAGAGAAACCAGTAACCACTCAAAGTCAGAGCCAGGGTCTGCTGTTACAGTTCCACATTTATCAGTAAATGTATTGTGTTTGAATTTAAATATATATGTGTTTAATTTGGGGGAAACATTAGAAAGGAAAAAAAACTCAGATAAGTGGATAAAAGAAAACTAAATCACCCAAAATCTCACCCCCCAGAGATAACAATTATAATTATTTCAGAATATGTCTTCCTGGTAATTTTTATGTGTAGATATATTTTAAAATACAAAGTGGGTTATGCTGCACACAGTTCTTTTACTCCAAAATATATTATAAACACCTTTTCATATTGATAAACATTGGCATTTTAATGCTGCACTGCTTTCCATGGGATAGGTGCCCCACAGTTTATGTCACCCCATGATCCCTCCCCCTCCACACACAAACACAAGCCCTAACTCCCGGATTCTGGCACCTTCCATGACTCTAACTCAAAAAGGGGAATGAAAGTCAAAGCAGGCCATTTGTTTAGGGAGGTGACACGTTGCTATTTGGGCTTCAAAGGAAAAAATGAATACTGACAGGTTGGAATTAACTGGGAAGAGCACCTCATCTCAAATGCCATGAGCATTTCAATAGGTAGGGTTCAATTGGCTTGGCAGCTCTGCCCGAGGAGGCCAGCGGAGCCTCAGGCCACGCCTGGGCCGCAAGCAAGACTGAGAGGAGCTAAAAATAGATCCTGAACTAAGCATCAAGACTTTTCTGAATTCACAGGCATAAGCATAAAGGCTGCCCCAGAAGGACTTGGCCGCTCCAACATTTTCCAATCTGCGGCGCATCACGGTACCTAAAATTCCTGAGGGTTATGGTTTTTTCTAAAAGGCTCCTGTCAGAAAGTAGGCAGCTGTTGTGGGAAGAGGGCAGAGTGAGCCCCTGTTGGGAGAGAGCCGACAGAATCAGGGCCGTGGAGTCAAACAGACTGGGACTCTGTTCTGGCTCTGCCTATTACTAGCTGTGTGACCTTGAGTCAAGTCCTCAACCTCTCTGAGCAGCTCTGTCCTCATCTGTAACCAGGAGATAAAAGGCCACATTAGAGAGCTGCCTCGAGGGTGAAATGGCCTGGGGCCAGGAACAGTGCTTAGGAGGTGAACAGAATGAGGCTTATTATTATCACCAAGGATTTGAATTTGTTTCTCAGACCATTCAGGGGTGGTTTTAGGAGAGCTGAGTTTTCTCTGGGTTGGTGGCAAGCATAAGAGAAGTACAGCAGAGCCCCCAAGCATGATACCCAGCAAAGGTGTGCACACTCAGGACCAACCTGGGCATGAGGGCAGGCTACAGATACGCTGGGAGAGTCATTGCCATGCCCTCGGCATTCACACATTTAACATTCAGAGTGTCAAGTATTCTTCAGTTGACTCTGAAGATTCGTGACCTGTAATAATTTCTGTTTTGCTGACACCTTCATTTGAATCACATTAACTCAGTGAGAAAACTGTGTTTGCAGATTTCCCAGGAGTGGGCCCTCTTGAGGATTTGCAGCAGACATACTGAGAGCCTGGACTAGAATCCAGCTCTACGGACCATCAATCCCTGACCTCAGGCCTGATCTCTGCCCACGATTCCAGTAGGGCTCATCACTCAGGCTTCCTGCCCTGACTGTGACCAGACCCCACCTGGGGCCTTCCGGAAGTGGAGCGGTTAGTTGGAGGGTAACTGATGAGACTCCGGGCCATACTGGCACCATCGACTGGCAGGTTTAATGTGGCTTAAATGGGTTGTGGAAGCCAGAAGTCTGAAATCAAGGTGTTGACACAGTCATGCTCTCCCTGAACCCTGGAGGGGAGAGTCCTTCCTTCCGTCTTCCAGCTTCTGGTGTTTGCCAGCAATCTGTGAGATTCCTTGGCTTGTGGGTGTAATCCAATCCCTGCTTCTATGGTCACGTGCTGTCTTCTGGGTGACCTTGGTCTCTTCTTGTAAAGACACGAGTCATACTGGACAAGGGGCCCACCCTACTCCAGTACCATCTCATCTTAACGAATGACTTCCGCAACGACCCCATTTCCACATAAGATCATACTCAGAGGTACCGGGGGTGAAGACTTGAACATATCGTTTTGAGGGGAATATGATGGGACCCATAAGAGCTTCTAAACCCATTTTGAGATGAGTATTCTCTCTTCGGTGACTGAGCTCAGATCAGAGCAACATCAAACACCCTCTCCAACGGAAGAACTCCCAGGAGAGATCCTAGGGACCTGCCGTGCCTGAGCGTGTACCAGAGATGGGGCATGGGAGACGGACTCGGAGAGCCGGACGGGACATAGACAGGTGCCTTGCCCCCATCTCAGTCCATCATCATGACTCAAGTCTTTATTGTGCCATGCAGTGACACTCAGGGTGCTGGGGTCCTGAAGTCCTGGGCTCTGCCTCCTGGGAACTTAGTCCCTATAAAACAAGGAGTGGGGAAACAACAGAGCAAAGCCCCTTTTCCCCACTGCCCCCTCATACTCCTGGCTCAGGTCATTATAGTCCAGGTTATGTGGCGAAGGGGACTGAGCCCCAGCTGGCTGCCTCATCCTGGGACCACCCCTGCTGGCTGGCAGGCAGGGACTTCCTGATCCAATTGCTCAGGTACAGTCCAAAGGGAAAAATGATGACAAAGCCCGTTCTACATTTTTAATACATTTTAAAGTCCTTAACAAAACAAACTCCAGGGCCTGAATAAATTGGTTCCCAGATGCTGGCCAAGGTACAAGCTAGTTGGAAAGTGGGGGGAGTTGGAGAGAGGATGGGTCAGTGAGTAGGGTGACCGAACAGCCTGTCCCCTCCCCCAGGGCCAGGTGGCTTCTTAACAAGGTGCCTCTGCTGACAGTGTTGGAGTCTAGAGCTCCCAGAGCCTGGGCATGCAGGGAGGCAGGGGTGGGGGTCTCCCTCCGCCCCCAACACTTGCTCTCCCCACTCAGAAGCAATGCCAGGACAAAGGTTGTCAAGAATTCCTCTCAGGTACCTCCTGAGATGGAGTGGGATGAGCATCTGGGTCTGGCCCCAATCCCTTGCCTGCTCAGCAACAGGTCAGCTTTGACATCCCCCCCCAGAGAAGAGGGTCATTTCGGAGGCTGGAAGGCAGCCACCGGCAGGACCTTGGGAGCAGAAGTGAAGGGGGCCTTTGCCAAGCCCTCCCATTCACGGTCTGTTCTGTGACGTAGGAAACGGGCTGCTCCCTCCTAGCAGAGATAACCTGCCACGGCTTTCCCCCTCAGTCATCTCCCCAATTCAGTGATGTCTTCTTCAACAGCCTGGGAGGTGAGTTTTCCTCCTCTGTGGGCACCTTCCCCCATAACTGACCCGGCAGTGATCTGGCTTTGTGTCTCCCTCCTCTGCCCCTGTGGACCCAAGTGGAGGTGCCTGAGATTGAGTCTCCGGCTCAGAGAGAAGGCGTGGCTGCAGATGTGAACACCAGAGCTTAGGGATAGGATTTACAGACCAAGAGGAGGGTTTGGCCTCGGACAGAAACAGGGACGGTTCCTCTGTTGGGACAGGAGTGAGGTGCAGGTGGGCAATGGTGGCATATGGGTGATGGGTCAGTGAGGCGTTCCCTCCGATGGGCTGTGTTCTCCATAAAGGATGTGACGTCTGCAAAGGGGGCAGGGGGATGTGGCTGTGAGGGGAGGGGAGAAGGCCAAACACTGTGAGGGCAGGCAGGAAAGGGATTCCCTGGGATAGGAAGGGGTACAAGGATTCCCTGATGGTATTGAGTGCACATCTGAGATTTGGGGACCTAAAGAGGCGGCAAAGCCTGGATGCATGATGGACCTCTGCAACCGGGGTGGGGGTGGGGGGGCAGGGGGTGAGGGGGTGGGGGGGCAGGGGGGGGCTAGGGCTCAAGCAGGGTGACCAGGAAGTTAAGGGTATTTGCAACAAAGGCATGACAAGATGGACTGTGAACTCTAAGCCAGATAAGGGGAGGGGAGGGGGGGATGGTGGAGTCAGTATGATGTGACCCTGTGCCCCAGGCCTATTGGCAGGATTCCCGGGAGGAGGATGGAGGACAATCTGCCCCATCCCGATGCAATACGCAGTTCCTCCGCCAGAGAGAGCGCTGTCAAGCCCCCTCTCCCCGGGTGACGAGCGGACTGGTGAAAGCAGGCAACTGCGTGTCATGACCAAATGGAAGGTTTTTACAAGTCATTTGTAGCTAATAATAAAAAATTGAAGCTTGGGAATTATTATTATTTTTTTAAGATTTTATTTATTTATTTGACAGAGAGAGACACAGCGAGAGAGGGAACACAAGCAGGGGAGTGGGAAAGGGAGAAGCAGGCTTCCCGCTGAGCAGGGAGCCTGATGAGGGGCTCGATCCCAGGACCCTGGGATCATGACCTGAGCCGAAGGCAGATGCTTAACGACTGAGCCACCCAGGCGCCCCAGGGAATTATTTCCTTTTTATTGAGCCTACCTAGGGTTATCTCTCCGGGTCCCCTTCTCTCACCTCCGTCCGGCAAAGCTTTTGTGGATTGGCAGAGACATGACTAGCGTTATAGCACTCTAGATAGCGGGCAGAACCTGCAGTGTAGCCTTTTATGCAGAGCCCACAGTGAGCCACACCCGAGTAGCTCTGGGGTCTTTTATGCATGTGGAAGGCAATGCTTTAGGGGTCTTTGTGCCCGGTAAGCAGGCTCATGTTTCTACTCCGGCTGCAGAGCTTTGTGGCTCATGTAGTTGGGGCCATCCAAATTCATATTCAGAGGTTGCCCTGGGGGCCCTTGGCCATCTACCATCATCTCTTTTCCTCTTTTCCTCTTCCAAAGTAGGAGTTACAGCCCGGTACGGCTGCCCAGCCACACACTATTTCCCAGCATCCCTGCGGTCATGTGTAGCCGTGTGACTAAGTTTAAGTAACTCACTGGAGTGGTAGAAGTAATGTGTGCCACCCCCAGCCTGGTGTCCTGCATGCTGTGCTGCCTCTATATTCTTTTTTTTTTTTTTAAGATTTTTTTCATTTATTCATTTGAGAGAGAGAGCACAAGTGAGAGCATGAGATGGGGGGAGGGTCAGAGGGAGAGGGAGAAGCAGACTCCCCACCAAGTAGGGAGCCTGACGTGGGGCTCTATCTCAGGACCCCGGGATCATGACCCAAGCCAAAGGCAGACGCTTAACCGACTGAGCTACCCAGGCCCCCCCTATATTCTTTTTTCCTGTTTCCACAAATGGGATCATAGAGGGACCTGAAACCTGGCTTCAGCCAAGGGCAAAGCCAAAGGGATGGTGAAGAAACAAGATGGAAAGAACCTGGCCCCTCACTGGCTAAGCACAGCAAAGCTACCTGCCAACCGGGGATGCTCACTTCAGACTGTGTCTTAGGTGGGCTTACTTGGAGCAGACTCTGTCCCGGAGGTTTATTGGGTACACTCTCGGGAACAGAAACCGTAAGTTTTCAGGGCAGAAGTTGAACTGCAATGAAGTCAGACAAGAGGCTTCAGCTGATCCAGTGGGGAGCCCTGGAGTTAGGCTGGTCCTTCAGAGTTATCCTAGATTGAGACAAGGGGGTGGGACTATTGAACTCCGTATCTATCTGTCCTCCTTGGATGCAGACTGTCCCCATAAAAGGGTGTAACTTGGATGAGGCAGATCCCTTTGGCCAAGGGCAATTCCCAGAGAGGGACTCAGCTATGAGCCTGCAAAAACAACCCTCCACCAGCATCTGGGCAAAGGGTGCCTCAGTCCTGAAAGGGGTCTCTGGGTGTGCCCCACAGCATCTACTGCAGACTGTCACTTAGGGAGAAACTTCTATGTTCTCTAAGTCACTGATGGATCGTTGGGTCTCTTTATCACGGCAGCCTCGCCTCAGCCCTACCTGATAAAACTCTCTGCTGGTTTACGGGTGTATGTTCTGCCTTCAACCATACAGAAAATCCCTGAGACATGCCCTAGGTCGGTGGTTTGCAGAATGTGGTCCCCAGACCAGCAGCATCAGCATCACCTGGGAAATTGTTTTCATTGCCAACCTCATACCTCGTTCTTAGACCTACTAAATCAGAAGCTCTGCAGATGGGGCCCAGCAATGTGTGTTTCAACAAGCCCCCCCGATCACACTGAAGATTGAGAACCACTGAGCTGGGTTTCCTTTCTTCTAGACTCCCAGCACCAACCACTGCAGAGCACACTGGCACGGAGGGTGATTTACAACAGCCTCTCCTTGAAGTCCCGGGGCTGTGTGCTGAGATGCTCACAGCCTCGGGCACCTGCGTGGCTCAGTCGGTTAAGCGTCTGACTGGCTCAGATCCTGATCTCCTGGGTCTTGAAATGGAGCCCCACGTCGGGCTCCGCGCTCAGCGGGGAGTCTGCTGGAGATTCTCTGCCTCTCCCTCTGCCCCTCCCCCAACTCAAGCACGTGAGCGCACACACTCTCTCCCTCTCAAATAAATAAATCTGTAAAAACAAAACCAACATGCTCACAGCCTGATGTTTCACCCGCTGTCGGGTCCCCACTCTTCCCCTCCGTCACTACCCACCTCTCCTCTCCTCTGCCCTGAAGAAGGACGGAGGGGCAGACGGATGCTTATAGCTTTGGGGCCAGGTTGATCAGGCTTGCCCCCATCAGCTGTGTTGGCTGCTGATGGCTACTGGCTGATCGATCTCAGACCGCTTGCTGGGCCTCGATGTCCTCATTATATAACGGGGTAAGACCACCTCTACCTAGTTACTGTGAGACCAACATGAGAAAACTTACTTTAGTGTGTACCACTGCCTGGTACCCCACATTCCACAGCTGTTAGCTCCTGTTTTTCACCATCCTGCTTTGTTCCAGTACAGATTTCTGAGGCTATGTCTCAGGGTAAATTGCCAGTAACTAAAGTAATATGACCTTCCCAGGGGAATTGGCATTTTAGCTGCAGCCCAAGGATCAGATTACAACAATTTGGTTGTTTTTTTTTTTAAGTTGGGTGGTGTGGAGGAGAGGCGAGGCTTCCTTCCCACCTCCTGGAAGCACCATGCACTACCGCTGTCTCCCATGTCTGGACTCCTGGTGACCCTTCCCCAGTGGCCTTTGACCTTGAGGAACCTCCATTCTAATAAGTGTCCCTTTATTTCTTTTTAAAGTTTTTATTTATTTAAGTAATCTCTACATCCAACATGGGGGGCTCAAACTCATGACCCCAAGACCAGGAGTCACACGTCCTTCCGACTGAGCCAGCCAGGCACCCCAATAAGTGCCCCTTTATATAGACAGCTGGGCAAAACAGCCGGGCTTCAGGAGGTGACCCCTGCAGCTGTCAGATGATCCCTGAGTGCCCCATCTGCATCAGAGCAGAGATCTTCTGTAGACCCGCTTCTTTCATCTGAGAGTTGAAAATCATCCCCAAGATCTCCAAGATACCCTGTGGCCCTGATCTTGGGGTTCTCCAAGCTCAGCCTGACCCAAAAACGGAAAGCAAGGAATTTCAGGGACACCAAAGAGCCCTCTTACCCCTAAGAATCATCCTTGACCTGCTAGTTGAGGGCTGATTGTCCTTAATTCTGGGGCCAATGCCTTCCATTCTGCACTGGGAGAGCAGAAACCTAAAGGAGAAGGGTCCAGTGGCTTCCATTTCTTCAGAGATGAAGTGACTGACAGCTGGCCTTTCCCGAGCACCCATCCTGGTAGGTGGGAGCCCCAGGCAGCTGAAGAACGAGGGTGCCCAGGTCAAGCCACAAATTCAAGTTCACTGATCATACCTCGTCCCCCAGCATGATGCTAGCATTTCATCCCAGCTCTTGCTTCTCTCTGAGATTTTCATGAATTCTGTAAGCTAGCTTTCTGCATTCTGTGTCAGCAGCCAGTAACAGGGGGAACTCATTCTTCTCACCATATCCACAGCCAGTCCACCCTCCACAGCACTGCTCTGAGATGCTGCATGTTTGAGAAGTTCAAGGATGCATCCAGGGAGCCAGGCCTTGCAATATCTGTCTTCAGGACAGCCCAGTGAAAGGAGGCATCACTCAATTCTGTTCGGGAATGTCCTGCAGAGATTCTGTGCAATGTCCCAGACAGGGAACCTGGAGCCTTCTGCCGAGTCAGTGCCAGTTATGACCGTCTATACTGACAGAGAGTTTTGGGACTTGCGGAGCTCTTTTCCATGCATCTCACCTGTCCACCACCTCCCTCCTATGAGGAAGGGAAGGCAGGCTTAGATGGGGAAGCAGGCCCAGAGAGGCTAAGGGATTTGCCCCAGTTACACAGCTAGTAAGGGGTGAACTGGGGCTTATTTCCAGGACTTCCATCTCCAAATCTGGTGCACTCCCCATTGCCCAATGGAACCATGCTAGCAGCAAAGCTCAGAGCAGATCTGCTCACTCCCATGGCATCCACCAAAGAGGAAGAGAAAGGAGGGAGGTCTGGGCTGAATATTACCCTGGAATCCCGTAGAAGAATTTGCTCTATCTCTCTACTGCTGGTCATCCTTCTTCGGGGTTGCCCAGACACATGCGTTGGGATTTTACAATGGCTTTCCCTTATGGTTTGGGGTTGTTCATTACTTTTCCAAGGAGACAGAGGCCTGGATTTAGGTGAGTGCTCTCTCCAGAGAAGGCACTTTGCATTTTAAGACTTTTCTCCATTGAAGGCTCCAAGATGGATCAGAAGAAGAGAGTCTGATTTAGAAGAGATATAGAATCTAGCCGTGGAGGTCCCAGTCCCAGGCCTGGGACATTAGAGCGGCAGAAGCTCATGGTCCCCAGAGATACCACTGAATGTTTACCTTTGGTCCTGTGAGCACCAGCACCCTGCCACAGCCCCTCTGGAAGGGGGTGTGGGGTGTGGCTCGCCTGTTGGACCTCCAGGCACAAGTGGTACAGCTGACCCTCAGTGTTCCTGTCTCCAGTGGGGTCTCTTCAGACCAGTCTAGTCGTAGTTACACTGAGGAAACTGAGGCAGCTTGACAGACTCTTCTCCCCGTGATGTCAGAACTGGAGTCAGGCTGACTCCTTCAGAGACAGCGTTACAGAGCAGAGGACGTGGCTGCTCTAGCTGGGAACGGCATCTCATGAGCCCCCTGATGGCCTAGG
Source organism: Mirounga angustirostris (assembly GCF_029215605.1). NCBI lineage: Eukaryota > Metazoa > Chordata > Mammalia > Carnivora > Phocidae > Mirounga > Mirounga angustirostris. Next base: position 71,637,043 of record NW_026991718.1, read on the forward strand.
ACCCCTCGGGGAGAGTCCTCTCGCCCTTCATTCAGAGCATTCTGGGAGCTACACCGTGATGGTCAGAGAGGGTCTAAGTGCCTATGAGATTTGGGCAGGAAGAAAAAAACTTCTAGATGCAGCATAATAGTAGAGAAATCTATTCCATGACACCGTCCTAACAAATATATGAAACAATCTTCCTGGTGTCAGCAGCCAAAGAGCACGGTCTATAGCTATTTTATGCCTGCTTTCCATGAACATGTTTGCTCATTAGGAAAAAAAAGATCTTTTTCACTGTTTTCTCAGAGAAGCTAGTTTACATGCCCAAAACACTACAGTCTTTGTGGCCCAACAAAGATCTTTAAATACATTTTGGTAGGGGTACCTGGGTGGCTCAGTCGGTGAAGCGTCTGCCTTCAGCTCAGGTCATAATCTCAGGGACCTGGGATCAAGCCCTGCATTGGGCTCCCTGCTCGGCGGGGAGCCTGCTTCTCCCTCTGCCTCCTCCCCCCCTGCTCACGCTCTGTCTCTGTCTCTCTTTCAAACAAATAAAATCTTAAAAAAAAAAAAAGATTTTGGTAGCTATAATCAAAACCTTATTTTGGGGCACTTGGGTGGCTCAGTCAGTTAAGCATCTGCCTTCAGCTCAGGACATGATCCCAGGGTCCTGGGTTAGAGCGTCACATCCAGGTCCCTGCTCAGCAGGGAGCCTGCTTCTCCCTCTCTCGCTCCTCCTGTTTGTCCTCCCTTTCTCTCTCTCTGTGAAATAAATAAATAAATAAAAATCTTGGGGCGCCTGGGTGGCTCAGTTGGTTAAGCGACTGCCTTCGGCTCAGGTCATGATCCTGGAGTCCCGGGATCGAGTCCCACATCGGGCTCCCTGCTCGGCGGGGAGCCTGCTTCTCCCTCTGACCCTCACCCCTCTCATGTGCTCTCTCTCTCTCATTCTGTCTCAAATAAATAAATAAAATCTTTAAAAAAAATAAAAAAAAAAAAAAATAAAATAAAAAAAAAAATAAAAATCTTTAAAAAGTCCTTTAAAAAAAAACCCTTATTTAAACACATGTTCAGCAGATAAAGGCCTCTTCATTTTGCATGCATATATGATCATGTGCAAAAACCAACTGGTTGATTTCCAGTCTATGTTAGATCAAAACGAGTCATGGATAAGTAATGGCATGATTTAGGGGAGGGTCACTGATCCATCCCTTCAGTGGTCAGAGATCACAAGGATTTGAGAGATGGACATGCTAGGTTGGGCCAGCTCTTGGTTACAAATGAGCCTCTAGCTGATCTTGAGTTCACATTTTCTGTCACTTAATGTTCACTAAAAGACCAAGATTTCTGTGATCACATGAGGTAAGGGACAGGGGTATAATTCACCTTGCCTTCTGATATGTCAGTATTCTGTTTTATCATCCTGGAACAGACCCCGTTGGTACGTCTCCCAGAGCTCCCAGAGCTCCCAGATCTACCTCTGTTTCTGTGCACCTTTTGCTCAAATTCCATGCACCTTTATTTTGAACACCCCATGCCAGTGACTGTTTCAGAAAGATAGCCCTTAGGTCACTCCTTCCCCAGCTGCAAGCACCTGGGAATTCCTTTGCACTGGGGTAGCCCATAGCCAAGGACAGACTGGTGCAGAAGCATGGCAAAGATGATCATTTCCAAGAAGGGCCACAGCAATATCTCTTGTCCTACACATTCTTCCAGAACTTTGTTGCTGCCCCATCAAGAGGTGGAGTCTAGGGGTGTCTGGCTGGCTCGGTCAGTAGAGCATGGTCTTGGGGTCATGCATTCAAGCCCCATGCTGGGTGTGGAGCCTACTTAAAAAAAAAAAAAAAAAAGAGGTGGAGTCTATTTCCCGCCCTTTATGACTACCTCAACACAGAATGTGGTGAAAAGGAGGCTCTAGGATTTATGAGGCTAGGCCACGAAAGGCAATATTGCTTCCAGCAACCTCTCTCTCTGTCTCCGGACACTTGGCCTTGGAACTCAGCCATCATTTGTGAGGAGGCCCAGGCCACATGGGGAAGGGCTGGGTGAGTTTGCCGGTCTCAGCCTTAGCTGCAGCCAGGATGAACGGCCAGGCATGTGGAGAAAGCCTCCGGAGTGGAATTCCACGCCCCAGGCTTCCAGCAGCCCCAGCTGACACTGAGTGGAAAACAGATGAGCTGTCCCCACTAAGTCCTGCCCGAAATGAAGACTCATGAGAAAAAAGGAGTGTCATTGTTTTAAGTCACTATGTTTGGGGAAGGTAAAGTGTGTAGCAACAGATACCTGAGAGAGATTGGGGCGCTACCACAGTCAAGCCTGAAACGTGGGGCTTTGGCACTGGGTGGTGGATGAGGCCAGAAGGGCCTTGGGGAGGGGCTAATGCAAAGCTCATGGCTTCAAAGAGGCTGGATGGCCCTGGCAGCTCACAGCAGCGCTCCCGTTCCATGCGCTCTTCCGGAACCAAGTTCCCGCCCACAGAAACATTGATTTCCCCTGCCCCCTGAAACTGGGCAGGCCCCCATTCTGCCTGGTTGAGGAGAGCAAAATTAATACCGTCCTTGGGCTGAGCCACTGTGGGGGAGGGCCGGGGAAGGGGCTCCCTGGCGAATCTAGCAGTCACTGTTAGCAAACAAATGCTTATGGGGGCGCCTGGGTGGCTCAGTCAGTTAAGTGCCCCACTCTTTTTTTTTCTTTTTTTTAAGATTTTATCCATTCACTTGAGAGAGAGACAGAGAGAGCACAAGCAGGGGAAAGGCAGAGGGAGAGGGAGAAGCAGACTGCCATCTGAGCCGGGAGCCTGATGTGGAGCTTGATCCCAGGACCTGGAGATCATGATCCGAGCAGAAGGCTGATGCCCAACCGTCTGAGCTACCCAGGCGCCCGAAGTGCCCCACTCTTGAGTTTGGCTCTGGTCATGATCTCAGGGTCCTGAGATCAAGCCTTATGTTGGGCTCCACACTCAGTGGGGAGTCTACTTGACTACTCAGAGGCAGATCCTCAACCTCTGCCCCTCCCCCAACTCATGCGAGAGAGCTCTCTCTCTCTCTAATAAATAAATGAAATAAAACTTTAAAAAAAAAAAACACTTAAAACACTGAAGCACTACCATTCTCTTGCTGGACCGATGTTATGGCCACAGTTTTGGGTGGGACATGAGATCTGCGGCTACAGATGCCTAAGGAGATTTTTCTCATGACAACAGGGACAATTACACAGTAGCTCTGCTTAAACTTTGTGAGTGCCAGTCCACACCCTCCAAACGGAGTGGCCTCACAGCCCGTGCCCTGGATGGCACCTCCCCCTGCTCATCATGTTTGGTCGAAGTTTGCAAACTGCGCCCCCAGCCCCCATTCCTTCCTCACTACATCAGAGCTCCTCCATTGACTGCTTAATGTCATTCTGAATTCTTTTAATGTTCTCCCAATCTGGCAGGGCCACACCTCTTGCATAAATTTAAATCCAATTGGATTCTGAGCATCCCTCCTGTCTTTGTCTGGCTCCCATTGAGGCCATTTCAATGACAGACGGAACGCATGAAGATGATCCTTGGAACATCATTTATAACAGCCTAACAATTGGAGACAAATGAAATGCCCAGTAAAGAAATTATTGCCTCTCAGTTAAGTCACACACAGGGTAATACCGCAGCAAGAGGGTGGGAAGCACAGCATTAGCTTATCCAGGCCTAGGGAAGCCTAAGGAATGGCTGGGGCATGGGAGACCTCAAGAGCAATGCAGCACTTGGGACTGGGTGGCGGGTGGAGGAGCTATGACCACACAGCTCCTTAAATCAGGGCTGGCCCCACACAGCAAAGTCTGCCAGCTGCCAGGGAGAGGCAAACAGCGGTGGGTGGGGCACACCTGGGTCTGTTTCTTGCACATCTGCTTGCAGGTGCATAGAGGCACATGGGACAGAGGCAGAGGACCGACCTCATATCCACGCCTGGAGCTTGAGGTGCAGAAACCCAGCAACTAGAACAGGTCTGCACTGTGGGTCTCCCTCACAGGGAAAGGCTGGATAAACTCGTTCATACTGATGGTCAGGGGTGGCTCCGGGATGTGTACGTAGGAAGGGCTTGGGGAGTGCAATCTGGTTAGGAGGAAGCCGGTGGGCGTGGGTGGAAGCCATGTCAGCCTATCAAGTGCAGCATTTTTATTTGTAAATGGAGGTTATAGCTCACCACCCTCTCCGCCATCCTTGACGCTACCTCTATTGGAGACCGGAAGCATAAAGACAGTCCTGCCGGGCGCCTGGGTGGCTCAGTTGGTTAAGCGACTGCCTTCGGCTCAGGTCATGATCCTGGAGTCCCAGGATCGAGTTCCACATCGGGCTCCCTGCTCGGCAGGGAGTCTGCTTCTCCCTCTGACCCTCCCCCCTCTCATGTGCTCTCTCTCTCATTTTCTCTCAAATAAATAAATAAAATCTTAAAAAAAAAAAAAAAAAAAAGACAGTCCTGCTTTATCCACCAAAGAAGATCCGCAAATGGTGGGGGGTTTGAGCACCAGAGGTAAGTGCAGAAAACTGGACTTGATGAGGGAGGTGAGGTCCCTTGAGAGCAGAAAATCATGCTCCAATCCCACTCAACAGAAGATGTTCTCTGGCTAAGTGAGCAGAGAGCAAGAGTAGCCAGGCATTGCTTTCCAGGTCGAGAAAGCTGAGCGAGAAGATCACACGTGGGCAGGAAGTGCTCTCTAGCAGTCTCAAGGGCTGGTCACCTGCTCCTCGACTTGCTGAGCTGGCAGGAGACTAGATTCTACATCTAGCTGCCGTAGCCACATCAGCACCTGCCCCAGACTCAGAATTAACCAGCTTTGCATGTATGGGTGATAACGTTTCCCCTGGAAGCCGAGGAATCCAAAGAGTGTAGGAGGAGAAGTCAAGCTGCTAGGGAGTGCTCCTTCCAGCGGCTCGCACAGGGAAGACCCCGGTCCAGGGCTGCACAACCTCCGGACGGGGTAAGTCAGCGTGGGCCTCAGAGAGCACACAGGCGAGAGGGTCCTCATGCTCCAATGCTGATGGCTGGACCTGGAGAATGCGGAGTAGGGACTGTGGCTGGAGCAGCGGAGGCAGGCCTGAGCTCTGCCTGCTGGGCCCTTTGCGCCACAGGGGGCCAGACACCTTGCTAGCTGCAGGCAACACCGATGCTGCCCAGCTCCGTGTCAAGTACTGGGTGTTCTTGGGTGGGAGTAGGGTCTGGAGGAAAAGCAAGATGGGCCTCTCCGAAATAGAGGAAAGGCAAGGCTGTGGGCCAGACTCAAAGCACCAGGGCAGGTAGCAGGATGCGTTTTCTTGGCCATTAGGTATCATAAAACCTAGGTTCCAGGCTGAGGGCCACCATTTAGGGCTTATCCATTTTGATACAGCCATTTGACACATGAGTTCAAACTACAGCAAAGATGGTATATCTAACATGGCAGCATTAAAATGAAAGAACCCCGTGAAAAGAAGCTAGACATAGAAGGCCACACATCGCACGGTTCCACTTTTATGTGATGTTCAGAATAGGCAAATCCACAGAGGTAGGAAGGAGCTGGGCGGAGGAGGTAATGGAGAGTGGCTACTTAACAGACACAGGATTTCCTTTTGGGATGATGAAAATGTTTTGGAATGAGATAGTGATATTGGTTGTACAACACCTGGATTGTAGTCAATGCCATTGAATTGTTCACTTTGAAATGGTTAATTTTGTTGTGTATATTTTACCAAAATTTTTTATTTTTTTTACCACAATTTTTTTTAAATGGAAGGGCCCTGGGGTGCCTGGGTGGCGCAGTCAGTTAAGCATCCGACTCTTGGTTTTGGCTCAGGTGGTGACCTCAGGATGGTACGATGGAGCCCCACACTGGGCTCCATGCTCAGCATGGAGTCAGCCTGAGAGTCCCTTTCCCTCTCCCTCTGCCCCTCCCACTCATGCTCTCTCTCTCTCAAAATAAATAAATCTTTTTTAAAAAAATGGAAGGGCCCACTTGTTTTTCTTATGTGACTTTGAACGGAATAACCTCTTTTTTTTTTTTTAAAGAATTTTATTTATTTGTCAGAGAGAGATGGGGAAAGCATAAGCAGGGGAGAAGCAGGCTCCCCACTGAGCAGGGAACCCGATGTAGGGCTCCATCCCAGGACCCTGGGATCCTGACCTGAGCTGAAGGCAGAAGCTTAACCAACTGAGCCACCCAGGTGTCCCAGGGAACAACCTCTTGAGCTTCAATCCCCTTCCTCTGTAACATGAGGCTCTCAGCCCTGTTTATCCTCCAGGAATGGGAGTCGGAAGGACACAGGTATGGGCTCAAATCCCACCTACAACACTCACTTGCTATGGGACTTGGAAAGTTACGTAGGCTCTCTGAATCTCCATGTCACCATCTATAATTAGGGCTATTGGGACTCCAGACTTTTTGATGTTTGAGTTAGGAACAATTTTTACAAGGAAACAAACGTTTATAAACTAAGCAAAAAAATGTGCAAGTGTATGTGTGTGTGTGTGGTGTCTGGCATAGATATCAGAGCTCTCATTAAGTAGGAAATTTTATTAATTATTATTAGTTAATAAATTATTTTATTTATTTTTATTTTTTAAGATTTATTTGAGAGAGCACGAGCAGGGTGGGGCGAGAATCTCAAGCAGACTTCCCGCCAAGCATGGAGCTGGAGGCAGAGCCTGAAGTGGGACTCGATCTCATGACCCTGAGATCATTACCTGAGCCAAAATTAAGAGTCAGACATTTAACCAACCAACTACCCAGGTGCCCTTATATAATAAATTATTTTAAGTAGAATTAATGAAGATGAAATCAAGTTGTAAATAAAACCCCTGGTTAGGGGCGCTTGGGTGGCTCAGTCGTTAGGCGTCTGCCTTCGGCTCAGGTCATGGTCCCAGGGTCCTGGGATCCAGCCCCACATCAGGCTCCCTGCTGGGCGGGAAGCCTGCTTCTCCCTCTCCCACTCCTCCTGCTTGTGTTCCTGCTCTCGCTATCTCTCTCTCTGTCAAATAAATAAATAAAATCTGGGAAAAAAAAAAAAACCTGGTTAAGCCTAAGGAACAGAAGGTGGCTGGGTGGGCTAGAATTGTTAATAACATTCATAGAAAAATAGGATTTGAACTGATCTTTAAGGGGAGCTGAGATCTGAGAAGGTGAGTGTGGGGAAGGGCAGGACAGGGCACGCATGAGCAAAGGTTTTGGGTTGGAAGCATGCTGGGGCCAGTGAGAAGATTGGCCTGGCTGGAATAGAGTGTTGGGGATATGTGGGGAAGGAAAAGATGTTGGGTTTCCTTAAATACCAGGCCAAGGAGTTTGAATCTTATATACCTGAGGGTACTGGGGAATCACAGATGGTTCTTGAGCAGGAGAGGAACTTGATTAATATACAGTGATATATAAGGATAAATCTAGCCCAACCCAGGCAGAAATTATTTGGAGATGAGAGTCTAGAGGCATCCAGCCTGGCATCCATGGCTTTAACCCAGCATGAGGGGATGTAGCATGGGTGAGGGGAACTGACCAATCTTAGGAAGAATCCACACGTGTCCTTCTGGGCTCCAGACTTACCCTACCTTATGCTACTTCTTGGCTTTTGGCACCAACAGAACCGATCTGGCTATTTCTCATCTGTGGGTGTTTTCCTGGAAAAACTTAGAGTAGTGTCCAAGAAAATGATTCAGGGGACACATGCAGATCTGAGATGATGAGTCCACGTCAGGTAGGACGTGCACAAAGCTGAGTATGAGGAAGGAGCTGGCTTTCTGCAGGACAGGCTCAGCCCTACTTCTGTGGATGTCAGTGCCAGGCCTGGGTCGGGCCTGAAGCTCCACAGCACTTGGATGGCAGGCGTGCAGGATGGCAGCCAGAAAAGCTCATCAGTGCCCAAGCAGCAGTAGCATGTGCTTTCTGGCAGGGAAAGTGGGCAGGTGCTGATACTACAAGTTCATCACCACCTCCCCATCCCCAGCAAGTGGCCCCAGGTGGGGGTCCTTGCTCTATCAGTCAACCAGAATAATTCTTGTTACAGGTGTGGAGCTCACCTAGTAGGCGACCGTTCTACGCTGAGATGTGGGAGCGCATACACCCTGCAAAGACCTGGACCCTGAAAGGGACACAACTGCTGAGGGCAGTCAAAGATCTAAACAGATGGACAGATATCCTGTGCTCATGGCTCATAAGACTCAATGCTGTGAAGATGTCAATTCTCCCCAAATTGTTCCACAGAGTCAATGAAATCCCAATCAAAATACTGGGAGGCTCTTTTGTAGAAATTGACAAGCTGGGCGCCTGGGTGGCTCAGTTGGTTAAGCGACTGCCTTCGGCTCAGGTCATGATCCTGGAGTCCCTGGATTGAGTCCCGCATCGGGCTCCCTGCTCGGCAGGGAGTCTGCTTCTCCCTCTGACCCTCCCCCCTCTCATGTGCTCTCTCTCTCTCAAATAAATAAATAAATAAATAAATCTTAAAAAAAAAAAAGAAAGAAATTGACAAGCTGATTTTAAAATTTACATGGACTAATCAAAACAACTTTGAAAAAGAAGAACAAAGCTGAAGGAACACTGCCTGACTTCAAGTTTATTATAAAGTTAGTCAAGACAGGCTGTTATTGGCATAAACACAGACAAATAGATCAATGGCACAGAATAGAGAGTCCAGAAATAGACCCATACATCTATGCACAAGTGAGTTTCAACAAAGGTGCAGAGGCATCGCAGAGGAAAAAGAATAGTCTTTTCATCAAACGGTGCTGGAACGACTGGAGATCCAAATGCAAAAGAATGAACTTCAATTCATGCCTCTCGCTATATGAAAAAACGGCCTCAAAATGAATCATAGACTTAAATGTAAAGCCTACAACTATAAAACTTGTAGAAGAAAACAGAAGGAAAGCTTTGTGGCCTTGGGTTAGGCAAGGTTTTCATGCTTAGGAAGCATGAAAGAAACTGATGAATTGGACTTCATCAAAATGAAGAATTTCTGCTGTTTGTGGGGCACCTGGCTGGCTCAGTTGGTAGAGCAGGTGGCTCTTGATCTTGGAGTTGTGAGTTCGAGCACCATGTTGGGTGTAGAGATCGCTTAAAAATAAAGTCTTAAAAAAAAAAAAAGTCTGCTGTTTGAAAGACACCGTAAAGAGAACAAGAAGATCAGGGTATCTGGGTGGCTCAGTCGGTTAAGCGTCTGCCTTTGGTTCAGGTCATGATCCCAGGGTCCTCTGGGGAGCCTGCTTCTCCCTCTCCCTCTGCCCCTCCCCATGCTTGTGCTCTCTCTCTCTCTCTCAAATAAATAAATAAAATCTTTTTTTAAAAGGAGAGAATGAAAAGATAAGCCACAGATTAGGTGAAAATATTTGCAAATCACGTGTCAGAAAGAAGACTTGTATCTGGTATATAACATGAACTCGCAAAACTCAAGAAAACTAGCAACCCAATTTTTTAAAAAATTGGCAAAGACTTGAACAGACACTTACTTCTCCAAAGAGATACAGGGCAAATAAACACGCAAAAAGATGCTTAGCATCACTGGTCATTGAGAAATGCAGATTAAAATCATGATGAGGGACACCATTACATACCTATAACGGCTAAAATTAAGAAGCTGGAACTCTCATACTGCTGGTAGAAGTAGACATGGAGCAATCACATTAGAAAACAATTTGTTAGTTTCTGGTAAGTTAGACATACATCTACCATAGGATCCCACCTTTCTACTCTTGGCATTTACTCGAGAAACCAAAGCATACGTCCATTCAAAGACTTGTACACAAATGCTCATTGGAGCTTTATTTGTAATAATTCCAAACTAGAAACACTCCAAATGTCCACCAACTGGGGAATGCATAAACAAATTGTCATACGTATGTATAATGGACCACTACTCAGCAATAAAAATGAACTATCAATACAACCAACCATATAGACAAGCCTCAAAATAATTACGCCAAGTGAAAGAAGCCACACTAAAAAGAGCACATACTGTTTCATTCTAGAAAATGCAACTAGGGGTACCTGACTGGCTCAGGTCAGTAGAACATGTGACTCTTAATCTCAAGATCATGAGTTTAAGCCCCATGTTGGGTAAAGAGTTTACTTGAAAAGAAAAGAAAAAGAAAATGCAACCGATCTGTAGTTTGGTCAGTGGTTGCCTGGGGGTAGGTACAGAGGGAGGGGCAGGAGGGGGATTACAAAGGGACACACAAGGAAACTTACGGGGATGATGTTCACTATCTTGTGGTGATATTTTCATGGATATATACACATGTAAGAACTCATGAAACTGCACACTCTATATGTGTACAGTTTGTTGTTTGTAAATTATATTTTGATAAACCATTTGGGAGAAAAAACAAACCTCCAAATTCTCTGCATTTCATGGGGAGCAAAAGCCAAAGTTCTTACCGTGGCAAAGCGGCATGGCTGGCGGCCCTCCATTATTCACAGTGCTCCAAGAACAGGGCCTGGAACAAAGAAAGAGCTATGTAAGTATTTGTCAAATGACTGCCTGGAAGGCCCACGATTAATCTAAGTTGTTTAACAATTGTTGTTAAGAACAACTTGAGGGTCCTCAAATGATAACCATTAAGTTACCGTATGACCCAGCAATTTCATACCTAGATATATTCCCAAGAGAAATGAAAACACCTGTCCATAAAAAAAAATCGTTCATAATTGGGGCCAAAAGGTAGAAATAACCCAAATATCCAAGTAATAAATAAGACATGGTATATCCATACCATGGAATGTTATTTGGCCATAAAAAAGAACCACATATCACAAGATGGATGAACCTTGAAAATATTACTCTAGGGCGCCTGAGTGGCTCAGTTGGTTAAGCCACTGCCTTCGGCTCAGGTCATGATCCTGGAGTCCCGGGATCGAGTCCCGCATCGGGCTCCCCGCTCAGCAGGGAGTCTGCTTCTCCCTCTGACCCTCCCCCTTCTCATGCTCTCTCTCTCTCTCTCTCTCATTCTCTCTCAAATAAATAAATAAAATCTTTAAAAAAAAATAAAAATTTAAAAAAAAGAAAATATTACTCTAAGTGAAAGCAGCCAGTCACAAAAGAGCATGTATTAAATGACTCTATTTATATGAAAAGTCCAGATTAGGCAAATCTATGGAGATAGAAAGTAGAGTTGCTTCTTGGGTGTTGATAGGGCGATGGCAGGGGATAACTAAAGGGTTCACGGTTTCTTTTTTTTTTTTTTAAGATTTTATTTATTTATTTGAGAGAGAGAATGAGATAGAGAGAGCATGAGAGGGGGGAGGGTCAGAGGGAGAAGCAGACTCCCTGCCGAGCAGGGAGCCCGATGCGGAACTCGATCCTGGGACTCCAGGATCATGACCTGAGCCGAAGGCAGTCGCTTAACCAACTGAGCCACCCAGGCGCCCCAGGGTTCAGGGTTTCTTTTGGGGGTGATGAAAATGTTCTATTGTGGTTATGGTTGTATCTATCTGTGAATATACTAAAACCACTGAACCATACATTTAAATGGGTGAGTTGTATGGTATAATGATTTGGCTCAATAAAGCTGTTTAAAAATAAAGAACACAGGGGGTGCCTGGTTGGCTCAGTCGTTAAGCGTCTGCCTTCGGCTCAGGTCATGGTCCCAGGGTCCTGGGATCGAGCCCCGCATCGGGCTCCCTGCTCAGCGGGAAGCCTGCTTCTCCCTCTCCCCGCTGCTTGTGTTCCCTCTCTCGTTGTCTCTCTCTCTGTCAAATAAATAAATAAAATCTTAAAAAAAAAATAAAGAACACAGTATCAGGGGAAGGCAAAGCTCTCGCTCAGAGTTTGAGTGGAGAGTGGTAAGCCCTTGCTACTATTCGTTCACCGGCATGGTTAGGACCCTATCAAGTGCTCCCTGAGAACAGATGTGGCCCAATATGCCCAACGGTGAAGAGGCTAAGGGCCCAGAGAGGGCACTGGATCTGCTCAGACCACATTGACGGTGAGCCCTGAATAGAGGTAGAGCTCTTTCTCTTGGGACAAGCAAATGAAAGCACGTCGCTTGCAGCCCTACAGCCCACGGCTGGGACTCTCTCTGCTGCCTTGAGTTGTACTGAGCTACATGACGTCCCCCAATTGCCTCACAATGATAATACCTTCTATTTATACCAAATACCTCTCCTCCCAGGAGAGCACTGTGTTTTCCCAACATTGAATCATTAAGCCAGCCAGATTGAATCGAATTAAAATTCACAGCAGCCACTCACAACAAGCCTCCCCCCTTCCCCTTCCTGTCCACTCCTCCATGCACTGCTGTGATGCTCACAGCAGAAAAGGCAAGTCAAGAGCATCAGTCTTCTACACACCTGCCCCACTTGAGGGACCTCTCCCCTGATCCTGCTCCACACCAGGGGTGGGGGTGGGAGCTGTGTCACTCCAGGGCCCTTCTATCATGGGAAAAATAAAATGTGGGAGGGACAGGTCTTCAAGTGTAACATTGCCCTTTCCATAAACATTTAAGTCATCAAAACTCAAAGGTGAGAACCGCTAGTGATGAGATTTCAGGCAACAAAGAGAAATATATTGAGAGTGGCACTGAAATTTTTTCTAATTCGTAAGTTATACCACATGGGCTGCTGTCTATTTGCCTAGGCAAAAGCTCAACACAGACTCCTGGTCATCATGGTCAGAGGGTTCTCCCCTGGGTTGAGCCTCTTGGCTCACTGGAGAAATGAGAAGGAAGGGACTCATGGGCTCTGCGAGCCCTTTCCCCTTGGTACAGATCCAACTGGCCTTGGGCAGTCCATAGCCCTGGCCTGTGGGACAGAGAGCAGGGAGGGATCCAGGAAGAAGCCTGCATGGGTCTGACTGGATTGATGAATGGATGTCCCATATGCATCCCAACCACACACACAGCCTTACCCTCTCTGTGCCTTTGTCCTGCTCTGCCAGTTGGCACAGTCCCTGGGGGCCACAAAGATAAAGATAATGCTAGGGGCAGGGGTCTCCTACATGCGTGCCCACTCCTGACACTGCCACCCACAGTCAGTCACTCCATCAAGAGCGAGTCCTTCCTATAGGCACGTGTGCCTACCTTGGGCCACCTTCTGTGGGCAAAAGCACATCCCCCTACCCTGCCTGGGCAGATGCAGAGGGCTGGTTAGGTGAGAGCCCAAGAGTGCCTCCCTGGGCAGGGTGGGGCCATATGGCACAAAATCCTCAGGGGATGCAGTCCCAATTAATAGTTTTTACCACAGAGTCTGGGATCTCAGGGTGGGGAACAGCTTAGGGGTCATTTAGTCATCCCCCTGCCCCCACCCCCACCCCCATCCATCTCCTGCATCCCCTTGTGAACATCAATAGTACTAAAAGAGCAAGAGCTCCAGTGCCCATCTTCTCCACCATGGCCTTGCCCACCCCTTCCGTCCTTCATTACTAAGGCCTCTTGGTGCTACCTGTGGTCAAGGGCACTTACCCCATCAGTAGCCTTGGTAACATCTGTTCCTTGAGAGGACATCAAGGGATAGGGCAATGGAGCCCCAGGGATCACGTAAAACCCATCTTTCAATAAGGCAATTTACTGGCCCTTTGAAAATCAGGGGTCTGTGACATGAATAGAACATTCCCCAAACCACACATGCCTCCCCTCCCATAGAGACAGAGGGTGTCTGAGCATTGGTTTCTATTATGTCATATTCAAAAGACCAGTTCAAGAGCATTAGATTTTCTATACAGAAACTTACAAATATTTAGGAATTGAGAGTCATTATGAAACTACAATTAGAGGGGCTCCTGGGTGGCTCAGTCAGTTGGGCATCTGCCTTTGGCTCGGATTGTGGTCCCAAGGTCCTGGGATCGAGTCCCTCATCGGGCTCCCTGCTCAGTGGAGAGCCTGCTTCTCTCTCTCCTCCCTGCTCGTGTTCTGTCTCACTACTCTTTCTCTCTCTCTCTCAAATAAATAAATAAAATCTTAAAAAAAAAAAACTGCAATTAGAAAACTGTCACTTATGACTGTTGGATTTTTAAGAGATGGGTAATAAAAATAACAATAGCAATAGAAATAACACACCTTACTCTATCATAGCATTTTGGGTGTGTCAAATACACTTATATATGTTGTAAAACAGAGGGAACATTTGATTAGAATAATAGAATATTAGAGAGAGGTATTCTCAGGTGGCTACTTAGTATGTGAGGGCCAGGTTCCATGACAGCTGTTTGCATGTGTATGACAGACAGACACACAGACAGGCACCTCAAATGCTGCTTAACCCCCCCCCAGGCCCCTGGCAATGAGCACCTGGGGGCACCCAGCTGTGCCACTGTTGAGACAGAAGAACTTGACAACTGTGAGTTGAGCCTTTAGACAGGGAGCCACCTCCCCATGCAGCCCCCGGAAGTCGCAACATTACTAGGGGCCAGCTGTGAGGGGCACATCTCATCATGCACCTGCCGGGCAGCTGCTGTTTGCAGAGTAGCAGCTGCAGGAAGGCGCCGGTGCTGATAATGAATGCCCTCCGTAGACGGGGCTCAGCTCCCACACACGATGGCCAGTCAAAACCAGCATGCACACACCAAGAGCGGGAACGGGGGGCCAGACTGGGTGGTTTGGATTATTGCTGTGCCTCTGGCCAGTTGCAAAATCCTAGACTTTTTTTAAAAAGATTTATTTATTTGAGAGAAAAAGAGAGAGAGCACAAGCAGGGGGAGGGGCAGAGGCAGAGGGAGAAGCAGACTCCCCACTGAGCTGGGAGTCTGATGCGGGGCTTGATCCCAGGACCTGGAGATCAAGATCTGAGCCGAAGGCACATGCTTAACCAACTGAGCCACCCAGGTGCCCCCAAATCCTAGACTTTCATGAAGATTCAGAGAAGGAAAGTTTGGGAGCAAAGTGGGGTGGGAGGCAGCCAGCCCCAAGATGGTCAGTGTGATCATCGGCCCCTCTCATTTGACACTTGAGAAACTGAGGCCCAGAGAGAGGAAGGGACTTACTTAAGGTCACATAGTGGGTAGGCAGCAGATAAAGCACAATTGTCCTGGCCCTGGCTTGACTCTCTCCACAGTCACCTGGGTTGTCGTTCCCACACCTTATGAGGGATAGACCCAAAGGCCTGGGTCTATGGAGAGAGAGACCATTCTACAGCCTCGACCCTCCTTGAAATTCAGCCCAAATTAGCCTGCCACCTCTCAGCACTGTTCTGGGGGAGGCCACCCAGGAGGAAAGTATGAATAGACAGACTAAGGGACATTGTCCAGAAGTGCCTCTCCCAGCAGCTGAAGAGAGAGGCTGTTCTGGGACATGGCTCCTCAGGGGTCTTAGGGATGTGGCTCCTCAGCTGTGATCACTCCTGGGTGTCAGTTTGCACCATCACAGTCACCAGCCCAAGAACAATTCCAGACCAGTGAGGACCATGCTCCTGGGGGCCCTGGGAACAGTAAAGGGCACAGCCTTGGCATCTCACCTCTCCTTGAGTCACATGGGACAATAAAAAGGGGATCTGTGTTCAGCTGCTGTGGAAAAAGAATCTGGCAATTCCTCAAAAAAGGTAGACAAAGAATTAATGTATGACCCAACAATTCCGCTCCCAGGCACATACCCAAAAGAATTGAAAACAGGTGTTCAAACACTTGAACAAGTACATGAATGTTCCTAGTGGCACTACTCACAATAGTCAAAAGGTGGAAACAACCCAAGTGTCCATCAACAAGTGAATAGATAAACAAAATGTGGTACATCCATACAACAGTATATTATTCAGCCTTACAAAGGAATGAAGCACTGACATATGCTAGTGTCAATGTACCCCAAAAGCACGATGCTAAGTAAGAGAAGCCAGTCACAAAAGGTCAGGCATTGTATGAGTCCATTTATATGGAATATCCAGAATAGGTAAATCCATAGAAATAGAAAGTTGATTAGTAGTTGCCCCCTTGGCAGGCTTGGCCACATGCTAGCTTCTGGACCCTCCACTCGGACACTGTCCCTAAAGTTAGTGATCCCCATTGAATGAGAGCTTCACTTTCTCCAAAGGACCTGTTAAAAGTCCCAGGTTTAAGTCTCATTTGCCTGAGCCAACCCCATGGCAGGTGGATGGAGTGCACCACTTGGATAGGCTGGATCTTGCCATCCCTATGGTGGGGATAGGGTAGGAGTGGGGGTGAGCTGCATAGGACCTGCCCCACCCAAGGCAGAAGACTGAGAAGGGGAGGGAGTCTGGATGGGCAAAAACAACAATATCTACTCCAGGACCACAAAGAGAGTGACTTCTCATGTCCTTCTCTTTGCTGCTCCCCCTCTCCTCCTGCTGAGACATTTTTGGAGGACATAGCACGAGGAGAATGATTTCTATGTATGTGGACCTGACTACAGGTCTTGAGTTCTTTGGCAGTCCTAACTTTTAGTCATCTGTCCCAATATCACATTTGGATCAGACCATGTGTCCTGACTCTAGATTAGAAAACACGGTTGGCGGCCCTCACAGCCCCACTGACTACGTGGGCTTTCCCCTAATCACTTTTTTGACCACCAAACAGTCTTGCCTCTACCAGGAACTAGCTGACCCTTTGGAGTTTTATTTCAGTGATGAATAGTGGATTTGGGTCCAGGAACATAGAGCTAGTAAAAGAGAGAAAAGAACAGTGCCTTTTTCCCTGTCCTTTCCCTCCCTGAGGCTGCCATTTTTCTCACACAGGATTCAAGTCCTCCTCTCCCGGACCTCCTTCTGCAACCTGTGGCCCAACCCAAGATCTTCCTTGCTCCGTCTCTCTTGTGCACACAGTTAGAACCATGAGGGCCCCCATTATATACTCGGTGATGATTAACTAAGGAATATATCCAACTGAAGGCATTCATTCCAGGAGGCTTCCATCTTCCAGGGCAGGGAATGACCTGCCTCAGGGACTTCACCCCTGTTCCCACTCAAGTCCTGTGCCTGGATGAAGGAATACTGCAGGCACTGAGCTCCTCCAGAAGTAAGGAGGTGGGAGTAGGCCAGAAGCAGGGAGAATGTGCGAACTAGGCCCTTTGTCCCGGCCCAAGTCAGGCAAGCATCCAACTCATATTCAGAATCTGCTGAGTCTCTACAAAGCTCTTTTTAAAGAACCAGTGCTGACCCCCATTCCAGCAGAGTAAGGAAGCCACTGCCTACTGACTTGAAAATTTAATTAACCACCTCTGTCTAGCTCCTTGTCTAAGAAACAGGACACTTCTCTCAAGAGTACAAGGGAGATGATTTGCAGTCTTTCTGAAATGTGGAAGGAATCCAGGGTGCTGGAGGAAAGGACAGGAGGTGAATGAAGAATATAGTTGTGGAGAGTGCCTGGTAGGATGGAGAGGCTGGGAGCTAGAAAACAAGGCTGACCTCCCTGCCTCTGCTCTGCTCTGCACCCACGTAGCTTCACCATGCTCCCCACTGGCTCCTAACCCTTTAACCAACCCACCTGGTCAGTTCACAAACATACAGAAACAGTCCTTACAGACTGTTCCCTCTCGGGGGGAAAAAAGCAAACTGTACAACAGAAAGCCTTTTACAATCACAAATTCACCTCTTGTGGCATCCTATTAACGCAGATCTACCTCGGTGAGCTATGTCCTCCATCCTGAGCATTTCAGTCAAAATTGCATGTTTGCACTGATTGCCTGCCCCACTAACCCCACAGCCCTGTGGACTCCATTTGTTGGATGGACTCTGGAACCAGGCTGCCTGGGTTCAAATTCCAGCTCTGCCATTTGCTAGTTGTATAACGTTGGGCAAATAAGCTAACCTCTGTGCCTCGATTTTATCATCTGTAAAATGGGGACAATAGTAATACCTACTTTATAGAGTTGTTGTGAGGACTAAAAGTATTAACCTATCTAAAGCATTTAGAATAATGCTTGCAACATAGTATGTGCCAAGAAAATGTTAATTTATAACAAATTACTACTGAAAAAGAGGTGGAGAATGGGTTTGAATAGGAACCAGCAGTCTCATTGAGAAGGCAAACCGAAACATTTACTGATATTTTAATGGGGAAGGAAAGAGTGATGAAAAAAGATAAGGGAGAGGGAAGAGGGGGAACCTAAAAAAATTGAGGAAGACCTGCCAGTGTGGACACAATGTCAATAAACGATATTCTCTCCATAGACAGACAGAGGTATAGATACAGATACGAAAGTTACATAAGCTCCATGATCATTAATCAACCCAGGTACTGGGGCAGTTGTTCTTGGCACATAGTAGGTGCTCAACAAATATATTTGAATTAAAATTGGGGGGGGAGAAATAATTGAAAAAATTGTGAACAACCTATAATGTAAAATATCCCATCATTTTAGCAAAATTAAATATGTGTAGATAGATAGACAGACAGACAGATAGAGCCAGTCAACCAGGCAGAGGAATCATTAAAATAATTAATAACAGGGGCACCTGGCTGGCTCAGTTGATAGAGCATGTGACTCTGGAACTCAGGGTCATGAGTTCAAGCTCCATGTTGGGTGTAGAGCTTACTTTTAAAAAAAGAAAAAAAGGAAAAAATGATTAACAACAGTAATTCTCTCAGGATAATGGGATGGAATTTGGGGTCATTTTTGTTTTCTTCTTTTTTGCTTTATCAAATTTTTCTTTTTTTTAAGATTTTATTTATTTATTTGTCAGAGAGAGAGAGATAGAGCACAAGCAGGGGGAGCAGCAGGTAGAGGGAGAAGCAGGCTCCCCACTGAGAAGGGAGTCCTGTGTGGGACTCGATCCCAGGACCCTGGGATCATGACCTGAACTGAAGGCAGACGCTTAACCGCCTGAGCCACCCAGGCGTCCCTTGAATTTTCAATTATTCTATGTTAATTACACAGTATTTATACATGTCTTTTTTTTTTTTTTTTTAACCAACAATCTTTTATTCCCAAACTCACTCGGGGTTAACTCTTTCCCTGGCTAACACATCAACAGCATCTCTAATAGGATCGAGGATAAAGGTGCAGACCTAACAAAAATTGTCTCCCCAACAAAGGATTACTATATATATATACATATATATACATATATGTATATATATATACATATATATACATATATATACATATATGTATATATACATATATATACATATATGTATATATATATACATCTGCATAAGTATTTTTAAAACAGCAAAATTCACCAGTGTTGCAGGAAAAAAAAAAATCCCCATGTGATTTCAGTCCATAAAAAACAGGCTTTGGCAGTCTGCTGTGTTAAAAACTCCAACTCGGGTGCCTGAGTGGCTCAGTTGGTTAAGCGACTGCCTTCGGCTCAGGTCATGATCCTGGAGTCCCTGGATCGAGTCCCGCATCGGGCTCCCTGCTCGGCAGGGAGTCTGCTTCTCCCTCTGACCCTCCCGACCCTCCCCCCTCTCATTCTCTCTGTCTCTCTCTCTCAAATAAATAAATAAATAATCTTAAAAAAATAAATAAATAAAATAAAAACTCCAACTCAGGATACACCTAGGAGAAAAGCATTTCCTCGCTTAAAAAAAATAAAATTTAAAAAATGTCCCTTTCTCTTTCTTCCAGTCCAACTTCTACTGTTCATTCCTAGGAACACCCACAGGATAACTGTAAAAACAAACTCCAGCTCACTTCCCTCTGCCTGTCTGTGAAGGCTCACACAGAGGAACAGTCCTCAGGAATTTTCATCCCTAAATTTCTGGGCACTTGCAAACTGTCCTCCTGTTTCCTTCAAGGAGGGGCCTGAGGGCTTGGGGAAGGATCTAGGGAGCAGTGTACTTGGCCAAGAACTGGAATGCCAGGTGGGGCAAAGAGGGGGGGGCTTTCTAGATAAACACACCTGACACCTTACAACCTCAAGTCTAATCTGCCAGGTAAAAACAAATAGCAGCTGGCTGTACCAAAGAGGTGCTTCTGTCCCCTGTCCCCTTTTACCATAAAGGTGACAGAAGAAGTCTTAAGTGTATTTGACCTCCACTCTCTCCCAGATACTGTGACCTCAAGTTTTAGGCCAGAGCCATGTTGCAAAAACACCATTTGGTCCCACGGTAGAGCCTTCACTGCTTCTGTCTGGATCAAGCTGCCACTCCTGGCAAATACTTCGATAGCAGCTTCTAGAAACTGCCCAGAGACAGCCCTCCAGCTCAGGGTCACAGATCCTTCCAGTTGATGGGCTCCTTGCCAGACTTCTGCTGCAGCTCATTGGTTTTAGAGAAATGTCTACATTGGAAGAACCCTCTGTACCCCGACAGCGGGGAGGGCTGCGCAGCCTGGAGAACGTGGCGGCCTTTCCTATCGATGGCACTGCCTTTCTTCTGAGCGTAAGAGCCCCACAGCAAGAAGACAAGGCCACTGGAGTTCCGATCTAGCCAGGACACAACCGCATCAGTAAATTGCTCCCATCCTCTCTCCTTATGAGAATTAGCCTGATGTGCCAGACCATGAGGACAGCGTTGAGTAAGAGAACACCTTGCTTGGCCCACCCGGATAAATGACCAGGATGAACGAAACCATCTAGGTCTGTAGACAGCTCTTTATAAATGTTTTCCAGACTGGGCGGCGGTGGAACGGGTCTTCGAACACTAAAGCAGAGCCCATGGGCTTGATTGGGTCCATGAAACGGATCCTGACCCAGGATGACAACCTTCACATGTCTTAGGGCACACATTTGGAACCACGTGAAGACTCGGTGTGGGGGTGGATAAACAGTGTAATGTTTTCTTTCTTCCGCAACAAATCCCATTAGCTTGATGAAATACGGTTTCCCGAACGCTGCGCCGAGCCTTGTCTGCCAGCTCTCACCGAAACCCACGGGCACGTTGCGTGCGGCGAGTCTGAGCCGGAAGCGGACCAACTTGGAGGGACTCAGCCGCGAGGAGGGCAGTGTGCTGGGGTCCTCCTGCCCGACCTGGGACGTCTTGGCAGGGCTGGCCGCTGCATCTGCGTTTTGTTGAGCTGCCGCCGCCAGGCCGGTCCGTTGGTGGGCCGGCTCAGGACTGTGGGCACGTCCTTTCCCCGCAAGGCTCAGGGAGAAGGAGTAGAGCATCTTCTGGCCGATCATCCCAGAGCCCAGGAGAGCAGAGGCGAGCCGCCCGGGGAACCCATGGTACGCACCAGCCCTGGCGGTCCAAAATTGGCCTATTTATACAGTCTTTAAAAACTTATGTCAAAGTCCACTTGGGACAAATCAATACACATATGGTCTTACCTACAGGACAAAAAATCTGGGTCAGATTTTAAAATAAAAGTTGAAATAGACATTTAAAAATTAAGAAGTGATTTGGCATTGGAAGAGAGGGCTCCCTCTGCCCCTCCTCGCTCGTGCTCTCTCTCTCTCTAAAATAAATTTAAAAAAAAAAAGAAGAAGAAGAAGAATGTACACTCTTTGCAAAGACAGATATGGAAACTGGAGCCCAGGGAGGTCTAAACACTAGAGCCTGTGGCTCTATACCTAATATGTTCCTCATTTGTCCCTTTTTTCCTCTGCAGATACAACTTGATCAACAGTCCCCTCAATGTGGTGTGTCTATGGGGAAACTAAAAGTTTGCCATAAAATTGGCTTCATGAATCCACCTATATTCGATATCTGACACATCCTGGAAGAAAAACACTCCCCATTGGGTTTCACAGGCCGGTTATTGCATGCACTCAAGGGGTATTAAAAGGATGACAGGCCAGCCAATGGAGTCATGGATTGTAAAAGACAGAGAAACTTTCCTCTCTGCTTGCCACAGTTCCTTAAACACAATATGCTCTTTCCTGCTTCCACACTAGCACTCAGATCCACTCTCCTGACTGGGATGTCCGCTTTCTTCCAGTCCATCTGAATTCTACCCATCCTTCAGGACAAGCCGCCATTCTGCCTGCTACCCAAAGCTTCTTCTGACTCCTGTGGTCCTCACCACAGGCTCCTTTCTCTCATCTATGATGAGTACCAAACGGTCAGCTCCTACCTGTACCTGCTGTGTCATGGTCCTTACTGCTTCATATATGTGTATCTTGACTCCTGAGCCAGGCTTTAAGCTCTTGAAGGGACAGCAGAGCTCAGCACGTGCACACATATGCGCACACATGCACACACACACACACACTTACATCACATTGTTTTGTACTTGATAGGTTCTCAGTAAATATCTATTCATTGATTATTTGGGAATATACCAGGAAGCAGCTGAACAATCACAGGCATTCTTTTTTTTTTTTTTTTTTTTTTTTTGACAGAGAGAGAGATAGCGAGAGTAGGAACACAAGCAGGGGGAGTGGGAGAGGGAGAAGCAGTCTTCCCACCGAGCAGGAAGCCGAATGCAGGGCTTGATCCCAGGACCCTGGGACCATGACCTGAGCCAAAGGCAGACACTTAAAGACTGAGCCACCCAGGCGCCCCAATCATAGGCATTCTTAACAAGTTCAATTAGGAATCTCATGTACCAACTATATATTATCTACAAGAGACTCACTTAAGATCCAAAGACACAAATAGATTGAAAGTAAATGGGTGATGGGGCACCTGAGTGGCTCAGTAGATTAAGCATCTGACCCTTGGTTTCAGCTCAGGTCCTGATCTCAGAGTACTGGGATTGAGTCCCACATCAGGCTCTGCTCTCAGTGGGGAGTCTGCTTAAGGATTTCTCTCCCTCTCCCTCTGCTCCTTCCCCCACTTGTGTACATTCTTTCTCTCAAAAATATTTTTTTAATTTTTTTAACAAATGAAAGTAAATGGGTGGAAAAAGACATTCTATGTAAATAGTAACAAAAAGAGAGTTGGAGTGGCTCTACTCCAGACAAAATAGACTTTATTTTTTAAAAAATATTTTTTATTTAAATTCAATTAATTAACATATAATGTATTATTGGTTCCAGAGGTACAGGCCTGTGACTCATCAGTCTTATATCATACCCAGTGCTCATTACATCACGTGCCCTCCTTAATGTCCATTATCCAGTTACCCCATCCCTCCATCCCCCCTCACCTCCAGCAACCCTCAGTTTGTTTCCTATGATTAAGAGTCTCTTGGGGCACCTGGGTGGCTCAGGTGGTTAAGTCTCTGCCTTTGGCTCAGGTCATGATCCCAGGGTCCTGGGATCGAGCCCCGCTTCAGGCTCCCCGCTTAGCTGGGAGTCTGCTTCATCCTCTCCCTCTCCCTCTGCCAGCCACTCTGACTACTTGTGCTTTCTCTTTCTGTCAAATAAATAAATAAATAAATAAATAAATAAATAAATAAATAAATAAATCTTAAAAAAAAAAAGTCTCTTATGGTTCGTCTCCCGCTCTGGTTTTTGTCTTGTTTTATTTTTCCCTCTCTTCCCCTATGATCCTCCGTTTTGTTTCTTTAATTCCACATACCAGGGAAATCATATAATTGTCTTTCTCTGATTGACTTATCTTGCTTAGCATAATACCCTCTAGTTCCATCCACATCATTGCAAATGGCAAGATTTCATTTTTTGATGGCTGTATAATATTCTATTGTGTATGTATATACCACATCTTCTTTATCCATTCATCTATTGATAGACAGTTGGGCTCTTTCCATAGTTTGGCTATTGTGGACATTGCTGCTATAAACATTGGGGTGCAGATGCCCCTTCAGATCACTACACTTGTATCTTTGGGGTAAATACCCAATAGTGCAATTGCTGGGTTGTAGGGTAGCTCTATTTTCAACTTTCTGAGGAACCTCCATACTGTTTTCCAGAATGGCTGCACCAGCTTGCAGTCCCACCAACAGTGTAGGAGGGTTCCCCTTTCTCTGCATCCTTGCCAACATCTGTCGTTTCCTGACTTGTTAATTTTAGCCATTCTGACTGGTGTGAGGTGTTATCTCATTGTGGTTTTGATTTGTATTTCCCCAATGCCGAGTGATGTGGAGCATTTTTTCATGTGTCTTTTGGCCATTTGGATGTCTTCTTCAGACAAAAAAGACTTTAATTTTTTTATTATTTATTTATTTATTTTTTAAGATTTTATTTATTTATTTGAGAGAGAGAATGAGAGAGAGAGAGCATTAGAGGGGGGAGGGTCAGAGGGAGAAGCAGACTCCCTGCTGAGCAGGGAACCCGATGCGGGACTCGATCCTGGGACTCCAGGATCATGACCTGAGCCGAAGGCAGTCGCTTAACCAACTGAGCCACCCAGGTGCCCCAAGACTTTAATTTTTTTAAAGATTTTATGTATTTATTTATCAGAGAGAGAGAGTGCATGTGAGTGCACAAACAGGGGGAGCAGCAGGCTGAGGGAGAAGCAGGCTCCCTGCTGAGCAAGGAGCCCCTTGTGGGACTTAATCCCAGGATCCTGGGATCATGACCTGAGCCAAAGGCAGATACTTAATGGACTGAGACACCCAGGCATCCCAAAATAGACTTTAAATTAAAAATTGTTACAATAGACCAAAAGAGGACATTATATATTGAAAAAAAGGTAAATCTATCAAGAAGCTATAATAATTATAAACACATATGCACCAAATAACAGAGCCCCAAAATATATGAAGCAAACACTGACGGATTTGAAGGGAGAAATGAGTTTAATGATAATAGTTGAAGACTTAAATACTCACTTATTTATTTATTTATTTGAGAGAGAGAGAGAGAGAGAGAGAGAGAGAGAGAGAGAACATGAGTGGGGGGTGCAGAGGGAGAAGGAGAAACAGACGCCCTGCTGAGCAGAGAACCCTGAGATCATGACCTGAGCTGAAGTCAGACTCTTAACTGACTGAACCACCCAGGTGCCTCTAAATACCCACATTTAATAATTGATAGAAAATCTAGACAGAGGATCAGTAAGAAAATGAAGCCTTGTTCAGTCCAAAAGGAACCCCCTCCCCCAAATGCAAATTGGAAAGAAAAGGAACATGATCGACCCTGTTATTGTAAGCACCTCTGTACCATCTGCAACATTGCTTATCTATCACTGCTCAGACGCACTTGAGACGCACCTCATGTGCACTGCTCAGTGGCACATGAGGTGCCACCTTATCACTGCTCAGACGCACTTGAGACGCACCTCATGTGCACTGCTCAGTGGCACATGAGGTGCCACCTTATCTATCACTGCTCAGACGCACTTGAGACGCACCTCATGTGCACTGCTCAGTGGCACATGAGGTGCCACCTTATCTATCACTGCTCAGATGCACATGAGACGCACCTCATGCGCACTGCTCAGTGGCACATGAGGTGCCACCTTGGGTACCAAGGATACTCTCCTCTCAGGTCACAAGCCCAGGCTCAACCAACTCTGGGTTTCAGATCCCACACAGTGCTAGGGAGATGTGCCTATGGGACATGTGGCATCAGTTACATCCTCTGCTACCAAAGCATTTAGACACTTGTCTTAGCCTAGCTTCCAATCCGACTCCTCACCCTCAGAATAATTTCATTTCAAAGGGCCTTTCTCCCAGCTCCTGGGCTGTGGTTAGCCACTGCCCTCTGTACCCTTCCTCAACAAGCCTCTTTGACCTCAAACTCAGGGAAGACAAATCAGACATCTTTCCTTTCCATCCCAGAAGGTCCTGGGTGGAATCGGTTTGGTCCTCCTCAGCCACCAGCTCTGTAAAACATGGTGTGAGGGAATTTTTGCCAAATCACATAAAACATAAAAGGTCTTCCTTTTTCCTAATTCCAGGAGAATGAGGGGAGAAGGGTTTCTGCAATTATACAACTCAAGTGACCCTTCACATGATAGAGATGATCAGCTTCTCCAGACCCAGACTTTATTTATATCTTGTTACACAACTAATTGCAAATGAATAATAAATAATAGAGGAGTTCTGAAATCAGGAAGATCAAAGAGGTTTGGAGGCGCCCAGGAAATTCTGAATTTGTTACTTGGAATGCAGAATTTTTCATGAGAATTTTACCAACAGAGATTAATTTTTAAGAGAAAGTACTTTCTGGAGCAAACTTATTTTATTCAAGTTAATTTCATAATCAGTTTTCTCTTTAGTGCAGCTAAACTTTCCACAATTTTTCCTATTTTTTTTTAAAGATTTTATTTATTTATTCATGAGAGACACAGAGAGAGAGAGAGAGAGAGGCAGAGGGAGAAGCAGGCTCCCAAGGAGCAGGAAGCCCGATGCGGGACTCGATCCCAGGACCCTGAGATCATGACCTGAGTCGAAGGCAGATGCTTAACCATCTGAGCCACCCAGGCGCCCCAATTTTTCCTATTTTAAAGAAATCATTTGGGCGCCTGGGTGGCTCAGTTGATTAAGCAACTGCCTTCGGCTCAAGTCATGATCCTGGAGTCCCGGGATTGAGTCCCACATCGGGCTCCCTGCTCAGCTGGGGGGTCTGCATCTCCCTCTGACCCTCTTCCCTCTCGTGCTGTCTCTCATTCTCTCTCAAATAAATAAATAAAATCTTGAAAAAAAAAGAAATCATTTTCCTTGGGATCAATTCTTTTCTATTTCTTTTTTTTTTTTTTAAAGATTTTATTTATTTATTTGAGACAGAGAGAATGAGAGACAGAGAGCATGAGACGGAGGAGGGTCAGAGGGAGAAGCAGACTCCCTGCCGAGCAGGGAGCCCGATGCGGGACTCGATCCCGGGACTCCAGGATCATGACCTGAGCCGAAGGCAGTTACTTAACCAACTGAGCCACCAAGGCGCCCATCTATTTCTATTTTTTCAATAAAGCAATTGATCAAGTAGTTGTATTTGTATTTTTAATAGATTTAGAGATGTAATTAATATACAATTCATTAATTTAAAATATATAATTTGGTGCTTTTTAGTATATTTGCAGAACTGTGTAATCATTGCCACAATTTTGGAAGATTTTTATCACCTCCAAAGAAACTTCAGATAAGACACTTGAGCTTATCTTATCCAAAGACCCATTAGCGGTCACTCCCATTCCTCCTCAATTCCTCAGCCCAAAGCAACCACTAAATTACTTCTATCTTTGTGGATTTTCCTATTCTGGATATTTCTTACAGATGAAATCATACAATAGGTCATCTTTTGTGACTGGCTTCTTTCACTTAGTGTGATATTTCAAGATTCATTCATGTTGTAGCATGTGTCAGTACTCCATTCCTTTTTATTGTTGAATATGTCATTGTATGGATATATCCCATTGTATTTATCATTCATAAGTTGATGGATACTTATGGACTTGATGAGTTGTTTCCACTTTTTGGCTATTATTGATAAATGCTGTTATGAACATTCATGGACAAGCTTTTGTGTGGATATATCTTTCCATTAATCTTGGGTATACGGGTAGGGGTAGAATTGCCAATTGGGCGCATTTGACCTTCCCTAATTTTCCTGGTTAATGCTCTTGCCATTGTGCTTTCTTTTATAAAAGACAGAGAGATACAGAAAAAGTGAAGACCTGTACCTGCTCAAGTGTCTTATCTGAAGTTCGCAAGGACAAAGTGGAATCAAATGATCTTAGGATTGAAATGATGGCATCAAAGTGATTGGGTCAAAATATCCTTCAAAGGAAAAGTCTTCTGGAAAAAAGTTTTAACCTGAGTTGAGCTGTATATTTGAAGAGCTGGAGAGAAGGAGAAAGAAGATGGCACTCCAGCAGGGGCCACAGCACAAGCAAAGGCCTGATGATTGGGCTGTGTATAGAGTACTTGGGGGATAAGCAGGACATAGCAGAAGGTGAAGCTGGAATGATTTGCTGGGAATCACATCAGCAAGGGCTTTGAATAGCAGCCCCGAGGGTTTAAAGACTAAATTTTTATAGTTTTGGGGGAGCCATGGAAGACTGTAATCTAGGGACATTAGTCACATGATCAGATCAAATGGCATGATCACAGCAATGACTGGCAGATGCAAGCAGGATGGAGCTAAAAGGGGAGACATCTGAGATAGCAAGCCTTCATTCCTAGGAGGCTCCTGCAGCAATTCGGGGCCAAGGTAAAGGCTTTGAGGATAGCCAGCTGGAAATCAGTGACTTAAATATTGATTCAGTGGGCACAAGTGGCATTCATCATGGGGCTAGTCCCCCAAAGGACCCCGTGCCTATGTGCAGGGAACTCATCATTTTCCTATTATATAAATTGATTAGATCATTCAGAGTTGAGATTGATGCCAGGGGTTTGCTGTTAATCAACTTAGAATAACAAGCTGGAGGACAAGGCAGGTCCTCTGCCAACTGGGCAAGGAACTGGTCCAGAGGCACAGAACACTGCAGCAAAGCACTCTGTCCCTGCCCTGGGAGTCTGGGCAAAGAAAGCCACTGAGAGGTCTGGCAATTCCCTTCAGCTGCATCTGGAGGCTTCCAGTGCCAACTCCTGGAATGACACTTCTCAGGGTTTCTGTCAGGGCTGACCAGTCAAGTGGAATCCAGCTCCAAAGGTCCATGGCTGGGCTGTCCTCCCTGCCTGCAGGAACTCGTAGAGATGGGGGTATTGTAGGGAAGAGAGAAGAAGTTGGGGAAACAGCACTTTTGTAAAGCCCAAGAGAGGCAAAGACCTGGAAAGAGAATAATTGAAGTGCATTTTGCAAATAATAGCAATAGTGTGCAATGGCAATAATTTGTGTTTGTTTAAAGCTCCTAGTATGAATGAGATATTCTCCCCCTCATGCAAAGGTTCCCCCGCTCCTTTCTAAGAAGATCACTGCAAAACTTGACACATGCCACTCACAGCCAGAAATCCTAGTTCTGACTATGGTGGTGGAGTCTCTTCTCATCTGTCCCTCCCTAAAGCATAGGGGAGTGCAGTTGGCTCTATCTACAAACTGGAACAGCATTTCTAGGAAGATCCAAGTCTCCAATGTGCCTGGTTTAAGAAAACCAATGCCCCAAGTCAGATGCCTTTTAGCTTTCTAATAGCTCTCCTGCTCCCATCCCACCCTACCCTACCCCACCCCAGTCTCCATGTGGTGGCATGGGCTCAGAGGTACCTAGTTTTTTTTTTTTTATTGTTATGTTAATCACCACACATTACATCATTAGTTTTTAATGAGAGGTACCTAGTTTCTAAGCTAGGAAATGCTCAGTGAGTAGCGGAGGCTCTTTCAGAAACCACTTTGAGCGCCCCGACCCTTAAGGGGCCTGACGATGCTGCCACCACTTTGGGTTGACCTTAGCTTGAGTGTTTTCTGGTGTGGAGGCCAGACAGGCTGGGAAATGGGTGGGGAGATAGCTCTACATTTACAGTTCACCCACCTAGCGTGTCTAAACACAGTCACCATTATTGTTTTTGTTTTCTGTTATCTGCGTAGTCTCATCATCATCATGGGAAGGTGGCAGACAGAGAAGGGGCTGGCTGCCCGAAGAGGATGTTTTTCCGTCCCTCCGTACCGAGGGTGTTCCTCACTCGCCACAGAACTTTGTGACCCAGGCCAAGCCGGGATTGTGTTCCGCGGAGAAGCTCCCGCGGTAGCGCGGAGCACCAGCTGTTTCCCGGTCGCGGCGGGACGAGGGGGCGACGACTGCCCGCCCCCGCCGCTCCCAAAAGCACACCCTTTCCTCCGCGCCCCACGCCGGCCTCGGGGGAGCGAGCCTGCTAGGGAGCTTCCCCTGCACCTCTTCTACCCACCCTGAAGCAGCCAGGTTCCGATCCAGGCCCCCCCATCCCGGGCTGGAGAAGTCAGGGAGCTGGGGTGGCGAAAGAAGACCCAGCAGTAGGGTGGGTCTGGACGCCTCCTCCTCCGGTGGCACCTCGATCCCCTACTCGCACTTGACTCCTCCCCTGTCTCTGTTCCGCAGCGTCCTCGCCCTGTCAGCACGCTGCTCAGCAACTGTACCTGCCACCGACCCGGGGGGGGGGGTGGAATAGGAGAAGGAGAAAGGGAAACAGGGTTTGGGGAGCACCGCGCAGCAGGGTGACGGGCCTCGCCCCGCGCTGCAGGCCCCCGCAGCCCTAGCGCCGCCCGCCCCCGAGCTGCGGCACCGATGCGCTGTCCGCGGTGCTGACGCCGGCCGCCCGCTCGGTCGGGAGGGGAGGAGACGCCCTCATTCCCAGGTCGCCCGGAGCCGAGTGACCCCACCCCCATTCCTTCCCAGGCGGGATCATTTCCCCAAAGGAACCCTCAGAGACCTAGCACTGCGGAAGGATCCAAGAAGAAGAAGAAGCAAGAGGGAACTTAAACTTCGGACTGCAGCCCGAGAACAGGGTGTTGGAAGATTCGCGCGTCGTGTGGCCCCCAACCCCGAAGACCGCAAGGCACCGTCAAGTTGAGCAAAGTTTGGCGGCAGCTTGGAGACAAGAAAGGGATTCCGAAGCCGAAGCTCAGGGAGGGGCCGGACAGGGTTCCCCAGCAGGGGGACAGCCAGCACCGCAGTCCCGACACCTGCTTCGGTGCCCCGCATTTAGTGCCGCCAGAACGACCGGGAGGCGTCGCAGCAGCCCAACTCCCCACCCCTTTCCTTCCATCCTTATCTCCCCCCCAACACCCCGCCCCGGGCGCCGGTGACTCCGCCTCTCCGTGCCGGGCGGCTCTCCGCCTGGAGCTGGAAAGGGAGCGCTTCCCGGGACTCGGCTCTGTTCTGAGGCTCCGAAGCCGACGCCGCCAGCTCAGGCCCGGGGGTCGGAGCGGACTGCCCGCGCAGGCTGCGCCTGGGAGCCGCCGAGAGGGGAACGCCCCATGGGACGCCCCCGGGGGCTTTCTTCGTGCCCTGCTGCGGCGTCCCAGTCTTAGGCTCCCGGGTTCCCCAGCCCGCTCCGCCCGCCGCCCGCGGCCTGTCTGGAGAGGAGTATGAGGCCCGGGCCCCCGCGGACGCCGGCCACAGGGCGGCAGGGGCCTAGCTTCAGACCCCTGCGCCCGAGGGTGGCGGGTGAGGAGCTGCGGGAGCCGGCGAGGCGTCGGGGCGCGGCGAGGAGCGTCCCAGCCCGGGCGCCCGAAGGGCCGCGGGACCCGTGTGCGGCCTGAGCGCCGAGGAGGCGGAGGCGGAGGCGGGGGCGAGGCGCCCTGCCGTCCGGGCTCTGGGGGAGGCGGCAAGGGGCTCCGCGGCGGCCCCCGACCCCTGGCCACCATCCTCACGCTTCTGCTCCCGCGGGGGGGATGTCGCGGCCCGGGCCCCGAGCGCCGCCCCGGCCCCGGGGCTGAGCTCCGGACCATGTCCTCCCGCAGCCCCCGGCCCCCGCCCCGCCGCTGCCGCCGCCGCCTGCCGCGCCCCTCCTGCTGCTGCTGCTGCTGCCGCCGCTCGCACCTCAACGAGGACACGGGTCGCTTCGTGCTGCTGGCGGCGCTCATCGGCCTCTACCTGGTGGCGGGCGCCACAGTCTTCTCTGCGCTCGAGAGCCCGGGCGAGGCGGAGGCGCGGGCGCGCTGGGGCGCCACGCTGCGCAACTTCAGCGCAGCGCACGGCGTGGCCGAGCCGGAGCTGCGCGCCTTCCTCCGGCACTACGAGGCCGCGCTGGCAGCCGGCGTCCGAGCCGACGCGCTGCGCCCGCGCTGGGACTTCCCCGGCGCCTTCTACTTCGTGGGCACCGTGGTATCGACCATAGGTGAGCGGCGCGCCCCGCGCGCGTCTTTCCTCTCCGTGCCTTTCACCTGCCGCCCTTTCCACCGCTAAGAGGCTGGGTCCGCGTCCCTTGGCTCCCCCCTTACCTTCTAACACCCCACCGCCTACTTTCCTCTTGCCCTCACCTCTCTGCCCGTCCCCCTCCTCCTGACCCTTCTCTTTCTTAACCGGCTGTCGGCGCGGGAAGCCTGAGAGGTCCATCGCTGGCGCTCACCCAGCGGTGACTCGCCAGGCAGTGCGGCCGAACGGGGAGAACCCTCACCCAGGCTCTGGGCTGACCGGCGGCCGCCCGCGCGCTCCAGCGCTTGCCAGCTCCATGACTTAACCTCTGTGCGCCTCAGTTTTCGCCTCTAAGAGGACTCGTGAGAACAAGCGTCCAGGGCCTGCTGTTTCCTTGCATTTCTCGCGCCCCCTGGGTCTGTTTCCTCATCCAGAGGATTTGGGAAGCCCCCTTTACCTCCACTCATAGCGTTTTTCTCTCCTTCTCCTTTCTTTCTTCTTTTGCCACGCGTTTTCCTTCAGTATCCTCTAGCCCTTTACCCTGGGGAGGGCGACCACTTTCCTTGACCTCCTTCCCACCCGCTTCTCCTACGGTCCACACCGCACCTCCCCCAAAGAAAAGCCCGTTAGACTTGGAGGCCCGGACTTCAGCGCTGTTATTCTGCTCCCCCCACCCCTTCTCACCCTTCTCCCTCTGCCCCCTTCCCGACTTCTCCAATTTCTTGACCTCTCCTGTTACCTTGCCATCTTTTCCAACCAATAGTGGCACCAAGGGGTAGCTGGGTGGGGTGGGGGAGGGGGTGGCTTCTCTATACTTATTATCCCTTTTCCTTATTTTTGGGATAAACAGCTCACGGTTTCACAATCATACACAACATGCTGTTTAAATACTCCTTTAATAAGCCCCCCACTTCTTCCACTTTTACCCCTCCTCTGAACCTCTCCTGTAGAGAACCTGGAGTCCCTTGCTGCTCCCCACTCTGCCCCTTCCTTGTCTTACTTCTTCTCCTGGCACCCACTTTCCCCATCCCCCCTTTCCCTGGACCCTGGGTGTCACGTGAACAGATCTCCTCCCCAGCTACTAGAGAGTGCAGAATAAATACAGGATTTCCACTTTGGTGAGATTTTGTGTGTCCCATCTGCTCCTGCTTTGAGTCCCAGAGTAGGAGAAGGCATTCGGCTGGCCATATCACTAGTCACCCCTAGGCACTATCTCCTGGTGGTAGTTTTGGAGGAGGGGGCTGGATTCACAGGACTAAGCAGTGAGGGATTGCATGGACACAACTTCCATGGGTAGGCTCTGGGCTAGTTTGCTATGCCAGCTCAGAGACAGGCACAGACTAACTGGCCAGTGTAAGCCATCGCAGATGGCTGCTGGGAGACAGAAAGCCTTCATACATGTGCAGGATATGAGCAGCTAGAGATGTCTCTCTGAGTGTATATGTATAGTCTACGAAAGGGCTTCCTTTCCTTCAATGATTTTTCATGTGTCATGCTTGATCTGATTATTTTAAGTAGAAAAGGCAAATATGGCCCAAGCCCAAAGCACACACAAATTGGATAAAAATACCCTTTAAAAGCTATATCATGTTGTTATGGTGATTGAAGATATAAAATGACCCCCTCAAAAAAAAAATCCCCTTTTAAGAGCTGCATCAAGTTGCTATAGCAACTAGAGTTTTTTTTTTAAGTGCTTTAAAAGTACTAAGGATGCTTAGTCCTAGAGGATGACATCATGCCTTCATCGCTCATTACTGATTTGTGCTCTTCCTCTTGTAAACATACCCTTTTGCTTTCTTCCACCTAGAGGCACACCTGTGCACATTTTGGGTGGTGACAGCATTTCTCTCCCACTTACACACTCTGGCTTTAGCTTCCTAATGGAACTCACAGGCTAAAGGGAAAGATGTTAGCAGCATCCTCTTCCCCTATAGGCAGTGAGTCCACCTGAATGGGGTCCCATGCCAATGACCTGTGGTCTTGGCGCCTCTCTGATGGAGCTCCCATCAATTTCTTCATTCACTGCCCAGCCACAGCTCCTAAAGCTTCTCTCAGTCTTTGCACAAAATCAAGTCTGTGTGTTGGCAAATTTTTCCAAGCCCCAGCCTTTAATCTACTGGCAGAATAGGCTGTTCTTTAGTCAAGCAGAAAGGAGCTATGTTCTCTTTCTTGATTTGTGTTTTCAGATGTAGGCAAGCAGTGTAGGAGGGCTACACTCAAGCATGTGGCTGTGTTACGAATGACCCAGCACACTGTTTCCAAAATCTGCCGCAGGGAGACATGTATCTCTCAGGGGAGCTGCACTCAGGGATCAGAACTAGGCTGTAGACAGCTTAGCATCGAAACAGACCTTTGCGGGGATGGCAGGACAACCACGCGAGTAGCAGGACCGCTGTCAGTTATCCACCTGCTCTAGTGGTCTGGGCCAGTGGTTCAAATCAGTCACTCTGTCCGTCCGATAAGTTCTGCTGAATCCCAAAGTAGCATGGTTGTCATTTCAGCCTTCTCTTGCAAAATGTACTTCAATGAGATTTAACTAAAGACCTACATACGTCAGTTTCTCTTCTGCTTATATAGTTTCTTTCCCTTAAATGCCCTAAGTCTTCAGAGACAATTATTAGTATTGATGCTTTTATGGATTTAGTGGCTCAGGGAGCCAAAGCTCAGTCCAAAATGGGCAGTCAGGATTCTCTGCCTGTCACTTCATCCAGTGAAGAGGGAAATTCACATGCACTCAGTTTTATCTGATCAGTGTAAGATCATGGTGTATATGGTCCATGCTGTAGTGTGGACATTCCTTTTTTGTGTTGTGTGGACCCTGCTAAATGATGCATCTAGATTTTAGTATTAAAAAAAAAAACTTCTTTTATTTATTCTATACATATGATGAATTGTGTATGTCAGGCCTGGTGCTACATTTTGAAAAGTTAAAGCTTATCCTACAAGACACAGGTTAAAGCATGTTCCAGGAACAAATGGATCACAGTGTTTATGGGCAGCATATCCTGGCTATTTTCACTAAAGATGACTAGAACAAGGAGGAGACCTTTAGTCCAATCCCATGTGGTGCAGAGTGTTAAGGGACTTGTCTCAGGTCACGGTTAATTATATGTTCAGCTGGGTCCAGAATCCATGTTATGCAGTGCTTGGTCTACCAATTTCATGCATATAATTAGTGGGCACATCCTTGTTTGAGACTGGAGTATTTAATAATGGGTGTGGGTGTGTGTGGGTCTGACAGCAGGGCAGGGCTGGGCAGGAGGACTGGTCTGTTGGTCAGGCCAACAACTGATTGAGTCCTGAGAAAATGTGAAGGATCAAACGTATCTTAAGAGGTCAGACAGACTAGAAGCATCTGGCGGGTCTAAGCTGAGAAGGCAAGAGCCAATACCAAGGTCAGAGACAGAGGTGCTAGCAAGTAGGAGACATTCTGATGTTTATCAGAATGGTACAAAGACAGAAACCACTTGCCTTCTGCCTTCTTTTGCCCCAGTGTGTGTGTGTGTGTGTGTGTGTGTGTGTGTGTGTGTACGTGTACGTGCAGGGAAGGGGAAGAAGGGGCAGGAATGGGCCTTCAGCTACAGGGAGACACAGAAGAAAAGTTCAGGTGTGGCTATGTGTATTCAGGGTTAGATGGAACATCATGATAAGATGAATCTTTGTCTGGACATTTGGCTTGAACAGGGCCCCATCCCCAGAGCTAGGCAGCTTGCAACTGTAGAGACACATGTGTGTCCACATGGTACAGATCCAGGAAAAATTTGCCAGTGATTGTTCGGCAGTAGTTGAGGTTGTTTAGAAAGTCAACCTGAACAGCTCAAGTAAAATAAAAAACCACTTTGTGGTCTAAATCATTCATATTGATTGCTCACACTGAACTGAAATCCTGGGTAATTATTATTTCTTTCATCTATGCTATGTGACATATTCCTAAGGGGCTGAAATCAAGTTTGTTTTCATGTGAATGCATTCGTTTATTCAGTCCTCCATTTAACAAAATCCGAGATGAGCAGAACTCATCATAGGTGCCTGTGTGCCCTTTGGCACATCGTTATCTGCATCTCCTGTGCTTACAGGAACTCCTACAGATAAAGATGGTGGCTTGTGTTCTTTCAGCACTAAACAATATTCTCAGAGGCTCAAAGATAGCCAAGTATTAATCCATCATTTCACATCCTAAAGGACGTCTTACCGGTTTACTTTCAAAAGATTAAAAGGAAACTCTCCACTGGGGTTTTAATTATGCAACTGCTGTCAGATTTACACATGGGGAAGAACATATTTAAAAGTCTTTCTCAAATGGCAGCTTGATATAAACAGAAATATTTTTGCTTCCTTTTATTAGGTTTTCTGGCAGCGTAGTTTAGCTATAAAGTTAAAACCACGCTGCTAGAGATGGGATGGTGTAGGTATGGGAGTTGTCACTTTGGCACTGCATAATTTCGCCTGCTACTTTCAGAATTAGGCACACTTAATTATTCAGCCGCGAGATTAGTAACAAGTCCTAACTTTTTTCCTCCTTTTTAACATGGATTTTTAAAACGGTTTTTGCTTCAAAGGAAACTAAGACATTATAAGACCGAAATGTCACTACCACATTGACATTTGGTTTTCTGCTGACATGTATGTACTCCAGCCGGAGGTGGCTCTGATCCCGGGAGCCAACGAACATTCCCAGGAAGGAGAGGAGCACCTCTCCTCCCTTATTTCCCTCATCAACCACTTCTTATTCAAAGATGATGCTGTGACAATTTTGAAGGCCATTTAGGGAAGAGCTTCAGGACTAGATTGGAGGCGCTAGATGGAGAGCAGGAGAGGTGTTCTCAGCCGCGCACCATCCTCAGCACCCAGCCCTGGCCCCAGCACATGGGAGACAATCATTATTTCTTCAGTGAATGACACAGCGAGTCACTCATAATACAGCTGCCGTTCTCTGTCACACCTTTGCTAGGGGAAAGAAAGAGTACTGATGTGTGCGGAGCCGCTTCCCTTTCGCTAACATTTTACCATCAGTGTTGTTTCCATGTTTCCACATAGCCTTCACATGCTAAGTTTAGTGGGTGCATAATATTCCATCTGGTTGATGTTCTATAATTTACTACCCCTATTGCTGGGAAGCTGGGTAGTTCCCTGTTTAGGGCTATTTTGAGTAATGCCACAGTGATCATCTTTATGCAGATGGCCTTTTCTTTCTGTAAGATCGCCTTGGGTTGAATTCCCAGGATGAAATTGCTGAGTCAGTGGATACTGCTGTCTTCCTGGCTTCGGTGGCCAGCCCCTTCAGAGTGAGGGACTGTCTGGTCTCCCCCGAGCTGAGCCAACACCTCTACATGGCCTAGCGGAGACTGGACAGTTATCCAGCTGATTATTCCATGGAAAACAGGCCACTTGGTTTCCACCGGGATTGCATTCAGTCCCAGGGGCTGAGCCACCCCTTGAACAAGGCTGTCAGCCTCCACTGACTTAATGAGAGCTGCTGCCTTTGGGAAGTTTTGGGTGAGTGAAGGAGGGCAGGAAAGAGGAACAGAAGGGAGTAGCTGTCGGGCCATCAAAGACTGAGAGAGAAGTCCAGTACCTGAACCCTCTTCCTTCCAGTCCTCTGCACTCCTGGGCCAAGCCAGCTGAGGGAGAGCATCCTTCCCCTTAGCCCCGACTGGGCCCCAGTCTGGAACGGCCCAGAATTGTGCCACATGGAGCAAAGATCTACCCCTAGGGGATTCCAGCTGGACAGTACTATAAAAGTCCTCCAGAACTTCTCCCAAGCATTTAGACCATTTTGCCAAAAAAAAAAAAGGAAAGCCAACAAACATCCCATTATAGAAATCGGAGAGTAGCAAAGCTGCTCTGATTGGAGGTAAGGGCTGGAGCCCTGCCCATCAGGCCTACCCTTGGATGCTATGCTCTCCCCAGAGGCTGCTCCGAGGAGCCCTAGAGCTCCTCCAAGACCCACCTGAAGAGGGCTAATTTAGCCTTGTTCCTCCTTTCACATAAGGTTCAGAGAGGGGGAGAGGCTGCCCAAGGTTACACAGCAAGTCAGAGGAGCATTAAGCTGTACATGGAGGAGAAAGGGGAAGAGCATGTAGAGAGGAGACTAGGGCATCAGAGGAGCAGCAAGTAAGCCGGGGGCCTTGGAGGTGTCCTCTCCTGCTCCATCTGAAGGTGGGCTGTGTATGAAGGTGGATTTGGTGCCCCCAGCCCTGCTAGCTACAGTGGGACTCTCCTTGCCCTTGCGTAGCTGCCTCAGATTCAGAGGAGCCGGGAGACAGAGCAAAAGGCCACTGTGTTCCTGTGGTCACTCCCAGCCCGGGGTCTTCCCCAGTCTTCTGCCCAGATTCGCTGACTTCCCCAGGACCCAGCGCGGAGGACAGGGGCTGCCAGCCAGCAAACCAGGATGAGTGTGGGACTGCGGTGGGCACGCTGGGTCATCTCAACCTCTGACTTCACTCAGGGGCAGTGGCAGGATTTCTGTGCAGATAAGAGTGGGGAGGTGGAGGGTCTCCAGGCTGTGAGGACATAGGCCTTTCCATGGGACTGAGAAGAGCCTTTCACAGTGTGCATGGAGGTGCTGGGAGAGAGCAGAGAAAGAACCAAAGCTCCTTGGCCCTCAGCCCTGCCCAAGCTCTTGGCTACCACCCCTGCTGCCAGGAACTTCTATCCTGAACCTGCCATTCCCAGGCCAGCCTCCGGGCCTAGGTTTTCCTCACAGGAGTCTAGGCCTCCTCCCTGGCCATCAACGGCGATGCTGGAGCATGCTCTGGACCCTGTCTGAGTGCTACCTCTTCCCTGGGCTTGGCAAGCCCCAGCTCAGGGCTCAGCTCCCAGCTGAGCAGCAGGTCAGTGGGGGGCTGGTGTGCCTGAGCCCAAGAGGACCAAGCTCTGGGGGACTTGCTCCATCTGCCTCCCCCAGACCCCAGAGGATTCACCCCCATGTGAGCATGGGATGGAGCTTCCAGAATTGCCTAATGTCAGGCTTTCCTGTGTCTGGATACAATGTCGTGGAACTCACGGTAACAGATACTACAGACCAGGAACATAGAGCAGCACAGAGCACTGCTTCTCAAACTAGAAAGTGCATGTGAATCACTGAGCTCTTGTCAAAATGCAGGTTTCTGCCCCGTAAGTCTGGGGGAACCCGAGACTCTGCATTCCTAATGAGCTCCCAGGGATCCCCCTATCATTGGTCCCCAGGCCGCACCTGTACTAGCCAGGGTGAGAGAAGCAGTGGCGGATCAGCGGACCTGCAGCTGAGACCCCCGCTCTGCCACTCATGAGCTGTGTGGTTTGGGCAGGACACATTACCACCCGGCACCTCAGTTTCTCCATTCCTAAAAGGAACGAGGACCCAGAGTCCCTGGGGTCCCTTCCAGCTCTGATGTCCTCATGTCCCGGAAGGCGATTTGCTCCCACGGTCCCAGTGCAGTGTAGTAGAGACTGAACACGCCAGCCGTGCCCGCCTGCTTGAGTCCCAGGCCTGGTTCTGCCACTTACAAGCCCGGTGCTCCTGGCGAGGGGATACACCTCTCCGCACCTGGGTCTCCTCTGGGAAGTGAGGATACTGGGGGTTCCTGCCCCACGAGGTGTTACTGTAAGGACCGAACGAGCTAGGCTGTGTGCACCGCATGCCTGGCCAGCCCTCAGGAAGCATCAGCTGCCCAGAGCTGGGCTGGCCCCACTGGTGAGCCCCGAGTTGCCTCACTGCGCAGGAGGGAAACTGAGGCACGACTTATCCCCCCGCAGCTCAGCCGCATACACCACCCTGTGCACAGCCCTCTGGGCCTCAGCTACCCCTGCAGTGTGGTATCTGCTGCCCTCTCATTGGCCACTGTCTCGGGGGTGTGTTGCTGTCCTGCACGGTTACATAACTCGCCCCGGAGGGTGCTTTTTAAAATGCATTTTCTTTGCTTCCTCAACTAGACTGTCTTAATAATTCTTCACGTCTGTGTGCTCTTTAATCTTTTTAAAGAACATATGTAGTGAATAACTGAATGAATGATTGAGTGGTGGGTTAGACCAGTGTCCCCTGGCACTTCTCTGTTCCCCACTCCCAGAACAGAGCCCAGGCAAGCCAACCCCCTGCCCACCCTCGTGGTCTCCCAGTGGGCTGGGGCCTCCTGGCAGTGCCCGGGCTTAGGGAGAGGGCGCAGAGCTGAGACGGGCAGAGCCCAGCGCCGGCTGAAGTCGGGCCCGGCCACACTTCCCTGAGGCGGGCCTGGTGCTGGGACTGCGGGTGGAGGCCTTTGGAGGACAGCACGGCAGCAAACAGCCCAGTTGTGGGAGGGAGCCAGGGTGGCGCTCCAGTCTTCAGGCCCTGACAGCACCTACATTCTTTCCCCAGGGGGCTACCTCAGCGCCCCTGACCAGCAGAGAAAGCACGCCCAGTCAGAGACTCCTAGGGCAGGACAGGGGAGGCTGCAGGGCCTGCCAGCAACCCGTCCTCCCCCCCACCCCCCACCTGGCTCCAGACTCTACCCTGCCAGCAGCCCGGGCCTTTGTTGTGGGGAGCAAGAGGGAAGGGAAGCCTCATTACTCTCACTGATGGTCTCCCCCTCATATACATGCCATGCTTGCTGGTTTACTGTGCTCTCACCCATGTTTACTCAGGACACCAAAGAGGACGCTATTATCCCATTTCACAGACAAAGAAATAGGCTCAGAGAGGTCAAGTGACTTGCCTGGGGTCACACAGCAAGTGAGTCATTGGCAGCACAGAGGATTCAGGACTCCTGACCACCCGGCATCCTCTCTGCCCTTTAGCCCCGCATTACCACAGATGGGGAAGGATCAGAGCCCATTCTGAGGTGTGTTGGGTAGTGGGGGTGGAGGAGGAGAACATGAGGTATCAGCAAGGGTTTAAGCACAATTTAGGGACCCAGATTTAGCTCTGCTGTGCTCCTTGCAGCCCCGGTGGCTACACTGAACCAAGGGCTGCCTGCTTTCCATCTTTTACAGCCTACTCCTCTCTGTGAGGGGGGCTGCCAGGCAGATGAGAGAAGGGAGACGAGCACAGTGCTTTGTGCAGAGCTCACCAGAACTCTGGGAGCCTGTGTGGAACTCTGTGCCAAGCTCCTGCCCAGAGAGGGGACCCCGGGCCCTGAGGGCCCTCAGCCTTGCACTTGGGCTAGCAGCAGTGGACACGGAGAGGTGGGAACACAAAACCAAATAACCAGAAGGTCCGCACACCAGCCAGCAAAGTCTGGGGACTCGGCCAGCTCAGCTCCCGAGGGCCAGTTGCTTTATGGAAGACTCTGCTCAAGGTCATGTCCTGGAGGCAACCCTGCCCAGATGTTAGGGGAGCGCATGAAACCAGGCACCTACCAATGTACCCGCCCCTCGCTCCGTCTCTAGCCACTCTTAACTTCTCGCTGTCCCTCCCCTACCCCACTCCACCCCAACCCTTCCCACTCATCCCCACCCCCAAACTACAGGCACTTCAAGCCTCCAGGCCATGGCTTGTGCTGTTCTTTCCACCTGAAATACTCTTCTCTTTCTCTCCATCTTCTTTTACCCAGTGAACTTGGTCCTCAAGGCCCAGCTCAAAGGGGGCCACTAGCGCGAGACCTTCTATGAAGTCCCCCTTACCGCTCCCAGACTTGTGGTAACTATATGTCTCTATGCCAGTTTCCCTGGAAATAATGCAAGCTATGTCAATAGCTGCCACAGGACCCAGCACGCAGTAGGTGTCAGAAGTTACTCTCCCTTCCTCTTCCTCCACGTTAGGAACTCCGTCTTAGTAGGGCTTGTCACTGCTACAGTTAATAATGGCCGTGCGCTGAACGACTACTATAAAGGGGCACTGTGTCTGGAGATGGATGGAGATAATTAAAGCAAAGAGAGAGTTTCTGTAAATCATGGAGCAGAATGCTTGGCACAAAATAGGTGATTAATCAACGTATGTTGAATGGATGGAATGAATAAATGAGTGTGAGTAACTGAAAACCTTGGACTGCTAGACATAGTAATAAAAAAAATTTTTTTTTAATGCAAAAAGCTGGGCCCAGGCTGGGCTCCAGGAATCTCCCTGCACCTCCTTCTCCCTCTGCCCTGGAGCCAGAGGGGCGGGCTGGGCCCTGGCCCCTCTGCTGGGCCATTGGTTTACCGATCTCAGCGGCTGGCAGATGTGCACCAGGCAGCCAGCTCGTGCTGGGGGGGTTTTCCCTGGGCCTGCAGCGCTGCCTCCAAGGCTCTCTGAGTCTACCTGGTCCTTTCCTACCCTGCCTGGGGCCCTACACGATCCTTGGCGTGAACCCACACCAGCCGATTTCAGAGCCTCAGCCCGTCACCCTAGGAGTGGTAGCAGACTCCTGGTCCCAGCTCTCCCACCGACTCTGATTCCCTGTCTGGCCTGGCCTTGGCCACAGCCCCTGCTCTAAGGAGGCCCTGCTGAATTGTACCCCTCAGCCCAGCAGTGCTACCTTCCTCAACTGCCCAGGGCACATCCCTTGGGAATCACATGTTGGTTCACAAATTGGACAGAAGTTTTCCCAGTAACTAAACACACGGCACAAACTGGGAAAACCACCCCCACCCACATAATCCAGCGGCATCACAATGCCTCCCAAAAATACTTGGGGAGGCTTTTACTGGAATTGGGTGTCCCAGCTTTCTGGAAAGTTACAGTTGAGATAAACACAAACCCCAAACCGCACTCCGTGTAACTTCTTCCTAATCCTTTCCAAATGGCCGCAATCTCATTCCCTGCTGCCAAGTGTTCTGAATTCTGAGCTCCTCACACCGGGGCCTGCCAGAAATGCTGCAGAGACAGCCCGGGCCCAGAGGGAAAGGAATACACAAAACTCTGCTCACGTTGAACTTGTTGGCTTTTCTGAGGAGGTCAGGGTGCACTTTGGAGACCATGCAGGTTTTGATGGCTAGCTTCTATTTTTAAGTGGAGGGTAGGGAAGGAAAGGTGAGATGGCAGGTGAGCCAGTGCTGGGGAAGATCTGAAAGCCCCGGGTAGCAGGCAGGGAAGAGGATGCTGCCTTTGGATGCAGAACTCCGCCAGCAGCCGGTGGGGGGTGGTGGGGGGCGGTTTCCTGCATCTTCTGATCTCTGCTGTGCGGGGGCGGGGGGGGGGGGGGCCGCTCCCGGCTGCCGCCATGGCTGGCACAGGGCTTGGCACATGGGAGGGGCTCCAGGAATATCTGTGAGCTGAATGGCTGTTTGCAAGATTCTCAAGTCTACCTAGGCATCCGTTTATGAAAAAGCAAAATGTGAAAATCCGGCGATTTGCCGTGTCCAAGAAAGCTTCAGTTTGTGGAGGGAGTCATCCCAGGGCTTCTGGAAGTAGAGCCAGCCACCTCAGTGCATGTAGAGTGCACCGCACCATGCAAACAGTATGTCAGGGGCCCAGCAGCCGTATACAGTCCCCTTTGCTGCCATCACCACCTACACACCAGCCTTAAACCCCTGAGGCAGCGCAGTCCCTAATGGCAGGTGACTGTGGTCAAATGAGTGAGCACTCCGCACGGCCCGGTGGGCATCTGAGAAGGAGTGCCAAGAGTCTACGTGGCTAGCACGCCCTTGTACCCACGGGGCTGCACACTGGACTGCGCACCTGCTGTGCGTGCAAAATGCTTTACGAATCTCCCTGGCTCGCACTGGTCAGCGGGCGGCGGGTGTTGCAGAATGAGGAAATCTGCATCGCCAGCAGACGCCTGGCAGTGGGACACAGGGGACAGGGAGAGCGCCGAGAGCCCTGGTCCGGGGTTTGAATTTCAGCTCTGTCCTTCACTAGCCAGTTGCTGGGGCACGTCTCTTGCTCCATCACTAAGGAAGCCTTGCTCACTGCCTTCCTCTGCACCCCACTCCCGTCTGCCGAGTGGGACCCGTCGAAGACCCAGGGCTCATGTCCCTTGAACATCTCATCTACCACCATGCTCTTCTCTGTCCCCCTCTGCAGGTGCGCAGTTCTCCCACTGTCCTTGCTATGATCCTGCCCTACCTTCAAAGCATTTGACTCCAAACATCCCTCCCTCTGACCATCACCTCCTGTCCTTCCAGCTCTCCTCCTCTCTTGCCCCAAAACAGCGATCCTGGGACCTCAGAACCTACGGTGTCCTGCTCTTATGTTCCCGTCATCTTGTTTGGGCCCTCACTTCTTTTCTAACCCAGCCTGGATTTACTCCCTCTGCAGGGACCCTTAACTTCCTTGCCCTTCTCCCTATGTGCTGTGCCCCTACCCCCACTCTGCCACCATCAAAGCACCAGCTTTCCACCCATCCCTCTCCTGCACCCAAGCAGCTGAATGTGGTGGGAGAAAACAATGCCAACATGCTGGTTGATCCAACTTTATGTTAGTGATCCATGGGTGCCGGCTGGACACTCCAGCTGGCAGGCCCTCCTACCGCCTTCCTACCACATCAGTTCACCGCTTCTCCCCGTCTTCCGACCTCCAGCCTCCCACACCCCTCACTCTGCTCACACTTCATAGAGAAAATAAAAGGAATCAGACAGGGACTCTCTTATCTTCACACCCCTAAATCCACTCATCACATGGAGCTGCTTTCCCTGTTACGACAGCAGATGAATTGTCCACCCATCCCCTCTAACTTGCTCAAAGATTCTGTTCCTGCCATTACCCACTCCCATGCATTATCAGGGTGTCCTCGATGAGTATGCAAACATGCTGCATTTTCCCCCTTCTTAACAGACCCCTCCCTTGACCCCTGCATCATCCTCCAGCTACATCCTCCTTTCTCTGCTCCCATTTACAGGAAAACTTCTCAGAAGGGTAGTCAACATCTCCCTTCCTCCCCTCCCTTCTCTTCCGGATCCTCATCAATCAAGAGGTCATGCCACCTTTCCAGAGTCTGAGCTTGCAAGATCCCCGGCAGCCTCCTGCAAATCCGATGATGACTTCCCTGTTCTCATCTTACGCAGCATCCCAGCAATATTAGACATGGCTGACCACTCCTCCTTCTTGAAATCCTCTATTCTCTTGGCTTCTGGGACACCATGCTCTTCTTTATCCTCACTGGCTGCCTTCCTCAGTTTCCTTCACTGGGTCCCCTCCTCTGTGTGGCCTTTCAGTGTTGGAGAGCCCCATGCTCAGTCTTCAGACCCTTCTCTCTGCTCTCTCTTCAGACAATCTCATTTCACCTGTGGAGGAGGAAAGGTCTTTTTCCTCTACCCTCTTAGATTCAGTTTCTGGGGCCCTGCAAATTAAACTGACAAAAGCCAGGTTTGCAGTAGAAAGGGATT
Organism: Mirounga angustirostris; assembly: GCF_029215605.1. NCBI lineage: Eukaryota > Metazoa > Chordata > Mammalia > Carnivora > Phocidae > Mirounga > Mirounga angustirostris. The sequence goes on from NW_026991718.1 coordinate 71,681,537, forward strand.
ATTATGTTTATACGTGGAGGTCTTTTAAGGAAAGAACTGAATACCCAAAGAAGCAGTTAGGCCAGGGGCTTATATGCCATCTTAATGAAGAGCAATAAATAGTGAAGTTATAAGACAAAGGAAAGGGGGTTTAGCTTTCTAGGAGTGATAAATTGTAGGCAGGGAAACTAATGAAACATAAGGGTTATTTTAGTAGGGTTTCTTATGCAGACTCAATCTCATGCAGTACCAGGGTGATAAGAGGGTCTCTGGTGATCAGGGTGATAAGAGGGTCTCTGGTGATTAAGAGTTCTTTCTGGTACAGTTGAGGGACGGGAAGACATCTTCACAAAGGAAATTTTATACCCTACATTTAGGCAGATAGGGGAAGGGTAGAGAGCTTTTCCTGCATCTGCTGATTCTCCATTGCCTTCAGCTCAAAATAATCCTACACCAAAGCTGCATATTTTGAGTCTGCATACTCCCATCCCCTTGCAGCCCATGGCTTGAAACCCTATTTGCTGATGAATTCCAGAAGAATAACCCCAATCTTCCCCACTAAGCTTCAAGACCATAGGTCCAACGGCCTCCTTGACATCTCCATGTGGATGGCTAATTTGGTATCAAAACTTAAAAAGACCAACAAAAGAACTCTTGATTCCTGCCCCAGCTCAGTCTTCCTTATCTGAATAAATGTCACCATAAGGAGCTGTCATGATTCCTCTTTCTCCCTCACCTTCCGTATCCAATCCATCATCAACTCCTGTCAGCTCAGTCTGCAAAATATATGCCAATCCCATCCCCTCGTCCCCATGCCCATCAGTACTGTCTGCTCCGACCACCACCACTACCACCTGTCACTGGGGCGACTGAATCAGTCTCCTAACCAACCCTCAGCTTCCTGCCTGCATCTTGACAACCTCTTCTCTACACAGCAGCCACAGAGATCTTTAAAGGTCTAATCAGATCAAGTTCTTGTCCAGTTGTCCACGTGAAACCTTTCAATGACTTCCCATTGCAGGAAATCGGATTCCTTAACTGTGACCTGCAAGGCCCTGTGGGATCTGGCCCTGCCTGCTGTCAGCCTCACTGGTGCCGCTCTCCCCTTTGCTCCTGTCACTCCACCCAAACTGGATATTAGACCTCAGGGACTTGCACTTGCTGTTCCTGCTCCTTAGAGCACTGTTCCCTGTGTCTCAGCATGGCTGACTGCTCAACCGCATTCAAGTCTCAATGTCGAAAGCTAAAATGTGCCCCTTTAAGGAGTCCTCCCTGACCCCCCTGACGACCCCCGCTCATCACACTTCCATGTCTTATTAGAGCAGGAACCGCTTTCATAAATGATCTGGTTCATGTATCTGTTTGCTTGTCAGTTGCCTGACCTCTGGCCACTGCCTTCTCCTTGAGAGCAGAGTTCCTCTCTCTCTCATGCACGGTTATATTCCTGTTGCTGAGCAGAGCACCAGGTGTTTGCTGAACCAGTGAATGCACTTCCAGAGCTTCAGTTTTCACATCTAGAAAATGGAAGTAATAATAGTGCCTGTCTCACTGGTTGTCGAGAGAATGACAGGAGATAATGAGTGCGGTGCTTAGTCTAGCCCTGGCATTTAATAAGCGCTCTAAGTGAGCTAGTGTTTTTATTTTTTATTTATTTTTAAAGATTTTATTTACTTGTCAGAGAGAGCACAAGCAGGGAAAGCAGCAGGCAGAGGGAGAGGGAGAAGCAGGCTCCCTGCTGAGTAGGGAGCCCAATGCGGGGCTTGATCCCAGGACCTTGGGATCATGACCCGAGCCGAAAGCAGACACCCAACCGACTGAGCCACCCAGGCGTCCCGAGCTAGTGTTTTTATTAATAAATAATGTGGCTGAGGTCACACCGTGAGTGGCAAAGCTGGACCCCGAGCTGAGCTCTCTGACCCCAGAGCCTTTGCTCGTTCCTCTGTGTCTGACACCACCTCTCAGGCTGCAGGGTAGCGAGCCTGGAGGAACAGTGATTGACATGAGGACCAGCCTGTCTTAGGCATGTTATGGAGCAGTGACAGGTAAAACTGATCTTATAGGTTTGGGTCATATCAGCGGGCCTTGAAAAGCCAGGCAGAAATGTTTAGCCTTGGCGTAGAAAGCAGTAAGGAGCCATTATATGTTCTTGAGCAGGAGGGCAACGTGAGGGTGAGTGTTTCGGAGGAGATTTCTGGCTGATTAGTCACTATATAGTAGGTCAAAAAATCAGGCAATCTAGTTAGTCCAAATTGTCATTCTCTAGACTGCCTGGAAACCACCAGATAATTGTGAAGTACCTCGTTTTGGCTGTTCACCTCAAACATTTAAATCAGCCCACTACCAGCTGTCCCCTGTACTTTTTGGGGAGCTTACATGTCTATATGGGTGGTAAATCCTTGAGGAGTAGGTACTTAGTTTGTATATTTAGCTCTGAACTGCAATGTGATTCCAAACTCATTCAAAAGGATTGCCAATGTGTATTGTTTCTTCATGAGCTCTAAGTGGCTCATGATCTATGAAGGTTATAATTTTATTTTATGGCTACTGGTATACACACATTGAACAAAGAGCTAGCAGAATTTGGCACATCAGACTTCGCAGCTACATACAAATCCTTCCCACAATAATGTCTGCCTCACAGGGTTGCAGGGAAGACCCTCACATAATAGGCCAGGGGTCCATAAAGGTTTGTTCATTTGTTTATATGGCAACCCAGGATGCTGAATATCTGTGTGCAGAGTGAATTGGGTGGAAGGGGCTAGGGACGGGGGCCGGGGATCCTGTGGCCTTTGGAAGGGAACAGAAAAGAAGTTGAGAGAGGTGTTTTCAGGAACCAAATGGCAGGATCTAGTGATTGGCGCTCAACATGACTTAACACCATCTCTACTACTCTTGGGTTTTCTTGTTCTCTGTTCTGTCGCCATTTCTCCACATCAAGGCCACACATGAGGATGCAGGGTAAGGAACTGAAAGTGAGCCTGGGGATCTCTACAATACATCCAGAGTTGTGTGTGTCAAATAATAGGGGGAAGGCAGTTGAAGATGCTCCAACTGCACAGAAGGTGGGGAGTGAAGTCAGGCTGAGGCCGGAGGAGAAAGCCCCTCCTCCAAATCTGGGCTCAGCAGGGCAGCCCACAGATCGCAGAGGGCAGCCTCCTGTGCCCTGCAGGTGAGAAAGGTGCTAGGGAAGGGTGGCAAGTCTGCAACAGAGGTTGGTATGTAGCAGCGACCTTAATTCACAGCCTCTTTGTTCCTAGAACCACCTTCACCTCCAAATAAATCTGCTTGATTTCTTTTTAAATGGTTTTTGCATAAAAAATTCTTTACAGCTGTTGCTCAGCAGGGAGCCTGCTTCTCTCTCTCCCTCTGTCTGCCACTCCCTCACACCCACTCTCTCTCTCTCTCCCTCTGTCAAATAAATAATCTTTAAAAAAAAAAAAATCTCATCACAAGGAAAAAAATTTAAAAAAGTAAGTGTCAGATGGTGATAAAGGCTACAAAAAGAGAAAAGCAAGTTAAGAGAATAAAGAGTGATGGAAATGGGGGTGCTGTTTTTGATTGGGTGATCTAAAAGTGTCTCTGACAACATGGCCCTTGAGCAAAGCCATGGAGTGAAGTAAGAGAGTGAGCCATGTGGCTTCCTAGTCAAGATTATTCCAGCCACTGTTCGTAAGCACGAGCTTCCTTGGTTTGTTGGAGGAGCAGCAGTGAGGCCCATGTGGCTGGCATAGTGTTTGGAGGAGGGTCAAGTGGGAGAGTGTTAGAATGTGAAGTCAGAACCACCACCGAGGACTGGATCATGCAGGGTCTGTAGGCAAGGCCTTTGTATTTCACTGAGTGAAATGGGGAGCCACTGGAGGGTACTGAGAAGAGGAGGGAGATGATCTGACTTATATCTTAAGATCACTCTGACTACTGTTCAGGAAAAAAACTTTAGGGGAGTGAGTGTAGAAGCATGGAAACCAGTTAGGAGGCTTTTGTAATATTCCAGGTGAGAGACGATGGTGACTTGGACCAGGTTTTAACAGTGGAGCCAGGAAGAAGTGATGAGATCTTTCAAAAGAGATTACAGAGAAGATATATTCACTGGGTATAGAAATCTAGGTTGAAGGGCTGTTTGTTTTGTTTCCTTCAGCCTTCTAAAGATTGTTTCCTGGCTTACATGGTCTCTGACAAAAAGTCTGTGATTTTTATCTTTGTTTATATGTAAGTAGTGTTCCTTTTTTCCTTTGGATGCTTTTAAGATTTCTCCTTCAACCCTGATTCTCAGGAATTTGATTTTGATGTGCTTTGGCATGGTTTTTTCTTTGTGTTTATCCTACTTGAATCTTATTGAACTTCTTGGGTTTGTGTGTTTATAAATTTTACCAACTTTGGAAAAATTTTGACAATTAGTTTTTCAAATTTTTTTTTTTAAAGATTTTATTTTTTATTTATTTATTTGAGAGAGAAAGAATGAGAGACAGAGAGCACGAGAGGGAAGAGGACAGAGGGAGAAGCAGACCCCCTGCTGAGCAGGGAGCCCGATGCGGGACTCGATCCCGGGACTCCAGGATCATGACCTGAGCCGAAGGCAGTCGTTTAACCAACTGAGCCACCCAGGCGCCCTAGTTTTTCAAATATTCTTTTTGTTACCCCCACCATCTCTTTGTGGACTCCAATTACACATATATGTTAGACCACCTGATACTGTCTCACAGGTAACAGCAGCTCTTATCTTTGCTTCTTTTTTTGTTTTTCAGACTTTTTTTTCTTCACTGTGCTTCATTTTGGATAGTTTCTATTGCTATGTCTTCAGGTTCGATCTTTTTTTTTTTTTTTCCTGCAGTGGCTAATCTACTGTTAATCCTACCCAGTGTGAAATTTCCACTTCAGATAGTTTATTTTATCTCTAGAAATTCTTAGTTATTTTTTCCCATTTCTCTCATTATGTTCATCTTTTTCTTAAGTCCTTGAACATATTTAACATATTTAAAATAGCTGTTTAAATGTCTTTGTTAGTTCCCTAATCTTTAGAATTTCTGGATCATTTTCTACTGACAAATTTTTCTTGTTTGTGGATTTCTGCTTCTTTGCATGTCTGATAATTTTATTAGAGACATTGTGAATTTTACATTTTTGATGATTATGCTGTACTCCTTTAAAAAGTGTTGGACAGGGCGCCTGGATGGCTCAGTTGGCTAAGCCTCCGACTCCAGATTTCCACTCAGGTCATGATCTCAGGGTTGCAAGATCAAGCCTGCATTGGGCTCCATGCCTGAGAGGGAGTCTCCTGGAGATTCTCTCTCCCTCTGCCCCTTCCCCTGCTCATGCTCTCTCTCTCTCTCTCACTCACTCAATTTTTTTTGTTTTTAAAAAAGGATTGGACTTTGTTCTGGAAGACAGCTGAGTTACTGAGAGATACATTTTATCTTTTCCAGGCTTGTTTTTAAACTTTTTAAAGACAGATATAAAGGAGACTTTTCTCTAGGGCTAGTTTAGCCCCACTATTACGGCATAACCTTTCTGGGGTTTCTACTGAATGCCTTGTGTATTCATTAAAACCTTTGCTGGATGGGCGCCTGGGTGGCTCAGTTGGTTAAGCGACTGCCTTCGGCTCGGGTCATGATCCTGGAGTCCCTGGATCGAGTCCTGCATCGGGCTCCCTGCTCGGCAGGGAGTCTGCTTCTCCCTCTGCCCCTCCCCCCTCTCATGTGCTCTCTCTCATTCTCTCTCTCTGAAATAAATAAATAAAATCTTTAAAAACAAAAAAAAAAAACAAAAAAACCCAAAACCTTTGCTGGTGGGAATTCGGGTGATTCCCGGCTCTGTAAGAGCTCTGGAAATGGTTTGGCTTACACAGCTTTGGCAGCTGTCCTTTCCTGGAAGTTGTTCTTTTCTTGGTCTTAAGAAGTTTCACCCTACACCTGCGCAGGTTGTTATTCCTCCAAAGACTCAAGGAAACCCCTATGCTTTTTCTCTCGGTAGTTCCTTCCTTTCCCAAACACTACCCGACAAGTACTGCCTTTTTGATAGCTGCCTTGTCCTCCTTGAACTCAAATCTCTGTCTCCTCAATTCAGTGAGTGCTGGGCTCTATTTCAATCCCCATTTCCTCTATTGCTGTCTGAAAACTGCCCCCACGCAGAAAACTAGGGCAATCAAAAGTCTCGCTTTGTTGTTTCCCTTCTCTCAGGGACCATAAGCCTGTACTACCTGTTTTCCACTGTTTGAAAATAATTGTTTCATAGATTTTGTCTAGTTTCCCCGTTGTTTATGGTGGGAAGTATGTCTGGATCCAGCTACTCCTTCATGGCCTGAAGCAAAAGTCAGTGGTTAAATTCTGAATATGTTTCAAAGGTAGAATGGAAGGATTTGCTAATGGATCAGATAGAGGGTGTGAAAGAAAGAAAATAATCAAAAAGGACTCTAAGATTCTTGACCTTAGCAACCGGAAGGATGGATTTGTCATTTACTGAGATAAGGAAGGCTGTAGTCAAATCAAGAAGGGGAGTTGCTGGGATGGAGAGGAGAATCAAGAGCTCAGTTTTGAAGATAATAATTTTGAGATGCCTGCTAGACTTCAGGTTGGATGTCAGGCAGTTGGATATGCAAATCTAGAACTCAAGAGAGAGTTCAGGGCTGAGATACCAATTTTTTATAGACCAGTGGTTCTTAACCCTGACTGCAGTGGTATTAAAAACACTTAGGAAACTTAGAAAAAAAGTCAATGTTCGACTTGACCTTAAGCCAATTCAATCAGAATCTCTGGGAATTGGACCTAGGAACTGATACTTTTTAAAGTTCTCCAGATGGTTCTACTGTGCAGGCAGGAGTGAGAACCACTCTTACAAGTGTCATTTGATGCCCTGCCAAAAATCAGCTAGGGCAGTGGTTCTCAACTCTGGCTGCATATTAAAATTACCTGGGGAGGGCGCCTGGGTGGCTCAGTTGGTTAAGCGACTGCCTTCGGCTCAGGTCATGATCCTAGAGTCCCTGGATCGAGTCCCGCATCGGGCTCCCTGCTCGGCGGGGAGTCTGCTTCTCCCTCTGATCCTCTCTCTCTCTGTCTCATTCTCTCTCTCAAATAAATAAATAATAAAATCTTAAAAAAAAAAAAATTACCTGGGGAGCTTTTTAAAATCCTAATGTCCAACCACCACCCTACCCCCACCATCTAACTGTATCATATTCTTTAGGGGTAGGGCATAGGAATGAATATCTTGTTAAAGTCCTTAGGTAACTCCAATGTGCAGCCAAGGGAGTGATCATGGGACTCAGAAGTGATCTGAAGACTGAGTCTTAGTGATCCAAAAGCTGTAGAAGTGGCTAAGCTAGGAGGAGAACCGAGGTCACAGGCTTTCTGCGAATGTCTGAACTGTGGCTGTCCATTCACATTTACGAATTAAAAATAGAAAATCTGACTGCATGGGTGGGGCTTGTCGGCTCAAGTTTCTCTTTAGTAAGCAGCCAGCCATTATCTTTGTGGTATTGCCCTCACCCAAGCCTGTCCAGGGTCACTTCATCTCCTTCGCCTCCTCAGCCACACCCACCTTCACCTGCTGTCACCTTCCAGAAGTATGTTGAGATTCCTCATCTAGTGGAAACCTCCCTCCCCATTTTCAGTGTTCCTGCTTTATGCCTTTCTATCCCTTTACTGTCATTTTAACAGGGTCTTAGAGGGAGAGGGGATCAATCCAGGTGATTAGATGATCATCTTAAAAACCAGAAGTCTCCAAGCCTTTTTTAAAGGTGAGGATCACTTTAAATATTTTTACATAATAAATATTTTTATTAAAAAAAATTTTTTTTTTAAAGATTTTATTATTTGCCAGAGAGAGAGCATGTGCGCACAAGAGCACAAGCAGGGGGAGCAGCAGGCAGAGGGAGAGTAAGAAGCAGGCTCCCTGCTGAGCAGGGAGCCTGATGCGGGGCTCAATCCCAGGACCCTGAGATCATGACCTGAGCCGAAGGCAGACGCTTAACTGACTGAGCCACCTAGGCATTCCAAAATATTTTTATTTATTTAGAATATTTTTACAAAACCCATATGATAGAAGTACATACACTTTCAGTATCTGTTAATAGGGAAAATACATACCGACACACACAAAGTCCTCTGAATTCAATCCCACTTTTAAATGCATTCATGGTTTTACTTCACATATATTTGGAAACTAATAGCACAGGCATGTAGGAGAAAGTTATTAGGGCTGAGAACACACGGATTCAGACGCCTTTGCAATAAATGCAGAGTTGTGAGAATCTAAGCCAGATGACTGGGACCCACAGCTCTAGGCTCTGGAAGTCCTTGGAAGTTTCTGACAAGGGAGGGGCTGTTCCTCTGTTCCTGGGGCACCTATGATGTGGGTTTCACTTACAGCTTTTCCCTGTCCATAGCTGTCTCTCTCTGGGAGTTTAATGTGGGTGGGTTCTTCCCCAAGAGAACATGTAGACAATACCAGCTGGCCTCCTGAGCCAATTATTTACCCAAAGAAAACAAAGGAAGCTTAGTGAAATTCAGTCTGGGAGTTTTATTCTGCCACCCTTCTCTTCTCCATTCTTCCTCATGTCCTATCTCTAGAAATTCTGTTCTTTGTTCTCTAACAGCACAAATGGTCAATGTTTCCAAGGCTGATGCTAAGCGCTTTACATACTTTATTTCATTTAATCCTCATCACGGTCCTGTGGAAACAGGTGCAATTCAAAGCCTCACTGTACAGGTGAGAAAACTGAAGCAAAGAGAAGTTAAAGGGCTTTCTCAGATCAAAGAGCTAGCGAGTGACAGAAAGGAGACTCTGACGCAGGGGTCCCTGCCTCCTCCTCAGCCAGCCCACCGCCCACCCCGCCCTGCCACAAAGCTGGTGCTGCCAGAATAATGGGGGATTTAGAGGCAGAAAAGGGACTTAGTAAATGACTGAATTGAGGAAAGACGTGGAGCTGTATCCAGGTCTCCCAAAGGGTCCATCCTCTGGTGGCAGCTTGCCTGGTGTCCTCCAGGCTTCTAGAAACTGGCCCCAGCCTCTCCAAGCCTCTCCTTGCTCCGCCCTCAGCTCTAGTCAAATGACCTGGTACCGCGTCCCTCTGTTCTTTATTACAACATCACCTCTGCCCAGAAAGCCCTCTCCCGTCCTCCCCTCTTCACTTCTCCAAAACCCACACAGCATTCAAGGGCCTCTTCCTCAGCAGAGCCCACCCTGATAACTCAGCCTCCACTGACCCTCCTTTATTTCACTCTTGCCAGAGACTATCTGACCACACACGTATGACTTCCCTCCCACCAGACGCTTACACCCAGCCTTTAAAAAATAATGACATAGTCTTTAATCCATTCAAATACTATATGCTTATTATTGAACATTTGATAAAGAGAGAAGCACACAGAAGTGAAAAAGTGTTCCAATATTTCTACCGCTAAAATAGAACTATGACAGAGATTTGCCTTGGAGTCTTTTTTCTGGAGAAAAAATTCAGGTCTTACATTATTGATACATAATATAGAAATAAACTTTTTAAAAGCATCCCTGTTGTTGGGTGCATAGTATTCTTTGGAGAAGATGTGCCATAGCTTGTCAGAAGCACGCATGCTTCCCCCACAAGACCTAGGCCAGGACACCCCCCAACCCCCACCCTGCCAGGAGGGCCTTGGAGAAGACCATGCGAGTGAGTAATCAGGTTGTCTGGGGGGTGGAAAGAGGGTGGGTTATGTTTGGTGCGTGGTACGTGTTAGCTACAGGGGGCCCACTTAGGAGGCTGGAAAATTACCGAGTGCTCATGCTGAGCCCACGTCTGCCAACAAAGGGCATTTAAAACAAATCCCATGAAATTAGAGCTTTTGCAATCTACGAGTTACTCAGACAGGAAAGTACACAGGACTGATGTGTTTTAGTGAGAGCCCTGGGAACAATAAAGCTAACCATCTCTAGGGCCTGGGAAAGTGCTGCCTGAAGGAGAAAGGCTTTCCAAGATGCTGCCCATAGTCCGCCATCCACAATCCCAGTCATTCAGAGCTGGTGAGGTGCAGGCCCTGTGCACAGAGGCCAGGGCTTCCCCGGGCTACGAGGCCTGGCCGAAGAATAGGCTGAAGCTATATGAAGAGCTGATGATGAGAATTCCCTTGGCCTAGCTTTATCCCTGTTATACCCTGTGTGTGTTGAGGGGGATGGTGGGAGGATGAGGCAATGAAGCAGGAGTGCGGGCATGTCTGTGTGTCTGTCATCTGGGTGGAGGTCTGTCTTCACTCTCCTCTGAGACCATGGAGTCAGTCCAAAAGAAAGAGAGGTGAAATTGGTGGTCATGTTTCTAGAATGTTGCTTGCCCTTTTGCTGCCACCAAGAGCTGAGGGAAGACCTGGGGACTCAGTGCCACATCTGGGGACCCCTGCTCCTAGGAGCAGTGATGGGCAGGACGTCCTCCTGGCTCCTTGGTGGAAAGAGCCCCTGACCTCCTCTCATCAGGGACAGAAAGAGCTATGAGAATTGAGTCTGGGTGGACAATGCCTCACTGTGTGGCAGAGAGATGAGAAATAGACTGTAAAGATCGCACACGTTCTACAGACCTCTAGAATCATAGCAGCAGAGGGGAGGAGGGAATGACCCATCCCCAAGCCCTAGCTCGCTGGCTTGGCTCCCAAAGGGCTAGTCCGTGGCCAGTGGTCAGGGCCACGTGACCCTGGGGATCCCTGCGCTGCCCTTCCTCCCAGAGAGCCAACAGAGCACATGCCTGGGGGAATACGGCCCGTTGGCTTCTGGGGCATCTGTCCAGTCAGGGGCAGGAGCACCTGGTAGGACAGCAGCATCTAGTGGGACAGCCAAGCTTCCGAGGAGTTTCTGCTCTGAAACCCTGGGACAGTGTTGTCAGAGACCCGAAAGGCGGGTAGCGTCAGCCACTGTGGGATCACGGACCCGAATTCTGAGACCACCTCCACCACTTTGTTGCCTCAGACCACGCCTGTCAGATTGTGCATCGAAACACAGGGTAATCGCACCCACCCCAGATGGCTGGGAGGAAAGGCAAATAAACTGTACGTGAAGATGACCTTCACAACCGCACACCCCCATGGGAACCCAGTGAGGAAAGGGACACAGAGTAGGGATCAGAGCTCAACAAGGTCGTTGTCATCTGGGCCTGTGGTGGTGGCCGTGGTTGTGACGGGGTCTGTGAGGCTGGGCTCCAACAGCTCCCTTTCTCACAGCGTCACTGACACAGCTGCTCAAGTAAGTAAGCGTTCCCGCTGAAACAACCCCTTTGATGAGAACCCGTGTGCGTGTCAGTGTGGAGACCGACCCGTGTACTTATGCACCCAGGAGTACAGACAGTGTCTCCTCCAGCCGGTGCCGAAAACCGGTAGGCCTGTGTCTTTGCTCGCCTGTTACCGTGCACGCACACTGGAATTCTCTGCAGACAGCAGAAGCCTGGGCCCCCTCACCTGGCTTGGGTTCGCGCATCTCACTCCTTCCCCGGGCGGGGGCCTCCCCGGCCACTGCGCAGCAGTGATTTCTCCCATAAAAGAACAATCTGTGTGTTAGGGCCAGAGTCCTGCGGAAACCTCTCATCGGCTCCTGGAAGTCCAGGCCGGCTGTCAGACCCCTGAACATTCCCAGAGTGGCTGGTCCCCAAGTCCCAGGAGACCCTCCCCTCAGAGCTCCCAGGAAGGGGAGCAAGAAGGGAGGATGGGGGGCACAAGCACTTGACAGTTTACGAAGGTAGACGTCTAGACGAGCTTTTTTAAACCCAAACCCCTCCTCATTCTATTTATTGAGCACCTACTGAACACCCAGCATCTTGGTGAATTGGAGTGAGACTAGGATGGAGACCTGTCTGCAAAGGCAGGAGTCCTTGGGCTGTGCACGCTGTGGGGAGCGTGAGAGCTGTAGTCAGCTTCCATGCAATCCGCCGGTGCTCCGGAAAGCACTCCGGCCCCTGAGGCCTAGCCCGGTGTGGGGGTGAGGAGAGCTGGCATCACAGAGAGCCTACAGGGAGGCAGCACCTGAGAACCACGGGGCCTGACAGCGTGGGCCCGGCTGCAGCATGCCAGCAGGCCTGACGGAAGCCGCTGCTTCCTCGGCTGCCCTCATCTTGCCTGGGAGGTTATTGCTCTGGGTATAAACAGTCCCCTGCAGTTAGCAGGATAAATATAAACACAGCCTCCTGATCCGGGCTCCCTGCTGCCACCACTGCTCCAAGCGCCAGGATGAGCGAGGGTGCAGCGACGCAGGGCCCCCGTAGCCTCGCACACGGGCTCCCAGGACAAAGCGCCACAGGCCCCAGGGGCTTATGTTTTCACGGTTCTGGAGGCCCCAAGTCCAGGATCAAGGTGTTCCCAGAGCTGGTTTCTTTTCTTTTCTTTTTTAAAGATTTTATTTAATTATTTGAGAGAGAGGGCACAAGAGCAGGGTGGGGGGCAGAGGGACAAGCAGACTCCCCGCCGAGCAGGGAGCCCGATGTGGGGCTCGATCCCGGGACCCCGGGATCATGACCTGAGCCGAAGGCAGACGCTCATCCGACTGAGCCACCCAGGCGCCCCTGGGGCTGGTTTCTTTTGAGGCCTCTTTCCTTGACACATAGGTGGTGGCTATCTGCCCTGCGTGTCTTCACATGGTCCTGCCTCAGTGTGTGTCTGGGTCCTAATCTCCTCTTCTTATAAGGACCCCAGTTTGGCTTAGGGCCCATACTCATATGGCCTCCTATTTCCTTAATTCCCTCTTCAAGGGCTCTATGAGCAAATACAGTCATGTTCTGAGGAACTGGAAGGTTAGGACTTCAACATAAGAATTTGGGGGGAGCAAGAGGTCATCGAGGTCATCCCCCTGCCTTTAGAATGAAATCTGTTGGAGACCTTCCTTGATGAAGGAGAGTTGGTCTGCATTTTAAAAACCCCCTTAGAGAAAGAGATTCCATGTATTTGGTGAGACCACTGTGAATTGATTTCTGGAAATTGTTGCTGCTTGTTATATACAACTAAAAGCCAGTTTTGTTGTTGTTGTTTTTAAAGATTTTACTTATTTACGTGACAGAGAGAGAGAGCACAAGCAGGGGGAGCGGCAGGGAGAGGGAGAAGCAGGCTCCCCAGGAAGCAGGGAGCCTGATGTGGGGCTCGATCCCAGGACCCTGGAATCATGACCTGAGCCGAAGGCAGCTGCTTAACTGACTGAGCCACCCAGGGACCCTAAAAGCCAGCTTCTTTCCATAGACTGTGAGCAACCTTAGTGGTAAAACTTAGAAATAAGCTGAACTGTGAGCTCTAAGAGGGCAGGGCTGTGTCCTAGCACGGTGCTTGCCCAGAGCAGGTGCTCGGCAGATCTTGTGGACAGGGGGAAGAGGACGAGGGAAGGAGGGAGGGAGGGGTGAAAGGAGCTAAAAAATAATTAAAAACCGATGAGAGTTGTCCCAAGTGCTGGGGCACAGTCCTACAGCAGTTGGTCACTACCTCGGCCCCGAGCTTCCCCTGAGCAGGCACACTGGGTGCTCAGCGTGCTCAGGAAGAGGAACCAAGCACATAGGTGCCCCCAGGACACCAACACTTCAGATCTACATCCAAGGAGAAGCAAATCTCATGGATTTTTTTTTTAATTTATTTATTTTTATTTGAGAGAGTGTGGGAAGGCCAGAAAGAGAGGGAGAATCCTCAAGCGGATTCCCCACTGAGCGTGTAGCCCAACTCGGGGCTCAATCCCAGGACCCCAAGATCATGACCTGAGCCAAAATCAAGAGTCGGATGCCCAACCAACTGAGCCACCCAGGCGCCCCTCATGGATCTTTACTCAGGGACATGGGCAATATTTTTTCTTTGGTTTTGCAGAAGACACAGACCTGGTCTTCCTACAAGCAGGCGGTAAAACATTAAATCATTTCTGAAAGCATTTCTGTGGGGAGCAAGGACAGTATAGTCCACAGTAGCTGTTTTCTGATGACCTGACTTAGCATAGAGATGGCATTTGGAGACCCCACAAGAGGGGGCTTGCTGCTTAGAGCCTCCAGCCTCCTGTTCAAGCCTCTAATGGGGTGAGCCTGTGTCCTCCCACTTCCTGAGCCAGACATGAAGCCCCTTGGCACAGCGAACATCCCTCATGGCGGACACATAGAGGCACATTACATTAGAGAAGCGAGAGACCAGTGGAGGGCATATGTAAGTGAGGGTGTGGTATGGTCTGAAATGTCCGTGTCCCCCTAACATTCAGATGTTGAGACCTAATCCCTAAGATGATGGTATTAGGTAGTGGGCCTCTGAGAGGTGATTAGGTTATGAGGGTGGAGCCCTCATGATAGGATTAGTGACTTTATAAAAAAGATCTCAGAGAATTCCTTCACTCCTTCCTTCATATGAACGCAGAGAAAAGCTGCCTGTGAACCAGGAAGAGGTCTCTCACCAGACACTGAATCTACTGGCTCCTTAATCTTAGATTTCCCAGTCTCCAGCTCTGTGAGGAGTAAATCTCTGTTGTTTATGAGCCACCCAGTGTATAGAATTGTGTTATAGCAGCTTGAACGGACTAAGACAGGGAGTGAATGCCTAAAAGCAAGATCTGACACCTGAAATCTTAGGAGCATTGTTTGCATTTCCTCCAAGACAGAAGTCTGCCCAGTTCCCTCTCCGCCCTTGCAGGGTGTGTAACTTTAACATTGAACACACTGATGTCCATTCCTCTAAGTACAAGAGCCACCCTGCAAGGTCCTGCTGTCTCCAAGTGACAGATGAAGACACAGGCATGCCCGGTAGCCCTGAGTGAGGGTGGAGCTGGGGACAACCTAAACCTCTGACTCCAGGGCCTGGGATTTTAACCACTGCGGTCTTCTGATAACTGGAGCAAGTTACTCACCTCTCCACCTGGTCTGTTTGGGCTGCTATAACAAATGTAGCAGAGATTGAGTGGCTGAAACAGTATTTAAATTTCTCACAGCTCTGGAGGCTGGGAAGTCCAAGATCAAGGTGCCGGCAGATTCAGTGTCTGGTGAGTGCCCAGTTTGTGGTTCACAGGTGACACCTATTCTGTGTCCTCATATGATGGCAGGGATGAGGGAGCTCACGGGGTCTCTTCACAAGGGCACGGATCCCATTCATGAGGGAGAAGCCCTCCTGACCTAATCACCTCTCAAAGGCCCCACCTCGTAATGCCATCACCTCAGGGGCTAGGACACAAACATTAAGACCACAACACTCCCCGAGGTAAAGTAAGTGAAGCACCTGTCTTGGACCTGAGCCTTGCCAGGTGGGGGTGTCCTAGCCTCCCCCCTCCCACCCCATAAACTGCTTCAAAGGCAGGCTCCTCCCCTGTGTCCATTTCTTCCCCTTTCAGGACCTCTGCGTCCCCTCTGCAGCCTGGACGCCATGCGGCCCTACCCCCTCCTTTCATTCCTAGAGCCAGCTTCTCCCAGTTGCCAAATCCCCGGGGACCTGTCATGTTTCTATCTGATTAGATCCTTCTAGAAGTCTCTGACCCCTGGCTCCATCATCCGTGCTTCTCAAACCCTTTGTCTGTTCTAGCTTCGGTGACTTTGTTCTCTCCTGCTTTTGCGTCTTCCCTTTGGCCCCCCCTTCCTAGTCCCCTTCTGGCTACTACCCTGCTCGGGGCCACTCCCCCCTGTTTGGTGCAGGAGCCTCTCAACTGGACCCCTAGATCCTGACCCTTCAGGCTGTCCTCAACACAGCAGCCAGAGACTGGCTTTACTGTTGTTGTTGTTGTTGTTGTTGTTGTTGTTACTGTCATGTAAATATTTTAATAGCTAGGGGCACCTGGGTAGCTCAGTTGGTTAAGTGTCTGACTCTTGATTTCGGCTCAGGTCATGATCTCAAGGTCATGAGATGGAGCCCCAAGTGGGGCCCCGTGCTCAGTGCAGAGTCTGGGATTCTCTCTCTCCCTCTCCTCCTCCCCTCACCGACCTCCCTCCCCACCCTGACCCCGCTCATGCTCGTGTGCACTCTTTCTCAATAATAAGGAAATAAACCATAAAAATTTGCTCTGTACACTGAGCAGCTGATGGTTGTTCTTATAATCTTAATTCCCTCTAAAATGGCATGTGATTCTAATAGAGAAAAAAGGTAGTTATCAGTTATATGCAGCATTTCTGCTGTCCTTTGAAATCTACTTAAATAGTTACTATATTTCTTCCTCTTTTTTAAAGCTTATCTGTTTATCCCTCATGCTAAAATTAAAAAAAAAAAAATCAAATGAGAGAGATAGCTTTTCTTACGTTCTGGGGCATCTGTGTGAGTTAAAATTTGCTCTGAGAGGGTTCATGAGAGATTCGCTGACTAATCCCTCTGCCCAGTCTCTTCTTTCTTTTTCCTGCTCTCGTCCTCCTCCTCCAGCTCCCCTGCCTCGGGGCCTTTGCTCTGGCTGTTGACTGGCCTGGAACATACTTACCCCAGACGTCACTTCCTTCCAGTACTTCATCAAATATTCCTTCCTTAGTGAGGCCTGCCCTGACTCACCCCACTTCATGCTGCAAGGTGCCCCCTCCCAGCCCACGGCACCCCCACCCCCTTAGCCAGCTCTAGTTTTTTCTTTTCTCCATGGCACCAGCCACTTCCTAACACAATTTACTCACATATTATGTTTGTAGTTTAATATCCATCTCCAAGCTGAAATATAAGCCTTGTGAGGGCAGGGAACTGTTTGAATTACTGATGGATCCCAAGGGCCCAGCCTAACACCTGGCACATAGTAGGCCCTCAATAAATATTTGTTGAGTACATGACAGCCTCCTTCACAGGCTCCTCTTCTACCCCCAGGGTTCCCCAGAGAATGCCCTTATTCTCATACTGTACACACTCTCCGAGAAATCTAACCCATATGACCCCTGAATCCATCTCCCAGCCTCCACCTGCTTGGCTAAGGGAGATTTACTACTCAGCCAATGATACCTCCTCTGAGAAGCTCCCTAGGCCTCTTCTCTTATTTGCCAGCTTCTTGTGATGTCTCCCATACTGCCATTTTCATAGAGTATCAGGGTCATTCTTTTGAGAATGGGGGCCTTATCTCATTCATTTTTATGTATACATTTTAATTTTACTTATTTAGTAATCTCTGTGTCCAACAGGAGGCTCGAACTCACGAGCCCAAGATCAAGAGTCACACAGTACTGACTGAGCCAGCCAGGTGCCCCTATTTATAAATTTTTTAAAAAAATCATTGTTGGGGGGCACCTGGGTGGCTCAGTCATTAAGCGTCTGCCTTCAGCTCAGGTCATGATCCCAGGGTCCTGGGATCGAGCCCCGCATCAGGCTCCATGCTCCGCAGGAGGCCTGCTTCTCCCTCTCTCACTCCCACTGCTTGTGTTCTCTCTCTCACTGTGTCTGTCTCTGTCAAATAAATAAATAAAATCTTAAAAAAAAAAATCATTGTTGGGGGGAAAAGTTACGATTTCAAAAGTAGTGACCATCCCATTTGTACCAGAGGAAATGTGAAATATTTATAAAAGCATACAGGAGAAAATTAAATAAAAATCACCCCCATTTCTACAACTGAGAGGTGTGTTCCACTTATAGAATTAAATACATGTGCATGCACACACACATACATAATATATATATATATATATATATTTTTTTTTTTTTTTTCTAATAAACTGAAAGACTTAGAAGGAATTTCTTTAAAAAAAATGAATGGTATCCAATAAAATGCTGTTAGGGAATGCTGAGTGCAGAACCATCTTGAGAAAGACGGAAGCAGCCCCCGGGAGCCAGGAGGGGGCTGGCGCTCACATCTAGGCTGGGGTGTTCGGACAGGGAACATAACCCTACAGGGCACCGACAGCAGACAAGGCCACTTGAGGACCACAGGGGAGTTAGATAAAAACAAGACCACTCACCCATGACCATGTCTGAACACTGACCACATAAGAACATCATCCAAGCCGCCTACATGACCAGACACCCCCTCTGGTCTCGATGAGTAGACTACAGTTGCTTTTCCGACCTCGGCTCTGGCCTTGCTCCATTACTCCCACCTTCTAGGTAACAGTTACTAAAATGTCCTCTCCTAGAATTATCCCTGCTCCCTGGCAGCATCCAATCCGGAGCAAAGCCTTGCTTCCTTGAGCACCCCCCAAAATCACCTAACTCAAGCCCAAATCCTAAAGAAGTCCTTTCTGATACCCGCTGGTGGAGATGCCCCACAGCTCCCCACGGTGTACACCTCCCTTGTCGCAATGAGTCAGGAAACTCAATTGTGTGTGTCTGCAGGTGTGTTCCTGGTGGCCTTTGGCTGCCAGGCCTGGACGATAGATACTGTCCATCACAGTGTTCCCTCCCGCGCCCCATGCCTGGCACAGAGCAGATCTCAAAAACACGTGAGATGAATTCACTCAAGCTAAGGTGCAAACCATGTTTCTGAGACAGACCCTGTTCGTGACCACTAGACAAAGTGCCAGTTCCTTTGGGAATTAGCAGCTGTTCCCTGAGCACCTACGTCGTGGAGGGAGAGAGGAAATATAAGACACGGGCTGGATCCTCGTTGACAAGGCGACACAGAGCAGCACAAAGGGGTAACGAACACCCTGGAACATGGTCAACTGCACAGGGGCCACCACAGGGCTAAACGTGCTGCCAGGTGATGAATGGGCTTCAGAGAAATATAAAGAAAGGAAAGAAGTCACTGCAGGCCTTGCATGGCGGGGAACGGCAGATGCAAAGGCACGGCGGGGGAGGGTCTGTGGTGCATCTGCCCCACACTAGGCTCTGTGCAGGCTGCAGTCTTGCCCATCCTGCTCGCCTCCTCTCCACCAGTGCCTGACACAGAGCAGGCTTTCCGTGAATTCCTGGTGAACGAATGTGTGTCTGCATAAGACAGTGAGGGGACCCGAGCGCCTCAGGAAGACGGTTCAGAGAGGGAAGATGATGCGAGAAAAGTGGGTCAGGGCCTTGAGTGCCAGTCTGAGAAATTCCGGGCCCTCCTGTTGGGAGCTCTCTGCGGCTTGAGCAGGACAGTCCACCTGGGACAGTCTGCCGAAGGAGGGCCCCAAGGCATCAGGCTTCTCTGTGAATGGGGGTCGGGAGGCGGCTAAAGGCAAGCTGATGAGGAATGTGGGATCTGGGGACGGGCAAACCTGAGCTGGAATCCCACTGTCTGCCATTGTCTGTGACCCTGGACGAGGTCCTTAACACCACTGAGCCTCGGCCTCCATCTCCTGTCACTCAGGATTTCAGGCACACTCATGCCACAGACCCAGGATAGGCATTTTGGCCACGGCTCCCCCATCATGCTGTGGTGTTTCAGGGCCCGATCACAGGGTATTCTCTGAGCCAAAGGCTGAATCGGGCCTCAAGGGGGGGCGGGGAATGGAAAGAGCCGTGGGTGTGGGGTTTGGGACCTGTGTGCTGGTGTTCTTTTGTTCATTACTTGACTTCTCTGGGCCTTGGTTTTCTCACCTGAATAAGGACCAGAAGCACCCGCTCCAAGAGTTGCTCTGGGGGGCACCTCTGGGAAAGCAAGAGCAGAATGCCGGGCATGGGGTAGGGCTCCATACCCAGTCCCCCCATCCCTCACCTCCTGCGAGCTGGTGATCAACCACCCTTCCCTGCAGGTGGCTGAGAGCAGAACGTGCAGGAGCAACCCTGTCCCATTTGGAGGAAGAGGCGCTCCTGACCCCTTAACCTCAGTCCAGAGGCCACAAGTCCAATGCCTCCCGACACAGCCAGGCCCTAACAGAGACCCCTGTGCTGAGACGCTGTGGCAGCCCCTCTAGCTTGTGGGGTCTACAGTGCAGGGGGCATGTCAGTGGGCCCCCGGGCGGACACAGGGTTCTGCGGGGACCGTCGGGAGCATTTCCCCAGCTGCAGCTCTCCACAGTGACGCTGTCCGCATCGTGCCTCCTGTCTTTGTCACTCCCCTGAGCAGCCCACAGGCCCCCTTCTGTGAGGAGAGGTGGGGGGAGGAGCCAAGTGCTGGGACAACTCCACATACAGACCAGGGCCTTGAAGAGTGCCCCCCCTGTGCACAGGAAGCCTGTCCCTGAGGGCTCAGAACCCAGCTTCCCAGCACCCAACTTCTTTCCCTGTGTCTCCGCTCAGCAGGGCACGGAGGCCCTCCTTCAAATGTGGCTTGCAGCTCCATAGGCAGGGATGAAGGACGGGGTGCATGAAAGCGGGACTGACTGAGAGGAGGTGAACTGTCCGTGCGAGAGCAAGACTCTGCTGTACGGGAACCGCCATGGGCTTGACAACCTCTGCTCCCCTACGATACAGGACTTGAGGTGACAGGAGATTCAGTTGACACTGTAGTGACACTTCCGAGCAGGCGCGCTCTCAAGCTCCTCCCTGAATGAGCAGCCTCACCCCAGCCCTGTGGGGCCCCAGAGGTCCAAGAGCAAGGAGCGAGGCCAGGGCGGGCCTCAGGCTTTCCTCATGTCACCAGGCCGGCTCCAGGCTCCTGCCCGCAAGGCCTGTGTCCCATCAGGGGCCGTTCTGCCTCCCTAGCCTTGGAGTCCGCCTCCTCCCCCGCCCCTCCCCCTCCGGCCCTGGGCTGAGGCTAGGGCTCTGCTCTTTGGGGAGGGGGGGCAGGAGGGGCAGTGATCTCATCCCTGAGAAGAATTAGTCATCAGAGAGGCAGGGACAGATCTGGGGGGCAGGACGGAGGACAGGCTCCATGTAAATGACTCATCTCCCCTCGGGCCCGGCTTTGACAGCTGCTGCCCGGGAGGCGTTGTTAAGCGGGAGCTACCCAGAGGCAGGAGTAGTTAACTGGCTTTTAAGAACTCATTTTGCTGAATGATTTCTGGTGAGGAGAGAACACCTTAATCCCACGGAAGCAGCACAGAGTAGGAGGAGGTTCAAGTCAGCCCCGGCGGGCCAGGAAAGCCGTGCCAAGGTTCACGACCAGTTCTTGGGGTCACTTGCCCATTGCTCACAGTTTACCAAAAGTTTTCTAATGTGAAACATCATCAGCCTGCAGTTTAGGGGAGCGGGGGGGGGGGTTCAGTCCTCTTTTCCTAGCCCTCTGCCCTCTCAGCCACCCCCACCTGCTCTCCTCAGACAAAGGTCACCCCAAAGCCTTTCCCAGAACAAGCCAAAAGCACGCGGGAGAGGAGGGGCCCACGTTCCCCAGATGCTTCGCCAGCGGGGCCACTTTGTCCTGAGTCACCGAGCGTCCAGTGTGAGCCCCACCCCACGCTCGGCCGTGGAGAGAAGGGAACGAAGGGCTGCCGTCCTCGGGAAGCGGGCCATGGGGTTTGCCATCTAGACAAACCCACAAGCGCCAACCAATACAGCAGGGCCGCGCCAGCCGCGTCCCCAGCCTCCCGCCGCGCGGCCATGCCGGAAGTGGGGACGGGAAAGGCGTGCGGGCCTCTAGCCGGGCCTCCCGCCCCGCGCAGGGCGTGCTGCCACTCACCTGGAGCCCTGAGCAAACCGAGGCCGGTGAGGTGCAAGCACTCATTGGGAGCGTCGGGTCCGCCGTGTGTAGATGGGGAGCTCTTTCTGGCTGCTGAAACTTCCAGTCACGGCTTGGCCCTTGGCTCGCACGTTTCACCTGATGCCCCTGAGCTGTGATGGAGGGACCGTGCCTCTCCCGTGCTGTTTGCCAGTCAAGCTTGCTGCTTGGGGAGCACTCAGCAGGCCCCAGGCACTGTGGGAAGCTGGGGGAACCACCTCCCCACTGACTGCTCACAATAACCTTCCGAGGTAGGCAGGCAGCAGGCCCTTTACGAGGGGTAACATGTCCATGTTGCCCCATTAGCAAGTGAGGCAAGAGCCTGACGCCACAGTCCCTGCTCCCAGCTCTCCAAGAAAGGTGACCTGCCCTTCCCAAGCCTGCAGGAACGGGAATGGAGACTCGCCAGTTTTGTCTCATGCAGCCTGAGGTTTCCAGAGCCCGTAAGTTTGTCCAAGGTAGGGCATGTTGCCAGATGTCAGGCTCAGATGCTGGAGAAGCTTCTAGAGGCCTCACTCCCACAACGCTCCCATAAAGTTCAGCCTGAGAACAAGGTGGATGGGAAGTTCTCCCACATCGTCCTCTTCCTTCTTCCACACGGTCACGCACTCCGTAGGCGAGTGCTACCGGACACTGCCTGGGGGCCAGGCCGAGCCCCCCGCAACCCGGCCCTTTGCCCGGCACCCTTCCAGCGCGCATGCTTTTCTCAAGGCCGGGCCTCTACTTCCTCCCTCTCGAAACCCCAACCACCCTTCTGGACAAAGAGGCCTTCCTCCGTCAGTCTTTCCCAGACCCTCCAGCCGGAGGACCTCAGCCCCGATTCTGACCTGCGCGGTGTGGGCGCGCCTGCGCACTGGGGACAGCTTTAAGTCTCCCCGGTGATTCTCTCGTGCAGCCGGGAGTGAAGCTCTGCTGCTCCAGCCAAAAGCAACCTACCTCTCTTTCTTCCGAACTCCCCTGCACTTGACTCTCTCCCTTAGCACATCGCAAGCTCCTTCCTCCACTCTCAAATCCTGGCTCTGCCACTTGTGTGATCTGGGCAAGTTATTTAACTTCAGAGTCTTTATTAAATGAGACTACATCTGCTAATCTCAGAAATGGGAATGATAATAACATCCCACTTGTGGTTCATCCCATCTGAGATTATAACTGCACCATCGATTATAAATGCACCAGTATTGTATGCCATTAAGAATTTTAAATGTTGCCAAATAAACTGTCAGGTCATCATTGTAAGAAGCATCCTGGTTTCAGGCATGTTAAAATTCAAGGAAAAAAAGCTGTGACTTAGAATGAATGAAACCCAGTGCCTCACGGAGTCGTCGTGAGGATGAAATGCATGGATATACCTGAAGTCCTGGCCCAGGGCCCAGAAGTAGTGAGGGCTCAGTACATGTCAGCTATTATTAGCCCCTGCCACGTTTTTATTCCTCACGGAATGCTTTAGTGAGTTTTCCAGCCCCAGCTCTCCCAAAATGGTGCTTACCCAGGCTGCTGAGTTGTTCCCCTGCCCCCCTCCCCCGGCCTCAGGGTAGTGATTAGAGCTGGATGAATAGGCAGCCCCAAGGTTCCAGGGCTGGGGCTCGTGTCCCGGGGAAGTCTCTTTGGCCCGATAGCCTAATGCCCTCTCAAGGGTTCAGCCTTCCTCCAAGGAGGAGCCGCCCTCCTTCTCCCTGAGAGTCAGTGTCTTAGCTGTAGCCACAGAGCAGCCTCACGGCAGTCGGACCCCTCACCCCACAGCCCACCTGGAATCTCCCCCTGCTCCCTGCTTGGAGAGGGAAGGGCATGGGAGGGCCTGGCTGCTAGCCTGACCTTGAGTAAGGCCAGCCTCCAGTGAGCTTCAGGTTCCTTGATTATTAAAGTGAGGCTGTTAATCCTTCCTCCAGCCAGTCAGAAAGGATCAAATGAGATGAGGATGTTGGGAAAGGCTTCCCAGAGAACTGTGCCAAGCAGCCATGGGTAGAGTCACCAGATTGAGCAAATAAAAATACAGGACACCCAGTTATATTTGAATTTCAGATAAATAATGAATTTTTTAAAGTAAATCTTTATTTTTAAGTAATTGCTACACCCAACATGGGGCTCGAACTCACAAATCCGAGATGAAGAGTTGCATGATGTACCGACTGAGCCAGCTAGGCGCTCCTAATATATAACCCTCCCCTTTTTTTAAAATATAAGAACATTTTTTTATTTTATTTCTTTTAGTAATCTCTGTGCTCAACATGAGGCTCAAACTCACAACCCCACGATCAAGAGTCACATGCTCCTCTGAGCCAACCAGGTGCCCAATAATGAATCATTTAGCACAAGTGTGCCTGATGAAGTGTTTGGGACATACTTATACTAAAAAGTGATTTGATATTTAACTGGGAGTTCTGTAGTTTATTTGGCAACCCTAATGAGGCCTTGCCCATCCTTGCCTGTTGACCCCACCCCACCCCTCTGCTTTCCCACTCTGATAGTTAACTCTCATGCTTGAGAGGTTCTTAAAATTTTTACTTTCATTCGGTCAACAAATAACTATCAATGCCTACTTTACATAAGATTCCCTGGTTCACTGTAGAGCACAGAAAGATTAATAATAAATCTTTATTAAGGGCTTCCTAATGTGCTAGGCATTAAGTATTTTGCATATATTAACTCAATACAAAAAATTATTGAGGTAGTTAAGTTATCTGCATTTTACAGATAAGGACATTGAGGCAAAGAGAAGTTAATTAATTTGCTTAAAGACACACAGCCTGGGAGTGGTGGAGCTAGGATTCAAACCTGAGAAACACAGTTCCAAAGAGCCGATATGATGTGGCCCCACCTGCGAGGGATTCCAGTCTCATTGTGGAGACAGGCCCCCGCAGGTAATTCATGCGGTACGTCATCTGTGCTTGCTACTTAAGGTAAAAGTCACTGACCAGCTGTAGAGGCATCACCTGAAGCCAGGTTACAAATGCAGAATCAGGAGCCCTGCCCCAGAATCCAACAAGATCCCCAGGTGGGTCCTAGGCAATCTAGTTTGAGAATCACTGCTCTGAACAAGCAGAGGGAGAGTCTATTTATTCACTCGACAAGCTTAGCTCGAGCACGTTCTGCGTAGCAGGGGCTATTCTAGGCACTGCATTGTCACGGTGACTATTGAAAAATGTGGGTACTCCTCAAGCATTTTTTAAAATGTCTCAGCCTTAAGTCTTCATGAGGGTAGAATGCAGCATTTCCCAAAGGTTATTCTTTGAAACACTCAAGTTCACCAGAGGCAATTAAATACAATCTGTGGTCAGATTAGTATGGGGAACACTGGATAGTGTTAGCACAGCCCCCTCAGATTCATAAATCACAGTAACACAATAAGTGCTCTGAAAAGTCCTGCCATAAATAAACTTGTTTCACGTTCATCCACTTTTTCTTTTTAATTTTGGGAATTCTCCCCACCACCATTAAGTCTGTTTTATCATCTTGAGGAGCATACTTGGGCATATTCTATTACAGTTTACAAAGAGCGTTCACATTGGGAGGTTTACATTTTACAGATGAAGAAATGGAGGCTCAGAGAAGTTCGTGGTAGTGACTTGCTTCACACTTGGCCCATAGAGGCCACAGGAGAGGTCAAACCTTTGAGCTCAGGTGTGGTCCTATTTCCTGGACCCTGAGCTGCTCGCCCAGGCCCTTCACCATCACATTAGTTGGAGGGTGTTTTTTTGTGTGTCATGGAAGGTGTAAGCAGAAAAAGAGGTTTATGGGCTCAAGCAACTGGAAATCCAGAGGTAGCCTGGGCAGCATGGCCAGCTTGATTTGACCGCTCATTGGGGTCCTGAGGGCCTCATTTCTTTCAGCTGCCTCCACTTGGCTTCCTGCCTTGTCGGCTTCATCTAAGGCTGGCTCCACCTCACGGCCACAGATGGCTACCAGCCACTCCTGGGGCTCCTTCCTGCTCCCTCCACATCCAGGGCAACTCTAGAGTGACAATCTTTCTGCCCAAAACCCATCGGAGAAACTCTTCTTTCATCTGTGATTCGCCTGAATGGGGTCACACGCCCGTTCCTACACCCATCTCTGGAGACCGAAAAATGCCCTGCACTGATTGGTTTAGGCCTGTCCATCCTTGAGCCAATCACAGTAAGGGGCGGGTCATCTCCATTGGCTAGACTAACGTGGAGCCCGCCCCTGGACTTGGGTCAGTTCTTCAAGTGGCCCTGCTGCCTCATGTAGGCGTTGGGGGTGGGAGGTGCGGTTAAGGAGACGGCTACAATATCCACCGCAAGTGTTGAAGGCCACTTGAAATTTAAATCAACAATATACACTTTAAATATCTTACAATTTTATATATTAATTATACCTCAATAAAGCCATTTTTTAAAAGAAACTAAGAAATTATATAAATCAAAATATTTGAAACCGGGCAGATTCAGACCAGCAGGGCATTCAGGGCTATCTTATAACATTGTTTCTTAAAGACTGGGCTTTAGTCCGTCTGCATCAGAATCATCAGGGAACATTTGTTAAAATGCAGATTCCTGCACCCTTTTCATGACCCACAAAATAAACCTCTGGAGGGGGACCTGCCTTGGAATCTGCATTTTTATTAGCACCACCCTCTAACCAACTGAGCTAACTGGCCTCTGCTTTAGAATCTGCATTTTAACAAATGTTAAATTGCTTGGATCAGCCCTGGTTTCTACATGCTGTCCTGAGGTAATTATTACTAGTGCCCCTTTTACTCTCAAAAGTATACTGGATTGGGCTATAAATTATATCTCCCCTTCTCCAAGTTGACACTGTAGAGCCAGCAGGAAAATGTTCCCCAGGTGAAGAGCAAAGACTCCCGCTGTGTCTGGCCCAGCGGAAAGGGCTTCAGGGTCAGCTCAGTCACTTACAAACTGGAACTCAGCCGACCACCTTCAGCTCCCTTAGCCCATGTCCTTGTTGGGGCTGATGATGCCTCCCTCACAGGGTGGTTGGAGGGGTTGGATGAGAGGATATGTGTCCAGTGTCCAGCCCAGAGGCTGCCCGCCAGGAGCACCCGGTACAGATCAGTACTGGTCTCCCCATCTCCATTCCAGCCTCTTTGAGCTGAACTCCAGAGGCCCTGTCACCAGGGCCCCACTTGCGAAGGCGGCACCAGACAGGCTGTGGGAACGAGCTTCACAGCTTTTGTCAAAGTGGCATAATAAAGCCCCCAAGTGTCTGCTCTTTGCAAACTGGGATGGCAGATCAATTGTGGCATAAACAAAACAGCAGGCTTGGTGCGAACCCAGGGACAGATTACGCCTCTGCAGGGTGTGAGTGGGGGAAGGAAGGGACTCTCAGGATGGCTGGGTTTGCCTTTTCTCTGGCTGAGGCTTCAAGGCCCCTCTCCAGGGCCAGCCTGGCTCCCCACAGATTGCCAGGGCTTGGGGGAGACGGCTCCTCCCCTCTGGGAAGCACCTGGCTAGACAGCAGAGTCAGGCATAGACAGCCCCCCTGCCCCCCCCAGCCCTCAGCAAGAAGCCTGACCCCAAGGCCTCAGCGCCCTCCCCCCCCCCAGAGCTCTGAGTCT
This sequence comes from Mirounga angustirostris, assembly GCF_029215605.1. Classification (NCBI taxonomy): domain Eukaryota; kingdom Metazoa; phylum Chordata; class Mammalia; order Carnivora; family Phocidae; genus Mirounga; species Mirounga angustirostris. Next base: position 71,708,391 of record NW_026991718.1, read on the forward strand.
ATGGGTGTGAATGGGGGAAGGAGGGTAAAATGCCACCTCCACCCTATCTCCTGAGCTGAGCAGGCAGTGTCGTCTGTAGGAAAGCAAAAGGAGGTACAGTGGACACAGAGCCAGACCTCAGGAATAGGGCTGGTGAGAGGGACACTTGATTGGGTACCATCTGTGCTGCCAGAGAGACTCCTAACCTGTCTGTCGCCTTCCTTCTGGGAGGAGGGTCCCGCAGACAATCAAGCATTTGGCACCATTATGAGCCTGTGGTCATGGCCATGAGGAGACCCCAGAACAAGTTCTGGCCCAGCCTCTATGTGGGGGCAGCAGGGCAACGCTGTGCCCCAGCCCAGGGGTGAGCCTGCGGGAGCAGGGGAATAGAAGTCAGTACAAAACCTCTAAGAAGACAGCCCAGCTACTCTATGAGGGCAGGAACTGCCTCTGTCTGGTTTTCCACCATATCCCTGAGCCTAGCACAAAGCCTGCCAAACTGTGTTTGCTGAAGGAGTGAATGGGTGGATGTTGGTCTTCCAGCAGCATATCTAGTGCTGTGCCTTATAGGGCCCTAGGATAAGGCCACACTCCCTCAGGGAAGGTCGGTGAGGAAACTCATCTCATTCTCAGTCCCATCGTCAAGGGAAGAGACATCCTCAACAAGAAACCCAGCTCTAGGGGCACCTGGGTGGCTCAGTTGGGTTAACTGTCTGCCTTGGGCTCAAGTCATGGTCCCAGGGTCCTGGGATCGGGCCGCATGTTGGGCTCCCTGGTCAGCAGGGAGTCTGCTTCTCCCTCTGTATCTGCCCCTCCCCCTGCTCATGTTTTTTCTCTCTGTCAAATAAATAATCTTAAAAAAAGAGAGAGAGAGAGAGGGGCACCTGGGTGGATCAGTCAGTTAAGTGTCTGCCTTCTGCTCAGGTCATGATCTTGGGGTCCTGGGATGGAGCCTTGCATTGGGCTACCTGCTCAGCAGGGAGTCTGCTTCTCCTTCTTCCTCTGCCCCTCCCCCCTGCTTGTGCGTGCTCTGTCAAATAAAATCTTTGTAAAAAAAAAAAAAAAAGATATCCAGCTCCAGAGAGGGGCCAGAAAGCCAGACATGGGGGAGTTTGGAGGAATGTGAGGATGCTCCTGATGGAGGGCATGGCCTTTGACTCAGGGGGGTAGGTCAGGTAGCGGCAGTCCTGTGAGGGACCCAAGGGGCAGATGAGTCCCCTGCCTGTGGGCAGTCAGCCCGACCTTTAGCCAAAAGTAGAGGTCCCCTCGGTATTGCATTCCTCCTGCTGTCCCTAACCAACCCCGGGGTTGAGTCTGGTTATAAAGCCATGCTTGTCTTCACTGCGCCACAAGAGGGGTGAAGAGTCCACCTTGGTGGGAACATTAAGGAGGAGCAGTGGCCCCTCCCCCCAGCAATGGTTAGTGGAAAGAGAGCCACCAGGGAAAAGAGGACTGCTGGGGACAGGAGTCGTGACTGAGGGTCAGCCTCCCCATGTGAAAGCGCTCTCCTGGCTGCCAGCCCTGGAGGATGGAAATTAGGTTTTCTAGGAGGAATGGAGGCCCCACGGTGCCTCGGAAGGCAGTGTGGGAAGGACGTGGACGGTGGGCCCCAGCAGACCTGGGTTTCCGTCTCAGCTTACCCTCCATGCTGTGGGGCCTTGGCAACGACTTAACCCCCTGGTCCACGGTTTCCTGTCTGTGGAGTGGGGTGTGCCTCCCTCACTGCTGTTGCAGAGATGAAGCTAGGAGGCCTGCAGGGCTGGCGCTGGAGGGGGGTCGGGGGGGTGGCCTTCCCTGCAGGGAGCAAATCCAGGTGGAACCAGTTTATTCAATGGGCTGACCCGGGAAATGGCCTCTTCTTCATCTGCTGTCTTAAAGAACTTCCCTTTGGTTCCCTTCACATCTTGGGCAAATGCTGGAGTTTTCCAACTAGTCTTTTTTTTTTTTAAGTACCAGCCGCTTTAAAATTGAAACTCGGTCTCAGATATCCAGTCTGAGCTCAATCCAATCTAAATCCAGTCTTCAAGTTCACTTCTAATCAAAGCTCCGCCTCTCCCGCCCGCTCAGGCCTGGCCCTCCGCTCAGGGGCCTGCAGTGCGGGAGGGCCCATCTGTTCGCTCTTGGTCTGACATCGCTGGGCCCACTCTAACCTTTCTTTAGCTATTGCTGGTGACGCTGCCATGGCCACTGTTGGGACAGATGGGCCCTTTCATGGGGCCCCTCTCTGGGTGTTTGGAGACCACTGCCCTGCGCTATTCCCTCAGTGGGCATGCCCTCTCCATCCTACTGCCTGTGAGGACCTGGAGTGCTGCCCCAGTACCCTGCCCCTTAGCCTCTTACTGCTAGGGGCCCCTCCGTCCGGCAGAGTCTCTTCGGATCTGGCTGCCTTCCGCTCCACTGTGTCACTCTCACACACCCTTGAGGCAACAAGCGTCGACGGCAGTGCGGACTGCTCCCCCTTCCCACCCCTGCCTGCGTGGCCTGCTCCAGCCAGCCTCCCATCCAGAGAATTCTCCAACACAGTTTCAGACTCTAGGAAATGCCTCCGGCTCTCCCCAAACCGTCACTATACTGCAGCCAGTGACCCTGGCTGGGCCTGCCTGTGTCCATGGCTCGGCTAGCCTCCGGGGGTGAGCTGCCCGCTCTCTGCTGCAGCCTGAGGTGCTCTTGACCGCACCCCCATCACTTGCCCTGGGGGTGGGTGCGGGATGGCACAGCACCTTCTACTACAGAAGCTCTGCTGCTTCATGACCATCTCCCATTACCCCCGGATAATTTCTAGCCTTTCCATATAGCCTGGAGGTGTGGGGTGGGGTGTGCTAAATAACCAGACCCGTTTTGGTCTTCTAGTAATCCAGCATAGATGTATCTAGAACTTCTCTCTCAAATAGGGTATAACATACCACATGTCACTCTTAGCTTTGAAACTTCAGCTAAAAAACCTCAAGATTGGGAAAATCCCATTCAATATTCTCTCAGGCAAGTATTAATTTTCCAGGCTCAGGACTTTCCATTTCTTCCAGAATCTAGCAAAGGGATCCCCTATTAGAGGTGCTGTTTTTCCTCAGTGTGTAGAGGCAGTGTCCGGTAGAATGGTCTAGGCACCAGGCTAGAAGCCAGGACACATGTATGGTATCTATCCCCAAAAAGCTATACGTCATGTCCCCTCTGCCCCTGCTCCCTCACCTATACAGTGAGAGGTGGATTAGAATTAAGGTCCCTTACCATTAAGAGTCTAGTTTTTTTTTTTTACAGTTTTTCTTATGAGAGTACAAAAAAAAAAAAACCCTTACAAAACACACAGATAATTATACAACACCCATGTAACCACTATCCAGATTAACAAAACATTTCCAGCACCCCAGAGGTCCCTGTATCCCCTCCCGTTTAACCCCCTGCCACGCCCAGGGGAACTCCAAGTCTGACTTTTATTGAAATTACTTCCCTTAAATAAAAACTTAAAAAAAGGAGCAGGGGCACCCGGCTGGCTCAGTTGGGAGAGCATCCAACACTTGATCTTGGGGTCATGAGTTCGAGCCTTGTGTTGGGTGTAGAGATTACTCAGATAAATAAAAACTAAAAAAAAACCCAAAACACTTCCTTGATTTTTCTTATAATTTTACCAACCAAGAATGCATCCCTAAAAAAATTACTATAGTTTAGTTTTGCATTTTTTTTTAAGATTTATTTTTGAGGGGCACCTGGGTGGCTCAGTCGTTAAGCATCTGCCTTAGGCTCAGGTCATGATCCCGGGGTCCTGGGATCGAGTCCCACATCGGGCTCCCTGCTCAGCGGGAAGCCTGCTTCTCCCTCTCCCACTCCCCCTGTTAGTGTTCCCTCTCTAGCTGTGTCTCTCTGTGTCAAATAAATAAATAAAATCTTTAAAAAAAAAGATTTTTTTTGAGAGCGAGTAGCACGAGGGAGGAGGGGCAGAGGGAGAAGCAGACTCCCTGCTGAGCTGGGAACCCAATGTGGGACTCCATCCCAAGACCCTGGGATCATGACCTGAGCCAAAGGCAGACACTAAACCGAGTGAGCCACCCAGGCGCCCGGTTTTGAGTTTTTTATAAATGGAATAATACAGAAGGTGTTCAGCTTCTTCGTTTAACATTCTTTCTGTGAGGTTCATTCATATTATGAATATGTAGCTGTGGTTGATGCGTTCTCGTTGTTGTCTATTTCCTTGTATGAATAGACCGTGACTTGGGTATGGTGCTGGATATTTGGGTCATCGATCTAGGACTTCATATAAATGTGCTCACAGACACATAAATAACAAACACTTTCACTCCACATATAATCATATGGATTCAGAGCTGATTTCTTTGTGAATTCAAGAACTTGGGTTTGGCTTTTTTTTCCTAAGATTTTTTAAAAAAATTTTTATTTATTTATTTGAGAGAGGGAGAGGAAGAGGGAGAGAGCCCGAGCATGAGCACGAGCGGGGAAGGGGCAAAGGGCAAGGGGAGAAGCAGCCTCCCCACTGAGCAGGGAGCCCAACGCAGGGCTCAATCCTAAGGCAGATAGATGCGTAACCGACTGAGCCACCCAGGCACCCCTTGGGTTTGGCTTTAAAGTGTGGAAAAATCCCTCTGTTAAATTGGTTACGCTGCTAGTATGGTTTTGGTGTTTTTGTTTTTCCTCTCTTGTGGCCAAAATCTGAATCTAGGGATATAATTCATCTTCTTCAACTTGGGTATCGTCATAAGCTTTTCTCCTAACTTAAGTCATTAAGCATAAGATGAAGGCCGCGGTTAGGCAATTGAGATTTCCTCCAGGGAATCTAGAGAATGATTAGTGTATCGGCTTAAGGAATTACTGAAAACAATTTTTTCTCTGGCTCTTTTAAGGAAATAGTAAGCCAAAGGAGACAGAACTCTTCTCCATCGAGTTCCCAGGCCTGGCTCTCGCACTAGTATTAGCAGCACACAGGCAGCCCTCCTGACCTGGGCCATAAACGTCACAGGATGTCCCTGAACTTTTGCTGCATAGGGGCTGAAAGGTGCCACGGGACTGCTCAGACAGATGATCCATTTCCAGCTCGGGCTCCAAGCAGCAGTGAATCTTTGTGCCAAGAGACTAAACGCCCTCTATAACCAGAGTGAGGCAACCATGGGTCCTACGAGGAGACCACAGCGGCAGTGGGCTGAGAGCTCAGTGGGAGGGGCAGAGCTGGGCTGCCCTGGAGGGCAGGGGCCGGCAGGCACCGGTGGGAAATCAAGCCTTCTATGGAAGTGGGTTGATAGGGGTGCCTGGGTGGCTCAGTCTGTTAAACGGCTGTCTCCAGCTCAGGTCATGATCCCAGGGTCCTGGGATCGAGCCCCAAGTCGGACACTCAACGACAGAGCCAGCTCACTCTCTGAAGTATGTGGACTCATTCTCAAACAATCTTTTTGTCAGTTTCATAAACCCTCTTTCAGAGAGCATCGCACATAGCTGCCTGGACTGAACACACTCTACCTGGTCCCTAATAATCCCCGTTAAAGTGAAGCCTTTATGGAATTCGGTCCTAAGTAGGCCCATGTGTGCCATTGGTTACCTTTAAAAACAAAACAAAACATCTCTTTGTAGCTTTGTAGGTATCTCAGTGGTTTCATTTCCTGCATCTTTAGGGGTCCTTCCTAGTGACTATCCTGCCCCGCCCATTTCAATCTACAGATCCCCAAGACCAGGGGCTGTGTCTCCTCCAGCAGCTTAGGCGTTGCCCCGATCTGGAATCATGCCTAGTGCCAAAGGAGAGAGAAATGTCCAAGCACCGTTTCCCCTCCTCTGAGTGAAGCCACTCAGGGTGGAAGCCACGGCAGCACCTGCGTAGGCCCGCCCGGCTCGCCGCCCAGCAGGCGCCACCCGCCCAGCCAGGGCCTCGCTGACCCCTGCCCTGTCTCCGCAGGTTTCGGCATGACCACCCCCGCCACGGTGGGCGGGAAGGCCTTCCTCATCGCCTACGGGCTGTTCGGCTGCGCCGGGACCATCCTGTTCTTCAACCTCTTCCTGGAGCGCATCATCTCGCTGCTGGCCTTCATCATGCGCGCCTGCCGGGAGCGCCAGTTGCGCCGCAGCGGCCTGCTGCCCGCCACCTTCCGCCGCGGCTCGGCGCTCTCGGAGGCCGACTGCCTGGCGGGCTGGAAGCCCTCGGTGTACCACGTGCTGCTGATCCTGGGCCTGTTCGCCGTGCTGCTGTCGTGCTGCGCCTCGGCCATGTACACCAGCGTGGAGGGCTGGGACTACGTGGACTCGCTCTACTTCTGCTTCGTCACCTTCAGCACCATCGGCTTCGGGGACCTGGTGAGCAGCCAGCACGCCGCCTACCGGAACCAGGGGCTCTACCGCCTGGGCAACTTCCTCTTCATCCTGCTCGGCGTGTGCTGCATCTACTCGCTCTTCAACGTCATCTCCATCCTCATCAAGCAGGTGCTCAACTGGATGCTGCGCAAGCTGAGCTGCCGCTGCTGCGCGCGCTGCTGCCCGGCGCCCGGCGCGCCCCTCTCCCGGCGCAACGCCATCACGCCGGGCTCCCGGCTGCGCCGCCGCCTGGCCGCGCTCGGCGCCGACCCCGCGGCCCGCGACAGCGACGCCGAGGGCCGCCGCCTGTCGGGCGAGCTCATCTCCATGCGCGACCTCACGGCCTCTAACAAGGTGTCGCTGGCGCTGCTGCAGAAGCAGCTGTCCGAGACGGCCAACGGCTACCCGCGCAGCGTGTGCGTCAACACGCGCCAGAACGGCTTCTCGGGCGGCGTGGGCGCGCTGGGCATCATGAACAACCGGCTGGCGGAGACCAGCGCCTCCAGGTAGACCGCCGGGCCGCGCCACGGACCCTCGGCAGGCTGGCGTGCCGCCGGCCGTGGTTTGCTTTCCTTCTCTCAGACGCTGGCGCTTTCTTAATCTTTACCCAATAAAATCAAACCAAAAAAAAAAAAATTTTTTTTAAAGAAATACTACTTGGCCAGGCCTGATGTTATCCAGGGCAGGTTTCGGGGGAGCCTGTTTTCCTCGTGGGTCCCCTCTTGAAGAACCGTGGCCCCCGGCAGATTCTCCTCCAGGGAGAGAAAGTGGCACCCCAGACCCTCACCCGGTGCATATCGCAGCGAGGAGAGGGCCATCCCTGGGTTTTGCGGACTGGCTAAACCCCGTCCCCATGCACATAAGCAGCCGGCAACCCCAAAGCATATGGTGCAACTTCTCATGGCTCTGAATTACCTCCGCAGCATTTAGAATCCTGGCCCAGCCTAGCAGCTTCCTTCTGGTCGTCAGAAGTGATGTAGTCACAGTTTTGACAGGTGGGGGTGGGGAGAGCCATATGTTGCCTACCGATGTATATAAATAGAACAGCCGCTACACACGGAGAATGGTGTAGTATTATGCAATGAGATGAAACACAGCACCAACTTGCGGACTGTGGCATTTCCCCGAGATTTGGAAATTGGGATGGTAAGGGGCTCAGCTGGCCTTTCTCAGCCTGGGGTTGGTGCATTTAGCCCAGCACAAAGGGCAGCTACTTTTAATGCCGGAAACCCAGGGTGGCCGGCAGGGAGGGGAGCACGCAGGCTGCAGGAGCCCTGCTTTGCTTCAGCCAGCTGATCTCTGAGGCTGGGGGCCCATTTCAGAATCCCCCAACCCTCCTTCCTTTCACCAGCGTTATCCTTGGGAATGCTTTTCATTACTAATTAGGAATGTCTGGGTCTTCTCCGACAAGATCTTGCTTTGTTGGTGTGGATTTCGTTTCTTAACTGCCGTTGAGCAACTCGTTTTCCCCCTAAGGGTGCAGAGTGCAGCCTCCGGAACCCCCTTCTCCTCCTCTGAGTCAGGGCTCCCCAGCACCAGGAACCCACAGCAGCCATCCTGCAAATGTCCGAGAAGTTAGCTCCAGAGACCATAATGTTCTGGGGACAGATCCCATTCTAAACCCTGTTTGGCCTCCACTGATAGTCAAGTGAATTTGTTTTCTCCACTCACAGTCTGTGTTGGAGGTGGAGGAAGGCGGGGGGCGGGGAGCTGATGGAATGGGTGGATGGAAGCGGTTTTGGAATTAGTTTTGAGCTGGATGATCCTCAAGCTGAGGGACCGGTTCTCCGCCCACTGCTGCAGAGGGGTCCCTGACCTGGAGGAAGGTCAGATGCTTTCTTCATTGAAAGGATGGGGTTCTTGAACTGTAAAGGAACAATGCTCTTTCGGCCCATTTTCCTCATCTAAAAAGATGATCCCAAGACAAATGCCAGAGTCTAGTCAGACACGGTGTGACCCACCAGTATCTACAGCTTCTGCCAGGAAGTCTTAGAAAAGCAGCAGGACGCCTCACACCGCATGCCTGCGAGGCATGGGAAGCCGTGAAATCTCCCTCCCCGGCAGCGAAGGAAGCATATGTGCCTGGAACACACACACACATGCACACACACCCACATGCACACACATGCACACAGCATTAGGAGTCCTGCTTGAATGTCAACCTCCCCTCTCCCCCTCCAGTTCATGACCAGAAGGGGAAAATGTGTTGGGATCTGAATGACTCTCTAGCTACTCTAGGTAATTTCTCATTGGGATTGGGATTGGGATTTCAACAAAGGCCCTAATCTGCGGGTGAGGCCAGTGAGGCAGAGCGGCCAGGAGAGAGGTCAGTCTTGCTAAATCCTGAAGGGTAGGCTTCCAGAGAGCCACGCTTCAGGAGTCACCGGGACGGGCGCTCAGGCCAGCTGGTGGCACCCCTGCCCCGCCCAAGCCATGGCTTCGTTCACACTGCAGTGACAGCACACCGAGAGACGCACACGCACTCTAGGCCAAGGCTCTCTCGGGGGGCCTAGAAATTAAGTGCCATGCCCATCCCTCTAGGAGAAGGGAAGATGAAAAGGAATCCAGTTAGAGGTGTCACCCAGGCAACGAGCAATAACTTGGGGATCTGAAGCATACAGAGGGGGTGAGATTTCCCCATGATGGAGGCATCTAGACCAAGAGGACTTGACAGCAGGCAAAACGGCAGTCAACCCAGTGAAGTGAGCCCCAGCAACAGCACAGGAAGCTTAAGACCTAGCTAACGAGGTTCTCTGAGCTAGACAGGCCAAGAGGTGTCCAGGGGATCCCACTGACCAGCGCACAAGACTGCACAGAACCGTGTCTCCACGGGAGGGAGCAGGACCCACCTACAGAGAAGAAAACCTCACAACCTTCCTTGGCAGTCTTCTCTGTCAGCAGTGCTTCTTAAAGTCTATCTTAAATTGCTCATGCTGCAGCCTTAGCTGTTTTCACTTCTATGCTTTGCCTTTGGAAGGAGACAATTGTGAGCAGCTTGAGCAAGCTTCTGAAGGAGCCATAAGCCTGGCTTAATGGGGACAGGGAAGGGACCCTTCCCTCTCATCAACCTCCCAGAGAAACACCAGCCCTCCAACATACAAAAGTAGCTCAGGATCCCATGGCGTGCTTGTATTTTTGCCCATGTTCCCCTAGTCCCCCCACCCAAATTCATTCCCTGGTTGTCCTTCACCTCAGGCCGAAGAGCTCAGTGTCCCAAGTGTCAGTGGCTGCTTCTTGGGGGGGAAAAGCCGGGCTCCCAAAGTTAGGGGGATTGCTGGAGCCTAGACCCCTGCCTCAAGCTTACTTGGCATCCTGTTGAGCGTTGAATACCAGGACTGGGATCCTACCATCATTTCAGGAATAATGATGTTGATAGGAAACCCTTTCTTTGGTGCAGGTTCTTCTGAACCTCAGGTTAAGCAAAGGCTCCATCCTCTTAGATGCTGTGGCTTCTCCCTTCATGTGGGGATCTCCAGTTTGACCCACGGCTGGTAGCTCCCTGCAGTCTATGACTCCCACCCCCCAACTCCTGGGATTGCTGTCTCACCTTAGGCCTATACTCACCTCTCTGGGGCTGGGGCTTTGGGGCTCTAAGCAGCCCTTGCCACCTGCTGTGGTGACACAGAGGCCAGGGTCTTAGTGAGCAGCTGGGACTTCTCTGGGATGAGCAGACAGGTAGGGAAGCCCCCCCTGATGTCCTTGCTTGCTAATGAGGCCAGGTGGTCAGGCTCCTCTGTCTTCTGATCGAAGCCAGAGCCCCCGGGGCCTGGAGAAAAAGTCAGAAGGCTCAGGCTGTGTCAGGCCCTCTGCTTGTGGAAAATGCCAGACAGTCCTGGGCATTTGCCCAGGAGCTTCACACATCACAGCATCATGTGTACTTACACGCGTGCGCGCGCACGCACACACACACACACACACACACACCAGCCTTACCAAGAGCTACTAGCCCCTTTCCCCAAGGAAAAATCCCAGTCTAGATCACGTTGAGGAGAAAGCTTTCCCATTTTTAACTCCCTGGAGATCTACTAGGGCCTGGAAAATTCCTCTCCGCCTTGGGGGAGTTTCGCGTACACTTTGCATGAATTTGAATCTGTGTTTTACATAGAAGCCGGCGTCCAAACCCAAGCCAAACCGTGGAAGATAGCTGCTAAATTTACGCAGGCTCCTCCACCCCTCAGACAGGCCTCCTAGCAGACGCCCTCTTCCTGCGTGCTCCGGGGTGAGGGTGGCTGAGGCCTCACAGCCAAAGGAGAAGCTTCTGGGGAACCGAGGCAGATGGAAGCCCACAGAGGTGGCGGCGGCCCCGGGAGCTGTGGGCCAGCGGGTTCCGTCTTACTGTAACTTTTTACCTTTTTAACAAACGAAAAGCACAATTCCACCCGCACACTGTCTGGAAAGCACAGCCAGACAGACTGCTTAGGGCCCTTCTGAGTCCAGAAGAGGCGCTGGGGCTTCTCTGTTGCAGGGCTGCGGTACTGCGAGCTGCTCGCGGGGCGGCCGGAGGCGGCCCGCTCTGCGGCCCGGGGTGGGGGAAGGGCTGCGGAGACCATTCCCGAGCCAGGGCCGGCTCCTCCGCGCGGACTCGGGGCCTGGACTCGTGCCCCCTCCCAGGAGCAGCTCTGGCACCTTCAGGCACCTCCTTAAGCGCTGAGAAGCCATGGGATTTCTGTACTCACGGGCCCGAGACCCTTCTCCCCTTTCCTTCAGCCTCTTCCTCCTCGCCCCCCCTCCCTAGGGAAGCTCCCCCTCGCTTTACAGATCATTTTCTATGCTACTGTGTTCTCTCAGGAGGGGGGTTAGAGCATGCGGGGCAAGTCTGCAGGGTTTCTTAAACAATACATTTATTTTTCTGAGCAGTACTCCAAGAGAGGAGTTGAAGGGTGTTGAAATTAACGATGAATAAAATGCAGCCTGCCATCCCTTTGAGCTGTTTGCTGTCTGTCTGTCAGAGCCTCCTGCCTCCCCACCTCCCTGATCACACCTCCTCTCAGGGGCCCCAGGAGACCTCAGCTCCTCAGATTGGGCCCCAGCAGCAGCTCCCTGGGGACGTTTACTCAGCAACACAACGGTGACATCCATCTGAGCCAGGAGGTGCCAATGGATCTCGCGGGCAGCTTGACCCAATTGGGTGGGGCCAGTTTCTAAGAGCGGAGCCTGGTGGGAAGATGGGCACGGAGGAAACTTGGCCCCATTGTGGTAGCAGTTGCCAACCCTGGTGATGCACAAGATTCTCCAGAGGCAACTTGAGAAGATACTGATGCCCAGGCCCTACCCCACCCCTACTCCCCACCCCTCATCTCTCCCACCCCCACCTACCCCCGCCCCCTGTCCCGCTCCTGCCTCTGGCCCCCCGGCCCGAGATCCTGATTTCAGTCCTAGGAGGAGCTCAGGCAGACACTGGAGTTTTGTGGAAGGTGCCCAGGTACTCCTAATGGAGTGTCTTGAACCCACACTCTAAACACAGAGCACTCTGGTCATTGTGTGGAAAGCGCACCCACTTAGAAGCCAGGAAGCCTGAAATCTAGTTCCGCATCTGGCAGTCACTCTGCTGGCTCAGATCCTTTAATTTTCTCATCTCTAAAATGGGATAATGATACCATGTACACCACCCCCCACATCAGGAGTCTTAGGAAAAGTAAATGAGAGGCTGAGAACTGAAAAGTGTCAGCTCTCCACAAATGCAAAGGGTTGCCCTGAGAGGGACCAGGTAGCCCTTACTGCTTCTGCAGGGCCAGCCGGGGAAGAAGGTTCCATCTAGATGATTGCTTCTGCCCGTGGTGCCATCATAATAGTGCAAACTCCACAGCATCCCTGGGTCATCCTTTTCCCTGGGGTGCCCTCCCTGGAGTTGAGAAGTAGTTTACAGGTCACTCAAGTACGGCCCCGCCCACCTCAATCTACAAAATCACTCTCTCTCCCCTAACCCCAGAGGTCTCATGGCACTGTAGTGACCCGCAGTATCCTATTTTCCATTCTCTTTTGTTTTGTCTTAATGCCGGTTAAAGCTGTTAAATTGATTTCCTGATGAATCACACCCAGCAGTTTGAAAAACACTGGCCTGCAGTGTTTCTGGAATGAAAGAGTCCTCTTACCCTGCTTCCAGCTAAGACCCATTCACCAGCTGTGGCGTGGGAGGGGCCTGGCTTCTGGTGCCCCTCAACCCTCCTGTCTCTCCGGGCCCTGGGCCCCAGCTGTGTAATCAGCTCAGGCGGGGGATTTACCTGCACAAGGTGCTCCTTACCTTCTTTTCAAATGGGAGGCCTATGATTCTTCTGCCATTTTAGACCCGCTGCCAGCCATGCCCAACGGACTGGCAACCCTCTCCCTTCTATGGTCAGTTACCTTTCTGTTCTCCTGAGGAGAAGATAAGAAAACAGAACTTATATTTTCCAAGCCAGGCCCTTGGACGAGAGTTTGCATATTTATCTCATTGTCCCTTACCTACCCTAGGAATTTGGTACTTTCCCCCATTTTGTCCTGGGTCACAGGGGTAAGTAACTTGTCTAATTTAAGGCCAGCCACCCCCCTCTTGTTAGGAGCTGGAGAGACATGGCCCCAGAATTTTTTTTTTTAAATATTTTATTTATCTATTTATTTGAGTGAGAGAGAGAGAGCATGCACAAGCAGCGGGGAGGGACAGAGGGAGAAGGAGAATCAGACTCCCTGCTGATCAGGGAGCCCCATGTGGGGCTTGATCCCAGGACTCTGAGATCATGACCTGAGCCAAAGACAGACGCTTAACCGACTGAGCCACCCAGCCGCCCCAGGGGCTGGAGAGACATGGGAGAAAGACAGCACAGTCCTCACTGTCCCTGACCTCCAGGCTCGTGAGACTGGGCACCGCAGTTACGCAGGATGGGTGCCACAGATCTACGGGACAGCCTGGGCTGTGGGAGTACCCGGGGGAGGCAGCCAGCCCACTGCCCCGCCGTCAGGAAAGGCCCTCAGAGGCAGGCTGTCCAAGCTGAGCGTGCTGACGAGGGGCAGGAGTGTCCCAGCCATGAGCAGTGGCAAGTGACAAGACCAAAGAGGGAAGGACATGGAGTGCTCCCTTGGCTGTAAGAACTGGAGTCTGGGCTGTCCATCGACAGATGAATTGATAGAGAAGATGTAGTATATATATATATAAACACAGTGGAATATTACTCAGCCATCAAAAAACTGAAATCTTGCCATTTGCAACGACGTGGATGGAACTAGAAAGTATTATGCTAAGCGAAATAAGTCAATCAGAGGAAGACAATTATCATACGATCTCATATGTGGGATTTAAGAAACAAAACAGGATCTCAGGGGAAGAGAGGGAAAAATAAAACAAGACGGAATCAGAGAGGGAGACAAACCGTAAGAGACTCTTAATCATAGGAAACAAACTGAGGATTGCTGGAGTGGAGGGGGGAAGGGGTAGTGGAGGGATGGGGTAACTGGGTGATGGACATTAAGGAGGGCATGTGATGTAATGAGCACTGGGTGTTATGTAAGACTGATGAGAAAACCTTGGGGTGCCTGGGTGGCTCAGTCTTTAAGCGTCTGCCTTCAGCTCAGGTCATGATCCCAGGGTCCTGGGATCGAGTGCCGCATCGGGCTCCCTGCTCCGCAGGAAGCCTGCTTCTCTCACTCTGCCTCTACCTGATGCTTCCTCTGCTTGTGCTCTCTCTCTCTCTCTGTCAAAAAAAAAGACTGATGAGTCACTGAACTCTACCTCTGAAACTAATAATATACTATATGTTAATTAATTGAATTTAAATTTTAAAAAATACAAAAAATAAAAAAAGAACTGGAGTCTGGGCAAAGCAAATTATATCCCTGGCCTCTTGCTACTCCATTTGGAGGGAAATGTTCACAGAACGGATGTTGATGGAATCACTAAAGAAAGGCTCAACGAGGGGCCACGAGGGCTCCCCTCTGCCCTGTGGCTGCCTCTCGCTGATGGCCAGCAGGCCTCTCCCTCTCACTGGGGCTCCTTGTCCATGTCAGCCCTGTGAGGGCCGGGCCTTTGGGCTCTGTCACTCTGAGGCTCAGGAGAACAGGGGGTGAGGGGAGAAAAGAAGGAGTCCACGGGGATTCCTTTAAGAACCACACTTAGCAAACATCTGCCGAGTGCCTAACCCAACATGGACCATTTGTGCCGCTTCTTTCTCCATGGACTGCGCTGAGCAGGACCGGCCAGCTGGATGCAGGATGGAAGGAAACGCGCCCGTGGCAGGCTGGCTGGCTTCCTGCTGAAAACTGCAGCTTCCACACACACTCCCACCCTGTGCGAACCTCTGTGAGCTCCAGGCCTTTGTCTTGACGTGTCTCTGCTTCCTCCAGGACCAATACAGGACCGTGCTGGAGAGCTGCCCTGTCGGGTGCAGCGCCCACCAGCCACACACAGCTATTTCCATTCAAATGAATTTAAAATTAAATTTAGTTAAATGGCCAACTCAGCTCTTCAGTTGCAGAAACCACATTTCAAGTGTTCAACACTCACATGCAGCTAATAGCTACCATGTTGGACGGTGCAGATAGCAAGGCCTGTTACATAGGGCTGCTCGAGAGAGCTCCGGGGTCAGAAAGCTCCAACTCCAGGGCCGCCCTGGGGCGGGGCGGGGGGGCGGGGGGGAGTTGGTATTTAATCTCAGCAGCCAGTGAACATGGGAGTTTATAGACCTCTTCTACCCAACCCCCATCCTCTCTGTTCCTCCCCCTCAGATGGCTCCAGATCAGGTTCTTCAAGTCCTTCTCTTCTTCATCAGGTCCCAGCCCTGCTGGCTTCCACTCAGGAGGCACAAACCATGGTGTTGAGAAGGCCCATCAGAGTACATTGTGGAGCCTTTGCCTTTATCTGTCCTGGGCGTTCTCCTGTCCCCTTCTTCTGGGAACAATATGTCCCTGTCCTGTCCTTTTGAAAAACTACCCCATCTCCCTGTGGTCTCGTGGACCTGTCAATCCCAGGGTGCTTCCTGTGTTAGTTAGGAATGTGTTCAGCTGCAAGTAACAGGAAATCCAATAGAGAGGAGCTTAAAGAAGCAGAAGAAGGGGATGATTTGACTCACATAACCAGAGTCTGGTGGCAGGTGCTGCCGTAAGGCAGGAAGGCCGGCTCCTCCTCTCTTCCCACCTGCCATGTTTAGCATGTTGTCTTTGGTCCTCATGCTGGTCACCTCAGGTGCTGAGGCAGCCACACCTCCAAGTCCCACGTCTGTGTCACCAGCAGCAGGCAGTAGGAAGGGAGCCTTCCCAGGAGGTGGCATTCCTAGGCCTCCCTGGGGCCATTCTGCTGACATCTCATTGACCAGAAGATGGTCACCATCACCTGCAACAGTCCCTCTACAAGAGGATGTAGGGAGTGAGACCACCCACATACAGTACCTGGCACCCTCTCTCTAGGCCGGATCACCCCTGGTTCCACATCCTCAGACACGGTCATTGGTCTAAGGGAGGGCACATGGCCCAGGCCAGGGAGCACCTCCTTGACCTTCCAAGGATCAGGGGTGACTGAGTGGCCCTTTCCTCTTGTAGGTTACAAGCGAGGCCTGGTGCCCTGGTCAGGGCCAAGTTAATGCAACAGAATCCAGTTCAGCTGGTTTAAGCAGGTGAGATTTATTACAGGGGATAAACCCTGACCTGGCCACCGAGGTCACTGACACTGACAGCCTAACTGAGTTTGCAGGGCCCTGGTGCCATAGGCCCCCGCAGGGTCTTATGTGCTTGAGAGAGACACCTGGACCCATAATCCTGAGACAGGCGCCACCAGCCCCCAGCAGGCCCTTTCCAGTCCCCCTGTGCTTACACAACTGACACATCTGTCAGCATCACTAGGTGACTTTGCTTTCCTGCTCTGGGACACAGAATTTGCAGTCTTTTGATTTTAAAAGATGTTACCCATCTCTCCTCCCTAAACCTCATCTGAACAGCCTTCCCAGACCCTGTCCTGGATCAGGTTTCCTGCTTGGCCGTACATTGTTTTCACTCTATTTTTGGTCTAATGAGCTTTACTTTGTATTTAACCTGGGCTATCAAATAGCCTGTATGTCACTGGGAAAGCCGAAAAGACTCTGGGTGAAGCTCTCAGGACTGACTCTCGGGGAGAGACACACCCAGGCAGCCAAGCCCCTAAGAGGGTTACTACCTCTCCTACAATCAGGAAGCAGCCGTTTGCATAAAGGCCACCCTGACAAAGAAGTCACTCCAGAAAAATCAGACACACCCCCCTGCCAGCAGCAAACAGCGGAAGCAGAGGCTCTGCCTCTGATCTGCCTCTCAAATCTTGTGCAAATGCATCTAACACGCAGAATCTAAACCTCAGCCAGATCGGTAGCTGCAAGAGAGTCTGGGGAACATAGCTTCCAGCCTCTTAGTCTCTGCAATACAGGGCAGCCCTCTAAAAAGAGTGTGGAATGGATGCTGAGTGCCTGTCCACCACATCCTGCCTGCAAGGACTGTGGGGCAGTGGATGTCCTCCCTCGGCCACCGCTGCAGGGAGCATCAACCTGCAGGAAGAGAGAAGGAAACCTCTATGCAAAGGGAAGCAGAGGCAGGCCTGCCTTAGCCCAGCTGTGCCCCCTGAGGCTGGCGCCTGCATTTCTTCCCCCAGATCTGGGAGGATCCTCAGCTTCCTTCCCACTGGTGCGAGCCAGTAATTTCCCTCTTTGTCTATGACTGAGTTAGGTCACCCTGCAACTGAAAAAATGTGAACTAACATTGTCCTTGACCCAGGATAACTCCTTCCCTGCTCTCGGAGGGCTGGATGTCTTTCGTAGCAGTAGCAACTTTCATGGGAAAGTTCAGTCTTGGAATGCAGACATCTGTGGGACAGAGAGTACAATGACATATTCTCACTAAAGTGTAAATGACTGTCCGTGGAGCCTCTTCCAAGACAAGGTTCTGATGGATCAGAAGGAAGCAGAAGCCTGGGCTCCCAGCAGATCGAGATGGGGACCCTACTCATCAGATAAAGGCCGCAAAAAAGGCCATTCTAGGGCATCATTGATCCACCTTGCTGACTTTGGGCTTCAGAGGACTGAAGCTGAATGTAAGCCCTAACATTCCTTCCTTTAAAAGACAAATTTCTGGGGCACCTGGATGGCTCAGTCGGTTAGGCATCTGACTCTTGATTTTGGCTCAGATCATGATCTCAAGTTCGTGAGATCGAGCCCTGTATTGGGCTCCACGCTGGGCATGGAGCCTGCTTGAGATTATCTCTCTCCTTCTCCCTCTGACCCTGACCCTGCCCCTCCCCTCTCTCTCTCAAAAAAAAAAAAAAAAAAAAGACAAATTTCCAGCCATCTCCTATTACACTTCTAACAAATGTTGTCTCCAGCGTTGACTTAGTGCTTATGTGACAGGGTCTCTGCCAGCCCAGTTCTGATACTATTAACCAAACACCCCAAGATTCGCAAGAGTCTCTCAATCTGTCTCCTTCTTCCATGTTCCAACTTCCCTAGATTCTCTTCTCAGCACCCAGAGCTTGAGGCAAGAGGGCTGGAGGGAGGTTTCTACTGGCTAGAGAGTCTCTCTGTTCCAGAAATGGGGAACATTTGCTCCTCCACAGCCCACTTATCCTCACCTCACCTTCCCCGGTAAGGGATTTCCCTTTCCACTGGTTAAAAATCAAAATAATAAAAGTGGGGGGAAATTATGATTACGGCAGTTTTGTTCATTCTAAACATATTAACAGGCATAACGCAGAGGCACTGGGGGTGGAATCGAGCTTTCCTGCCAGGAGACGTCTTAGGGCACAGCCTTCTCCTGGCGTTGCAGCCCCTCACCCCCTTGCCCTGACGGCATCAAAGCCCCTCTCCGCCCACAGCCCCCACGCAGTGAGCGCCCCTTCCTCTGTGGGGCCTGCGCGCGGACTCCAGGCTGGGCTCACGCCCCCCTGCTCCACCACCGGTGCCATTCGGGAGCTTGGCTCCTGCTGCGGAACCCTCCACACAGATCTGCCATCAGAGCCCAGTGCCCCCTTCGGCGCAGTGGGAACACAAGCCGAGCATCGCCGGCCTCTCGGTCCCCCCTCCAGCTCACCCGCTGCGCACTGGGGAGGCCAGGGACACAAGGGAAGGAGCTGCCAGAACAACCCCCCGAACTCCAGAGCCTGCGCTGGCCACCCTTCCCCACGGTTTAGCCTGCCCTCCCGTGTTACAGACGAGGAGCCTGAGGGCGAAAGGGAAGTGACTTGCCGTCCCAGTTTTATGCGGGGTGGGGCAGGATGGGGGGGGTGGGGGGAAGCCTAGAACAGAAGCAGATCTGCCTCTGAGGTGAGATTTCAGGGCATCTCCTCCCCCTTTCACTTAAAGAAAAATAAGTAACACTCCCCACCAGCTTCTTGGTGCCAAACGCGGGTGAGACCACCTGCTGTAGGGCCTTTGAAACAAACATGGGGCTCAGGTCCTGGCACCTTTTGTCGGGGGTCCTCAAGACCACCCTCAGGTTCAACGAAGGACTCACAGAACTCAGAAAAGCTATGCTACCCACACTTGTGGCTGATCACAGAGGAAGGGTAGAGATTAAGATCAGCGACGGAGAAAAGCACAGATTGCCGAATCCTGGAGAAACCAGCGGCAGCACCTACTGGTCCTCTCCTGGTGGGCTCGCTCGGAGGGCACCTATTCTCCCAGTCACAATGTGTGGCACCTACAAAGTCTTCCAGCAAGGGGAGTGCCGCTGAGCCTCGATGTCTAGGGTTTTACTGGGGCCGGGGGTCAGTCACATGGGCATGGAGCACCTGCATGACTGACCTCAGCTACTCATGCTTCAGCCCCTCCAGGGATCAGGGCCCCAGGTGAACAGATAGGGGTTCACACGAGTGACTCACTACATCTTGTCCCTTCTCCTTCCCGATGCCTCGCAGTGAGGGGGGTGCCGACACACTTCTCTCCCATGGCCACTGTTGACATCCCTCCACCTTATCACTTTCCCACACATCTTGTTTTCCACTCTTTGGGGGGTTAGGGGTTCTCTCCCAACCAGTGTTACAGTTTCTAAGAGTGTCTCTAAAAGGGGCTGGCTGTCTCTTTTTCCTATAGCCCTCTTGCTCAAGGAGCCAGGGATAATGTGAGTCATAGGGCACTACACAGACTCCTACCCAAAAATGCCTCTCCCCACAGAATTACAAGGTCCAGCACGAGTGCCTTCAGCCTCTGCCACCTCATGGGGACTTTCTCCTCTACCTCGTCAGCTCCCTGGTGGAGGGGAGGGGGTGCTCTCTTCATCCATTTTGGGGATGTGTTCCAGGAAGCAAGCACCCACTCCAAAGGGCACAAGGACTCCTGAGGGTCCCCATACAGATGTGTGCCAAAACAGCCTGGGCCTGCCAAGGCGTTCAGGTAGGCAGATGAGTCTCCCACAGAGATGCAAATAAAACAGGGTTATAATCACCCCGAAAGACAACATAGGTGAAAAAATAATGTCTACTGTTGAAGGCCATATGAACAGAAATTAGGATTAGTATTCTTTGACTGACAAACTTTTTCTCCATAAGATGACTTGAAGTGTAAATGACTTGAAGTGTAAATAAGAGAAAGAGATACTGTGGCTTCCACTTAGACTCCCACACCAATAAATGACCGATAACAGAAGCCTTGCAGAGGGTAGTTGATGGCAAAGCTAAAGGAAGAAACAGTAGGCCGCACTGGTATCTCAAGGGGTGGGGAGAGGGGTCTGTGAGGAGTTCACAAAAGCTGGGTAGCTTTATGGTTTGTCAGAAGCTCAGAAGATCCACCTCAAAGACGACAGAGTAACCGTGGCAGCTTGTTCGTCAGGGTGGGCCTGCTGACAGGAGCCTTACCCCCACCCACAAGACAGGTCATCTGTGAGGGACAGGCCCACCGGGTCTGGTCGGGACAGACTCTGGAACCAGGATGCTCCCGCAGGGCAGACGGCCACCGTGTGGGGGAGTCCCACCAAGGATTCAATCTCCAGAACCAAATGCATAGTCTGGGCTCCCAACCGTGCTGCCCGCTGGCTCCCAGCCCTGTCTCCTGTGATGGTGACATCAGCTTGAGGCCAGGCCTGGCAAACGTGTTCCCAGCCAGCCCCCAGCTAGCAGAATGCGGCCTCCTCTCTCTCCTCCTCCGAGGCCTGCCATTCAGGAAACTCTTGCTCTCAGCTCTTACACTCTGCAGTAGGCACTGAGAAGGGTACAGTCGGCTGTCTGCAGGGAAAGGCAGGGCTGGGGGACCTGGGAGGGGAGAAGGACACCTCTGCTGGCACACAGCACTCTTTCTTTTTTTTTTTTTTTTAAGATTTTTCTTTCTTTCTTTTTTTTTTTTTTTTTAAGATTTTTATTTATTTATTTGACAGAGAGAGAGATAGTGAGAGCAGGAACACAAGCAGGGGGAGCGGGAGAGGGAGAAGCAGACTCCCTGCTGAGCAGGGAGCCCGATGCGGGGCTCGATCCCAGGACCCTGGGATCATGACCTGAGCCGAAGGCAGACGCTTAATGACTGAGCCACCCAGGCGCCCATATTTATTTCTTTATTTGAGAGAGAGAGTGTATGTGTGTGAGCAGGAGGGGCAGGGAGAGAGAGAATCTGAAGCAGACTCCGCCCGAAGTAGGGCTTGATCCCACGACTGCGAGATCCTGACCTGAGCCGAAACCAAGTCGGATGCTTAACTAACTGTGCCCCACCCCCAGGTGCCCCCAGGCACACAGCATTCTAGGATAGGTATGCTCAGGGCATGGCCACACCTGTCCTGACTCCTCTGGAACCAAAGAGGGAAGCCAGTCTTCCTGGGCTGACACTTCAGTCAGCCAGGCCTTGGGGAGGCCAGCATCTCGCTCACTCCCACAGCAGACCCTCGGTCATACCCAAACCTGCTCCACCAATCTGCATCCACATACTTTTGGGGTCAGTGCACTGGGTAAACAACATCATAAAAGTCAACTCTTGGTGCCCACTTGGTGCTGGGTTGACTTTTAGAGTGTGGAGGGTTTTCCAATTCAGACTGGTCTAGATGAGGGTCCCATTAAGCAAATTCCTTAACCCTCTGGGCATTAAACACCTTGAAATGAGAAAACAACCCACCTGACTGCATTGGTGTAACGATTACTGAAATGGTTATAAAGTGCCAAACACAGTGTTTAGCAAGGACAGACGTTCAATGGATATCAGCTCCCCTCTTCCCCTCCCCTCCTGAATCCACAAGTTCTACTCTTCCTGTGCCAACCTGCCTATCAGGGGCCATCCATCCAACCAGCTGTCCATCCATCAGTCCGCAACCATCACGTATTTATATTACATCATTTATTGAACACCTTCCATGCATACAAACCACTGCAAACTGTCCACAGAAGTAGATATAGGGACATACCATCTAGAAGCAAAAATTAAACATTAAGACCAGACACAAATAACTTGGCAGCAAGTAAAGAGTGTCGGAAGGGAGGTACAGAGAAAGAATGCGCTGGGAGATGAAACATTCCCAGGCCTCTCTTCAAGCTCCAATAGAAAGCAATTGCCAGGATTACATATGATTTAATAAAACATTTCTTTCTCTAATGGAGACCACCAGCATGTTTTTGTTTTTTTTTTTCCTTTTATACAAGGAAGAAGCCTTGAATTCTAATTGTCCTAACCTGAGCAATGGCTTTGTCTCACTTTTCATTTTACTCTTTTCAGCTCTTAGTTGCTCCACTGAGGACAATGTACAGAGCCCAGATTCCTCCCAAGATTTTAATTGGACTCTCCATGAGGGATTGTGAAACCAGCAAAGGGAGCTAAATGAGAAGATGATGGATACATTGAAGACAGCTGCCTGGAGCCAGACTGTCCCTGGACAGCATCGCTCCGGTGAGCCAGTAAAGGGAGGCTGGGCGGCGTCAGCAGCCAACTTCCACCCCTTACGCACCTCTCCCCAGCACATGGGTCCAGCCCATACTTCAGTCAACCCCAGGAGGAATTAGGGAGAACGTATCTTGCTACAAAAGTGCCTGATAAACAGCGTGGAGATGCATCTCTCAAACAAGGAGGAAAATCTGACAAATTTTGTTGCCACGGTGAGAAAGGACCCATCAACATGAGAAATGAAACACTCTGAAATCTCCGCAGACCACGACTCACCCCGCAGGCAGAATTTGACTGCAAGATTCCTACAAAGACATCATGGAGCCAATGTGGCCGCCAACCCTGCCCCTGCCAGCCCAGCGAGTTTGGGCAAGGTCCTCCAGCCCTCTGAGTCTTCGTGTCCCGGTCTCTGCGTGGGGAGTGCTCTCTCGGTGAGCACTTCACAGGGGTGAGGGTGGGGGGGGGCAGGAGGCATGGGGGGCAGCCGTCCTTCCATCACTCAGCTCAGTGACCTTGGGCAAGTGACTTCCCTTTTCCCAGCCTCCCTTTGGGGGTCCCCACAGCTCGCGGGTTTGCGTGCGGATTAAATGAGAGTGTGTGTGGAGAGCGCATGGCGCAGACTGGGTGCTCGGTAGCTTTAGTTCCCTTCCCCTAGACATCTGCTGTCCATGCTCAGTTCCCCTCGGCCCAGGACAGGGTCTCCCTCGGGCCCCAAGCTAAGCCCTAATGCCTTAGGCTGATTTCCACTTGGAAACCTACACAGGCTCCATAGCTCTTGGCTTCTAGAAAGTGATTTTCCAAAACCCTTCCTCATTTCACTACCCCACCAGCCACAAATTCATTCTCCCATTCAGCATTCC
This sequence comes from Mirounga angustirostris, assembly GCF_029215605.1. Classification (NCBI taxonomy): domain Eukaryota; kingdom Metazoa; phylum Chordata; class Mammalia; order Carnivora; family Phocidae; genus Mirounga; species Mirounga angustirostris. The sequence continues at coordinate 71,731,282 of NW_026991718.1, forward strand.
TTTACAAGACTTTAGAATCATTTTTCCAGCGCTGGCCTTTGTGAGTTCAGGGATTTTAGCTCTTTGTGTCTCAACACAAAGACATCTTTTTCTTCCGAAAGGCCACTGCTGCTCATACAGGGCCTTTGTGGGAACGGGCCGGCCCTCGGAGCAGACAAAGCCTGGGCCAGAGCACACAGGGGAGGTAGGGCTGGCAAACAGCCCACTTGGCCTCCAGCTGGCGGCCCTCATGCAAGGCACAGAGCACAGCCCAGCCCTCCTCCTGCTCCTTCCATTCCCCCTCCCCCTCCTCCTCACCGCCACCACACAGCCGCTGACTCTTAGGGCTTTAGAGCAACAGACACAGCTCAGGTTTCCCCTGCTGTATCTCTTCGAACCTTCACCTCCTGGAAGTGCATGGACGTGCTGTTCTCAGCCTGGCACCCCTTCTTCACTCCTTTGGGTCATGATGTTCCCCATTTCCTCTAGGGAACCTGTCCTCCCCCAGGCAGGGGCAAGGGGTGAAGCCGGACGGCAGGAGGCAGCCCAAGCAGAGCTGAGAGCAGGAAGTGGCTGGGCCTGGGCACAAGGGGAAGATCAAATTGTGATAAGAACTGGCCTCAACAGTCCAAGTGGTGAGAGGGCTCCGTCCTTCGGCTGCCCGAACTAGTAGGGAGCATTCGGAGCCAGAAGGGCAGAGATCTGGAAGCTCCAGGAAAGGAACCAGAGGGGGTAAAAGTGGAGTGGAAGCTACTCAGCTTCAGACTTTTCTTCGTTGGCCATTGGGCTGCCAGGGCCGAGGCGGGATATACAAGAGAATGTCTTAAAGCTAATCAGAAGCGGAGCCCCCAGAGCTCCCAGGAGGTGGTGTGAGAGCTGGTCTCTGAGCTGTCACCTGGGACCTCTCCGGCGTGACCACAGAATCTGGGCAGGAGTCACCATGGGACTAGCTCCCGGGGACACTGTGCCGCCTCTATAAGGCTCACCAGGTGCTCCCAGCCACATGGATGGAAGTGCTCGCTAACCCCTGAGAGACTCAGAGGGAGGGCTATGGCCAGCTGAGGACAAATAGGAGACTACTTTATGTAAGAAGGAACCAAGAGACAGGCATGGATTGATTTCAAGCAGTCTGAATGATAATGTCTTAAGCGAGCCACAAATATCTGAGAAAAGTCAGAAGAAAGCAGAAATGGCCTCAAAAAACCAAAACCCAAACCAAGAAACCCTCATGAGGGGGCCCTGGGCCTCTGTCAGCGAGATTCTGGGAAGGCAGGAATTTGGCCAATGACTGTGTGAGTCCCGAACTGGCCATTCTTTCCCTGGAGTGTGTTCTCCAGTGAGGTGTCCTTGAAGCATGATTCCTTCCCCAAGGGGAGTACGGTATTTACAGCGCTGCCCTTTAGAAATATGACACAACTCCTAGAAAAAAGAAACTGTTCTTTCTTCCAGCTCATTTATTTTCTGGCTCCTCAGTTCTCAACACTAAGGGGGGAAAAAAAACTGGGGGAGAGAAAAGGATCCTCTTAATAAGTATTATGGTCTTCTGGAAGTCTACAAACAAGGTACAAGAACAGTAATTACCATTTAGACCTGGTGCTCAAAAAATCAGTTCAGGTCCATTATTTCCAGCTAAAGGAATCAATTCCAAGAGGAAGGGAGGAGAGGAACAATTTCCGAATACATAAGAATTTATTATCCACTTCTTTTTTAAGATTTATTTATTTATTTATTTGACAGAGAGAGAGAGAGACAGCAAGAGAGGGAACATAAGCAGTGGGAGAGGGAGAGGCAGGCCTCCTGCTGAGCAGAGAGCCGACGCGGGGCTCTATCCCAGGACTCATGACCCCGGGATCATGACCTGAGCCGGAGGCAGACTCTCAACCATCTGAGCCACCCAGGCGCCCTTATTTCTCTTTTTCTTAATGATGCTGTGTGATGAGGCTTTGCTTTGAGATCAGTGTTCGATTGGGCTCTGTGGTCAGAGGACGTGCCTGAGGGTCAGGAGGCCCACTAGCCGCTCTGCCACCAACCACCCATGAGACCTGAGGCCTAGCTCCCCAGCTCTGCATGCTGGCTTCAACACTCTGCCAGTCTGTTCTGTGGAGGGTCGTTTTGTTCCAGCCATGCCCATGTCCGAGCGCTCCACAACCCTTCATGACAGCCTAGAGGGAGGTATATACACAGGGCACACCAGAGTCCATGCTCAAAGGTGCCGATAAGCTGGGTCCCCTCCGGAGCTTACACTCACTACACAGGTGTGTCCTGAGAGCCTCTTCCACACCTATGGTGGTCAGAACTGTGGGCAAGACCGACAAGGTCCTGAATTTGGAGCTTAGTTGGATTCGGTGGAAACAGGATTATAGAACAGAGTGGAATCTGAAGGAGTTATTACACGGGAAGGAGAAGAACAGAAACCAAAGGACACTTTGAGAGGAAATAAATATTAAAGGGGGGGGGTTCCGAAGATGGTGCGCAGAAGAAACATCATCATCCCAAAGCATTTACTAAGCACCGAATTAAAAATCCCCTGCCATTCCTAAAATGCACTTTTCAAAATGAGTTTGCTCAAGAGCCCCAATGAGGTAGGGTGAATAGCTAAAGACAGCATTTCCCAGCCCCCTCAGTGCAGGCACCCGCCTCGATTCTAGCCAGGAAGATGCAAGTGGAAGCAATGTGTACCACTTCCCTGTTTCCTTAAAGCTAGCAAGAACAACCTCACAAGCGCCTTCTTTCTGCTGCTTGAAGTGTGGGTACGTTGGCTGAAGCCCCAGTGGCGTGTTGGGCCATGAGGGCCTTGAGAAGAGATGCCACACACAGTGCAGAAACAAGCTCAAGGAATCCAGGGTCCCTGATGTTCAAGGAACCACAGCACCGAGACTGCCTACCTCCAGATTTCTTTTGCATGAAAGAAAAATAGGGTTTTCCAAAATGAAATTGTATTATCATGAGATTCATAATAGAAAACGGCAGTCTTCCCTGCCTGTCCTGCTCACTGTCCAGAGGGGGCTGCTTTCAGCTCTTAGAATCCTCCGGCATTTGTCCCCATGCTTTTTATAACATGCTCATGCTGCTATGTCTTTATTTTGCAATTTGAGACATTATCTTACAGAAAGAACGTCAGATTTCCTCTCTCATGTACTTCCTTATCCCAAATATATGTACTTTTTTTTTTTTTTTACTATTTTCCTTAAATTACTTGTTGGTGTTTAAATTATTATGACTAACTTTAAAATAAAATAGAGTGGAAATCAGCGAAACAGAAATGGACAAACAATAGAGAAAACTCATGGAAACCAACCAAACGCTGGTTCTTTTAAAAGTTAAATAAAATTGACACGATGAACACTGAGTAATGCATATAATTGCTGAACCATTCTATTGTACATCTGAAACTAATAGAACACTGTATGTTAGCTAGACTGGAAGTAAAGTTTAAAAAACCTAGTAAATTATTATGACTAAATGAGCAAGATACCATAGTTGAAGTGGGCAGTATACGATCCTATTTTACTTTTTTTAAATGAAATTTTTATATCCCCGGAGTTAATAATCCCACCACCTTTCTTCCCAATCACTTTTTCTTTGTAGCTATTATTCATTGAACCCCAAAGTCCTCCACTGCACCCAAACCCAGCAGGTCCAACCTTCCAGGGATTCCTGTCCTCCACCTGGTCGCCGTCTGATTTTGCTTCAATCTACTATTTTTCAATCTTGAAGGTTACTTAAGTCAGAGCGAATTCTGAGGGTCACAGCCTGCTTTATCTCCTCACCCCCACTCTCCCGAAAACGTGGACTTAAGTGTATGCAGGTTGGAAGTGCTGCTTTGATCCAACCAGCTAGGCTTTCGTTTGTCAGGTAACCAGAGGTCCTCTCTCATTCTATGTCCTTGGGATTCACTGGGTCTTTTTTCTCCATGTTTGGTTCTAGTGAAGGAGCCACCAAAAGAGTTTCAGGGAAAAGCATTATCAATGAGTATTTCTACACCTTGACATACTTGGGTGCTGAGATCACAGCTGATAATAGGAGATAAAGCAGCCAAGTGTGCTGTTCCTGATGAGAGAAATACCAGCTGGATCAGAAACATGGTACTTGGAGAGGGAGCAAGAAGGACGGGACCCCGTCGGGGTAGCAATTGGGGTGCCGGCGTAGACTGACTACGAGGCTTGAGTCTTGCAGGTGTACAACCACCATTTCATATAAGCAGGAAAGATGAGACCACCCCAACAGACACACACTGGTGGCCCTTGGGCAAAATCAGACCCGCAGACATATTCTCCCGGTCAGCAGCATTTCTAAGCTTTTGAATGCTTTTAGGCTGGCGTTCGCCTTCACCGCACTACCCTCCGTACCCCGCACCTGCCCGGCCCCGAGGGTGTGGCATTTGAGAACTCTAATAGTCTGGTCCCTTTAAATTACAGAAGGGGGCGGGGGCGGGGGGGCGGGGAATCTCCGAGGAGGGGCGGTTCAAGTCACGCACTCGCACTCAGTGGCGACGCAAGGGCTGAGCGGCTCCGACAGCCGCCTGGATACGTGTGGATACGCCCCTCTGCCGCTCACTCTCACTCAGCCGCATGGCCTGGCCTGTGCTGGCTGAGTCATCAGTTTGCTCGCTAGGAACAGATTTAGAGCAGAGCGCCTGAGACAACCGGCAGGGCTATTCCCCACAGGCTGGGTAAAACCTTCCCGGCTCAAGAAAGAACATACATAACCTCCAAGTCGAGTGATCAGAACATCGGAGTGTGCCAGCTTCAGGGTCCTGCTAGACACGCCGCTGACTTTTCATTTCATTCCCCCATTTTGCAGGCTTCTGGCCAACCATCTCTTTTCAGTTCAGCGTAATCCTTTGTCCAGAGTACAGTGCTGCCGCTTGATTGGAGGGCAGCATTTGGTGATTGGTAAGCGCCTGAAAGAACGTAGCAGCTTCTCAGCTGCTCAGTGTCCTTGGGCTCATAAGCCCTAGACAGCGGCCGTGTGTCAGCCGTAAAGCCGGCGGGCTGCAGGGCCCTCGTGGACAGACCCCGCTCGCTGTGTCCCCAGCCGCCAAGAGAGAAGCCTTCCATAGGAGTGCCAGCTTCCACCACAGAATTAGAAATACCTAACATCCGCACCACACCTCCATTTTCCTTAACTCCTGTTCCTTTGCCTGCACCGCTCATTTTGACACTAAATAATATTTAGAAAGATTAAATTTATCACAAGTGTGCCTTTCAGATTCCTAACTACATTTTAAGGCTCTAAATGGAAAGGGGGAAAAAAGTAGATTTTGGAGACACGCTCCTGGGGTGCAGATCCTAGCTCTGCCACTTACTGGCCGTGTGACCCGGCCGGGTCCCTGAACCTCTGAGGCCAGGTGGCCTCATCTGTGGAGCGCAGACAGAAGTGCCTACCTCTAGGAGCTTCTGGAGGAACAAGCACAGGACCTTGTCCTTTCAGATACTCACTAAGTATTTAATGTTGCCAAACTGTTCATCCAGGTTGTCATATTCAGGATTCATTGTGGAAAGTCATTGTCATGATTGATTTGGCTGAGACACAATGTTTTAACAATAAAATACCACATTAAAACTGATACTAAATAGGAAGTCCTGATCATTATGTGAAGAAAAGACAGAGAAAATAAACATACATCTTGCTGGACGGACAAGGCATACTAAAATTCCAGATCGGTGTCTGAACTGAAAATAGTTACACTGTCCTAGATTTAACTATGCTTAGTTTGGTTTTAAACTATTTCCATTCAAGATTATTTATAAAATTAAACTGGCTGCCAGTTATAAGTGTCACCAAGATTCTAGGAAATAAACATAATAATAATAGTGTGATGATACATGTTAACCGCTATGGTTAAACTTAGTGGTTGCTTCTGAACACCAAGGGACTCATTGCCATTGTTCTTTTGTTAGAGCTAATGAATTGTCCACTGAGAGTTTTCCTTTCCTTCTCAATTTAACCATTTAAGGGAGTTTATAATATCTCTTGACCTCTTTGAAGTGAACCAAAGGCAACAGCAGTGTGGTCTTCTATTCACCAAGCCTAGAAGTAAGAGCAGGATGGTCCAGTGAAGGCTGCCCAACATCCCATATTGTTCGTGCCACTGCTGAATTTCCCACAGAGCTGGATGAAAGATGTGTGTGGGCACTTCTGTTGGACAAACCACAAGCCAAAGCAAAAATATGCTAACATACATTGAATTTGGACCATGTTCTGAATGTTGTCTGACACCATGAAACACTGCTTCCAGGGAGGTGGGGAAACTGCTGTGTCAAAGGCAAGGCGAGGGCTCCCCATTTCCCTCTGCAGCGGGCAGGAGGCATGGCTACCAGCAACGAGCCGTTTCCTACAAGGGACTCCTCTGTGACACGGAAGCTCGGCAGCACAGAGTTCAGACATCTGAAGGCCACATGGATAAATTCTGAAGCAGAATTAAGAGAAAGCTGCAGCTCGCTCTATCAAGGAAAGTGGAGTGGGGAGAACAGCAGGCAGAAAAGTATTATTTTAATTCGGGCTCCACTTCCAGGTTTAGCCTCAAACTGTGGGTATCACTCTGGGCATTTTTCATCACCGTCCCCGGCCACACCAAATCCCCCTGACCCAAACACGCTGCGCCCAGGAAGGCAGTGTTAGATTTCCTTACAAAATCCCCTTTACTCATTTGTTCTTCTTCAGAAGCTGATTAACAGTGTTTAATTTATTTCAGACCAGGAACCGGTTTTTCTTCTGACTGTTCAGCGCACCATTCTGATCAACAGAATGTAACTAACAAGCTTAAAGAGCCACTCAATACTGAATCAGCAGCTCATACCATATGCTGTGGGTAAAAACATACTTCCCAAAAAAGCTAAATGCAGAAAGACCAAGGATAGAAGATGCATTTAATACTTAAGTCTAACAGGATGTGCTTAGTATGTGGAACATTGAGATTTTAAGGGGGAAAAGTTATTTTTTAAATATATCTATCCTAAAACATCTTTCTTCTGTTCTGTTACAGTTTTTATCCTCACAACAGTATTTTAAGGGAAGAAATCAAATTAATTACAAAAACAATTGCAACTTGGATGGATCTTTAGTGCGATCTTTTAAAAAATGCAAAATCCTGTTTTCTCAGAAACGTGGTTATATGGCCCACAGATTTCATGGTAACAGTATGGTTAAGTTCTAAATCTTGGAAAATATATATTCGACTTTACTCCGGTATTATCCAAGTTCATGTCTGAGTGAAGAAAACCCAAACCACATCACAATTACAATTTTTAAATGCAAGGGTCTTTTGCTTTACATCCACCATTCCAAAAGGAAGGAGACTCTCATTGAAGGCCTGGTTGCTTCATTAGCATATTCATGTAATAAGCACAGCTTAGGCCTGAAATATCTCAAAGGGCTCCATTATGTATTTGTCATTTTCAAAAACATCTTACAACTAAACACTAAATCTCTTAGAGAAATGAAAGCCGCCTGATTTATCAGAGCTTGATAGACTACGTTTTCTTAGCATCAACACCCCCTCCCCCCCGCCATTTCTTGTAGGGCTAACAACTAAAACCATGGGCTGATTTCTGTTTTATGCATGCTTTTGTGTAGCAATCTAAAAACACTCTTTCCCCGCTAAGCAAGGGACGAAATATTTCACTGGAATTTTAAAATTGCTTTTGAATTATATGACAGTCTTCCATTTGGAAGTGACTAAATGATTTTGTCACCAATAAAAATTTCCACATTTAAATTCTTCCTAAGTTTACCTTCTTCCCAAGCTTTTGGTATCCAGAAACAAAAAACTGATATATAACTCATCCTAAACTGTCGATGATGAAAAAGAGCACAGTAAATTAAAATGAGCATTTTAAAGGGCCCATTGGGTCTTAAATTTTCATTTGTTCTCACAACAAACATAATGGCAGTTTAACAGGAACTATAAAGCGCGTGCACAACCACCACCCGGGTCAGAAGAAAGAATGCTATAGCACTCCAGAAGCCCGCTAGGGGCCGCCTACCCCTCAGTACCCGGGCCTCCAGAAACAAACCACTCTTCTGACTTCCACATTCAACGTTCTTGTTCTTTAGTCTCAGCCCCTATGAATGCACCACCAAACAGTATTTACCTATTCTTCAACTTCAACCGAGTGGGGAAAAAACTATTATTCCTATCTCTCACTTCTTTTGCTTATTGTTAAGATTCCATCCAGGATGTTTTGTAGAGCTGTAGTTAATTTCCAGAGCTGGGTTGTTTCCAGCTAGGGTCTATCACAAACATTTTTGTATACTCATCGTAGTACAACATGTCCAAGCATTTCTAGAGTATGCACCTAGGAGATTTGCTGGGTCCTGTGCATATTTTCCACAAACTAGAAAATTATTCCCACCAGCAGTGTGGTCATGTCACATCCTCACCAACAGTTGGTGCTGTCACACTTTAAATGACTGTCAGTCTAGTGGCGGGGGGGGGGGGCGGGGGGGTAACCCAGCACAGTTTTCATTTTCATTTTTCTAAATGGTGATTGAAAATCTTTTCATGTGCACAGACCATTTAGATTTCTCTTGGGTAAAGTCCCTGAACTTTTTCTGAACCAAGTTTTATGGAGATCTAATTCAAACACCACACAATGCACCCATTTAAAGTATACAATTCAGTGGCTTTTGGTATACTCAGATGCAACGATTAACAGTTTTAGAACATTTTCATTTCAAAAAGAAACTTTAGGGCACCTAGGTGGCTCAGTCATTAAGTGTCTGCCTTCAGCTCAGGTCATGGTCCCAGGGTCCCGGGATCAAGCCCCGCATCCGGCTCTCTGCTGGGCAGGAAGCCTGCTTCTGCCTCTCCCACTCCCCCTGCTTGTGTTCCCTCTCTTGCTGTGTTTCTGTCAAGTAAATAAAATCTTAAGAAAAAAAAAAAAAAAAGCCAAAACTTTAACTATCGTATCACCTCCTTAGCTACCCATTTTCTGCACACCAGCCCTGTGCAACTGCTAAACTACTCTTTCTATAGTTTTTTATATTCTGGACTCTCTTATTAATGGAATCATATAATACATAAATTCTTGTACCTGGCTTCATCACTCATGTCCATCCACGCTCATCCAAGTTGTAGCACGTAGAAGTCTTTCAGTCCTTTTATGGCAAGATAATATTCCACCATATAGGTATCCCACATTTTGTATGCTCCTTAATTCATCCATTGGCCTTGGCCAATTGGGGTGCTTCCACTTTTTGGTTATTATGAATAATCCTGCTATAAACTTTTGTGCACAAGTTTTTGTGTGTTTCTCTTGGATATATACCTAGGGATGGAAATGCTGAGTCATATGGTAACTCTGAGAAAATGCCAGCCTATTTTCCAAAGTGACTGTACCATTTATCTTTCTCAGTGTATGAAAACTCCAATTCCTCCACATCCTCATCAATACTTGTTATCTGCTTTTGACCTTAGCTGTCCTAATGCATGTGAAGTGGAAGCTCACTGTGGTTTTGATTTGCCTCTCCCCATGGTATCCTGTACCTTTTCACGTGCTTATTGGCCATGTGTACATCTTCCTTGGAAAAGTATCTCTTCAGATCCTTTGGCTTTTAACTGGATTGTCTTTTTGTTATTGAGATGTACTGAGCCGGGAGCCCGATGCGGGACTCGATCCCGGGACTCCAGGATCATGACCTGAGCCGAAGGCAGTTGCTTAACCAACTGAGCCACCCAGGCGCCCTGTACTAAGACTCTTAAATGCCCATTTTCTTAGTAACTGTATAGAGTAGTTCTTTTTTTTTTTTTTTTTTAAGATTTTATTTTTATTTATTTGAGAGAGAGAGAGAAAGAGCACAAGAGGGGGGAGCGGGAGAGGGAGAAGCAGCCTCCCTGCTGAGCAGGGAGCCTGATGCGGGACTCAATGAGTAGTTCTTTATATGTTCTGGTAATAAATCCTTTGATATCTTACATAGTACCAATATATTCTCCCATCATGGATCTAGTCTTTTCACTATGTGATGCCTTTTAATGAAAAGAAAGTTTCAATAGCTGAGTGAATGGTGTTGTGACTTAAGACATCTTTCCCAGGGCGCCTGGGTGGCTCAGTTGGTTAAGTGGCTGCCTTGGGCTCAGGTCATGATCCTGGAGTCTCGGGATCGAGTCCCACATCGGGCTCCCTGCTCAGCAGGGAGTCTGCTTCTCCCTCTGACCCTCCTCTTTCTCATTCTCTCTCAAATAAATAAAATCTTTAAAAAAAAACCAACATCTTTCCCAAAGCCAAATCATGAAAATATATTTCCCTGTATTATTTTCTATAGAACTACAAAACTAAACACTAAAAGCTTTCCAGTTTTGCTTATACATTAGGTCAAAAATTCACTGGAGTTCATTTTTATATATGGAGTAGGGATCCAATTTCATTTTGTTCTTATACAGCTATCCCATCATCATTTATTGGAAAGATGGTCCTCCCCACCCATATTCAGCAGGGCCAGCCACTAACGCTTAACCATTTCATCTCTGTCCTGTAAAATAAGAGAAGCAGACTAAATCAGGTTCCCAATCTGAAAGGTTTTATTAAAATGCAGACTTCTAAGTCCTCCCACAGAGAGAGGTGGGAGAACAGCAGGCAGGCAGAAGGATCACACTAGGACTTCGGGTTTATAGTAAATTCCTTGGCTAATGAGTATGCAGCCAATCTGGCTTCTGCCAACATATGGACACTGTGGAGATCAATGGAAATGATTTCCATGGTTCTTTCTAGCTTTAAGAGCCTTTATTTTTGCAAAGTCTTTGGGTGCAACTTGCTTTTTCCATATCATTTGGGAAGAAAGATGTATACACGTCCTATCACAAAGAAACACAACGCATTTCAAATTCCACAAACTACATGACTTTATTTATAAAATGCAACACACCACCTACTATTGCCCGTATCCATTTAAGTATTCCTCAGCCACAGCTCTCATTCTTCCAAAATAAAAATCTTTGAAAATGTACTCCAAGTATTACTAAATACTTTATTAAGTTGATATCCCATGGGTCTCAAATTGCCAGCACTATGACAACAGGGTTAATATAAAACAATACAAAAGTGATACAGATAACAGCTTATCAGTATTCTCTTCGCTCCTTTGGTGGGATTTTCTCATGTAGTAACTTTGATTCGTGAAATGATTTCATTTACAAAACTATTATTCTTTGCTATTACCTCAGCTTTCAGCTGTTTTAGCTTCATTGTGATGTTTTCTTCTGACATTTCAGTAAAAGGCACTTGCTTCACCTTGGATAAAAACTCCTGAATAATTTTTTCACCTTGCTGAAAGACATATGAATGCTTCATTAGTCTTTAAAATCTCTCTAAAAAGTCACAATAAATTGTAATGAATTGTTTCATTAAATTTCAATCTAAACACACCACCCAATATTCAAAGAACATTCTTTAAATTTTAAGCGTGCACTATCCAGAATATATAGAAAGCCCTTAGTTGACCACATTTCGTCATAGCAAGTTATTAAAGGGTATTTATAAATACATTCTCAGCTGCTAATGAAAAGGGGCTCAGTATTTTAGTAGTTCCCAAATCTGTCACCCTTTATAATCGATATATAAACTTAATCTTCTGGGAGAAAAAGAACTCAAGGTTTATAAATACTGTAATGCCTAGATAGTCCCTGAAAATTCAGTACTCGCATACACACAGAATTTTTAAATTACTATTTTACTGGCCAGTTACTGGCATTCTAAAGAGCATGGCCATTACTTGCCATGTGATCATGGGGAAATTCCTTAACCCACATTCCTCATTCATACATGGGGATGATATTGCCAACCTCACAGGGCTGTTGAGAGAACTGGAGAGTGAATATGTGTGCTCAGAAGTGCTTAGAACAGTGCCTGGCAAAGGGTAAGTACTATGTAAATGTTCATCATCACATACGAAGCAGAACTAAAAAGTCTCCTTTTCATACACGGAGCTAGTTGGTAGCAAGTACCTTAAGGGTTGAAAGGTAGATATCCAAATGGTAAGGTAAAGAAGATATATTTCTCTATTAAATAACAAGTGTACTCTTTTTGAAATACAGACAGGATCTAGACTTAACATTCATAGTTATGCATCTCCCTTAGCTTAAAGTTTTTTCAAAATACAATGTAATTAATATTATCAAAAGTACATGGTTTCTGTTCTAGTTGGAAACCAGGGATTACATAACAGAGCCTACCTAACCCCAGCCCCAGATCACTGTGTTGCTCCTAACAAGACCATTCCAAAGCAACCTCCCTAACTTAAACTAGGAGCAAGATAGAATACATTCCTCCTGCCTACACAGGTACAACAGACAAAACTATACCTTTTAAGCTTAAAAATCATACATGCTCATCTATTACTGTAACAATTATCTATCCTTCAGGTAAGAACATCAAAAAACTCACTGGCTAAAAGCTAAAACATGACAAGAAGTTCTCACAATGCATAACCACAGTAAATGCTGCCAGGACCCACCAGTGAATTAAGATCCTTTTATTTTCATTATTGCAGAGAATTATCCTTTACTTTTAAAAATATACATCAGGCATATGCTGTATCTTTCTGTGTGATTTTCACCCATCACTCAGAGAAGGCCTAACTTAAGATGCACTTCTCGCATGAGAACTGAAACATCCTGCCCACAAAGAGCTTTGTAGAGTAAACATGTCATATACCGCATTATTCTCCTTGACATGTTCATTATTATCTCCCCAAATAGATTCTAGACAACTGGAAGGCAGAACTGTGTTTATTTTTTTGTTAGTCCCTTAACTAAGCAATTAACTGAGTAAATGTGCAATTAACTGGACTTGACCTATTTGTTTATGAAGTAATCAAAAAAGGGCTTGGACATCTGTAACTCCTTTGAATTACTTACTTTAAACCTAGACTAATATTCCTGTCCTCCTACATTTAAAATGTGGTACTGACATGCTCTCTTTTGGTCATGTACATAGTGCAGAAATCAAAAACGATATAGATGAAGTCTTCGCCAAGCAAAGAAATCTAAGTGAAAGGCAACAATGAGTAAGTATTAGAATCACACGGGACCTGACAGATCTAACAACACAGGATTAAATAATTACAAACACAATGCGACAAACCTCTCTTTCCAGATAGCACCTCTTTGCTGCTGGTTCCATGTCATCATATCCTTCTGATTCTCTGATATTCTGAAACTCCTCTAGTTCCAGAGCTTTCTGTCTAGCACACTCTATGACATGCCTAGGGAAATTTGCAAGCTCTGCAACGTGAATCCCAAAACTCTGATCACAGACACCTAGAAGAAATTTGGGGGTTGTGAGGAGCAGGGCAGAAAGAGACAGCAACTGATGTAAATAGAACTTATCCATCTCACCTTGTCATTTGGAAACTTAATTTTGTATTTCAAATACATTAGCCAAATGTTTCACAGTAACTTAGACGAAGGAATTTTTTTTTTTTTTAAAGATTTTTATTTATTTATTTGAGAGAGAGCACATGAGAGGGGGGAGGGTCAGAGGGAGAAGCAGACTCCCTGCCGAGCAGGGAGCCCGATGCGGGACTCGATCCCGGGACTCCAGGATCATGACCTGAGCCGAAGGCAGTCGCTTAACCAACTGTGCCACCCAGGCGCCCTAGACGAAGGAATTTTAATTAAGCTTTCAGTGGAAAGTAATTATGACTTGGCACACAGTGTTTTGTTTTATCCTTGACAAATGTAGTAGGAAAAATAAAAATACCCCCCAAAAAAGCTTGATAGTGAATCCTCAGAGGTCTGGACAAGTATCAGAATCTGAAGAAAAATTAATCAACTCAATTATCCCTCTGAGGTTTTCTCATTTCATAAGGGAGGAATTAAATAAAGTACGAAGAAAAAAAAAACCAACAAGATAAATGTGTGTCACTAATTAAGAGCATTTTATTCAAAATATATGGTTTGTTACTGAACAGTCCATCCTCTAGATCTGCCTACGTCATTTTCTGGAGATAAGTGACTTCAGGAAATTGGCTGGATAAATACAAATATTTACAATACCGGTCTCAGAAAAGTTACTTACCAGTCTTACATAATCTTATTCTGATTCTAAACTACTGCAAACACATGACAATGGAATTTTAGACTCATATTACCAGTAAATTTTGTAGACTAAGTAGCTTATCTTCATCCCCATTTGCAGAAAATAAATGGACTTACAACATTCCTTCCAGACATTTAATACAAATGATGCTCAGAGTTATCATGGAGCTTCCATTTTTTGCCTCAACTATGTATCAACTATAAAAATTTTTTTGGCCTAGTTATATATCCCATGCACTCTGGGCTGGATACTCTGCACAACTAAGAGAAACAAACAAAAATAAAATAGAAGCAAATGTTGATAAACATCCACAGCGACGGATGGATTTATTCCTATCTTCTCTCAGGTCATCTAGTCTTTTAAAATTCTGAACCCAGGGGAGCCTGGGTGGCCCATTCGGTTAAGCGTCTGCCTTTGGCTCAGGTCATAATCCCAGGGTCCTGGGATCAAGCCCCTCGTTGGGCTCCCTGCTCAGTGAGGAGTCTGCTTCTCCCTCTCCCTCTGTCCCCTACTCATGCTCTCTCTCTCACTCCCTCTGTGTCAAATAAATAAAGAGAATCTTAAAAAAAAAAAAAAAATTAAAAATTAAATTCTGAACCCACTTCTTGAGGTGCCTGGGTGGCTCAGTCGGTTAAGCGTCTGACTTGGTTTCAGCTCAGGCATGATTTTGTGGGGGTCATGAGATCGAGCCTCACAGCAGTCCCCATGCTCAGCGGGGATGATTCTCTCCCTCTGTCCCTCCCCGCCCCCTCGCATGCTCTCACTCTCTCTAATAATTAAATCAAATTCTGAACCCATTTATCATACAAAACACAAAACAAAAAGCAAAACTTCAACTTCGTGCTAAATGCCAGGTCCAACTAAAAGTATCTGTGTTTTATATCAATAATAATAATAAACACAGTAAGTCAAAAGGATTCCCACTGAAGCATAAGCAACAAAGGATAAAAGAACCAAAAATAATATTGTACTTATGTGCAACCAAGTGATTGCAAGAAAATGTGTTCTTGGTAAATCAGAAAGCTATCTGAAAAAGTTATTCCAATGACTGGTGAAATGTCTAGGCAGCAAAAACTTTATAGCATGTTAATCTCACCAATTTGGTAAATCTCATTAGCTGTCAGACCCACAAATGACAAACTTTTCCGAAAAGATGAATCATTCCCTATGTGAGAACTACTAACAATTTCAGGATTTGTGGAAACCCTACCTTTATTTTTTTTTTTTTGAATTTTTTTTTAAAGATTTTATTTATTTATTTGACAGAGAGGGACAGTGAGAGAGGGAACACAAGCAGGCAGAGGGGGAGAGGGAGAAGCAGGCTCCCCGCTGAGCAGAGAGCCTGATGCGGGGCTTGATCCCAGGACCCTGGGATCATGACCTGAGCTGAAGGCAGACGCTTAACGACTGAGCCACCCAGGTGCCCCTGTGGAAACCCTACCTTTAAATGAGCCTGTTTATGTAACACACCCTTAAAAATACAATGAGATAATTATAATAAATGGTTCCTTAAGCAGCATAAGAGCCCTGGAACTTCAAAGGTTATTATTGCTACTATCTAGTAGATACTTTTGACAAGAAATCAGGCTGCCATGGGAGGCAGTACAAAACCCTCTGTGGTAATGTTGAAGAGCAGGAGTTATTCTTTCTGCAACTGTCTTATAATGAGTGGTCCTATTATGAGACACAGAAATATAATGTACCCTGTCCTTGTAGCCAGATTATGAACTAAGAGTAAATGTGTTCTGTACAAACATCAATAATTCTTACTCAGAATCAAGAAATGACTGATGATGTCATGGGTAGAAGTTTCCCACTGCCACACCTGAGTTTACAGTACACCAGTGGTATACACTCACCTTTCTTCACCTGATAAAGCATAGTTAAGGTCTCTTCAGTAGTTAGTGCTGTGACATGTAGATTATTAACAGTTGGTATCTGATTGGCCAAGGCAGTAAGTTCATGAAAATGTGTTGCAAACATGCAAAAAGCACCAATCTTTGTTGCGATGTACTCTGATATAGCCCACGCTAATCCAAATCCATCATAGGTAGAGGTTCCTCTCCCCAATTCATCTATAATTATTAAAGAATCTTTGGTTGCAGACCTGAAACACATAATTACATGAAAATCACCCATGATGTGTGATAATGCAAAAAAAAACAAAAAAAACAAAACTAAGGCAATACATTGGGAAAGATGTGCCACAAACATAACAGATCATCTTAATATATAAAAAATTCAATAGTAAATTAAAAAAAGAGAACGGGCATGGTCATAAACAACTGATGGAAAAGGAAACAAATAGTGAATAAATATTTTTTAAATTACCAATCTCACTAGTAATCGAAGAATTTCTGAATCAGCTATCATTCATTTCTTGCCAATCAAACCAGCCCAGATTTTAGAAAATACCGCATGAAGATGGCACAAGGGTGTCAGGTTATGGACACCCAGCTGGTGCACGATGGCCGTAGCCCTACCAATCAGATATTAGCATTCTTCCTTTTCTCTTCTTTAACCAAATTTAAGGAGAGGATTTTTTTTTTTTCCTCAATTAGAGAATGCAACAGTACTTTTTTTTTTTTTTTAAAGTAGGCTCCACACCCAGCATGGAGCCCAATGTGGGGCTTGAACTCACGACCCTCAGATCAAGACCCTCAGATCAAGACGTGAGCTGAATTAACATAACATTAAAAAAAAAAAAAAAGACATGAGCTGAGATCAAGAGTTGCACGTTTATCTGACTGAGCCCCCCAGGCGCCCCAAGAATGCAACAGTTCTTCATGTGCTTACTGGTCATTTTTTTTCTGTGAATTGCCACTGACATCTTTTGCTTATTTCTTTAATTTTTAAGTTATGAATATTAGCTTGTTGACCAATTATTATACCAAACATTTGTACTGCTTCTATAATTCCCCACAAACAATGAATAGTAATTTACTAGGCCTCTACTATATGTGATGTGCTTTAGAAGACACCAAGAAACGGAAGGGATAGCTTCTCTATCTTTAAAGAAGTGTCTTAAAAAAATGAAATAAAGACAAAAGATTTCAGTAACCCCTAAAACAAAAAACCGAGTAATTACAGGCATGTCAAAGAGTTCAGAGAAGAAATACCCATGACCTGAGGCTTATGTGACAAGGAAAGTCATCAGAGAAGTAGAATTTCTGTCACTAAGGCCTTTAAAGATTGGAAAGGACATGGGTAAACATTCCAGGTACTGTGAACAGTTCAAGCAAAAGCATGGCAGTGGTGGGAGTTATAAGGCGAACAACTACCAAAAACCTTAAGACAAATTTAAAAATCAAAGCTTTCCTCAACTATTAACAATTACCCTTTTAAGATAATATGAAGTGCATAAAGTTCACAAGAAAACTATTAAACTAGATAAAGGTTCTCCGATGTTTTATCGATGAATCTGCAAATGTACTTCTAACAGGACAGGGACATTCATTTCCATTTTGAGGACTGGGAAAATCACTCACCTGAGAATAGAAGCAGTTTCTAGCATTTCAGCCATGAATGTGGAGACTCCTTTCAACTGACTGTCGCCAGCCCCTACACGGGCCAGGATGCAGTCCACAATGGACACTTCTGCTGACTCACATGGCACAAAACACCCAATCTGGGCCATGAGAACGATCACCCCAGTTTGGCGAATATATGTGGATTTACCTCCCATATTGGGGCCTTTAAAATAAATTACATCAAAAAGCAAGATTATTCATTTATTTCTGCCACTAATAAATTGCTAGTCCTAAATCGCATTTTGGTGACTAATCACCTGATCGTACAGATACGGCATATAAGCAGCAGAACCATCAACTGCCAGAGTAATGCTATTCTCCCTTCAGACAAACCTACACTGCACCCTTCATCGACAGGACCATAAAAAATATACCTTACCTATAATTTGCCTAGAAGAACCATAGATTTTCCCACAGCTCATACAACTGCCTGCACGATAATTTTATGTCATCCAGAAAAGTAGTACACATCTAATTGATTAACTAAACACAGTAATTCATTAATAAATGAGGCTATTAGTGAATGGGTCAGTATGATCTAATCCTTCAAATCGCTTAAATTCCACACTAAAGCCCTAAGACACAACCCTATTTTTCGCTAAAGTATAATTTATTTGTCTGGGTTAGATCATATCAACAACTTGAAAATCCATTTGGGGAACTAGATTATCATCTCTGACTGTTTCCCAAATATATCTGGTCAAAGACTACCCCCTCCACTTTTGTTCTCTAGAATCTGGTTGGTTAAGATCTAAAAATACTTCAGCTTGAGAGACAGGCTGCATTAGTCTTATTATAAGCAAACTTTTTTTCATATTTCACACGAATACAGTCCCATGTCTTTAAAAGAATTGCTACCCTAGGCTGAGGTCATTCCAGCAGTCAGTTCTGCTTGACCTTCAATGACGCACTATCAAAAAGGTCTGGCTTTGAAGGCATGTTCATTTTTAAATGCACTAAACCCCTGGAACAGAAGTTTCATATAAAGATGACTTTCGCTCCTAAGGCCTCCCCTTCCTTCCAAATCTTCCCTCTAACCCAAATGTGAACATATTACTAACTAGGATGAATAACATGTTCCGTTTCTAACGTCAAAAACTAGGATTTTCTTCATCAGTTTTAAATATTTCCACTCCAACATAAAAAAGGGGAAACATTACCCCCCCCAAAAAGCCCATAAATTAGGTGGGGTTTTTTTTGTTTTATTTATTTATATATTACCAGTAATGATGTGGAACATCTGTTTATCTTTTTCAAAGTGAACATCATTAGGAATAAATGCAACTTCATCTTGAACTTCAACACAAGCATGTCTGGATGCTTTCAATGTAATTTTCCCTTGTCCTTTCTCCAAAATGACCGGTCGTACATATGGAACAGGTGCTCCATTTGACACATGTGCAAAGCTGACAACAGCATCTAGCTGAGCTAACACATCATTGAGCGTCTGCATTGGTTCTACATAGCCTGTATAAAAACAGAAAATGTGCACAGAAATACTGAATAAAGAAAATACATATAAGCAGTTAGAGGAATAAATTTAATTTCCCTATTTAGGAATTTAAAATCCATTTTCTAATTTATATACTTAAAAAATTAACAGAAGTTTGCCATAACTAAACTTCAAAGGAACACCTAAAACCTCCAAGGTTAAAACGTATTACTACATCTTCCCCTACTATGAATAGACTTCAAAAATAGGAAGAGTGTGATGCCCTCCCTTACCAAAATCCATTAAAATAGAAAACACACAGCTGCTTATCATGATACATGCAAACACCAGGTTGTAAGATATAAAATTGTGACCATGAAGGCCTGTGCCTGTATAAACCTGACCATATGAGTGTTACTTGAGCTTTTCCTCCCCATCAGTACCACATGCAGTTGAATTTTAGCAAAATTTAGATCCATAATTGTCACTTAAAATACTTTCAATGAGATTCTACTCTTCTAGAACATTAAAACTAAAAGCTATTATGTACACTAAAAAATCCCTGACAGGTGGCAGGCAATTCGTGTTTCAACAATAAAAATGGTCAAAATTTATAGAACAGATTCTGAAATTTTAATAGCGAGGAGGGGTTGGTAAAACATCCCATACATTATGTAGAACTATCACACGGGCATCAATCAATGTGTCAAAAGCTTCAAAGGACATTCATAAGAATTAATGAAATGGCAGGATATAGGATTCATCTTTGACTCCCTTGTTCCCCATAGAAGTGATAAAATGTTTTAAAAATAAAAATTA
The DNA here is from genome assembly GCF_029215605.1 of Mirounga angustirostris. NCBI lineage: Eukaryota > Metazoa > Chordata > Mammalia > Carnivora > Phocidae > Mirounga > Mirounga angustirostris. Next base: position 71,751,081 of record NW_026991718.1, read on the forward strand.
ACTTATGAATGGCTGAATACAAATAATTCTGTTACCGTCTCACCACTTTTAAATTTATTCCTGTCTTACGTAACAGGTATTGTTTAAAAAAAAAAAAAAAAAAGGAAAGGAATGGTTCACACTACCCTATCATGTAGGAACAAGAACCTGCAAGAATTACTTAAACATTAATGGACTTATTGTAGCTACTTTAAAAAAGGAAAACTGAAGCCTCTTAAGGTATCTCACATTGCCTAGCTCTTAACAGCATCACCTAGTCTCATTTAATAGCAAGATAAAGAACCATAAAGATAACCCATTACATTTTTAAATACAGATAATGTGTACAGACCAAGAAAAAGTTTCATTTAAATTCAAGGTAACTCTAGGGGCACCAGGGTGGCTCAGTCAGTTAAGTGTCTGCCTTTGGCTTGGGTCATGATCTCAGGGTCCTGGGACTGAGCCCCGCATCGCGCTCCCTACTTGGCGGGGAGTCTGCTTCTCCCTCTCCCTCTCCCCACCCCACTTGTGCTCTCTCTCAAATAAACAAAATTTTAAAAAAACCTTTAAGTTTTATGTTTATTTTGATTTACTATAAAATTCATAATAGCAAAATAATTTATAGAATGACACAAGTACATATTAAATGAGTTTTTACCACTCAATAATTCAGCATGTGTATCCTGGAAACGAGGACATCCTCCTACTTACTCACAATACAAACTCAAGAAATACGACACCAATACCATGTTCTTTCTTACTAAACTTCACCGATTTGTCCTGAGTGTCCTTGATAGCTCTTTCCCATCCCCAACTCCTAGTCCTGGATCCATTCAAGGACCACCTACTGATTTGCTTGTCGTGTCTCCTTAAGTCTCTTATAATCTAGAACAGATCCTGGCCATTCCTTTTTTGCTACCATGACACAGACATTTTTAAAGAGTACAAGCCTTAAAAAAATGTCCCACAATCTAAATTTATCTCCGTTTTCCTTTCTTGTTAACAATCAGGTTAAACATTTTTGTCAAGAATACCACATGGGCAATACTGTGCTCTTCCCTCTACATCACATCCGGAAGCATATATATGTCATTTGTCCCATTACTGAGGATGCCAACTTTGATCCCTTGGTTGAAGTAGTTCTTTGGTATATTTTTGAAAGGCAAAATAACGGTTATAGTCAATACACACGTGATGACAGGCAAAACCTTCCAGTTTAACACATCAGCCTCACCTTGTGCTTCATTCTGTGCCAAGGGCAATACCATAGTGTCAAGCCATGCAATTTTCTCAAACAGTGCTCTCCAGAAGAACTCTGAAAATCTACAAAATGGCACATAGAACTTGGAAAGGCTTGTTTCATGCGTAATTTTCTATTTGTTTTTCAGTGATATTTATTTCCAAAACTTAGAGCATGGGCCCATAGATAATCTAAGATTATTAGTGCCTTTAGTCCTTGGTGTTTCTGTTCCTTGTTACAACTACAATAAATTTTGTGCTTTTCTGCAGTGTGTTTTTCAGGGTATTCCCATTCCTTAGCCTGCACTAGCTTCTCTTTCTAAGTTATTTCCAGTTACTTTTCCCACCACAATACAGCATGCATTATTTAATAGGTAGCCTAACATAATAGTCACAGTATGTAACAGCTTTTTAAAAAACCACTCTTGAAACATCCTGATATTTTTTCTATTACTAAAAAACCAGGTTATATTCAGAACATTTTATGTATTGGTTCTATTAAATTTACCTGAAGAAATATTGACAATTTCTTTAACAATGGCATCCTGGGCTTCCTCATACTCGGTTTTATTTTTGGTATACTCTTCATTGAGAGAAGTCAGTTTACTGCAAGTCAAGATAATGACATTATTAAAAATATCAAAACATCTACTAAAGTAATGTGTACTATAAAGCACCAAAACAATAATTAAAATGAAAATGTGAGTAGAAAATGGGCAACTCATTAGGGACAGAAGTGGATGGAATTCAGTGTATTTAACATTTACACTGTTTGGAAGAGCTCACTGGCACAAATCTTGCTATAACATTTATTCCCCTGAGTAGAATTCTGATCTGTGACCTTTTCTAAAATATTTAAATGGAATAAGTCTTCATCCTCATTTCAGATAGAGGCCATTCCCCCCCCCCCCGTTTTTTTAAGATTTTATTTATTTATTTGACAGAGAGACACAGCGAGAGAGGGAACACAAGCAGGGGGAGTGGCAGGCAGAGGGAGAAGCAGGCTCCCTGATGCGGGACTCGATCCCAGGACCCTGGGATCATGACCCAAGCCAAAGGCAGATGCTTAACCGACTGAGCCACCCAGGCATCCCCATCCCCCCTTTTCAAATTCACACACACACCACACAGTTTCTCTCATTACTGTAGTATGGCTGTCTTTTGATATTGAAGGTTGTCAAAGTAAGAAAATGTTTTGAAAACCAAATCTTATTGAGTAAAGAAAAAAATGAAAACTATAGGTTGAAATAAAAAAAGAAGAAGGATGAGAATAAAGTAAAGGAAAAATATTCACTGATGTCAAAGAAAGAGAATGAAATAAAAAACAAAAAGACAAGATTGGGGGCACAGAGGAGAAGAGAAAGAGGGGGAAGCATTCACTAGATGGAGGAGGACATCGACCAAGGCAGTAATTGTGAACTTGATGGATTAGCTGACTGCATCACACACACATGCAGCTCAGGCACAGTGCATGGGCAAGCAGCAGCAGCAAAGACTGCTAGGAAACAGGCAAACAGAAAGAATTAAAGGAAGACAAGCAAGAGGCAAAGACATTGTGAAAGTGAGACCACTATGTGAAGGAGAGCAAATAAGAGATGAAAGTGGATGGGACGGGACCAGATGTGCAAGTCACAATAGATTTTCCTGGATGACAGACATTGGAGGATTTTAAGAAGGAAAATTGTATGATCAAAGAATCAGATACACAGCAAGCATTCAATTTGTTGACAAAAATGAACAAATGAATCTTCCACAACTTTTAGACTAAATGTGGTCATTCAGCTCAATCTCTTTTACTTGTACCTAACCAATGATGATTTGAAGATGGTTTTAATACCCCAAAAGTTCTATCTCAGTTAAGCCATTATTGAATATAACTTCAATCAGAGACACAGTTTGCTGGAAAAACAACTACTACTAAATTGGGCAATAGGAGAGCTAGCTGTTGAGTACCTAATGTTAATTGTCTAATCCTGGGGAATTGGGAGTTTCAGCTTCTTCATCTAAATAATGAAAGAAATAAACCTATTTATTTCAAAATTGTTACAAGAGACAAACCGAACAGATTGTTTTCATTCCTGGGGTGTCTGAACACCCAGAATAATGACTGCACATAATAAACACTCAAAGTACTTGCTGAATAAATGATAAAAGGGGATCACATACACAAAACTACCTGTAAAGTACTGGGAATATTCAGGAGGGGTGGGTGTAAGGCCTGCCATAAATTCTAATATAGTACAGAAGGAAAAAGATATATGCCCCCACCCCAAATCATGGAAGATTATTTCAAAATAATTCGTCTTTCACCTATACATAATTTGCTTCAGAAACTTTTCTAACATCAGTGAAGGAAAAGAAAAACTTATAAAATCTTTTTCAACATGAAACAGGATTTTGAAAAAGCAACAATCTAGTGAGTGGCCTCACTAAAGATGGTAGGCATCTCCCTAACTAATTTATATCCAACTGATATACCAGAATTTTTTAAATTGATAAATGATATCAAAGCTTTCTTAGAAAAAACAAACGTGAAAATAATTATAAAGCAGAGATATGATGGGAAACTCTGATATGGAAGCGTAATACAAACTAACTATAATACAATCTCATATTGACAAAAGAATGGTGAGACAGATATGTAAAAGAACAATTTTTTATTTTTTTATTTTATTTTTTTAAGATTTTATTTATTTATTTATCTGATAGAGAGCACGCACAAGCAGGGGGAGTGGCAGGCAGAGGGAGAAGCAGGGTCCCCATGAGCAAGGAGCCTGATGTGGGACTTGATCCCAGGACCCTGAGATCATGACCTGAGCTGAAGGCAGATGCTTAACCAACTGAGCCACCCAGGTGGCCAAGAACAAACTTCAAAATTTATAAATAAATAAATATTTATTTATTTGAGAGAGTGACAGAGGAGGGGAAGAGAGGGAGAGAGCGAGAATCTTGCTGAGTAGGGAGCCTGACTCAGGGCTCAATCTCATAACCCTGGGATCATGACCTGAGCCGAAATCAAGAGCGAGCCACTAATTCCACTGAGCTGCCCAGGCACCCCATGAAAGAACAATCTTTTTTTTTTTTTTTTTTAAGATTTTATTTATTTATTTACTTGAGAGAGAGCGAAGTGCGAGAGAGAGAGAGCGCGAGCACAAGCTGGAGAAGGGGCAGAGGAAGAGGCAGAAGTAGACTCCCTACTGAGCAGGGAGCCCAATGCGGGGCTCAATCCCAGGACCCTGGGATCCTGAGCTGAGGCGAAGGCAGACATTTAACTGACTCAGCCACCCAGGTGCCCCGTGAAAGAACAATCTTAAAAACAGACCCAAAGGGGGCACCTGGATTGCTCAGTTTGTTAAGCATCTGCCTTTGGCTCAGGTCATAATCCCAGGATCCTGGGATCGAGCCCGTGTCAGGCTCTCTGCTCGACAGGGAGCCTGCTTCTCCCTCTCCACACCCACCCCCTGCTTGTGCTCTCTCTCAAATAAATAAATAAAATCTTTATAAAACAAACAACAATAAAAAAAAACAGACCCAAAGTATCCCTTCAGTCAATGAGGAAAAGAGGAGTTATTTAACAAGGGGTGTTGGAACACCCAATGAGGCTCTTATAAAAAAATAAAGCTTCATTCTTACCTGATACCTCGTATCAATTAACAAGTAAGATAAAACTTCCTTATCATAGAACATTCATGTCTCATCAGAAAATAATTTATAGTTCCATGGAGCCACTGAAGGCTTAACAAAATAATGCAGGCATACAAACCTGTTGGTAAATTTAACACCATTCTTCTGAATGTCCACTGTACTGAAGTTTTTATTGTTACGAAGGACTTTTTCTTCCTTACATGTTACGCGAAAGTAATAACCAAACTGTGCACTGGAATCCAATTTAATCTGTTTGCCAGGATCCAAACCTTCATGATATGGAGATAAAGAAAAAGTATGTCACAGATGTCTACAGCCATCTTTCAATGTAAATGTTTAAAATAATTAACTCTTATTATAAGACAACACAGTGGAAATTATTAAGATGATCTAACCGGGAAATACTGAAACTCTACTTCACTCAACTACATGAATGAAGGCTATCTATAAAATCCTCCAACTCTCGTATTAATGGTAGCTTCTGACATGGAAGTGCTCTCTGGGTACAGCCAACCAAAGCTGTAGAGCACAACAGTGGGCTATGGGCACAGAAATGGATACGCTACAGCCCCTGCCCTTGAGGAGCTCTGCACCAGGGTTCTTACTTCACTGAAGCATATCTCTGGATCTAATACAGAGTAGGATTAAGGGGAACAAACACACCTTCCAAACAAAAACTTAGGACTCTCACAATAAAACTCTATAAAACTAGGACACATAGTTTCTGTTAAGTGTAGGAAACTTCACAAAATAAGCAATGATCGATCAGCTAGATTTTATTTATTTATCTGACAGAGAGACAGAGAGCGAGAGAGGGAACACAAGCAGGAGGAGTGGGAGAGGGAGAAGCAGGTTTCCCACGGAGCAGGGAGCCCGATGCGGGGCTCGATCCCAGGACCCTGAGATCATGACCTGAGCCGAAGGCAGACGCTTAACGACTGAGCCACCCAGGCGCCCCAGGTTTTTGAGTTTTTTAAGTGTGTCCCCATCATCTCATTCATCAATGTGATCTTTAGAGTATAAATCAGAAGAAAGAGATCATCTACAAATTTGATAGCTAAAGCATGGCTATCAAATATTAGTAGCAGCAAACAACTAAAGACAGACTTCACTGGGCCGGGGAGGAAAGAGACCATAGAAAGAACGTAGAAAGAGCTATGAAATGAGAAGGGTAAAGAAAGGCAAAGATTCTTGGGCGCCTGGGTGGCTCAGTTGGTTAAGCGACTGCCTTCGGCTCAGGTCATGGTCCTGGAGTCCCAGGATCGAGTCCCGCATCGGGCTCCCTGCTCGGCAGGGAGTCTGCTTCTCCCTCTGACCCTCCTCCCTCTCATGCTCTCTGTGTCTCATTCTCTCTCTCTCTCAAATAAATAAATAAAAATCTAAAAAAAAAAAAAAAAAAAAAGAAAGGCAAAGATTCTTTACCTAGGGTCTAGTCCATATATGGATTCTCCATGGTAACTATTTGCAAAGTGTTTTGTATATGTAGGTATGGACATATTTCTGGGAAGAGGATTCATAACTTTCATCAGATTCTCTAAAAGTTTAATAAGAATTACTGCTTGAGGGGTCTTCTAATATGCTAAGATATATTTATTCATTCAACATACACATGAAAGATGCTCAAACAAAAAGGTTCATAAATTCAGAACAAATTAGTGTGAATAATATGAGACTAATTGGGGAATTAATAATCTAGTATGGGGCGCCTGGGTGGCTCAGTTGATTAAGCATCAGACTCATGATTTCGGCTCAGGTCATGATCTCAGGGTCCTGAGATCGAGCCCCACACTGGGCTCTACACTGGCTGAGGAGGAGCCTGCTTAAGATTTTCTCTCTCCTTCTCCCTCTGCCCCTATCCCCACTCACGCATGCGTTCTCTCCCTCTCTCCCTCAAAAAAAAAAAAAAAAAAATCTAGTATGGAAGGCAGACATTTAAAAAAAGCTGATGTTAATGCAGTGCTTGGGAACCCCAAAGCCAAATCAATGAACTATTCCTAGTAGAATGAAGCTTACAGAGGAGGTATGTTTAATACAGATCCTATTTCAAGGAAATGATGCAAGGCCTCTTGGTTGATTTGTGGGATCATCCTGGGGTTGGAGAGTAGTAAGAGACAAATCTGGAAGAGAGTAAGGCTCCAAACACAAAGTATCCTGTACCTCAATTTGGAAGTGTTTATAATTTCATTCTGTGGAAGAAAGGCCTGGCACTTTAAACAAGGAAGTGGCATGATTCACTGTGTCTTCTAGGCAAGTAATTCTGGCACCAGTGGGGACACCATATACACAAAAGAATTATTCAAACCGCCAATGAGGCCTTCTTACCTAAATCTCTCGCTGCACTTACTAATGTTGACTGCATCTTCTTTTCCAAGTCATCCATAATTTCTCTTAATTCACTCAGATTGGGATCAAATGAAGGTTTCACAAGGAATTCATGGTTTTCCACCTATAGACAGAACAAAGAATAACTAAATTTTATAAATGATGGGTCAAGATGGAAATAATGTATTTTCTTTTCCTTCATTTAAACTTCACTTGTATTTTGAGTTAAACTTATGTTTTAAGTTACTCTGACAATTAAGGAGTTTAGATGTAAAATTCTGTTTATAAGGAGCTTATTAGAGCTCTAGACATCCAAAAATTACTAGATGAAAAAGATGCAGAGCTTATGTCACTAGTAGTATTCAGTATTTTTATTTACACTTCCCCCTAAACAATGTTCAATATGTTCTTCCTAACCATTACTAAAGAATGTTCAATGTTCATAGCCTATAAAAGAATGTATAGTTTTTACCCAAACCAAGGATCCATCTCAGGAATCTCAAAATTTTTTTTAAGAAAGCTACAGAATTTCATTTCTTCAAACTGAAAGTTAATCAAAATCTTTCAAGGGGGCGCCTGGGTGGTTCCATCGATGGAGTATCTGAATCCTGATTTTGGCTCAGGTCATGATCTCAGGGTCCTGGGATCAAGGCTGGCGTCACGCTTCATGCTCAGAGTGAAGTCGGCTTGGGATTCTCTCTCTCCCCACTCCGGCTGCCCCTCCCCCTGCTCGTGCTCTCTGGCTTGTTCTAAAATAAATAAAATCTTAAAAAAAAAAATCTCTCTTAAATACTTTGTCTCCCTAAATTCTTTTTTTTTTTTTTTTTAAAGATTTTATTTATTTATTTGAGAGAGAGAAAGAGCACAAGAGGGGGGAGTGGGAGAGGGAGAAGCAGACTCCCCGCTGAGCAGGGAGCCGGATGCGGGACTCGATCCCGGGACTCCAGGATCATGACCTGAGCTGAAGGCAGTCGCCCAACCAACTGAGCCACCCAGGCGCCCTGTCTCCCTAAATTCTTACCAACAGCCATCAAGAAGCCATAATGACAGATCTCACTTACAATGGCAAATGTATACACAAAATATTTAGAAACCAAGTCTTAACTATTTAGGACTTTCTTAAAAAAAGACTGACTGACTGATTTGACAGAGAGCGCACAAGCAGGCAGAGCGGCAGGCAGAGGGAGAGGGAGAAGCAGGCTCCCCGCTGAGCAAGGAGCCTGACGCAGGGCTTGATCCCAGGACCATGACCCGAGCCGAAGGCAGACGCTTAACTGACTGAGCCACCCAGGCATCCCAACTATTTAAGACTTTTATAAAAAAAATAACTGCTTACTGGAATATTTACAACAACTGGTAAGCAAAAAGGTAAACTATGAAAAGAGAAAACCAAATCAATTAACATCTACTCATTCCTAAGAGACCGTCCAATAGGAATCCCTTTTTGAAACAAAACAATTAAAACTTAGACAAAATTAGGAAAGAATATCTTTTAAAAAAGAATGCAGCATATCCTTACAGACACTAAGAACTATTAAAAAGAATCAGGGGAGGGAAGCCTGACTGGCTCACAGAGCATGCAACTCTTAATATCAGGGATTAATAAATTAAAGCCCCACGTTGGGTGTGGAGCCTATTAAACAAACAAAAACTACTAAAAATAATTATGTATAAAAGCACAATATAGGAGAGTCAGTTTTCTAAGACAAGGAGATCTTCTAAAACTTAATAAATGGGATTAATATAATCTCTTTCCAATTACTCTCCACTTATACAGAGCACACCTTCTTCACATACCAAAGGTGAACACCACAAGAATAAGGCATTAAAATTACAAAAAGCTAGCCAAAAAAAAAAAAAAAGAATAAAACATTGATCAAATAACTTTCTCAATTTAAACTGACAAGAGATTTCACTATACTAAAATTTAAATTTTTGAATAAACCAAATTAAAAAAAAAAACAAAAAGATTTGTAAAAATAGCTACAAAAAAATGTAAAAATGGAAAGATTAACTTTTTTTTTAATAAAGGAACTTGGTTTGCATGTATTTGAAAAATACCAAGGTCATTAAATAGGCAAATATAAAAACATACAACTCACAGATGAGAAAATACGTAGCAAAGTAACCCACAAGAAAATGCTAAAGCTCAATAAAATATATGAATATTTAAGTAACCTTAAGATATTCTACAGCTATTTTTTTTTTTTTTTAAAGGAAAAGAAATCCTACTACCAAATACTGATGAGGCTACAGTGAAATCAGCATACTCATTCATTTCTGGTGAGAATCTAAGTTGTTATAACCTTTAAAAAAAGGCAGTATGAGACAAGATTCAGAAATATTTGTTATACTCTTTGACATAGCAATTCTACTCCCAGGAATTCAACCTAAGGAATAATGCAACAGATGCAAAACAACACAGGGATGAGTAAGATCTCTGCAGATTTATCTGTTACAGCAAAACCCAGAAATGATAAACATCACACATTTGCACAATGGTACATCAATAATATTATACAGTTGATTCAAAGAGACAGTGAAGATGATCTAGAAAAAAGAACCAAGACTTAGGATAATTCCAAGGGAATATAATACTGCAATGGTGGGCTGACATTGCTGAAGGATTTGCCTCTTCCAGTGAACTTAAGAGAGGCAGAGCCATGTGGGATCAGTGGGGCTTAGTGGGGAGTCTGCTTCTCCCTCTCCCTGCACCCCCACTTGTGATCTCTCTCAAATAAATAAAATCTTAAAAAAAAAAAAAAATTTACCTGTACTACTACTATAGTAGAAAGGCTTTTTTTTAATCAGAGAAGTTACATGAAAGATAGATTTAAGTAATTAGAAAGGAGAAATTAAATAGGGAAGATACTGGAGAGCTTAAAACAAACAAAAGCACTCCACTATCCTAGAAATACTAAATATTTATAAGCATTTATTAAAATAAATGTATAGCTGAGTTAAAAAAAAAAAAAAACTAGACGTCAGAGCCCCTGCAAAGTGGAGGGTTGCCAGCATAAAACCAGGCCACAAGGACCATTTTTAATAGCCATCTTTATCGGCACCTGGATGGTTCAGTCAGTTAAGCATCTGACTCTTGGTTTTGGCTTGGGTCACTATCTCTGGGTCCTGGGATGGGGCCCTGCATTGGGCCTGTTTGGGCCCCATGCTGTGGGGCTCCACGTTCAGCGGGAAGTCTGCTTCTCTCCCTCTCCCTCTGCCCTCCCCCTGCCCCGCATTTGTGCTCTTTCTCTCAAACAAATAAATAAATACTAAATCTTAAAAACAACAACAACAAAAAACCTCTCAGCCTGAGCCCGTAGGAAAGGGAAGGAAAAGAGAGAGTTTCCTCCCTGACAAAAAGCCAGGCTTCACTGGGGTTGGGATTTCAAATGTCTGTTTTTGTTGGCAGTGGAAAAAGGCTGCTCATTGTTGCCATTTTTATTATCCTTTCCTTCTACAGTAGTAGATCTGACCACTTTTCACAGGATACATAACTATCAAGAACAAAGAATCCAGCTCCGGCTTCCCATGCAGCTAGGTGTGGAGATAGGACTAAATTCTGGCCAACACAACATGAGCAGAAATGACGTGTACCATTTCCATAATGTGTCCCCCACTTCTCCTTTTGTCCTCTCCCACTCGCTGGAATAAAGGTAAGGTAGTAAGCCAACCTGGACCTTGAAGGCAATACCCTAAGGGTTCTGCTCTGGAGCAATAAAGGAGGAGGCAGGTCCCAGAGACAGCAGGGCTGTCCCACCAGCCCAGCTGTCCCACCAGCCCTGTGCTACTATGCTCACGCTGCTTTGACAGAAAATTAAGCCCATATTCTTGGTTAAGCCACCATTATTTATTTATTTGGGGCTTCTTTTTTAGGAGCTAAATCTTTGCTCCAACAAATCAAAAAAACTCCAGGCTGAGAAATTAACTTAAAAGTGTTCTTGGCTTATGGGGCACTGAGGTGGCTCAGTGGGTTGAGCGTCCGACTCTTGATTTCAGCTCAGGTCACAATCTCAAACCCCACGTGGGGCTCCATGCTCATCTCTCTCCCTCTGCCCCTCCCTCCCGCCCACACACCCTCTTGCTATCTCTCTCTAAATAAACAAACAAAATCTTTAAAAAAAAAAAAGTGTTCCTGGCTTATATTGTGGGATACATGGCAAGAGTAAATTTTATCTGGGGCAGGGGGAGGATGTATGATTTGCACGGAGAGAACCCAGAAAGATGCAAATTCATAATCTAAACATATAGAACAGAGAAGGAAAGAAGCCACCAACAATAAGAGTCAAAAAAAAAAAAAAAAAAAGACTCAGCAGAAACAAGGGGTAGATTTAAACCAAGAAATTTTAAATATGGAATATTAAGTATATTAAAATGTTTGAAATAATAGAGAATGGAACACATGAGCAAAGAACAAGATGCTACTTTAAAAAAGAAAAAAAAAAGACTAGGCAGAGTTAGAAATGAACCGAATAACTTTTATAAATAAAAAAATATAGTCATTGAAAAAAAACCCCTATGGACTGGTTAAACGTATCAGAGCTGAAGAGACACTCAGTGAATTGGAACATCTGAAGTAATCACAAAGAGAGCAGCACAGACGCATGGCAGAAAAAGAATGTGAAACTCTAACATATGTCCAATCACAGTTTTAGGAGAAGAGAATGAAGGAACGAACACATTTAAAGAGATAATGATTGATAATTTTCCAGAACTGATAAAAGACATGAATTCTCTGATTAAGAGAACACAGCAAATCCAAATAGAAAAAAGAAATCCACTTTTGGACTCAGAGCAGTAAAAGGAATCAATATCTGGAACCAAGACTTCTCAACAATAATTCAAGCCAAAGGACAGCACAACACAATATTACAGATACTTGGGAAAAATAACTATCAATCTGGAATTGTACACCCACAAAAAATTTCCTTCAAGAACAAGGGTGATATAGACCTTTTCAAACAAACAAAACCTAACTAAACAGACTGCCAATAAAAGAACTCCTAAAGAATATTCAGGAAGAAGGAATGAATGGCAAAGAAATTGGTAAGCATATGGGCAAATCTAAACTTAACACTGACTGTATAGAATGGAAATCTAAAGGGGTAAAGAAACAGAACTAAAATACCTGCCAATAATGAAGAAATGTATTCTGATCTCAGATATCCTAATGCCCTAGTATTTTGGGGGTAAGTGAGAAAATACTGACAGACTTGATTTGGTAAGTTATGTATACACATTTTGTAAAAATTTGTGAATAACTTCCAAACCAGTGCGGGTGTGATAGGAAAGGCAAAATGGAATTTTAAAAACCCAATCAATATATAATAAAGAAAAACAGAACGAGTAAGGGGAACCAGGAAGACTAGGAATCACAAAGTAGTATGGTAGAAATAAATGCAAATTACCACTTAAAAAAGAAATTTAAAATAAATAAAATCCAGCTATAAACTTTGTTGTCTCACAAAGGATGGAAAAATATACATCATGTAAAAAACTAAAAAGAAGGGCTCTGGCATAGCCCTCTTACTATCAGACCAAAAAAAAAAAATCTAAGGCAAAAAGCATTACTAAGGATACTGTCCCTAAAGAATGATGAAGGTTCAGTTCACCACAAAGAAAAGTATAGCTGAGGGCACCTGGGTGGCTCAGTTGGTTAAGCAACTGCCTTCGGCTCAGGTCATGATCCTGGAGTCCCGGGGTTGAGTCCCGCATCGGGTTCCCTGCTCAGCAGGGAGTCTGCTTCTCCCTCTCCCGCTCCCCCCTCTTGTGCTCTCTCTCTAATAAATAAATAAAATCTTTAAAAAAAAAAAAAAGTACAGCTGTGTATTGAAAACAAATCAATAATGGACTGAACTATATAAAGAAATCCACACTTCTTTCAATAACTCAGCAGATCAAAAATTAGCAGGCATACAGACGTGAACAAAACTAAAGCTTTATCTAATCTAATGGATATAGAGAAAACTGCAACCAAAATTAGGGAGCACACATGATCCTCAACTACACTGAGAACTTTTATGAAACTGACAGATACCAAGCTTAGAAATGAAACAGGAATAAAAGTCTGAAAACTGAGTAAGAGACTGTACCTTTAAAAACTTATAGGATACATTCAGCTAAAGCAACACATAGAAAGAAAAGTGCAATCTTAAATGCTTACTGAAAAAGAAAAGGCTGGAAAAATAGTGAGCACTCAACTAAAGAGGTAAAAAAAAAAAATAGGTGGAAAAACGTACGTTAAGAACTGAAATTAATGAAATAAAAAGCAAAGACACAAAACAGGATTTAAAAAGTCACAAACTGATTCTCTAAAAAAACCCGAACTATGGAAAGGAAGAAATGTTGAGGGAGGTACAAATTATATTAAAAATAAGCAGGGAATATATCTGCAAATACAGCAGTGTTTTTAAAAAATAATAAGCATCACTATGAACAACTTGAGGCAAATGGAAAACTCAAAAGAGAAGTATGTATTTCTTAGAACAAGGGTCTAGTACCCAGAAAATATATAGAACTCTTACAACAACAACAAAAAGACACTCCAATTTTAAAATGAGCAAAGGATCTGAATAGAAATTTCTCCAAAGATATACAAATAAACAGCCACCAAAAATATGAAAACATGCCCAACATCATTAGCCACCAGGGTAATGCAAATCAAAACCATAATGAAATACCACTTCACATCCACTAGATTGGCTATTAAGACAAATACCCAAAAAACAAAGAATAGGGGCACCTGGATGGCTCATCAGTTGGTTAAGCAGTCGACTCTTGATTTTGGCTCAGGTCATGATCTCTGGGTCCTAGGACTGAGCCCTTCATTGGGTTCTGCGCTCAGCAGGGAGTCTGCCTGAGTATTTCTCTCCCTCTCCCTCTGACTGCCACCCCCCACAAGCGCCCGCTCTCTCACTCTCTTGCTCTCAAATAAATAAATCTTAAAAAAGAAGTAATTATTAGCAACAATGTGAAGAAATGGAATCCTCCTATATTGCTGGTGGGAATATAAAATGGTGCAGACACTTTGAAAAACAATTTAGTGATTCCTCAAAAAGTTAAACATAACATTACCATATGACCCAGCAATTCTATTCCTAAGTAAGGAATGTGATTGTGGCCAGGTACTCAAATACTTGTATATCACTGCTCACAAAAGCCTTAATCATAATAGCCGAGAGTCAGAAACAACCTGAAGGTCCACCAACAAACAAAACCAGCTGAGGGGAGTGGGAGGTACAGGCTTTCAGTTATGAAATGAGTAAGTCTCAGGGATGAAAGGTACAGCTTAGGGAACATAGTAAATGGTACTGTAGGACCGTTGTATGGTGAGCACAGCATTACACGTTGAGTTGTCCATGTTGTACACCTGAAACTAATGTTAACATAGTGTGTCAACTACACTTCAATCAAAAAATAAAAATAAAAAATAGAAAACAAGGACAACTATAAGCAAAAATATCAACATGTATTTAGAGATAATTCTAGGTGAGAGAATATGAATACTTCCTTTTTTGATTTTTTTTTCATTTCCAAGAACAAAAATATTGAAGCATTTATATACTATAGTATCTTTACAGCTTACATACATATACTCACACAATGATATAGTTGTATTAGGATCATGCAACTGTGGCTTTTTAAAAACTATTTCAATTTTTTCTGTCCCAGTATTGTCAGTAAATATTTATCTAACATTACTACTTTTCCAATAATAGAGGAAATGTCAGTAAGTGTATGTGAAAACTAATATTAAAAGATAAAATGCTCAAATACAGTATAGAAAGATTTTAAAATTTAATATATCTCACTAAATCACACAATCTAACTGACATTATTTTTTGGTGCAAACTCATTGCCTTTTTGAACCTTGTCCTGGGGGCAGTATAAATCTACGTTTCTATTTATTTCAGAAATAGAAAATCTTTCCATAAAATTTATGGAAAGCAGACACACAAACACCTGAAGCATTAGATACAAAGCTAAGCCTAGGAAAAAGGACAAATTAACCCAACCATGCATGTAAATGACTGCTCCCTTCATCACTTAAGCTCCTTAAGTGCACAGCTGGAAAACATGAGTAAAGCTTTCAGAAATCATACATGAAATGATTGCTATCCTCTGAGGTTTGTTCAAAGTAGTTCTGAGTCATGTAATTTAAATGCATAAATTCATTACAAATATCTACAATGACAGTGAAGGGTTGAATTCACTTTATAACCCAAGGTAAGTTTAAAGGTTTATAACGGAATAAAGAAGATATTATATTAAGCTGATTCCCTAGAGAATCTAGAGCAGGTTTTAACTAGGAATCATATTTATTTAAAAGACAGCATCACACTATAAAACATGAAAGCCTTTAGTTACAGGACTGTATCTTAGTAGACATGACTGGTTGTCTATACCATAGTCATTCCCCTTCTTCCCCCTTCCCAGTAGTGCTCTCTCATTTTCTGTATCTCCAACAGAGGGATAACCCACCCCTAGTTATGTTAGGCCCATCATCACATTCTATATCCCTGGCCACAATCACTGCTTAAATGGTCCCAAAAAGGCAACACCCAGGACTCTTCCTTGGAACGTTGCATGAATTGCTACTGGTAGGCAGCCAACCTAGGACCAAAGAGGAACCAGCATTTAGCTGAAATTCAAATCACAAAGATAGAAGAGTTCAAGAAATTAGGTCCTTTGGATGGTATCATTGAGCTGTTGGATCAAGCAACTCTACATTAAAGCCTACCCTATTTCTAGACTTCTAATTTCATAAGCCAGGGTGTACTGAGGTTTAAGTTATGTGCAAAATAAAGAGTCCTGACTGATACTGAGTTTAACCTCAAACAGTCTACTCAGAGGGGGAAAAAAAAGGAAATCCACAACTCATATCTTATTGACACAGTACTTAATGTTGATGAGGGGTCCAGAATATGCCATAGTGGCATAAACATTATTCCAAGATGAAAGCATCCGAGAATAGACTTTGTTTCTGAACCCTCTTATCTCCCTAAAAGCAGAGCTTCCCAAAAGAACTCAGTTGTTGTAAATCCGCTCCCAGAAGTTTCACAACCAAGGAAGTCAAAATTATCATATCTTCCATCTATTCTCCAAAGGGCTCATAAATCACTCCTAAAAGTCATTTGTCTTCCCCTAAGTGCCCCTTTTCCCTCTCTATTCCCCAACCAACAGTATATAAGCCCCAAATTCTAACAGCCTCCTTGACTCACACTTCTCTGTGAACTCAAAAATCTGTTCTCTTGCTAATCTGTTTATCAGTTTAATTAGCAGACCTCCAAACAATGAACAGAAGAGAACAGAAAAAAAAGTTTTTTCTCCCCTACAAAGTTAACTACTTAATGTTCTACTTTCAGATTAAGAAATCAAGGTTTGCTATAATCTTAAATGACAGCAATGAAATTAGGACAAATGACCTCTTATTTTCCAGCCTATATCCATATAATTGCACTGCTTGCCTTCCTAAAATCCACTCTTCCCAGACACAAAATCTTACAACACTCTAATCCCATAGCATTATTCGAGAATTAACACTATTTCAAAGTCACAGTATAGTCTAGTTTAACAGATATGTGTCAAGTATTTTAGATCAAAGTAAAAAATCTTAACCCACAATAAGGAAGAGAGTATAATGGAGCTGGAGGAAGCCAACCAGGTTGCCAACATTGTCCATCTGAAGAGGGAAGAATGGTCACTTTTGCCTCTATACTTCTTTGTATCATTTTGTTTCACTTGTTCTAATAGTATGTGTTACCTTCATAAGTAGAAAAGCTTCAAATAAAGAAAACACTTTAAAAATTTACATTCTGGTATTTTGGTCCATCATCATTTTGGCTTATTTGCTGCCAGTAGGTATGTATCCCAAGGGCTGGATCTATGTGGTCAAAATACTGCATGACAGGAGCGATGGAAGGCCAGAAGGTAGGGAGGAGTAAATCAAAAGGCATAATATGAAACAAAAGTATCCAACACTTTATCATCCTGCTGCTTTTTGTAATTATCATAGTAATGGCTAATAATCTTGTATATAATGCAAACAAAATGCTTACTGCAGGAGATAGCTTTTACTGTCCAAGAGTGGAAGAGGGAGAAGAGAGGTCCTATTAGGCAGGGCCTCCACATCTATTGGGCAGGCTGTGAATGTGATGACCCAGATAAAAAGGCAGCTGCATGGGCTCTTCAATAGAAGATCTGTATACTGACAGAGGGGCTACAAATTTTAAGAAACTCTTAAACACTCCCAATTTATACACACCAACTTCTGGCCAGATAATGCCCAGTGACTGCCCAAGAGCACAGCGCTTGCAGCAGGCTGCATACTGGTGAAAAGAAATCACATGCTCATTCTCACTTTGAAATATGATTGCATTCCTAATTTATTAGGAGTAATTTATTTTATTAGCAAGTAGTTCTCAAAGTGTGGTCCACAGACAAGCAGCATCATTTGCGTACATGTGAGAAATGCAAATTTTCTAGCCCCACCCCAGACTGAAAGATTCTCATTCTGGGGAGGGAGCCCAGCAATCTGTTTCAGCAAGCCCACCAGGTGGTTCTGATACATGCTTACGTTTGAGACCCACAATATTAAAAGCATGGCAACTTTTAGAATAAAGTTCGCCACAAAGGGCGAAATCAACTGCAGCATTTCAGCAAAGCTAAGCTGCACAGATAATGAAACGTTCTGATTCTTGCCTTCCCACCTCCCTATTTTAGTCAGAGCTTTTATTAACCACCAAGAACTACACCTTTACATGCTTTCATTTATTTATTTATTTAATTTATTTATTTATTTTGACAGAGAGAGAGATAGCGAGAGCAGGAACACAAGCAGGGGGAGTGGGAGAGGGAGAAGCAGGCTTCCTGCTGAGCAGGGAACCCAATGTGGGACTCGATCCCAGGACCCTGGGATCATGACCTGAGTCGAAGGCAGACGCTTAACGACTGAGCCACCCAGGCGCCCCTACATGCTTTCATTTAAAGATGTTTACAGGGGCGCCTGGGTGGCTCAGTCAGTTAAGCATCTGACTCTTGGTTTCAGCTCAGGTCATGATCTCAGGGTCCTCAGTGAGGAGTGTGCTTGTCCCCCCCCCATAAATAAATAAAAACTTTAAAAAATAAATAAAGACCATTTACAAATATCCAGCTCTGCCCCATCACAGGAAAGGCCACATCCCCAGCTCCTGGTAGCAGAGGCGGTTTCAGCATGTCTGTGAGCAGTATTTCTGCCCACCACTGATCTGAAAGTTGTACACCTAAAATCATTCCACTAAGAGCAACATTACAGAGGTCTCAATAGCTAAAATGCAAGTTTTCCCAAATGAGAGGCAAACAATGCAAGTTTTTTGGCTGCTTGGGCCTATCACTGACAAAACAGTACCAGGAAAGTAAAGCATCTATCCTATATATGCATATGCATGGATTTCTAAACCCAAAGAGCACAGAGTAAATGAAGTTTGACTGTTTTAAACCTCAGTTAACGATCCAGTAAAAACAAAATAAATCGACATCCCATAGGGCAAACATTAACCCAAATCCAGTTATTAAGAATGCAAAGAATCTAACAATTAGCAAGCCAAACTATTACTTTAATATGAATGATGTGAGAGCACTTATTCCCTGCATGATCATTTTTGACAGAAAATTTAGTGTAGAAAATTTTAAAGGTATTATTTTTAAAGTCATAAAATTGAAAATCCCTGCATTCAATGGCCCCATATTAAATTTGTTCTACAAACTTTTGACAGTGAATTTTACCATTTGATAAATTTGCTTTCAATTTCACTTTCATACAAGGATATTTTCAACTATTTCAGAAACTATTCCCTCTTTATATTTATATATAACTGCTTAATATTGTTATAAACCTGAGGACACAGATCACTTACACCCTAAATGCTCTTCTCAACTAACAAGAATTTGGAACTAAACAGTATTTAGAGTATGGTTAACTTTTTAGTTATATCAACAACTATTTAGGAGATACACACATATTCTATCCTCTTCCCCCAAACACTTTCCTACATGGAAAATAAACAAAGGAGAAGTTGCCTTCTCTTGTGTTCCAAATTTACCTTTATCTTCTCTTTTTCAGTGACTACAATTTTCCTTCTCTCTTGAAATTAAAACAAAATTCAGACTGCATATGTGAAATCTCTTACTTGTGAGATTTCCTTTAATCAGGCCAGTTATGCCCAACATTCATTTCCTGTTAATCTTTCTTCATCCACTAAAACAATTATTATTTTTAAGAAAACAACAAACTTGCCCCATCATTTAATCTTATGTCCACGATCTCAAAGGTGCCTCATAAAAATACCAAAATTAAATACGAAAAAAAGAAAATCTGAAGTTTTCTGACATGCATTTCAAAAATACTTCGTTGCTTAAATTCAAGAGTAGATTACATACCTGATCCATATCTAAAGTTGTTTCTATCATTTCCTGAAATTTGGAGAAATCAGAACGAAGATCAATAAAAGGAGTGACAAAAACTGCCAACAATAAACTCTGGTGTTTTCCTAAAAGAAAGCAAAAAATAATAAAATAAAATGGTCCTATTTTGAAAAGTGGAAGACCACACATCATAAAAATTCATCTGAGATAATAAACAGCATGTGATCCAAAAAGCACAAGTAGTGCAGCAGGTCTCCAAAGTTACTATTTACTCCATTTTTTTTTTTTTTTTTTTATTTGAGAGAGAGAATGAGAGACAGAGAGCATGAGAAGGAGGAAGGTCAGAGGGAGAAGCAGACTCCCTGCTGAGCAGGGAGCCCGATGCGGGACTCAATCCCGGGACTCCAGGATCATGACCTGAGCCGAAGGCAGTCGCTTAACCAACTGAGCCACCCAGGCACGCTACTCCCATATTTTAATTCAAATGTGTTTAGTATTTATTTTATAGGAAGGGAGATCATCTGGCACTCAGAGCTTTCTAATAAAACACTGCCTCCCTACCTGTCTGTAATCTCCTTCATAAAGAACACTAGAGATGCAGAAACATGAAATTAATTACAACTAAATGAACTGTATTTCTTCACAGATTTAATAACCCGAAGTCCAAGTCATTAAAATAAAATGCCTCTAATTTACCTTATATCCCCAATTTCCATTAATAATACAGTGTTCCAATTAACAGAGGTTAAATCAAGCCAAGTATTTACACTGGCACTTTACTTGATGCTATTTAAGAGCACATGCTAGGGAATTGTATGAGGAGTAAGTGAAGCAGCAGAGCCTATAGTGTGAAAGGCATGAGTACAGACCTGGGTGCCAACCCCAACTCTGCTACCTACTGGCTCTGTGATCTGGAACATGTTACTCTGAGCCCCTTTCCCGGGTCAACAGGAGTAATGACAACAGCAACCCAGAAGAGGAATAAATGAGTTAACTTTACATAACACTTAACATAACATGCTTGACACTTAACAGGAGCTCAGCTACAGTTACCATGTATTGTTATTGGTTACACTGCAAGGATTTTTTTTTTTTTCTGATCTCCAATAAATTCTTTTACAAGTATTCTGCAAATGATCTCTAGCCTACTGCACTTTGTTCCAAAGCAATAGTTCCTAACCTTTTCTAGAAGTAGCAGTAGCTCTTAATTGAGAAAACGATGAAAAGCTACTATGAAGTCAGCAAAATTAAGAATTCACGTTTTATTAATCACAACAGCACCTACACATATTTAGAAAATAGTACATATGTGTGAAACATCATTTAGACAGTCTATAAACAACACTTTGACCACATAATGTCTGTTGTGCTTCAACACCTGGTTCTTTATTCTGAATTAGCTAGTTCATATGCTATTGGTAAACAGGAGAATAATGGAAGCAAGGCGCGGAGGGGGCACTGGTTCACAAATAATTTTTTCCTAGCCCATTAGTGTTCTGAAGCGATCAAGGGCAAGCTTTCACACAATTAAAGAGTAAACTTAGCAATATGTGAAGACCTCGGAGTAGTTGGCCTACTGGCCAGTGTACTTACCACTATGCTAAGACACAAAGAAAAGCAGAGTATAGATGAAAAGTACAAAACATTTGCTGGTGTTTAAAAGAATTTTTTTTTTTTTAAACTAAATTCTCTACCCTGGTTTGGATGTTTAACTTTTGTGAAACTGACCTTTATTAGAAGCAAACAGCCTTACAGGGCATCTCAAAGGAGGAACAAGAACCCTAGACTTTAAGGCTTCATGCAAAGAGTCACCTGATGCTCGTGCTGGGTACAAATGCAATGGACATGTATGTAGGCTACTGTTTCATTAAAGTTTGCTAATGCTTTTGCTATCATTTAAAAATTTTCACATACTTTGAGGTCTATCTTAACTCCATTTTTTCTGTTATGTTTTCTAGCACACGACACTGAAGAAAGTTAAGTTTGCTAAGAATAAACACATGGTATTATCACAGAAATACCTGTAAAACCTTCAGAACCTGTCATCCTCAACATGTCCTCGGGTCCCTCAAACACATAGGCCCACCTTGCTGCAGCTCTTCTCAGAGTCAATAGGCCCCTTCTGAGCTCACCTGCTCCCTATCCTGCAAACTTTCACTAACATCTTGAATTCTTTCCCCTACCTATAATTTGTACTGAGCCCCAGCTGTCAATTTCCAACTGGATTTTTTTTTCCCCCAAATGGTTATGGTTTTTTGAATTAAAAATAATAGCTTTACTGAGATATAATTCACATACCAAACAACTCTCCATCTTAAAGTGTAAAATCCAATGGTTTTTAGTTTATTCACAGATTTGTGTGACGACTACTATGATCCATTTTCGAACACTGTCACTGCTCTCAAAGAAAAAGGGAACCCTGTACCCATTAGCAGTAACTTACCATTACCCTCCAACCTCCGGCCACTCCTCCAAGCCCAGGCAACCTCTAATCCACTTCTGTATCTATAGATCTGCCTATTGTGCATATTTCACATAAATGGATCATATGATACTGTGACTGACCTTTTTCACTTAGCATAATGTTTTCAAGGTTCATCCATGGGGCACCATGCATCCGTACTTCATTTCTTTTTATTGACGGATATATCACATTATACAGATCTAGCACATTTTATTTATCCATTCATCAAGTGATGGACACCAATTGGTTTTTTATAAACTCCATTTTTCACTAGTTATCACAGCCTAAAAGGCCGTACACAATCTATTTAGGGTCTTCACGCAAGGACTACAGACCCTTAAATTCAAAGTACTACATAAACATAGAAAAAAATTCCAAATTCATTTTCTCTAACATCTAACTACAATCTGACACCTCCTTCCATTATTAATGTGTGCAATACACCACAGTAGTATTCCCAGGACCTATGTCTTTGTCATCAATCAAAATTCCAGATATATTTTCATATCATATTACAGTTTTGGGAGATAATTTTAAGTATCATTTAAATTCATTATTAGTTCAAAACTTAAGACCTTAGTAGGGCTTCACTCAGATCATGTTATTTAATGCATTAGTAAAAAGGATTTATTTCGTTATCAAGTTTGTTTTATATTTTGATAAGTGTTTCAATATAATTGGTTTCTTCTGCAAGTCTGTATTACTTTATGCATTTAAAAACACTATTCTGAAGAGGGGTTCATAGACTTTATTTAGGGTCCACAGCACACAAAAAGTTAAAAACCTCAAATAAGCCTTACCTCTCTGGCCTCTACTCATAACATGGCCCTTATTCTCTATCTCTATGCTTGACCATTCTAGCCTTCCCTCGCTCCGTCAACAAGTTAAGCCTTAGGCACTTGCACTAGCTGGTCCCACTAGCCTCCCCCCAGATCTTAAACAGCTGGCTCCTTATCAATCAAGTTGTGGAACTCAGACAGCAATTCCAGAGAGACCATCCTTGACCAAAAGATTGAGTGTCTCCCTGGCCCCAGCCAAGTCACTCTATCATATCAATATGTTATACTTCCTTTACTGTACTTATTACTACTTGAAATTCTTGCTCACTGATGTTTATTGTCTGTCTCCCTCTATCCTTCCACTATTGCTGACCCTCCATAAGAACAGGGACATTAACTGTCACATGTACTGTTGTACCTCCTAGAACAATACCTGGAACAAATTAACTATCTGTTGAATGAATGACTTATTCAAGGAAGGAAGCAAGGGACTGGTGAAGCAATTACTGGTCATTAGTTCTGATACACATAACACTCATCTAGCAAGCATACCAAAGATGACACAAGGAAATAACTGTTAGCTTCCTAAGTGCACCAAAATATGAAATGTCCACGTAAATCAAATCATTAAATAATTTTTTTTTTTAAGATTTTATTTATTGGGGCGCCTGGGTGGCTCAGTCGTTAAGCGTCTGCCTTCGGCTCGGGTCATGGTCCCAGGATCCTGGGATCGAGCCCCACATTGGGCTCCCTGCTCTGCGGGAAGCCTGCTTCTCCCACTCCCACTCCCCGTGCTTGTGTTCTCTCTCTCGCTGTGTCTCTCTCTCGACCCGAGCCGAAGGCAGACGCTTAACGACTGAGCCACCCGGGCACCCCCATTAAATAATTTCTGTAGAAACTCCAATTCACTGCCAGCCACTAAAAGATTTATTTTAACTTCTTGAAGTTGCTGACAGCATACACAAAAATAAACTCGAAATGGATTAAAGCCCTAACTGTGAAACATGAAACCATAAAACTCCTAGAAGAAAACATTGGCAGTAATTTCTTTGACACTGGCTACAGCAACTGTTTTCTAGACATGTCTCCTAAGGCAAGGGAAGCAAAAGCAAAAGTTGACTGGGACTACACCAAAATAAAAAGCTTTTGCAGTGAAGGAAACCATCAACAAAACAAAATGGCAACCTACTAAATGGGAGAATATATTTGCAAATGATATACCCATTAAGGGGTTAATATCCAAAATATATAAAAAGAACTTCTACAACTCAAGACCAAAAAAACAATCCAATTAAAAATGGGCAGAGGACCTGAATAGATATTTTTCCAAAGAAGACATACAAATGACCAAGAGACACATGAAAAGATGCTCATTATCATTAATCGTCAGGGAAACACAAATCAAAACCACAACAGATATCACCTTATACCTATTGAATGGCTAGAATAAATAAGACAAGAAGTAACAAATGTTGGTGAGGATGTGGAGAAAAAGGAACCTTTATGCACTGTTGGTGGGAATGTAAACTGGTGTAGCCATTGTGGAAAACAGTATGGAGGCGCCTCAAAAAATTAAAATATAAATACTATATGATCCAGTAATTCCACTACTGGGTATTTTTTACCCAAAGAAAACAAAAACATTAATTTGAAAAGATACATGCACCCTCTGTTTACAGCATTATCTGCAATAGCCAAGATATGGAAGCAACCTAAGTGTCCACTGACAGCTGAATGAATAAAGATGATGTGGTACTGGGACGCCTGGGTGGCTCAGCCGGTTAAGCGTCTGCCTTTGATCCCAGGGTGCTGAGATCCAGCTCCACATTGGGCTCCTTGCTCAGCGGGGAGCCTGCTTCTCCCTCTGCCTGTCGTTCCCCCTGCTTGTGCTCTCTCACTCTCTGCCAAATAAATAAAATCTTAAAAAAGTTAAGAAAAAAAAAAGATGTGGTACGTATGTGTACACACACACACACACACACAGGATTATCACTCAGTCATTAAGAAAAAAGGATGAGATCCTGCCATTTGTGACAACATGGATGGATCTAGAGGATATTATGCTAAGTGAAACAAGTCAGACTGAAAAAAACAAATATATGATTTCACTTATATGTGGAATCTAAAAAACAAAACGAATAAACAAGCAAAAAGCAGAAACAGACCCATAAATACAGAGAACAAACTGGTGGTGCCCGGAGGGGTGGGAGTGGGGGGATGGGTAAAATGGGTGAAGGGGAATAGGAGATACAGGTGTCCAGTTATGGAATGAATAAATCACAGAGATGAAAGGTACAGCATAGGGAATGTAGGCAATGGTACCGTAATAGTGTTCAGGGTGACAGATGGTGGCTATACTCGTGGTGAGCACAGCATAACATACAGAGTTGCTGAGTTACTATGTTGTATACCTGAAACTCATATATCACTGTGTGTCAACTATACTCAAAAAATTTTTAAGTTTAAAAAAAAAGAAGAAAATGACTATGAGACTGTCTAATTAAGTTAAATGAGCAAGCAACACTAAAATCAAAACAAACTACAGGCTAGTTCTGGACAGCAGATAGAAGTGCCTCCTTACACATGCCCTACTGACACTAACCTCAGAGCCAAGGCCTGGCACTAGTCACAAGTCTGCTATACCAGACTTGTGTTCATATAGTCCATGACTGAGAACATCAATCTGAAGTCTAAATTAATTATAAAGCTGGCACTAACATTTTATTCTATTAAATATTTTGGTAAATGATAATAAAAAGACATGAGTTTCAATTAACAAAAATTTAAAGTTTATTCTATGCCTACATTTCCTTGACTAATTTTACATAAATTCTTTGTATTAATTTCAATCTCAAAGTTTTATTAAGCATAATTAAACTTTACCTGATCCCTTTAATGTATTTATGAAATGTATTTAAAAGTCCAGGTAAGTGAAAAAATGAGGACAAGATACTGCTAATCAAAGTTTAAGTGTTCACACAAATATGAGGCTGGAGCCAAAAATTCCCAAATTAAATGAAGAAGCCAACAGAAGTAGAAGTGCAGGTGAATCATGGTAAAATGGCTAAGTAATTAAATCACTCTGAATGATGACCCTGGGTGCAAGGTCATCTCTGCTCTTCCTTCCCTGCTGTCAGCCACTCCGCAGTATGGCCTCTCATCCTTCCTCATGGCCCCCACCTGCTTCCTTCACTCACCCTCTCTTGTCTGTTTCTCTAGCCACCGTCATCCCTCTTCTTAAGTACAACCACTTGTCTCGGTTCCCCCACTTGCTAGTAATACTTTCTCTGACACCACCCCTCATTTTCCTTTCTTACGACTGTCATTTTGACAAGAGTACTTTTCTCTTCTACAATGACTTTTTCTTCTGATTCCACTGATTATTTATAAGCATCATTTTACACCTGTGCTAGTAGTCCCTGGGAGATAACAGAAAACAGATCCGTCTCTGCCCCCAGTTCCTGGCACAGAGCTCCTATAAACGCTTGTAATTTCCTAAGTGTTAAGAGCACTAGGAGCATCTCTTGTTCTAAAAGGGTGATTCTAGGGGGTGCCTGCCTGGTGCCTAGATGAAGAGACACACGCTGTACCAGGCGTCCCTAAAGAAATTTTCTTATAAATCTTGTGACTGGAGGGGCGCCTGGGTGGCTCAGGCAGTTAAGCATCTGCCTTCAGCTCAGGTCACGATCTCAGGCTCCTGGGATGGAGCCCCACATTGGGCTCCCTGCTCAACAGGGAGCCTGCTTCTCCCCTTCCTTCTGCCTGCCGCTCCCCCTGCTTGTGCTGTGTGTCAAATGAATGGATAAAATCTTAAAAAAAAAAAAAAATCTTTTGACTAGAACTGGAAATGAGTACAACCTTCTTGGAAAAGTAATTTGTCAGTAAATAATTACTTGCTGTTAAAATGCAGACAAGGCCCCTCTGGTCCTACAGGTCAGAGAAAGCAATTAATGTGTTCTGAACTGAAGGAGAAGAAATGACATGATCAGATGAGCTAGGAAACATTACTATGAATTCACTGAGGAGGATGCACAGACCAGGGGAGGGAAAATAACAAATGTGAGGTTTTTAAGAAGAAATTAAACAGAAACATGAATAATTGGATATGGGAAGAGGGAAAAGTTATGTGCCTCAGTGTGATGGCTGTTAGAATAAAATTTACCAATAAAATAATCTAGATAGGGGCACCTGTGTGGCTCAGTCGTTAAGCGTCTGCCTTCGGCTCACGTCATGGTCCCAGGATCCTGGGATCGAGCCCCACATCAGGCTCCCTGCTCGGCAGGAAGCCTGCTTCTCCCTCTCCCACCCTCCCTGCTTGTGTTCCCTCTCTCGCTGTGTCTCTGTCAAATAAATAAACAAAATCTTAAAAAAAAAAAAAAGAAAAACTAGATATTTAGAGGAGTTGTTTTAAGCACTATCAGAAATTTGCCCTAAATGCACAATACCATTATTCTAGGTTTTGTCTCAACTTTTTAATTTTAAAAGCTACAAGGGGGCTCTACAACTGGGGACGCTTGCAGCTCTCAGCGCCGGGCCCAGCTTCCTTCAAAATGTCTAGTATTCACAAAATTCTCTACAAGTTCAGCTTGGAGGGTGATCACTCCATGCCCCCAAGTGCATATGGGTTGGTCAAAGCATACACCAATTTTGATGCTGAGCGTGATGCTCTGAACATTGAAACAGTCATCAAGACCAAAGATGTGGATGAGGTCACCAATGTCAACATTTTGACCAACCGCAGCAATGAACAGAGACAGGATGTTGCCTTTGCCTACCAGAGAAGGACCAAAAAGGAACTTGCATCAGCAATGAAGTCAGCCTTGCCTGGACACCTGGAGACCGTGATTTTGGGCCTATTGAAAACACCTCCTCAGTATGATGCTTCTGAGCTGAAAGCCTCCATGAAGGGGCTGGGGACTGATGAGGACTCCCTAACTGAGATCATCTGCTCAAGGACCAACCAAGAGCTTCAGGAAATTAAGAGAGTCTACAAAGAAATGTGTAAGACTCATCTGGAGAGGGACATCGTGTCTGACACATCTGGTGACTTCCTCAAGCTGATGGCTGCCCGCGAAAAGGGTAGAAGAGCAGAGGATGGCTCTGTCATTGATTATGAACTGATTGACCAAGATGCCTGGGATCTCTATGATGCTGGAGTGAAGAGGAAAGGAACTGATGTGCCCAAGTGGATCAACATCATGACTGAGTGGAGTATTTGATAGGTACAAGAGCTACAGCCTTTACGACATGCTGGAGAGCATCAAGGAGGTCAAAGGAGACCTGGAAAATGCTTTCCTGAACCTTGTCCCGTGCATTCAGAACAAGCCGCTGTATTTTGCTGACCGACTATATGACTCCATGAAAGGCAAGGGGACTCGCAATAAAGTCCTGATTAGAATCATGGTCTCTCTCAGTGAAGTGGACATGTTGAAAATTAGGTCTGAATTCAAGAGAGAGTACAAGTTCCTGTACTACTACATTCAGCAAGACACGAAGGTGGACTATCAGAAGTGCTGCGGTACCTGTGTGGTGGGGATGACTGAGGCCCACAACAGATGAGCATCCAGGAGTGGTGCTCCTTTGTTTCCAGCTAAATGTTCTAGAAAATAGCCCTGTGAGGATGACATTAGCATCGCCCTCCCCATCCATATTTCAGTTGCTTAAGCATTGCCACCTCTCGTGTCTAGTCTCTCCTTTTAGCCAAAGAAATGAACATTCCAAGGAGCTGGGAGTGAAATCTATGATGTGAAACACTTTTGCCTCTTGTGTACTGTGTCATAAACCGATGAATAAACTGAATTTTTACTTTAAAAAAAATTAAAAATGAAAAAAAGAAGCTACAAGGGATAAGGGAAGCCAAGTATATTTTTAAAATAACTACTTCTTAGAGGAGGAAGATGATTTAGAGTAAACCTTCCATTACTCAATGCAAGTCTGCTTTCTAAGCTGCTGCTGCCCTCTGCTGTCTCTGAACTTACTTTTATTTATTTTTTCCAGGAATAACGTTAATGTAACTTTAAACCTAGACTTAATCAAAAACCAAAAACACTGTAAGATAGGAGAACATAATCTGAAGCAATATACTAATACACACAAAAAAATTTTTTTTGAGCGAGTGCATATGGGCACAAGGAGGGGCAGAGGTAGAGGGAGAGGACAACCTCAAGGTGGCTCCACACTCAGCACATAGCTGGCTTCGAGCTCGATCTCACGACCCTGAGCTCATGACCTAAGCCAAAACCAAGAGTTGGACACCTAACCAGCTGAGCCACCCAGACATCCCTAGAAATAATTTTTTTATATCATGATTCTCCTTTTAAGGACAATTCATGGGCCCTGGGTGGCTCAGTCGGTTAAGCATCTGCCTTCAGCTCAGGTCATGATCTCAGGGTCCTGGGACTGAGCCCCACATCGGGCTCCTTGCTCAGTGGGGAGTCTGCTTCTTCTTCTCCCTCTGCCCCTTCCCCCTGCTCATGCTTTCCTCTCTCTCTCGCTCACCCTCTCTTAATTAAATAAATAAGTAAAAAAATCTTTAAGGACAGTGCATTTGGTTTATTTTCCTCGTAAGTTAGCCTCAGTTTTGGCTTTCTCCATGAAATCAATAGGCTAAAGAGCTATGCTGAACTCAGCAAAATGCCATGGTTTTTTTGTTTTCTTTTAATGATTTTGTTTGTAAGCAATCTCTGCACCCAACATGGGGCTCAAACTCACAACCCCGAGATCAAGAGTCGCATGCTCCACTGACTGAGCCAGCCAGGAGCCTCCATTCTGTTGTTTTTTAAGACAAAATTCAGAACAGTTAGGTTCCTAATGACTAGGACACACCTGGACTCTTCAGTGTTTCTTTTTTCTTTTTTAAGATTTTAATTTATTTATTTGAGAGAGAGAGAAAGGGTGAGCGAGAGAGACTGCACAAGCAGGGGAGGCACAGAAGGAGAGGGAGAAGCAGGCTCCCCGCTGAGCAGGGAGCCAGATGTAGGGCTTGATTCCAGGACCCTGGGATCACGACTTGAGCCAAAGGCAGACGCTTAACTGACTGAGCCACCCATGTACCTCTACCAAAGTTTCTTACAGAAAGAAAAGAACATAGCTCTTAGCACCACAACACCTGGAACAGTCTTCCTCCTCTAACATTCTCTAGGCTGGGTGACTTCAAACACCGTAGGGCAAACATCAGTTGCCAAACTGATAATGTGAAGCTTTTGATTTAGATAATGTTATGTTCTCTCACAGGTGTATATAACTTAAGCATAACCCCCCAAAACACCATAAGATAGGAGAAATTAATGACCTGTTGCAAAACTCTTGAGTACACTGAGCCACACATATGCAGGAGGAAGAGAACCAAGCTACTCTTAAGCCCAATTCCTAACTTCTGTGCTTATTCCAGGGAATGAGAAAGATTCCCCAAAGAATGTGTACAATAGTATTTTTTTACCTCTTCTCTTTGGGGGAGGGGGGTTTTACATATGCTTTTGAATATCTGATGAAAGTTACAGACCTTTTCCCAGAAAAAATACACATAAACAGAATCTTGTATAAAATGTCAAGACCCTTCTAAGAACTCATTCAAAAATCCCAGCTTTGGGGCGCCTGGGTGGCTTAGTCAGTTAAGTGTCTGCCTTTGGCTCAGGTCATGATCTCCTGGGATCGAGCCCCACATCGGGCTCTCCACTCAGTGGCAAGTCTGCTTCTCCCTCTCTCTCTCTGTGATCTCTCTTGCTTTCGCTCTCTAAATAAATATCTTTTTATTTATTTGACAGAAAGACAGCAGGAGAGCACAAGAGGGGGAGCGGCAGACAGAGAGGGAGAAGCAGGCTCCCTGCTGAGCAGGAAACCTGATGCAGGGCTTGATCCCAAGACCCTGGGATCATGACCTGAGCCGAAGCAGTCGCTTAACCAACTAAGCCACCCAGGTGCCCCAATAAATAAAATCTTAAAAAAAAATTCTAGCTTTAAGTTACTGGTTCTGAATGAAAAAAGGGCCAAACAGAACCGGGGTGGAGGACTCTTAAGGGGAAAGCAAACTATAAAAGGATCCAGCAATTCTACTTCTGGGTATATACCTAAAAGAAAGAAAATCACTATCTCAAAGAGATACCCGCACTCCCTTGTTCACTGCAGTATATTTACAACTGCCAAGATATGGAAACAATCTAAGCGTTCATCGATAAATGGATAAAGAAAATGTAGTGTATATATACAATGGAATATTACTCAGCCATAAAAAAGAAGGAAATCCTTCCATTTGTGACAACATGGTGGACCCTGAGGGTATTATGCTAAGTGAATTAAGTCAGGCAGAGAAAGGCACTTATGATCTCGCTCAAATGTGGAATCTAATAAAATTAATCTCGCAGAAATAGAAAAGAATGGTGTTTGCCAGCAGTGGGGTGAGGGGAAATGGGAGGAAGGTGGTCAAAAGGTATAAACTTCCAGTTGTAAGATTTAAGTTCTGAGGATGTAATGTATAGCACGGTGACTTAGAGTCAAAAATACTGTATTGTGTATTTGAAAGCTGCTAAGAGATTAGATCTTTAAAGTTCTCAACACAAGAATAAAAGCTCTGTGAGGTGACAGATGTTAACTGAGCTCATTGTAATTATTTCACAATACATACATATTTCAAATCATGGTGCACACCTAAACCTATACTATGTTAAATGTTAGTTATAGCTCAATAAAACTGGAAGGGAAAAAACCGTCAAACTCAGCAGTGAAAGCTGGTAAGATAATGACTAGACCGTGTTTGCTGGATTTAGCAACAACAAGTAACTTAGCAAATGCCATTTCAGTACTGTGGTCAGGGGTGGAAGGCAATTGAGCAAATGGAAGGTGGAAATGTAGGCTTTCTAAAACCTCGGCTGGGAACAGAAAGTGAAAAAGAGATGTAGGTACTAGAGGACACAGGAACAAGGATGCTTTTTTCTTCCTATGGGAAAGAAGAGATCTAGGAGAGAAAAGGTTCAAAACAGCGGATATAAGTGGCTAAGAGTGAATTAATTATTTAGAATCCTATCTCCGTGATAATCTGATATTATAGCCCTGCTACTGGTTAATCTCCTCGTGCTCCCAATTAATCCTGCTGAAATGGAGCCATAGGATATGGAATCAGAAAAGCACAGCAGTAAAAGATCTTCCTTTACTGGATGAGGAAATTGAAGCACAGGGACGGTAAATGGCAGCGTAAGCTACACTAGAGAAATGTGGGCACGGGGAAGATTTAAGACCCATTCTCTTTAATTCCACTTTGGTGGAACAAAATGCAAGGGCTTTTAACTGTCATCAGTCTAGGGGCGCCTGGGTGGCTCAGATGGTTAAGCGTCTGCCTTCGGCTCAGGTCATGATCCCAGGGTCCTGGGATTGAGCCCCACATCAGGCTCCCTGCTTGGCAGGGAGCCTGCTTCTCCCTCACCCTCCTACTGTTCCCCCAGCTTGTGCTCTCTTGCTCTGTCAAATAAATAAATAAAATCTTAAAAAAAAAAAAAAAAGACTTTCTTTAAAAAAAAAAAGTGTCATCAGTCTAAAGAGGAGCCTTGGCTAGAATGGGAATACTCTTTATACAGTGGTACTTTAAGATAAGTGCTTAAGATATCTTCCACACGTGGTGACATAATTAAGGGAAAAGGTTACCATAAAATTAAAATTAAAGCTATGCTTATTTTGGGGCTCCTGGGTGGCTCAGTCGGTTAAGTGTCTGCCTTCAGCTCAGGTCATGGTCCCAGGGTCCTGGGATCAAGCCCCACATCGAGCTCCCTGCTCGGCGGGAAGCCTGCTTCTCCCTCTCCCACTCCCCCAGCTTGTGTTCCCTCTCTCGCTCTGTTGTCTCTGTCAAATAAATAAATAAAATCTTAAAAAAAAATCTATGCTTATTTTTTATCTTGTCAGTATAGAGTTGAGTTTAAGTCTGCAGAAAAAGCTTTCTCATAATACTGAAAGGTTTAACAGTTCTAAGGGATGGTGATTTTTAACTCTGAAACTTAAAATGCTTTACATATTACGTATATAACTTCATAAGTTTCTACAACAAATAATTTAGTACTTACGTTCACTTAAAAACTACACTTGTAAGGGCAAACTGATTTTATCCACCAATACTGTAATGATTAATATGTGACTTTGCACACTTTATTCTGGTAACTTCATTCTGATGTCAACTGTTACAGATCATCAAGACCTTTTGTCTTGGGGCGCCTGGGTGGCTAGCCTGGTTAAGCAGCTGCCTTTGGCTTGGGTCGTGATCTGAGTCCTGGGATCAAGCCCCACAGGGAGCCTGCTTCTCCCTCTCCTCCCCACTTGTGCTCTCTGTCACTTTCTCGCTCTCTCAAATCTTTAAAAAAAAAGACCCTTTGTCTTAACTTTCTTTTATAGGTGTGCTGGAAAGGTTCACTCCAGCAGGCCTGGAATTAGGCAATGATCCCTGGCCAAGGCATGTTTTTTTGTAATCATGGATCTGAGGATAATCAGGGTGGTTTGTTCAGCTTGTCAGCACTGTTTGTGATTGGTGATTTGCACCTGGTTTCAGCGAGGCCTTCCAGTGCCAGAGGGTTCTCCTCTAGAGGCTGGTTACAGAACAGGAATATGCCCACAAGACCAGCAAAACTTAAGAAAGTCCAGCAAGACTCCATTTTAAGCTCCCTAGTTCCAAGGTGTTCTGCACACATTGGTGGTCCCTGATGTGAGAGAAAGTGCACCTCACCAAGGACCTTTCAAAAAGAAGGACAAGGGGCACCTGGATGGCTCAGTGGGGTTAAACATCTGCCTTCAGCTCAGGTCATGATCTCAGGGTCCTGGGATCGGGTCCCGCATGGGGCTTCCTGCTTGGCAGGGAGTCTGCTTCTCCCTCTCCCTCTGCCCCCCACCCAGCTTGTGCTCTTTTGCTCGCTCTCTCTCAAATAAATAAAATCTTAAAAAAAAAAAGGAAGGACAATAGGAGCCTGCACCTGACCTCCCTGGGCCCCTGCCGTGAGACTGGCTGTGACGCATTATCCTTCCCCTGGTGCTACTCCTAGACTGTACCCTTTTCCTTTAATAAACTATAGATTTGAAAGCAATGTCATTTGGGGTCCTGTGAGTCTTTAACAATTGAACTCTGGTCAACTGCCACTGCTAGTGCAATAAATCCAGTTACCCTAAATTTCACTTCTAAAAAGCAAAAATGTGGGGCGCCTGGGTGGCTCAGTTGGTTGTTAAGTGTCTGCCTTCAGCTCAGGTCATAATCCCAGGGTCGTGGGATCAAGCCCCACGTTGGGCTCCCTGCTCAGCAGGTAGCCTGCTTCTCCCCCTGCTCATGAGCGCGTGTGCTCGCTCTGTTGAATGAATGAATGAATGAATGCATGCATGCATGAATGAATGAATGAATGCATGCATGCATGAATGAATGAATCTTAAAAATAAATAAAATAAAATAATAAAAAAATAAAAAGCAAAAATTCTAAGTTGTCTAATGATTCCTGACTTCTGCAACGTAGCTATAGGTCAATACTAACCTGTTATTAGAAAAACTTAAGAGTTACCAAACCCAACTTTATAAGGACAGCACATGTGCTAAGTATATTGAAGAGTAAAGGAAAACAAAAACAAAATCATTGTTACCTTCATATTTTTCCAGAGCCCGAATAACATTAGGAAGTTGATTTATACCCTGATAGAGTCGGTAACAATCTTGTAAGTTTGCTGCTTGTCTCTGAAATTTCTTGGCAAGTCGGTTAAGATCTGGGAATCGACGAAGTAAATCTTCTTGTAAACTCTGCCTCAATTCTGCATCTTCTACAAAAGCTTCCACTAAATTCAGTCTGAAATAAATTGCACTGGTATTAATCTTAAATATTTTGGTATAAAATTAAAATCTGTCTACTAGGTACATAAGAATCAACTAAATGAACTCAAAAATTCTATGCAGGAAGCTTGACTCTACCCTTAAATGTCAGCCTCTTAGGAGAGGATGGAAAGCTCCATGATACTGTGATGTAAGCACTTTCTGATTAGTTAATAACCAAACTAACGTTTAGTTAAGTAGTATCAGAAGATACTAATATATACCCAATTTCATTTGCCTTTCATCAAATTGCCTTTTCTTAAATAGAAGAATTTCATTATTGGGACACTGCTGTTACTGACACATTAGTGCACATGTAAACAATGATCTTCAATAAAACCATTACAATTCAAGAATGTTGCCAAATCCAATACTTATTCTATCAGAAGTTCTTATAAATTTTCAGAATGCATTCTAAAATTACCTTAGGACAGTACAAAGCCAAAAATTTCTAATTAAAATACTGAAGGGTGCCTGGGTGGCTCAGATGGTTAAGCGTCTGCCTTCGGCTCAGGTCATGATTCCAGGGTCGTGGGATCGAGTCCCACATCGGGCTTTCCGCTCAGCGGGGAGCCTGCTTCTCCCTCTGCCTCTCTCTCTCTGTCTCTTAAGAATGAATAAATGAAATCTTTAAAAAAAAAAAACAACTGAAATAAGTTTATTGCTTCCCCTAAATCAATATATAAAATCTTGGCCTGTTCGAAGAACTGTAAAACATGCAGCTCATATTGCTTTTGCAATTTACTGGAATCCATAGCTTTCCATTTCCTTCCTTGTAACTCACCGCAAGAAATGTTTTGGGGGGAGGGGAAGGGAAAAAAAGAAATGTTTTTACATCCTGACCCAGCACATGCATGCACAAATATTGTAGGAGGCATCATATGCCACCTCAAAACGTGCCACTTTAGAGTCCTTAAGGACTATTTTGAGCTGACAACAATTAAGAAGCAAAAAGAAAAGCCCTCTGCCTTCTCCCTATTTGCCCAAAAGCAGGACATAAATTTAGATGTCCTCTCCCTTCTCTCCTTACCAGAAAGGACAAAAGTTAACCAAAACACTAGACCCTTATCAGCCTGGAAATGGTACCAGAGGAATCTACATAACAAATTTTAGCCTTTATCTACCATTAGCTTCCCATAATTTGCAGCCCTAGGAACTCAAAATCCTTCTCCCTTGTCTCTTCTCCGAAAATTTATTGTTCCTTTGCTAAGATGCTATATATGCCCAAGTTCTCATCAACCCTGGAGTTACTCATCTGAGTGCTCCAGTGTAAAAGCATAAACTTGTTTTTCTCTTGTTAATCTGTCTTTTGTAAGTCTAATTTATAGGGCCTCAGCCAAGGAACCTACAAGGGTAGTAGAAAAAAAGAAATTTTCCTTCCCTACAATATATAATTAAAATAGGCTACACAAACAATACTTACTACTCTTACTATATGTAATGTACTGTTATTTTTCTTTCATATTTAACTCATCCAAAAATGCTAGTTTTCACCCACTACACTAATTTCGTAACTCACTACTGGGTCACAACTTGCAATGTGAAAAGCTGTATTATAGATCCTACTGCAGTAACATATATATAGATGAAAGGTAAATTTTAGTAATCAAAGGTAGGGTGGGGGCGCCTGGTTGGCTGCCTCAGTTGGTAGAGCATGCAACTCTTATTAATCTTGGGGTCGTGAGTTCGAGCCACACATTAGGTGAGGAGCCTACTTTAAAAAAAAGTGGGGGGGGGGGCAAGGAAAATCACCACAGGCATAGCAAATGGTCCTAGGTTCAGAAGGCTATGAATGAGCAACCATTTCCTTGTATTTGTAAATTAGAAGAGCAGTAAATTAACCCTTGAATTACACAAGGACAGAGAAAGGAAACAAATCAGCTTTCTAAGTTTCTTAACTATTCACTGATCTCTCCAACAGCATTTATAATTACTCCATCATCAAAATGTTCATCCAGCATATTATATGAGGGGAAAATTATGCTGCCCCCTAAGCAAGATTTCTGAACCTTGACAATACTGACATTTAGGCTAGACAATTCCTTGTCATGAGAGGCTCTTCTGAGCTCTTTAACAACTTCTCTGAGTTCTACACTTGACACTCTGGTGACAACCCAAAATGTCTCCAGGCACTGCTATACGTCCCCTTGCCTCAGGTTGAGAACCACCAGCTTAAAGAAACTTGAATCACTTTTTAAAAGATGAAAAGGGAAAAATAACTAAAATCCTATAGAAATGTCAAGGTAATATCTAGGCAGCTGACAGCAGATACACACTATGGCAAATGCCAAATTAGTGGGGGGGGGGGGGGGGCCCTGCTACCAAGCTGGTATTATACTGTGTACCAGTCCCTGTGGCTATAAACAAACTTCTAGAACACTTCAGGCACTTACTGCTACAGAAAAGACTTCTACGGCTTGTAGTCTATATTTAAAAGATGAAACAGAACTTGAGTAGACATATGCAGTCAAGTCCCATAATCCAATAAAGCAAATTTGGGCCTTCCTACCTAAACCTCTGGCTCTAACTGGGCACCTATCTAAGTTCGGTTCAAGATCACCAGCATGGAAGTCACTTGGAGGCGGATAGTACAATATTCCTGGGGGTGAAATTTCTATGCGCTTCTCATGGACCAACAGTTTGATAAAGTCTGAAACCTAACAATCACAAGAAATCCCTGAGTTCCCACAATAAAGTGGGGAAAGTGACATAAAGGGGTGAGGAAAGGATGAAAGAAACCTGATGCTTGGCT
Source organism: Mirounga angustirostris (assembly GCF_029215605.1). NCBI lineage: Eukaryota > Metazoa > Chordata > Mammalia > Carnivora > Phocidae > Mirounga > Mirounga angustirostris. The sequence continues at coordinate 71,788,481 of NW_026991718.1, forward strand.
GACCGACCCCTGATCTTTCTTTTTCTCTTCTTTTCCTAAGACTCCCGTATCCTTAGGCCACTCTTAGGTAATTGACGAATCTACAGAGAAGATATTTCTGATCAAGAATCTTCCAGGGGTAGGGCGCCTGGGTGGTTCAGTCAGTTAAATGTCTCCTTTGGCTCAGGTCATGATCTCAGGGTCCTGGGATAGAGCTCCACATCGGGCTCCCCACTCGGAGGAAGCCTGCTTCTCCCTCTCCCTCTGCCTGCCGCTCCCCCTGCTTGTGCTGTCAATTAATAAAATCTTAAAAAAAAAAAAGAATATTCCAGGGGTGCCTGGGTGGCTTAGTTGGTTGTGTCCGACTCTTGGTTTCGGTTCAGGTCACGATCTCAGGGTGGTGGGATTGAGCCCTGCGTGGGGTTCCATGCTCAGCAGAGTCTCCTGGAGATTCGCTCTCTCCCTCTGCCCCCTCCCTGTTTGTGCATGCTCTAATAAATAAATCTTTAAAAAAAAAAAAAAATCTTCTTAAAAAACAAAAGATCTTCTTTAAAAAAAAAAAAATGCGGGTGCCTGGGTGGCTCAGTTGGTTAAGCGACTGCCTTCGGCTCAGGTCATGATCCCGGAGTCCTGGGATCGAGTCCCGCATCAGGCTCCCTGCTCGGCAGGGAGTCTGCTTCTCCCTCTGACCCTCCTCCCTCTCATGCTCTCTGTATCTCATTCTCTCTGTCTCAAATAAATAAATAAAATCTTTAAAAAAAAAAAAAATGCTTCTTCCCTATTCCAACTATTTTATCACTGTTTCCTCTCAAATTGATCAGGGAATAGGTCCTAAGTCATCAACACCACCTTTCGGCCCTATAACCCGCCCAAATGACCAAGACAAATGTAGAGGGGCACCCACTATGTTCTCTAGGTCTTCCAGAAAACAGAGTTGGTCCTTTGGCCATGCACATCTTTTGGCCATGCACATCCTTGTAGACATGCACATCTACAAGCAAGATGATGATGACACTGTATAGACAACAGGGGAATGGCACTAATCAAAAAGTAACACCCCACGAACGTTACCATGGCAAAACTCGAAGAGTCTACACAGTGTTATCCAGCATGCTGATAACTAAGGGCAAGATTCTTGCCAAGAGAATTAGTGTATATACTGAGCATATTAAGCATTCAGCTTCTCGAACCTGTGAAGGAAAATGATCAGAGAAAACGGAAGCCAGGAGAAAGATACCTGGGTCCAAGTGAAGCACCAGGCTGCTCCATGCGGAGAAGCACACTTTTTAAGAACTAACAGAAAAGAGCCTGAGCTGCTGGAAACCCATTCCCCATGAATTCATGGCATGATAGACATTAAAAAAAAAAAAAAAAAAAGACCTCTGGAATGTAGAAATGTTTCTCTTAGTTGAGTAGAAGTGTGATGTCCCCTCCCCCAAAGAAATACTTAAAGCAAACTTTGTGTCCTTAAAAAATAATCAACACCATTCAAGAGCATAAAGTTCCAGTAGGACTCTAAGAAGACAGCAAGGGAATAAAACAGCTTCTAAAACATATAGTACAAGGCACTTTACACAGCCGCCTCAATCTTTGCTCCAGGTATCATTAAAAGCTCAATAAATTGCTAGTTTCACAGTCTGTTCAGTATGCCATTTCAGAAATAATTACAGTATCAGTTTATGTACCGGCTAACAAGTTTTTTAAAAGGATTGCTCTGCTGTTTCTATGACAATGCCACTCTTAAATCACAATTTGAGAAGCTCCAAAGTCACTGTCGGCATAACACAGTATACCTGTCAATCCTACACAGTAAAATTACTCAGCTGTACACAATTTGACACAGCAATTTGCAAACTGACTAGAATAAAAGAGAATTTTTTAGGGTCAGTTCATCTCTAAAATTGGAACAGAATAAATCATAAATTAATCATGAAATGTTTGGTATCCTAAAAAAGCCACATTCTGTCCTTTCTTTAAAACTAGCATTTCTGGGGATGCCTGGGTGGCTCAGTCAGTTAAGCATCTGACTCTTGGTTTCAGCTCAGGTCATGATCTCACGGGTTCCTGTAGGGCTCTGTGCTCAGCATGGAGTCTGCATGAAACAGGATTCTCTCCCTCTGCCCCACCCCTGACTCGCGTCCCGCTCTCTCAAATAACTCTTAAATTTTTTTTTAAAAAACTAGCATTTCAGATCTCTGATTGTAAGAACAGCTGACTGGCATTTCACGACAGCATATTTATATGGCTGAGAACAAATTTGGTCCCTAAAAAACTGCAATCATAAATTTCTGAGTCTTTTCTTTACCTGTTCTCGCATGATTAAATGGTCAGAACCACTCACCTGATGTGTATTCTGCTAGGCCTGAGAAGATTAAAAAAGGAAAAGTATGACAAGATATAAAGAGAGGAACATGCTTTTAAGGAATATTCAATCTAGTGGAGAAGGACATGCTCCATCTTACAGTTAGTGCTGAGTAACAAGTGAGATAAAAAATGTAATGAAATGTGATATGGACAAGAAAACTTCACTTTGGGGCATTTCATTTGCCTGTATTTTGAACAGTTGGTATTTATAGAAATAGGACTTGGGGGAGACTACTTGGGATGGGAGGCCAAGCAGAGACTTGATGGGAGAAAAGTAAGAGGATACAATGGAAAACTGAAGCAGAGAAAGAACAGGAAAAAACTACGTCCAAAGGTAAAAATGAAAAGGTTAGCTTTGGAGAGGAAAAAGCCAGGGAGTAAGAGCCAGGGAGTAAGACTGAAAATACAGATACATTTTGAGACTATAAGGATTAAGAAGGAGATGATCTGCTTAGAGGCAGGAGGCAGCTGAAGACTTTCAAGAAAAGTGGAAAAATTTTGGATTGGTCACTGTAATTTGTCACGTAATAAAAGTTAAGAGGAGACACACTCCAGGCCTGGACTATTAACTAAAGACATCTTTGCACAGAAGGATAATATAACCTGGAGAGACGTACGTCTAGGGGCCGTCGGAGTACACCACTGCCTCAAAAAGCAGGATATACTATCACAGAAGCTCCCCCACTATTTATCTATTTATCTAAATTTACAGGAGCCATACTTTTATTCAGAGACTTACGTTTCTATTAAAACTGCTACATGGGGCACCTGGGTGGCTCAGTCGTTAGGCATCTGCCTTCATCTCAGGCCCTGATCCCGGAGTCCTGGGATCGAGCCCAGCACTGGGTTCCCTGCCCGGCAGGAAGCCTGCTTCTCCCTCTCCCACTCCCCCTGCTTGTGTTCCTTCTCTCCCTGTCTCTCTCTGTCAAATAAATAAAATCGTAAAAAAAAAAAAAAAAAAAAAAAGACTGCTACATAAAGGGAGCCTCGGTGGCTCAGTCGGTTAAGTGTCCAACTCTTGCTTTCAGCTCAGGTCATGATCTCAGGGTCATGAGATTAAGCCCCAAGTTGGGCTCCATGCTCAGCACAGACTGTGCTTGAGATTCTCTCTCCCTCGCCCCTGCCTCTGCTCGTGCTCTCAAATAAATTCTTAAAAAAAAAAAAAAAAAAAGATTGCTACATTAATTGTATTAAATTTTATATAAAACAGGGGCGCCTGGATGTCTCAGTTGGTTAAACATCCAACTCTTGGTTTCAGCTCAGGTCATGATCTCATGGGTCATGGGATCGAGCCCCACACTGGCTCTGTGCTCAGCGTGGAGTCTGCTATTCTCTCTCTCTCTCCTTCTCCCTCTGCCCCTCTCCCCACCACGCGCACTCTATTTCTCTAAAAGAAAGAAAGAAAATCTTAAAAAAAATTTTTTTATATAAAAAGTAATTCAATTTTAAACTAGAAGGCACTAAGAATACCAAATTCAACATATACAGTAATTTCGTAAGAGTGAACTATTTCATATGCTACCATATATTCAACGTTCTTTAGAGAATTCTAACTTTAAAATTATCAAGGCCTCATATGAATCTAAAACAAAAACCTAGAAGATTAAAAGCAAAAGTCCTAATATATGTGCAAAAATGAGGACTCTTGGGACAGATCAGAAAGTAAGTTTAAAAATAGTAATATGGGGGCGCCTGGGTGGCTCAGTCGTTAAGTGTCTGCCTTTGGCTCAGGTCATGATCCCAGGGTCCTGGGATCGAGCCCTGTATCAGGCTCCCTGCTCGGCGGGAAGCCTGCTTCTCCCTCTCTCACTAGCCCTGCTTGTGTTCCTGCTCTTGCTGTGTCTCTGTCAAATAAATAAAATCTTTTAAAAAAAATAGTAATATGAACAAAGTTGTTTTTTTTAATTCAAGTATTTTTATTTTATATACAAAGAGCTAGCATTAGGGTAGGTATCTTGGACATCTGTAGTAAGGTAGGTCTCTCTTGGGATGACCCATTCAAGGCAGTTCACTTAATCCAACTTAATGAAGCCCATATTCTTCAGGCACTGACAAACACTAGTGGCACATATTGAGGCCATATTTCTTTTCCTTTGAGGCCCTATTTCTGGATCAGACCATGCCAGTTTATGCTGATGAGGCAAGGACGAGAATCCCGGCTGAATTTCTTTTTTAAATACTTTTTCTTTTTTTTTTTTTTTAAAGTAAACTCTACTCCCAACATGGGGCCTGAACTCATGACCTGGAGATCAAGAGTTGTACATACTGACTGAGCCAGCCAGGTGCCCCTGGCCAATTTTTTTTTAGATGACTCCAGAAAGTTACCCATCTTGCTCTCTTGCAAGCAATGAAGCAAAAGGTGGACAGTTATTATTATAATTTCTAATTTGATTGTTAGATCAAGTACAAAGAAGAAATTACATAGATACTCACTCCTAAAAGGTAGTAACTTACCATTCTCATTGAAGATGGAAGTATTTAAGCCATTAGCTAAAAATAAAAAGTATTTGTAGTCTCAGTGCAAATAGGTTTTAGTGAATGGAAACAGCGTGACAACAGATACAGCCATTCCATGGATATAACTTAAATAAAAGTCAAAATAATATGTTCCATTTCTGGTATTAAAGTCCAATTTGGATCAAGTTAAATAGCACTGATAGAAGTAATAAATACAGTGCAGCAATTAAGCACATGGGCTCTGTAGTCAGGCCAGCCTGGCTTTAAATCCAGTCTCCACCAAATTACAGCTGATGAATTTGAGATGCTTAGCAAACTGCCAAGCAGGCACAAAATAGATACCAGTCTTACCACCCTCCTCCTTCTAATAGCTTGACAATAATCTAAAGGTAATCCCATTTCCATCATTATTCCTGAAGTTATCAACCAGGCTATTGTCCTTCATAAGATGTACGCACCAAACTCAAAGATCTAGTCACATCTGTCTCTACCTCTGCTCTAATGAAAACAGAAGAAAGAGAAATCTTTGTTCTTTTTTTTTTTTTTAAAGATTTTATTTATTCATTTGAGACACAGAGAGAGAGAGAGAGAGAGAGAGAGAGCATGAGCAGGGAGAGAGGTAGAGGGAGAAGCAGACTCCTCGATGAGCCAGGAGCCCAATGGGGGGCTCGATCCCAAGGACCCCGGGATCACGACCTGAGCCGAAGGCAGACGCTTAACGGACTGAGCCACCCAGGCGCCCCAAATCTTTGCTCTTCTTAACAGAATTCACCCACAGCAACATAATTTAAAATTAACTCTTGGGTACTGGCTGGCTCAGTCAGTAGAGCATGTGACTCTTGATCTCAAGGTCATGAGTTCAAGCCCCATGTTGGCATCAGAGTTTACTTAAAAAATAAAATTAACTCTTCACTTACAGATTCCCACTACTTACTCTTCTGGAAATCATCCCAAAATAATAATGACAGTAGGAAACTGAAAACATGATTTCAGTGTTATCCTGAATAAAGATCAATCCTAAATGCTCAAAGAGGGAGACAAGAGATTTGCCCTGAGGCCCCTGGAAGGTGTAAACCCAAGGTATCTCAGCAGGCAGAACTGAGAAAAGGAAATAAAACAAGAAGACTGTCCAAACAAGAACCTGTATTGAGGAGTATAACTTTCTCTCCCTACTCTGTGGAATTTCACCATTTGGTCTTGAAAACCAAGGGCCTTCCTATTTGCTGGCAATCAAAAAAATTCTCACCAAGATAAAGAGGAGAAAACAGGTCTTCTCATCTTACAGGTACAGAAAACCAGATTATATTCTGATTCATAAAGCTCTCCTCACAAGTGTTATTTCTAATTAACAAGTCTTGTTAGACTACCAGATTTTGGAAATTATTGCTATGCTCTGTGGGAAAAAAAAACCCTTTATTTACCTCTAAAAAAAATCTACTTTTGCTCTCTTATCTTCTAAGTAATTTGTTACTCTGGTAATATAAAAGTGACATCCCAGGTTTCAGAAGAGTCTAAATACATACGTGCTCTAGTTAAGCCAGAAGGGGACCACTGACACCTGCTCTGTTTCCACAAGACCAAAGTTAAAAACATAACCAGTGACCTAGAGCTTGAGGGTTAAATTACCTAATTTTTCTTTAGAGAAAAAAAAAAAAAAAAAAAAGACTGGTTGCTCCCAGGGCAATGGTGGCAATTCACAAAGAGTACAATAAGAAATATACTCAGCAGGGAGTCTGCTTGTCCCTCTCCTTTTGCCCCTCCCCCCCGCTTGAGCTCGCTCTCTAATAAATAAAACATTTAAGAAAAAAAGAAATGTGTCCCTGGAGCTGTACAACAGAGAGGCCCTGAGGAAGAGGTCCCAGGAATTAGGGGACAAGAACAGGAGAATAATCACTGTGTATCCCTCTGTTCTGTTTGAATTTTGACACATATAAATGTTATTATTCACAGATAATTAAAAATTATAAACTTGTGATTATTTGCAAATACCTAATCCTTCCTATTTCTTAAGTTACTAAATCCCACTCTTCCTGCCCAACAAACCTGACTTCAGAAAAGTCCCCTTAGCATCTCAACTTCTGCATTTTCAACAGAATATCAGCATATCCACAAATCACTAACCTTCTGAGTTATTTTTATTGTAAGGCTCTTTAGAATGCACAGGATTAACACTGAGCTTAGTAATTATGTGCAGGGTGTCTTACAATACCGACCAACTACTTTATGTTTGCCTGGCAACGTCCCAAATATTGAAGAGATCATTATGTTTTTGTGTATCATCAGTATTCAGTAGGTATTCAACAAATTCTTGAATGACTGGACATCATAGCCATAAAAATAACAAATCTTTTACCAATTCTGGCAATATAACTGAATTTGCCAAATGGAAAACACTAGGTACAAAACAGGACCTTTAGAAATAGCCTAATTATTGAGAAAGGTAAAATAAAGTTCATCTAGTTAATAAAATATTATGTACTTATTAAAAATTAAAAACGTTGAATATAAAGATAAAACAGCAATGGCAAAAAAACGCTTATGATAATATAAGCATAAGTGGGGAAAAACTGGGGCACAAAACTGTATTATGATTTACAATGTATTTTTTTTTTTTTAAAGATTTATGTATTCATTTTAGAGAGTGAACACGTACGCACAAGTTGGGGGAGGGGCAGAGGGAGAGAATCCTCAATTCCCCACTGAGCCGGGAACCCAACACCAGAATCCGAAGCAGGGCTCAATCCCATGACCCATGAGATCATGACCTGAGCCCAAACCAAGAGCCAGACCCATAACTGACTGAGCCACCCAGGTACCCCTACAACTATGATTTTTAAAAAAGGACTAATGTAAAAGTGCACCATACAAAATGACTCCATTTATATAAAGTTCATGGAGCACCTGGGTGGCTGAGTTGGCTAAACATCCGACTCTTGGTTTCAAGCTCAGGTCATGATCTCAGGGTCTTGAGATCGAGCCCAGTATCTGGCTCCATGCTTAGTGCAGCCTGCTTAGGATGCTCTCTCCCTTCTCCCTCTGCCCCCCACGCCCACATGCACTCACTGTCTTAAAAATCTTTTTTTTTTTTTAAGGTTTTATTTATTTATCTGAGAGAGAGAGAGAGAGAGAGAGAGAAACAGCATGAGAGGGGAGAGGGTCAGAGGGAGAAGCAGGCTCCCGGATGAGCTGGGAGCTCGATGTGGGACTCAATCCCAGGATTCCAGGATCATGACCTGAGCCAAACAAAGGCAATCACTTAACCAACTGAGCCACCCAGGTGCCCCATGTAGTCACTGTCTTAAAATCTTAAAAATAAATAAAGTTCATAAATGGGTAAAACTAATTAATCTATAATGTTAGAAAGACAATAATCACTTCTGAAATGAGGAGGGGTAGTAACTAGCAGGAGAATCCAGGGAAGTTACTAGGGATGCTAGTCACTTTGTTTCTTGATCTGATTGTTATTACACCGATGTGTTGTTCACTTTGTGAAAATCCACCAAGCTGCACACTTAGAATTTGTGCTCTTATGGATATTATACTTCATTGAAAAGTCTTAAAACTCATATTTAAAACAAAGGATAGGGGTGCCTGGGTGGCTCAGTCGTTAAGCGTCTGTCTTCGGCTCAGGTCAGGATCCCAGGGTCCTGGGATCGAGCCCCGCATCTGGCTCCCTGCTCTGCGGGAAGCCTGCTTCTCCCTCTCCCACTCCCCCTGCTTGTGTTCTCTCTCTCGCTGTGTCTCTCTCTGTCAAATAAATAAGTAAAATCTTTAAAAAAAAATAAAATAAAATAAAAAAGATAAAAATAAAATATACCCAAATGCTAATCATATTCGGGTAGCAGGATTATAAAACTTTTTCTTTCATTTCCTCAATTTTAGAGATTTTCTGAAATATATGTTTAGACTGCCTTAAATCCTTTCTAAAATAATTGAGTGTTTCCTATGTACTAGACCTTCTTCAAAGTACTTTATATTATATATATTAAATCATCTAGTTTTCATAACAATCCTATGAAGTAGGTTATTACTGTCATTTTAAAAGGAAGAAACTACAACACTGAGGTTAAGTAACTCGCCCAAGATGACACAGCTAATAAGTGGTAGAGCCATAATTTGAACCAAGATACCCAGGCTCCCAAATTCATGCTCTGAAACACTATCCAACCATTTTCATAATAAAACCTTATTTTCTTATAGTGAAAAAAAATAGTAATTAATAAACTAAGTTATTCTATCAATCTAAATCATTACTACTCTATTACTGTGTAGGTAGCTCTCTGTGTAGTCAGATGCTAAAATATAGGAGCAAATTTGCATACTACAGTGGCATAATCCTGGAGTAATGAGAAGTTACTCAAAGCTTACAGAAGTGGACATGAGAAATATACCTCTCTTCTATTCTGTTCTTATCCATGAGAGGCTGCTTAATCCACTGGTTAACCAGTCTTTGTCCTTGAGGGGTTTTGCATTTATTCAGCAATGCAGCCAGAGACTGAGAGCCAGTAGTATCTTCAACAGACCCCTAGCAAACAAACAAACAAAAAAAAGGAAGAATGGCATGCTCATTAGTGAAAACCTTACCGTGCCATGAAAAATAATTAAAGAATTTTGGAAACAAGAACACTTAATATTCTTTAAATACTAAATGCGAAATCTACACAGAAATTCCTCTTCCTCAGCTGGGTCACTGTCAGGCTGGATGGCAGTCTATACTGCAGTACCTGAGTATTTTGAATGCACAGTCAAAGTGGTGGCTTCCCAGATGCCATCTCATGTTTATCTAGCACCTCCCATTTCCATTCTTTTAAGACCTTCATAGTGTGGTGATCTCACTTTAAATACTGTCCCATTTGGGGGCGCCTGGGTAGCTCAGTAGGTGAAACATCTGTCTTCAGCTCAGGTCATGAGCTCAGGGTCCTGGGACTGAGTCCTGCATCGGCCTCCCTGCTCAGTGGGGAGTCTGCTGGAAATTCTGTCTCTCTCTCCCTCTGCCCCTCTCCTGCTCAGGCTCAAGCTCTCGCTCTCTCTCTCTCTCTCACATAAATAAATAAAAATCTTTAAAAAAAAAAAAATACTGTCCCATTTTGTCATCCTAAGTCATCTCTGGAGAACTGGTACTAATGGCCAGACCAAGCCCACTGAAAGTCTTGAGTAAAGCAAACCCACGATCATTTGAAAACAGCATGTGAGAGGTCCCCAGTTGTGTGAAAGCCTAGCCTGTGTCTTATGGTGCTTTAGAATGTATGTATGCGTGTTTAAATGCATGATACATATTCGTATGTGTTGCCATGGCTATATGTTGAAGGCCAACATAACTGGTAGACAGGGTCCATTAGAGGAAATGCAACAGTCTTTTTGGTGGCTATTAAAGCAAAATGTGTATAAAGAAATATTTTTTCTTAAAAAAAAAACAAAAACAACACAAACTCTTCCTAAAAATCAAACTTCCAACCTTTTAATCTGTATTTTCTGCAGTGTATTTTTCCTCAAACCAAAATCACTTTATAATTACTACAGTTTTAGACATAAAACTTAATGTAATTTTTTAAAAACTGCCATTAATATAATAAAACTATTTATAAAGCTAAGACAAATACCATTTATATAGCTTGCAACTAGAAAAATTTTTAAAAACTGCTTATCTAAGTATAATATTTCATATATAATAGAATAATATTTCAAAATATTTAAGCTCCTTAATAGTATTCTTCAGTATATAATAAAGGAAACATTCAATATTTTTAATCCATGTATTTTTTTTTTTTTTTTACCTGGAAAAGGTTAAGGGCTCTGACTGCTGCAATATCCAACTTCATGTACTGGCTGAAGTCAAAAGTAGTCAGTTCAAACTGTCCAAAGTTTGAATCATCTGATAAGAGTTCTAAAAACTTGATTACTGCAGACAATGCTGAAGCTGCAACCTAAGATGAAGAATTTAAAAGATTCTGTGACTAAAATCCTAGAGATTAAAAAAAAAAAATGGCAAAATGGAAATAAATTCTAAACATGATCATTTTTCTTGGTGTTCCTTCCCAATCCAAATCAAGAAAATCAGAAAAGTTTAAATAAATCTCTTAAGATTAGAAAATGATTTTTAGAAAGTCAAAATTTACTGTAATAGTAACACTATTTATAATAGCCAAAAGTGGAAATGACTCAAATGCCTACCAAGTTTGGTATGTTTGCCCCTATGGTATACTGCACAAAAAGATAGAAGCACCAACAATGCAGTGACACACGACAATATGGATAAATCTCACAAACATAATACTAAACGAAAGAAACCAGGCACAAAAGGCTACAAACTAGGATTCATTAATATAAACTATAAAAACAGGCCAAACTAATCTGTGCTGTCAGAGTTAAGAACCAGGGTTACGTTTGGTGGGTAATGATTGGAAGGAAGCATAAAAAAGGTCTTTGAAGTGCTGGTACCATCATTTCATGGATGCTGGCTATTTGGCTATTTGCAATTTATGAAAATTCAGTTATACACCTGTGATATATGCACTTATCTACATGTGTATTTAATAAGAGGTTTCAGCGCGCCTGGGTGGCTCAGTCAGTTAAGTGTCTGACTCTTAATTTTGGCTCAGGGTCGTGAGATAGGGCCCTACATGGGGGTCTGTGCTTAGTGTGGAGTCTGCTTGAGATTCTGCCTCTCCCTCTGCCCCTCCCCCCACTCAAGCACCCGCTCTCTAAAATAAATAAAATCTTTTGAACATAAATAACTTTAAATAAACTGTCTATGTTATTACTATAACATAAGTTTCAGGACATCAAACTGAGAGCCCAAAGACGAATCCTACATACTAAAACATACTTGAGAGCCCCTGGGTGGCTCAGTCAGTTAAGCAAATGCCTTCAGCTCAGGTCATGACCCCAGGGGCCTGGAATCCAGCCCTGCATCAGGCTCCCTGCTCGGCAGAGTCTGCTTCTCCCTGTCTCTCTCCCTCTACCTCTCTCCCTGCTTGTGCTCACTCTCTGTCAAATAAATAAATAAGATATACTTGGTACTAGATTGTAAATTGTAACCTATTTTCCCTAATTGAAAACAGTCATCTATGTGTCCTTGCCAAACTCTAGCAAATGTGTAAGACTGTCAGAACCTCCTACAATGTTACCACACAGATAAAAACACTTTTCAGTAACCCTAAAAGCTTCTTGATATTTTCAAGAGGGAAGGCTTTTTTTTATTATTAACATATAATGTGTTCTTTGTTTCAGGGGAACAGGTCTGTGATTCATCAGTCTTACACAATAACACAGCGCTCACCACAACACACATCCTCCCCAATGTCCATCACCCAGCCACTCCATCTCTCCCACCAACCTCCACTCCAGCAACCCTCAGTTTGTTTCCTGAAATTAAGAGTTGTTTCATTTTTTCCTCTCTTCCCCTATGATCCTCTGCCTTATTTCTCAAATTCCACATATCAGTGAGATCATATAATTGACTTTCTCTGATTGACTTATTTCGCTTAGCATAATACCCTCTAGTTCCATCCACGTCATTGCAAATGGCAAGATTTCATTTTTTTAAGGTTGCATAATATTCTGTGTGTGTGTGTGTGTGTGTGTGTACACACCACATCTTCTATATCCATTCATCTGTCGATGGACATCTCGGCTCTTTCCATAGTTTGGATATTGCGGACATTGCTGCTATAAACATTGGGGTGCAGGTGCCCCTTCGGATCACTACATTTGTGTCTTGGGGGTAAATACCCAATAGTGAAATTGCTAGGTCGTAGGGTAGCTCTATTTTCAACTTTTTAAGGAACCTCCATACTGTTTTCCAGAGTGGCTGCACCAGCTTGCATTCCCACCAACAGCATACAAGGGTTCCCCTTTCTCTGCATCCTCGCCAACATCTGTCACTTCCTGATTGTCATTCTGACTGGTGTGAGGTGTTATCTCATTGTGGTTTTTGATTTGTATTTCCCTGATGCTGAGTGATGTTGAGCCCTTTTTCATGTGTCTGTTGGCCATTTGGATGTCTTTTTTGCAGAAATGTCTGTCATGTTTTCTGCCCATTTCTTGATTGGACTATTTGTTCTTGGGGTGTTGAGTTTGAGAAGTTCTTTATAGATTTTGGATACTAGCCCTTTATCTGATATGTCATTTGCAGATATCTCTTCCCATTCTGTCGTTGTCTTTGGTTTTGTTGACTGTTCCCTTTGCTGTGCAAAAGCTTTTTATCTTGCTAAAGTCTCAATAGTTCATATTTGCCCTTGCTTCTCTTGCCTTTGGGGATGCTTCTAAGAAGTTGTTGTGGCCGAGGTCACAGAGGTTGCTGCCTGTATTCTACTCAAGGATTTTGATGGATTCCTATCTCACATTTAGGTCTTTCATCCACTGAGTCTATTTTCGTGCATGGTGTAAGGAAATGGTCCAGTTTCATTCTTCGGCATGTGGCTGTCTAATTTTCCCAACACCATTTGCTGAAGAGACCGTCTTTTTTCCATTGGATATTCTTTCCTGCTTTGTCGAAGACAGTTGACAATAGAGTTGAGAGTCCATTTCTGGGTTCTCTATTCTGTTCCATTGATCTATGTGTCTGTGTTTGTGCCAGTACCATACTGTCTTAATGATTACAGCATTGTAATAGAGCTTAAAGTCCAGAATTGTGATGCCACCAGATTTGGTTTTCATTTTCAACATTCCTCTGGCTATTCGGGGGGCTCTTCTGGTTCCATACAAATTTTAGGATTTTTTGTTCCAGCTCTGTGAAAAAAGTTGATGGTATTTTGATAGGGATTGCATTAAATATGTAGATTGCTCTAAGCAGCATAGACATTTTAACAATATTTCTTCTGCCAATCCATGAGCATGGAATGTTTTTCCACTTCTTTGTGTCTTCTTCAATTTCTTTCATGAGTATTCTATAGTTTTCTGAGTACAGATCCTTTGCCTCTTTGGTTAGATTTATTCCTAGGTATCTTATGGTTTTTGGTGCAATTGTAAATGGGATCTACTCCTTAATTTCTCTTTCTTCTGTCTCATTGTTAGTGTAAAGAAAGGCAACTGATTTCTGTGCATATATTTTATATCCTGCCACTTTACTGAATTCCTGTTATGAGTTCTAGCAGTTTTGGGGTGGAGTCTTTTGGGTATTCCACATAAAGTATCATACCACCAGCAAAGAGTGAGAGTTTGACTTCTTCTTTGACGATTTGGATGCCTTTTATTTCTTGTTGTTGTCTGACTGCTGAGGCTAGGACTTCTAGTACTATGTTGAACAACAGTGGTAATAGTGGACATCCCTGCCATGCTCCTGACCTCAGGGGGAAAGCTCTCAGTTTTTCCCCATTGAGAATGATATTCACTGTGGGCTTTTCATAGGTGGCTTTTTGATATTGAGATATGTACCCTCTATCCCTACACTGTGAAGTTTTAATCAAGAAAGAATGTTCTTTGTCAAATGCTTTTTCTGCATCTATTGAGAGGATCATATGGTTCTTGTCCTTTTATTTTTAAAAAAAAATTTTATTTATTTATTTGACAGAGACAGAGAGAGAAAGCACAAGTAGGCAGAGCGGCAGGCAGAGGGAGAGGGAGAAGCAGGCTCCCAGCTGAGCAGGGAGCCTGATGCGGGGCTCGATCCCAGGACCCTGGGATCGTGACCTGAGCCGAAGGCAGCTGCTTAACCAACTGAGCCACCCAGGCACCCCTTGTCCTTTCTTTTATTAATGTAGTGTATCACAATGATTAATTTGCGGATGTTGAACCAACCCTGCAGCCCAGGAATAAATCCCACTTGGTCATGGTGAATAATCCTTTTAATGGACTGTTGGATCCTACTGGCTAGTATCTTGGTGAGAATTTTTGCATGCATGTTCATCAAGGATATTGGTCTGTAATTCTCCTTTTTGGTGGGGTCTTTGTCTGGTTTTGGGATCAAGGCAATGCTGGTCTCATAAAATGAGTGGAAGCTTACCTTAAATTTCTATTTTTTGGAACAGTTTCAGAAGAATAGGTCTTAATTCTCTTCTTTAAATGTTTGGTAGAATTCCCCTGGGAAGCCATCTGGCCCTGGGCTCTTGTTTGTTGGGAGATTTTTGATTACTGCTTCAATTTCCTTGCTGGTTATGGGTCTGTTCAGGTTTTCTATTTCTTCCCGGTTCAGTTTTGGTAGGTTATACGTCTCTAGGAATACATCCATTTCTACTACATTGTCTAATTTGTTGGCACATAGTTGCTCATGTTCTTATAATTGTATTTCTTCAGTATTGGTTGTGATCTCTCCTTTTTCACTGAAGATTTTATTTATTTGGGTCCTTTCTCTTTTCTTTTTGATTAAGTCTGGCCAGGGGTTTATCAATCTTATCAATTCTTTCAAAGAGCCAGCTCCTAGTTTCGTTGATCTGTTCTACTGTTCTTTTGGTTTCTCTTTCATTGATTTCTGCTCTGATATTATTTCTCTTCTCCGGCTGGGGTTAGGCTTTGCCATTCGTTCTCCAGATCCTTTTGGTGTAGGATTAGGTTGTGTATTTGAGACCTTACCTTTCTTGTTTCTTGAGAAAGGCTTGTATTGCTATATACTTCCATCTTAGTACCACCATTGCTGCATCCCAAAGATTTTGAACAGTTGTGTTTTCATTTTTTTTTTTTTAAAGATTTTATTTATTTGACAGAGAGACACAGTTAGAGGGAACACAAGTGGGGGAGTGGGAGAGGGAGAAGCAGGCTTCCCTCGGAGCTGGGAGCCCAATGCGGGCCTCGATCCCAGGACCCTGGGACCATGACCTGAGCTGAAGGCAGACTCTTAACGACGAAGCAACCCAGGCGCCCCCAACTGTGTTTTCATTTTCATTTGTTTCCATGATTTTTTTTTTTAATTCTTCTTCAATTTCCTGGTTGACCCATTCACTCTTTAGTAGGATGCTCTTTAGCCTTCATGTATTTGAGTTCTTTCCACCTTTCCTCTTGTGACTGAGTTCGAGTTTCAAAGCACTGTGGTCTGAAAATATGCAGGGAATAATCCCAATCTTTTGGTACCAGTTGAGACCTGATTTGTGACCCAGGATGTAATCTATTCTGGAGAATGTTCCAAGTGCACTAGAGAAGAATGTGTATTCTGTAGCTTTGGTATGGAATGGTTTTTTTAATTTTTTTAAGATTTTATTTATTTATTTGACAGAGACACAGCAAGAGAGGGAACACAAGCAGGGGGAGCAGGAGAGGGAGAAGCAGGCTTCCTGCCAAGCAGGGAGCCCGATGCAGGGCTCGATTCCAGGACGCTGGGACCATGACTTGAGTTGAAGGAAGACACTTAACGACTGAGCTACCCAGGCACTTTTGGAATGTTCTGAATATATCTATGTAGTCCATGTAGTCCAGTGTGTCATTTAAGGCCCTTATTTGTTGATCTTTTGCTTAGATGATCTGTCCATTTCAGTGAGGGGAGTATTAGAGTCCCCTACTATTATTGTATTACTGTTGATGTGTTTCTTCGATTTTGTTATTAACTGGCTCATATAATTGGCTGCTCTGTTAGGGGCATAAATAATTACAATTGTTAGATCTTCTTGTTGAATAGACCCTTTAAGTATGACATAGTGTCCTTCTTCATCTTTTATTACAGTCTTTGGTTTATAATCTAATTTGTCTGATATAAGGTTTGCCGCCCCAGCTTTCTTTTGATGTCCATTAGCATGATAAATGGTTTTCCACCCCTCACTTTCAATCTGGAAGTGTCTTCAGTCTAAAATGAGTCTCTTGCAGACAGCATATTGATGGGTCTTGCTTTTCTATCCAATCTGATACCCTTTGTCTTTTGACTTAGCTCATTTACATTCAGGGTAACTATTGAAAGATATGAATTTAGTGCCATTGTATTGCCTGTTAGGTGACAGTTACTATATATTGTCTCTGTTCCTTTCTGGTCTATGTTACTTCTGGGCTCTCTCTTTGCTTAGAGGACCCCTTTCAATATTTTCTGTAGGGTTGGTTTGGTGATTGTAAATTCTTTTAGTTTCTGTTTGTCCTGGAAACTTTTTATCTCTCCTTCTATTTTCAATGACAGCCTAGCTGGATAAAGTATTCTTGGCTGCACATTTTTCTCATTTAGTACCCTCAAGAGGTAAGTTTCTAATACCAGTATTACTACTCATATATACTGGCTTTTGATTACATCACACACACAAACATTAAAATAATTATTCAATTTATAAGAATCAAACTAGGGTGTGCCTGAGTGGCTCAGTCGTAAAGCGCCTGCCTTCGGCTCAGGTTATAATCCCAGGGTCCTGGGATCAAGCCCCAAGTTTCTCCCTCTCCCACTCCCCCTGCTTGTGTTTCCTCTCTCGCTGTGTCTCTCTCTGTCAAATAAATAAATAAAATCCTTAAAAAAAAAAAAAAAAGAATCAAACTATTACGTGACAGGCAATCACCACAAAATCATGATAATCTTAACAGTCCCAGTTCATTCTAGTTTGAAATCTACTCTGAGAATTCTAAGTTATAAAGTTCTAAATCTACTCTGAGAATTCTAAGTTATAAAGTTTGTTCTGTCTCGCTTAAGTATACAATAGAATTTTTCATTTTACTTATCAGTGACCCACAAATATCAAGAGCTTCCAATATTTTTTAAATATGTAAAAATACATCTCAAGCCATACTCACCTCAAAGATTTGAACAAAGAAACACTTCAACCAGTGAAAATCCCATAAAAAATTACATTGTTTCCATATTCATTTCTACCACGAAACATACATAACCAGTGCCAATTTTTTAGCCAAACTGTTAAAATGTAGTATTTAGGGGCGCCTGGGTGGCTCAGTCATTAAGCGTCTGCCTTCGGCTCAGGTCACGATCCCAGGGTCCTGGGATCTAACTCCACATCGGGCTCCCTGCTCCACGGGGAGCCTGCTTCTTCCTCTCCCCCTCCCCCTGCTTGTGTTCCCTCTCTCGCTGGTCTCTGTCAAATAAATAAATAAAATCTTAATTTAAAAAAAATGTAGTATTTATTATGCACTACACGTATTATATATACTTTCACCCTTATTACTTCCTACTCTTCACAACAATCCTTTAAGATTTATGATCTAGGGATGTCTGGGTGGCCTAGGTGGCTCAGTGGGTTAAGCATCTGCCTTTCGCTCAGGTCATGATCCCAGGGTGCTGGGATGGAGCCCCACATCGGGCTCCTTACTCAGTGGGAGCCTGCTTCTCCCTCTGCCTGCACCTCCCCCTGCTTGTGCACTTTCTCTGACAAATAAGTAAATAAAATATTTATTTTTTAAGAACTGCAAGGTCTTAAAAAAAAATTATTTAACAAAAAATGAAACTGCCTCTCATAAAGGTGAAGTAATTTATTAAGGAACCCACAACTTCTACATTGTAATGCTGTGCTAGGTCTTTTTTCCCCCTACAACCACTACGCTATCTCATCCACTTAAATGACAGTAATTGGGGTCTTTCCTGTGAAATCAATAAAACTCTTCTTGCCCTAAGGATATATGTTGCATAAATATAATGTAATTATATTTAAGGTTATGTTTCAATTTTTCTAGTCATTTCCTTAAATTTTTCACAAGCTTCATCATAGTAAAGATAAACTTAATTAGTATCAGTGATCCACAGTTTAGAACTTCACAGAGATGAATCAAGCAGCCTTCTACAAGTCATGACCACAATTTAAGAGTAAATTTGTATTGTAATCCACATACCTGATTCTCCATTTCTGGCAAGACAGCACTATTCACCTGCTCTCCCTTTTTGCCTTTCAACAACCGGTTGAGGTCCTGATAAATATCTTTTGTAAAAAAGTCAGCTCTTTTTCTTTCTGTGATCAGAATTCCTCCTCTCTGAATAACCTATTTTACAAGGAATAATTTAAATTACTTCAAGAAAAGGATTTAAAAAAGAAATGAGAAAAAACTATACCACAAATACAGTAGCAACAGCTTAACCAATTATTAACCCACATTAAATTTGTATATAATGTGCAAGACATTGGTAACATATAAACAAGTATTTTTAAAATCTATAAGCTAAGTTTCCATGAAAATTTAAAATTAAGTTCACATAAAGCTTTCAAAAAATAGTCCCAATAGTAAAAACTCTTAACAGAATAATAATACCTGTAGAATGTTGCTTAGATACTATCTATGCTAACAATGCCCATCATAGATTTGTTCTTTCCCAAGCAGTCTGTATGGCATTTGAGGCCCACAAAAAGAAAAGAATCCTTAGGGGATACAACATCGCTTAAATACCTAAATAAAGCACACACATACACAATCAGTATAATCAGAATTTTTTAAAAAGACTTGGTAAAATAAGAGGTTAAACGTCCCACTTGAACTATCAAATAACAACCCTGAAGACCTACATCTTATTTATTTGATAAACCCATGCTAAATACAGTAATAAATTGGTGGTTTTTTAATGGGCCTGAATAACCTCCCCCCACCCCAACTGTGAAAGCATTACTTTTTATCAGTTGTGATCCCCTGAAGATGATATTCTGTTACTTTTTTAGGAAGGAAGGAAGGAAGGAAGGAAGGAGAGGGGGAAATGATCTGAAGCAGAACAAGTCTTCAACAAGAAACAGCCTGTTCTAACGTCCTTTTAAAGATACAAAGTTCCTGGGGCGCCTGGGTGCCTCAGTCATTAGGCATCTGCCTTTGGCTCAGGTCATGATCCCAGGGTCCTGGGATTGAGCCCCACATCGGGCTCCCTGCTCCGCAGGAAGCCTGCTTCTCCCTCTCCCACTCCCCCTGCTTGTGTTCCTGCTCTCCCTCTCTGTCAAATAAATAAATATAATCTTTTTCGGGAAAAAAAGGAGGCGCCTGGGTGGCTTAGTCATTAAACGTCTGCCTTCAGCTCAGGTCATGATCATCGGGTCCTGGGATCGAACCCCGGATTGGGATCCCTGCTCCGCGGGAAGCCTGCTTCTCCCTCTCCCACTGCTTGTATTCCCTCTCTCACTGTGTCTCTCTCTGTCAAATAAATAAAATCTTAAAAAAAAAAGGGGGGGGGGAAGATACAAAGTTCCTGTGAAAGATGAACATCAAGATTTTCCTGAAAATACGGGGCGCCTGGGTGGCTCAGTTGGTTAAGCGACTGCCTTTGGCTCGGGTCATGATCCTGGAGTCCCGGGATCGAGTCCCACATCGGGCTCCCTGCTCAGCGGGGGGTCTGCTTCCCCCTCTGCCCTCTCCCTCTCGTGCTGTCTCTCATTCTCTCTCTCTCAAATAAATAAATAAAAATCTTTAAAAAAAAAAAAAGATTTTCCTGAAAATACGTTACTGTATTTAGATACAAAAAATGGACTTTTGAAGTTTTTGTTGTTTTTTTTAAATAAAACAGTGTCGATCATGTTAGTCTTTCCTAGGCTTAGATTTTCCTCCATCACTAACTTGATTCCCTTACCTGCCTCAGTTTTCCCATGTCTCCAGCAGTCTCTCCTCCTGGTAAAACACATTCCTTTGGTCCAATCTGAATCAGCAGAGCCTCCAAATTGGAGAACTGATCATTGTCGGGGAACTCACAAAGTCCTAGCTTCCGCTGTATGGAGTCAACATACCCAACTCCGACCTGTCTTTGGCCATCAACTGTAGATATTTTAACACCCACGACACCAATGGAAGCTGACATATCATTGTTACCAAAGAGAATGTCTTCAAACTGAGAAAGATTACCTGGAGAAGCCTTAACAAAGATAAAGAAAAATTTTAAGAACTGTTGACTGTACTTTAAAATTTTACTAGTAAACAAGCATTACCCAACCCTGACCAATTTTATTAACAAAATTTTCTCTTACAAAAAACTGCTTATAACAATATATTCCAATTATTATTACCTCATTTTCTATAAAGTATCCTCCCTATTTTTCCAATTATTTTCAGGACACTTGGTCATATCTAAAAATAAACGTATCAAAAGAGATTTTCAATTTGAAATTTGGCACTGGATTTATACACATAATCATTAAGGTGTCCAAAGTGATAATCCTATCAGTGGTATGCTTAGATTTCTATATCCTGTGAAAATATCTACCTATTAGTTGCACATACAGTATTTTCACTGACTATACCACACAGGAGACCAGTAAAATTAGCTAAAAATGCTGACCTTGGAAAGTCAATTCCCTATCAATATATTTATCTGTAAAAGGCAGAGATTGTTCTATATCAGTGATTTCCAAATACAGGGTCCTTGATCTATTTTCAATATTTCAAAAAGATTAGAAATCTCTAAGACTAATCTTCTAAGACTACACAAGTCAACTAAAGGTTCAAGTTTCTTTGCTTTTGGCTGAACTTGTGTCAGGTCAGTGGGTGACACTACATATTTCAACCTGATCAGAAGCTGAAATATGCTGGTAGCATATGGCATTTTGGGGGGCAACTGACGGCCCATGCTATGAAACAGGAGATAGTCACAAATTGTCCAAATGACCATGGTGACAGCCAATCTTAAGCAACCAACAGCCATCAACAGTTCAATAGTTCCTGAAGGTGTTTAGCGTCATAATCATGACAATCATTTATTTTTTATAACATGATTCTAAATATCTTATAACTATGGATTGTTGATTAAAATCTGGATCAAAAATGAAATGGAAGGGGGCACCTGGTTGGCTCAGTCATAAGAGTATGGGACTCTTGATCTCAGGGTCGTGAGTCTGAGCCCCATGTTGGGTGTAAAAATTACTTAAAATCTTTTTAAAATTTTTTATTTTATTATTTTTTCTTAAAGTAGGCTCCATGCCCAACGCTTGAACTCATGATCCTGAGATCAAGAGTTGCATGCTCTACCAACTGAGCCAGCCAGGCACCCTTTAAAAAATTTTTTTTTACTGAAATGGAAAAAGCATTATCTTGCACTCAAATTTTAAAAGCAGATTCAATTGCAAATGTAAACATCATACTTTTACATGTATACTTTGGATTTGCACAGATTATGAAGCACACCTTTAAAAAACTCTCAAAAGGGAACAAGTAGCTAATAAAATTGGGTTCTTGAGGGTGCTTAAAAATGATTAAGACTGGTAACCTGTGAACTAAATGGTATCCAAGATTTTTTCCTGCTCTGAACATACCACTGAGAACATGAGAAAAAAACCAATCATAGAGATCAACTATTTTAAATATCACTAAACTTTATCATAGAATCAATAGGCTAAAAAATGTAATGATAAATCAGTTTTTGCAGTTTTAGATCTGAACTTAACATGTCAGGATGAAGATACCACCTTTTTAATCTGATAAAAATAAATATTTGAAAAAATTTCCCCAACCTAAAAGGTAGGGGTTAAGGAGAATTCATCTTGAAGGATTCTGATATGTCAGAGTGAGGTGTGATGGGCTGATAATCAAGGTAATCTCTTAAACTTAAGATTCCACATTTTGGTGTTACTGAGTTCTGTGAAGAATGAGATAGAAAACATCACTTTGTGGTACCCTCAATTTTCTACTAAAATCTTTAAAGACATAGGCTAAAACTCTAAATAAAAGCCCCACCATTCTCAGGGAAACACCAATGAAAATCCCCAGGAATCTATAATGTTAAATGCTAAATTCTCCCACCCAGATATAATCTTCAGTAAATGTCCACATTTACAAAGGTGGGCAGGGGGAGAAGGACACACTATGGAACAAAGATTGAAGAAGATTATATTTGGGGATGCCTGGGTGACTCAGTTGGTTAAACATTTGTCTTCAGCTCTGGTCATGGTCCCAGGGTCCTGGGAATGAGTCCTGCATCGGGCTCCCTGCTCAGCAGGGTGCCTGTTTCTCCATCTGCCTGCTGTTCCCCCTGTTGCATTCTTTCTCTCTGACAAATAAATAAATAAATCTTAAAAAAGAAATAAAAATTATATTTGGGGTAGTACCAAGATCAAATGTTTAAGTATTCTATTAAACCTCACAAGAAAAAAAAAAAAAAAATCAAAGGACTTTCAAATTGGAAAACATAAAAAAAAAAAAAACCTTCTAATTTTACTGTTTATGGAGAAACAGATCCAAGAGAAGGTTGGGAAAATTGCCAAGGACACCCAGAGGGACAGCTGAGAAAAGAACATATGCTGACTGTAAGCCCAGAGCACTGTCTCCCTTATCACACATTTACTCCCTTTCGAGAATAAATCTCGCCTCCCCAACTACATTCTAACCATTAATTTATTCCAGTATTATTGGGAACCTACTACTGGGAACCTACTCTGCAGGCACTGCCTTTGAACATCAAACACAGGACCTTACAGACTAACTATGAAGGTATCATTATACAAAACAAAATAGCACTAGTATGGTCCATGAAGGCATAGAAGCATTCATGTCAATGAGCCTTTCTAGGGACACCAAGAAATATGATCACCATTAAAGTCCCTGACTTATAAAAAATTATAAAGTTAATGGAAGAGAAAGGACATACAAAGATACAAACACATTACAAATGTGTACAAATGAGGGGCGCCTGGCTGGCACGTGACTCGATTGTAAATTCAAGCCCCACCTTGGGTGCAGAGATTATTTTAAATTCATAAAGTTTAGGGGCACCTGGGTGGCTCAGTTGGTTGGGCGACTGCCTTCGGCTCAGGTCATGACCCTGGAGTCCCTGGATCGAGTCCTGCATTGGGCTCCCTGCTCGGCAGGGAGTCTGCTTCTCCCTCTGACCCTCCTCCCTCTCATGCTCTCTGTCTCTCATTCTCTCTCTCTCAAATAAATAACATCTTTAAAAAAAAAATTAATAAAGTTTAAAAAATAAAAAAAATTTGATAATAAAAAAGGGGGGATGCCTGGGTGGCTTAGCCGGTTAAGTGCCAGACTCTTGATTTCTGCTCAGGTCATGATCTCAAGGTTATGAGATTGAGCTGGCCTTGGGGCTCCTGCTCAGTGAGGAGTCTGCTTGAAAATCTCTCCCTCTGTCCCTCCCCTAACTTGCTCTCGAGCTCTTTCTCAAATAAAAAAATCTTTTTTTTTTTTTTAAAAGATTTTATTTGAGAGAGAGAGAAAGAGAACAGGATAGGGAGAAAGCACAAGCAGGAGCCCAACGTGGGGCTCGATCCCAGGACCCTGGGATCATGTCCTGAGCTGAAGGCAGACGCTTAACTGACTGAGCCACCCAGGCGCCCCTCAAATAAATAAACCTTTAAAAATAAAAATAGGGTGCCTGGGTGGCTCAGTCTGTTAAGCGTCTGACTCTTGATTAGGTCATGATCTAAGGGTACTGGGATAGAGCCCCACGTCTGGCTCCATGCTCAACGTGGAGTCTGCTTGAGATTCTCTCTCTCCCTCTCCCTCTGCCCCTCCCACTCATGCTGTCTGTCTCTTGCAAATAAAGAAATAAAATCTTCAAAAAAAATTTTTTTTTAATCTTAAAAAACAAATGTGTATAAATGAGATATTTGGGATACAGTAAATCTGTGTGATACTACTTTAAAAACAGTAAAATCAAATCTTTGTTTAATGCTGGTATTCAATTTTATATAAAGTCTATTTTATTTAGGTTTCAGGGATACTGACTAAGCTCACATTTTCATAATATGGATTTACTGAATTTCTAAATTGCTATTAAACTGTGATTTTAAAAACCACATGCTAAAGAATATTTATTTCTCAAAACATTTTATTATCACAACCTGGTTAAAATATTAAAACACACAATAGAATTCCCCCACATCATTATTTTTTCTACTCTTAAAAATCATAACCAAATTAAAGAGGAAGATAATTACCTTAAATGCCAAATACCAATCATTCTCCTTTGAGGCCTTATTTCCAGCTCTATTCTTATAAACTTCAACTCTGTACTGTCGAACTAGAAGAAGATCTTTTACAAAAGATTCAAAATTCATTTTACTAAGCACAACACTCTCCAGAGTCTTTGTTCCTAAAGAAAAATATTAAAAATACATGTTACAGATTTGAGGATTTAAAGTAGTAAGTGTTCAAGTACTCAAAACAATGGCTCCCCTGAAGCTAAATTCTTCTCTCAGTAATTCATTCCTTCAATAAACTATTTATCAAGAACTTATTGGGGCGCCTGGGTGGCTCAGTTGGTTAAGCAACTGCCTTCGGCTCAGGTCATGATCCTGGAGTCCCTGGATTGAGTCCCGCATCGGGCTCCCTGCTCGGCAGGGAGTCTGCTTCTCCCTCTGACCCTCCCCCCTCTCATGTACTCGCTCTCTCTCATTCTCTCTCTCTCAAATAAATAAATAAAATCTTTAAAAAAAAGAACTTATTACTCGTCCCAGTTGAAGGGTATAAAAAGGTGAAGAGATGTAGCACCCCACTCAGCCCCCTTCTGTGGAACCTACACATCAAATTAAAAAATTAAGAAGATACAAAGATAAAAGAATGAATATATACATATATAGCTAAACTTACTTGTCCTTTCTTATAATTAGTTTCTCAGAAGTCTGAATAAAAGTCTTGTAACTATATTAGTACTTGTACAGAATTAAGCTTTTTCCAAAAAATCCATAAAAGTGAATTAGTCATTATTCACTGCAAAATGTTCTAAGCAACACAGATCAAAATTCAAAGGTTCAAAAAAGTACAGCAAAGGAGACTTCCCTTTCACCAATAGCCTACACATCCAATTCACCAGCCAAGTGCTATCAAGTTTATAAAATATATTCCCAAACACAAGCTGTGCACACAAGCATTACTTTGTTCCTCTCTTATATCAGTAAATGCATACTACAAACACTGTTCTATATCTTGGCTTTTTTTAATTTTAATATATTCTGGAGGTTGTTCATCAGTACAATCAGCTCCTTTCTGTTTACAGCTGCAAACATTCCAATGACTCTGAGGATGTTCTATAATTTAGTCTTACTGATGGACATATAGGTTGTTTCCAGTCTCTGCTATTACAACAATGCTGCATAAATAATCTTGTACATGCTTCACTCTCCAAACATGTGAGTACATCTGTAAGATAAAGCCCCAAAACTGGAAATTATCAAAGAATATGAGTAATTTTGATAAATATTGCCAGACTATTCTCCTTGGTTGGCTGTGGCAATTAATACTATCATCCATAAGTATGAGTGCATCTATTTCCCCTATCCAATCAACAAGAGTTTTAAAACTTCCTGGTCTTTATCTTAGATCACTACTCAACTGGGAACAATCTTGCTTCTCGAGCAGACATCTGCCAATGTCTGGGAACATTTGGGTTGTCACAACTGGGGGACGGAGGAAAGGGGAGTACTAATGGAATCTAATGGTGAGGCAGAGTTGCTGTTAAACATGCACAGGATAGCCCCTTACAACAACAAATTATTCAGTCCAAAATATCAATAGTGCCAAGGTCAAGAACTCTTATTAGATAGGGAAGTGTCCCACCTTAGTTTTGATTTGCAATTATCAATTTCCTACAAAATTAATAAAATCACCCATACCACCAAATGGAATAAAAACTCAGTTTTCATACAGGAGAGGTAATACCAATTATTCATTTAAAGGTAATACTTGGAGGTTCTGGGTGGCTCAGTCAATTAAGTAGCTGCCTTCAGTTCCGGTCATGATCCCAGGATCCTGGGATCCAGCCCCACATCGGGCTCTCTGCTCAGCGGGGAGAGCCTGCTTCTCCCTCTCCCCCTGCTTGTGCTCTCGCTTGTTCTCTAATAAATATTTTAAAATAAATAAAAATAAAGGTGATACTTGTAGATTATGCTGACAATTCTGGATCTTATTAAAGATTTAATCTAAGGGGCGTCTGGGTGGCTCAGGTGGTTAAGCATCTGCCTTTGGCTCAGGTCATGATCCCAGGGTCCTGTGATTGAGTCCCACATCGGGCTCCCTGATCAGCAGGGAGTCTGCTTCTCCCTCTCCCTCTGCCTGCTGCTTGGCCTACCTGTGTGAGTGCTCACATACTCTCTGTCAAATAAATAAATCTTTGAAAAAAAAAAAATAAAAAAGATGTAACCTGAATTTTTTAAAAGATTTTATTTATTTATCTGACAGAAAGAGACACAGTGAGAAAGGGAACACAAGCAGGGGGAGTGGGAGTGGGAGAGGGAGAAGCAGGCTTCCCACGAAGCAAGGAGCCCGATGCAGGGCTCGATTCCTGAAACCCGGGATCATAACCTGAGCCTAAGGCAGACGTTTAACAACTGAGTCACCCAGGTGCTCCTGTAACCTAAATTTAATAACAGATCATGCCAAGTACACATATCAAACATAAACAAGCATAAAGATTAATTAAATGACATAAGGCGGGGCGCCTGGGTGGCTCAGTCGGTTGGGCGACTGCCTTCAGCTCAGGTCATGATCCTGGAGTCCCCGGATCGAGTCCCGCATCGGGCTCCCTGCTTGGCAGGGAGTCTGCTTCTCCCTCTGACCCTCCTCCCTCTCATTCTGTCTCAAATAAATAAATAAAATCTTTAAATAAATAAATAAATAAATAAATGACATAAGGCAATTGTTTTGTACAGCTAAGGACAGCTGAGACTTCCAATATCCCTTTCATTAGTTACAAGTACTAGCAAGAATTCCCACTGTCAGACACCCTGAAAAAGGGCTCACTTCTTGCCTAAGGTTCTTCCCTAGAACATTCCTCATTACCTCACCCAGGACTGGCAAACAAATATCTACAGGGACCGGGCAGGTACCAAACAAGCAAAGGAAGCCAAAAGAAGAGCAACAACAGAGCTGACATGACAAGTGGCTTCAAAAGAGACCATATGAAGTGGTGGAAACAGTGACAAAAGAAGGAAAGCACATCAGGGTAAAGGAGGAATCTAGACTATGTCAGAGAGAGCAACCACTCAGCTCCAAACCCGTTGCTGAACTGCAGGGATATTTACACCCCGAGTTTTCAACTGTGCAGATTTTCCAGAAGCAGCTCAAAATATGAATTTTTTCCCTGAAATCTCCCCATCTTTAAAATACAGGCAATCAGTTCAAACTTAGAGCAAAATACTATGTAGGCCACCAGTTTTCAACTCAGTATGTTTAACAGTCATTTTCTTAGAAACTTGAATAGACTGCTGTTTCTTTAGCTTGCATTTTTTTTTTAGCTTTTTTTATTTTTTTAGCTTGCATTTAGAAAGCAAGTTATATGAAAATTATGTTTACTCTAGAATCCCATTCAACAAGGCCTGTACTCACATTCTCAGAAGCATGTGCGAGACCGAAGGCCTCCAGCCTGCAACAGACTTTTATCTCCCAACTAACACTCACTCAGGATCAGAACCTGAGTGGAATGGTCGGCCCTATCTAAATTATTTCCTGGTTTGGGGGCGCCTGGGTGGTCAGTAGGTTACGCATCTACTTTCGGCTCGGGTCATGATCCCGGGGTCCTGGGATCAAGCCCCACATCAGGCTCCCTGCTCAGCGGGAAGCCTGCTTCTCCTCTGCCTGCCGCTCCCCCTGCTTGTGCTCTCTCCCTCTGTCAAATAAATAAAATCTTTAAAAATAATTAATAAATAATTTCCTGGTTTTGCCTAGCACTCATCCCATTTTGCCCGAGCCTCTTTTAGTTTTAATACTCAAAGTCCAATGTCCCAGGAGCCCCCTGGGTCCCAAGCAAATCAGAATGACCGGTCGGTCACCCTACCAATCCATCCAGTTGAATTCGACATGAGTAACATTATTCATTATAAAGATGTCATAAAAATAAAAATGAAGGGAAAAAAAACTTGCTCAAGAAAAGCAGCAGAAGCACCTGGGTGGCTCAGTCAGTTAAGTTTCCAACTCTTGGTTTTGGCTGAGGCCATGATCTCATGGTTGTGAGATCGAGCCCCAAGCTGGGTTCTGTGTGGAGTCCACTTTAGATTCTCTCTCTCCCTCTGCCCCTTACCCCTGCTAGGGCTGGGTCTAACAAATAAAATCTTTAAAAAAAAGAAAAGAAAAAGAAAAAGAAAAGGAAAGGAAAGGAAAAGCAGCACACTAGAGTTAATACAAAATCAGAGAATTTCTCCTACCTAAAGGCACTGATAAACACCACTGTATTACCAGCAACTTCCAGTAAACACAAGAGTTCAAAACCACTGTTTCTCAGGGGCACCTGGGTGGCTCAGTTGTTAAGCGTCTGCCTTCGGCTCAGGTCATGATCCCAGGGTCCTGGGATCGAGCCCCGCATCGGGCTCCCTGCTCTGTGAGAAATTTGCTTCTCCCTTTCCCACTCCCCCTGCTTGTGTTCCCTCTCTCGCTGTGTCTCTCTCCATCAAATAAATAAATAAAATCTTTAAAAAAAGAAAACAGGGCGCCTGGGTGGCTCACTCATTAAGCGTCTGCCTTCGGCTCAGGTCATGATCCCGGAGTCCTGGGATCGAGCCCCACATCGGGCTCCCTGCGCTGCGGGCAGCCTGCTTCTCCCTCTCCCACTCCCCCTGCTTGTGTTCCTTCTCTCGCTCTCTCTCTCTGTCAAATAAATCTTTAAAAAAAAACAAAACAAAAAACAAAAACAAAACAAAACAAAAAAAACCCCACTGTTTTTCACATCATCCTTTAAATTAAAAGGCAAAATGTAAAGTCCAACTCAGCAAAAACAAATCTGAGAGGGAAAAAAAAACATTAGTCTGGCAAAATTCTGAAATAGCTCTTAAGTCATTAAACCAGTAGGATGTGCCTGGAGAACTGTCTTAACAGCACACGGTTTTTAAAGTACCTGAAACTGAATGCCATCACAGGATGAACAAGCACTCTCAGATCCACAAGGCCCACCACTCCCTCTTATACCCAACTACTTTGCACATCAATGTTATCTACCTGGTTCTAGATAGGAAGAATCCAGAGCAATCTGGTCTCTTTAATACTGACGCTTTCAACAACAGGAACACAGATTCATAACAGTGGTGATTTCTTAAGAGTGGGTGGGGTGAAGAGACAAATGAGGTGATTCCCCTCCCTCCATGGCCTCCCCTATCTCCATTGCTAATGTACAATCAGGCTGCCCAGCTGCCAAGGTTATCCTCCAAAGATACTATTTCTCTCAAAGGAGTTTCTGTGACATACTGGGTGGCAGTGCATTAAGTCTTATTTACTGACAAGCATCTAAAGTATAGCTACTCTATGTTGCTGGTGAAGAGACTGGCATTGTAGGCTTTGTCTAACCAGCTAGGAAGTAAAACTGACCTCCTGGTGTGAAATAAGGGGAACAGGAACAGAAAGCTACCCAGCCTCCACCTGGGGTACAGCAGAAGGAATAGCCTCAGGTTCATACAAGATTCTTCTCTTCAAGAATAATTTGGAGACCCCAACATCATTCACCTGACAATTACCATGTGCCTGCTACATGTGGACGTTGTCCCAGGGGCTAGGGTTCAGAGGCAGACATTAGTTAAAACATAGATCCTGCTCTCTAAGAGCTTTCAGTCTATTGGGATAGACAGGCAATAGGTAGAATAAATGCTGTGTCTAAGGTAAGGAGAAGATCCAAGAGCAGGGAATACCTAAGAGGGGCAGGGCAGCTAACCAGGCAGTCTTAACATGGGAATTAACAAAGGCTTCCAAATGGAGATGCTTTCTAAGTTGAGTTTTGACAACAAAAGATGCACAAACTAAGTAACTTTCTTTTTCAGTGACTCACATTCCTTATTTATAAATTGGAGCTAGGTACTAACCCATCTCACAGGGCTTTTTTATAACACTGTGAGCACTAGAAGTTGAAGATTAAAAGTAGCTAAAAAGATGTAAGTCTAAATGCGAATAGAATGAGCCAGATAGAGGAAACAGAAAGCTACCTCTGAGAAGACAGGATTGGGATCCAGACCAAAGCAAAAGGCTCATCTCTTCACTGGCACAACAGGGAGGAAAGAATGGGTACAGATGAAATTAGAAAGTATAGGTTCAGGAAATAACCCAAATGTCTGTGAACTGGAAAATGGATAAAACCAAGATATGGTATATCCATACAGTAGAATATTATTTGGCAATAAAAAGGAATAAAGTACTGATAGCAGAGATAAATCTTGAAAAGTTAAAGAAGCCAGTCATGAAAGACCACATATTTTATGATTCCATTTTTTTTTTTAATTTTTATTTATTTGAGAGTGCACGCATGCACGCATGAGCAGGGGGAGGGGCAGAGGTAGAGGGAGAAGCATACTTCCCGCTGAGCAGGGAGCCCAATGTGGGACTTGATCCCAAGACCCTGGGATCATGACCTGAGCCGAAGGCAGATGCTTAACAAACTGAGCCACCCAGGCGCCCTTATGATTCCATTTTTATGAAATGTCCAGAATAAGCAAATCTAGAGAGATGGCAAGTTAGTGGTTGCCTAGCATTGGGAGAACTGGGGGGGGGGGGGGGGGGGGTGACTGCTAATGGGTACACGGTTTCTTTTGGGGACAAAAATGTTTTAAAAATTTACTGTGGGGGTACCTGGCTGGCTCAGTCAGTAGAGCATCCATCCAACTCTTGATCTCAGGGTCGAGGTTGAGCCCCATGTTGGGTATAGAGATTACTTAAAAAAATAAATAAAAATAAATAAATAAGATGCACTGTGGTGGGGCACTTGGGTGGCTCAGTCAGTTGAGTGTCCAAATCTTATCTCAGCTCAGGTCTTGATCTCAGGGTCGTTGAGTTCAAGCCCCATGTTGGGCTCCACACCGGGCATGGAGCCTACTTTAAAAAAAAAAAAAATGGGGCGCCTGGTGGCTCAGGTCATGATCCTAGAGTCCCGGGATCGAGTCCCACATCAGGCTCCCTGCTGAGGAAGGAGTCTGCTTCTCCCTCTGACCCTCCCCCCTCTCTCATGCTCTCTCTCGCTCATTCCCTCTCTCAAATAAATAAAATCTTAAAAAAAAAAGATGTACTGTGATGATGGTTGCTTAACTTTGTGAATATACTAAAAACCCCTGAATTATAAAACAAAACACTGAAATGTATACTTTATATGTGTGAATCAAAAATAAATAAATGTGTGAATCAT
Organism: Mirounga angustirostris; assembly: GCF_029215605.1. NCBI lineage: Eukaryota > Metazoa > Chordata > Mammalia > Carnivora > Phocidae > Mirounga > Mirounga angustirostris. Next base: position 71,820,123 of record NW_026991718.1, read on the forward strand.
ATTATATGTGAATAATACCTCAACAAACCAGTTATATTAAAAAAATAAAAAGTATAGGTTTGAGGACAGGAAACTGAGGGAGTTCTAACAATTTCTGCTTTCTATAGTCAGAGACAAGTTTGAATGCTAAAGAATGCTGGAAAGGTCACAGGCTCCGAGATTTGCCTCAAGCGCAAGTGCATGGGATCCTCATCAGGTATTTATAGTTCATCAGGCGCTACAGTCCAGATATAATTTACCAATCTAGGGTCATTTCTGCAATAAGCAATGCTGCCTAGAAACGTAACTAACCTTCTTAACTTGATCACGGTTTCCAGGTGGAATAGAGAAGCACAGGAAAAGGTTTTGTTAACCCTTTACCTAAATGGTAAAATAATAAAATGAAGGAAAATTCCTCCCAAGAAACAAGTATTGGCAGCCTTACATTATTTAAAAAGATGCTCAGTTACACTGCACCTTGCACAGTGAAAACTTCAAGACACCCACTTTGGGAATCCCTGGGACATTTTTGAGTCCCTCCTTCTTTCATTTATTTCAGCCAATTTCTAGTAACAAATGATCAATCTTTTTATAACTGTTATTATCCAGGGCAACTGGGTGGCTCAAATGGTTAAGTGTCTGCCTTCGGCTCAAGTCACGATCACCAGGTCCTGGGATCCAGCCCCATGTTGGGCTCCCAGCTCAGCAGGGGAGTCTGCTTCTCCCTCTCCCTCTGCTTCTCCCCCTGCTTGTGCTCTCTCTCTCTCAAATGAATAAATAAAATCTTTAAAAAAAAAAAAATTTTTTTACTGTTATTATCCTACCCAAACACATATTAGGACAATCTTCTACCTAAAATGTGTGTTTGGCATAAACGTCTAACCTAAGAACTACATGCTTAGGAATAACTCACATTTACTTGCTAATCTCTGAAAAGTTAAATTCACCTTTAACACTATTCTCAACATGAATAGGAGGTGACTGTCTAGATTATTCTTAGAAATGTGCCCAGTAAACACCTACATTTTAACCTTCAAGAGCAATGAAAGGAAAATTTTTGTTTTTTAAAAGTCTATACTCCAGTATAGAAGATTCTGGATATTCATACTAAATTTCCTTCCCAATAAATGGGTGTAATGCTTAGCATCCATTATTCCTTTCATAATCTAAATTAGAAAAATAAAAGCATTAGAATCATTAACAGGTGCTTAGAAAAATCAGTGATTCAATTTACACAAACATACAAGGACGTTTATAACTTTTTACATCATATTAAATACTTAAGTTATTCTAAACTGCATAATACAAAAATAGGAGAGCTAAGTGCACTAGCCTTGAATAAGTTTAAAACTGGAAAGGAACTTAGACCATCATCAACTATGAAGCCATCCCTCACTACTTCTGGCTGGTCTTCACTGATCCTAATCTCTCTCCTCTTGCCCCTTCTAACCCATCCCCCATCTTACAGCCAAACATCCAACACACCACTCCACCTTGTCATCCAACCTCTGGGCCTACAGCATAAAATTTCAACTCAGTACAACAACAACAAAAAGCCTTTCATCCTCTGACCCCACCCACCTGGGCTACCCTCCTCCAGGTTCTCTGCTCCAGAGACACCAATCTGCCCCCTTTCAGGCCCTCTCCCCAGCAAACGTCTAGTCCTTCAAGACTCAAGTGGAATTTAGCTTCTCATCCAATGCTGCTTCTGTGGTCTCCAATTGTTGCCATTCCTGTTTCTATGCCTCTTCCAACAACTTGCTATGGTGCACACCTCCACAGTTCTTCACCTTCAATTATTGTTTATTTCTGCCTTGCTCTCCACTAGAGTGAGCTCTGTGAAGGCAGGGATACGGTCTTTCCCAGTGTCCATAACCCTGACACAGCAGCACTCAACAAATTTTTGTCTGATGAATGAAATATTAACATTCCACCTGCATGTGTCAAAGGCAGGACTAGGACCCACGACTCCTCACTCCCCCCACAATGCTCTTTCCATCATCCCAACGATGCCGGGCAGTAAAGCAATCAACATAAAACATCTAGAACATCTAGCTCACCTAGGGTGAGAAGTTTGTAGCCTTACAGGGAGAGATGATGCGGGGGAGATGGGGTCGGATTACGGAGGGCACGCAATGCCGAGCTGAGGCAAAGACATACGTGAGTAGCCCAAAGCCACACAGCTATTAACTGGAGGCGCCGCGACGTGAATCCGAGAAATCTGGCTCCAAGTCCGAGGTCTAACAGCAACCCGTTCCAGATCCCCACACTGAACCAGAGGTGTTAAGTGGAGTGTGGGCAAAACCACATTGGTGACATGAAATGGTCTCCCAAACCCCCTATTTCAAATCTCACTCCCGGACCGGGGTTTGCGGGGGAGATCTACAGGGCCAAGGCGGGGCCGCGGGCAGACACCCACGCGACTGCTGTGCAATTAAAAAGAACAGTATATTAAAACGCCTGCCAGAGTGGACGCTCCCTCCGTGTCCCTTGTTAGTTCAGGTCTGGGGCCGCTGCAGAGGGACACACTCAGGGCGGGGGCAGGGCAGGGGCGGATGGCGCCCCACCTGGCCGGGCAGCGGCCGGCGAAAGCGCCATCCCTGGGAGGCACCGACGTCCCCGCCCCCGTGCCTCCTCGCCCGAGAGCCCGCTCGCCACCCGCGGCCTGAGGGGAGCCCACGCCGTCCCGGCCCTCACCTGCCGGCCCTATGTACTTGACTACCCCCTGGGTCTTGAACACTTCTCGGGCAGCCAGCAGCGCGTCCTCGTGGTGCGCCGTGTAGAAGTCGCCCCGGTCGAAGAGCCGCACCGTGGTGGTCGGCTTCTCCGGCATGGCCTGGAAGAAGCGCACGAAGCCGACCTCGGCCGCGCTCTCCAGCTGCAGCGTTTCCTTCGGCTGCACCGCCATTTCGGAACCTCTTCCCCGCCTGCCACAAGGAACTGCGCGACCCCGCACCCCCTAAGCTGTTTCCCGCCTCCCTTCCCTCCCTCCCGTGCGGCGTCCGGCCTTTGCTGAGACACCCAATCACAACCACCGCTGCGTTTCGGTGGGTGGGAGTCCGCCTCGGCAGCCAATCATAGGCGGACGCGGCCCAGCTTCCCGCGCACGCTGGTAATTCTGTCTACTGCGCACGCGTAAACCTAGGTCGCGCGCCGACCCTGGCAGACGGACATCCTTAAAAGATTTCAGGTCCAGGTGTTTCTGCAGTGCTCGGGTGGAATCCGGGTGGAGAGGTAGTTAGGGAAGGCGGCCAGGTGGGCCGCTCTGGCGGTTTTGAGTTTAGTACTCGGAAGCATGAGAGTGAAATCAGAAAGAACCTCGAGAACAAGGAAAAACCAGCCTTTTTCCCCATCACTACATTTTTTTTTTAAACTTCACCTCCTCTCTGAGCACTGAGTAATGTATACAATCGTTGAATCACTATATTGTACCCCTGTAAGTAACATAACACTACGTTAATACTGGAATTAAAAAAATAAAACTGCACCCCTCTCTCCCTAACAGCCTTTCCTTTTCCTTTTTAACCAACTGCCAACATCAAGATTATAGGTTTTTCCATAACCTCCTTATTGCTCTATACTAGCCACATTCTCGTTTCCTCCACTCTGACTCATTCAAAAACATTTTTTTTTAAGGATTTTGTTTATTTATTTGACAGAGAGGGAACACAAGCAGGGCGAGTGGGAGAGGAAGACTCAGGCCTCCGGCAGAGCAGGGAGCCTGATGTGGGCCTCGATCCTAGGACGCGGGGATCATGACCTGAGCGGAAGGCAGATGCTTAACGAATGAGCCACCCAGGAGCCCACATTCAAAAACATTTATATGGCCTTCTATGTGCCAGCCTCTTCTAGAATCTGAGGATCACTAGTAATGTTCAGTTTGCATTCTAGCGAATGAATTCAGATGATACAGTAAGTAAATGTATAGTAAGTAAACTGTTAGAAGATAACTGTTCAGGTGAAAAACAAAGGTAGGATGAAATTTTTTTTTTTTTAAAGATTTTATTTATTTTATTTATTAGAGAGCGAGCGAGCGAGAAACAGCATGAGAGGGGGAAAGGTCAGAGGGAGAAACAGGCTCCCCACCAAGCCGGGAGCCCGATGTGGGGCTCGATCCCAGGACTCTGGGATCATGACCTGAGCCGAAGGCAGTCGCTCAACCGACTGAGCCACCCAGGCGCCCCGAAATTTTTTTTTAATATTGAGCAAAAACCTGCAGGTGAGGATGTGTCCTGCAGTTAGCTGCCTTAGGAATAGTATTGTGCGCTCCTGTTAAGCTCACCCTTAACCCATGGAAGCAGCCGCAACCTGGACTCAGCTGCAGAATTACCCTGGGGGGCTTTTCAAAGGTATTCCTGGGCCCCACCCACATATAAAGGCTTGGAATTTCTGAGGGTGGGGTGTTGGGATGTTTTTAAAAACCTCCTTGGGTAGTCCTGACAATCAGCTCAGCTCTGAAACCACTGGCCTGCAAGTTTAAATTCAAATACCTTGGGAAGCAGAGGAAGTGGATCATCCAACTGCAGACTACTTTGCAACAGACTTAGAGCTCCCGCAGCCTGCAGTACTTCTAGCCTCTCACTGCAGCTCTGGGATCTGGGCCAGTAAATTCCCCTTCCCTGGCACCTGGCTGGCTCAGTCCATAGAGCATAAGACTATTGATCTCCGGTCCTGAGTTCAAGCCCCATGCTGGGCCGAGAGCTTACTGAAAGATAATAATTATAATTAAAATAAATTCCCCTTCCCTTTCAACACTTGTGGCTCCGACACAAACTTGGCCCTCTTCTGGAATGGCCCTTTCCTGCTCTTTGTCTAGCAAACTGCTAGTTATCATTCTGTCTTCCAGGCCCAAATGTCTCCTCAGTCAAACCTGCCCAGTTTCCACAGGTATAATTAGTTGCATTATCTTCTGGAGTACCACCTTATTCATATTCATATTATAACAATATTCGCTGCATTGTTTTAGAGATACCTGTTCACCTCTTGAACTAAGCACTTGGAGAGGACACCAATGGGTGTTTATAGTTAATTATAATGGCTACTGTTCATCAGCATTCATGGACTGTCAGGTGTTTTCCTTTGTTTTACATGTGTTTACTGTTTTAATCTTCAAAACTCTTGGTATTAGGTACTATTGTTATTCGACAATGAAGAAATTGAAACTTGGAGATGTGAAGAACTTGCCCAAGATTACAGAGTTGGTAGTAAGTGGTAGAGCTAGAGTTCTGTCTTGCTCCAGATTCTGTATGCTTAACCATCTGTGTGATGTCATTTTTTTAAATGTTGGTGTGTTGGTGGGGTCTGGAGCTGACAGCCAAGAAAGAATTCTTGAGATGTCTTTGGTGCAAAAAGGTGGTTTTATGAAAGCACGGGACAGGACCCGTGGGCAGAAAGAGGGATTGTGTCGGGCAACTGATTATATACCTCGGGGCTGAAGGGAGTAAAGAGAAGGGAAGTTCCCAAAGGCTTTTCATATGCTAAAGAAGACTCAGGATCCTGGAGGAATGTTATAATCTGTCTATCTCAAGCATCTGTCAATGGACTGCAGGTTATAAGGACGTTTAATTTTATCTCCGTTTCCCTCTGCCTTTGTTTCCCACATCATGTATACCATAAGGCCTGGCACCTATTGGGTGTGCAGAAAATGTTTGTAAATGAATGAACTATGGCTCACAATAACTGCTTCTATATAATTTGGCTTTGAGTGTCATCTCATCTCTCCCCTTTCCTAGTTCACATTCTAAATAGTTCAGAGGAAGGCAGCATGGTAATAATAATATCTACCTCCAGGGTTGATGTGAGGATTAAAGGAGGTAATAGCTTTGAAAATATTTTGTAATCTTGGAGCATCTGGGTAGCTCAGTCGGTTAAGTGTCTGACTCTTGATTTCTGCTTGGGTCATGGTCTCCGAGTCATGGGATCAAGCCCAGTGTTAGGTTCCATGCTCAGTGCAGAGTCTGCTCGGGATTCTCTCCTTCTCTCCCTCTGCCCCTTCCCCACCCCCACCTCCTGCATGTCTCTCCATCTCTCTCTATAAAATAAACAAAATCAGGGCGCCTGGGTGGCTCAGTTGGTTAAGCGACTGCCTTCGGCTCAGGTCATGATCCTGGAGTCCCAGGATCAAGTCCTGCATTGGGCTCCCTGCTCAGCGGGGGGTCTGCTTCTCCCTCTGATCCTCTTCCCTCTCGTGCTGTCTCTCATTCTCTATCTCAAATAAATAAATAAAATCTTTTAAAAATAAATAAATAAAATAAAATAAACAAAATCTTTATATTTTGTAATCTTTTGTAAACAGCTGAGCAAGGAACCTGATGCAGGACTGATTCTAGGATCCCAGGATCATGACCTGAGCCGAAGGCAGACGCTTAACTGACTGAGCCACCCATGCATCCCAATAAATAAAATCTTTTTTAAAAAAGTAAGGCCTATGTATATGCTGCCTCCAACGGACTCATCGGAAATCTAGACAAATGCAGATTGAAGTGAAGGGAGGGAGATGCGTTTGTTATGCAAATAGAAGTGAAAAGAAAGCCAGGGTAGCAATACTTATACTGGACAAAATAGACTTTAAAACAAAGACTACAACAAGGGACAAAGAAGGCATTATATAATCATAAACAGAACAATCCAAGAAGATATAAAAATTATACACATTTATGCACCCAACATGGGATTACCCAAATACATAAAGTACTTAATAGTCTAGTAACAAACATAAAGGAAGTAATTGATAGTAATACAATAGTAGTGGACCTTAACACCCCACTTACATCAATAGACTGATCATTCACACGAAAATCAACAAGGAAACAGTGGATTTGAATGACACGTTGGACCAGATGGATTTAACAGATATATTCAGAACATTCCATCCTAAAACAGCAGAATACATATTCTTTTTAAGTGAACATGGAACATTTTCCAAAGTAGATCAAATATTAGGCCACAAAACAAACTCAACAAATTCAAGAAGATTGAAGTCATACCATGCATCTTTAAGATTTTATTTATTTGAGAGAGAGAGAGAGAGAGAGCATGAGTGGGATGAGGGGCAGAGGGAGAAGCAGAGTCCTCGCTGAGCAGGGAGCCTGATGTGGGGCTCAATCCCAGGCTCCTAAGATCCAAAGGCAGCTGCTTAACCAACTGAGCCACCCAGGTGCCCCCCATGCATCTTTTCTGACCACAATACCATGAAACTAGGAATCAACCACAAGGAAAAAATCTGGAAAGAGGACAAATACAAGGAGGGTAAATAACATATTACTAAACAATGAAATCGAGAAATCAAAGAGGAAACCAAAAAATACATAGAGACAAATAGAAATGAAAACACAATGGTACAAAATCTTTAGGATGCAGCCAAAGATGTCTAAGAGGGATATTTATAGCAATACAAGCCTATCACAAGAAGCAAGAAAAATCTCAAACAACCTAACCTTACACCTAGTGGAGCTAGAAAAAAAAAAAAAAAGAACAAACAAAACCTAAAACCAGGAGAACGGAGGAAATAATAAAGATTAGAGCAGAAATAAATGAAATGGAAACTGAAAAAAACAATAGAACGGATTAATGAAACCAAGAGCTAATTCTATGAAAAGATCAACAAAATTGATAAACCATTAGCCAGACTCATCAGAAAAAGAAAGATAACTCAAACAAAATCAGAAATGAGAGAGGAGAAATAACTGACACCACAGAAATACAAAGGATTATGAGAGAATATTATGAAAAATTATATGGGAGCAAATTGGACAACCTAAAAGAAATAGATAAATTCCTAGAAATATATAACCTCCCCAGACTGAATCAGGACGAGATAGAAAATTTGAACAGACTGATTACCAGCAATGAAATTGAATCAGTAATCAAAAACTCCCAACTTGGGCACCTGACTGGCTCAGTGAGCAGAGCATGTGACTCTTGATCTCAGGGTTTGAATTAAAGCTTTACACTGGATGTGGAGCCTACATTAAAAAACAAAACAAAACAAAACAACTCTCCCAACAAATAAAAGTCCAGAACCATACAGTTTCACAGGTGAATTCTACAAAACATTTAAAGAGTTAATACCTATTCTTCTCAAACTATTCCAAAAAGTAGAAGAGGAAGGAAAACTTCCAAATACATTCTATGAGGCCAGCATTACCCAGAAACCAAAACCAGATAAAGGCACTACAAAAAAGAGAACTAGAGGCCAGTATCTCTGATGAACATAGATGCAAAAAATCCTCAACAAAATACTAGCAAACAGAATGCAACAATACATTTTAAAAATTCATTCAGAACACCTGGGTGGCTCACTTAAGCATCTGCCTTTGGCTCAGGTCATGAACCCAGGGTCCTGGGGTCGAGCACCACATCAGCCTCCCTGCTCAGCAGGGAACCTGCTTCTCCCTCTGCCTGCCACTCACCCTGCTTGTGCTCGCTCACTCTCTCTCTGGAAAATAAATAAATAAATAAAATCTTCAAAAAAAAATCATTCACTATGATCAAGTGGATTTATTCTTGGGATGCAAGAGTGGTTCAATATTTGCAAATCATTCAACATGATATATCACATCAATAAGAGAAAGGGTAAGAACCATGTGATCATTGGAATAGATGCGTGATAAAATGTTTGACAAAGTACAACATCCATTCCATGATACAAACCCTCAACAAAGTAGGCTTAGAGGGAAATACCTCAACACAATAAAGGCCACATATGAAAAAACCCATAGCTAACATCATACTCAATGGTGAAAAACTGAGAGCTTTTCCCCTAAGGTCAGGAACAAGACAAGGATGTCCACTGTCACCACTTTTATTCCCTCACTAGAAGTCCCAGCCACAGCAACTGGACAAGAAAAAGGAATAAAAGGCATCAAAATTGGTAAGGAAGAAATAAAACTTTCACTATTTGCAGATGGCATAATACTACATACAGAAAACCCTAAAGACCCCACCAAAAATAACTACTAGAACTGATAAATTAATTCAGTAAGGTTGCAGGATACAAAATCAATGTACATAAATCCATTGCATTTCTATGTCCTAATAAAGCAGCAGAAAGAGAAATTAAGAAACCAATCCCATTTATAATTACACCAAAAATAATAAAATACTTAGAAATAAACCTAACCAAAGAGGTGAAAGACCCGTACTTTAAAAACTATCAGGGAATGGGGGCACCTGGGTGGTTCAGTTGGTTAAGTGTCTGACCCTTGGTTTCAGCTCAGGTCATGATCTCAGGGTCATGAGATTGAGCTCCTTGTTGGACACCACTCAGCATAGAGTCTGCTCGAGATTCTCTGTCTCCCTCTGCCCCTCCTGCTCGTGTTTGCTCCCTCACTCTCTCTCCTTCTGTCTCAAATAAATAAGTAAATAAAACCTTTTTTTAAAAAAGCTATCAGGGGCGCCTGGGTGGCTCAGTTGGTTAAGTGACTGCCTTCGGCTCAGGTCATGATCCTGGAGTCCCAGGATCGAGTCCCACATCGGGCTCCCTGCTCGGCGGGGGGTCTGCTTCTCCCTCTGACCCTCTTCCCTCTCATGCTCTCTGTCTCTCATTCTCTCTCTCAAATAAATAAATAAAATCTTTAAAAAAAAAAGCTATCAAACACTGATGAAAGAAATTCAAGATAACACAAATGGAAGGATATTCCATGTTCATGGATTGGAAGAACAAATATTGTTAAAATGTCCATACTACCCAAAGCAATTTAATGCAATCCCTAACAAAATACCAACATCATTTTTCACAGAACTACAATAAACAATCCTAAAATTTGTATATAACCACAAAAAACCCTGAATAGCCAAAGCAATCTTGAAAAAGAAAAACAAAGCTGGAGGTATCACAATTCCAGATTTCAAGTTATACTACAAAGCTATAGTAATCAAAACAGTATGGTACTAGCACAAAAATACACATAGATCTGTGGAACAGAATAGAAAGTCCAGAAATAAACCCATAATTATATAGTCAATCTTCGACAAAGGAGGCAAGAATATCCAATGAGAAAAAGACAGTCTCTTCAACAAATGGTATTGGGAAAATTGGACAGCTATATGCAAAAGAATGAAACTGGACCAATTTCTTACACTATACACAAAAATAACTCAAGATGGATTAAAAACCTAAATATGAGACCTGAAACCATAAAAATTCCAGAAGAGAACACAAGCAGTAATTTCTCCGACATCAGCTGTAATAACATTTTTCTAGAAGCATCTCCTCAGGCAAGGTAAACAAAAGCAAAAATAAACTATTGGGACTATACCTCAAAATAAAAAGCTTCTGCACAGCAAAGGAAACTATCAACAAAACTAAAAGACAGCCTACTGAATAGGAGAAGATATTTGCAAATGATATCCAATAAAGGGTTAGTATCCAAAATATATAGAGAACTTATATAACTCAACACCAGAAAACCAAACAATCCAATTTAAGAGTGGGCAGAAGACATGAACAGACATTTATTTCTCCAAAGAAGACATACAGATGGCCAACAGACATAGGAAATGATACTCAACATCACTTATCATCAGATAAATGCAAATCAAAACAATCAGATATCATCTCACACCTGTCAGAATGGCTAAAATAAAAAACACAAGAAATGGGACACCTGGCTGGCTCAGTCGGAAGAGTGTGTGGCTCTTGATCTCAGAGTTGTGAGTTTGAGCCCCACGTTCGGTGTGGAGATTACATAAAAATAAAGAGTACGTTTATTGTGGTGAGCAGAGTAATGTACAGAATTATAGTACACCTGAAACTAATATAACACTGTATGTGAACTATACTGGAATTAAAATTTAAAAAAATTAAAAGTTTGATAAGAAAGGACAAAGGAATGGTAGTTTGTTAGGGAGGTCAGTGGGAATTTTTTTTTTTTTTTAAGATTTTATTTATTTATTTGACAGAGAAAGACACAGCGAGAGAGGGAACACAAACGGGGAGTGGGAGAGGGAGAAGCAGACTCCCTGCCGAGCAGGGAGCCCGATGCGGGACTCGATCCAGGGACTCCAGGATCATGACCTGAGCCGAAGGCAATCGCTTAACCAACTGAGCCACCCAGGCACCCAGTGGGAATTTTTAGAGGAGTTTGGGGGCATGTTTTAGGATGACGGAAAAGAGTTACGAAATTATGTTTTATCTACAGAAGTGTTTTATTTGTAGAGGACAAACTTTCCTCTACCCTCTTAGGTTCAGTTACTGGGAGTATGTGAATTAAACTGACAGAAGGCAGATTAACAGAAGAAAAGGCACAGTTTTTAGTAATACTATATCCACAGTAGTAGAAAATAGTAATAAGGCCAAATCCTGAGAACATCAGTGTTTCAGAGTCAGTGGAAGAGGGAAACAATCATGGGAGACTAATGCCAGTCATGCCAAAGAAGAAAATCTGTAAACAACATACTGGGGTAGGAAATGGGAGAGTCATCATGATAAGCTGTGGAGAGATCACATGATTAAACACTGTGGAAAAAGGGCCATTGTCAATTAGTAGGTCAGTGTTGTCTTCAGAAGAGATAGGACAGAAACTTGAGGGCATGGAGTTGAAGAACGTGTCCTTATCGATTTATTGCCTCTTACCTGCAAACTCACTCTTTTCGCCTGCTCTGTAAAAATGCACCTGAAGCTTTGTCAGTGGAGGGCGCAGGACAGACCGTGCAAGAAGAAAGGGTAGTTCGCTCCCCTGGCAACACCTGCTATCTCCGCAGTGCACAGCCCTCAGGGCTTCTCCAGCACACGGCTGCTCCTGCAGGGGACGGTAGTCAGCAGCTTCCCTGAGTACCTGCTCCCACGCCCAAGTTATAGAAGGCAGCTTTATGGAGGGCCTTTGGTGTCTGGGAGGACACCTCCTCATGAACAGCTTGTCCCCAGCACCCTACAGCAAGGGTCACAAGCTCATCCCGTAAAGGACCAGGATGAGTATTTTAGGTTGCGCCGGCCACGGGGTCTGACACGACTCAACTCTTCTCGCTGTAGCGCAGACCAGCCACACACAATAAGTGAGCGCGGCTCTGCTCCAACAGAACTTTGTTAATAGATACTGACATTTTTGTGTCATGTCACTTGCACATACCAGGGAACATTCCTTTCAAACATTTGAAAATGCAAAACCATGCTTACCTCCCAGACTATGTAAAAACAGGTGGTGGGCCAGGCTGTAGTTTGAGGACTCCTGTCCTAGCCAGCAGGTTTTCAGCTGAGCCCCTCCAGTGAAGCCTCACTGCCACTTCCCTGCTCTTCAGGGAGCCCCGGTGCCCTCCCACAAGGTCCGGATCTCAGCCCAGGGTGTGGGGTTTAGGAGAAAGTAGAGCTCTTCCTTGGGTGCTCTCTCAGCCCTAGGGGTCATGGTTGCTCCTTGTTATTTTTTCCCATTCTCTTTACTTCCTACTAGCTGTATCAATTTCTATTGCTGCCTAACAAATTACCACAAAGTTAGCATCTGATGACCATAAACCTTTATTATCTCCGTTCCCATGGGCCAGGAGCCTAGGCATTATGTAAGTGGATCCTTTTCTCAGGGTCTCGAGATTACAGTGATGTTGGCCAGGGCTGTGATCTCACCTGGAGCTGGGGTCCTTTTCCAAGTTAACCTCGTTGTTGGCAGAATTCAGTTCTTGAGGTTGTGGGACTGAGGCCCTCCCCTCAGCCAGCCTGGGGTTTGCTGGTAGGTGACCCTTCCCACAACATGGCAGTTTGCTTTAAGGCTAACAGAACACATCTACAGTTTCTACTTGTCTCCTACCTTTGGGCACTCTTTTGTAACTCCCTTTTAATTCAGTCGAATTATTAGGGATCTTAATCACAACTACACCTAAAAATCTCCTGGCCTTTGCCATAAAGGGTAACTTCATCTTGGGAGTGGCAGTTCATCACATGCACAGGCCCTACCCACACTCTAGGGGAGGGGATTATATAGGGCATATTCATCAGAGATAAGAAATCTTGTGGGCCATCCTAGAATTCTGCCTACTACAGAAGGGATAAAAATTTTTATTCAATCTAGCTTTTACATTTTCTTTAATGTTGTTCTTTTCAAAGTGTTTTAAAGAATTTCCTATTGAAAGCAAAATACTTCAGGATACTTAACTTCATGTAAAATGTGTTTGTACTACAATTACTCATTACGTAAGAGGTTGAATGACTGGTGCTTTAATTCAACCAAGCACAGCATTCATGGTTTACAACATTCTCCATCAGTTCCGCCCCAAGGCTTAAGTGTTTGCCAAAGTGCTGATTTGTTTAAAATAGAAACTTCGATTCATTCAGAATAAAATTGTTTGATTTTCCTGTTAGAAGTTACATATTTTAGGTTATACATTTTCTATTAAATACACATGATTATAAGTACTCATATAAAACTCTAATTTGTAGTTCAGATTCAGAGCATTTTTCAACCTGTTAACCTTATGTGTATACTATGAAATTTGATTCAATGGTTCAAAGTTAGGAAATTCAGTTTTAAAATGTTTTATTTCACAGTTTGTAAAAAAAGTTTATATGTACAAGACTCAAAGTAAATAGACAGGCAGCTTTCAATCACAAATGGATGAGACAGTCGTCATTCAAACTCTACTGTGGAAGCATACTTAAGGCACAAACCTCAATGTTAGGCATAAAAAATTTTAACTATGCAGTCCAAGTTCTGGGTTTTATATCAGATCTGCAAAGATAGGACCCTATGGTCACATTTTAAGACTGGTAGAGTCAATTTGAAGCTGTTTATATATTCAGTACAGGTTTCACTATTACAAATAGGAGATGTTAACTAACAAAATAGTAGTCCTCAAAGATCTCTTTGTCCCATGCTCATACACTTGCAATCTGCTAATTTCCCTTCTTGTAGTACTCTTCAATTTATAGTCATTATGTATTGAGTTCCCTATGCATCTCACCCATCTCCTTTATCTGCAATAGAAGAAAAAGAGAAAAAAATTTTAAATAATTTTCCAACCTTTTGTTCATCCTGAAAATAGTTAAAAAAAAAAAAAAAAAAAAAGGAAAGCAAGATGATTATCTCCCACATTTATGAGCCTTATTTGGAAAAAGAAAAAAATGTAGTACAAGGAAGCACACACTGAATGCATGACCCAAACTGCTATTTGGAGGTAAGATGGTCAAAGTGATGGGGGAAGTAGCAGGTGAGCTAGATCTGTAAGAATGGATAAGGTCTTTATTAAATGTATGCCATTTTTATATCCAGTAAGAATCTTATTTTCTATCATCAATCTTTTAATTTTATAGATGAGGAAACTGAAGTTCAGAATTAAGTGACTTGTCCCAGATCACACAATTAGTTACGGGCAGAGCTGAGACAAGATGATGGAAACTACCAACGCTGGCAAACATTCTACTATGTGGCATGCATGGGACCAGTACTTTATACACTCTACTTTGTTTAATCCTTATAATGGGTCTGTAATATTATCCCCAGTTTATAGATAAGGAAACATGGAGACTTAAAGAAGTTAAATAACTTGCCTACCCAGCTAACAAGTGGTCAAACCCCCATCTAAATTGCTCTTAACCATATAGTACATTGTCATTCCACCTTTCTGTTATGCTTCAGTTCAGGGAGAGTCTATCCCCTAGACCTGTGGTCACCAAACCAGGTAAGCCAGATAATCAACTATGGTATGGGAAAAAAATTTACAACTTTCTAGTTCTATTGGGTTGTTTTCAATATTCTTTTACATTTCTGTGTTTCTTGGTAAAATATTAGTAAAAAGTACATATACAATTACAAATAAATACATAAATATGTAAAAATTGGTGGGTGTACTGAAAATGTTACTGACAGGGTTCAGGAACAACTATGTTTCACATCCAATTCCAAGTGGCTGACACACTAACGATCTGACAGTTTGTTTCCACACTAATGTACATGACTAGTTAGCATGCAACTGACCCACTAGGACATAAACTAAGGTCTTTTTTAATGATGATTTCACTGGCACAGACAGTGAATCGGGTCTTCAGTCCCATGGAGTTTCTCTAACGTCAATCTATAGAGTATGCCTCTAAAAGACCCCACTAAAAGATGACACTTCATCAAACAAAAATCTCAGGCTTCCTATCCCACTACTCTGAGACAGAACTCAGTATCAGCTGGCCTGCTGTGGATCTCATGCAAGAGAATGCATTTAAGGGACGCCTGGGGGGCTCAGCTGGTTAAGTGTCTGCTTTTGGTTCACGTCATGATCTCAGGGTCCTGGGATCGGGCCCTGCGTCCTGTCTCCCCTCAGCGGGGAGTCTGCTTCTCCCTCTGCCCCTCCCCCTCCACTGTTTGCTCTCTCAATAAATAAAATCTTAAAAAAAAAAAAAAAAGGAATGTAAGTAAGGGAGCTTTGAAAGACAGACCCTAAGAACTACGCTATAAAGGGGCTCCAGTATAATTGAGTCCCATCAGTGTCTTGGAAGGTACAGTGATTATCAGGAGTAGGAGATTAAAAGAGGGGCTTTTTATAAAGTAATCCATTTACCTCAGCCTTCTCATACTTTGCCATTCTGTTCTTTCTGGAAATAACCTGAATGGAAGAAAAATGATTACTATTTTACAACTGCTATCGAAAGAAAAAGCTGATCCAAATTGACACATAAATGCTTTTAATGGACATAATTCCTATCTGAACAAATTTAACTTACAAATCTATCCACAGATGTTATTTCTTAAATAAAATTTCTCTACTAAACTAAAAGAAAAAAAAAGCCTACACCTATCATGAGGTGCACTGAGTAATGTATAGAATTGTTGAATCACTACGTTGTACACCTGAAACTAATGTAACACTGAATATTATATTAAAAAAAAAAAATCAAAAAAACTTTCAAGACCTCCTCCCCTGCTAAACCAAAATCTTTTGGAACAACAACAAAAAGCCTAACACAACCAGTGAAACAAAAAAAGTTGCACTGAGAAAACCATGAATAATCTTTAATAAAATCTAACAGCCTGGTATGCAGCCTTCCACATTTTGTTCCATCCTCATACAAATATACACAAAAACATACGTGCATGAGTTTTGGGAAAGGGGGGGCAGTCTAAAAAAATGGGATAATACAGTATCATTTCTCTCTTTGCACAGCCTGTATCCACATCACAGGAACCTTTCCAGATCAAAAACTATAGATTGTACTCATTCTTTTTAATAACTTTACTCCATACCATGGATATTCCACAATCCACTCATCCGTTCTCCTACAGATGTACACAAGTTGTTTTCCAGATTTATCCGTACCAGCAACATCAGAGTACATAACCTTGACCATGCTTCTTATGAACCTGTGCTTTTGTTTCTACAGAACAGTTTGATTTCTATGATTCTCTCATGCTTATTTCCCATCTGGATTTCTTCTGTAAATCATCTATCCATGCCTTTTGCTACTGTTTAATTTTCTCATCAATTTGTAAGAACTAATTACGTATTATACATAACAACCTTTTTTGTTTTATGTATCATGGAGATTTTCCCCCAGCCGAGCACTGACATTTTTCACTTTACAGTATCTTTGCCATACAAAATATTTAATTTCAACTCAGTCAAATATGTATCTTTTCATTCATGGATTCCAGATTTCTTGCCTTACTTGGTTCCCTTTACCACAAGGTTGTACAAATATTTCCTAAATTAATTTTGATATTTGTTCTAATTTTTTAACATTTTGGACTATAATCCACCTGGAATTTGGGTTTGAAAGTGGGTGCACAGCTCCATAACGTGCCATTCACACAGGTGGGCAATATGGCCCACTGTGGTGGGGTGAAATAGGAATGGAACATTTTTTTTCTTCCAGATGGAGAGTCAAATATAATTCCATTGAACCGAAAATCTAAGTTCCCACATACCATCAAATATATTTCTGAATTCTGCTATGTTGTTAAGATTTCTAATGCTCGAGCATCCTTACATCTAAAATAAACCCTGTCTGTTCAGGTAGTACCTTGTTCTGCTGAAGCACTGCTAAATTCGATTTGCGAATCTTTTGTTTAGAGTTGCTCTTCACATTTACCACTTTCAATCCTTTCCATGCTAACGTTAATTGGGTTCTGTTGTTGCATTTCGTTGAATAGTTTGGGAGTTCAGGGATTTTGCACTGACGCTGGCAGGACTGGTAGACTGTTTGCAGCAAGAGAACTGATGGACATTTGTCGCCTAATGGCCACGTAACTGACCTGTGAGGGGCTTGGCTACGAGCTTTTCTCAGATTAGTATCCTTTCTTGCTTCAGAAAATGACTGTTTTATAAAAAAGGACCAGATGCAAGAGATTTGTTCACTATACCGAATTATAAAAAAATGAAGCTTTTGTTTCATTAATATGTTCCAGAACGTAGCTCTCTCATGCTGTAGCCTTTTCTTGGAAGAATATGCCCTCAAGGGAAAGTTGACTAGTTCTATACCCACCAGCACAACGATTCCAGCAATAACTGCTAGGGTCACAACCACAATGACAGCAATAATACCGGCTTGTAGACCCTGCATTGAAAATTCAGGTGGTTTTTCATCAACATAGTAAATTGCAGTTCGACCAGGATCCAGATCCAATTGTTCCCCATTTACTCTCAGGTCCATTCTATTGGAATGGAACAAGGATTCGTCTTTAACCTGTATTGAGAAGGAGAAAAGCAATTTAAAATATTTAAGAAAACCCACCATGGGATGCCTGGGTGGCTCAGTCAGTTAAGCATCTGCCTTCGGCTCAGGTCATGATCCCAGTGTCCTGGGATCGAACCCCACATAGGGCTCAGCGGGGAATCGGCTTCTCCCTCTCCCTCTGCTTGTGCTCTCTGTCTCTCTCTCTCTCAAAATGAATAAATAAAATCTTAAAAAAAAAAAGAAAAAGAAAAAGAAAAAGAAAACCCACCATGGCCACACAGAATTACTTGTCAATTGTACACTGAAAGAACCGCTGTCAAGGATCTTTGTGGTTTCAATGGTAACACTCTCACGCGCTCAAACTTTAAAAAAACTTTATTGTGGCAAATTTTCAAACATATATGAAAGTAGAAAGAATAGTATAATGAAGTCCCATTATCCCTATCATCCCGGATTCAACAATATAAATGCATGGCCAACCTTCTTCAATCCATTCTTGGTTTCATCCTTCCTCCCTTCCCCCTCCCCCTGGGCCAGTTATTTTGAAGAAAATTCCAGGCTTCATCAGAAAATGGCTCACTAGAACATATTAAAGTTTATTTATTTACTTGTTGTTGTTTTTTAAAGATTTTATTTATTTGACAGAGAGAGAGAGAGAGACAGCGAAAGAGGGAACACAAGCAGGGGGAGTGAGAGAGGGAGAGCAGACTTCCCGCTGGGCAGGGAGCCCGATGTGGGGCTTGATCCCAGGACCCTGGGATCATGACCTGAGCCAAAGGCAGATGCCCAATGGACTGAGCCACCCAGGCGCCCCTAAAGTTTATTTATTTTTTTGATAATATATTAAAGTAGAAACAAATTATTTTAATCACACTAGTTACACAGCATTTCTTACATAACTTCTTGTTCATGGACATTATAATGGGGAAGGCTATACACACACCCTAAGTAACTATCAAGGATGCAATAGGTAAGAATTATGAGAGAAAATATTCTAGGTAAAAGAACAAAAGAAAAAAAGGCATAAATATACAACAAACAGGTCAGAAAGGTGGGTGAGAAAGACGCATGGGAGGGATGAGGACAAAGTTCATTGCAGCACAAGAACCACCTGGAGAACAGAGGTGTGGTTGATGTGTAAGTGGAGAAAAAGATGATGAAAGATCTTAAATCCATCGAGGCATGACAGACATTACATTTCTAAACACAGGAATAAAATGAGGAAGATTATACTCACATCTTTTTCAAAATAGTAAGCCACGTCAGCTATGTCCACATCATTCTGAGTTTTCTGAGATGAATTTTGCTTCAGATCAATAGTGATAAGATCATTTTCATACTGGGTGAAAAATAAAAAATACAAATTAATATCAATACAACCAAAATCATGTAAAAATATCATGGTTCAAAAATCAGAATATTCAGTTTTTGATTTTCTGTAATCTACATGTGTCAGTGTTCCTTTCCACTTGGTACAAATAATTTACAAATCTTTGGGAGGTTTTAAAATCTATCCAAGGGAAATAAGACAGCAATGCAACTAAAGGTAATGATGATGTACATTTTCTTTTCAAAAAAGTATTTTCTTCCCTTGAAAAAAAATTTAAAACAAGGTATTAAAATATCTTATTTGAGGGTGCCTGGGTGGCTCAGTCAGGTAAGCGTCTGCCTTGGGCTCAGGTCATGATCCCAGGGTCCTGGGATGGAGCCCCCCGCATCGGGCTCCCTACTAAGCGGGGAGCCTACTTCTCCCTCTCTTCTGCCTGTCACTCCCCTTGCTTGTGCTGTCAAATAAATAATAAAATCTTTTTTTTTTTAAAAATAAAGTATCTTATTAGAAAAAAAAACAAACATTTTAGTTGAGGGTGCCTGGCTGGCTCAGTCCCTAGAGCATACGACTCTTGACCTCAGGGTCGTGAGTTCAAGCCTCACATCGGTTGTAGAGCTTACTTTTATTTTTATTTATTTATTTATTTATTTATTTATTTGTTTATTTATTTTAAAGATTTTATTTATTTGTCAGAGGGAGAGAGACAGAGAGAGAGAGAGAGAGAGAGAGAGAGGCAGGCAGGGGGAGAAGCAGACTCCCTGCTGAGCAAGGAGCCTGATGCAGGACTTGATCCCAGGACCCTGGGATCATGACCTGAGCCGAAGGCAGATGCTTAACCGACTGAGCCACCCAGGCATCCCTGTAGAGCTTACTTTTAAAAAAACAAAAGAAAACACACACAAAAAAATGTATCTTATTTGGTTAGAACTACTTTAAAAATAAAAAGCTAGGGGCACCTGGGTGGCTCAGTCGGATAAGCACCTGCCTTCAGCTTAGGTCATGATCTCAGGGTCGTGGAATGGAGCCCAACGTTGGGCTCCCCGCTTAGTGGGGAGTCTTGCTTCTCCCTGTGTTCGCTGCACACTCTCTCTCTCTCTCAAAAAATAAATAAAATGTTAAAAAAAAAAAAGTGCTAAAGAAATGCAATCCAAAATGCAATATGCATTTACCATGTTCTGCTTTTAAGGAGCAAAAAAGTATACTCCCTCCTGTCCTTAAAAATGACATTAATTTTCTGCCTTAAGGGGCACCTGGGTGGCTCAGTTGGTTAAGCGACTGCCTTCGGCTCAGGTCATGATCCTGGAGTCCCGGGATCGAGTCCCGCATCGGGCTCCCTGCTCAGCGGGGAGTCTGCTTCTCCCTCTGACCCTCCTCCCTCTCACGTTCTCTGTCTCTCATTCTCTCTCGCAAATAAATAAACAAAATCTTAAAAAAAAAAAAAAAAAATTTCTGCCTTAAAAAAGTTCTATCACATTATTCAAGTATTTTTCAACCAGAGATACTACATTTTCCTTAAGGGTAAAACTGAGGTTTTCAAAGGCTATGGAAGGAAAACAACAACAAAATTCAAGGAAATTTGAATTATTAAGTGTCCAGGGTTTAAACTGTATTCAAATGCAGTTTAAGCACTACCAAAAGTCATACCCAAACCATTCTATCCCACTAACTTTCTGCTAGAGCTCATTTATTAAAAACAAAAATCTTACCAGAATATTTGTGATATATTTTGGATCCAGCTGATAACGAGTTGTGATTGTCTTCCTAAGTGCACTGTAAATAATTAAAAATCTGTGTTTAAAAAAGAAGTGTATTACACAACATTAAGCAGCACTATTTTTTTAGGAAGCACTACTTTTTAACTAAGCAGGTAGTTCAAGCTCTAGAATTGTCATTAATCAAACTTGTTTTAAAAATGTTATGCCATTTTGCAACTATCATAATAATTGATTCATGCTGGAATCATCCATTGATCCTAAAACTGTTCAGTTCTAGTCTGATTAGAAACAGGATATTTATGCAGGATCCCAGTATCTGCCCACAGATTATATTTATCAATTACAAAGAGGTGGGGCACCTGAGTGGCTCAGTTGGCTAAACCTCTGCCTTCAGTTCGGGTTATGATCCCAGGGTCCTGGGATTGACCCCTGTGTTGGGCTCCCTGCTCAGCGGGGTGTCTGCTTCTCCCTCTGCCCCTCCCCCTGCTTGTGCACTCTTTCTTTCTCTCAAATAAATAAAACCTTTTTAAAAAATTAAAAAAGAATTATTACAAAGAGGTAACCAGTAACTCTACATTACAAACCTGATAGATATCCCCTGAATCAGAGTTAACATCACTAATAAAGAGACAAGAAGAAGACATCATGTGCTTCCTGATGTGAGGTACTGAGAAGGACATAGGATCACTTATGTAGTTTTTCTGTCAAAAATGCTTAACCTGGGGTGCCTGGGTGGCTCAGGTGGTTTAGCGACTGCCTTCAGCTCAGGTCATGATCCTGGAGTCCCGGGATCGAGTCCTGCATTGGGCTCCCTGCTTAGCAGGGAGTTTGCTTCTCCCTCTGACCCTACCCCCTCTCGTGTACTCTCTCTCTCTCAAATAAAATCTTCAAAAAAAAAAAAAATGCTTAACCTGGATTTAATTATGAGGAAACATCAGGTAAATCCAAATCTGAGCGACATTTTATGAAATAATTTGCCTATACTCTTCAAAAATATCAACATCATGAAGGACCAAGAAAGGCCAAGACAGTGTTCCACTGTCTTTTAAGTAGCCACTTAAAAGAGACTAAAGCATCACAACAGCTAAATGCAATACATGATCTTAGATTGGGTTCTGGGTGAAAGGGGAAAAAAAAATTACCATAAAGATCAACATTGGGCAAACTGGCACAATATGGTGTAACATTAAATTTCCTGAATTTGGTAACTGTAGAGTGGTTACACAACAAAGTGCCTTTTGGGGAGCCTGGCTGGCTCAGCTGGTAGAGCATGCGATTCTTATCTTGGGGTCATGAGTTCAAATCCCACATTGGGCATAGAGATTACAAGAAAGAGAATGAAAGAAATTAAAGAAAAAAAGAGAGTGACTTTTATTCCTAGGAAAAGACAGACTGAAGTATTTAGGGGTAAAGGGGCATGACATCTACATCTTGCTCTCAAATGGTTCTGGGAAAAAATATCTATACATGTTCAGGTAGATATATAAAGTACACACACACATAAAAAGAAAATGGGGCAAAATGTTCATTGGTGAATCTGAGTGAAGAGTATTAACAGGAATCTACTATTCTTGCAACTCTACTTCAAAATAAGGTTAAAACATTATAGTATTTTATTTTTTTACAAATATAAAAAAGCATTGAGACTTGTTTTAGTTTTTCTAATGGCTTAGAATGAAGACCTAAGTACCAACTGTGCAAATATAATGCACTTAACAGTACGTACGTCCTCAAACTCTCCGTATCATAAGGTGTTTCTCTTGTTTTGTGCTTTAGTTCAATGATTATCCAGCTGTAAAGTAAAAAGACAGTATTTAATGACTGACTATAACTCAGCCTTTTACAGTATTTTCCTAATAAGCTAACAGCAAAATTCCCAAGTGGAACTACAGTACAGTCAACGGAAAAGGATTCATGCAATAGGTTTGCCCTTCATTTCTTCTTTGGCCCCCACACATTGCTCATAAAGCACTCATCCAGAAGAAAACACCCTTTCCAACAGGTCAACCTCTGGCTTTGGGCCACAATACTCAAGGTCATGTAAAGCCAAGGCTTAGCTGGTCATGCTAGGCCACATTCAAGGGAAGAGACAAAAAGGCAGAGAGAAACAGAAAAGTGACCATGAGGCTCCAGAAGACCAAAGGAGAGAGTGCCTGCCTTGGTCTGGATGACTTTTTAGCTCTAGTGACTTTTAATAAAACCTCTTTTGCTTAAGCTAGCTTGAGTGTGTTTCTGTTCCTTTTTACTGTATAAATCTGAGACAACCATACTTTGGTTTTATTATTTTTATTTTTAATTAAATTCTAGTTAGTTAACATAGAGTGCAATAATGGTTTCAGGAGTAACCATACCTCATTTTAAAACAATAAATGAGCAAATATATAAACAACTTAAATTTTTCATATACATTCAACACTAATCCAACTTTCAAATCTGATCAGTGTTAAGGAAAAACTGAAGAGGAAAACCATGTTTAGTATGCTACCACAAGGAAAAATTTTTTAAATAAGAAAAACATATTGCTAGTGAATTCATTAGATATCTCTGGAAGGTTCTATAATAAACTGGTGACCAGTTCTGTGGAGGTAAACTGGGTATGGGGGGGTGAGATAAAATGGAAACTTTGCACTGTTTACATACCCTTTCCTCTCTTTTGAATTCTAAACCACCAAATCGTATTACAGATTCAAAAATAGATGTACTTAAATGAAACTGAAAAGCATGAAAACAAGACCATGGGCAGCCCAACTCACTAGGTCCTCACTCGCTCGGAGCAGGAGATTTCATCGTCATTATCCTTATCTGTTCTTCGGACCCCCGCAGTGTTCACACACCAGCACGTGGTGGTGCCATTGCACTGCTTGGCTTTAAAGAGCCCCTTCTCATCACAGTCGGGATCATAGAGCCCATCATTATTCTGGAAAGCCCCCTCAGGTCTCACTCTTCTCCCAGACTTTGAGCGGGTCATTTCTGCTTTCATCACCAAACATTTGGTTGCCACTGTAAAGAAAGCTTAATGTCACACTGAAAAATAACTGCAGTTTTATGCTTAAGGAAAAAAATTTTAATTTAACTCCAAACTCCCAGAGCCAAAGATTATTGCAGACTTACGTGTTCCCACATTCACTTTCTAAATTTTAAGAAGCTTCAGCTATGAGACAATTTTGACAAAACAACACGATTCAAATTTGAGCCCAAAAAACACCTCCCGACTCGAGACACATCAATTAAAGAAGGCTAAGTCAAAATACAACTTAAAGGCAATGAGGATAATTCTACTCACGTTTTGAGCAAATGACGGAATTCTGTGCACCGAGTGAAGTACACTCGCACTGATCATTTGTGTTCCAAGAGCAGTTTGTGGTCAGTTTGTAGTTTTCACAGACACATGCTAGATAAATCAAAAAAACAAAATCCCATTTTAAAATGTGAATCCGACTATGGAACTCTGGTGTCTTAGCTAAATTATACTCTAACAATAATGCCTAAGTTACAGGGCCACAAAGCCTTAAAATGTTTTATTTTTCAGCTGCAATTTGTCTTATTTTTCAGCTGTAATTTGAGTGGCTGATACTATGGTGAATAGTTTATATATTATACATAGTCTAATTTGCATGCATTCCCATTTTGATTTTTTTAAGCCAATAATACAGCCCTCTAAACATCATATTCAGCTTTGCCTCCGTGATGATACTACTCCCAGTCTCAGATCCTTCCCTCCCCGGGTACTGCTAGACAAAACCTTGCTTGTTAGCTACTGATTCTTTTCCCGAAAAACAACAATTCCAATTCTAGGATCTGGAATAACTCACATTTCCTCCCTCCTCCCAGCCCATTTTCTTAAAAAGAGATGCTTGCTTTTGAGCTTACTGGTAACACAGTCAACCCTTGGACAATTTTGTATCTTGGAAAAATTAATACTTTCACATGAACTTGGGGGCTGTTTTGTTTGTGGCCTTCCTAACCAAATTAAATTCTAGCACCCAACTTTGAAAGTGAGATTACACAGCTTATCCTGGATATTAATGCCAGTTTAATAGTTTTATCTTTGGGCACCTGGGTGGCTCACTTGGTTAAGCAACTGCCTTGGGCTGAGTCCTGGGATTGAGTCCCACACATCAGGCTCCCAGCTCAGGGGGGAGTCTACTTCTCCCTCTCCCTCTGCCCTTCCGCCTGCTCCTCTCTCTCTCTCCCGTGTGCGCTCTCTCTCAAATAAATAAATCTTTGAAAAAACAGTTGTATCTTTGACTATCTCAAAAGCTGTTTTAACTTCAAATTGGCAAGCCCCTCTAATTCCTTTTAATTGTCTAGCTAAGAGAACCCAATCATTAACAAAAAACAGTGACAAAACAAAGAATTTCTGTATTGCTCCTTCATATCTCAAGTTGGCTTTAGTTATTCCCTGTTTAAGTTATAATTAATATGAACCACCTCTATAATCCGTCCAGCACTCAACTCAGTATTGGGATCACAAAAGGGGATAGTGGCTGTCCTCAAGGAGTTAAAGCCTTGGAGTACCGAGGCTCAAAAGCACCTTTCCGTGCCCAAGGGATGTGAAATTTAAAACAGACCAATCAGGTACAGATTTTTCTGAACCTATAGCAGCTTTCATCACTTTAAAGCAATTTAAGATTAAGTACTTAGCCTTGGACTGGAGCTAGAAAAACAGGAGCTGATTAAACTGCATTATTTTGAAAGTGTAATGAATTTGGCCCATGCGCTGTTGGTGAAGGTTTCCTTTCCAGAAAGCTCTGGCCAACTGCCACTTTCTTACAAAAAATCAAGAGATGGCAGACAAGATGTTTATTCCAAACTAAGAAAACTGTAATCAAACCACATGCCCAATATATGGATAAGGGCGCGACCTTCCACACCAGAGATTGTTCCCTCACCACTTATATCGCGGTTTCCAAGACTAAAAGAAATGGAAAACTCTGGATGTTATGTGGGAGTAAAAACACATATACACACACAAGATATAAAACTGTGTTTCGGTTTAGGGCAATGTTTACAGCAATGTCTAAAAGAAAAATATACTGGGATTAATAATGGGATTCTCTTGGAAGTGTTGGGATTGTGGATTTGTTTTGTTTTTACTCCGTACAGGTATCGGTATTTCTGGGTTCCCTACAATAAACTTGGCATTAGCTACACGATCCTTAAAAAAGGGGAAACACCCACACTCACACGCGAGGTCGTGAAGGCCCAGGAGGACTCGCTCCCGCGCGCAGGTGCGTGGCGGCCCCGGCGGCCTCCCTGCAGCCACCTGTCCCCGCCCGAGACCCACAGGTGCCCAGGGGGAGAGGGGGGCCCGCGGCTGGCGGCTACTAGTTTCCGCCACGCTAGGACCCCAAGCGCGCGCCCGGCCGGAGGAGGTGGGCGCGCCCAGACGGCACGCGGCCCCCGCGCCGCCCCAGGCCCTCCTGGCCCGTCCCGAGGCCGAAAAGTCCCCGGACGTGGCCACTCCGTTCCCCGCCTGCCTCCCGCCGCTGCTCCGGGCCATTTTCCTGGAGAGCGGGGCCAAGCGGCGAAGCGAGGCGGCTCGCTCGCGCTTTCCCGCCGCCTCCTGCGCGGAGGGCCCGGGCTGCGGCAGCCCCTTCACCACCATCTCCGTCTCGGATGCCGAGGGACGCCCCCGCCCGGCCCAAGCCCACAGCTCTGCTCCTTACCTTTCTGAGCCACGGCCACCGCGAAGGTGGCCGCCGCGAACAGGAGCCCGAACGCGAGGCCCTGGGGGCGCGCCATAGTGCGCGCGCGTCGGCGAGAGGGGCGCGAGGCGGGCTGGGGGCTCGCGGGAAGGCGCGTGGAGGGAGCCGGGCGCCGGGGGCCCGCTGGCCGGCCGGGGACGCGAGGCCTGGGACGCGCGGGTCCGCGTCGGAAGGACCGCGGCGAGTGTGGCGGGAGGACGGCGCGAGCTCGCCGAGGGACTGCGCACTCCGCGGGCGCGGCGGGGCGGAGCAGACCTGCCTGACCTGGCGGCCCCGCCTCCCGGACCCTGCCCGGGCGGCTCACCTCTGTCCGCAGGTCCCCGGCGGTGAGTCACCGCCGGGGGGCGGGCGCGAGGGAGCAAGCGCCCTTCCCCCACACCCGGCGCGGCCGCTGGGGCGCCACCCCCTCCCCAGGTGTTCGCGGGCGGTGCCCAACCCCGCGCGGCAGCAGGCGCTTCTTCCCGAGGCAGCCCGTGGGGGCTGGAAGGGCGGTGGGCGGCGGCCGTGACAGTTGGCAAGGACCCTTGGTGGCCACGGAGAAAAACCGAGTCTTCCTTTTACTAGAGGGAGCACGATGCTGAAACCTGGAAGAAATGGGGCCTGAAGGAAAGAGTGAGAGGTCTGGGAAGAGGAAGGTGGAAGCTAAAATGGAATACCAAGGAAAGCAGGAGTACCGTCCAAACCACAATAAAAAAAAAGTTGACGGGCGCGCCTGGTGGCTCAGTCGGTTAAGCAAGTGCCTTCGGCCGAGGTCATGATCCCGAGGTCCTGGGATCGAGCCCTGGATTGGGCTCCCTGATCAACGGGGAGTCTGCTTCTCCTGCTTGTGCGCGCGCTCTCTCTCAAATAGATAAAAATCTTAAAAAAAAAAAAGTAGACCTTTGAGCTTCACCTGGCAGTCATACTCCTTTGAAACTAGAAAAAGAGAACTCTCCCTGGCTTTCTGGGGATGACAAATTCATGTTCTTTATAATTATTCTCATTCTTCTACCTTTTTTATAAGCACTTTCAGCACTTGAGGATGTAAGAAAAGATGTTCCCATAGAGCCAAATGCTGAGAACTGAGACGATTTTGGCTTCGATTAATATTGCAGAACAATGTTGATGAGTCCTTTGAAGTAGAAACGAAGGACAATAATTTGTTTCAGTGCAAATGAATTCAAATTACAACACGCTATTATTACAGTCTTAAAATAATTGTAATGACTTGAGGCTTTCTAAGTATTAAGTGTTTTTGATGTTATTTTGACTAGCTGTAATAGGATAACCTGTTTTTAAAAGGTTTTTTTTTTTTTTTTTTTCTGTTTTAGAAATCATCAGTAAGGGGCGCCTGGGTGGCTCAGTGAGTTAAGCGTCTGCTTTCGGCTCAGGTCATGATCCCAGGGTCCTGGGACTGAGCCCCGCATCTGGTTCCCTGCTCGGCGGGAAGCCTGCTTCTCCCTCTCCCACTCCCCCTGCTTGTGTTCCCTCTCTCACTGTGTCTCTCTCTGTCAAATAAAATCTTAAAGAAAAGAAAAAGAAATAATCAGTAAGAGTTCAGAAGAGGAAAGATGAAAAAGCAATTTTAAGATTCAACTAAATTTGATTAATTTTTACAAGTGTATATCAAGTAAAAAATTATGAGCAGTAATTATTGAGCAATAATACAAGTTGTAGTCCTGTTGCCAGTTGATTAATGTAAATAGTAACGTTACAGTGAGTAACTGTAAAATTTGAGTTTTACTTGAACATTAAATAAGCTATTTAACTATTTGATGGTTGACTTTGTAAGGAAATCCTATCAGTCTTTTAAACCTGTAAATCTGAGTTGCTAGACCTGGTTTTGGAACTTGGCAATCTGTTCAGCAATTTAAGTGAAAAGAATAGTAGCATCAAATCAGGAACAAGTTATCAACCCGATTTTTGTTGTGTTTGCATTTGGATGTTACACACTGCCAACCCCCAAACCATACATACTTTTCCCAAGAATAATCTCACTGATTTTTGTGGCTTTATTTGCAAAATGTTCCATTGCCAGGTCTATTACCTAATCAAAAAGAAACTTGTCTTCTTGTCTTCTTACAACTTGAAGAATGTTTATTAAATTGTTCATCACAATAAAGTGAATTGAGTAAACATGATTATTAAATGACAAAATACCACACTAATCTCTGACTCACTGTATCTGAGTATACATCCAAGATATTGTTTATTTTTATAGCGCTTTAACACCTCTGCAGCTTGTCACTTACTGCTCAAAATCACTCTCATTTTATGCTTTGATTATGAATCTTTTTGGGTACCAGTGCCATATTGAAGAACATATCTTAATATTTTTATAAGTTTTCATACCCAAGTATATTCTTAAAACTATTCTCAAATTTTACAGATGTTGCTTTCAAATTTTGACAGTAGGGAGGGGAGATTGGTTAGCCTGGCGATGGATATTAAGGAGGGCACGTACTGCATGGAGCACTGGGTGTTATACGAAAACAATGGATCGTGGACCACCACATCAAAAACTAATGATGTATGGTGACTAACATAACATAATAAAATTTAAAAAAAAATTTGACAGTAGCCAGTTTGCTATATAATATTTGACAAAGAAATACGACAAGATAGCCCCACATTGGACTCCCTGCTCAGCGGGGAGCCTGTCTCCCTCTGCCCCTCCCCCTGCTTGTGCTCTCTCTCTCCCTCTCTCTCTCAAATAAATAAAATCTTTAGGGTCCACGTCGGAAGGACCTGGGTGGCTTAGTTGGATAAACGGCTGCCTTTGGTTCAGGTCATGATCCTGGCATCCTGGGATTGAGCCCCACATCGGGCTCCCTGCTAAGCAGGGAGCCTACCTTTCTGTCTCTCCCTCTGCCTGCTACTCCCCTTGCTTGTGCTTTCTCTCTCTCTCTCTGTCAAATGAATAAATAATATCTGTAAAAAAAAAAATCTTAAAAAAAAAAAGGGGGGGTGCACCTGGGTGGCTCAGTCGGTTAAGCATCTGCCTTTGGCTCAGGTCATGATCCTGGGATCCTGGAATGGAGCCCACATCTGGCTCCCTGCTCACTGGGGAGTCTACTTATCCCTCTCCCTTTGCCCCTCCCCTTGCTCATGCTCGCTCTCTCCCTCTCTCTTTCTCTCAAATGAATAAATAAAAAAAGAAATATGACAAGATTAAAAATCAAACTTTTCTGACCAAACTCCTGCAGGCCATCAAATAAGAACCAAATTAAAAAACCAACATCAAAGCCAAAGAATAGATGGAAATGAAGGGAAACTAGTTAATAAAAATACAATGGGTAGTACAGGGGCACCTGGTGGCTCAGTTAGTTAAGTATCTGACTCTTGATATCAGCCCAGGTCTTGATCTCAGGGTCGTGAGGGTCACACCTGTTTAGCTCACTTAAAAAAAAAAGGGACACCTGGGTGCCTTAGTCTGTTAAGTGTCTGCCTGTGGTTCAGGTCATGATCCCAGGGTCCTGAGATCCAATCCCGCATCAGGCTCCTTGCTCAGCGGGGAGCCTGCTTCTCCCTCTGCCTGCCACTCCCCCTGCTTGTGTTCTGTCTCTCTCTGACAAATAAAATCTTAAAATATATATATATATATGTAGTACAATGTATATATATGGGTAGTACAAAATATTGATTGAATAGGGATTTTGGTTATGACTTTTTCTTGACTATGTAAGGGATACTTTTTTTTTCTTTTAAGTAGACTCCATGCCCAGCATGGAGCCCAACACTGGGCTTGAACTCACAACCATGAGATTAAGACCTGAGCTGAGATCCGAGTCTGACATTTAATCAACTGAGCCACCTAGGCGCCCCAGGGATACTTCTAAAGTAAAACTATATCATATTACATATAATCAGCATTGCAGAAAAGAATCACGTTGCTTAAAAAACAATTAGAAAATTTAAGAAAAATTACCTAGTTACCTAACTACTACCTAATTTTTCTTTAAGAAAATTACCTAGTTAAGGGGCGCCTGGGTGGCTCAGTCGGTTAAGCGACTGCCTTCGGCTCAGGTCATGATCCTGGAGTCCTGGGATCGAGTCCTGCATCGGGCTCCCTGCTCGGCAGGGAGTCTGCTTCTCCCTCTGACCCTCCCCCTCTCATGCTCTCTGTCTCCCATTCTCTCTCAGATAAATAAATAAAACCTTAAAAAAAAAAAAGAAAATTACCTAGTTAATATCCTATAGTTAGTTTCTTCACATAGATTTTAGAGTGTGTGTGCACATGCGTGCCTGTGCGTACTTACAATATGTGAATTTAATGAAACCTTAAATGGGATAAATGTTATTCTTGAAAATGGCTAAAGGGAAGTGTAATGTGTAAACATTTACTGTAAAGGATTGCTAGTTCTTAAATTTTTTTTTATTTTGGGGCACCCGGGTAGCTTAGTCTGTTTGTCAGACTCCATTTCAGCTCAGGTCATGATCTTAGGGTTGTGAGATAGAGCCCAGTGTCTGGCTTGCACTGGGGGTGGAGCCTGCTTAAGATTCTCTCTCTCTGCCTCTCCCTCTGCTTCTCGCCTCCCTCTCTTAAAAATTTTTTTGTTGTTATTTCATGAGTAATATATTGGTAGAAAACAAAAGTACATTATATAAAATGAAGAATGAGGGGCACCTGGCTGGCTCAATCAGTAGAGCAGGCAACTCTTGATCTGGGGATTGTAAGTTTGAGCCCCATGTTAGGTGTAGGGACTACTTAAAAAAATAAAACCTTTAGGGGCGCCTGGTGGCTTGGTCATTAAGCGTCTGCCTTCCGCTCAGGTCATGATCCCAGGATCCTGGGATAGAGCCCCTCATCGGGCTCCCTGCTCGGCAGGAAGCCTGCTTCTCCCTCTCCCACTCCCCCTGCTTCTGTTCCATCTCTTGCTGTGTCTCTCTCTGTCAAATAAATAAATAAAATCTAAAAAAAAATAAATAAATGAAAATAATAAAATCTTTAAAAAAAGAAAAAAAAAAGAATGAAGAATGAAAGTTATTCTTGACCACTATCCAGAAAAGGAAATCCCAGATAATCATTGTTAATGGTTTGGTATTCATTCTACCTGTTCATTAATTCTACTCACATATCCTAAAGAATCAGGTTCATAGGATTTACTCTTTGTAAAATGGAGGATATTACTTAGTTTGGTTTAGGTTTATAAAACGAGTTTGCATTTGTATATTTAGAGTCCCCCTTAATATATACATATATGTATGGGTATAATTTTTATCAAGTGTCATTTTATCTGTCATTAAAAAAATTAACTTTGTTTCCAAAGCAAAACTTTTAACCCCTAACCACAAAAAAACCCTTTTTCATATCTTTGGACCCTTGAAATTCTTTTATAACATATAAAGCACTACATAATAAATACTTAGTACACTGTTTAGTACATTAATATGCAGATGCTTATTAGGTGATATCTATTGTAATTAAAAATAATACAGTAGATTTTTTTACTTTTAACAAAGAAATGCATGTACATAGTATAAAGGTCAAGTAGTCCTACAAATTTAAAATAAAAAATAGGAGCTCCCTTCACCATCCCGATTCTAGTTCCACTAGAGGCAACCACTTTGTTTAGCTGCTTTTTCTCCCGTTTCATGTGGTATCTATTCATATTCCACGGTAGAAGACTATTCCTCTCTTACAAAGCCCCTTACCCACATCTCTCCATTATTATGTGGAAATCATCCCACGTTTTGTTGTCTTATCATTTTCTTCTAGAACTTTCATAGTTTTGGCTTGTTTATTTTTTATTTTTATTTTATTTTTTTAAAGATTTTATTTATTTGACAGAAAGCGCACAAGCAGGGGGAGTGGCAGGCAGAGGGACAGGGAGAAGCAGGCTCCCTGCTGAGCAGGGGGAGCCCCATGTGGGACTAGATCCCAGGACCTAGGGATCATGACCTGAGCTGAAGGTAGTTGCTTAACCAACTGAGCCAACCAGGTGCCCCAGTTTTAGCTTTTTTTAAAAGAAAGATTTTATTTTTGCAAGAGAGAGAGTGTGCATGAGCGGGGGCGGGGCGGGCAGGGAGGCACAGAGGGTGAGGGAAAAGCTGACGTCCTGCTGAGTAGGGAGCCCAGGGAAGGACTCAATCCCAGGACCCTGGGATCATGACCTGAGCCGAAGGTAGACGCTTAACTGACTGAGCCACCCAGCCGCCCTATAGTTTTAGCTTTTAAGTTTAGATCTATAATCTGTTTCAAGTCAATTTTTGTGTATGATGTAAGAGTCAAAATTTTTGACTCCCTGGGCTGGGACCTAGTTTGGGGCGACATGGCCAAACGCACCAAGAAGGTCGGAGCCATCAGTAAATAGCAGACCCATTATAGTGCCTCCCTCAGGAAAATGGTGAAGAAAATTGAAATAAGCCAGCACACTGAGTACACTTGCTCCTTCTGTAGAAAAACCCAGATGAAAAGACCAGCTCTGGGGAATCTGGCATTGTGGTTCTTTCATGAAAACAGTGGCTGGTAGTGCCTGGACCTATGACACCATTTTTGCCATCACAGTAAAATCTGCTATCAGGAGACTGAAGGAATTGAAAGACCAGTAGAAGCTACACCATTTGAAACATTGCTAGCCAATAATCAATAGGTTAATTTATGTTTAAAAAAAAAAGTTAAGGTTTGTGTGTGTGTGTGTGCACATGTGTGCGTGTGTGTGTTTAATATTTTATTTATTTGACAGCACAAGCCGGGGGAGCGGCAGGCAGAGGGAGAAGCAGGCTCCCCACTGAGCAGGGAGCCCAATGGGGGGATCGATGGTGGGATCGATCCCAGGACCCTTGGAGATGACTTGAGCCCAAGACAGACACTTAACCGACCCAGCCACCCAGGAGCTCCTGTTTTGTTTTTTAACTTCGATGTCTGGCTAGCCGTTCCAGCATCATACAGTGAAAAAACTACTCTTTCTCCCCTGAATTACCTGCTGCTTACCAAAACTCAGTTAGCCATAGTGAGTGGGGTCTATTTCTGAACTCTCCTGTTTCCTTGATCTCTGTGCCCATCCTTGCTCCAGGACTGCACTGTCTTAATTAAGGCAATCCTGACATCAAGAAGCAGAAGTCCTCCAATGTTATGAAGATGTTTCAGCTACTCTTGCTCCTTTGCATTTCCATATACATCTTAGTGTAGGCTTGTCAGTTTCTATAAAGAAGACTCCTGGGACTTTGATTGGGATCATATTAAATCTACATATCAGGGGCACCTGGGTGGCTCAGATGTTAAGTGTCTGCCTTCGGCTCAGGTCATGATCCCAGGGTCCTGGGATTGAGCCCGCATCGGGCTCCCTGCTCCACGGGAAGCCTTCTTCTCCCTCTCCCACTCCCCATGCTTTGTGTTCCCTCTCTCGCTGTGTCTCTGTCAAATAAATAAATAAAACCTTAAAAAAAAAATCTACATATCAAATTTAGGGAGAATTAACATTTAAGTAATATTGAGTTTTCTAGCCTATGTTCATGGTCTATCCTTTTATTTGTATCTCACTTTAATTTCTCTCAAAGTGTTTTTTCATTTTCAGTGTAGCGATCTCACACATATTTTGTTAAATTTAACCATAAGCATTTCAGCTTTTGGTGCTATGACTAACCCTTGAACAACACAAGGTTTAGGGGTGTGACCCCCAACAGTCAAAAATCCCCCGTGTAACTTTTGACACCCCCAAAACTTAACTACTAATAGCCTACTGTTGACAGGAAGCCTTATCAATAGCATAAACAGTTGATTAACCAAATTTTGTGTGTTATATGTATTAGATATTGTATTCTCACAATAAAGTAAGCTAGAGGAAAGAAATGTTATTAAGAAAGTCATAAGGGGGGGTGCCTGGGTGGTTCAGTCAGTTAAGCATCTGTCTTGGGCTCAGGTCATGACCCCAGGACCCTGGGACCGAACCCCGTATCGGGCTCCTTGCCCAGCCGGGGAGCCTGCTTCTCCCTCTCCCTCTGCCTGCCGCTCCCCCTGCTTGGGCTCTCTCTCTCTGTCAAATAAATAAATAAAATAATAAAGTACTGTACTATAAAAGAATCCACATTATAAGTGGACCTGTGCAGTTCATACCTGTACTATTGAAGGGTCAATTGTATTGTAAATTCATTTTCCAGTTGTTCATTACTGGTATATATAAATACAATGCATTTTTATATATTGACTTATATCCTTCAAACTTGCTAAATTCATTAGTAGTTCTAGCAGCTTTTTTTTTTTTTTGTAGATTTCTTAGGATCTGATATGTACACAATCATGTCATCTTTTTCTTTTTAAGATTTATTTATTTTAGAGAGAGAGAGAGAGAGCACATGCTGGGGGGGAGGGGCAGAGAGAGAGGGAGAGAAATCCTCAGACTCCCTGCTGAGCATGGAGCCCCAAACGGGCTTGATCCCAGGACCCTGAAATCATGACCTGAGCTGAAATTAAGAGTCAGATGCTTAACCAACTGAGTCACCCGGGAGCCCCACAATCATGTCAAAGAAAGTTTTACTTCTTTCTTTTAAATCTTATTTATTGCACTGACTAGAATCTCCAGTATAATATTGAACGGAAGTGATGAAAGTAGACTTCTCGCTTTATTCCTGATCCTAGAGAGAAAACATTCAACTGTTTACTATTAAGTATTATATTGGGGTGCCTGGGTGGTGCAGTCGGTTGATCGTCCAATTCTTGGTTGGTAAGGCTCTGTGTTCAGTGAGGAGTCTGCTTGAGATTCTCTCTCCCTCTCCCTTTGCCCACTCCCCCACCACATGATCTCTCTTTCTCTCTCTCAAATAAATGAATCTTAACAAATATAAGTATTATATTAGCTGCAGGTTTTTTATTATGGATGCCTTTTCAGGTTGAAACACTTTAAAAAATTCTAGTTTCCTGGGAATATCATAAACAGGTGTTAAATTTTTTTTTAAAGACTTTAAGTAATCTCTTCACCCAACGGGGGCCTTGAACTCACAACCCTGGGATCAAAAGTTGCACAATCTACCGAATGAGCCAGTCAGGCACCCTATTTTTTTGGGGGAGTTAAATTTCATTAAATGCTTTTTCTGCTTCTATTGAGATAATCATACGATTTTTCTTCTGTTTTCTATTTTTTGGCAAATTACATAGATTTTTTTTTAATTAAAAATTTTTTTTTCTTTCAAATTTTTATTTAAATTCTAGTTAGTTAACATTATACTTAATACTGGTTTCAGGAGTAGAATTGAGTGATTCATCACTTACATGTAACACCCAGTGCTCATCATAACAAGTGTCCTCCTTAATACCCATCACCCATTTAACCCATCCTCCACCCACCACCCTCCATCAACCCTCATTTGTTCTCTATCATTGAGAGTTTTTATAGTTTGCGTCCCTGTCTTTCCTTTTATTACCCCCCAACATGTTCTTCTGTTCTGTTTCCTAAATTCCACATATAAGTGAAATCATATGGTATTTGTCTTTCTCTGACTGACTTATTTTGCTTAGCATTATACACTCCAGCTCCATCCAACACTGATTTTTTTTTTTAATTACATTGATTTTTGAATGTTAATCTAACCTGGCATTCCTGGGATAAATCTCACTTCATCATAATGTACTATTTTTGTTATAAATTAGAATTCTACTTGCTAATATTTTGTTAAAGAGTTTTGTAACAATGTTCATCAAGGATATTTGTCTATAGTTTTCCTGTCACTTTGGTTAATGTTGGCCTCTTTTTTTTTAAGATTTTATTTTTTAAAAGATTTATTTATTTGAGAGAGAGAGCATGCATGTGAGTGGGAGGAAGGGCAGAGGGAGAGAGAGAATCTCAAGCAAACTCCTTGCTGAGTGCGGATTCCCAACATGGGGCTTGATTTCACAACCCTCAGATCATGACCTGATGCGAAATCAAGAGTCAGATGCATAACTGACTGAGCCACCCAGGTGCCCCTTAAAGATTTATTTTAAGTAATCTCCACACCCAATGTGAGGCTCGAACTCAAAACCCCAAATCAAGAGTCACAGGCTCCACTGACTGAGCCAGCCAGGCACCCAAGGCTGGCCTCTTAAAATGAGATGGAAAGTATTCTTTCTTCCTCTAATTTCTGAAAGAGTTTTTATAGATGCATATATTTCTTTCTTGAATGTTTGTTGGCATTCACCAATGAAGCCATCTGGGTCTGGAGGTTCTTTGTAGGAAAACAAAATTTTTTAAAAATATTTTATTTATTTGGGATGCCTGGTGGCTCAGTCAGTTAGGTGTCTGCCTTTGGCTCAGGTACACAAATAAATAATAATAATAAAAATCTTTAAATAAAAAAAGATTTTATTTATTTATTTGTCAGAGAGAAAGAGAGAGAGCACAAGCCGAGGGAATGGCAGGCAGTGGGAGAAGCAGGCTCCCCACTGAGCCAAGAGCCTGATGCGGGGCTCAATTCCAGGACCCTGGGATCATGACCTGAGCCAAAGGCAGATGCTTAACCAACTGAGTCACCCAGGTGTCCCAGTAGGAAAAATTTTAATTACAAGTTCAGTATTTTAATAAATGGAAGGCAATTTAGATCTTCTATTTTTTGTGTCTGTTTTAATACTTGTGTCTTTTAAGAAATTTTTGTTTCATCTACATTATCCAATTTATTGGCATAAAGTTATTTATAACATTTCCTTATATCTTTTTAATATTTGTAGAATACTTAGAGATGTCTTTCTTTTATTCCTGTTATGGGTAATTTGCCTCTTCCTTCTTTAAAATGACCAATCTAGCTAGAGATTTATGAATTATATTGCTATTTTCAAAAAGCCAAACTTTGTTTTTACTGATGTTGCTTTATTGCTTGTCTGTTTTCTATTTCATTGGTTTTCTCTCTTATTTTTATAATCTCCTTTCTTCCACTTATTTTGGATTTAATTTGCTCTCCCTTTTCTAACTTCCTAATGTAAAAGCTTAGGTCAGTGATTTTAGACTTTTCTTCTCTTATAACATAAGCATTTAAACCTATAATATCCCTTCTAAGCACAGCTTCAGCTGCATTCCACACATTTTATACTGTTATAATTATCATTCAATTAAAAATATTTTCTAGTTTCCCTTATGATTTTTTTATTGGCCCATAATTATTAAGCAGTGTGTTGTTTAATTTCCAAATATTTAAAGATTTTCTAGATACGTTTTTATTATTGATTTCTAATTTAATTTTAGTGGGGTCAGAAAATAAACTCTGGGTGATGTCAATTCTAAATTTATCAAGACTTGTTTCAAAACCCAGCCCGTGGTCTATCTTGATGAATGTTGTATGTGCTCTTGAAAAGAATTTTGTTAGGTGGAGTGTTCAAGTTGGTTGGTGGTGTTTTTCAGGTCTTGTCTATTCCTTCTGATTTTGTGTCCACTACTTTCAATTATTGAGAGAAGAGTATTGAAATACCCAAACTTAGATTATACCATTAATGCTTACTGTACTTGTTTTATCACATACCTATCTATCTATCTGCCCATCTGTCATTATTCTGATGCATTTCCAAGTTAATTGAAAACTTTGTATACATTTTTCTCTAACTGCTTCAATATGTGTACCGTTAATTGAAGATCAATGTTCACTTAGAGCTTGTTCTTTTTTTTCAGTAAAACAAGAAGAAGAAAAAAATTTAAGTTTGACAAATACATACACTTGTGATATAGACTCTTATCAAGATAAATATAACTGGGGTACCTGGGTGGCTCAGTCAGTTAAACATCTGACTCTTTAATTTTTTTTTTTTTTAAGATATATTTGTTCATTTAAGAGAGAGAAAGAGACAGGGAGGGAGAGAGGGGCAGAGGGAGAGAGAGACAAAATCTTAAACACACTCTGCACTGAGCATGGAGCCTGACTTGGGGCTCAATCCACAACCCTGAGATCATGACTTGAGCTGAAACCAAGAGTCAGATTCTTAACTCACTGAGCCCACCCAGGCGCCCCAAGCATCTGACTCTTGATCTCAGCTCAGGTGTTGATCTCAGGGTTGTGAGTTCAAGCTCCACATTGAACTCTACACTGGGTCAGGACCCTACTTAAAAAAAAAAAAACTAACCATCATTTCCAAAAAGTTCTATTTTTCCTTTCCTAGTCAATCCCACCTCGCTGCAGATGCAATCCCAATTTTGATTTGTTTTCCAGTATACATTAGTTTGCCTACTCCAGCACTGAAGAGCAGCTTCATGGACATGCAACCCGTACAATCGCGCAGGACCCCATGCTTAGAAGGGTAACATACTTTGCATAATGCGAGCTGTAACAATCTTGAAATTCTCAATATTCTAACAAGGAGTCCACATTTTCATTTTGTAACGGGCCCTGGAATTTATGTAGCTGGTCTCACTAGAACTGTCATACAAATGGAATCAAACCATATGTCATTTTTTGTGCAAAGCTTCTTTTGCTCAGCATAAAAATTTTTTGAAACTCATCATGCTGCATGTGTTGACAATTTGTTCTCTTTTATTGCTGAGAAGTATTGAACTGTATGAACATGCCACAATTTCTTTAATCCATTCTGCTATGGGTGGACAGGTGGGATGTTTCCAGTTTGGTGCTATTATGAATAAAGTTGCTATAAACATTACTGTTACAAGTATTTTATGGACACAAGAATGCCTTAGAGTAGCTGTCTTAACATGAGGCACTATATTGGACTTTTGGATGGGATATTCTTCAAAATATTTCAAGGAGATTAGCCTCCACCCACTTAATCTACTCAGTCATTTAGACAACTCAAAAAAGGCCTCCATACATTTCCAGCCCTTTGGGCAAGGCAGTACCACTTCTAAGAGCTACAGCCTTAAATTACAGCACACCTTGGTTTCAGCAAGATATTTTATTTAATTCAGTACTGCTATAAGATAAGATAGAAAAAGTAGACCATGTTAAGGCAGAGGATATCTCCTGTCTGCTGGTGGGCAGATCCTAGGACTTTCCATCCAGCTTTCCTGCATCAACATATGTGAGCAGCTGTCAACTTACTGGAGGAAAGAAACTGCCCAGAAATTTTGAGATGGGGGCGCCTGGGGGGCTCAGTCGTTGAACATCTGCCTTCGGCTCAGGTCATGGTCCCAGGGTCCTGGGATCGAGCCCCGCATCAGGCTCCCTGCTCAGTGGGGAGCCTGCTTCTCCAACTCCCCCTGCTTGTGTTTCCTCTCTGGCTGTGTCTCTCTCTGTCAATAAATAAATAAAATCTTTTTAAAAAAAGAAATTTTGAGACACTTAAATATTTTTAGACCAATTCGACTTCTTTAACATAAATACCTGTTTTTATCAAAAGGATTCCAATAAAATATTTTAAAGCAAAACAACAACAAAAGAGAAAGTGGACTACACAAAAGGTATGCTGGAAGAACAGAAATGAGGTCAATGGGACTAGAATTTTGTGGTTGAGAGGGGAAAGGCTTGAGGGCAGGAGTCAGCTCAGGCAAAGCCTTGAGGCATGGGAAGGATTTTATTCTATTGTAGGGAGAGAAGCAGGGGACAAACATGGGTTATGCTGTAGAAAGATCACTTCTGAATGCTTTGTAGAGATACATGGTGTGTAGAGTGTAAGAAGGAAGATGAATTTAGAAGCCATTGCAGTAGTCTCTGTGAGAAATTATGTTAACCTGGACAAGACTAGTGGCCATGAAGGTGGAGAGAAGTACCAATACGTAAGGGATGCATTTTTGGAGTTAGAGCAGATAGGACTTACTAATGCCAATGCAGGACATGTGGGTAAGTAAAGAATCAAAGATCACTCCTTGGCTCTTAGCTTCAGCAGCTGAGGAAGATAATGGTGCCATTTGTTGACAAGGGGAAGACTGGGGAGGAGTACTTGGGGGGGAAATGTCCAAGTGGCCCATTAATCATCCAAGCAGAGATGTCAAGTAGGGCATGGCATATGGAAGTCTAAATTCATACAGAGTGATCTGTATAAAGATGGTATTTTAAAGCTAAGCCAGTATACCAAGTAACTAAGGAGAGTGTAGGTAGAAAAAAGAGGAAGGAACCTTAAGGTACTCCATCATTTAGAAGTTGAGCTGAAGAGGAGGAGCCGGGGAAGAACATTGAGGAGCAGTGGCCAATGAAGTAGGAATAAGCTAGGAGAAGGAGCGTCACAGAAGCCAAGAGAGAAGGGTTTTCAAAATACAGTTAATGGTCAACTGTGCTGAATGACACTGAGAAATCAATGAGATGACATAGAGGAGTCCATTGGATTTTGGTAATTTTGGTAGAGTCACAGCAAGCATGGAGAGAAATTGACAGAAAATAGCAATTGAGGAGAGAACATGTGCAGATAAGTCTTGCAAAATGTTTCCCAAGGGGACGAGGAAAATGGGGTAGCACAATGGGAGACAGAGACAGGGAAGGGTCTTCTTAATCTGAGACAGCACAACACATGTACATGGTGATGGGAGTGACCCAGGAGGGAGGGGTCACTGATGCAGGACAGAAGAGGAGTAGTTGAGGAAGGGGCATCCTTGAGAAAGGGAGAAGGGAAAGGGAATGGGACCCGGAGAGGAAGGGGTAGCCCTGGAGAAGAGCAGGGGCAGCTTTGCTCTTCTTCCAGAAGGATGGAGGCAGATGCAGGTACACCAGCTAATGTGGTGGTGGGAGAATGAAAGTTCCATTCCCACTCTTCTATTTGATCACGGATGTATGAGGTGAGGTCACTGGCTGAAAGAAGGGTATGAAGATGAGATGGGAAAATTATTAGTTTATGTTTTTATTTTGACATAATTTTAGATTTACAGAAGAGTTGAAGATGTAGCACAGAGTCCTCAGTGCCCTGTACCCAGTTTCTCCTAGTGTTAACACCTTATAGGCCCATAAGAACTAAACATTGGTACAATATTATTAGCTAAGCTATAGACTTTATTCAGGATTTCCCAGGTTTTCCACTAATGATCTTTTACTGTTCCAGGTTCTGATCTAAGATCTCATATTGCATTTAATCATCATATGTCGTTAGTCTCCTTCAATCTGTGACCATTTCTGTCTTTCCTTTTCTCTCATAACCTTGACACTTTTAAAAAGTACTACTATGGGGCACCTGGGTGGCTCACTCATTAAACGTCTGCCTTTGGCTCAGGTCATGATTCCAGGGTCCTGGGATCAAGCCTCACGTCGGACTCCCTGTTAGGCGGGAAGCCTGCTTCTCCCTCTCACACTCCCCCTGCTTGTGTTCCCTCTCTTGCTGTCTCTCTCTGTCAAAAAATAAACAAAATCTTAAAAAAAAAAATAAAAAAAAATAAAAAGTACTACTAGTCAGGGGCACCTTGGTGGCTCAGTCAGTTAAGCATCCGACTTTTGGTCGGCTCAGGTCATGATCCCAGGGTCGTGAGATTGAGCCCTGTGTCCAGCCCTGCTCTCAATGCAGAGCCTGCTCAAGATTCTCTTTCTGCCCTTTCACCTGCTCTCTCTCTCTAAAAATAAATAAATAAAATCATTAAAAAAAAAAATCTACTAGTCAGTACTCTTTTTTTTTTTTTAATTTTTAAAGATTTTATTTATTTATTTGAGACAGAGAGAATGAGAGAGAGAGCACATGAGAGGGGGGAGGGTCAGAGGGAGAAGCAGACTCCCTGCCGAGCAGGGAGCCTGATGCGGGACTCGATCCAGGGACTCCAGGATCATGACCTGAGCCGAAGGCAGTCGCCCAACCAACTGAGCCACCCAGGCGCCCAGTACTCTTGAGTATAGTACAGTTTTGTGGAATGTCCGTCAGTTGAGGTTTGTGTGATATCTTCTTTTCTTTTTTTTAAGATTTTACTTATTTGAGAGAGAGAGAGAGGGAGTGCACAAGTGTGGGGGAGAGGCAGAGGCAGACGGAGAAGCAGGCTCCCTACCCAAAGCAGGGCTCGAACCCAGGACCCTGGGATCACAACCTGAGCTGAAGGCAGTTACTTAACCTACTATGCCACCCAGGCGCCCTCTTCATTTTATTTTTTTATTTAAAAAACTTTTTTTAAGGGTGCCCCATTTGCTCAGTTGGAGGAGCAAGTGACTCTTGATCTCGGGGTTGTGAGTTTGAGCCCCATTTTGGGTATAGAGATTACTTAAATAAATAAAACTTAAACAAAGATGATTTAAAAACTTCTTTTTTTAAAGATTTTATTTATTTATTTGAGAGAGAGAGAATGAGAGACAGAGAGCATGAGAGGGAGGAGGATCAGAGGGAGAAGCAGACTCCCCGCTGAGCAGGGAGCCCGATGCGGGACTCGATCCAGGGACTCCAGGATCATGACCTGAGCCGAAGGCAGTCGCTTAACCAACTGAGCCACCCAGGCGCCCTAAAAAGCTTTTAAAGCAAAATCTCTGACAAATTTATTTACTTATTTTACTAATGTACACCCAATGTGGGGCTTGAACCCATGAACTCGACATTAAGAGTCACAAGCTCTTCAGACTGAGCCATTCAAGTGCCCCTGAGAGTGTCATTTTATTTATTTATTTTTTAAAGATTTTATTTATTCATTTGAGACACAGAGATATATATACAGAGAGAGCATGAGCAGTGGGAGAAGCAGAGGAAGAGGGAGAAGCAGACTCCCCGCTGAGCCAGGAGCCCGATGTGGGGCTCGATCCCAGGACCCTGGGATCATGACCTGAGCCGGAGGCAGACGCTTAACCATCTGAGCCACCCAGGCGCCCCGAGAGTGTCATTTTAGAGTGGGACAGTGAACTTTCCTGGAAAACGTGATAGTATTTGCCAGGCAGTGTGAGTGTTCCTCTGAGGTTTTAGGTCACAATTCCAAGTGAAATCCCTGCGGGCTGGGTGGCTCAGTCAGTTAAGTGTCTGCCTTCGGTTCAGGTCATGATCCTAGAATCCCGGGATCCAGCCCCAGGTCAGGCTCCCTGCTCAGCAGGAAGCCTGCTTCTCCCTCTCCCACTCCCCCTGCTTGTGTTCCCTCTCTCACTGTGTCTCTCTCTGTCAAATAAATAAATAAAATCTTTAAAAAAAAACAAAAAAACAAAGTGAAATCCATCAGCTACATTGTGCGACTTCCTCTAGCAATAACCAGTTGCTCAGGTACAAGTTCGGAGAGCCAGGGAGTTGGGGTCAACAGAATGGGATATTCCAGGCCAACAGGACAAATAAGAGAAAGACCAGATGAGTGTGGAAGGTGTTTGCAGAAGTGGGATGACAATGGCGGGCCATGGCACCTAAGCAGGGTTCGGAAGTAAGGACGAGAGGTGACAGAAGTGTCTGTCAGACAAAAGAGAAGAACGACAACAACAGGGCTCATAAGCGAGGAGCTGAAAGGACAAGGGGTGACAGCAGGGGATTTGAAGGAGCTGGCTGTTTAGAAGGACGGGAGTAAAGAAATAGTTTGGACATGACAAGCAGAACACCTAGGACACCCCCTGGCCCTGAGGTGCCTGGGAGGTGAGGGGAAAAGTAAAAGCAGCTTCCACGTGTTGGGGGAGCCAGGTTCATTCACCGTCTGGAGGCAGAAGGGATATTCAAGGAAGAGGAGGCTACCAGGGTGTTTGATGGTGACAGAGCAGGAGTCAGTAAGAGTGCCACGGGAGAGTGTGGGGAGGGCACAGGGGGACTGGATAAGATTAGGTGAGGAGC
Organism: Mirounga angustirostris; assembly: GCF_029215605.1. Lineage (NCBI taxonomy): Eukaryota > Metazoa > Chordata > Mammalia > Carnivora > Phocidae > Mirounga > Mirounga angustirostris. Next base: position 71,863,954 of record NW_026991718.1, read on the forward strand.
TCAGTGGTCCCGGGATGAATGGCCAACGTGACGTTGGGTGACCTAAAAGTCTCGCTCTTCTGGCAGTGACCGAGGCAAATGGGATATAAAGCATGGTCTGACTAGCCTGACAGGCTGTTGGAGGGAGATGGGAAATCAGCCTGAGGTGCAGAGTTTGAATGTTAATACAAAGGTCGAGTAACTTCAGGATGACTGCCCTGCCCTGAAGAGTATCACGGCAGGTGGTGGCAATCCTGGAGGGAGGGGTGGAGGTGCTCTCTCGGGGAGGATAAAGTTGAAGTAGGGGCTGTGGGGTGACCAGTCTTAGCTTACTAACCACCTGAATGATTGAGTCATGATCATTAATAAGTACCGTGCATTTACTTTGTGGATGACTTAACCATTCAACACCAACAGTGTTCTGAGAGTGGCCTGGACGGAAGGAACTAGAGTGTGGCAAACAGAGATGGACCTTTACCCTCGCCTTATCAGAATCAGAGAGGGGCGGGATCTTTATGATGGTCATATACAGTGTATGCAAGAGCCCTGATGAACCTGAGAGCTTATTTCAGACAGCGTTCAAGTTTAATGACATCTCCAAAGCAACCAGGTGTACATTCATGATTCTGAGGAAGTTCCCTGTCCCAGTAACTGGACGGGGTCAAACAGGACTGCCACCTGGGTTCTCACATTGCTGGTTGAGAAGGAACACACTGGCAGCTTGCAAGGCACGAGAAAGAAACAACAAAGGAAAAATACACAAATACATGGCTTTCCTTTCTGGAATTATCTGTCCTCATAGGGCCTCCTGAGATGTCCTAGAAAATCAAGGTGTGTGATAAGAATGAGGTAAAAGTATCATAAACTTAATTTCACTGGCACTGCTATTCAGGGGAGTGGGTTATCAAGTGTCATGGCCCAGATGAACCTCTCATAACATACATCACCGTGTACAATACTGACTCAGAATGTACCCAGTTTGATAATGTTCCTGGGAAATTCCAGGCTGTCCCCAGGCGCAGTGCTAAGGATCAGCAGTCATTGAGGACTGGGTGCATTAGAGGGAGAATTATGGCCATGAATTGGTAGAAGAATGTGAAAGAAGAAGGACATAAAGGAATGTGAGTAGAGGAGGAAGGAGGATATGTCATATCTTATTTGGTTCCCTCTTTGTTATAAAGAAAAAAAAAGGAAACTTCCAGAAATCTGTAGAGAAGAGTATGAACCAATAAAGTAATTATCACATTTCCACTTCCATGCAGGATTTATTATGTCAAAAAGATAGCCAGGGGGCACCTGGGTGGCTCAGTCATTAAGCGTCTGCCTTCCGCTCAGGTCATGATTCCAGGGTCCTGGGATCAAGCCCCACATCCAGCTCTCTGCTCAGCAGGAGCCTGCTTCTCCCTCTCCCTGCCACTCCCCCTGCTTATACTCTCTCTGTGTCAAATAAATAAATAAAATCTTAAAAAAAAAAAAAAAGCCCAGAAAAAAAATAGGATGTGGGTCTAAATGCTACAATAACTCATAGAATATCTCAGACCAGTGGGTTAGTAAGCCATCTTGACATGGAGGACATCACATTTTGCTTCTATCCTTGGGTGCAAAAGGCTTTGTAAGGGAAAGCAGTGGCCCCTTTGGATGGCAGCGGCTAAGCAGTGGAATTATAGGAGTATAGGAGAACACAGGCATAGCTTGGTTTGTACATCACCCAAGCTGGCTCACTCCTATAGAAATCATCTGTTGAAAAGCACAGGTAAATTTATTTGATGCATGTTATTGGGCATAAAATGGGGGCAAAAATGTGAAAGCTGGCCTATAAGTAAGACTCAAGGGGCCCCAAAATTACCTAAGGAGAATCGTATTTCAGAACCAACTGGCAGGGAGGGGAGATAAAATGATTCCGTTTTAATCAACAATCAAACTGGGAGGCTCCACACTAGTTCTGTGGAGATTCAGGTTCAACAAGACAGGGCTCTTAGGGTTCAAGGTTCTCATGCATTCCCTTGAGGAGTGTCTAGCTTCAGGGGTGAGACAGATACCCACACAGAGAACTCAGTGCCCAGGATTAATAGAATCAGGACTGGTCTAGCTGCTCTCTCTTTAAATTATTAAAAATGTTTATGAAACAGATTACTTTCTTTTTTGCAGCTTATTTTTTAGATTCTTCTTACCCTCGAGGGTTTTCAGAGCCTTATTTGGCTACTGATCAGAGATCTTCCTCACCACGTAGTTCATTCAGCTGACCAGCTAAGAAAGGAAGAGAAGGGAAAACGAATATTTGGTAAGCACTCCCAATGTGCTTTTTTCACATTATCTTATTTAATCTTCACGGAGACTGTTTTTCTTATTTCCATTTTACAAACGAGAGGACTGGTTAGGCACAGTAAGGGAATGCCCAAGATGGGCTGAATGATCAATCCGAGAATGGCGGCGCTAAGGCCTGACCCTAAGCTATACAGCTCCAAAACCCATATGCTTTCCCCATACAGTTTCAGTGCTATCAGCCCTCAGGGTTAGGTCTTCGCAGTCATAAACCTAGAGAAATATTTATTTGTATATGAGATAAGCTCTGGTACTTAATAATTTCTGATTGATTCCCAAAGAAGCTTGTAGTTAGGGGCTCACCTTTATAGGGGCCTTCATTCTTTGAGATGGGATATCATACTTTCCAACCAAAGGGCTATAAAATATTTGTACTTTGCTTACTTCTTGTAAAAACACCCAGAAGAATGAAAGCAATAAAGCAGTCAAGGCTTTGTAACCATAGGAACCTTCCCTGTCTGCTTCCTACTGGGGGTTGGTAGTGGAGAGGGGACCCTGCCTGGTATCCATGATTCCCCACTCACTTTGGGATGATGCTGACTTCTGACTCCTAGCAAACGAGTCATAGAAAAAATATCCTGGATTTATATCCATGGAAGCACTGAAGCATAGGTATGTTGTGCGTGGATGTAGGTATGTTTGCATCCAGATTGCTCAGAATTCAGAAGCTGTGTTGGTTGTGGGTCAAGAGCCATACTATATTGACCCATCCTCCCACCATTTTTTTTTAAAGATTTTATTTATTTATTTGAGACAGAGAGAGAGAGCACAAGTGAGGAGGAGGATCAGAGGGAGAGGGAGAAGCAGACTACCCGCTGAGCAGGGAGCCCAACAAGAGGCTCCATCCCAGGACCTCAAGGTCATGACCTGAGCCGAAAGCAGATGCTTAACTGACTGAGCCACCCAGGGCGCCCCCCCATTATTTTTAAAAAAGATTTATTTATTTTCAAGAGAGAGAGAGGCAGAGGGAACGGGAGAGAGAAACCCAAGCAGACTCTACTCTGAGCTCAGAGCCTGATGTGGGGTTCTATCTCCCAATCCTGAGATCAGGACCTAAGCTGAAACCAAGAATCAGAGGCTCAACAGACTGTGCCAGCCAGGTGCCCCTCCTCTCATCATTTTTGAGGGCAATTCCAGATGGAAACTTGAGTTAATAAAACCCTCTGATCCCCCAGAAATTCTTTCTCCTCTGTTGCCCCACTTTGGTTCTCATTGAAGGCTCTCTACTACAGATCAGTTCTGGTTGTGTGGAGATAAACTCTAACCCAGTTAGGTATTCCCTGCCCCACCCCACAGAGACCCAGCCCAGTGGACTCCAGCTCTATGCTCCCTCCCTCATCTGTGACTGATGCCCTTGCACGGCTCCACCTAATTCACAACCCCAAACGGGACCCTAGGTTCTCTGGCCCTTTCCCCAGACTCAATCCTAGGCCCAAGCTCCCTGCTAGGAAATGATAAAGACAATGTACTAGTGATGGAAACCTCCCAGGTTAGATATTTCCATTTTAATACAGTTTTCTTGGAGACAATGTTTCATCCAAAAGAGGCACAGAAGTTGGTTTTGAGGGAGGTGTTTGAGGCAGTAGGGTCCTTTGCTACCTGTCAGATCACCCCTCTGAAGCACAGGGCTGGCTGGGGATTAATTTGTGACTTGTTTACTTAATACATATTTACTGAGCACTTATAAGTTACTTAATTTAAGCTATGCAACTCTATGCTAAGCATTATTTGTATCCAAGAAGTAAAAGACATAGGCTCTGTTCTCAAGAACTCCAGCCCAGTTGAGAGAGATCAGAAACATGTGAAGTTAAAAAATAAACGGCTACATATTAACAACAGACAATAAAACTAGAGTACAGCACTGAGCTTTCCAGAAGAAAGATAAGTCATGGTGTCCAAATCCATCATGAGACTGGGGTCTGGGGAGTCCATAAACTAATCTCCAGAAGAATCTTTCAGGGAATGTTAATTGCTTTTCTTTAGGCTCCAAAGTTATGTCTGAATATTGATCTCCTGAACACCAAGGAAAATGATTATTATTTGAACATATTTATGGCAGACCGACAAGAAAGCATTTAGCTAAGAGAACACTTTGGTTAAAAATTAAGCATGTTGGGGCGCCTGGGTGGCTCAGTTGGTTAAGCGACTGCCTTCGGCTCGGGTCATGATCTCGGGGTCCTGGGATTGAGCCCCGCATCAGGCTCCCTGCTCGGCGGGAAGCCTGCTTCTCCCTCTCCCACTCCCCCTGCTTGTGTTCCCTCTCTCGCTGTCTCTCTCTCTGTCAAATAAATAAATAAAATCTTAAAAAAAAATAAGCTTGTTATTATTATATTTTAATTTCTCATGCAAGTCCAGTTCTAACAAATGGTAACAATTTGGACCGTAAGCGATAACATTTCAATAATTTGTGAAATCATAACTAGCATATATGCATTAACTCATCGAATGCTGTTGTCAGCCCTAAAGTGTTTGTTTTAGTCATGAAAATGGAGAGAAATGTTTGTGTTTCAGATAAACTCTGGCACTTAATAACTTCTAATTAATTCTAAAAGGAGCTTGTAACTGGGTGCTCATCTTTACAGGAACCTTCATTCTTTGAAATGGGTATTAGCCTTATTGCCTCCATTTTATAAATACACGGAGGATAGTCAGGTAGTTTCCCAAGAGTAGAGGCAGTAGGTAGAGAAATACCACTTCCCCCCAAAGCTAGCTCTACCCAAAATCCATGTCTGGTTGGTAGAAGCACAGTTTTCTTTCTTTTTTTAAAGTTCTTTTTTTTTTTTTTAGAGAGAAAGTGAGCAAGAGAGTGTGAGCAGGCGCAAAGGCAGAGGCAGATGAAGAAGAGGGCTCCCAGGACCCTCAGATCATGACCCGAGCCAAAGGCAGATGCTTCACGGACTGAGCCACCCAGGCACCCCAGAAGCACAGTTTTCTGAGGCTGGTAACTTATGAATCTCTAGGGCAGGGGAAGGCATCACCTCAAACCCCTGCAGGGCAGTCAGCTTTACTGGATGGACCTCGTCTCCACATGGACTTCAGGTTCCCCTCAAACCTACATGTATCAAAAAACCCTAAAACTGATTTGTAATTATAAAAATTGTGCCGGTTTGGAAGAATATCTAGAAGCGTAAAGAAGAAAACCATAATCAGGGGCACCTGGGTGGCTCAGTCGGATGCATTTTTAGCCTTTTGTTCCTTATTTGTGCTTTGCTCTTCTGAAAGTGATTCTGTTTAAGCTCCCCCCTGCTCAGCATGAGTGTGTGCCTCCTTGGACCCTTGTTTCCACTGACTATTATCATCTTGTAAATCTTTGTCAGCGTGATAGGCAAAAAAACAAAACAAAAAAAAAACAAAAAAACCCAAAACTATCTGACCATTATTATAATTTGTATATCCTTGATAATTAATGATGTTAATTTTTTATTAATCATGACACTTTCTTTCCTTTAAATTATGTGTAGGTGTCCTTTGCTTACTTTCTGTTGAAATCTCAATGGTTTTTATTTATTTTTAAAAGATTTTATTTATTTATTTGAGATAGATCAAGAGTGAGCGAGAGCACAAGTGGGGGGAGGGGCAGAGGCAGAGGGAGAAGCAGGCTCCCTGCTGAGAAGGCCCCCTCCACCCTGCAGGGTTCTATCCCAGGACCCTGGGATCATGACCTGAGTGGGAGGCAGACGTTTAACCAACTGAGCCACCAAGGTGCCCCAAAATCTTAATGGTTTTTAAAATCAATTTTTATAAGCAGCTATGTGACAATACTTTGTCATATTTATTGACAAGTGTTTTTCCCAGCTTGTTGTTTGACTCATATTCTTATTTTTTGGATTTACAGAAGATTTCTATTTTCATATGGTCACATCTATCAGCCTTTTTAAGGTTTTTTCTTCCATGACTGTTATGCTTAGAAACAGATTTCTCATCCAGAAAGCACATAACTATTTGATAAATTTTTCTCCTAGTTCTTAAAAATGATATTATATTTGCAGTAATTCTTTAATTCATATGGACTTAATCTTGGGGCATGGCATGAGGTCAGGATTTAAAGTAATACATTAAAAAATAACCCATTTTCCCAATATCATTTAATGAAGTATCCATCCCTTTCCAATAGAATCATGATACTTGGGGCGCCTGGGTGGCTCAGTTGGTTAAGCGACTGCCTTTGGCTCAGGTCATGATCCTGGAGTCCCTGGATCGAGTCCCTGGATCGAGTCCCTGGATCGAGTCCCTGGATCGAGTCCCGCATCGGGCTCCCTGCTCGGCGGGGAGCCTGCTTCTCCCTCTCCCACTCCCCCCTGCTTGTATTCCCTCTCTCGCTGTGTCTTTCTCTGTCAAATAAATAAATAAAATCTTAAAAAAAAAAAAAAAAGGAATCATGATACTTGTCTCATCAGTAAGTTCTGGTCTTAGTCTAATGGCATTTTATTAATTTCCATTCACTTGTATATAGCTCTACATTCTTTCCCCCCTTTTATTTATACATTAGCTTTATTTACCCAATAGTGAACTTCTTGACTAAAGAGGGTTTCTTTTTACTTAGTCACCTGTCTTTCTAATCACTGTCTACTGGATTATCTGCAGTGCTGGGCACTGGGGATCTTCAGAGGGACAAGACAGGGTCAATCTGCTCAGGGAATTCACAGCTCAGGACTCAGGCAGGTTGAGCGGACTACAGGAAAGATAAGGGGTGTGGTATAGAAATGTCAGGGTGCTAGGAGAGCAGAGATGGCTTTACAGAGAAGGGGCTGCTCGAACGGTCCAGGAGGCGAACAGGAATTTGTCAGGCAAGCAAGTGGGGAAGGGCATTTGGAACAGAGGGGACAGTTGACACAGAGGCTGAAAAATGGGGAAGCTGTGTGACAAGTTTGGGAAGCCAAAAGTAGTTGCATAGAGCTAGATCACAGGGGGCATCCAGGGAGATGGTGGGGATAGGGCTGAAGGTAAGAGCCAGATGATTGGGGAGTTTGGATTTTATCCAAGTGATGAGTAATCCAGGGAGTGATGTGGTCAGAGATGGGGAGAAATTCCTTTGCTAGCGATACAGAAGACAGATTGGAGGGGCAGAGGACTGAGACGAGAGAGACCCTATCAGAGTAGAGAGCAAACAGAGGCCTGAACTGATGTTGGCGGAGAGGAGGTCCTGGAGAAGAAAGTGTAAACCCGTGAGGGGCTTGGGAGGTAGAACCAATAGGATGTAGGAGATTATAAAAAAAAAAGAGGAGCAATTTAGGATGATTCTACTCTGGGGACTTGGGGACTTGGTAATGAGGTAAATGGTTGTCCTATTTACAAAGGCAAGGAGTGAAGGGGAGGGAGCAGGTTTGGTGGTAGATACCAAGGGGAAAATGAGTCCATATCTGAGTCTGAGGTGCTCATTATACAAGTAGGCACAGATATCTAGTATATTTAAAAGCACATGTCTGGGGCTAAGAAGAAAGTTTTGGGATAGGTACATGGATAGATACTAGAGTCCTCAGAATCTAAGGTCATAATTGGAATTGTAAGTACATGTGAATTAATCAGCCAGGAAGACAAGAAAAGAAAGCTGACAGTGGATCTCTGGGAACACTGATATTTGGAGGAACTAGAGCCCTTAAGGAATATCGAGAAGAAACAATGGGAGGGTTAAACTAGCAGAGGACAGTCGAGCTATGGAACAGTTAAAAGAAACTGATAGGCAGAGGTCAAGCTAAGGCAAGAACTAAAATTGTCCATTGTGTTTGGCCACCAGGAGGCTGTGGTGATCTTAGCGAGAGAAGTTTCAGTGGAATGTTGGGGGCAGAATACCGAGTAGGTGGGAATGAGTGGGACATGAAGAGGTGGAGGCAGGGAATACGGCCTCTCCCTCACCTTGGAGTGAAAACTGGAGGAAGATACTCTTCAGGTCTACAAACATTTATTTGAGAAGCTACTATGCATCAGTCATCAGGCTGAAAACACTGGGGGGCTGAGGAAGGGAGAGGAGTGAAGGAGACTGCCATGGTGAAGTGCTCATGTTAATGAGACAACAACAATACACTAAAATAAGCACCGAGGTAGGGGTGAAACCACCAAGGAGGAACAGAGGAAGGATGAAGGTGCATGGGAATGAATGGTGTGAGATGAAGATGCATTTAATCAGGGTACCCAGCAACATCTGCATCCTGGTCCCAACGAGCCACCCCTTCCTACCTCCACCCAGGTCCCCCTCCAACTCATTCTTTACACAACACTCAGAGGAATCTTCCAAAACCCAAATCCCATTACCCCATTCCCTTTCCAGTGGCTTCCTGTTGTTCTAAGGACAAAACCCTAATTCCTAACACCACCAAGGCCCTCATGGTGTGGTCCCTGCTCCCTGTCCAGCCTCCCTGGGGCCCTTGCTGCTCTAGTCCTATTCTTCCCTCTGCTCCTCCAGCACGCTGTGCTCCCCCTTGCCCCGCCCTACCCCTGTAGGGCTTTGACCATGCTTTGCCCACCCCTCCAGTCTGAAATGTTCTGTCCCCTTCGTTTTGTCTAATCAATACCTACTCATTCTTCAGACATCAGCATGATCACTGTTTCCTCAAAGAAACCTCTACTGACCCTACTAGACAGGTCTGATCCTCCTAGAGTCCCTAGTAGCTATCTTTTGTTGTACTTTTTCCCAATGTAATTTTGTATTTCGGGGAGTATTTGAAAAATGTCCATCTCTCCTATCACACTAAGTTCTGTAGAGCAAGGACCAGGTCTTTGTTGTCCATTATATCTTCAGTAAGTAATGCAATGCATTGTTTATGTAGACAATAAATATGTTGTAAGTGAGGCTTTGGCCTCAAAACCCAGGTTTTGGGAAAGTAGACCATATGAGGAACCACTTCTGCATGGGGTACGGGAGACCTAAAGCCAAGAACCCAAACAGACCTGCATTTCCTTCTTCTCTCCTCATTTCTCACCTGAATCTTGGCTCTTCCCGCTCTGGCGGAGCAGAAGGGCCAGTGATTCAAGAGTGTGATAACCTAAGCAGAACCATGATGTTTGTTCCTGTGCTTGCAGGTTCTCAGGTCAAGGGAGATATGTTTTTCAGGGTGGGCAAAATTTGAGCCCATTTGTCAGCTGAGGGGAAGGAGTCAGGAAAGAAGGTGAAGATACAGGAAAGAGACATAGTCAATGAAGCTCCTAGAGAGCGACCATAATTAGCCTCACCCACATCTGGCTTTGCTGGACACAGTTGGAGGAAACCACATCACAGAACAGCCTGCTACAAAAGGCTGCATGCAGCCAGGGTTGGTGGTTTGTAGAGCTGATGCTCCAAATGTGCAAGAGGTGAAGGTGTTGTCAAAGTATAATTTTCGGGGCGCCTGGGTGGCTCAGTTGGTTGAGCCACTGACTCTTGATTTTGGCTCAGGGCATGGTCTCAGGCTTGTGAGTCGAGCCCCACATTGGGCTCTGCACTGAGTCTGCTTATTTTCTCTCTCCCTCTGTCCCTCCCCTGCCAATAAAATAAATAAAATCTTTTTTTAAAAGTATAATTTTCAAAAATTTAAAAATGTGATTCTGATACAAATATGAAATGAACACACATTAAAGATTCATCAATTAATGAGTAAACCAGTAAGACAGCAAAGCCTGTTCCAAGAGCACTGAGAAACTGGGTATTTATAGGCAAAGAAAAGGAATGTTAGAATACATTTGCTAAGTTAGATATAAAACTGGTTGATGTCCTACAGGACAACACAACTGTAGTTTATCCTTCCCATTGGACAGAAATAATTTGCATCTCTATTGGATAAAAATCTGTAAGCTAACACGTAACTTCACAGTGTCTGGGCTGTAATCAATAGTAAATAGCAAAGTCGAACTTGGATTCTTTCTTCTAGATAAAGAAATCATCTTAAGTGAGCCTGTTAAACAGTGCTAAACACTGAAAGGGCAGGCGTTGTCTTGCTTTATTTCCACATTTGGATAATTTTTCTTAATAGCACTGAAGCTGCTGACAAGAAAGTGGTCCAGGTGGTCCTAGGAGGTGTAGAATGGAGCAGAGAAAAGGGGAGTCAGAGGAAGCTGAGGGCTGGAGATAAAAGAAAGGAGGGGTCAAGAGCAGGCTGACTAGATGAGGTCCAGGAGCAGGTGTAGTTAGGGAAGGAGAGTGAGAAGACAGGAAGAACAAGAATGTGTGCTGGGAGCTGAAGAGGTGGCACATTCCAGGGGCTCTCAGAGCTCAGGGTCCACGGCAGAAGCCTGGTGAAGTGGACTGCTGGGTTCCAAATCCGAGGAGCTGGGAGCATAGGTTTCATGTTGGATGCATTGTCCACATGGATCTCGACTTCTAGTCCTTCCTGAATCAGTCGGGGTTTGCCCAGAGAAGCAGAAACTTTATGAATGGTATAGAATAAAGGATTTATTACAGGGATTATTTAGAATTACACAACTGTGGGACCTGGTAGAAGACAGCACAGCAAAGCTGCTGCCTTTGGATCTAATGTTTGGCCTGAAGTCACTATAGGTCACCACACCGGCTGCCAGGAAAGAAAGCTGGATTTGACTGAGAGCGAGGACAGATGGGGACTCATGAGGACAAACTGAAACCCAGGTGTTATTTTACCCCTTCTAACCTAGATGCTATGGGTGCCCTCCAGGAGATCCTGGCACCTTTCCCGGGAGCCACACACACTTGAGCCAGCCCACAGAGAAGCTAAAGGAGTTCTGGTGGGAGCAGAAAGTGCGGTGGGTCCTGGTGCTGCCTCTTGCCGGTGAACTAGCTGAGCACACTGACTGCATCAGTGCCTGGTGCCCTGCACCTGCCTTTAGACCCTTAAAATCATGGCTGATGTGCATCTTCCAAATACCACACACATTTCTCTTGTAGCCAACACTTGCCTGGAATATACAGGGAGATAGACACAAATTACGGATACCTGCAACAACATGGATGCATCTCAAGAACATTATGCTAAGCAATAAAAGCCCGATAAAAAGAGTACTTATTGTATGATTCCATTTATATGGAATTCCAGAACAGGCAAAGCTAACCCAGGGTGATAGAAATCAGAACAAAGTTGCCTGGGGCTGGGGTGGGACTGGGAGGGGAGAGACTGGCAAAGGGCATAAGGAAATTTTGGGGGGTGGGGGGTAATGGAAATGTTTGCTATTTTGATAGAGCTGTAAGTTACACAAGCACATGCACTTGTCAAAACTCTCCGAACCACGCCCTAACATCTGTGCATTTTATTTTATGTAAGTTATATCTCAGTTTTTTACAAAATTAAAGTAAAGAAAAATGGTGCCCTGAGAGCTAAGGGCAGACTGATAAGCAACCAAGGAAAACATTACGTGCTGTTTCCTTATATCTGTGTCCGGGCCACTTTCAAGAGACTACTCCCATCGAAGCACATCCTTGCCCTTTGATGGGAAAAAGGTTGGCAGAGCCTGCGACTCCACCATTCCTCACCTTCAGCCAGGAGAGAAATCAGAGGAGAGAAGCAAGTAGGAGCCAGAACTCCCAATAAAGAGACTAGGCAGATAAACTCAGGGCTGAACTGTAGAGCTGGGATTTTCTTTCCTTTTCTCCAAAACTTAAATTCACCATTCAACAGATATTTGATTTCTAAACCCTCATCTAGCTCTCATTGTGTGTGTGTGAGAGAGAGACACACACACACATTTCAAATAACGGAGATCATGGGAATCCTGAAGCTAGAGGACCCCGTTTCCCTGAGCCCAGAAGACATGGACTCCACAGCCACGCCAGCACCCGAACCCCTAGTGTCTTCCAGACTGGCCTCCTCATCGTGCTGTTTGCGTTTCTCGGAACATCACCAATAACAACAACAAAAAGCTCTTTCACGCCGCTCGGCTGTGTGGGTGCGCCTCAATCTCGGGGTGCACAGAGTCCTCTCCCACCCGGCAGGTGGCTTGGGCCTGGGCGCCGGCACGCACAGCTGCTAATATGGAGGCAGAAGCCGGAGGTTTGCTCAGAGATCCCAGGGGGGCCAAGGGGTGGGGGGCCGGGGTGGGAAGGCCCTGAGGGGTGGGGGGTGGGGTTTGGGGGCTCGGGTCTCTGCCAAAGCCCTCCCCTCTGTGCTCTAGCCTCAGCACGGCGAACAGACCGGACGAGCAGGTATTCTTAGAGGCCCCTACAGGTACCTTTACTGCAGGAGTCCTTTTACAAGCTCGGGTGAATTTTAAACTTCCCTTGGGTGAGGTAAAAAACAAAGGCAGAAACTCCGACCGGGGACAGTGGCAGCCTCACCCTCAGGCTGGTTTCTACAGCTCTGCTCTTTGTCCCCGAGTCTCCGCCCCTCCTGCGTCCCCAGGCCCCAGGGACCGGCCGAGAGGGGAATCACGTGGCTCGAATGGGGCCGAGCTCCTGGCAGTCCCCTGGGCTCCCTGCTGGGACCAGGCTTGCTAGGATTTCGGGCGGCTGCCCCCACTTTTTCTTTTCCCTTTTGTTTTTGTTGTTGATGTGGTTGTGTGCCCACAACCCTGGGATTCCCCCCACCTCAAGCTCCAGAATCCAGTTTCTTAGATTTCAATGTTTTTAAGGTCAGTGAAAAAAAAAAAGAAAAGAAAAGTTAAGCTAATATATTCTTACAGCATAGAGGAAGCTCTTTTGTTTTATTTCTCCCTAAAACTGATGCTCACCAGCACTTTTCAGATCTTGAAAGATGGGTGTACTATTTATTTGTAGGAAAAGCACCAGACCAAGCGAAGGTGCTTTTAAAAAGTCTCTCAGAAACTTCTTTTCCTTTCCTTTCTCCGATACCACCTTTTTAAAGACTCCTTTACAGAGCCCTCAAATAACTGAAGTATCAGGAATTATTTCCTGGGATTTTTTTACTCTGGTGAAATTGCATGGCAAGTATTTCATTAAACACTTTTCTTTCTTTCCAGACTGAGATGGTAAATCTGGGAATCAGCCTGTGTGATGTTATACAGGAAAATATACAGCCTCTACTCTCAAGCTCCTTACACACGCATGCCAAGGTATCTAGTAGATGCCAGATAAAGATGTATGAAGGAATGAATGAAGAACAGTCTGGGAGAAAAGGAGAAGCTGGGGATTTCTCACATGGGAGAATTCCTCCCAGAATAAACAAGAATTGACGGAGTCAATAAAAATAACAGGTTTTCCTTTTTTCTTAGCTTATTATTGGGGAAATTTTTTGAGGAAAACATCACTGGAAATTATTGGAAAACATTATTGGAAAGTTTAGGAGCCTGAAGAACTTTTAGATCCCAGAACTGCTGGGATCCCAGGCCTTATGAAGAAGAGGGGGTATGATCTTGGACTTGGCCCTGCCGGCTCATCATGAACCTGCGGTGGGGGTAGAAGACGGGTTGTTGTTCAGAATGTCCTGACTGCCACTTTCTGCTCTGGCTAGAGGGAGGCCAAAAACATTTGGTGAAATGTCGCCCAAAGCATCCCTCCCGGACCCCTGGCTGCTCTGGGGAACTAGGACTGATTGCTCAGTTGACCACATAGACCTAAGTCCAAATTTTGCCTGGGTCCTGAGTTATATAGCCTGATAAAAGAAAAGTAGACATTGTGAGGCATGGTATTAAGTTGCAAAGAAAACTCAGTTTAAGCATTAGAGTTTTAGTTGGAGAGCTGCCCCTGTGAAGAACAAAGACTAGGGGACGGTGGAGGTGATGTGGGTGGTGTGTGGCAAGGTGCACAAGGAAAAGGGGTTGATGGTTCAGGACTAGTTGGTGTTAGCAGATCTTGGTATGGGCCGCAAGTCCATTTGTTGAGGCTGATAGTACAGTCACAGGTTCACCATAAAGCTGTTTTTCTGTTGGTGTTGATCCATTTTTCTAGAAGCAGTTACTCTGGGTCATTCTTTAGGAGCCCCAACTCCTGTGATCGCATATTTTCTAGCCTCAGCATCGTGCAGCAGGCAAGTCCACATGCTCAAAATACTGAAAAATTCATGTATCAAACCTCAGCACTATTGATATTTGGGGCTGGATCACTGCTTGTTGTGGGGGGCCTCTATCCATGAGATGTTAGTAGCACCCTCCAGTTGTGACAACCCAAAATGTCTGCAGACACTGGCAAATGGCCCTGAGGGCAGAACTGCCCCCAGTTGAAAACCACTGCTTCAGACACATTACCCTCCATGAGATTCTTTTCATAGGCTGCTGTGATGATTGGTATTAGCTTGTCCAGCTACCAGAACAAACCAAGAAACTCAGTATCAGTTCATGTCGAGTTGAAGAGTGCTCCTGCCCAATTCTACGTTAGGCTCAGAGAAATCTAAGGGTCAGTGAGCTCAGGTCCCAGGCTTTAGAGGGTCCTGCTCCAGGCCTGTTCCAGCCATGTCTCTTCCCCCTGGGGTAAGGGTCAAGAGGGCCATGGGAATATGCCTACTAGAGCCTGCACCTTCCTTTTAGACCACATTCTGGGTGCTCAGGACACCAAAATTCCTTGCTCAAAAGGGTCATGTTTGCTTTCAGGGTTGACACAGCCTCTTCTCTGGGTCCCTTTTCCAGACTCTGGGCCATGCTACGGGGGAGGCCCAAGTGGGGCCAAGGGGTGCTACCTTTTGTCAATGTGGATGGAGCTGGGACATGCAGGCTATACGCTTACCCTGACTCCTGCAAATTTTAGACAAAGTTCTGCCCTCTCCTTCTTACACCACCAGCTCTCGAACAAAAGGTAGTTGCTAAGAGATTATTAGCAGTTCCATATCACTCTGTCCCTCCCCTACCTTCGCCACCTTCCTCAGCCTCTGCAGAATGTGGTGATGAACACCAACCCCATGTGGAGAACCAGGAAGGAAAAGAAGAGACTCTGAGAGCCCAGAGAATCATCCCCTGCTCAAGCCAGGGCTAGACAGCTTTATACTGCTCCACTGAGCAGAGAGCGCCACTACCTAATTACCGTGAGACGTTCCCTGGAAAAACACCAGCATTCCTGGTAGATTTGCTCTCCTCCATTTGTATCTATTGGACACAGAAGATCAGCTTGTCCTTGGGGCAGCAGCCTCTACTCTCAAGCATTATTGGGTACAGTGTCTCCTCCTTCTCCTTGAAGTCATCTGGCTGATTTTCCTCTAGGTGGAATGAATCACTCTTGATTTTGAGCCCCTGTAGCTAGTTACTCACTTACTTGACTAATTCCATTGACTTATTTCATTATACCTTTCACTGAGGTGAGTCCTCCTAGAAAGAGCTTTTCAAGATTAAGGGCATCTGATTCATCTGGCTTTCCTCTGTGGGCCTAACACAGGGACACACACACACACACACACACACACACACACACCACAGCAAGCTGTTCAAGCATTACTTGTTACTCACTGAGTCAATTAACTTTAAAATTCAACCTGGTTGGGATTAAAGTCTCTGGGTTTTATGAGAAAACCAGTCCAACCAGTTCCCTCCTTTATGGCTCTTAGACCCTGAAGCTGGTTTGTTTTTTCAACTTAGAGCTTTGCTGTCCTCATTCACTTCCTACCTGGGCCCCCAGAGCCTTTTCACCTTGCAAAGACTGGGAACATGAGGGAAAAGCAAGTTTTCAGGATTGTATTGGTTTCTTAGAACTGCTGTAACAACCTACTACAAACTTGGTGACTTGAAACAATAGACATTTCTTCTCTCATGGTTCTGGAGGCCAGAAGTCCAAAATCAAGGTGTTGGCAGGACCATGCTTCCTCTGAGGAACCTAGTGGAGGATTCTTCCTTGTCTCTTCCAGCTTCTGGTGGTTGAGTCAATCCTGGGTGTTCCAACACTGATAGAAGTATCATTCCAGGCTCTGCCTCTCCACTGCCACATAACACTTTCCCTGTGTCTCTTTCCCCTCTGTGTCCAAATTTCTCTCTTGTCAAAGGGACACTAGTCGGGCACCTGGGTGGCTCAGTCAGTTGAGTGTCTGCCTTTGGCTCAGGTCATGATTCAGGGGTCTTGGCATCAAGACCTTCATTGGGGTCCCTGCTCAGCCGGGAGTCTGCTTCTCTCTCTCCCTCTGCCTACCACTCTGCCTACTTGTGTTCTCTCTCGCTCTGTCAAATAAATAAATAAAATCTTAAAAAAAAAAAAAAAAGACACCCATCTTTGGATTAGGGCTCACTGTAATCCAGTATAACCTTTTTTAAAAAAAAATATTTTATTTACTTATTTATTTGAGAGAGAGAGCATGAGTGAGAGAGCACAAGCAGGGGGAGTGGTAGAGGGAGAAGCAGATTCCCCACCGAGCCCTACGTGGGGCTCGATGCCAGGACCCTGGGATCATGACCAGAGCTAAAGGCAGACGCTTAACCAACTGAGCCACCCAGGTGCCCCTAACCTCCTCTTAACTTGATGACATCTGTAAATCCCCCATTTCCATACAAGGTCACATTCACAAGTACAGAGATTTAGGACTTGAACATGTCTTTTTAGAAGACACAATTCCACTGGCTACAGGGATGAAGGGGCTTAATTCCCATAGCCTTTGGTACAACTCTGTCTTGGAGCACCATAGGACTCTACAGCTGTGTGAGCCTGTTCTCCCATCTTCTTTCTCTATGTAAGGCTTTGTGATTGGGAATTTTTGATTTGCTCCCAGCTCTACTGTATGTACAACCTTGGATAAACTACATATCCCAGAATACTTTAAAATATTATTATACCCCTTCACATAAAATTTAAGAACCTTACAAGAATAAACTTCCAATTCTTCACTCCCATCCACCTTTTGGGCTATTGTAATCACATGTTTTACTTCTTCCTTTTTTTTTTTTTTAGATATATTTATTTATTTTATTTTATTTTATTATTATTATTTTTTAAGATTGTATTTATTTATTTGACACACAGAGAGAGAACACAAAGCAGGGAGAGTGGCAGGCAGAGGGAGAGGGAGAAGCAGGCTCCCCATGGAGGAGGGAGCCCAATGCGGGGCTCGATCCCAGGATACTGGGATCATGACCCGAGCTGAAGGCAGATGCTTAACGGACTGAGCCACCCAGGTGCCCCTATTTATTTATTTTAGAGAAAGAGAGAGAGTTGGCACGAGGAGGGGCAGAGGGAGAGGGAGGGAGAGAGAGAATCCTCAAGCAGACACCCTGCTAAGTGTAGAGCCTGATGTGGGGCTCCATCCTAGGACCCCATAATCATGACCTGTGTGGAAATCAAGAGTTGGCTGCTTAACCGACTGAGCCACCCAGGCGTCCCTCTGTTCATTTTTTAAAGTTTTTTCTTCTGCTTCACTTTGGCTATTTCTATTGCAATATCTCAAGTTCAGTAATTTTTTCTCTTGCAGTATCTACTCTTATTACTTGTCATCTCTAGAAATTTCATTTGCTTTTTTTTCCCAGACCTTCCATTTCTCTTCTGACTGTGTTCATGTTTTCTATTTACTACTGAGCAAAGATTCAAGGGGACCTTCAAGCTCTTTCTCTCTTGTAACTCCATCTCTGCCCTACAAATTCCAGCTATTATCCGCCCTCTACCCCTGCACGCTGATTGCTCTCACAACTCAGCAAGTCCCCTGGGCTCTCCCTGTGCCACGGTCTAGACTATGTCTCTAGGCAGAAAACCAGGGCAATCACTTCATGCGTTTCCCTTCTCTTAGGGATCACAGACTTGTGCTGCCTGTTGTCCAATATCTAACCACATTTGTTCTATGCATTTTTGTCTTGTTTTCTGGTTGTTTACGGTGAGAAGGTAAATTCAATTTCTGTTACTCCATTATGACCAGAGGTGAAAATTCTGGGTAAATTACTTAACCTCTCCCCACTTTACCTATTCTGCCCATCCCCCCCCACCCGGAATGAAAGGTATTATTAACCCCATTATATAGATGAGAAAGTTTAAGTAAATTGTCCAATGTCAAATACATGATAAATACAAAGCTGGAATCCTTATTCCAAAGCCCTTGTTATCCTATGGGTTATAAGAGCTTAAGGCAGTGCCTGGCACATAGTAGGAATTTGAAAATTCAAATATTAGACTCTCCCTTTACTCTGTTACCCTCCTGATACCCGGAAGTTCAAAGGATATAAAATTGTATTAGATATCAAAGTTTATATGGGAAAATCCAATTTCTAGTATTGGGTCCCTTCTTTCCACATCCTCCTTGGGATTTTCATTCTTAAATAGCTCTCAAATCCATTGGCTTTCTTTGCTTTCACTGTCGCATTCGTAGTCCAGATGCCTGGCCCTGCCTGACTCCCGTGGGAGCCTCCAGTGCGAATCTCTGCACCTACTCTGGCCTCCCTGACTTACTCTCTTCATCACAGCCCTAGGGATTCTTTCAAAATCAAATCTGATCAGGTCTCCATCCTGTGTAAGCCAGTCAGAGAACCATTAGAATAAAGTCTGCACATCTTGGCAGAGTGAACAGGATCTGCATGGCTTGGCCTCTCCAGCCGCTTCTCACACTGTAGTTGCGCTCACTCTCCCGTCCCACTCATGACCCGGTTGTCATTTCCCCAGATATGCTCTCACACTCTGCATTTTCACCTTTTCTCATGTGTCTGTACAATACTGAATTGCCATTTGAATGAAAATGTCTAGGTTCTTCTAACTTCTCATTTTACCCGAGACCCTATGCCCATCCTCTGGGACTTGCCAAGGCCTGGCTCTGGTTGGCCACCCAGGCAAGCTCTTAAGCCTTGGTCCTTATACTGACCCCTCGTCACAGAATCTACAATGTTTCAGTTTGCCTTATGAACTAATAGGAGAACCCTGGCTCCTGAATGAGGATTATCATCCTGCAAGATGTGAGTTTCATGAGATGGCCCTAGGATTATCAACTCAAAATGTCGATAAAGCACAGGTGGGTGACCATGACTAACCTTGGAGGGATCTTTTCTTATATCAGAGAAGGCCTGGAAGTTTCTTCCAGTCTCTTTGTTCCCAGATAGAATAAGCCCACACCTTCTTCTCTACCTTCAGGGCTCCCGTGGGAGCAAATGGGACAGGATCCATAAATGGCTTTGAGTTTCTTGGTGAGAACCAGTGCGTATGTAAATATTATATGCCGGAGTTTGTAATGGGAGTGTGTAATAAAGCCTGACGTCACCATTCTGAGCATACAATGTTGCTCAATGGAGTGGGACTATTGAAATGACCCATTAAAAGCCCGTGAGAAAAACGTGGAAAGGGAAGGTAGCTTCTGGGAGGAGGTGGGTGGCAGGCTCCTTGAGGGATTGAGGGTTCTTTCACTGTATCCTCTTCAGAGATTAGCCCAGTACGGAATAGATAGGAGCTGCTCAGGATAGACTGCCACCTGCAAAGGTTATTAGAGGTGCTTCTGTGCTTGGGACAGATAATAGAGAACCCAGCCGCTGTGATGAGATCACCTCTGG
Organism: Mirounga angustirostris; assembly: GCF_029215605.1. NCBI lineage: Eukaryota > Metazoa > Chordata > Mammalia > Carnivora > Phocidae > Mirounga > Mirounga angustirostris. The sequence goes on from NW_026991718.1 coordinate 71,883,514, forward strand.
CTCTGTGGAAGCAACAGTGCTTAGCAGAAGTGCTTGCTTACCAGACCTGGCTGGGGGTGTTTGGCCCTGCACCAGCTAGTTAGATTGAAGGCTGGCTTCAGTGACCAGTGAAGAGGCAGCTCCCTATATGGTAACCTAGTCTCCTCTATTTCCATATATCTTGCTCCAAAACTAGGCGTCTCACCTCTAGAATTCAATTCTGTTGGGTTATTGTCCCTCAAGCCCATGTTGGCTGTAGAGATTGCTTAAAAAAAATAAATAAAAGGTTGTTGTTTTTTTTCTCAATGTGAACATCCTGTTGTGAATGGTGCATGAGCTTTCCTTTTCCCAGTAGGACTTCTAATGGAGAACCACACTCCAGCAGACAAGAGATGCAGAGGTAAAACTTGAGGAAAGCAGCCTGGGAGGAAATCCTCCTCCAGATTCCCTTGGAGCCTGAGAAAGGGTACTGGTTGCCAGAAGGCGGAGGAAGGGGCAAGGAGGGGTCTCACAGCCAAAGACCAGCCTGTAGCGTGGGCCAAGATTTGGCTAATTGTGGATTGGGACAGGGTAAAGAAAAACAGGTCTCACAGAGGAAATTCCCTGGCACTCATAAGGCACATTTTCACTCAGTCATGGGCATGATTAGGAAACAGTTTAGAAGCCATGACTAGCATTACCAAGGAGAGCTGGGTCCAGGGCTAGGAGGCAAGACTTCACGTTAGCGGCACTGGTATTTCTGGGACCAGAGATTCAGACTCTCACACTATTGGCTTGACCTGTTACTTCCTCAAATGTTTTCCTCGGCTGCTCACTGATGTCTGACATTCATTTTAATGGGCAGCAAACTTTGCATTTAGGGAAAGGGGGGAGGGAAGAGAGGGGGAGGGAAGAGAGGGGGAGGGATGGAGAGGAAGGGAGGGAGGGGGGGAGGGAAGGAGGAAGAAAGAGTCCAGCCAGGCTTACCTGGCGTGGGGGTGGGGTCTACTATGGTATAATTTTGCTCAAGTCCATCCCAATGAGGAAATCAATTTTTTCCCTCACAGCAGCAATGGAATAATTTCAGATGGCTTTAAGGTTCCCCAGAATAGGAAACAGAAGGAAACAAGGCATTAACGAAGAATATGAAGGGGGTAGTAATGACAAGGTGGGGGGGCTCAAATTCTTTTGAGTTTTTGAAAGGCTCTCAAACTGCCATTCTGAAATGCAGTGCTGCCCTCTGCTGGCCACAGCGTGGTATAGCGCATCAAAACCAAGGATGCGTCCTAAGTCCTTTCCCACATTTGGGAAAGACTGAGGAAAGACTCTCACCGTGAGGCGGGAGGCAAATCAAACCCAGAACGATTGTCCAACCACCAGGAAAATACCTCAGAAAATACCCCCGAGTGTCTTTGGCTTTGAATTTAAGCAGGTATATCTAACTTCTCCAGCCTGTGCTTAGCGAATTAGGTCGCACCGGCTTCAATGTTCAAAGAACGATGGCTCAAAGCACCACCCACCCTACTGTGGGGCCATGGGCCCCTCCCGGAGCCCCCTTGGAGACTCTGCCCTGCTCTGGGGGGTGGCGGCGCGTGGTCTGGGGCTCTGGGCACCCTGGAGAGTCCCCCATGCTCTTCTCTTGACTCCTGGGCCCTCAACAGCTCCTGGCCAAAAAGCCCTTTGATGGAACTTTCCTCTGGCTACATTGCTGACCCTGGCACTGCTGATTCCCGACTCGGCCACAGTTGCCAAGCCCACAGGTGCCAGTTTCTGTGCAGAGGACAAGGACCCAGCAGAGAATTGGGATTTATTCAGATACGCTTGTATGACCAAGTAAGTTAGATGCTCTTAGTTGCCGGGTAATGCGTTTGGGTATTAAAACAAGCTACTACGCTTAGGGGCTTTTCTTTACTCTTGTAAAACCAGATCTCTGCAAATGGATCAGTAATCCAAATAGAAAACTCTACTGCCAGTATTTCCTCTCTATTCCCTTATAGGTTTAACTCAAAACTGCTTTCATTTTCTTTAGAGGCTTTTGAAATCTTCCATAATGAAGTATGGGTACATATTCATCCAGTCCCCTGGGGTAAGAAATGGAGCCTCAAAGAGAAGGTATTCTACACACAATTCCTCAGTAATCAGTGGTATTAAGTATTAGAGTTAAACTGATCCTTGGAGAGAAAAAAGAAAGTGTTTATGGGTTTATAGACTTTTCTCAAAGGCACACTGGGAAACATGAAACATGGGTCTGATTTCAGAGGCTGGCAGATGGAAGCATATCCAGTTTTTAAAAGCAATCACCAGGCAAGTTATTATATCTGACACAAACAAATGAGGCCCCCAAGACCCTGAGGTGCTTTTTGCATCTGGAAGAAGCTGATGAGGCAGCAGTGATCCGAATCTGAAGATGCTCAGGTGATACTCCTGAGGCCTTGCTGCATGTTTCTATTACTGTAATGGGGAGCCTCACACCTCTCCTAATACCAGTCTGAGGACTCATCCCAGCTCTGATAGGAGCTACTGGGAGCAACAGACTTTGCAGAGGACCTAAACCATAAGATACATGTGTTGAAAGTTGTCGCCTAGATGGTTCCACAGGTTGCAACCAGGGTGGTCACACAGGCCCCACGCTCAGAAGGGTCCCACTCGGAGGGGTCTGTACTCGGGATTAATGCTCTGTGGCCACTGTCTTGCTACTTTGACCTTTAATCAGTTTAAGAATTATTAAACCAGATAATTTTAAGAATAATTTTACCAGGGGTGCCTGGGTGGCTCAGTCGGTTAAGCATATGCCTTCGGCTCAGGTCATGATCCTGGGGGGAGTCCCTGCTCTGCAGCAAGCCTGCTTCTCCCTCTCCTGCTCCCCCTGCTAGTGTTCTCTCTGTCAAATAAATAAATAAAATCTTAAAAAAAAAAGAAAGAAAGAAAGAAAAGAGGCCTTGATACAGAATTTCTCTTCCTGGGATAAAATACCTGCACAATATGAACCTCTGTTGATTTGTCTCCCCAAATCCCAAGTGGCAATAATTTCAGAGACTTACTCACAGGGAACATGCTGATAGTTGATCAGAATGTCCCATAGTGTTCACTGTGCCCACGCCACCTTCCTCCCTGCCTGTCTAATGCCTACCCAGCTGGTCTCCACTGTCCCTTTAAGCCCTGAGCACCCTGAGCTTTCTCTTCTGAACTCTCACAGCATGGACTGGGACTCAAACTTTTCTAGGTGTGCTATTATTTTAGCATTTGCTGTGTGGGCTTTAGAAGCTCCTTGCTTCTTTGAGATCAAGGACTGTGTTTTTCCCCTACCTTGAATTGCTCTGAAGGCCAAGCCCAGGCCTGGACACCAAGTACTTTGACTTGCTGCAGCCACTCAGCCTTCCACACTGTTCCTCCATCACCCTGGACCTGTCCCTTCCACAGGGCCTTTGCGCTTGCTCTCCCCCCTGTCTGGAAAGACCTTTCCCCAGCTCTCTGCAGGGCTTGATCCCTCCTCTCTTTTAGGCCTTTTGCTCAAATGTCACTTCATCAATGAACCTCTCTCTGACTACCCTGGTGAACATTCCAAACCTTCTCTTACTCCTGTTGGTCCCCATTCCCATTCCCCAACTTTATTTTCCTCCAAACTGCTTTCACCATCAGGCATACTAAATATTACAGTTATTTGCTTATTGCTTACCTTCCTTCTCCAGAAAGGACATTCTAGAAGGATGGTGATTTTGTCTGTTCGCTGACATATTCTTACCATCTAGACCAATTACGGGCACACAGCAGATGCCCTAACAAAACGTGTGGAATTAAACAAAGAACATGTTCCACAGATTCTTATTTATTTCAGTTTAAGTCCCACTGCATGGTTTGTGGTTCATGGAGGATACAGGCCCTGTCAGGGTCAGAGAATAAGGGAGTAACTCGGGGGATAAAGAATCCTTTCTCTCTAAAAATTAATCTGCTACTTATCTGAGTTCCTGGATAGTCATATGGGGTCTCAGTCAGTGTAAGCAATGTGCCCTTGTGCTCCAGACCCTGTTAGCGCCGCTATTTGGGGCCCTGTGCCGGGGAGGCCAGAGGCACATGTCCTCTGGCTCAGTTCCACAGTCTAGCCAGGGAGCGGGAAAACAGAATGAGGAAATGTGGACAAACTGCGAGAGGGCAGAGCTGTATAAATGTAGACCTTTGCTCATTTGTTCCCTCCTTCAGTAACTGATGTCCTGCTGGAGCCAAGGAGGCCTGTTCTGCTGCTGAGCAAGTTGGAGATCCTTCAGTTCTAGGAGCCACTTGACCACCAGGGCACAGTGTCCCACAGGAGCCACGAGGGAAGGAGCTATGGGCTTCCAATGAGGCCTGGCTGCATGGGGGCCTTTGAGTGGGCTCCGCTTTAAGGGTAGCATTTGGCTAGAGGAGACTGCAGGAAGCGCAATCCAGGTGGGGAGAGTGGCAGGCTCAAAGGCCACCTGCAGGAAACCTCCAGGAGCAGTGGCTCTTGGGAGGGGGTGGGGGAGCTAAGGTGGAGATGGACAGTGGCACCAGGTGGAGGGGACATGGGCCACCGCCAGCTCGGGGAGTTCAGGTAATGAGAGAGGACTCCGGTAGGTTTCTGAGGGGGAGTGGGACATAAAGGTGTGCGCTCTTCCAAGGCAGCATGTAGCAGCTGCTGAATCAAAAAGGACCGTGTAGGGGTTCCTGGCCCTCAGAGATGGACTTCAAGAGTCCACAAATCCTCTAAATTTGTAGGCACAAGTTTTTGTCAGCAGTTTCCAAAGCTCAAGAATGACTGTGTGGTGGGCATTATTGATGATCCTCCCAGGCTTTGTGTCTACCCCTTCCTCACACAGCCCACATCTGGCAGGGGAAGGGGACCCCAGCCCCAGCTCCTGGGGTCCCCGGTCAGCACAGCCAGTCAGCACCATCGCTGCTTTCACGGGGGCCCCTGTGCCCTTGAGCTGTCCAATTAGGGTGACTCTTAGGATTCTTGCTTCTCATGTTGGGCTGGACCTGTTTCCTCTCTTCCTGGGGACATTTACGGCCCACCTGAACCATCTGGCCACCAGGCTGGGGGTGTGAGCAGATCAGGGAGAGAGGATAGAGCCTAGGGAACTACAGATAAAGGGAGCCAGACCTTGATTAAAGCAACTCTGAAAGGCAAAACCCCCTACATGATTTTTGGGGCACTTAGGGACAAAATCAGTAGAGACCCTGCGGTGTCAAAGTATGAAAAAAAATGGAAATGCCGTTGCATGCAAACTTCCAACTGTCAATTATGCAGATAACACAAGCTATAAGCAAGAGCAAAAGCACGTTACCTCTGTGGGCTCCAGGTGGCATCAGCAGCTGACTCTCAAGAGCGTGGAGTTGGGGACTAGCTGGTGTTCTCAGCTTGTTCTGGAGGTCCAGGACCAAGCAAGCATCTTGTCTTCTTCTGCTGAAATGTGGATGGGCTGGCCCCAGCCCAGGGCCGGTTGTGAGTTCTCTCTTAATGCAACAGAGTGTTGGAGGCAGGTGCGTGCTCCCTGCACATTTGTAATCACAAGGCAGACACATGCTGCGCTGTCTTCTTAGCAAATGACTGAGAGCACGCGTGTCTGCCATGAGCGGAAGGGACTGTGAATCTAAGTCCTGAGAAGGGGAAACTGAAGTAGAAAAGGACTCCCTTAAAACAAACAAACCAAAACACCTGGCTTCCGCCAAGCAGATGCTCCTCTCCGGGTCTTCAGCTTCCAAGTTCCCCTTCTGGCTTAGCTGTGGCAAAAGATGGCTGAACCTGAAAGCGATTCTTCCTTTGCAAGTCAATGGGCAGAGTCTTAGAAGGAAAGGAAAAACAGAAGTACAGTTAAAACCCTTCTTTCTGCTTATTGGGAATAGTCCTGTACATTTCCCTTCCCAGAACTTTCCAGGAGAAGCCAATGGCTTCTTGGCCCCTGAAGGCAGATCTGGAAAGGGTTTGGAGATGGAGACAGAAAAGCAGAGCACATGATGGTTTAAGGCTTGGTACAGGCAGCTGTGACCTGGGAGCTGGGGCTGGGAGGAAAAATTGTTATATAATCACAGCTCACATTCACTGAGTGCCCATATGTGCTACATGCTATTTTATGTGCCTTTTAAAAAAAAGATTTTTTATTTATTCATTTGAGAGAGAGAGAGAGAGCACAAGTAGAGGGTAGGGGCAGAGGGAGAGGGAGAAGAAGCAGCAGGCTCCCCATTGAGCCAGGAACCCCATGTGGAGCTCAATCCCAGGACCCTGAGATCATGACCTGAGCTGAAGGCAGATGCTTAACTGACTGAGCCATCCAGGTGCCACTTATGTGCCCTACTCAAAAAAAAAAAAAAAAAAAAAAAAATCTTCACTATAGATACCGAAACTCAAGCATAAGCAATGTGTCCATGATCACTCGAAACTAGGAAGTGCATGACTGGTGTTGAAGCCCTAACGGTCAGATTCCAGAATCTTCACTTTGAATGCCAGGATGAGAAGGCCACCACCAAGGACACAGGCTACGGCCAGGAGTCCAGGAGGTGGGGCGGCATGAGCGGTACCTGTGGTCTGCAGAGGGCTTTCTGGTTACCCTTATTTGGGTCGATTTGGGGTTTCACAGAGCAGTAAGTTTCCCCCAAATTGAATAGTTACCCTTTTATTCTGTCAAGTGAAAACATTAAAATAAAAAAATGTTCTAACATCATTTCATAAAGTAAATGCAATTTCTTTTTTTTTTTTTGAAGATTTATTTATTTGAGACAGGAGAGAGAGAGCGAATGATAGCGAGCGCAAGGGGAGGGACAGATGGAAAGAGAAACTCAAGCAGACTCCTTGTGTATCTCAAGCCACTCACTACTCCACACTGAGCACACGGGGCTTGATCTCATGACCCTGAGATCGTGACCTGAGCCGAAACCAAGAGTCGAACGCTTAACTGACTGCACCCCCCAGGCCCCCAGATAAATGCAATTTCAATGCAAAGAAGGACACAGTCTGAGAATATAGGCCAGCCCTTCCCGTTGAATGAATCTACCTTTGTGAACACCTCCCTCCATTGTCCTCATTTTCCTCAGCTGACTGTGGGCTGGTGAAAATGTCCTCATGGGTGGCACCTGTCTCAGGAGCCTCATCTGGGGACCACTGCAGTGCCTCATCTGATCCTCATAAACCCTCTGCAAGGGAAGCAGAGAAAGTCTTATTGTTCCCCACTTCATCAATGAAGAAACCAAAGCCCAGAGAAGTGGGAAGATTTAAGGACACACAGCTTAAAAAAAATGACAGGGCCAGGTTACAAACCCAGGGGTTTAGACTCCAGATGCCACGCTCTTTCCTTGTGTATCTCAAGCCACTCACCAGATGAGCTGACTGGCCCCCAGGCTGACTCCCCTGTGTGGACCTGAATGTTCAGAAAGAGAGGGAACACGTTTAAGTGTTGTTTCCATCAACAGGGCTCAGAATGTAACTGCATAGCTGAGAGCCAGTCTCCGGATTCAGGACAAGATGAGAAGCCTCTGAGGGGTAAGGAAGGAGCACAGGGCTGGACACACAGGGCGGGCAAGAAATCCTTGCAGCTTAGGCACGGGAGTATGGTTCTGAAGACCAGTTTTTACTTAGGATTTTCTGTGGAAAGAAGGGAGAAAGGGAAAACAGCTCTGACACAGTTGATAGGATGCTATACAGAAAAGGGAAAAAAGGCTGGAGTCCAGAAAAGACTTGATGGAGGCACCCCGGGCAGTGAGGGGAGGAGGGAGGGAGCAAGAGGGGCTTGTTGCAGCTGGCAGGTGAGCGGGTGGGCAGGTGGCAGGGGGACAGAAGCCCCAAAGTTGGCATCTATGCTCCTGGTTATCACCCTCGCCTACTGCTCTAGCGTTACTGTCCCTCCCCTTGATTTCTGTGCACCATGGTGCCCCAGGAGATCCCACTTCAGGACCTCTGAACTGCTTCTGGAAATGTTCTTTTTAAAACCAGCACTTATTAATGCCTGTTCATCCTTTGGTGACTTCCCTGACTGCTGTCTACCAATCAGAGGGGCAGACAGCCCAGAGCTACCTCAGCCCACCTCCAAAAAGCAATGAACATTAAATTATGCTAAGCGCACCCAGCCTAGAGACATCTCCTTAACTAGTGAGGTGCTCATGAGGCCCATGGAAGCAGTAAAGACCACACCTTATCTGGTTCTGGATGAAGTCAGCACCCTGAACCTTTCCTTCATAACCTTATTATGGTCTGCAATTATGTATGCAGGTGACTGTTGGGTCAATGTCCTTATGCCACTAAATAGTCGGCTACCTGGGGGCGGGGCTTTGTGTTTGCTGGCCCTGGTATCTGCAGCCTGGTGTGGAACCAGGGGCCTGGAGAGTGCCCAGGGTTTGATGAATGGCTTCTCTCCTTGTTCTGCTGGGGAAAGCCTGGCTGTGCAGCTGACATTTTGCTTTCAACTCACACTATCCTTGGGGCTGGGGTAGGAGGGGTTGGAGGTCATGGCCATATCTAGAGAACTGTTTCCAGGCTACTCAAGGTTGTGTTTTCTTCCTAGCCCAAGGCTCAGAACCCACTGGGTTTGAGGTCCTTCAGTTCTAGGACAGTGGAGCCTGTCACCTGCTGACCAGAGTGCAGTTCGGGCTCTTCTGAGAGGCGCATGCTGGCTGGGTCTGAGTGGTTGTTAGCTCTGACTGTGGAGGACAAAGGAGACTTTGAACCTGTGGGATGTGGGGTGGAGCAGGAGGGGGACCTGGGCACCTGGGAGACCTGTCATTCCCAGTTCAGACACTAAAGGGCACTGTTGCTCCACAGGGCAGAGCCAGGCTGGTGGCCGCCATCACCGTGGAGCAACCAGGACAAGAGGTGACACACCAGCTAAGGTCACTGAGCGCCAACTGTGTGCTAGGCACTTTGAATACTCTACTTCCATAATCACGCAAGAGAGGGATGATGAAATCTCTTTTACAGACGAGGTAGAGAGGATCAGAGATTAAATGACATTTTCAAGGTCTTATGGCTAGTAACCAGCCAAGCCAGATTTCAAACTCAAGTCAGCCTAAATCCACAGTTAGCACCTCACCCTGGGCACTCCCTCAGCCATGGTGCCAGATCTTGTCACGCTTGCCCTCCTAGCAGCCACCTCCCAGGGCTGTTGCCCATAGCATAAGCTTCCCTCACTCAGTTTAGCTAATTTTGACTATCCAAATTAACATAGAGGCTACTGACTTGGGTCTAAAATTTAAAAGTGGGTTATTAAAATGGTTTATTCGAGTCCAGAGACCATTCTTCTGTGTGTGTGGGGAGGAGGAAAGGGACAACAGATGTGCCCTACCAGAACCCTCTCTTCTGGTCTCATTTTGCAGTGCGGCCTCCTCACCCTGCCAGCCCTCACACAGCTGCCTCCGCGCTTCCCTGCAGATGGGATCACATCAGTACCGCCCTTGAGCAGCTCCTGCAGCTCCCAGGAACGTCCCACTCCTTAGCCAGCACCCGAAGCCCCTCATGAGCTGGAACGTGCCATGTCACCTTATTGCCCACGCCTACAACAAACAGCGCACAAACCCGCATGCTCAGCCCCAGCTCCGGCGCACAGCACTCCCTGCCCCTGAGAGCTGCGGGCTCCCCCCCACCCCAGAACCCCACCCCGCGGAGCAGAAGGCTGAAGCTTCCCATCAGGTGGTGTAAGGAGGAGTAACCCCCCGGAGACTGCTGTTGCAGTGCTCACCCACAGGGGGAGCCCACGAATGTTCCTTGTCGTCCCTTCCTCAGCCCCTGGAAATGTTCAAGGACAATACAACCACAAAAGCAGATGCATGTGGTGTAATGCTCCATACAGTGCAATGTTTGTGTAAACATTTCCAGAACAGGCAAATGTCCTCAGGCTGACACCAAGGAACACAGTTCCTGTACTTTTTTTTTTTTTTTCCCGGTGCCCATGGGTGAGCTCCAAGGTGACTCAAACACCATCTGAGGTTAACCTCCTGGAGGACAGGGACAGGGTTGTGAACCCCTGGGTAACCTCCTAGGCCCGGCACAGCACTGGGTCTTCAGCAGTGTCCTTGCTAAGAATGTTAGTCTGTCAATTAATTCTTGACTGGGTGCATGAGCAGCTGTAGGCATGGGCAGGTCATTTCAGGGTAGCATCACCTGAAACAGAAACAGCATTGTTTTAAGAGCCTGGTGAAGCCCAGAAGAAAATGGTACTTTCTTCTTCCTGTTGCAGGAGATGGCTATTTAAAACTACAGGGCATTAGACCCAGAAGGCAATGAGGCCACAAGTGAGCAGTTTGATCTAGCACTCTGGGCTGGTGGGGCTGACGTGCTTAGATGCAGAAATCAGCAGCACCCCTGGTTTGGGCAGTCACGCCTTGGCCCACTCTCTTCTCCTATTTCTCAGTTAAGTCTTATTTTGAAGTCCAAAGAGACAAAGCCTATAGGGGTGTTTCCCCAGCTTCCAGAAAGTCCAAAACAGATGGGTGAGGATCATGGGCCTCAGCCTCTTCCAGGAAAGGCCACCCCGGAGCAGATGAGAAATCAGGATCCGGTTCTCAGCGCAGGCTCTCCTGACTCCAGCCCAATCTCCGTCTCATCCGCAGGGTTCCAGCTTCCCCCCATCCAATGTCACAGGGAACCTACCTACTCTGGGTTGGCATGTCAGGTAAATCTTCTGTCAATATGCATTTGCCTATCCCTGTTCCACAACTAAGGCACCTTTGGTGTCAGCTGGTCTGCCTGCATATGTTCTCATAGCCTCATGTCATCAAATGCCCTTTGAACATTGTAAACATGTTATATACAACTTACTTGTGCCTTCTCAGTAACTGTCTGTTATATGACATTTAAACTATCTGGATGGTCTTGGGGCGCCTGGGAAGGGTAATGCCGAACATCACAGCCTGGGCTTCCATGATCTGCTGCAATTCCATGGTAGTCATTGACAGGGTCCAGCAGCTGCCCTTCCCTGGGCTATTGATCCAGAAGCTCAGTCGGTTAAATGTCTATCTTTTTTAAAGATTTTAATCATTTATTTTTCAGAGAGAGAGCACAAGCAGGGGGAGTGGCAGGCAGAGGGGGAAGCAGGCTCCCTGTTGAGCAAGGAGCCTGACGCGGGACTCGATCCCAGGACCCCACCGAAGGCAGATGCTCAACCAACTGAGCCACTGAGGTGTCCCTAAGTGTCTGACTCTTGATTTTGGCTCAGGTTATGATATCAGGGTCGTGAGATGGAGCCCTATGTCAGGCTCCATGCTCGCAGGGAGTCTGCTTGAGAGTCTCTCTCCCCCTCTCCTTCTGCCCCTCCCCACCACCTTTGGGCACTCTCTGTCTCAAATAAATAAATAAATAAATCTTCAAACTATCTGGCTGGTCTTGTATACTTTACCTCCTTTAGAACCACAGGAAAAACTGATTGCTATTATTCCTATGAGAGATGGAAACTCTCTAGGATCTTGTCCAAGGTCACCCTGCAAGGTAGTGATGGGCAGGACCTCTGGCTCCTGTATCAGCAGCCCTACCAGCGAGAGCTCTGTCTATGCTGTGTAGTAGCCCCAAGGGCCACATGCAAATGTGTTGCTGTGGCAATTGGCAAAGACGAAGCCACTGTAGAAGCTGGCACAGGTGGGCAGGTGAGCGTGGACAGGGGTGGCCAACCAGGCAGAGAATTCCAGAGTGGGAGGCTTCTGAAGCATTGAGATTGGGGGCTGGAAAGAGCTCCTCAGCTCCCAAATATCATCTCTGCTGCCTGAAGGTCCCTTAACAGAGAATAAAGTCTTACAGTCCAAGTTGAGGGGAGTGGGTGCAAATCCCAGCTCTTCTCCTTATTGGCTGTACACTTACCCTATCTGAGACTGTTCAATCATTTGTTAGAGATTTAAATAGTATCAATTGTATAAGGTTGTGTGGATTAAATTTAAAAAGGCACATGATGGGCTGAGCACTGTGCCTAGCTTGCGCTGTTCAACAACTGATGGTTACTGTAAATGTGCTGATGGGGGGGGTTGTGGTGTTTTTTATTTTTCCCTTTTGCTTTTCTGGGTTTTCAGAAAATTAACATGCACTGCTTTTGTAGTAAAAAAGATTTTTGATAATAAAAGTGTTAACACCCACATTTGCTTTTGAGCTATTACAAAAATGACTTATTGATGGACCAGGGAAAGACATCTAGATTCTTCTTTTATTATTATTATTATTGTTATTATTATTATCATGATCATTATTTTAAGTAGGTTCCATGCGCAGCATGGAGCCCATCACGGGGCTGAACTCACAACCCTGAGATCAAGACCTGAGCTGAGATTAAGAGTCCGGTGCTTAACTGACTGAGCCACCCAGGCCCCCCTGGATTCTTCTTTTAGAAACTGTCTTTTCCTCTTAGGGAGAGCTAGCTTCTCAAACATTTTAACCACTGTCCCCAGCAAAAGACCAAACACCCCTACTCCCCTTCCATAGCATCGAGCAGGCTCTGACCTGCACACTCTGAGCTTCAAAAGCCGGACTGGTTGGTTGTGAAAGGTTGTGAAAGCTGGTGGGGGAGGAAAGCCTTGGGGCTTCACAGTTATGGTCGGTTGTGTGACAGAAAGAAGTGAGCTTTCTGCTGGTTATGACTCAGCTCTGTTGCTTCAAAATGCACAGAGATTTCACACTTTCTTTCCAAACAAGGGCTAAGGAGTTAAGAGGTCCTGTTTTAGAGTTTGAGGTTATAAGCAGAGTAGACAATGGAGACACAGAAGAGGTTGCCCACGGAAGGGTGCAGGTGTTCACACGGACCTGGGAGCCACAGCTGCCCCAGGGGAAAGCCCATGTCACTTGCGTGGCACTTCTGCTTCATCTGGTGGCTTCAAGATGCTGCTGTTCCCTTTAGCAAGGCCTGGGATGCCAGGCTCAGGGAGGCTGCAGCACTCCCTCTGTGTTGAAGTCTGGGACAGCAGCTCACTTGAAAAAGTCAGTGGGAAACCGGTGGCCCGAGCTTTTCAGGAAAGAACAGGGGTGTTTTGTGTTTTGTGTTTTTAAAGATTTTAATTTATTTATTTGACAGAGAGAGAGACAGCCAGACAGGGAACACAAGCAGGGAGAGTGGGAGAGGGAGAAGCAGGCTTCCAGAGGAGCAGGGAGCCTGATGCGGGGCTCGATCCCAGGACCCTAGGATCATGACCTGAGCCGAAGGCAGACGCTTAATGACAGAGCCACCCAGGTGCCCAAGAACAGGGGTGTTGAAGAATAATGAGGAGCTTCAGTGGTGGGCAGGGCAGGAGACCCTGGCTTGCTAGGCTCAAGGGCAGGTGGCTGCATCCTATTGTGCCTTTGATGCCAAGGAGGCATCCATACCTGTGTCTCCAGGACTCACCACCATTTGTCCCAGCAGGCTACTGGTCAAGTGTGCATAAAGCCAGGGCACCCTGCTCTCTTTCACGCAGCTTGGCCTCCCTGCTGCCTGCCCCTCCAAGACTGAGCATTTGCTAAGATCAGTGCATTTCAGGAAACAAGCCCTCCTGGGGCTGCTCAAGATACAACAATGCTTCACAACCACAACCAACAACAATATGAGTGTTAATGCCCAGACATAAAGGAAAAGGAGATATGATTCAAATTTGTACTAGGACTTAAATAAATGAAAGCAGCACTTTCCAGAGAGAAAAATAGTGGAATCTACATTTATTGAACACCTACTATATGCCTGATACTCTGTGCAGATTTTTGGGTAATTATCACAACAACCCTATCCACTATGTGCTATTATATCAGCTAAGTATCATTATCCCCATTTTATAGATGAAGAAGCTGAGGCTCAAATGGGTTTTGTAACTAGCCCAAGTACACATAATTAGTTGGGAATTGAATCCAGATCTGTCTGACTGCAAAGTGTGTAGTCTTTCCAATAACTTTTTTGTAAAAGATTTATTTATTTATTTTAGAGAGAGAGAGATTGAGTGGGGGCAGGGGCAGAAGGAAAGAATCTTTTAGGCAGACTCCCCGTTGAGCATGGAGCTCAATGTGGGGCTCAATCCCATGACCCTGAGATCATTACCTGAGATCATGACCCAACCCGAAACCAAGAGTTGGATGCCCAAGCAGCTGAGCCACCCAGTCGCCCCTTCAATAACTTTTCATGTTAACTGGAAGGGTAGAATCGGAATGGGATGAGGGTGAGGTGATTGAGGACAGGGAACAGGGGATGCTGGACACGTAAAAAAGTTAAGCAGGCAGGGGCGCCTGGGTGGCTCAGTCAGTTAAGCATTGGACTCTTGGTTTCAGCTCAGGTCATGATCTCTGAGTCATGAGATAGAGCCCCACATTGGACTCCCCACTCAGCGGGGAGTCTGCTTGAGATTCTCTGTCTCCCTTTACCCCTGCCCCTTTCTCTCTCTCTCTCAAATAAATAAATAAATCTTAAAAAAAGTTAAGTGGGCACAGAGAAGGGGAGAAAAAAGCAGAGTGGGCATGGAAGTATCTCAAAGTTGCCTAATTTCACAAATGTTCAGATGGAAGATTAACATCTATAGCTTCAGTGATTCTGTTTAATCTTCATTAAAATAAAAAAAAATTTTACAGCTTCTTTTTGCAGAGTGTGACTGTGGGCATGTAAGCGTGTATTGCTAGGTTTGCAAACCAGCTTTCAGCCCCACTGGATGGCTGAGAGCATGCACGCTGAGTGGTCTGCTTCTTGCCTGTCCCAGCCCTTTACGGGGGCCATTTGAGGCTGCAGCAGCTCTCGGAGCCTCCTCTGTCCCCCATTCTTTCCATTTGCAGACCCTTCATTTCATCTCAGGTGAAGGTACAGGTCTGGTGTTCTCTCTTTTTTTTTTTAAGATTTTATTTATTTATTTGACAGAGAGACAGTGAGAGAGGGAACACAAGCAGGGGGAGTGGGAGAGGGAGAAGCAGGCTCTCCGCAGAGCAGGGAGCTCAATGCTGGGCTTGATCCCAGGACCCTGGGATCATGACCTGAGCCGAAGACAGACACTTAATGACTGAGCCACCCAGGTGCCCCAGTCCGGTGTTCTCTTGGCCAGTTAAATTTCCTTTAAGGTGTGTTTCATTCAGGCCAGGTGTAATTTTTCAGGTTGTTCATTGCATAAGAATAGGCAGCTGAGGGACTATTAAAATTCAGAATTCACTTGGATTTGTACAAAGTCATGGTAGGGACCAGAGGCATCTGTGGTCACTTCATAAATTTATTAATTTCCCTGAAACTCAGAACTGACCCATCTGATTATAGGTACTGAATGGAGCAAGTGACTGGGCCAGGGTCGTATGGCTCCAAGAGAGGACTAAAGTTCAGGCCTACTGATTCCCAGACCTGTGATGTTGCTCCTGAACCACTTATTAATACCCTGCCCCATCCTCCATCTAAAGGCACAGAGAGGAGATAGTCCAAGACGGCAGAGGAGTAGGAGACCTTAGTTTTGTCTGATCCCAGGAATTCAGCTAGATAGCTATCAAATCATTCTGAACACCTGCAAACTCAACCAGAGATCCAAGAAAAGAATAGCTGCAACTCTACAAATAGACAAGCAACCACTTCCTGCAAGAATGGCAAGATGGAAAAACTTATCTCAAAAAAGAGAACAAGAGTACTGACTGCCAGGGACCTAATCAGTATGAATATAAGATGTTGAAACTCGAGTTCAGAATAACGATTATAAAGATACTAGCTGGGCTTGAAAAAAGCATAGAAGACACTAGAGAATCCCTTTCTGGAGAAATAAGAGAACTAAAATCTAATCAAGTCTAAATAAAAAAGTCTATTAATGAGATGCAATAAAAAATGGATGCTCTAACTGCTAGGATAAATGAGGTAGAAGAGAGAATTAGTGATACAGAAGACAAAATGATGGAGAATAAAGAAGCTGAGAAAAAGAGAGATAAACAGGGTGCAGACACAGGGTATTAGATTGGATAAAAAAGCAAGACCCATTGATTTGCTGTCTGTAAGAGACTCATTTTAGACCAAAAACACCTCCAGATTGAAAGTGTCCATTCCAATGGACATCAAAAGAAAGCTGGGGTAGCACTCCTTATATAAGACAAATTAGATTTTAAACCAAAGACTGTAATAAAAGATGAGGAAGGACACTATATTGTAATTAAAGGGTCTATCCAACAAAGAGATCTAACAAGTGTAAATATTTGTGCCTCTAACATGGGAGGAGCCAATTATATAAACTAATTAGTAATAAAATTAAAACAGTAATAGTTGGGGACTTTAACACCCCCCTCACTGCAGTGGACAGATCATCTAAGCAGAAGATCAACAAAGAAACAAGGGCTTTGAATGACACACTGGACCAAATGGACTTCACAGATATATTCACAGCATTCCATCCTAAAGCAACAGAATATACATTCTTCTCGAGTGCACATGGAACATTCTCCAGAATACATCACATACTAAGTCACAAATCAGGTCTCAACTGGTACCAAAAGATTGGGATCATTCCCTGCATATTTTCGGGCCACAATGCTTTTAAACTTGAACTCAACAACAAGAGGAAATTTGGAAAGAACTCAAATACATGGAGGCTAAAGAGCATCTTACTAAAGAATGAATGAGTCAACCAGGAAATTAAAGAAGAATTTAAAAAATTCATGGAAACAAATGAAAATGAAAACACAACTTTTCAAAACCTTTGGGATGCAGCAATAGCAGTCCTAAGAGGGAAGTATATAGGAATACAAGCCTTTCTCAAGAAACAAGAAAGTCTCAAATACACAACCTAACCTTACACCTAAAGGAGCTGGAGAAAGAATAGCAAATAAAACTTAACCCAACAGGAGAAGATAATTAATTAGATTAGAGCAGAAATCAATGAAATAGAAACCAAAAGAACAGTGGAACACATCAACGAAACTAGGAGCTGGCTCTTTGAAAGAATTAAGATTGATAAACCCCTGGCCAGACTTATCAAAAAGAAAAGAGAAGGGACCCAAATAAATAAAATCATGAATGAAAGAGGAGAGATCATAACCAACACCGAAGAAATACAAACAATTATAAGAACATATTATGAGCAAATATATGCCAATGAATTAGGCACTCTGGAAGAAATGGATGCATTCCTTGAGATGTATAAACTGCCCAAACTGAAACAGGAAGAAATAGAAAACCTGAGCAGACCCATAACCAGTAAGGAAGTTGAAGCAGTAATCAAAAAAGAAGAAAAAAAAAATCTCCCAACAAAGAGTCCAGGGCCAGATGGCTTCCCAGGGGAATTCTACCAGACATTTAAAGAAGAATTAATACCTATTCTTCTGAAGCTGTTTGAAAAAATAGAAACGGAAGGAAAACTTCCAAACTCTTTTTATGAGGCCAGCATTACCTTGATCCCAAAACCAGACAAAGACCCCACCAAAAAGGAGAATTATAGACCAATATCCCTGATGAACATGGATGCAAAAATTCTCACCAAGATACTAGCCAATAGGATACAAGAATACATTAAAAGGATTATTCACCACAACCAAGTGGGATTTATTCCAAGGCTGCAAGGGTGGTTCAACATCCACAAATCAATCAATGTGATACATTAATAAAAGAAAGGACAAGAGCCATATGATCCTCTCAATAGATACAGGAAAAGCATTTGACAGAGTACAGCATCCTTTCTTGATTAAAACTCTTCACAGTGTAGGGATAGAGGGAACATTCCTCAATATCATAAAAGCCATATACAAAAAGCCCACAGTGAATATCATTCTCAATGGGGAAAAACTGAGAGCCTTTCACCTAAGGCCAGGAACACAGTGGGGAAGTCCACTATCACCACCATTGTTCAACATAGTACTAGAAGTCCTAGCCTCAGCAATCAGACAACAACAAGAAATAAAAAGCATCTGAATTGAAAAAGAAGAAGTCAAACTCTTCTCAGATGACATGATACTCTATGTGGAAAACCCAAAAGACTCCACCCCCAGGTTGCTAGAACTCATACAGGAATTCAGCAAAGTGACAGGATATAAAATCAATGCACAGAAATCAGTTGCATTTCTATACACTAACACTGAGACAGAAGAAAGAGAAATTAAGGAGTCAATTCCATTTACAATTGCACCAAAAAACGTAAGATACGTAGGAATAAACCTAACCAAAGAGGCAAAGGATCTGTACTCAGAAAACTACAGAATGCTCATGAAAGAACTTGAGGAAGACATAAGAAATGGAAAAGCATTCCATGCTCATGGATTGGAAGAACAAATATTGTTAAAATGTCTATGCTACCTAGAGCAATGTATACATTCACTGCAATCCCAATCAAAATACCATCAACTTTTTTCATAGAACTGGAACAAATAATCTCAAAATTTGTATGGAACCAGAAAAGACCCCGAATAGCCAGAGGAATGTTGAAAAAGAAAACCAAAGCAGGTGGCATCACAATCCTGGTCTTCAAGCTCTATTACAAAGCTGTAATAATCAAGATAGTATGGTACTGGCACAAGAACAGACACATAGATCAATGGAACAGAATAGAGAACCCAGAAATGGACCCTCAACTCTATGATCAACTAATCTTCGACAAAGCAGGAAAGAATATCTATGGAAAAAAGACGGTCTCTTCAACAAATGGTGTTGGGAAAATTGGATCGTCACGTGCAGAAGAATGAAACTGGACCATTTCCTTATACCATACACAAAAATAGACTCAAAATGCATGAAAAACTAAATGTGAGACAGGAATCCATCAAAATCCTAGAGAAGAACCCAGGCAGCAACGTCTGTGACCTTGGCCACAGCAACTTCTTGCTAGACACGTTTCCAAAGGCAAGAGAAACAAAGGCAAAAATGAACTACTGGGATAAAAAACTTTTGCAGAGCAAAGGAAACAGTTGACAAAACCAAAAGACAACCAACAGAATGGGAGAAGATATTTGCAAATGTCTTATCAGATAAAGGGCTAGTATCCAAAATCTACAAAGAACTTATCAAAGTCAACACCCAAAGAGCAAATAATCCAATCAAGAAATGGGCAGAAGACATGAACAGGCATTTCTCCAAAGAAGACATACAAATGGCCTACAGACACATGAAAAAATGCTCAACATCACTGGGCATCAGGGAAATACAAATCAAAACCACAATGGGATATCACCTCACACCAGTCAGAACAGCTAAAATTAACAACTCAGGAAACGACAGATGTTGGCGGGGATGCAGAGAAAGGGGAACCCTCTTACACTGATGGTGGGAATGCAAGCTGGTGCTGCCACTCCTGGAAAACAGTATGGAGGTTCCTCAAAAAGTTGAAAATAGAGCTATGCTACAACCTAGCAACTGTACTACTAGGGATTTACCCCAAAGATACAAATGTAGTGATCTGAAGGGGCACCTGCACCCCAATGTTTATAGCAGCAGTGTCCACAATAGCCGAACTATGGAAAATGCCCAGATGTCCATTGACAGATGAATGGATAAAGAAGATGTGAGACATATATATCTATATCTATATATATAATGGAATACTACTCAGCCATCAAAAAATGAAATCTTGCCATTTGCAACAACATGGATGGAACGAGAGGGTATTATGCTAAGCAAAATAAGTCAATCAGAGAAAGACAATTATCATATGATCTCACTCATATGTGGAATTTAAGAAACAAAACAGGTTCATAGGGGAAGAAAGTTAAAAATAAAAAAAGATGAAATCAGAGAGGGAGACAAACCATAAGAGACTCTTAATCATAGGAAACAAACTGAGGGTTGCTGGAGGGCAAGGGGGTGGGGGATGGAGTAACTGGGTGATGGACATTAAGGAGGACACGTGAGGTAATGAGCACTTGGTATTTAAGACTGAGGTGGCTCAGTCTTAAGCATCTGCCTTTGGTCCTGGGATCAAGTTCTGCAGCAGGCTCCCTGCTCGGCGGGGAGCCTGCTTCTCTCTCTCCCTCTGCCCTTCCCCCTTGCTTGTGCTCGCGCTCTCTCTCTAATAAATAAATAAAATCTTAAAAAAAAAAAAGACTGATGAATCACTGACCTCTACCTCTGAAACTAATAATACATTATATGTTAATTAATTGAATTTAAATAAAAAAATAAATTTAAAAAAAGGCACAGAACTGGGAGCACAGAACCATCCACATAGGCAGGAGGCCCTTGAGGCTGCTGCTGCTGAAGTCAGCAGGGCAGAAGTGCAGAGCCTAAAGGGTTAATCCACCCTCTAGCGAGTTCTGTGATCTGGCCAACCATTGGCCCAGGAGGTAGGAAAGGGGCTTCAAAGAGAGCAGGTATTAGCATTTGTGGTAGGAACTCAGTACCCTGCCCTGAGATCTCAACCCTGACTGGACACTAAGATCACCTGGGGAGCTTTAAAAATGCTAATGCCTGGCCCAAGCTCCAGGGAATTGGAAGTTGTTGGACTGTGGTGGGGTAGCTGGCTGTATTTTAAAAGCTCCTCAGCAGTGCCGGGAGGGGCTGGTGCTCAGTTTGAGCATCTGACTCTTGATTTCAGCTCAGGTCCTGATCTCAGCATCGTGAAATCGAGCCCCACCTCAAGCTCCATGCTCAGCGTGGAGTCTGCTAGAAATTCTCTCTCCCTCTCCCTCTACCCCTCCTGCTCGTGCTCTCCCCCCGCAACAAATAAATAAGTAAATCTTATTTATTTATTTATTTATTTATTTGACAGCGAGAAACAGTGAGAGAGGGAACACAAACAGGGGGAGGGGAGAGGGAGAAGCAGGCTTCCCGCGGAGCAGGGAGCCCAATGTGGGGCTCAATCCCAGGACCCCGGGACCATGACCTGAGCCGAAGGCAGATGATTAATGACTGAGCCACCCAGACGCCCCAATAAGTAAATCTTAAAAAAAAGAATAAAGCTTCTCAGTTGATTCTAGTATGCAGTCAGGGTTGAGAATCACATACTAGCCAGTGAGCTCCTGAAAGAGAGAGACATGACTTCGTCATCTCTCTTCCTTAACACAGCAGCACTTTGCACATAAAAAGGCTGCACACACGTGTGCTGGACTAGTAACACTGAGTGATGGACATCCACATGAGGAACGATGGCAGCCACTAAAGCCTGGGTTGAACAGTATGTAATGAAATGGAAGCAGGATGACTCTTACTCCGCAAAAATAAAATAAATATACACGACTGGAAGTTTACACATCAAAGGGTTATTGTGAGTTATCGCTTGAGCAGCAGAGTTATGGGGGAGGGTTTTTGGAGCAGACTGCCTGTGAGAATTCACGTAATTCCCATGTCAGCCTACATCTCTGGGTCTCAGTTCCCTCATCTCTAAATCAGGGGGAATAACAGGGCAAACCTACATCATAGTTTGTCAAAGGAAAACTGGGAAGCTTTAAAAAACAAAAGAAGAAATTTACTTGCAAAGGGGGCAAGAGAATTTCAGAAATGGCTCTCCAAATATGAATGCTGAACAATAGCATTTAAGTAAGCAAGCGAGCGCACACACACACACACACACACAATTACCAAGGCTACTGGAGTGGGTTGAATGGCAACCCCCCAAAAGATATGTCCATGTCCTCACCCCAGACCCTGTGAATGTGACCTTATTTGGAAAAAGGGTCTTTGCAGATGTAATTATTCAAGCATCTCAAGGTGAGATCATACTGGATTATCCTGGTGGGCCCTAAATCCAATGACAAGTGTCCTTGTAACAGACAGAAAAGGAGAAGACAAGGCAGGCAGAGAAGACAGGCCGTGTGAGGACACAGGCAGAGACTGGAGGGATGCAGCCACAAGCCAGGGATGCCTGGAACCACCTGAAGCCAGCAGAGGCAAGGAAAGATTCTCTCCTAGGGCCTTCGGAGGGAGCATGGCCCTGCTGATGCCTCAGTATTGGACACTGTGGCAGCTAATTATGATAGAAGAGCCATGAGTGCCTGAACCAGTTTCTCTGGGTTGGAATACAAGAAACCTTAGTTAAAATCCCCTGCTTAATTCCACCTCCCTTGTAGTCCTGTGACTCTGTTTCATCCCTCTGGGTGGGAGATGCATCCTGGCATCCGCCATTTTCCCTTTTAATAAGAAAATTTTGTTTTTATTTTTTATTTTATTTTTTTTTAAAGATTTTATTTATTTATTCATGAGAGACCGAGAGAGAGAGGCAGAGGGAGAAGCAGGCTCCCAAGCAGCAGGGAGTGCTATGCGGGACTCGATCCCAGGACCCTGGGATCACGATCTGAGCCGAAGGCAGACACCCAACCATCTGAGCCACCCAGGTGCCCTAAGAAAATTTTGTTTTTGGAGAAAGGTTCAGGAGTGTGACTGGGAGGTAGACAAGCCCAGCCTGGAGCAAAGGTGAGCAAGGTCTAGTAGGTCCTAGTGGAAAAGGAGAGGAAAAAAAGGGACTATGTTAAAGGACATCAAGGAGTAAGCTGTGAGCAGGGGAGGACAGGGGTCCGTGGGGATTTGTGTGCCCTGTTGCCAATCCCACAGGAGCAAGGCAGGACTGGGTAATGTCCATCGGAATCTGATGTGACCAGTGTGTGCATGAGCAAGAGGCTAGGCACACAGTTGCAGAAAGCCTGGAGCCTGGCATGGGTATAGAGCTTGGGGTCAAACATCTGGACATATTCTGGAAGTTCATTAATTAATTAATTCATTCATCCAGTGAGCATTTCATTCATTGATTCCAAAAATATTGATTGAGCAACTACTATGTCCCAGCCCAGGTGCTGAAGCTACAGCAGGGAACAAAACAGACAAAAATCCCTGCCCTTAAGGAGCTTGTTTTCTAGTGGGGAAGACAGATGACAAACAAGATAAATAACTGAAAATTCAGTAGGTTACACAGTGATGAGTGCTAAGGACAAAAACAAAGCGGGGAAGGAGGATAGGAAGTGAAGAGAGAGCTGTGATCTTAGCCCCATGGAAGCCCTCATGGATAAGAGACATTTGAGTAAGCACCCAAGGGGAGGTGGTGAGGTAGGGAATTGCGCAACTGTCTGCGGAAATGTTTCTTGAGCTCCTGAAGAAGCGCAGGCTCCATGGGCAGGAGCAGGGAGGGCATGACCCTCGTGAAAATCCAACCGAATGAGGACCCAGCACTTGGGCGGGGTTATTATTCTGCAAAGGGCAATACAAAGCGTGCCCCTCATGCGTTTATAAATGAAAACTGAGGATCGTAATAAATTCTATTCAGTAAATACAAAACATACAGTTTCAAAATCATCATCTTGTTGCATCTTCTTTCTAAAAAATTATTTATGTAAATCATGGAGCATAGTGCAGAACAAGACCTTAGCAACCATCTGGTGTTAGTGTTTTCCAAACTTGCTGGAAGCTAAGCATCCACTGGGCTGCTTGGTTTAAAGATACAGATTCCAGCCTTCCCCCGCCATCCAGGCAAGGGGTCTGGGGTTCTGTACGGTTAACCAGAGCCCCTGGGGATGCTGTGACAGACAAGCTCAGGAGACACAGACAGCTCAGTCTTGTGGTTCACAAATGAGGAAATCAAGGCCCAGACAGAGGGGATGTCTTGCTCAAGGTAGAACTGATCCGATAGGCAGAGCCAGAAATAATACTCAGATTTCCCAACTCTTCAAGGTCAAAGTTTTTGCACAGCACAAAGATCACTTATGATGTTTAAATTGGGGATGCGACAAGACACAATTCAAAAACAAACACCCGGGCAGACACCTGTTAGGGGAAGCAGATATTATCTGGGATGGATAAGTGGCTCTAACCGATCCACCAAACTCAGCACTGAGCATTCTGGCAACCAGATCTGTAGGGGGAAATGGGCCGCGGGATTCCATTCACAGGGTGCAATAAAATGATACATAATAATTTCATTTGATAAGAAAAGTTTTTCCCTTTAACAAACACATTTTAAAACCCTTCAAACCTTTGGTGTCCTATTATGGCAATTATAGGAGAAAAGGGAAAAAGAGGAGGGAGAAAACGGCCAATGGAGAGAGCTACCCTCCCCCAGGGAGAAATCTTCTTCCATGTAATGGACCTTAGGTGGGCAGTCTTGAGTTCAAACCCAGAACCCAATGGGCCAGAAATAACTGCGTTTGAAGGGACCCCAGGACAGACTTCTTGTAAACAGGTCTTTCCCTGATGCTGCCCGGTGTTCTTCACGGGAATGGGCTGTGGGCCCTGAAAAGAACAATGTGACCTGGGACCTTTGTGGCCCCACCTGAAAAGAGGAAGAATAAAGTGATGGCCCTGAAGGAGCCTGTCGGAGGCCTTCCTGGGGCCCCTTGCAGTTGTGGCACGTGACTCACAGCCCTGCTGGGCTGGGCAGCAGTTTGTTGGGGTTTGTGTGTGTGTACGAGGGTGGGTACCGTGTGTGTGATGAGCACCCTGCCACACACATGGGAACTCCAACACCACACGGCTCCTGCATTGTGTGGCTGTGTGACCACATCTGTGATTGCAGCCGCTCGGGCAAACTGGCCTCGTGGGGAAGAAGTTTCTCTTTCCAAGCCTGCTGTACAGGCCTGCAAGGAGACACACAATTGCCTTTGTCGTTTGTTCTTCCTGTTGGGGACAAAAGCCCTTTCAGTTGCTGTGGAATGTACAGAAAGTTCTGTGCCGAAGGGCTGTTGGCCCTGGCCTGGAACCCTGCAAAAGGGGCTCAGTGGGGGGAGCTGGCTGCTTCTACCTGAAGCTCCCGCACCCTGCCCAGCAGGCCAGCCTGCCAGGTGCCCGTGTGACTGGGAAGCGCCGAGGGGGTCCGCGAGCGCGCGCCCCTACAGCGCCGGCAGCAACCCATTGTGGCCCTGCCCTTCGGATGGCCTGTGGCAGGCGGGCGCGCTGCCAGGCGTGGGGCTCTGCGGCCTCATTCCACCGCCCCCAGCCCTTGAGCTGCAGTGCTGTTACCTTCACTTTGGAGCTAAAGGGACTGGTCTTTACCTTCAGATGGGGAGGTCAGGGAGGTCAGGAGCTAAAGGGACTGGTCTCTACCTTCAGATGGGGAGGTCAGGGTAGGACAGAGCTGAAACAGAGGAGCCAGCTCACTACAAGGAGAGGAACAAACATAAAAGTGGGACAACTAGGTCTCAACTCATGGTGTTTACACTTTTATCCAAAGTTTAAACAGAACAACAACAAAAAATGTACCCGATGCTTTGTGGGGGGGGTGGGGGGAATGAACCAGCCACCATGAAACCTAATAGTGGCACAAGTGGCCTTTTTTCGTCGCTATTTACAACCCTGGGTGTTTCCACTGTTGCAGAGCTGGGAGACTCACTGCAGGGAAACCTGTTGCCAAAATGCTGTGGGGCTGGGCTATTTCAGGAGGGCAGTTTTCCCAGGACGCTATTGTCTGCATTTTTCTAACCAGGGTTGGGCAATTCATAGGGTGCTGAAGCCAACGGGTGTTGAACTTTGCTCTAGTTTCAAAATGTAAATGAGCAAGTGCCAGTGGGAAGTGCCCAGGAACTGGTCTGAGCAATCAGCCCTGGGGGAGCCCCAAACATAGGCTCCCAGAGAGGGCTGGGAAACACATTTGTGGGTTTGAAAGCAATGGGCATTAGGTCTGTCAGAACCCGAGTCCCTGGGGGGGATCACACAATCTCATAATCTTCCAAGCAAGGGAGGAAGAAAGGAGAGAGAGGGAGGGGAGGGGGGGAAGGATGTGGGAGAGCAGACCAGCTTTTATATGCGATCTTGTTTAAACAAGACTCTTATCAAGGAGTAATCCTAAACTTTGGTCTTTCTTATTACCTCAGCTCCTTGGGGAGTGGGTATGTGACTTTGGGTTCCAGGAGGGGGATTAAATTGCCTCTGAGTGATAAGAGCCACAACAAGCAGATAGAGTTGATAGAAATGGGGTGGGGGGAGGAATTCACTTGTGTCCCATGGGGATGTTCTTTGCTCCCCAGTGTCTGGATCCACGTCTTCCACTGTATGTGGTGTGCATGCACCAAGACTGAGAACAAAGCTGACATCGAGCTGACATCAAGTTACAGGCAGCATTTGATGGCATAGCTGTGCTATAGGTGCTGGGGGTGGGGTGGGGAATGAGCTGCACTGCGGGTGTACAAGGAATGGCCAGTCCCGTGGTGGCCATGCGGGTGCAGGACATTAATTTTTAAATCCCTGTTACATTGCTATTACGTGCCTAACACACTGTTAGATGCTCTGGGAAAAACCCCAAGTAGTTGACATATAATTAAATGTGTCTTGACTGTCTATGGAGTTCATGTACTGTTTTGGAGAAGGAACAACTGTAGCAGAGAGGCAACAGAACATGCATTAGGTGGGAGGTGGTCAGGCTCTGGCATTCAAACTGTCTGGGTTTGAGGCCATGCCTGGCTCTGGGACTGAATAACTTACCTCTCTTCGCCTCTGTTTTCTCACCTATAAAATGGAAATAATTTCCCAGGGTTGTTGTGAGGATTAAAGGTAAAGTGCTTAGCACAGTGCCTGGAACATAGTAAGTGCTCGATAGACCTGAACCATCCTGTATTATTTCTAAGACTCTGAGGCTTGCCCTTTGGGTGTTTACAACCTAAAAAATAAATAAGACAGGTCCTAAAACATGACATCACTGGACCTGGTTATTGCTGATAAATGTGTTACAAGTGTCAGAGGAGGGCAAAGACCCTTCAAGCAGAAGTCATTAAAGAAGGCTTCAGGGAAGAGGTGAAGACCTAGGCCTTCGGAAGCAGCTGGAATTTAGTAGGTGGGGACGTTCTAGCTTCGAACAAATGGCAGACACAAGGACATGCAGGCAAGAAGGTGCCAGGCATGTTTGTGGGGTGCCAAGTTGCTATGGCTAGGCTTTAGCTAAGGTCCCACTGGGGAGTCATGAGAAAAGAAGCTGGAGAGTGCTAGGTGGCAGCCTGTGAAGTCTGAACTTTATTGTGTATGCAATAGGAAGCTACTGGGAGGGCTTCTTTTTCTTCTTTTTTTTTTTTTTAATTTTACCTATTTATTTGACAGAGAGAGCGCACAAGCAGGCAGAGCAGCAGGCAGAAGGAGAGGGAGAAGCAGGCTCCCTGCTGAGCAGAGAGCCCAACAGGGGACTCAATCCCAGGACCCCGGGATCATGACCTGAGCCAAAGGCAGACGCTTAACCGACTGAGCCACGCAGGTGACCCAGGGAGGGCTTTAAGAAGGGAGTGGGATGTGCTCCTCTGCCTTCCAGGAAGGTGATCAGGGCTCACACATTGAATAACGTTGAACCTACCATCACCAGGTCTGCAGAGACTCTCATCAGTTTCGGCTTCTTGCCATCCAGTATGCTGGAGGGCAGGGCTGTCCAGTGTGCAAAAAAAAGACCCTTTCTCCATTTCTCCCACTCTTGGAGCATTCAGGACTGGCTGGGAAATGACCTGAGAATGGGGATATGGTTGGGGAGGCTGCTGCAGGTCACCGGATGGAGTTAAAATGGGTCCAGAATGGGGTGCCTGGGTGGCTCAGTCGTTGGGCGTCTGCCTTCGGCTTGGGTCATGATGCTGGGGTCCTGGGATCGAGCCCCGCATCGGGCTCCTTGCTCTGCGGGAAGCCTGCTTCTCCCTCTCTCACTCCCCCTGCTTGTGTTCCCTCTCTCGCTGTGTCTCTGTCAAATAAGTAAATAAAATCTTAAAAAAAAAAAGGGTCTGGAATTGCTCTGCTCAGTATGGCCGCCACTGGTCACTGTGACTATAGGAGCACTTGAAATGTGGCTGCTCCAGATTGAGATGTGCTGTAAGGGTAAAATACATACTGGATATCAAAGACTTAGCACAAAAAAGATTGTAAAATATCTCAATAATATTTTTAATATCTTGGGCTAACAATGTTTTCAAAATTAATTTCACTTGTTCCTTTTTACTTTTTTATGTAGTTACTAGAAAATTTACAATACACATGCAGCTCACATTATATTTCTATTGGACAGTCTAGAGGGACAGGGACTGGGTGATTTATGACGTGGTTAATTACTAGGGCTGCAACTGTACACCCCATATTAGCCTGAGTGGGGTGCCTGGCTTCTAAAAAAGCCAGGCTTAGGGCACCTGGGTAGCTCAGTTGGTTAACTGTCTGCCTTCAGCTTGGGCCATAGTCTTGGGGTCCTGGGATCTAGCCTTAAGTAAGGCTCCTTGCTCAGCGGGGAGTCTGCTTCTCCCTCTCCCTCTGTGCAGGCTCTCGCTCTCTCTCTCTCAAATAAAAAAAAATAAAATCTTAAAAAAGAAATTGAAAAAGCCAGGTTTGGATTTGAAGGAAATCAGCATTATGCTCAGGATAAGACGTTCAGGGAGCAAACGGTGTATCATTGTTTGTGGTCAATTCTCCAGATTTCTCCAAAAGCTGGCTTCGAAATTCTGACTTTCTTCTGAGGCAGAAAGACTATAGGAACAGCGTTGTGGTGGCCACTTTGAGGAGAAACTCTTCACCCATGACAGTAAAGGGAGAAGCTTCTAGGACATAGGGGGTGCTCGATCATGGTTTCCTGGACCTCCTATGGGTGGCATCTTGGGTGGACCTGCCTGTGAACACTGCCAATGCTGGAGGGTTAGCAGCTGGTAGAGAGTCTGGGGTCAACAGGCCTCTGAAAAACACGTTGTATGTGAAGGAAATGCATTGAGCTGTTTTAAAAGCTTATCTCTGGGTTTTGTAATCACGGATGATTTTTTTTTCTTCCTGTGCTTTTTAGGAGTTTTCTAACTTTCTACAGTGAATAGATAAGCAAAAGAAACTTCTTTTTTTTTTTTTAAGAGTGGGAAGGGAACTGTCGTAGGTTCTCCGTGGCTACTAGGCAGAAGTTGGTCAGGAAGGGGACACAGACAAGACGGCTGCAAATCCCCAGGCTTGATGGAAAGCAATCCTGATGGAGAGAGGTTCTTTTTGTGAAGGCTGGAGAAGTTCCATCAGCAGCCCACGCAGGCAGGCCTGACTGCTGCATTCTGATGTCATGTTCAAGTTAAGGGGATTCAAGAGACATACAGAACTGCATTCAACTTCTCAGTGTACAAGTTACCATCTGTGTGTCCTTGGCAGGTCATCTGCCATTTTCAAGCCTCAGATTCCTCATGCTGCACTGGTTAACACCTTTAAGGATAGTAAATACTAGATAAATGCTAGCTATCATTGCAATGGGATTCAGCTTCTCAAATATTCATTCTAACAGTAACAGAATGACATTCTTAAAGTTTCCTAGGCTCCAAGGTGGGTATTTCACCAGCCTTTCTTTCCAGATAACACTGGAAGGGAACAGGTTGCTGAAAGACCTGCAGGGAGACAGGAAGCTGTGCTCTGTGGGTCACCCAGCAGCACACAGCTCCGTTCCAATGCCTGACATTCCGTTCCCCGTGTCAGAGGCCCTGAGGAAAGTCTGTGGTTCTGGAATCTCTAATTAGGAAAGGCCAGAATAATGGTAAATATTTTCACAGGGTTCCTATATCAGCAATCTGCCAGTCACAGAGGGCAAGAAAACAATACATCAGCCTCTAAACATCCCAGCTGGTATTAATCAGGGGCTTGAGTTGGCTTGATGCCAGGTCTAATTGGACAGCATTTCACTGTCCAACTCTGGGACAATCACAGTTGTCATTTTATTGCTAATGGGCTCAATGTTCAGAAGGAAATAGGGCATTTTCCCACCATTCTTGGTGTTAGTTTTTTTTCACTTTCTTTATGGTGCTAAAATACACAAAATTTACCATCTTCACCATCTTTAAGTATACAGTTCAGTGTTATTAAATTCATTCTGATTTCTGTCTCTATGATTTTGACGACTCCAAGTACCTCATGTAAGTGGAATCATATAGATTTTGTCTTTTTGTGACTAGCTTATTTCACTTACCATAATGTCCTCAAGGTTCATCCGTATTGTAGCATGTTGTAGAATTTCCTTCCTTTTTAAAGCTGAATAATTCCTTTGTATGTATATATCATAATTTGCTTATCTGGTCGATGGACACATGGGTTGTTTCCACATTTTAGTTACTGTGAATAAGGCTGCTTTGAACATGGGTATAGAAGTATCTCTTTGAGACCCTGCTTTCAGTTTTTGGGTAGATACCCAGCAGTGGGATTTCTGGATCATATGATAGTTCTAGTTTTAATTTTTGGAGGAACCTCCATACTGTTTGCCATAATGGCTGTACCATTTTACAGTCCCACCACCAGTGCACAAGGTTCCCAATTTCTCTACATCCTCACCAGGATTTGATCTGCGTGGCCCAGAGATGGGAATTTTATAGATTTCCAGGTCTTTCGATTAGATAAGCAGCTACTAATTCTTCATATAAGAAGTCTGTGATGACATACATGAATAAATAATAATGTAACACTGCCAAACGGCATGTCCAGCAGCAGAACAACAGAGACCAAGGCTGACATTCTTCATTTCCCCAGTGAGTGTCAGAATAAGAGCTTTACCAGTGTGGAGGAGTCTGGAGGAGTTGGCCAGCCCAACCTTTATGACCCTCTGAAATTCTATTCCGTTTGATTGTACTGCACAATTTGAGCTGACAAATCTGTGTGTGTGTGTGTGTGTGTGTGTGTGAGTGGGGTCGCACAGTTGGAGAGAAAGAACTTTAAAAAGGAAGAGAATGAGCCATGGTGTCAGGAGTGTGTGAATTGCAGTTTTATTATGTCCTAGCTATGAAACTTTAGGCAATCTTTTTACCTTGCTGAGCCTTAGTTCAGTTTTTCATCTGTAAAGTGGGATGATAGCACCTATCTGACTATGGTTCTAGTGAGGATTACCTAATGCAAATTGGTTGGCACAGTGCGGTAAATTGGTAAACTTACAATAAATGTTATTTTTTTCTGTGTCACTTTCCTTCCTTTCTCAGCCAACAATGATATGATAATAATAACACTTGTAATAACAATACCAATATTATAATACTTTGTATTTTGTAAGAACCTTCATATTTACTTGAGTTTCATCAGTCCCTTTAAAGTAGCTGAAGTAAATCCAATTTCTCAGATGAAGGGACAACTCCAAGGGCAGAGCTGCAATGAAGTAATATAAATAATACAGTTACAATTGCATAGAGGTCCTGTCTGCAAATCTCGAAATGGGTTGCTTCCCTGCAAACTAGCTTTCCTTTCCTACAACTTTTTTTCCTTTTTTTCTATCCTTTTCATTAAAAAAAAAACTTTTTTCTTTAAGATTTTATTTATTTATTTTAGAGAGAAAGAGAGTGTGTGTGTGTGTGAGAGAGAGAGTGAGAGAAAGAGAGAGAGTGAGAGAGAGCAGGGAGTGGGGGAAGGGCAGGAAGGGCAGGAGAGTGAGAATCCCAAGCAGACTGCGCCGAGTGTAGAGCCCAATGCAGGGCTCGATTCTATGGCTGTGAGATCATAACCTGAGCTGAAATGAAGTCAGACACTTAACCGACTGAGTCACCAGGCACCCTCTTCTCTGTTCTTTTCTTTTCCTCCCTCCTTCCCTTCCTTCCTTCCTTCCTCCCTCCCTCCCTTCCTTCCCTGAGGGGGGAAGGAGCATTATGTTCCTATGCATTTTTTCCTTAGGCAAACTCAGCCACACACTAGTCTATAATTACCATCTATATGTAGATGACTCATACAAAGATTTTTAGAGCTCTCCTCTGAGTTCTAAGCGGGTATATCCAGCTAGCTGCCTATTCACCATCAGCTCTTGGAGTTCTCAAATGTACCTCAAGTTCAACACATGCAAATCTAATCCTGTAGTTCTCCTGCTTCAAACCCTTCAATACTTCCCATTGTCCTAAAGAAAAGGATGAAACTAACATAGCCTAACATAGTGTTGTGTGCCGTCTTGCCCCTGTTACCTCTCTGGCATCACCTTGTATGAGCCACCTACGGAAACCTGCTTAGAACCCCAGAAATGGTATGAAGACTATTTTAAATTGAAGATATTTGAGATTCAACAGATGCAGAAAGAAGCCTTCTTAGAGCTTCCCTTATCTGACTAAATGTAGAAACTTTGGGGAGATGGGGATGCTACAAATTCCCTCTTCAGGGTAGCTTTTGCTCCTGGGAAGGAGATCAAGAGTTAACCTACTATGAACTCCATTTCTGGGGGGAATTTTACTACCATGAAGAAGTCAGAAAGACTACTTGTACATGTATATACAAGCATTATCACAAACTTTCTTATCTCCTATTTGTTCTTCTAGAAACCCATTTGTCTCTTCTAAAGAAACTTATTTGTTCTTCTCATAGAGGCCTTCTCCCCATCTGTTTTCCCTACTAAATGAGGTTTATAATATAGCCTCTGACTTTAACCATTTATTGAGCTACTTCTTTTTTTTTTTTAAGATTTTATTTATTTATTTGACAGAGAGAGAGAGACAGAGCAAGAGAGGGAACACAAGCAGGTGGAGTGGGTGAGGGAGAAGCAGGCTTCCTGTGGAGAAGGGGGTCTGATGCCGGACTCCATCCCAGTAACCTGGGATCATGACCTGAGCCAAAGGCATACGCCTAACCATCTGAGCCACTCAGGTGTCCCTTGAGCTACTTCTTTTGTAAGCTCCCATATATATACGAATAATTTTTTCTCCTGTTTTCTTTTGCTAGTTTAATTCACAAGCCCCTAGTACTGAACCTAAGAGGGTAGAGGAAAATATTTTCCTCCCTGACATGCCCTTGATCTCTGTTCAACTACACTGGCTTTCTTTTAGTCCCATGATTCTTCCTTTTACAGACGTCTGCCTATACTTTTTCCTCTTCCAGGAATGCTTTTCCTTTTCCTTGGCACCTATTTAATTATCCTCATCTTTCAGAACTCTGTTCAAATAGCACCTCCCTAAGGGCCTTCTTTGAGCTTCCAATTTTAAGTTCTCAGGGCACCCTGTAATTGTCCTTTGTAGCACTTGTTACAGTCACAATGAAAATTCGTAGGCTTATTTAATTCAAGTCTTTCCCCCCAGTGTAAGCTTCTTGGTGGTAGAGATCCTGTCTATTATTGCTCACATCATATTCTAAATTTCTGGCATAAAGTGGATTCCCTAGAAAAACAAATTACTGAATGAATGAATGCATGAAAGTCCACATATGACAGACTAGAACCTCCAAGATACCCCTTTCAAACAAAGACACGTGAAGCCCCTACATCACAGTTCTTGAAGGCCATTCAGATAATTGGGGCAAAGCAATCTCAAAATAGCCAATGCTACTGTGGGAAAAGTTGTTACGCTATAGGGACAAATGTCCTGGTCATGGATTAGATGACAGTTTATCTGAGAAAGGTTGACCCAGAAAACCATCCTGTAACATGCAACATGCATGAGGGAACCAGATCAAATCTCAAAATAGCTTTATCACTGGAATCGAAAACACTTTAGTGAGGACTCAGTCTCTCTTCCTGCAAACTCTACCTTTATGGAGCCTTTTACCCTTTTTTTTTTTTTTAAGATTTTATTTATTTATTTGAGAGAGAGAGAGAGAGCACATGAGAGGGGGGAGGGTCAGAGGGAGAAGCAGACTCCCTGCCAAGCAGGGAGCCCGATGTGGGACTCGATCCTGGGACTCCAGGATCATGACCTGAGCCGAAGGCAGTCGCTTAACTGATTGAGCCACCCAGGCACCTCTCCTTTTACCCTTTTTATTGAACTAGAGAATCCCAGGATGGTAGTGCTAAGACATGATCTGGTCCACTGCTCTCATTTTAAAATGAGAAAATTAGGTCCAAAGAGGCTTAGCAACTTCTCCCATATTACCCAGGTAGACATTTGCAGAAACAGGGCTCAGACAGTGACTATCTGCTTCTCCTCCACAGTGATGTTTGGGTTCGACACCTCCTAGGTTTTAGGCATCTTGGGTGCTGAAAACCCTGCAAGATTTATGTTTTTGTGGGTCACCCAAATGGGAGGCAGGAGAGCCGGATTTATATTCCATTTCTTTGGTCCACTGTAAAAATGAGCAGAAGTTTGGGTAGGGGGAATTCTAGCCAACCACTCAAAAGTCTAGGAGAAAGATACCTGGAGTGGAGACTGGACTATGGCAGCATGGAGGGCAGGAGCTTGGATTCTGAGGTTTGGTCTTAGCTTGGCCACCTGATAGCTTGGGCTATATCCTGGACAACACACTTGTTTCTCTTAATATTTGTTAAATGGGTTAATAATACTTGGGCTTCGGGCTGTTGTGAGACCCAAATATGATAATGCACTTAAGACATTTAGCCCAACGTCAGGCATCTGGTGGTCAATAAATGGAGGTATTGTTCATTGCCATCCTAAGTCAAACTCATAAACACTTATGGGGGGTCTGCTTTAAAGGCAAGCAGTTGGGGGAGTAGAATAATTACTTGGGAGGGGAAAATTCAGCCCTCCTGCTAAATAACACACTTTCCTTAGATATGTTAATATATTTAATCAGGTTGCAGTCAAACCCTGCTGGGCAGCTGAGCCTCTTTCAGTGGCTTTGCATATCTACTCTCTGATCCATTAGTCACAGGGTTTACAGTTCACCATCTGGAGCAATCCTACTTCCCTCATTCCCAAATTCTCAAGTAGCTTATGCATGTAACACTGATCACTGACAAAGAGTATTCATGGTTAGGAGAAGATTGAAGGGGTCCTCTTTTAAGTCTCTGTGGCAATGGTATAAAAATTATTTTGAGTTGGAATGGAAATATTTTGAGTTCCTGAAATCCCTTATCTGCCTAAATGCAGAGCCTCCCAAAAGAACTCAATTGTCATAAATCCCCTCCCCAGGAGCCACTCTAATCTTCCCAGAGAAGTCAGCACCATGCCCAAACAGACATTGTCACAAAACTATCCTGTCTCCCATACTCTCCCTTAAGGGCCCATTTATTTTTCCCATACCATGCCCTTCTCCCTCTCCTCCGCTTCATCTCTTAGTATGGTATGTAATCCCCAAATTCTAATCGCTGCTTTGAATCACACTGCTTTGTGAACTCCCATACATACGTGATTAAAATAATCTCTTCTCTTGCTCATCTCTCCTGTCAGTTTAATTCACAGGTCCCAAGAATTAAATTTAAGAGGGTAGAGGTAAAGTTTTTCTCCCCCAACAAGATCATGGTACCACCACACTGTTCATAAACTAAAAACAAAAACTAACAAAAAAAGCATAAAATAAGCATAAGAAAGTATACTTTATTTTAACTATTTTGGTGGGGTTTTTTTTTTTTTCTATCAAACATTAGATTGCTTCAAAAGCATTTTCTTTGGTGCCCCTGCTTTACTAGTGCCTGAACACATCTGCTATCAGGTAATCCAGGCCTGGGCATCGTTAGTCTTAATTTTACAGACTAGGAAGGAAAGGCTAGGAGTTCAGGGTGCATTACTGGTAAGGAGTGGAGTGAGGATAGTCGCAGCCTGTTGAAGGAGTCAGAGCTTCTACTACACATCATTAATGAACCCTTTGGACTGTTTCCAGTTCTCTGTGATCAAGAACACTGAGACAAACATCTTTGGGCATGAAGCTTTGGGCACATGCATCTCTGAATACTTCCGTAGAATAGATTTTTAGCAGTGGAATGTTGAATTCAAAGCCTATGAACACTTTCAACATCTGACTGTGTTTTTAAATTATCTGGTAATATTTTCTCATTTCTTAGGAATCAGAAAATCTAGCGCTTGAAGTTGCTTTTACTTGTGGTTGTGCTTCTATTTTCCAGATATGAAACTCTGTTCAGGGAAAATGATACAAAACTTGGAAATAAGGCAGAGATGTGATTTTTTTTTTAAATTTTATTTATTTATTCATGAGAGACAGAGGCAGAGGGAGAAGCAGGCTCCCAAGGAGCAGGGAGCCCGATGCGGGACTCGATCCCAGGACCCTGAGATCATGACCTGAGCCGAAGGCAGACGCTTAACCATCCGAGCCACCCAGGCGCCCAAGATGTGATGTTTTAATATCATCTAAGAATGTGTCCTAATAGGCCAAACTACAGCTCAGCTGATTCGCTGAGGAATATAACTTCATTTGATGGACAATTGACTATTACTGTCATTTAATTTCACAGTTTCAGAGGTCCTGCCCTCTCACAAAGACTCCCTAAAACAGAGAGCAGGCCCTAGATCAAGAACCTCACAGAGATACTTTGTGCCTCCCAGGCCTTCCGATTGCTTCAGCCAACTGATATGGGAAACAAAGGCAGAGAGAAATTAGTAAATTTCCTTACTACCTGCAGCCCATTGACAAGTCCTTGAAAAAGGCGGAATGACAGTCCTCTAGGGATTCAACTGTCTCGATGTTAATACTTTGCTAAAGGCTAAAGATAATCCTAGCCTAACCCTCCTCTCTGCCCTCCCGCCCCAGGATGCTGTAAGCCTACTTTCATACATAAAAATTCCTTTAGAAATTTCTTTTATCTCTAAACCCTCCAAGATATGTGTTGGCAATCATACTGATTGCCAAGCATATGGCTCACTGATACTCATCTGAAGGGTCTCATGACTAAGGTCTTATTAGACTGTAATAAGTGACCTTTTCCCAACAACTGCTAGCCCCCTCAAGGTCCTGGAAACCTTGCTTCCAAAATTCCTTAGAGACTTACACTATCCCAAACCCCCTCCCAACTTGAAAGTAAGTAATGGGCCACTCCTCATGACCCCATTGCAGCTCTTTCTGCCCACGGGTCCTGTCCCCGTGCTTTAATAAAACCACCTTTTCGCGCCAAAGACATCCCAAGAATTCTTCTTGGCATTCGGCTTCAAACCCTAACGTCTTTTCTACATCACAGCCAGTGAATTTTTGCCAAGATACGGCAAATTTGGGTCATTTTTAGAGCTCTTTTGTGTCAAAGTCTGGTGGTCACACCTATCCATTGTGCATAAGATGTCTTTGTCTTTCAAAAATTAGAAACAGAAAATATGGTTTTCTAAGTCATGTCTGTCTGCCAGTTGGAAATTGCTAGGACCTGATGTTGTCCTTCAGGGGACCTTTGAAAGGCCTGGTCTGGGCCCCAGAAGCACTGACCAGAGAGAAGGCCTGGTAGACGAGGTTGGAAGTTAAATGCTCATCCTCCAGGTTAAAGGCTGGGAGCCTGGGTAAGGCTCTGTGGAACTACCGTTGTGCTGGGAAGTCTGTGAGTTTCCAAAGGAGAAGTCCAGACCTGGGCTTGCAGGCTTCTGTCAACATTTCTTTGTTTAAGGAATTCCACGGGATGGAACCATGAACGATCCCCAGGGTGGATGGGGAGAAAGTAGTGGCCCACACTTTCCACGTGTCCAGTTCTGCACTCTCAGAGGGGTTTACCTACAAAGGCTTCTTTTTGTTTGTTTGTTTTGTTTGTTTACTGTAGGCCCATGTGTTAGTGTCTGTATGTGTGTCCGACCCATGGCTAAAGCTAGAGCACTGGAGCTTGTGGTTCTTGTTTGTGCATCTGGGTATGAGGGAAACCTTTGCCCTTCCCCACACAGGAAAAGCAATTGGCCACGTATGATGATCTGTCTGTGTACCTGTGATTGGCAGTGTTGAGGGAAACTGGGTTAACAGATCACAGGAACTTGTCACTTGTACTTGTTATGGGGATCTCAGGAAAAGGAAAAGAAATGCAAATAGGCATCAAACTAACAATTAGCAGTCTGTTCTAAAAATGAATCTGGGATTTTTTTTTTTTAAGATTTTATTTTTGGGGCACCTGGGTGGCTCAGTTGTTAAGCATCTGCCTTCGGCTCAGGTCATGATCCCAGGGTGCTGGGATCGAGCCCCACATCGGGCTTCCTACTCAGCCAGGAGCCTGCTTCTCCCTCTCCGCTCCCGCTGCTTGTGTTCCCTCTCTAGCTGTCTCTCTCTCTGTGTCAAATAAATAAATAAAATCTTGAAAAAAAAATTTTATTTTTAAGTAACCTCTACACTCAACGTGGGGCTCGAACTCACAACCCCGAGATCAAGTGCCAGAGGGTCTACTGACAGAGCCAGCCAGGTGCCCCGAAGCCAGAATTTTTTTAAACATCAGGAATGGTGGGGCGCCTGGGTGGCTCAGTTGTTAAGTGTCTGCCTTCGGCTCAGGTCATGATCCCAGGGTCCTGGGATCGAGCCCCACATCAGGCTCTCTGCTCCATGGGAAGCCTGCTTCTCCCTCTCCCACTCCCCCTGCTTGTGTTCCCTCTCTCGCTGTGTCTCTCTCTGTCAAATAAATAAAGTCTTAAAATAAATAAATAAATAAATAAATAAATAAATAAATAAATAAAATCAGGAATGGTAAGTCATGCAGACATGGAAACAATTGTCATGAGACATTTATACTCACAGATCTCTAGAAACAGGAGGCTAGGCATGCCACTCAGGGCAACATGGGGAAGCACCAGGACTGATCAGGAGACAGAAGCAGGGAGTACTGCCCAAAGACTTATTGTGCTTTTCATAGGAAGGAATGGGTGAGGCAGGGTAGATACATTGAGTAAATTTAGCATTGGGTGTTTTGAGTAATTTTGGTGGGCTGTGGGCTATAGTCAGTCCCTAGCTGTCTGGTACCCAGCCCTGAGGTGATTTAGGGCAGGGGAAATACTGGGGCGGTGTGTGAGGGTTTGATAAAAAAAAAAGATGGTCAGGGGTAGGCTCTGAACTGGTTGGTTTGTATATCAAAGGCACTCTTATAGAGGAATGTTTGCTCTCTAGGAATTGGCTAGCCCTGGGAGGGCCAGTCTGTCCGGGATCAAGGCCTCAAATGCCAAACCATTTTGAATATGATTACAGAAAATAAGAAAATATAGTCAATACACAGTCATAAAAAGTACTAAGATGAACTGCTATGAAGCATTTTCAATATTTGATAAATGAATGCAGAATTATATCTGGATCCACATTCACCAATACTCTCAGTAGAGGTGACTCCTTGAACAGGTAAGACTGATTTGATATGGGGACACCTGGGTGGATCATTCGGTTAAGCATCTGCCTTCAGCTCAGGTCATGATCCCAGGGTCCTGGGATTGAGATCGAGCTGGAGCCCGAATCACATCCAGCTCCCTGTTCAGTGGGGAGCCTGCTTCTCCCTCTCCTGCTCCCCCTGCTTGTGTTCTCTCTCAGTCAAATAAATAAATAAAATCTTAAAAAAAAAAAAGACTGATTTGATAATTTTGGTTTAAAAACAGCTCTATGGCTTCATCTTCATTTTATCACAGTGTGGGGTGTAATATAAATGTACATCTCATCTTAGGCAAGATTCGGGGTTTTTTGTTTTGTTTTCTTTGGAAAGCTTAATTAATTTCAACTTTCTAATTTTTTGGTTTTATGGGTTAGACAAATTATCATTGTTTCCAGAAAGTATTTAAGATTATGAGAATGTAGGGGCGCCTGGGTGGCTCAGTCGTTAAGCGTCTGCCTTCAGCTCAGGTCATGGTCCCAGGGTCCT
This sequence comes from Mirounga angustirostris, assembly GCF_029215605.1. Classification (NCBI taxonomy): domain Eukaryota; kingdom Metazoa; phylum Chordata; class Mammalia; order Carnivora; family Phocidae; genus Mirounga; species Mirounga angustirostris. Next base: position 71,922,586 of record NW_026991718.1, read on the forward strand.
GGGATGGAGCCCCGCATCAGGCTCCCTGCTTGGCGGGGAGCCTGCTTCTCCCTCTCCCACTCCCCCTGCTTGTGTGCCCTCTCTCACTGTGTCTCTCTCTGTCAAATAAATAAAATCTTAAAAAAAAAAAAAAGATTATGAGAATGTAAATATGTGCTTTCAACTAAATTGAATTATAATAATGAATGCATTAATAAGAAAGAAAAAAAAATGGTTGGTTTTTGCGAATTTCAGACAATGCTTCAAATCCTTTATATTTCATTACTTCCCCTTCAAGTGTTCATGGAAAATTTCCAATTGTCATCTCTCTGACAAACTTTAATAGCAAGGATTGTGTTATTTCGTAATTGTAACTTAAACATAATTTTCAAGCTACTCAAAAAACTTTTTTTTCTTTTAAGATTTTATTTATTTGGCAGAGAGAGAGAGAGCACAAGCAGCGGGGATGGCAGGCCGAGGGAGAAGGAGAAGCAGCCTCCCCACTGAGCAAGGAGCCTGACATGGGACTCAGTCCCAGGACCTGGGATCATGACCTGAGCCAAAGGCAGACGCTTAACCGACTGAGCCACCCAGGCGCCCACCTAAGGCTTTTTTAAAAAGTAATTTCTACACCAAATGTGGGGCTTGAACTCACAACCCGAGATTAGAGGCTCATGCTCTACCTAGACTTTAAGATTAATACTACAGAATATTCAGTTAATTAATGAGAAATCTTTGGCTGCCTGAAATATATTTTAAGAACCTTGAAATTCACAGAGAAGCAGAGAGAAAAGAACTGGATCACCAAGCATAGTTTTTTTGTTTTGTTTTGTTTTGTTTTTTTAAAGCACCAATGAAGAGGAGAACCTGGGTGGCTCAGTCAGGTATCCAACTCTTGATTTTGACTCAGATCATGATCTCAGGGTTGTGAGATTGAGCCCTGTGTTGGGCCCCACATTCAGTGTGTAGTCTGCTTGAGATTCTCTCTCTCCCTTTCCCTCTGCCCCTCCCCCAATTATGTGCGCTCTCTCTCTTAATCAATCAATAAATAAAATCTTTAAAGTACCAATAAAGTGGTAAATTTAATATGGTATATACTTTGTCATGTAATGTAAGGTTAATTATATTTTATTTTTTATTTTTATGTTTTTAAGTTATATTTTCAAGTTAAGATTGTCATTTAATTTTACACATAACTGTATGTTTAAATATACATATGAATATTAAAATGAATAAGCAAAATAAATTATGTATGATGAAGAGAAGATGCATGGTTCAAAATTGATCTGCTTCTCACCAAAGATAGTAAGAAATTATTTACCATCTGTGTAATCTGCCTAGAAAGCACAGATGACTTAAATCAACTGAATATTCCTCCTCAGAAGCCCATTAATTTTTTTTTCTTATGTTAATCCCTATACATTACATCATTAGTTTTAGATGTAGTGTTCCATGATTCATTGTTTGTGCATAACACCCAGTGCTCCATGCAGAATGTGCCCTCCTCAATACCCACCACCAGGCTAACCCATCCTCCCACCCCCCTCCCCTCTAGAACCCTCAGTTTGTTTTTCAGAGTCCATCGTCTCTCATGGTTCGTCTACCCCTCCAATTTCCCCCGCTTCATTCTTCCCCTCCTGCTACCTTCTTCTTCTTCTTTTTTTTTTCTTAACATATATTGCATTATTTGTTTCAGAGGTACAGATCTGAGATTCAACAGTCTTGCACAATTCATGTTTTTTTTTTTTTTTTTTTTTAAGATTTATTTATTTAGGGGCGCCTGGGTGGCTCAGTCGGTTGAGTGACCAACTCTTTTGATTTTGACTTGGGTGGTTATCTCAGGGTCATGAGGTCGAGTCCCGGGTCAGCTCTGCGCTTTGTGCGGAGTCTGCTTGTCCCTTGCTTCCCCTACTTGCATTCTCTCTCTCTCAAATAAATAAGAAATTTATTTATTTATTTGAGAGAGAGAGCAAGCACTGGGGGAGAGAGAATCTCAAGCAGACTCCCCAGTGAGTGTGGAGCCTGACATGGGGCTGGATACCACGACCCTGAGATCACTACCCAAGCTAAAATCAAGAGTCTGATGCCCAACTGACTGAGCCACCCAGGTGCCCCAATTTTTGGTGCTTTTGAACCAACATCAAAACTTCCTCACTTCTGGGGGCTCCTGGGTGGCTCAGTCAGTTAAGTGTCTGCCTTCGGCTCAGATCCATGATCCCAGGGTCCTGAGATTGAGTCCCACATCAGGCTCCCTGATCAGCTGGGAGCCTGCTTCTCCCTCTCTCTGTGCAGCTGTCCGTGCTTGTGTTCTCTCTCTCTCTCTCTGTCAAATAAATAAATAAAATCTTTTAAAAAAACGTTCCTCACTTCTGAAAGAGCTATATTCCATCATGATGATGATACTTTTTGCTCTGTTTATTTTAAAATACTGCATCGTTACTCTTAGTAGTCAGCTAGCCAAGCTCCAACTGCCTTGTTCTCAAGTACCTATGCTTCCATCTGAAATGAGGGCTCAATCTCTGATAATTCTTCCCTTAAAATTTAAAAAAAAAGCCAGCAAGGTAATTTTTGCACATGAATCGTATTTGGCACTTTTTAGATGCTGTTTGGTAGTTACCAAAAGTCTACTTTCTTGCTTTGTAAAAGGAAAGATGCTAGAAATAATTAGGTATGTTTGGTAATCTCCATGTTTTATCGCTCAACTGATAGTGAGAGCTGTTGTGTTTCTCAAGCTCACCATATGGGAAGAACTGTCAACAAAAAAAGAGATCAACTCTCCTGAATCAATTAGGAACAGGTAAAGTGAAACTTCAGCGATTGTTGACCTTCCAGGATGAGAAGAAGCAGATGGTGTTCAGGTGCATAGACGGACACAATAACTCAACAAACTAATTTTTAAAAATTTTTTCTATGTTTAAAATACTCTTGCTAACCAGTAGCAATTGTAACACACCTTTATGGGATGGATTAGAAGGATCTTGAGATTTGTCAATGCCCCCAAAGACCATGATACATTATTAACTCAGAATTATTATGAAGTGCTTATATATCATACCCAGTGGAGAAGTCTACTCTTCTTCATTCTGGGATTATTGGTTGGTCACTGTAATAAACTAACCAGTCATTCAGTTTTGTCATTAGCAACTGGTTTCTGCTATCCCTTCACTTTGACTAAAAACCTTTGCTATGAGCCATAGGTCAGAAATGGAGTCTTTTGAAAGAAACATTAAAAGGATAAGTAAAGGACTCTACCAGGTACTCTTAATAAGTGACACTACAAGGAACAGACTTACAGGTGCAGACTCCCCAGTATGACCTCTGGGAATCTAAAGTATTATCCACACATGAACAGGATGTATATGCAAAGATGCTGTAATAGGGGCACCTGGCTGGCTCAGTTAGTGAAACATGTAACTCTCAATCTTGGAGTTGTGAATTGGAGCCCCACGTTGGGTGTGGAGATTGCTTAAAAATAAAATCTTAAAAAAAAAAAAAGATGCTGTAGCGGGCTATACAAAGGTCACCCAGTTTCATTCAACCCTTATTCCTTCTTAAGATATGTATCTAGGAAACTGAATTTATCTATTGAAAGAAAAGTCTTCCTAACTCTGGCTCACATGGCATGGCTGGAGGCCTCTCCTGTAGAGTACGGACTTCCTGGCACTCACTTCTGGCCATCTCCTAACCAAAGTAGGATATTCCTTCAGGAATGGTCTCCCCCGGACAGCAAGAGCAATCTCAGCATGTCTGGATGCACTCTATCAGCCAGGGCTTAGAGGAACCACCCCATTTATTTTAACAGACAGTTTGAACTAAATTATTGTTAACTAGTGGTAACAAAGTAGTTGACAAGGCAAAAATAGAATAGTAACTTATTGTGGATGTAGCAACTGCCAGACACATCTGTCACCCCTAAGGCTGAGGGAACAAAGGTAAGAGGTTGGAACTGCTACCACTTAGAACTTGGACAAGGGCTTCTGTGGAGCTGGAACTTAGCCTCTGAGGAGGGGCTGCTGCCTGAACACTCCTGGTGTCTCTGAGGGGGGTGCGGTGAAGGTGATTCTGCTGCTCCCTGGAAGGAGCTGCCACTGCCAGGTGCAGACGCATTGCTGGTGTGACACTGTCAGGACCAGGTAGCAATCAGGAAGAAGCAAACCCTGTGTCCTTACTCCAGCCTTGCAGGCTCCCACAGTAGAGTCTATCAGGGAGCAGTTGGCAAAGGAGAAAGTGTATGTAGCCCCAGAGCTAGTAGCTTAGTAACGGGCACATCCAGCTTTTCCTTTTTTCTTTTTAATTTTCTAGCAAATGAACTAGAGGTGTCATTTCTTTACACTTCTATTTGCAGTTATTTTCCCCTTCAAGGGTTCAGGCTTTTGGTTTTGATAATAGTTGATTATCTTCTCTATGCAAGGCAACCTTCCTGTCCATATTATAGAAGCTGGGGCTTTTCGCTCATCAGGTACTGTAATATATCACAGCCTTCCTATTTAGGCCCTAAGGTCTTTAAGAAGTGATATGTACCACCCCCCACAGTGCTGGTACAGGGCTAGGACCACAGAAGGGCTGAAAACTTACAGAATGACTGGCTGATGGATGGATAATGTGGTTTTACTTAAAAGGACTCCTTTCTAGTCATCCTTCATCTTTGCTCTCCTGCTCACACACAACCGGGCCTCCCCTCCACATTCCACATGACCCAGTCAAGAATGATCACCTGCTTCATCTCTAGGCTGGCACAGGGTGATTATTTGCTCAAATGACTAGGTAAAAGCACATCTGCTGTCATTAAGCTTGGAAAAAGGAGGGCTGCAAAAGGAAAGGAATTCTAGCAAGCTCACCAGGGTAGGCTTGCGATAATGGCTGTATTGCCTAAATACCAAGAAAAACACCCCAGGGAAAATTTCATGACCTGGGACTCCTGAGGTCAATCCACAGCTATGTAGCTGATTTCATCCTTACAGAACACAGTATCCACTTCTTGACTGCACTGTGAGAGCAGGGTACACTGCTTCCTGGGAGGATTCTATGGTGACGAGACCCGAGAATAGGAAACATCACTTACAATCACTTTGAACACAAGATCAGGCTTCCTTAAAAACTTCTCACTGGAAACAAGCCAAGTGTTGCTCAATGATGAATGGATAAACAAAATGTAGTATATCCATATTATGGAAACTTGTTCAGCAATAAACATAAATAAAATACTGATTCCTGCTTTACAACATGGATGAACCTGGACAACATTATGCCATGAGAAAGAAATTAGCCACAAAAGATCACATATTGTATGATTCCACTTACATAAAATGTCCAGAATAGGCAAATCTATCGAGACAGAAGTTATATTAGTGGTTGCCAGGGGATGGGGCATGACTGCTAACAGATACAGGGTTTTTTGGGGGTGATGGAATTTGATAGTGGTGATAGTTGCACAACCTTGTACTAAAACCCACTGAACTGTACACTCTAAATGGTGAATTTTATGGTACATAAATTACATCTCAGTTTTTTGAAAGAAAAAAAATGATTCTGTAAAAAAAATAAAAAAAACTTCACTATTGCCATGAGTTTCCTAGATGACTAAATGAGTAAACGGTATGATGGCTTTCAACATTCGGCACTTTATACTATGTAGCAATGGCAATAGATTTAAGAAGCTGACAGTAAATATGGGTTTTACAGGGCTCCCCCCATAGAAGTTTACAGGCAGCCTTTATTTCACCTGCAAATTGGAAGGTCTACCTCAGTCCTGCTCCCAGGTATGTGCCCTGTCCCCCTAGCCAACTGTGATATTTCTTCCAATAGAGATGATCGTCTATTTAGACGATAAGTTACTGAAAGACAGATCATGTTTTCTCCATCTCTCTTATATGTTCCATATGTAGAAAATGTAGACAAACTGCCTCCCTTTCCCCTAATTATATAGGAGGACAAAAATGCAGCTCCACAAAATCCTACACTGAGTTTGATCCATTTATTTTCATTTTTAAAGATTTAATTAATTAATTAGTTAATTAGCTAACTAATTAATTAATTTAGAGGGTACATGAGTGGGAGGAGTGGTAGAGGGAACGAATCCCAAGCAGACTCCATGCTCAGGGCAGAGCCTGATGCGGGGCTTGATCCCACAACGTGGAGATCATGACCTGAGCTGAAATCAAGATTCTGCCACCCTGGGCACCTGGGTGGTTCAGTTGGTTAAGTGTCTGCCTTCAGCTCAGGTCATGATCCCAGGGTCCTGGGATAGAGCCCTGTGTTGGGGTCCTTGCTCAGCAGGGAGCCTGCTTCTCCCTCTCCCTCTGCTGCTCGCCCTACTTGTGCTCTCTCTGTCAGATAAATAAATAAAATCTTTAAAAAAAGAAAAAAAAGAGTCTGCCGCTTAACCTACTAAGCCACCCAGGCTCTCCTGGATCCACTTATTTATTTTTTTAAAGATTTATTTACTTATTTTAAGAGTCTCATGCTTTACTGACTGAGCTAGCCGGGCGCTGGTTATTTACTTATTTTAGAGAGATAGGAAGAGAGCATGCATGCTTGTGAGAGGGAGGAGGGGCAGAGGGAGCGAATCTCAAGCAGACACCATGCTGAGTGTGGAGCCAGATGCAGGGCTCCATCTCACGACCCATGAGATCATGATGTGTGGAGAAACCAAGAGTCAGCTGCTTAACCGACTGAGCCACCCAAGTGGCCATCCACTTATTTTTAAATAGATGGAAGCGAATGCTGGCTCCATCTCCTTTCAAAAGAGCAGGGCACAGGAATTCATATCAAACATAGTTAAGGAAAGGCACAGTCCAGTAACCAGGAACTTTTTGCTTTTATATTCTTTGATTGGGCTGAAGTACAGAGCACTTGAACTTTCTCCTCCTTGCCTTTCTACTTTTTGCTGCCTCCAAATTCAATTCAGACTTCCAGAAGCTTCAGTTAGAAAGGCGCCAAGGAGATGGAGAGTAGTATGTGCCAAGCAGGGGTCATGTGCCCATCACTGGGACTATGGACCTTGGGCATCTCACCAGAATTAGAATAATTTGTCAGGGCTCCAAACAGTTCTCTATGCTCTGTCCCCTTTTGCTTTGATGATTAGTTATCTAATACTGTGTAACAAATCATCCCTAAACTTACTGCCTAACAACAGTACATATTTATTATCTCTAGCTTAGCTGAGTGGTTGGGCTCTGCATCTCTTGTAAGGTGGCAGAATCAGGATGTCAGTCAGGGCTGCGATCATCTAAAGGCGTGACTTGGGTGGAGGACTGACTTCCAGGTTGGCTCCCTCACATAGGTGGCAAGTTCATGCTAGCTGTTAGCAGAAGGCCTCTATTCATCACCACAGGGACTTCTCCATAGGGCTGCCTGAGCATCTTCACCACATGACAGCTGGCTGCTGCTAAGGTAAGTGATCCAAGACAGAGCACAGGGCAGAAACCGTAATGTCTTTTATGACCTTGCCTCAGAAGTCACATTCCGTCATTTCCACGATATCTTATTGATCAGACAGGTCAGCTCATGGTATGGGAGTGGACTATACAAGGGTGTGAATATCAGGAGGCAGAATCATCGTGTAGCCATCTTGGAGGCTGGCTATCACATAAGCCATAAGATAAAGGGCAGTTTCAATTGAATTAAGTAGGAATTCCTCTCTATGTCCCCCAACACAAACCCCAAATCCTGACTGGGATACCTCCAAAGAGGCATACTGCACCTCTCTGCAGAGGATCCAGGGTGATGAGGAGGGATTAGACAGAAGGAGGAAAAGCCACTGAAGATAGTCTAAGAAGGATTCAGTCTCACCCATCAGAAAGAAAAAAAAAGAAAGGACTTGATTAGAGTCTATAAATCAGAAAGGGGCTGGAAGAAAGCCCATTTTTCCAAATTATGGGAGAATAGAGAGGAGGCTCCCTTTTTAAAGCCAGAAAGTTGTAGGAACAATCAAAGCTTCCCTCCAGTGAACCTCAGTATCCTGCGGTGACCCAGATTGAGAATGTAGACACCACCTCCTGAGAGGAGGTCAAAAAGTTCAGCATGTTTCCTCCAAACTGCTCCTTGGCAGCCTCCCCAGGTTTGAAACCCTGCCCTGGAGGTGCCATGCACACACTACCTCAAGTGGCCATGAGACTTGGTCTTACTTACGCTGAGGTCCCAGGTGGCCTCGTTAGCATAGAGCAACTGAAGGTAGCTTGGCAGGGCCACTTGGCAGCTGTTTTCTTTCTCTGTTGTTTTAGTTGGTGGGTTTGGTCCTGAGGTTGCCTGGGTGGGGTTGTCTCACTAGACCAAACCAACTCTACAGATCTGGCTCAGATTTGAGGTGGGGGCTGGATCTCCCTCTTCTACATAGTTGTGGCTTTGAGAGACCAGAGTTGTTACAGTGAGGTATGTGTGTGTTCTTGGGTGTATGTGTGTGTGTGTGTGTGTGCTGGGTTCCTAAAACTCCAGTTGCTGTTTCCAGTCTGGATATTATAGAGAAGTTTTTGCCAACTGAATTATACTTTGGTTGAGTATTTGTGTTTATATTTAGTATAAATAAAGTTGATTCAAATGACTTGTGTCATGAGTAGGAATGCAAAGTTTGGGAAGAAAATAAGGGGAAAAGGGAAAAACCTCTTCCTTCCCAAAGTTCTTGGACTTTTCTGTCCCTGTGATTCCAAGTTACGTCTTCTGATTCATGTCCACATGTGCCTTCTTTGTTCTCTGGACCAGGATGGAGGTGCTTGTGCTACCGGCAGCCACTTGGTGCCTCTCCAGGTGCAGAAGGATGAATCTCTAGGTATGCTTTGGGATCACTGTGTCTACTTCTGAATCGGGGAACTTAAGAGCTGTGGGCTGGTCATAAGAAAGTTCTGGGCTTAACCCTGCTTCTGTCCTCAGCCCGCCTTGTAAACCTGAGCAGGTCGCTCAGCTTCTCCGACCGTCAGTTTCTTTGTTTAGCTCAGAGGTGGTAAGACCTGTCCTGCTAACCTCACAGGCTTGTGGGGAGGACTGACTGGGATAATGAAGGTGAAAGTGGGGTAGGTGTGTATGCTATTATTCTTTTTATCAGATATAAGTGAATAAGTACATGTCAAGCCACCAAGCCACCACTGTGCAGTTGCCTGCTGTTTGTCACTGAGCCTTGCTCATCTGACCAGAATGGGTGCTTGTTGGTATCTCCCACCTGCCATAATAATGGCTCCAAATCACAGGCAGTCCGGCAGGGCTAGGGCCAGGTTTCATGGGGTTTAAACAGACACAGTTTGGGGATACCCTCTTTAAGGGAAAGAAAGTGAACATAGGGCTTGAGCTCTCCAAGGTCTTGGAAAGGGCTCATGCAAGTAGTGGACCCTGAAACTTCTTTAGCTTCAAGATAATTCTGCCCTCTGGCTTTCTGGTCTTGATGCAAGTCTGAGATATGAGCATCTTTGGGAGCAAGCCAAGATTCAAAACACCTTTCTTCCATTGCATTTTCTGGACTGGGAACTTCAGGAGCCTTCCCAGATGCTGAAGCTAAATTCTACTGTGACACACTCTGAGCAGCCCCTTCCTGGCTGTTCCCTGATGCACTCAGGGATGGCTCTTCCTCTGGTCATGATCTCTACCCCAGAGATCCTTGCCAGGCCTCAGTCACTAATTTCACAGGTGGAGAAAATGTGGCTGAGAGATCATCTGAGGTCATACAGCCTTTTAACAGCAGAGCTTAGAGAGGAAACTGGAGCCCCTAAGTCCCATTTAGACCCTCTTTCCACCATGCCCCCTTAAATACTAGCCTTCTTGAAACTACTCTTGACTGTCACCTAATTGTCCATCAGGAATCTACTGTCAGTGAACTAGTTTTGTAGTCATTTATGCTTCCAGCTGGGGACAGCCTGTGTTCACTCACCACTGGCAGACAGGTTGGCCTTTGACTTGGCCAGTGTGGACTCTTGCAGCCTTGTCCTAGCTCTCCCCAGGGGTCTGCCAGCACTGACAAAAGGTCAGCCAAAACAGTTCCTTCACCAAGACTTGCCCATAGGGTTTGCACCTGATATACTACCTGTGTGTGTCCTCAGGTCCTGGCACCTGTCCTCAGGCCCTGACACCTGTCCTTTGGTATTGGTTCTGACACACAGTTCCTGTATGTGCTCTCCACCTTTTCCCTAGAAACTGACCCTTTAGGTTGATCTTGCCTTTGACTGTGACCTTTGGTTGCCTCTGGCTCACGTATCTCCAGCAAGCAACCACCCCAAGTACACCAGCACCTGCCCCTGTGCCCCAGTCAGAGCACTGATTCAGCCAAAACACTACACTGAGGGGTCCACTGAGGTGTGGGGAGAGTATGTACCTGTGTGTAAGGAGTCCACTGTTCCCTGGGCGGGCTCAGCTCTGACCCAGTCTATCCCAATGACCCTAGACTGTAGGAAAGTCAGGGGCCTCAAGCCACATTTGTCCCTCTGGGCCTAGGGCTGACACTCAGACACCAACAAACAAACTATTGGTTAGAATACTGAAGTACCTCCATATCAGTGGGGAATGGCTGCAGCTCCATGTCCCCTGAGGACCCCCTTCCTGACCCCTTGGCCCCTCTGCCATACTCCCCAGGACCTTCTCAGGATCCACAAAATAAAGGGTTGGCCCTTGGCCTATTAGGAGGTCTCCAGGACCCTGTGCTAGTTCTAAGGCCCATGTGTCCTGATGTGGGAGTCTGGCCATAGTGATGATTCAATATTCTGAATATCATACCCACTTGAGCTAACCCTGAGCCCACTCTTTTGCTACTAAGTGGACTCCCTGCAGCCTGGTTTCTGACATGAGGTTCCAGCTCCACTTCACTCCTTTTCCTGGCAGTGTGTGCCTGCTGACACCTAACCACAAGGACAGGGATCTAGACAGTCTTCCCAGGAAGGACTTTTGCAGCCCAGCTTGGTCCTGCCTGGGGCCCTACTATCTAAAAGATTGTTCTAGAGCTGACTGACGAGTGATCGCAGGTCTCTGGAACCATGTTGAAGACCCCTACCTGGGCTTGGCTATATCTCTGACCCTTTGGGTTCTACAGTGCCTCTACTCTGCAAGTCGTTCCGGTTCGGATCCCAAGCCTTCGCAGCCTGCCCTGTTTCACTGCAGGTAACTGGACTGGGCCTGACAGTGTGGCCAGATAATCAGGGAGGGACAAGGAGGGGCAAAGCATTCCCTCCACCACCTTTAAGTGCCCCCACCCCCATATGTACACGAAGGTAGCCAACCAGCCCCCTTCCTGTACTTTCCATCTCCACTGAGGTGCACACTCAGCCTGTACTCTCTGGTCTGTGTACATCCCTTCCCTTCCTGATGCCCACTCCCCAGGGCCCTCGATCCCAGCCAGCAGCCAGGCAAAAGAGCAACCGATAGACTGTGGCTGAGGGTGGCTGGAGTGTGTTGCTCCTGAAGTCTACCTATTCCCTTCCTACCCCAGGGTTGAAAATGAGGCCTGAAGGAGCGCCTGGGTGGCTCAGTCATTGCCTTCGGCTCAGGTCATGATCCCAGAGTCCTGGGATCAAGCCCAGCATCAGGGCTCCCTGCTCCGCGGGAAGCCTGCCTCTCCCTCTCCCACTCCCCCAGCTTGTGTTCCCTCTCTCGCTGTGTCTCTCTCTGTCAAATAATAGATAAAATCTTAAAAAAAAAGAAAAGAAAGAAAATGAGGCCTGAAGAGAGAAACAGAGACTTGAAGCACTAATGGTGTATTTAAGGCATTGGTGTGGAAGATATTTGGGAAGGAGTTTTCACTTCCGAAGTCCATAAACGACATCATGCAGAGAACTGTCTGTTCCCCAGGTATAGAAACAGGCCTATCTGAGACCAGAGATTAAAACAAAACAAAACAGAGAGAGAGAGAGAGAATATTTTTTTTTTTCATAACCTGAGCAAGGCATTTATCTAAGCACTTTGCAACCATTTTCTCATTTTTTTTTCTCCAAGAGACAGGTTGGCACGAGTTTCAGATGTGTGAGGAACCCAAGGCAGAGCTATCTGGGCCAGCATTCCTCTCGCCCTTCCTCCTTGGTGAGAGTGTTCTGATTTCATTTGGGATGGCAATGTACCCAGACGAAAGTCTACATTTCCCAGGCTTCTTTGCGCTGTGACTAAATCTGGCCAACAAGATTTAAGTGGAAATGTTTCATAGGAGTGGCATTCTTGTATCCCTCCCCCTCTCCTCTTACTGCCTGGAACTCACAGGTATCACTGGCTGGAGTTCCAACAGCCATAGTGGACCTAGAATGGAAGCCATGCATGGCAGAAGAGAGAGACTGAAGGAGCCTAGATCCCCATGGAATCTTCACAGCAGCTGAGAACATTTATGCGAAACAATACAAACTTGTGTGTTTAAGCTATTACAGTTTCTATTTCTTGAATATGAACAAAATTCTTAACTGATACAGGATCTTGGAAATCAGTGACTCAACAGATGGTGCCAGAAAAGCTAGATATCCATTTGCAAAAGAATGAACTGGACCCTACACAAAAGTTAACTCAAAATGAGTCAAACGTAAACACAAGAGCTAAAACTATGAAAGTCTTAGAAGAAAACACAAATGAAGACTCCATGACATCGGACTTGGCAGTGACTACTGGGCTAGACACTACACTTACAAAAGAAAAAGTAAACAAACTGGACTTCACCAAAATTAAAAACTCTTGTGGATCAAAGGGAACTATCAACAGAGGAAAAAAGCAACCTGCAGAATGGGAGAAAATATTTGCAAATCACCTATCTACTAAGAATAAACATCAAGAATATATAGAACTCCTAAAACTCAATAGCAAACACCAAGCAAGTCAATTCAAAAATGGGCAAAGGACCTGAACAGGCATTTTTCCAATGAAGATACACAAATGGCCAATAAGCACACAGAAGGATGCTCAATGTCATTAATCACAGGGGAAATAGAAATCACAGTCACAACAAGACACCACTTCACACCCATTAGAATGACTGCTTTTGGAAAAACAGAAAACAAGTGTTGGTGTGGATATGGAGAACATGGAACTTTTGTGCATTACTGGTGGGAATGCAGCAGCGGAGCAGCCACTAAGGGAAACAATATGGTGCCAGGAAAACTGGATATCCACATACAAAAGAAACAGTAACAAAACAAAGAAATTAAACATACCATTTGATTCCATAATTCTACTTCTGGCTATATATACAGAAGAACTGAAAGTAGGACTAGCAGAGGTATTTGTACAAGCCATGTTTATAGCAGCATTATTCACAATAGCCAAAAGGTAGAAACAACCCAAATTCCACCAATGGATGAATGGACAAACAAAACATGGCACAATGGAATATTATTTAGTCTTACAAAACAATGATATTTGAACACGTGGATAAACCTTGAAGACATCATGCTAAGTGAAATAAGCCAGACATAAAAGGACAAATGTGAAAAGAACAAGTGAGTCCACTTGTATGCAGTATCTAGAGTAGTCAAATTTGTTGAGACAGAGGAGAGTGGTGGTTACCAGGGAGCTGGGGGAAGGGAGTAATGGGGAATTATTATTTAAATGGCTATGGAGTTTCAGTTGAGGAGGATGAAAAAATGAGATCAATGGTGGTGATGGTTGTACAACAATGTAAAAGTACTTAAGGCTTTTAAATTGTACATTTAAAAACGGTTAAAATGGTTAAAATGGTAAATTTTATATTGTGTATATTTTGCTACAATAAAAAAAAAATTAAGTTTAAATAAATCAATAAATCTAGAGTCCAAACCCCTTATTGACAGATGAGTTGAGAACTTGTTTGGTCGGAATCACACAGCTCCTGGAGCAGCTAAAAGAAACAAACCTGAGTATCCTCCATCTGCATCTAAGCCCTGCCCCAAGGCCCTTTGGTGGAACAGGTTTCATCACCTGCCCTACCTCTGTAACCTAGAAACACTTTTAATTCGTTGATTACACATCTGGGGTTTCCGCCTTGGAAACTGTTTTCCCTTATATGCAGGGGTGGGAATAAAAAGGGGGTGGAGATGGGGGCTGAGGTCCAGCCTGAGGCCCTCTCTATAGGTAGGTAAAGTTCAGGACACCTGCTCTAAGTAGGTGAGTAAGGTAGCTGCCCTTCTTTCGAGGGGATGAGGAATTTTGTAGGAACTCTGGTGGTAAATGGGCTCCTTGTTCTCCTCTAGAGCTAGTTCTGAGGTCAGAGGTTCTCCATTCCACTTTCCTGCCCCCAACATCCCTTTCTCCTCACACACTACATCTGTCACCAGCTGCTGGGGTCTCTTGGGTATTTGGCATCCTTAGCGAGATTAGAAATTCTCTGAAAGCAGGGATCACATCTTTGCAAACACTACCCTCTCTCGCCCCATCCCCAACCCTCCCCTCAGCATCTGCCAAGCATGTCACCCAGGGGTTGCCACTCAGTAGTCCCCAGGGAACTTTGGCTGCTTCATGCTTCCAGGCACCTTAGAGACATGCCTGGTTGTTCTCAGGTAACTTCGGAGGTCCAGGAAAGCCAAATCTGGGACAGTTGGGGAGAACCTGAGTGGAGCCTAGGAGTGGGCAACATGTTGGTGCAGGGTCCAAGCCATGGGTGATGAGGGCCTGCCACAGACCCTGGGAGATGGGCCTGAAAGCCCGGTGAGATGGTCTTGAAAGCTGTCATCTTTCATAGGGAAAGAGCCAAATATTGGGGATAGGGTAGGACTGACTGTGAGGAGGTCTATGGCCAATTTCAGGCCCAGGACTGCCTCCACTGGTCTGGTCACATGTGGGGTGGATTTCCTCCAACTTTGCCCTGACCTTCCCCATGTCTCCAAGGTTGGAGGGTGATGGCAGGAGGAAGAGAACGAGGGTTTATGGAGTGCTGGCCAAGCCCCATCACCCACTGCTTCGATCAGAGCTAGCCATTCTTTTTCTCTACCTCCTGCCCTGGGACTGAGCCTCTGGGCCAGAATCAGTTTCCATCTTTAAACAGAGACCTGTTTGGAGACTTGTAAAAATAACCTGGCTCGCGCCTTTCTTTCCTGTACTCTTCTAAGGTCTTATCAAGAAAAACTGTGAAAGACTGTGAAAGGGGCAAAAATCCTCGGGCATCTTTTCAACAGAATGTCAGGCACTGTCTAGACTGTTGCCTGGATTACAGGACCCTTCTGGAGTTGTCTGATTCTACAGGGATCTGTGCCTTTTATTGTTGATGACGCTGCATCTCTGTAGCGATAGACGTTTACTTACGCATGGCTGATGCTGAGACACGGATTCCTGTTCTAGGAATGCGAAGGAAGATGCCACTTCTGCATCTCTCAGCAAATCCCCCCTGCATCCCTGATGGCCTATATATGCGTCTGCATTTTGAATTCTCCCTTGAACTGGCTATAACATCTTACTGGTTCCCTCATTAACTAATGAGTTAAATGAAGTTGAAGGCAGGTGTTCATTTTACATTTGCATAAGGGTCATGATTTTACTTTTTAAAAAATTATCCTTTACCAGTTTCAAATATCTGGCTTGTGTTTAAGTTGAAAGAATAGAGAGAAGGAGGAAAAAGAGGAGGGCAAGGAAGTAGGCAGGGTGGAAGGAGGAGTGGGAAAGGAGAAAAAGGAAAGAAAGGACAAGCCAAGAGGAGCAGGATGGAGGGCAGAGCTGGGCAGGAGAAGGAGGGGAGGGAAGAGCAACGTAACAAGGAGGAAGCCAAAGAAAAGAATCTTCCTGTCCTGCAAACACACAAACGCTCTCCGTCTGCCAGAAGGAAAAATCTTTATTTTGAGTCAGCTGTGACAGGCCCTCTCAGGCTCTCAGTCTGAGAGGGAAATTATTTTCTGCCTGTTGTTTCCCAGGTCACCAGTTATATTAAGCCAAGGTCCCTTGGTGGCTGCCGTCTATAATTTTTCCACTCCCTACCCTTTTGAGTCAGACCGCAAAATAAGGACATTTCGAAACTTGGATTCTTGGTGATCAGCATGTGGAGATGTGGCCTGGGATACTCTCAGGTCTCTCATGGAGCTAGGCAGGGTGCTTATTGAGGGTCCTGCTTAGATCAGCAACAGGAAGGCAAGCAAAGCTGCCAGATTGCTCCCACAGGCGTTCAGACTCTAGCCTGGCCCACTGAGGAGATCACACAGTTCCAGGCCTTCCCCAGCTGCTCCCACAGTGCCTTGTCGGGAGTTAGCAGTGGCCGTTTCACCCTGAAATGCCTCCACTGGTCTGGCATGGATCAGAAGTTTAGAGAGTCAATTGTCATCATTCTAACAAGCCCCTTCATAATATGTCCTTCATCTAGCTTTCCAAACTTACGTCCCGCCACATCGGCCACACATCCTGCATGCCAGCCAGGCCAGCCTCCTCGCCACTCCCTGAACAAGTCAAATATTTTCGTGCCTCTGTGTCGTTGGTCTTGCTGTTCTCTCTGCTTGGAATGCCTTTTCCCTTTCTCCTCTACCTGGTGATGTCATACTCATGTTTTCCTCTCATTTCCAGGCAGAGTGAATTATTTCCTCCCTTGAGTTTTCATGTGTACTTTATATACATCTGTATTTAGACACAACACTCATCACTCTGGTTTGTAATTATTTGCCTGTCTGCCAGCCTGTTCTTCAAGGGCAAGAACCCAGGCTTATTCATGGGCTGCCCTGGTACTTGGCTCAGTACTAGGCTAGCACATTCATTCAGTCATTTCACAAATTTATTGAGTACTGACTATGTGCCAGGCTGTTTTCTAGGTTCAGGATAGTGAACGTAACTGATAAAGTTCTCAGTTCTCACGGAACTTAACATTCTTGCTGGGGAAGCAGACAATATACGAGGAAACAAATACTGTCAAGTAGTAATAGGTGCTAGAAGAAAATCAAGGGGGCTAAGGGCACAGAGAATGATAGAGGGTGTTATTTTCGCTGAGGTGGTCGGGGAAAGGCCCTCTTGATAAGGTGGCATTTAAATAAACAGCTGAAAGAAGTGAGGGAGTGGGTCATGTGGGTATCTGGGAAACAGCATTCCAGGCAGAGGGAAAAGCAAGTGCGAAAGTCCTCAGACGGGAGTGTGTCTATGTTCAAGGGCAGCAGCAAGGGCTAGAGTATGCCAGAGTAGTGAGTGATGGGAAGAGCTATAGGAGAGAGGCTCCAAGAAAGAAGAAGCAGGGGGCTAGAGAACTTAGAGCCTTCAGGCCAATGTAGAAACTTCAGCTTTTATTCCAGGTGAGCTGGGGAGCCACTGCAGCCTTGCCCCAACCTGCATACTTACAGGGCACACTCTTCTGCTTGAATCTGCCCTCCAGCTACACTAAATCTATTCAAGTCCTCTTTGAGGAGAGAAGAGACAATTTGACTTATATTTTAGAGCATTCATGATCTTACCTGACCTCCTGGCAACTCTTTGGAGAACAGACTGTCCAGCATGGGTGCTCACGAAAGTTATTGGTAATGTGGGACCAGATGCAAGTGGCCTTGGAGGACAATGGGAGCATGTCCTTGACTGGACAGGAAATGCAAGCTAGCATCTACTCCCTTTAATCTATCTTCTCGTCCTACTTCTTCCTTAGAGAAGTATCCCCACTGATGTGGATTTTCTGCCCCTGGGCACTGAAGGAACCTGGAGAAACCAGGCAAAATTCACGCGAAGCAGAGACCCTGGCCTGCTGAACTGAGATATGAATCTTGCTTCTAACGACTCACCCAAAAGTCAAGGCTGACTTCTTCGAGGAGGGAGGCCCACTCAGGGATTAATAAAAGGCAAGGCACGGCGAGAGAAACTAGTCTTTCACAACTCCAGCATGCCAGCAGTGTCTCTTCGCTCGGAGTCACCTGCAGGACGTCCCGGCAAATGAGCACTAAAAAAAGCTTGTCTGAGAGAAGGAATGGAGAGACTTTGACCACCTACTCCATCCAGGCCCTTTCCCAAGTACATGTGGAGTATCTTCACTGCTAAAATATCCGATAAAAATTGAAGAAGTCCCCTCTCTACCCCTCCATGCTCTCTCTCCAAAGAGTGGAATCTCTAATGTTCAGGCGCCACGGAAGGCCCTAGGGAGGGGATTCCGGGAGCGCCTCTATTCTTATCACAAAAAAAAGGCTTCTAGTCCCACCTCCCTTCTCCCAGGGAGGAACGTGGAGACCTCGGACGGGTAGAGGGTGGCCCAAGCTGGCGGCGGGGTTCAAGGGCCTGCCCGCCGCTTGGGTCGGGTCGCGGCGCGCAGGGGCAGCGGCGCCGCGTGCAGTGGAGGCCGGCGCTCGGCAGAGGGCGCAGAGGGCCCGCTCGGTCTGTCCCGAGTCCCGGCTCCCGGGCCAGGGCGCACCCTCCTCCCGCCCCGCCGCCTCCGCACCCCACAGCGGAATCGCTGGCCCAGCCTCCGCGCGAGTGTGGGCGCCGTCAGGAAGCGCCTTCCTAGACCACCCTGCAGCCATCGTCCGCCCCCTTCCCCGGAGGCAGCTCATTTTCCGCTCAACCTAATCCCCGGTCTCCAGACCGTCCGGGATGCGCCACACCCTCCACAGGCCAACCCTCTCCTCCCGCAGTTCCTTCCCTTCCAGGTGTGGCCGGTGGGGAGGGGTGGTGGTCGCGAGAACGCGAGCCTGGGCCCCAGACTCTGAGGGCTAGCGACTTGGTAGGAAGAAGCTGCAGGTGAGAGGTCAGAACTGATTCCACCGCAGGCGCCGGCCCTCGGCCTGCTGGCGCTTGGGTGAGGGCTTAGAGCCCAAGGCCCCAGGAAAGGAGGGAAAGCATCTGCAATGTTCACTTCTGCAGGGCTTGGCAGGTGGTAGGGGACATCGTTATTGAATGAATGAATGAATGAATGAATGAATGAATTGGAATGGAATGGAATGAAAGAAATGGAAAGTGGTCTGAGACCTGGGTCTGGCCAGCCCTATGCTGGCACAATACTTCCCAGTAGGGTTTGCCACACTCACCTTGCTCCTTACCTGTCTCTTCCCCAAGACCATTCTTCCCACCTCACAGCTTTCCTTTCACTTCCTGTCAACTGCTCAAAAGCTTTCGCCAGCTGCCCGATCCATATCCCTTCCCCTAGCATTCAAAGCTCTGTACAGCCTTGCCCCAACCTACGTACATACATGGCACACTCTTCTGCTTGAATCAGCTCTCCAGCTACACTAAAGCTACCCAAATCTTATGAATATAACTTGAACTGGCCTTCCTCTGGGGAGCTGCCCACCTCCTTTTTCCTTATCAGCAACACCTGCTCCCTGGGCTCCAAATCATTCTCTTCCTTCAAGGTCCAGCTTCAGATACCATTCCCTTCCTTCAGAAAGCATTCCCTGACTTTTTCAGTCCAGAGTAAGTTTTCTCAGCTCTGACCTCCTATAGCATACACTCCTTGACACTTTTTTGGTACCAGTTACCTATGGCTGTTTTGTCATGTAGTACTTACCTACTTATCTTTTCTCTCCCACTACACTGTAAACATTTGGAAGGCAGGTCCAAGTCTTTATCACACATTTATTGAGCATCTACTACCTACCAGGTGTAGAGTCTAGCATATATGGACCCAAAGAGTTTAGGACACAGTCCGCCATGATGATGCTGGGGAGAAAAGAGAACACTTGGGGCCTGAGGGAAAGTAGAGGGTGTGGCTCTGAAATGGAGCACTCACCAGCACTTACTAGGAAAGTCCCAAATGACTTTCTTTGGGAGCACTCAGCATCCTGGATTAGAAAGTAGTCTCATTCTCTAAGGGAATATCTGCCCATTTATGGAACCACTTACTCACCCATTCCCTCGTTCATTCATTCATTCATTTGATAAATATTTGTTGAGTCCTTACTTTATCCTGGTGACTCATAGGATTGGTCATACTTCAAACCCAAAAGGGTTGGCTGGTGTGTGTGTGTGTGTATGTGTGTGTGGTAGGGAGTACTAGGAGCCTGGGAAGCTTTTGGTGTGAGTTGCTTCTTGTCAGTTCCTGTTCAGAAGCATAAGTCCCCACTGGAAATGGTCTTGGGAAATCCCAGGTTTTCATGGAGGGAAGGAAGGCCATCAACCCTCCCTGAAGGTAAGGTGCTCAGACTTTGCCTTATAGTTCACTTTGGAACCGCCAGAGAATGTTCACTTCAAAGTCCTTTCCTTCTGTGATCATTCAAGATTTTCCAAACAGCCCTCTGAGGTTAGGTCCATTTGCCAGATGAAAAAGCTGAGGCTATGAAATTTAAAGTTTTCCCAAAGTCACTGGGCTGTGGCAGGGCTGCGACTATAGCAGGTCATTCACATCCTGGTCTCCTCAGCTTCATTGTAGGGGGCTTTGTCTTAGACACCTTTGGGACCCTATATGCTGGACTTCACACCTGGCATGTGTCGATGCTCAACATGCTCCATCTGTAGGTACACCCAGGACTTTTGAGGAGCCAATCAGAGGACAGCAATCTCTGGCTCTTGGTAATGAAAGAGGCAGGTCTCTGGAACAGGACATTTTAAATTTTGGATCAAAGTGGTGGCCCCCATCATATCTGGCCACTAGCAGCTCTCCCCTTCTCACTCAGAAATTCAATGGTAACTTGTTACTGAATCCTAACTCCAAATGACTTCCAAACTCTAACCTTCATGCCTCAATTCTAACTGCTCTTTTAAATCATTCATTCCCTAATTCTAACCAATATACATCACTCCACCCCTAAGGGCAACTCAACCCCTCCAAGATCCTGGTGGCCTGATGCTATCTTTAATATCCTTCATATAGTCTGCAGTGTGGTGAAGACTGCTGCCCTAGTATCCAGAAGCAAGAAGGTCCAAAATGAGGGCGTAAGCAGCTGAGGAGGGGGAGCTGGTAACACCATGAATTTGTCTTCATTATGAAAGTGGCCCCTTTTCCTCCCCAGGCACCCAGGCCTTCATGTTTTCCCCAGGCCCTTCTGGAAGAGGAGAAAAGAAATAGAGTGTTAACCCTTTTAGAAAGGCCTTTAGAGAGGCCTACAACAGGCTAGGCTTACCAGAAGAGATGGAAGCATTAATGGGATTCCAGCCATTCAGGCATTCATTCATTCAACAAGCATTATACTAGCAACTGAATGTGCCCGAGCACCCTGGTGAGCTGTGATTCAGATATAGTTCCTGCCCTCCTGCAGGTTGCTATCTAGAGGCAACTGATTTTTTTGAGCACTGGCCCTGAGTTAGGTACCTGTGTTACACATTTTTCCGTGTCGTATTTTGTTTAATTGCTACAACCCTATGGAAAAGATGAAGGAACTGAGGCTCATTGGTAGTAAAGTGAGAAGCCAGAGGCTTAAATGCTAAATCCCTTTTCCTGCATTGCTTCTGGGTGGGGCAGGGGAGGGAAGTTTTCCAGTAACTCTGACATCTGTTCTTGAGTCAAGTCGCCTCCTGCACCACCTAGTCCCAGGCAGCAAGTGTGGAGCCAGGGGATTGGGCCGGAGTCTCTCCGAGGCCCCGCCCACCTCTCTGCTAGGCTGAGCCTTCCAGATACCAGGCTCTGGGGGCGAGGCCAGAGGCTGTTAGAATGTTAGCCTGCATGTAGGTGGTGGGTCAGAGGTCAGGCTTCAGTTCCCTGTGTTGGTTGCTGTCTTTTCCTTGGTGTCTGGCTCTACCCGTTTCCCCGTTGACCACCAGGATTCCAAGCCACTGGAGAATCATGGCCTACTCTCGCTTCCCATTAAAGTCACGGTCAGACTAGCTTTGTCCCCAGAGCAAGAAGCCCTGCCTTACAGGAAGCACCTCTACTTCCACTTTATGATCACCATAAAATAATGCTATTTAGTTAATCGGTATTTCAGGCAACTACTCTGCCTGGCCTTGTGGAGAATGACCCCTGCCCTTAAGGTGTTCACAACGTGGTTACAAAAAATATGAACTAATAAATAGAGTATTATAATAATAGATCACATTCATAGAACACTAACTGCATGCCAGGTGCTGTAGCTTTTAATAAAGAGCTCATTTAATGCACAGCACACATCACAGCACACATCACAGCAACTTTTCCCCTGCAACATGTAACAGGTGGGAAAAGCTGGGGGAATGGCATCAGAAGAACTTACAATTTAAATGTAAGTTTAAATGCTAGCTGTCAATGCTTGGAAGTTACCTAAAACAGTCTGAGCCTCAGTTTTCTTATCTGAGAACTGGTAGTGTTTTATACCCTTATGGTAAAGAGCTATCTGTGAGGGCTAAGTAGAATAATGCTTATGAAGCATGTAGCATGGTGTCTGGGACAGAGTAAGTGCTTATGGGTGTAGTCGTTTATTTTACAAATATTTACTGAGTGCCAGGCACAGTTCTAGGCACTGGTGATACAACAGTGAGCAAAGCACAAAGCCCACTTATGTGCTATGGCTTATTGATTCTTGGTTTCTTCTTTTCTGCCTGCAGAACTGTCCCCAAACAGTTTCATGTTGATTAGCTCGTTTTAAGTAGATATATTTATTTACTTCATCTTTGCATCATCTTGGTCAAGTAGGGATAAAAGAGGATTAACTAACTGCATGTGATGGATGGAGAAACAGGCCTAGAGAGAGATGATTTACACAATACATCTGTAACAAAAGCTTAACCACAGATTGGTCTCCTGTTTCCAAGCCTGGTCTCCTTCAAGAATTCTCTCTTTTAACATATATACTAGGCAGCCCTGCATCTTTGGGGGGGGGGAGGGGGCTCTCTGTGAGCCTTCCAGAGAAAGTTCCTGCAGAGAGCGCACTGCTGGAGGTTCTAGCCCCTCCCTCCCTAAGGCTCTGTCTACACCAGTGGAGTAGAGTGCTGAGCATTAGGGCACAGCCCTCCAGCAGCACAGACAGATTGGTCCATTGTGATGGAGAAGAAAAGAGGGAGAAGGAGGTAAGTGGTTTACGGAGCACTGGCTACCCCCTAGCCCACCTAGCACCTAGCCCATGGTTCTTTGCTGCTGAGACTCCTCCCACCCCTTCTTCCAAACTCACTGAGTTGACGCAGCAGGATTCCTCGGCAGAGAGGGAAAAGCAATTGACTGGGTGTACAGGGTCAGTAGGTAAGAAAACTTGTGTTTAGTAAAGCTGACTCTCAAATTTATTAATATGTAGCCAAATTTATCCTGAGCAAAAGCCAAAGGAGTGGGCAAAGATGACATACAAGCTTTTTCATTCATGGAAGAACTACTTAGGATTGCAAAACATTGGCCATAAGTTCAACAACAGGGGGCTCACTGAGTGAAACTGTGGCTTTCTCTACTCTGGAATGTTAGGTAGCCATTAACAGTTTTACTGCAAAATAATATTTCCTGACCTGGGGAAATAGCCATGATATATTGCAAAAGGCAAAAAGCAAGACAGGGAGATATCAGGGGGATATCCTCCAGGAAGAAGATCAGGGGAATATCAGGGGAAGCCTCCAGGAAGAGGAGGCCAGGTTGAGCTCTTTTTGTCCCCAAAGAAAACCCAGCCTGATTTGTTTGTAGAGCCATGTCTCAACCACCTAATAAGACGCTCATCTTCTACAGAGTGTTTCAGAAGCTGGTTTCAGATTCTCCTTCCTGCCCCTTATGTTTTTATTTTGTAACTATAATCCTTGATGTTTCATAAAGTCTAGTAGGAGAAAGATCTCATGAAATCATGTTATTTCCTCTCAGGCTCAGCCAGGGCCTTTGCACAAGCTGATCCAGCTGAAGGAGTCAATCATCAAGCACATATTCCGCCCCCTACCAAGACACACACTCCCCCCAGCTCTTAGCTCAGTTGTCACTTCATCTGGGCCACCTTCCTTGTCTTGACTTCCCTGACAGGTCAGTGTCCTCTCTGATACATCCTCACAGCACCATGTACTTCCTTTTCCTTTGTTTACATTTATTTCTGTAATTATCTGGTGAGTGTCTTTTTCCATCTATGCTGTCTCCCTCCAGGACAACAAGGATGGTGGCTGCGGATGCTCTCCACCTTCATTCCCACTCAGTGCGATTCTTGCCACAGAGACTCTCAATAGGTGTTGGATGCACAGACAGATGAACAACAAAGAGATGGAGGGACGGATGAGGCTGTAGGATCTAACCAGCTGGAAGAAAGGGGAGTGATTCCAACAGATGCCTCCAGGATGGGATAGGCTAGTTCTGTACTTAGAGGAGTAGGTGGCAGCCTGCAGTGCAATTTCAGGGTCACTAGAAAGGCCCTCTCCAATCTGCACTCTAGTGCTTGATATCCCTTTTACAAAAGGAGACAAAGCCTTTTGTTCCCTACAGTGTACAGAGCTCAGGCATGCATCCCACATTCCTGGAGAGGAGAGAGGTGCTCAGCGGCTTACTTAGATTCATGCTAAGGAGTAAATGACTAATAGAGTCTTTCCTAAGAGCAAATGGTGATGGGAGATGGCGTGTGGAGGAGGAGGGGAGAGGAAATTAGGGAGCTAGGCTAAGACCCAAAATGGGGAAAGGACACAGAAAAAGGAGTCTTAGGGCCTGATGCCAACCTTGACCCACAGTGTCATTCTGCCTTTGCGGCACGCAGCCTAGTCCTACTGGGTATTGACAGCCTTTTTGGTAAATCGGGTTCTGCAAATATTTGACGTCTGGAAAACTTTCAACAAAGATGGCGTTCGGAAGCCTGGCTCGGAGGCCCCAGGATGACAACCTAATTACGTTCCTTTTAATAGCTCCTTCCCAAGTGCTCAGTCAGGGACATCTGCTCTGCCGCGGTTGCACCTTCAGGGAGGAATATTTTTAACACCATGATGCCACAAAAGGAAACTTCTGAAGGCTGGATGAAAATGGCCTCTGTGTTCGCAGTGCCTCAGGGCCCAGGTAGGTAGGGCCTAATGCTCTTCCCCTACCCCCCCCCCCCCCACCCCCACAAAACAGGGCCAGGCTCCTTTTCACAAGTAGAGGAGATGTTGGCTTACTAGGAAGTGGTTGTTGTTATGTGTGTGTTTTAAATATCCCTTTTTCAGTTTTCACAGAGGTACATTTGATGTGCCAGGCCACCTCACCCAGCTTCCAAATAAGTGGGGTGTCAAAAATAACAACCAAGAACACAGCAGATCCTCTGACGCCAGCCCTCCCTGCATGGTGCTGGGCCATCACTGCTTCTGTGTTCTTACTCCACACCCCAGCTGAGGAAACCCCCTAACACAGATGCTGGTTATGTCAGAGGAAGGAAAGGGGGAGAAAAATAAGAAAGAGCAGGATTTCTGTGGTTTGTTTACTAGGAGACTAGCTTGCTAGGAAGGCCAAAGGCTGACAGGCTGAAGATGATATGTCTTGGGGGTCCCTGGGATCAATGAGAAAAGTACGAGGAGCCCAAGAGATGATCTACTCTGAATTCTCTCCTCCTTTTCTACAGACAAATTACCTGAAGCTCAGAAAGGTAAACAGAGGGGCACCTGGGTGGCTCAGTTGGTTGGGCGGCTGCCTTCGGCTCAGGTCATGATCCCAGGGTCCTGGGTTCGAGCCCCACATCAGGCTCCCTGCTCCTCAGGAAGCCTGCTTCTCCCTCTCCCACTCCACCTGCTCATGTTCCCTCTCTCGCTGTGTCTCTCTCTGTCAAATAAATAAAATCTTTAAAAAAAAAAAAAAAAAGAAAGGTAAACAGACTTGCTCAAGGAGTTAGCTTTGATGATTGGGTTAGCTCTCCTGTTTTTAGCTGAGAGTTCATTTTGGAGAGAGCTGCTCTATTAGTTCATCCAATCACACTGGTAGACTCTTGATTGAAGTGTGGCCTCTTTATCTAGGAAGCCAGTTCTCTTTGACAGAGGGACTTGGGGGATCAAGGAGGAGAAAGGGGTCGTCCTTCTGCCAGCCAGATCACCTGATCTGCCCGGGGCCAGACACTCATGTGCCCATCAGGAAGGAGCTGCTGGGCAGCTGAGTGGTGTGCTGTGCTCTGTTTGCACTAATATTTTCATCCCACAAATTGTTTATTTTAATGGTGACTGTTTTTCATTAGAGGTTCAAATGCATCATAAAGGTGTTTATGGAGCTTTTCTGGGGAAGACAGAAGAAGAAGCATTTCCAGATAAGCAGCAAGGAAGGGCAAGGGGAGCTGATGGTAAAAGGTGCTACTTTACTCCCTCAGCCAGAGATCTTCATCCCCCAGCTAAGCCCCGGGACATCCGGCCCAGGGCAGTTCTTTCACTGCACACTGAAGTTTCATCGCCTCTTCCCTTCAGTTCTCACTTGACCATCATGGACTTCTCTGGTTCCCTCACCTTTCAACTTCAGCTGGTGTTGCTAACCAGCTGCCCATTCTTTGGGTCTTCCTTTATTCAAATTCTGGAGAGGGAATCTGATGGACTCAACTTGCCTTTGGCTCCAGATGCTCTCCCTTTGGGGTGCCAATGTCTGGATGCACTGGTCTTGGGTCAGGTGGAGCTTTGGGGCCAATCCTTGTGCACTTGGCATAAGGACGAGCCTTGCTGCTTGCCTGCGGGAGCTCTGGGGCCTGGTGGGCAGCCCACTGCTTGGCCTGAGCTGTATTCACCACTGTTGGAAAGACTGAGGGATCTCTATGGTGTGGCAAAGGCAAGGCAAGACCTTGGAGATGGGGCCCAGCAGTGGCTCTTAAAACTGGAGAAACAATTAAGTGCTCAACAGTCACCATGACGGAAAAAATCCAGGGGGTGCATGGCGAGGGCTGGGGAAGAGCGGGTGCAAGGTATGCAGTAAGGCTGGTGTGTATGGTAAACTTGGCTTATTCACAACCTTGATCAAGGCCTGGACACAAATAATCAAGTGCTGCTGCGGCTGCTAGCTAACACTTACTCCATGCCAGACGCTGTTCTGAGTGGCTTCCATCCATTAATTCATCTAATCCTTATGCTTATCAGAGATTAAGTACCATTCCTGTTTTACTAAGAAACTAAGACTCAGAGATGATGTGAAGCCAACGTCATACAGCTAATAAGTAAAAGAGCTGGGATTCCAACCCGAGAAGCATGTGTTCTTAATGACTTCGCTATGCAGCCTCCTGACAGGAGTAGGTGGCCACCTCCTCTGTGCTGTTGGTCCTAACTCCCCCAGAATGTCTCCCTTAGTTCTATCATGCTTGCCATCTCCCTTTGGGCTCAGAAATTCCTGCTTTCAGTCACTAATACAGTGGAAAATATGGTAACCTCGGGAGAGCCCCTTGCCCTCTCCCATTAGACCTTTGTTCCTAAGCAGATGCACAACCAGCAAGCGTGGTGGTTTCACTCTTAGGAGTTAGTGAGTTATCAAAGATTGGTGGTTAAAGGAAGTGGCAAAATGGTGGAAAGATCAGGGTTAACCCTGCAGTTAGGTAGAGAAAGAACCCCATACATGATGTATTGTCCTTTAAGAAGCCTCAGGGAAGAAACCCTCCACCCCAATATCTATCATTCCATCATTATAGGTCTACAGCTGTGGTGACCCACACAACTTGCCATGACGATGAAAATGTCCTGTATTTGTGCTGTCCAATTCAGTAGTCCCCAGCCACATGTGGCTATTGAGCATTTGAAATTTGGCTAGTGTAACTGAAGAACTAAATTTTTAATTTTAAGTAATTTAGATCTGAATGTAAATGCCACATGTGGCTAGTGACTATCATAATGGACAGGATAGTTCTTGAGGCCTCCTTGAGAATATATATATATATCTCCTGCTGGGAGGCTCAGACCTTAAGTATTTCTCTGCCAAAAACTTAGTTCAGGGAGTACAAGCTAGGGTTAAGGGTGCCAGGCAGATGCATCTCATTTGGCCAGCATGAGGCTTTGGAATCTTTAATTCAAATGTCTTCAGCCAGACAGGCATCTCCAGCCTCCATGCCCCCTAGTTTTACTCCAGGGCCCAAGTCACACACTTTGCCACTTCTGAAGGAGTTTAGTTGCGACCCCAGCCTTGATAAAAGCCTTCAATGATTCCCAACTTCAGTTCATTTGCTCCCTACAGCAGCCCTGGGATAGAGATAGAATTGAGATTGTTATGCCCACTTTATGGGTAAGAGAATGAAGGTTCCCAGGAGCCTCCAGAAAGGGCTGTTCTCCAAAGCCAGCTCCACCTTTCCTGTCTCATTTGAATAGACACTGGAAGCCCTGGCTTACATCTGGGCTTGACGTGGCCCTTGCTGAGGAACCCTGCCCCTCCTTGGCCGCTGGCACTCGCAGTCCTCGGAATGCTTCTTCCCCAGCACTCCATTCTTGTTTTCATTCAAACATCATCTTGATTCATTTTTAATGCAACCCAGCTGCTGTTCTAAGCCTTACTTAATACGCCGCTTCCCCTCGCCCGTGTGCCTGCCCGCCTGCCTGGACTTCCAGTCTTCTGTAGTTCTTCCAGAGTCGAGCATACTTGGGATCCATCAGCAGATTCATCTGGGTGAGCTGGGAGGGAAAGAATTCAACCCTCCAACTACCACCAGCCCAAGCCTGTGCCCCAGGCCTTTTCTCTACATGGAACCTGATCCTAGCCCCATCCCAGTTTTCCATCTGCATCACACTGCTTATCTACGGGATTCTGGAATTTAACACCTGCTTGACCCATGCCCTGTTCCTGAATGACCGCCTCTGCTCCTCTCAGCCTCCTATCAGGGCCCCCACTCAAGTTTCCTGCCTCCCTGAGCAACCCACACTGAACTCTATCTGCCCCTCCTGCTTTCCCACCGCTTACTTTCCCTTTCTGGTGACTTCATGTTTACACTACTGTATGACAGTGGCTGAGGAAAGAGACCTGCCTGCAATCAGGAGGTGCAGGTTGTATGGCCTTGGGCAAGTATTTTGGCCTCTTGGGACCTCAATTTCTAAAACTGGGATTTTTCAGGGGTTGGACCAGATTAAAACAGATTTTTTGAACTGTTTTTCCTAGGAGGATTCCTCAGAGACTGCTTTGCTAGATGGGAGCAGGGGAGGGAGGGGGGTTAAGTGGATAGAACTTCAGGATTTTTTCTGTCCTCTTCAACCAGAGAACCCACTTTGATATAAGTAATGGGCCAGGGTTCTAAAATGCTGCACAGAGAGAGAAAAATGGAAAATTCCAGATTATCCATAATTAGATGATCCCAAAAGCCTCTTACAGCTCTAACAAGGTGGAGGCAAAATCTTTTCTCCCCGGTGAGTTATAGGCCCCCTCAGGGCAGTTTGTGTGTAGACCACACAACAGGCATCCAATCAATGCCTGTGGAATGAAGAACAGTGCACTCTCTCTTGTTCTCTTCTGTGGTGTTCCATGTGTATCTCAACAGCCAGACTGAAAGGCCTTATTCTTACACTTCTTGAGCATTCTCCAGAGAGCTCCTAGAACAAGGCCTGCAGTTTGGCCTCAAACCCTTTTCCTAATTGAAAGGTCAGGACAGGGGGCCGGGGGAGGACCAAAACCCTGGGTGTGAGCCTCACCTCCTTTACTGCCTCCATGGTCTCTGACAGGGGACTCCAGTCCCTCTGAGCCTCAAGTTTCTCAGCAAAGTAATCCTGCTTATGATTTGTTTCTTATTTTGAAGTCAGACCTTGGATCTAGACCCCCCCCCTTGCCCTGAGGTATTGTGCTCTCCCCAGTGTGGGAGGGTAGAGGGATATATTAATTGCTTCTTCAGAGTCCACTCACCTAAGGTGGAAACCACAACTGAAAGGTTCAGAGTTGAGTTGTGAGAAGCAATAGCTTGCTAATAAAACCCACACAGTAACATGAGTCTTACAGAAACTACCACAGAGTGACAGAGGCCAGAGAGCTGTTTCAGGAGGGAGGAGGAAAGAAAGAGGTGGCTTACAGAGGGAAACCATGGACCCTCTCGGCTGTGACCAGCCCTCAGCACATGGAACAAAGCCATGGGACCTTCCTGGCCTCAGAGCTGTCTTCTCATCTCCCCGAATCTGTGTCTACAGATTGCGACTGGTGGAGACCAGACACACAGCATGTCCTGGAGCACAAAATAATGAAGTCAGCGAGGTTTGTCCTCAATATTACTCCTCTGCTTTCTGTGCTCTCTCCCATTTTCCCATCTTCAGATGCCCAGAGCCTCTGGGACAAGAAAGGAGGAGAACCCAGGGACAAGAAAGAAAGAGTGTGTTGGAATAGCACTCTTCCCTGGAGATGTCAGGGACTGAATGTGAGACCTCTCTCAGAGGGGGCTGCATCTCCGGGGGATCTTGGAGAGAGCAATTCCCAAGCCAGAGGCCACATATGATCCATAGATGTTTGTGGGTTTGGTCAACATCATGATAACCTCAAAGGTTTTGTTTAAAAAAAAAAAAAACCACACACACACACACACACCAGAAGATTTTACATAAAAATTGAGATTTTTGGCTTCTTTTAAACAATGTGAAGAACTGAAAGTACTGGTCACATATTCCCACTGGGTAAGAACTGGCTGAACTGAGCAGCTGTTGACCTCCTTAAAGGAAACTTTTGCTCCCTGGTTTGCTGCAGTCCCTACCCGTCCCCACTGCACCCTATTGTTACGTCTGGCCTCCTTCTCCCATTTATGTCACTGCCTGGCTCCTGTAGCATCTGAGCTTGTGACCTTTGACTTCATCCCAAGAAATTACACAGTAATAGTAGGAGCACAGAGAACCATGAAGGCAATATTTCTGGGCAGAGGAACATCTCCTTGTCCCTAACACCGTTCTACTTGGAGCTACTCCTCCAGGAAGAGGTGAATCCTGCTACACAGTCTTGTGTGGAGCATTAGACTACCAGAGGATTTGGAAAAAAGTTCATATAGATCTGCTAGCTCCCTGCCCCCACAGCCTGCCCCCTCCAGCCTCAACAGCTGCCCGTTTCATCCTCATCACCAGTGAGTGCAGGCCCTGATTTCTCATTCTCCTTGACCCAGGATAGAATCAACTTTGCTGAGCCCAGCCTAAACTTGCAGGCTGTTGATCATCAGGGCCCTTTGCTTCGTGCCTGCTGACCACCGTGTCTGGGGTTGCCCCTCACCTGAATGCCTACCTTGGCTTCCTACCAGCCCTGCAGTGCATTGGGGACTGAGTTCTGCCCTGCCCTCCCAGGCAAGGTCTTTGCAGCTGAGTCCTGTCCCTAGAACACCAGCTGCTGCCGCCAGGGTCCTTGAACTGCAGGACTTTCTTCCTTCTTCCACCTCTGCTAATCCCAGAGGCTGACCTGCCCTGACCCCTTAGGAAGGCAGCTATGCTAACCACTATACCACCAATGCTCCGGCTGCCCTGACCCCTTAGGACAGGCCTCATCCTATTGCCTGCCCAACCCTGTGCACGATGCTGCCGACACAGGCAGAGCTTTCCAGGGAGTGGGGTTTAGGTGGGATTTCAGCTCCCACTGGTCCCCTCAGGCAGGCAGCTTTGTGCACAACTACACAATGATTCTGAATGGGTTCCCTGGCTCCTGAGCCCAGCCATTGCTGTTTGGCCTCATCCTCCCACTGATCCAGCTTCATTTCTGATACCTATCCTCCAGTTTCTCAGCATTTCCTCTCCCTCCTTGTCCGACACCTAATCCTTAGAAAACAAGTGATTAATATAATAATGATTTACATATTGAGATTCTGTCTGAGGCAGTGCACTAAGCACTGCACTGTGTTCTTATATTGGATTCTTACAACCACCAGGCTATCCCCACTTACTGGATGAGGCAACTGAAGCATAGAGAGATCAAGGAATTTCCCCAAGGCCCAGCAATAATGGGTGACAAAACCAGGATTCAAACCTGGGTCTGTCTGTTGCCACAGCTTAAGCTTCTAACCACTCAACTCGGTTTCCAAATCAAAGAAAGCTAGAAGGGAGGCTCAGAGAAGCCAATAATTTGTCTAAGATCACACAGTTCAGCGGTGGAGCTTGAACTCCCATCCAGCTAGGTCTTCTGTCACCAAGTCCAGAGTCTTTCACCTGTTGCTGGTATTCTTAGGCTGCCTCTTTCACTGCTGTTTGCTTCTCAGCCCCTGGCATACGATGATGGGGCACAGGAGGTGTTCAGCAAGCACTTGCAAACTGAAGGACTTACCTCATCTCATTTGATATGCCTCATTGGAACTGTTCTCTCGTAGACTCCAAATTGCTATCAGCCAGGATGGCCTTGTCCACAGACAAGTTTGATCTTAGCTCAAACTGCATCCTCACAAACCTGGAGGGCCTGGAATTCCACCATGGAATACAATTTTCCTAGAAGGAGGGTAGAAGATTATAATGAATTGGATTTAACGTCCTAACATCTCAGGATAAATGAATTTTTCATAAAGCTAGCTAAGAGAACCTGGGGGGTATGAGAAACTAAAGTTCTGATTGAGGGTATGTTGGGAGAAGACATAGGGCTGAATCTGGCACAGCAGAGTATGAAGACAAATTCTACTTAAAAATCTGATTTTCCAGAAATCAGAGTCTCTTGATCCAGCTTCTTTGAACCCTATAACTCTGGGTCTGACCTTGTCTTTGGGTCCTACAGGCCCCTGGTCCAGGCCCCTCTTCCCAGCTGGGGAGGTTAGCTCAGATACCCCTGGAGAGAACCTGGGGACAGGCAGAGCCCTATGACAGGGCCAGCAGAAATGCCACCTTCACAAAGCAAGGCTTCACACCTGTCCCCTTCCAGCAGTCCTAGGCCTGGCCATCACCCCTGGAAATAGCCCTGCCAAGCAGCTTGGCTTGTTAGCAGCTCTAATGGACAGTAAACTTTGTGCGAGCCTGTGAGAGTTTTGGATTCCCAGGCTGCCTGGTGAAAATAGGTTGCTTAGAGGCCTGTGCCAGACTTAGTTCTTGGCAGCCTGGTGGGGATTAAGGACTTTCCAGAACCTTCACTCAATTCAATTTAAAGGAGCAAGGATTTACTCAGCCTTTCTGAGTGACAGCACTGTTTTTGGACACCAGTGTAGGAGACATCACTAACCCTTCTCCTATTCCAACCCTTTTTTATATTCTGATAGTAGATTAATTTTCTTAGAGCCAGCCTTTCATAATGTTTCAAGGCTTTGGAGTAAGACAGACTTGGGTTCAAATTCCTCTGCCACTCACTAATTGCATGACACTTGCCATCACTGAACTTCAGTTTCTCCATCTGTAAAGCATCAACCTCACAGGGCTGTACGTGAGAATTAAATGAGATTGTGCACGAGCTTAGACCAGGGCCCATCACCCAGAAGGCCATGATCAGTATGGTAGCAATCAAACCAATAAGCAAACAAAACCATAAAGCTTTGCTGCTCTTATCAAACATTCCTTTGCTCAGACACCTCCCATAATTCACTACCACCCATAGGTCAAAGTCCTACCTTCTTTACGTGGCACTCAAGGCCTTCCACATAGGGCCACATTTCAAGCGCTTAATAACTGCATGTGGCTTGTGGTTGCCATACCCGACAGCCCAGAATAGAACATCTGATGCCCATACTGGGCAGCCCTGCTGTAGGTGCTATTATGCTGGGGGTGGGGGAAGCAGGGTGTTTGGGGAGGGGCAGCAGGTGACTGTTCATCCTGTATGTTTCCATCCTGGTACCTCTTTATTTTACAGGGAACCTGAGCCTACGGCCTCTCAGGTGTCGGTTCTGATTTCCAATGAAAGGATCTGAGGTGGGGTGAGGGCCCTGGTGTCCTGGTGTCCTGGCCCCTGGTCAGGTTTTCTAGTTGCTTCTAGGTCTCAACCTCAGCTGGGTTGGGCTGAGAGTGTCCGTCTCATGGGCTGGGGAGCCATCCAGTCCCTCCAGGGCTCTGTTTTCTACCTGCCTAGTCTGTATATTCCTTCCTTTCTCCTGGCTGGAGCTGGTCCTGCTCCCACCTTCCTGCAGTTTGCTGGTACCTTGATTTTCTCACCCCTCAGGGCTCTTTGGCTTCCCCAGCCCCTTCTCACCACCTGGGCCACAGGGTGGGCTCTGAGGAGCTGGGCAATCCCTGGGGGATCACTTCTTTAGGACCCTTTGCTGTACCTTATTTTGCTCTAATTGTTTCAGGGGCAGTCTAGTTTCTCTGGCTACAATGCCAGTCCCAGGGGGCTGAGCTGTTATCTCCTACTGATTTCCCATAGCATCAGAGTAAGAATGAATGAACGAATGAATGGGTCTGATAGGCAAGGAACTCCTCTTGTTTCTACCTGCCACCCTCTACCCCCACCAGGGACTCTGAGGCAAGACAAGAACTGTGAGGGATGGTCTTCCATCCCAATTTAGGCCAGCAACTCCAGGCAGGAGTCAGCCACAGTGACACTATCATTCTGTCTGTCTGTCTGCCCATGCTGGGAAAGTGCTGGAGACTGTGAATGAGTTCTGCCTGGGAAGGGTAGTAGGTACTGGGGCATTTTGAGGGTTGGGGATGGATATTGAGAGAGAACTGGAAGAGAAAGAGAGGGAAGTGGGGGCACAAAAGAAATGAGAGAGGTGGGGGGGGAGGCACAGAGAAGAGGGTGGGAGAGAGGGAGAGTGGGGCACAAAGAGAGAGGGAGGGATCCTTGCCTTGCACATCTCCCGCCCCCTGACGTGGCTGTGCTGAATCCCCAGCACTAATTGCTTCAATTAATAATACTGCTCTATAAAATTTCAGCAGCTGAGAGCAAGTGCAAGGAAAGATGACATAATGCATTAATAATGCAGGCAGCCAATGGAGCTGGGCTCCTGGGGAGCTCCATTAAGAAGCCACTGCTGTGGTCCTCCTCCTCGCACCAAGCTAACACTCTGGGCGGGGCAGCGAGCGTCCTTGGGCCTCTGCAGACCACTGGGCTTCTGGGCTTCGGAGCTGGGGCCACAGAGGCAGCGCCAATAGATGGGAAGCTGGACCAGCTTTGGCTTTCCCATAAAGTTCAGAAAGCACTCCTCCCCCATTCTTTGATCTGGACAATTGATGTTTTCTCAATCTTGTGTAAGTGCTGCACACTTCTTCAAGATTGCTGCCCTAACCGCCCCCCCACCAAACTGCCCTTTCTCAACCTGCTCAGATTAGCAGCCCCTCCCCCACCTCCCCCAGTGGCTGAAGTTCTTGGGGACAGCTTTCCTGATAGTTTATTTGTTTGTTTTAAATCTCGATGTCATCTTTCTCTCTGCATCTACATCTCTGTCTTTTTCTCTCTTTGTCCCTGGATTCCTAAGACCTCTTAGGGAGGTAATCCTCTGTTTCAGGACAAAGAACCTGTCATCCTAAACATGTTCAGCTGGTTTCTCTGAAATCAGCATCACCCAAAGCCCTCTAAGTGTCTGTATGTGCACAGTCTATACCCAAAACTGTGCCCAGGCCAAGGGCTGAGTGTGGAGCCAGGAACAAAGGGGCCAGCAGCAGGCATCCAGATCCTAAAGCTGCAGGTCACTACGTGGTTTTATCCTGGTGCAAAGTCAGCTCTTTTCCCACTTCTCTGCAGAAACCAGTTCTGGACCATCCCAAACAAACCCTCTATGTCAGAGCTTCTCATTCTGGGGCTTCTGTAAGAAGATGCTTCAGAGTGTTGCAGAATCCCTGGAAATTATATACAATAATCTTTGTACATACGTGCATTTCTCTGATAAGAATGTCTACAACATTCTGTTCTCTCATGGGTCCTGAATCCTATGAACCCCAAGAATCCTAAGCACAGCTCTAAACTCCTTGGGGAATCAGGCCCTTAGATGGGCCCTTAGATAACAGAGGTATTTAGATGGATCTTTCATTCCATCTCTGCATCCTTGGCTCTAGATGAGACCCTCTTGGGGTGCCTGGGTGGCTCAGTCAGTTAAGCGTCTGCCTGCATCTCAGATCATGATCCTAGGGTCCTGGGATGGAGCCCCACATCGGGCTCCCTGCTCAGTGGGAAGCCTGCTTCTCCCTGTCCCTCTCCCTCTATCGCTCCCCTTGCTTATGCTCTCTGTCAAAAAATAAATAAATCTTAAAAAAAAAAAAAAAGATGAGCCCCTCTGTAACATCTCACCTGGATTGCTATAGTCAAAGTTGATGTCAAGGGCGCCTGGGTGGCTCCGTTGGTTAAGCGACTGGCTTCGGCTCAGGTCATGATCCTGGAGTCCCGGGATCGAGTCCCACATCAGGCTCCCTGCTCAGCAGGGAGTCTGCTTCTCCCTCTGACCCTCCTCCCTCTCATGCTGTCTCTCATTCTCTCTCTCGCAAATAAATAAAATCTTAAAAAAAAAAAAGTTGATGTCAAAAGGGGCCAAGACCTAGAAATAAAGAGGGCAAGAAGAGGCCCAACATTCATCTAAGACTCAAGTGAGAAGGAAAACTCATGCTTCAAGTCCTGGCATGCAAGTACAGCCTGGTGCCTCTCTTTCACAGTAGGACTGAAGTTTGTGTTGGCAACTCAAAGTGTTCTCCAGAACTTCCTTTTTCAAGGAAGAAAGGCAGGAGACAAACATCTGTTGGGCACTTTCTATGTGCAAGGTTCTGTCCCAAACAGTCTGGTGTGATCCTGATCACATACATCTGCAGGCAGATCCTCCAGTCCCACTTCATTGAGGAGGAAACTGAGATTCCAAGAGGTTAAGAAACTTGAGTAGTGGAGTCAAGATGTAAACCCAGGCCTTTTTGCCATTCAAGTCTAGCACCTTCCATTATACAGAATTGCCTTGTCTTAAACAGTAGCTCTTGGAGGGGCATTTTCTGGGAGCAAACCTGGCTAATTCCCACTTCCATGTCCCCATTTCTCACTACCTGTTCTTCAGGTGTGTAAGTCCTACCCTTTTTTTTTTTTTTTAAGATTTATTTATTTATTTGAGAGAGAGCACATGCAAGAGAGCATGCACAGAGAGTTGGGGAGGGGCAGAGGGAGAGGGAGAGAGAATCCCAAGCAGACTACACACCACCGAGTGCACAGCCTGAGGCAGGGCTCAATCTCACAACCCTGAGATCACGACCTAAGCCAAAACCAAGAGTTGGACGCTTTAAATCCTACTTCCACCATCAAGCTTTTTCTAGATAGCTTTGACACAGAGTGACCTCTTTGTATGGGATGAATGGTATAAGTAGATGTATACAAAGGGGTCGGTGCAGTGGACACTGTTGATTTTTAGCCAACATCCATTCTCCCATTTATTCATGTCTAAGAGATCCTGATTTGTATGGGATGTTTACTCCTTTTTCACTCAGTGAACAGTGACCTATCTCAGCCCCAGGAGGGAACTGCAGTTGGACTAAGCCAGTCACAGAAATCCTACTCCCTCACCAGTGGTCAGCCTGGGAACGGACACGTGACCCAGTTCTGACTGGTGAGATGATGGGAGAGATTGCTGGGGAGCTCCTGGGAAAGAGACATGGGACAAGACAGTCTCTCACTCTTCGGCAGGCTATTTCCACGCCCGGACTTGCTGGGGGCATTCTGCTACCCACCTGAAGATAGAGCCTATTCAAGGGCGCAGAGCAGGAGGGAGAGGACTTCTTGAGCTGCTATACCAAGCACCATGAGTTTGCCTTCCTCTGAGCCTCTGCTGTGAGAGATAATAAATTCCCCTGCAGTTAATGCCAATTTGAGTTGAGGTTTTTTTTTGTTACTTGCTGACAAAAACCTCATAGTTGATATGTTCTCCCTCCTTTTAACATACAGTATTTGTACTGTTTATCTGACACGTATCACATCAATTGTCTTGTCATCTCTATTGTGTTGTTATCTTATGTTATTTAATTTTTTTCTGTGTTATATCTTGTCTGTGAAGACTACACCAGCTTTTCCAGCCCACATAGATGTTCTCTGAATTCTTATAGAGCTTTCAAATAGCAGCCAAATCTGTCATCCATTCATTCCAGAAATATTTATTGAGCCCCTATTATGTGCCAGACTCTGGGTAAGAGCTGAGGATACAGTAGGGAGCAAGACATGGTCCCCACCCCTACCCAGCTTACAGTCTGTTATGGACTGAATGTTTGTGTCCCCCCCAAATCCATATGTTGAAATCCTAACCCCCAGTGTGGTGGTATTTGGAGGTGGGGCCTTACGTATTAGGGCATGAGAGTGTAGCCCTCTCAAATGGAATCAGTGCTCTCATAAAAGGGACCCCAGTGGGTTCTCTTGGCACCATGTGAGGACACAGTGAGAAAACTGCCACCTATGAGCCAGTCAATAGGTCCTCAACAGACCCTGAATCTGCCGGTACTTTGATCTTGGACTTTCCAGACTCCAGAACTATAAGAAATAAATATTTGTTGTTTAAACCACCCAATCTATAGTATTTTTGTTATAGCAGCCTGAATGGGCTAAGACACAGTTTTATTGGGCACCCCGGATGTTAATCAAATAACCTCAGGAATAAATCTAGAATGACAGTTGGGAAAATTAATGAATGGAGGTACCCAGAGCTATGCTGCGGTACAGTAGGGGGACTTGCCCTAGCCTGGGAGTAGGGAAGGCAACTCAGAGAAACTGAGATCTGAAGGATCCAGGGAGGAAATTGGGTAAAAAACAAATGGGGGAATGCATTCCAGGCTGTGAAAACAATAAGACCTGTCCTCTCTTCTCCGTCCCGACTCCCATTGACCTGATGCAGGCCCCCATCACTTTTCACATGGACTATTGTTGTTGCTTCCTAACTGGTTCCCAGCCTGCAGCTGTGTTCCTCTCAAGTCCATCTTCCTCCCAGCCATGAGAGTTAGCTATTAAGAACCCTTTAGTGGCCTCCACCATCTACCAAGACAAGGCCAATTTCCTTAATAAGGCTCTGCATGGTCTGACTGTATTTGCCTCTCTATCCTCATTTTCTGCCTCTTCCTACTTCTGAGAACTCCCTATGTGTAGTTTTCAATCATACCAGACCATTAGATCTTTCTATACTATTCTCTGTGCCTACGGCATCCTTCCAACCTTCCTTTGGGTGCCTACCCTCACTCAGCTCAGGCATTCTATCACCTGGATTGGGCTCAGTGGCCCTCCTTTGTACTTCCACAGCACCCTGTGCATATCAAAGTTTTCTACTGACAAGTGTCCCCCCCTAGAACTGAGGGCTTCCGGTGTAGGGACCATGTCTCATCTATCTCTATGCCCCATAGAACTGAGGAAAGCTTGGCAAAGCATTCCCTTGGGACACATTTACTGAACTCCACGTTAGCGCTTACTGTCTTACCACACAATCTAGCACTGATCATATTATATTCCACTTGACTGTATTGTATTCCACCAATTGTTTCATGTGTGCTAATTTTGACTTTCCATCTAGATTCCAAGTTCCTGGAAGCCAGACCATGTCTTACATTTCTCAGCTGTACTCACAGCCCCTAACCCAGATGATCCCAAAATAAGCATTCAAAAAGTGCTAAATTAATGAAGGGATGAATGTATAAATGGATGGATAGAGTTAAATAAATAGTTAAATATTTTCCTTCTACCTCTCCAGTTGGGCAATTACCAATGACTCCTTCTCTTGCTGCCGGAATCCTTGCAGGCAGGCCTCAGGAGGAAAGGCTTCCTAGACAGGTGAATGTCCATTGGGAATTCCCTGAGGCTCTACCTTCCCAGCAGTGCCCTGACACCTTTACTGCCAAAGCTGGCTTCACCCTCCTGGCCAAGGGGACTGAAGGAGGGGAGATCTCAACGTTTCTGAGCACATGTGGCCCTGAGCTTTCCAGACTGGAGCCCTACCACTACCTCCTCCCTGACTGCACTGCTTGGTGGCTAAGTAACCCTTAATGGATTGAGGCCCAGAAGCTCAGGCCCTTCTCTTCTCCTGCCATGGTGACTTCCTCTGGCCAGGAGACCGGATGTGTACCTGCTAACAATGGTCTGGAAGTGCTCTCTTCTGGTGGCCCAGACTCCCAGGAGGTCTTGAGAGAGGCAAAAGTCTGGAGAAGTTGGGAAACACTGAGCAGGCCTATGCCTGAGGTAGTCCAGATGACAGCCAGCAAGTTGTGCTGAGGATTCTCTAAGTGGGCTGTTATAGCCCAGACCCCAGAAGGCAGGCTGAGATGAGGAACAGAGGAAGCAAGCTCTGAGTCTCCTGTGATGTGTCCCCTTAAAAACTGATCATTTGGGCCTATTTGCAGGTGAAGTGAGGCTTTGCTTATTGCTGGATACAGGGCCTGCTGAAGGGCCAAGCTTTGCACCCAGACTTACCTGTGTTTGAATGTCAGCCAACTCTGAGTGTGACTTGGACTGTTCCTGTCTCTGAGTCTCCAACTGTTACAGAGAAACAGGATCAGCTATGTAACTTGTGGGGCCCAGTGCAAAATGAAACTGTGCAGTCCCTTGTTCAAAAGTATTAAGAATTCCAAGATGGTGACAATAGAGCATTAAGCCCAGCACAGTATCCAGCTACACACTAGGATGTGTGTGATCGTACCATTGCCTCTGTGGAACTGGCTGGCCCTGCAGAGGGCTTACCTGAGAAAAGTGTGAGTGGAGCTATAACCGGGAGAAATCTGTACCAGCACCTGCTCTCAAGTTCACCTACTAATCGTGTATCTTGAAGGCAGAGACTTTATCTTCCTTGGGTCTCCTCCCTGGGACCCAGAGGTGCTCACCACTGCCTGGGTGAAAGTTTCAGTTTAGTTGGCCTTGGGCTAGAGACTGCCCTCCTGTGTGTGGTATGGATCCAGAATGAGGGAGACTCCAGGATCTGGAGTCTAGGTTGAAGGTCACAAGGCCAAGAAACCTCAAGGTGGCTGTTAGTCCCAGTGCCTTTCAGTTTAAATTAAGGCAATTTAATTTAATTTAATTATATTCTAAAGGGAACTTCCTTAGGAAGTTCCCTTTAGAATATAATTCACCTCACTACCAAGAAAGAGGGAACACATTATCCCCTTAGTGAGTAAGAGTCTACAAGATCTTTGGCAAATGAGCCATCAAAGGAGGGAGTTCAGAGCCAATATAGAGATTTTAAAAGTACTTGAACAGCAGGGCTTTATTTAAATGGAAAAATATACTCTAACTTAAATAGAAGGGCTCAATTTTGCAAAAGTGCAAAATTTTCCCTAAATAAATCTGTTAATTCAATGTCGTCCCAATCAAATATCAACAGGATAATCTTTGTTTTAAATTTGGCAAAAATGATATTAAGATTGATTTGGAAAAATAAACATGGGAGGAGAACCAGGCAAAATTAAAAAAAAAAAATGTAAAAAGAGGGTAGGACCTCAGGCATTAAAATACATTTTCAAGTGCACATAAAGGGGCCCTTGGGCCCTCTTCAACTCACGTA
The DNA here is from genome assembly GCF_029215605.1 of Mirounga angustirostris. Lineage (NCBI taxonomy): Eukaryota > Metazoa > Chordata > Mammalia > Carnivora > Phocidae > Mirounga > Mirounga angustirostris. Next base: position 71,963,400 of record NW_026991718.1, read on the forward strand.
GGCCCAGTGGATGTTCCTCTCTGCTTCTGTAGCCTTGGCTGCTGAACCCTGGGCCAAGGCCTGAAGGCTGTGCTCCTCAGATCCCAGGCCACTCAGGCTGCTCTGCCTAGGGGCTGGTCAGGCACAGCAGGAAGCTAGGGGAGTTGCCCACTGCCCACTGCCTCTGGGTTGCACACACATAGGTGGCTTTAACTCATTGAGGGGCCTTGTTGCAAAACCCTCCTCCTGCTGATTAGACTCATAAAGAAATTTGCACCAGTTCCCGGTGCCTGGCCTCACTTGTCACTCCTGAGGGTAGGGGAGTCAATAGGCCAAGAAAGGTCTTAAACGAGAAGGCAGCCTACTGCTCTAGGCACTGGCTGACGCAAGGAACTAGGCTCCTCTCAGTTATCAGGGGTAGTATACACACACAGAGCTCTCCAGAACCCTAGCATGGCATTGCTTCTTTCCACTGGTTATTACCTGGGTCCTTGTGCTTTGTCCTCCTTGAGTGTTTCTACCCCAAATTCAAAGCATTAATTAAAGGACAGGGAAAAATTAGGATCAACATTTGGCTTAGAGGAAAGCTAAACTGATTGAATTTGGGTGTGTTGTTTCTCTGGGTGTTGGTGGCTGGCCCTCCTTCATCACTCTCCCCAGCACCCCTTCATTCCCAGGGATAACTGAGATTGAGTACTATTCCAGAAAGCAGGGTGATCCAGACATGTGGACATTCTTAATCCCTCAGTAAATAGCATTACTGGTAGCCCTGAGCTCTGTTCCCACAAGGGACACTTGCTTTACATGCTTCTCTGTGAATCTCCTTTGGGGACAGATGGTTTGGAGTGAGTGAAACAAAATCCCATGGCAGTTTTTTCCCCTTCCGGAAACCATTGTTTGTTTTTGCCAAACATTGGGCATTCAAAGCAAATTGCCTTTTGTCCTAAATTGGGAGCATACATCTTGTTGGGCCAGAGGTGAATTTCTAATCTTCTTTCTCTGCATCTGACTCAGGATTAGTGGTCCTTGTCCTGAACGGAGTCATTGCAGAGGTCTGGGAGAGAAAAACCAAATTTGCCAGGAGCCTGAGTGGGGTCTGGTGTGTTGACATTCACTGGCTGAGACTTAGATCAGCTGTCACTGCAGACAGACCTGTTTCTTATTTTAATACTGCAGCATAAACTGAGAAGCTGCAAGTGCAGCTTCCAGCAGGGGCTGGAGCTCAGGGCACATCAGGATTTTCAAAGGTCCTTAGAACAGTTTTGCAGAGACCAGCTTCCTGGGAGCAGGATGGGCCGAGGGCCCGGGGCCCAGCACAGCACCCCTCCTCCCATTCCCCCGTCTGCTGCATTGCGCCACTGATTCAGTGAAGACATCATCCTCACCCCCTTCAGAGAGCTGCTTGCTGCTCGGCTCTGACAATTAGACTGGCTGCCGCAGAGAAGTACTCATCTTCACCAACATATGGCTTTTTAAAGTGATAAATTGCATTAGCAAATTTCTTATTAGCTCTGCTGTCAGGAGGGAGCTCCTGCCATGTTAGCTTGCCGAAGCTGATGCATAACTTCCCGGCCATTGATTACCATGCCAAGGGCTAAAGAGACTCGGAGGCTGGTGGGTGGAGGCCCTCATTCTCTCTTTGCCCTCCCATGGGAGGTCGGGGAGCTGGTGTTGGTGTTGAGCTGTCTTAGGTCTGACTCGGCAACGGGCTCTGCACTTTGGGCTCCTGATCCTGACAGGCAGGGTACAGGATGCCCAGACACCATCTGGGTTGGTTTGGGCTGGGTTCTCTCTTAGGGCCTCCAGGATTTGGCAGCTTAGAATCTGCACAACATCTCCTTTAGAGCTGTATGTTCAAGGCAGAGCCTGGACTGTGTCCCAGAAAGGTGCTCTGGCCTCTCTCTCAGGGTTCAAGGCCACTGATTCTCCTCCTACTTCCTCCCTTCACTCCAGACAGCTGAAGAGTCTCCTCCCCAAAAGTGACATCATGTCTCCTGCTCAGATCCTCTCTTGGTGACTATCCAAGGAACTGCATATTCAGGATGATCAACCCCTGCTTTCTATGGGCTCAGGCTTCTATTTTACATGAGGAATTGCATAAAACACACTCATCGGGAAGCAAAATGAGAGAGAACATTTCAATTTTCTTGTTTTACCTATTGCCCCAAACTAGTAACCATTTGGGCGGGGTCTCTGACTCCTTTGAGAATCAGACAGAACAAACATTCTCGTTCCCAGGAAAACACACATATTCACACTTGTGCATTAGGTTTCAGGGCCTTCCCAGACCCTCAGCAGCCCATTTGTGAACCCACGTTTTATAAGTGTTCTTCCCAAGCCCCTCAGAGCTGCTGATCCCTGGGAAGGGACCATATCAGCAGCCTCCTGCCACAGGAAGTGAATTAGCCTTCTCCTAAAACAACAGCAGAGATGGCTCCCCGGGGCAACCCTGGGCACCGCTTGGTGAAGGCCACTATATGCAACTGCATCATTTCTTGGGTTATATTAGACATGGTGAGTCTGAGAAATGGGCTCAGGGCAGCAATGATTCTGGCCAGGTCTGCTTTAACTCCTTCTGAGAAACCAGTTTTGTGGCTGGGAGGGTCCTGTAGTAACATTTTCTTGTCCTTGTGTGCTCCTGCTAAGAAGAGAGGTGGGGGTGGGGAGGAGGAGGCAGAGATTGGCAGAAAAGGGGAAGATTCTGAAATGGGTGTGGGGGAGGGTGCATGTGTGTGTGCACGCGTGTGCATGTGTGTGTGTGTGTGTGTATGGAGGCAGAGAGAAGGGAGGGGAAGAGCGCTGGAATTCCCATTATTCAGCTTTAGGATGCTTGAGATAGAATCTTGGGTGGAATTGCTCTTTTTCACACACATGGCCTCAAATTCTGCATTATCTTGAGCTCTGGCTGGGAATAATGCTCTGCTCTGTGAAATTTAAAAAAACATGCTTCCTTCTTGTCACCTCTCAGAAGGCCGGGCTTTAGGAAATGCCCAAAGGAGGGTGGAAAGGTGGAAAAGGTCCTCTAAGCGAGGGAGGTGGCCACCAAATTATTCCCCAGAGTCTCCAGTTGTTACCATGACTCCCTGAGGGAAGCAAGAGGGCAAAAGTAGTGTAATAAAACCAGACCCAGCCAGGGTTCCTTTGAGGGATGGAAGATACTGATAAGCAGCCCAACATGGATTGCTTCCTTCTCTGAACTTGGGAGTATGTCTTGACTTTAGTCCAGATTCCAGTGCAGCCTCTGGCCTGTAGCTGGTCCAGGCCCACCCTCCCTTCCCCCTCCCAAGTCCTTCTAGGTTGGTGCAGGTGTGAGCTGGGCTCTTACTCCAACCCTTACTAGCATCTGCCTGATTTCCCAAGAATCCTTCCAGGGTGGCACAGCTTGGATCTAGCCCCACTGGTTTGACCTGCTCACCATCCCCTTTGGGTGTGTCATGCCCGGGCCCCAGCAGGTTGGCTCGTATCCAACGAGGCCACTTACTAGCTCCACACCACAGCCCTCCTTGCTTATTCAGCATCATGGTCCAAAAACTGGGGCATGACAAGTTACCCTGCCACCATCCCCTCCTCCCTTACTCTTAGGACAAACACCAGTCTGTCCACTGAGATGGGAAAACAGAGACGTCGAAAGGGCCCAAGATTTTGTGAACTGGGGAGGAGACTACTCAGGCTGACTTGGTTTCTCTGAGGACTGTTGGGCCTGGGATTAAATAAGTCTTCTCCCTACCCACAGGCCAAGAAGGGGCACTGAAGCAGAGGGGTCATTCCAGAGAAAGGACCCTGTGGGCTGCCAAGAGGATGATATTCTGCTATGGCTCACGGGTAAAGGGAAGGAAAGCCATCCCCAAAAATGTTCTCCAAACATCTACTGTTGCATGGCCTTGGCATTTTCTCCTTTCCAGCTCTGGGATTCAAAGTGGACTCTGTACTTTGGGCTCCTGATCCTGGCAGGGAGGGCGCAGGATGCCTCATGCCATGCCTCTCGTTTGCTTAATCCCCACTGGAATCAGGTTAGGCTGTGTCTGAAGTTAGGGGCCTTTCCCTTGGTCTTGGCCAGGAGCAGCATCAGTGGCCCAGGAATGTTGGGAAGCAAGGGATATGTTTTTCTAGGAAGTGGACTTACTTTCAGGAAAGGATTTGAAATGGGGGAAATTGAACAGCTTCCTAACTCTATGTCCTGAGACCCCCGCACCCCACAGCAACCAGAGCTCCATGGAGAGGAGAGGAAACAACTAACTAAAGCAGCTTCCCCACCCCTTCCCATCTCTTTCTTTCCCATTTATGTGTTTGATTTTTTTCACGGCACCTATCACAATCTTGCCTTTGTGTGTTTGTGTCCTAGATAGTGTCTGTCTCCTTCTACTATTCCCTCCTCCATTACACCGTGAGAGTAGGCCCTTGTCTTGTTCATTGCCACATCCCCGGGGCCCAGGAGAGTGTGTGGCTCCCAGTAAAGGTGTACAGTCATTATTAGTTGATATGACAGAATGGTTAGGATGTGAAGAGGAGGCCAGGACCAGAGAGGCCATCAGGGTAGGAGTAAAAGGGACATTTGGGACCATCCTTTTCATTACCCTTCAAAGGTAGGTGGCTAGGTGGGTCAAGTCCAAGTTTGTCATCCTGACATACAAAGCCCCAATCCATCTTCCTAGGCTCATTTCCTGCCAGCCCCCCCGTAAGCTTCCAGTGCTTCAGCTTCTTCAAACTGCTAAATATCCTCACATTTCAAAATTTCTTCCCATGTGTTCTTTTACGTATGTGCCCACCTGGAATGCCTTTTGTCTATGCAGTTAGGAACTGTGATACCTACTTTTTACAGTGACTGTGAAGATTAAGGGTTGTAGTATAGAGCAAGCTCCTGGCTCATCTTTTGCCCAAAATGGAGTCCTCACTAAATATTGGGTAGCATCCCTCTCCTTTCCCTCTGTCTGGGGAATGCATCAGCATAGGCAGCCCCTCTTCTGAGAGGCTTCAGGCCACAGTGCTTTGTTCTTCCCACAGTTAGAAGGCTGTTAGGGGGTCTGTGTCCCCAACCTGATCCCCAGGGCAGAGGCATCTGTATCTCATTTGCACTTAACTTAACATTTGGTGTAACCGTAGGTGCTAAAGGTATGTCCCCTGAATAACTGGAACTGAAGGCCTGTGAGGCAATGGGTTGTTCATCTTTCCAGAGCCAGAACATGCATACTCACTGATATTGCTGGGTAGGAAGGTCAGTATCTGTGCCCTACTGGGCTGGGAAACCTGGGGTGGGGGGTGGGCCTCCCTCCTGCAGCCTAATTGGCCATCTAGTCCACCCAGCCATGAAATCAGAATCCACATCCCAAGCACCATAGCCACATCCAATTTTCCATCAATAAAATATTCAGCTGCTCCACAGCCATGATCTGCTCTGTGTCTGGAAGGGAGGAGTTCTGCTCTCTCAGTGCCTGGCTCCCACTCTTCCCAGGCACACACTGTCCCTCCATTCCTGGATCAAGCCTTTGTTATCCTACCTCTGTGTGTTTACTAATGCTTTGTGCCCCCATCACCCCAAAATCAGGACTGCCCTTCCTCCTCCTCCTTATCCAACTCCAATCCATCCTGCCCCAAGGCCCATACCTCTGTGAAGTCTTCATTGGAAGTGATCATTCCCTGCCATGGACCCCAGACATGCGTCTGAACAGCAAACCCACATTTCACAATCCCAGACAGGGGGGATTAGTTCTTGAGTGGACTCATTCTAGTTCATATGGGATAAAGACCCTTGAAGGTTTACTGCTACTGTGGATCCCCCTCTATAGACTGGGGTTGGGGCTGGGGTACTTAGTAGAAAGCAGGGATGAGAATTTCCAATGAAAACCCATGGGACTGATCCTTAGACTTCAGAACTCTCTTCCAACATGGCCCAAGACAACTCTCCAAACAAGACCATAACAATGAATCAGAGAAGCAGCTGCACCAAATTCACAGAAGATCAATTGAAAATCCTCATCAAGGCATTTCACCAAAATCCTTACCCAGGTTATGCTACCAAACAAAGACTCGCTTTAGAAATCAACACTGATGAGTCCAAAATCCAGATTTGGTTTCAGAATCGAAGAGCTAGGCACCAGTGCCAGAAAAAATCAGAACCCGATGAAGACTTAGAATCAAGTCAAGACCAAGATCACTCTGAAGAGGAGATTCAAAGTAGAGAAGACAGACGGTGTCGTACCAGCTACACTTCTTCGCAATTACACACCCTCATCGAGGCATTTATGAACAACCCTTATCCTGGCATTGATACCAGAGAGCAACTTGCTAAAGAAATTGGCATTCCAGAGTCAAGAGTCCAAATTTGGTTTCAAAATCAGAGATCCAGATTCCATGTCCAGAGAAAAAGAGAACCTGATGATCAAGACTCAGAACAGAGACAAGACCAGGAACAGGATCTCTGAATGAGAGAGTTCAAGGTGCCACACCCAACGTGACCTTGAATTCATGACCCCAAGATCAAGAGTCACATCTCTACTGACTGAGCTAGCCTGGTGCCCCTGAAGCAGATATTTTAAAAAGTAAAATATCTGGTCAAATAGGGATTTCTACAAGGAGTGTCGTAATTTTAAATATGCGAAAATTTCAAACCCAGTTAATAAAGTTACATTCCATAAAAATTAAAAAAAAAGAAAAAGAAAAAAAGAAAACCCATGGGAGCTTTCAGGGACGTCTACCTGGCTTGGGCCTCTAAAGCTTCCCCACTTCAACCAAGGTTTATTTCCTGGTCTTGTCCCTACTCCAGACCAATTACTCTGCAGGGCAGGGCAGGGGAATGTTTAGAGTCAAAGACAGAGTGATCTCTGGCCACAATATGTTGCTTCTGGGTGCACGGTGACTGCTGTTTAATGTGGTGAGCTTGGGATGTTGTGAGATTACCAACACAGCAATGAACTGAAGGCAGTGTACTAGCAGATTCTGGGAAGAAAGAGCATTGGTGTGGGGACCCACGGTCAAACCTGTATAATCAGAGCAGTAGGGTCCTGCTTTGTGCATCTTGAAATTAGGTGTGAATAAGATATTTGAAGTCAAGTCTAATTTTTAAAACAGTATTCAAATGATTTTGATCAAATGTCTCCTATAAGGTGACAAGGGTTGGCCCATTGCCTGAAGGATGAGCATAGGACTTGGGTTTGAAGTCAGGCAGATGGGCTTGAATTGGGTTCTGCTTGTTGTTTGGCTGAGGACCACAGGCCAGACCCTTATATATGCATATGCATGTTGAGCGTATGTATGAGTGTGAATGTGATATGTGTGTCTGTGTGTAATGTGTTTAGCTCTATACACACAGCACTTTCATTTTTTGAGCATTCTTTATGTGCTAAGCGCTATGTCAAGCATTTTATTTTCAATGCCCCACTTAGCCCTCATAACAACTCTGGGAGGAAGATACTATTATTCCCATTTTACAGCTGAGCAAACAGAAGTTTAAGAGAGAGGTTAAGTAATTTTCCATAAGACACATTTATTAAAGGGAAGACTTCAGATTTGATGTCAGGGTTCCTAAACACTATGAGATTTTGCATTCCTGTAAAATGGGAATAAAAATACCTCCCTTTGTGTCTGAGGACGAAATGAGATAAGCTCTATGAAAGAATCTTATAAACTGTAAAGTATTATTTTCCAAAGGAGAAGACTCAGTTTTTGCCCTCAAGCACTTTATAATCTGACTGAGTTGATCAATAAGACCAGGACAGTGCTTAGGTAAATCTAACCAAGTGTCAAAATATACGGTGTACACCTTAACTAAGTGACTCAATTTAGCATCATCACGAATGGGACAGATGGACAGGGCATGCCTCCTGACATCATAGACGCCATGGGAAGGACACAGCATCACCTTCATGGTATAGTCTTGCCCCCAAACAGCCAGAATCCAATCAGACAAATCCAGATTGTGGGACATTTTACAAGACAATTTGCTGGACTCTTCAAAAAATGCCTATGTCAAAAACAACAAACAAAGTCAGGGAGACTGTACTAGATTAAAGGAAAATAAAGAGATATGACAATTATATATACTTTGTGAACCTTGATTATATCCTTTTTTTTTTTAAGGCATAAAGGATGTTTTGGGAGAATCAGAGAAATTTAAATATGTTTTACAAGCTAGTTAATATTACTGCATCAATGTTAAATTAAAAAAAAATTTTTTTTTAAAGATTTTATTTATTTGACAGAGAGAGACACAGTGAGAGAGGGAACACAAGCAGGGGGAGTGGGAGAAGGAGAAGCAGACTTCCCGCGGAGCAGGGAGCCCGATGCAGGGCTCGATCCCACGACCCTGGGATCATGACCTGAGCGGAAGGCAGACGCTTAACGACTGAGCCACCCAGGCGCCCCTAAAAAAATTTTTTTTTAATTTATTTATTTATTTGAGGGAGAGTGTGCACGAGTGGGGGGAGGGGCAGAGGGAGAAGGAGAGAGAAAATCCTCAAGCAAATTTGTGCGTGGAGCCCAACACAGGGCTCGATCCCACGACCCTGAGATCATGACCTGAGCCGAAATCAAGAGTTGGATGCTTAACCGACAGAGCCACCCAGGCGCCCCTCAATGTTAAATTTCTTAGGTATGATGATGATATTGTGGTTATAGGAGAAATTATAGGAGGAATGTCCTGGTTCTTAAGTATTTGGGGTGAAATGTATTATCTGTGACTTTCAAATGCTTTTGCAAAAAGAAAGTGTATATATATATTTTAAATATGTATACATAATATATAAATATATGTATACTTATATATTTATATAAAGAGAGAAAAAGAAAACAAGTGGCAAAATGTTAACACTTGGTAAATCTAGATGAAAGATTTATAAGTTTGGGGAGCCTGGCTGGCTCAGTCAGTTAAGCGGCTACCTTCGGCTTGGGTCATGATCTTGGGGTCCTGGGATCGAGCCCCATGTTGAGCTTCCAGCTCAGTGGGGAGTCTGCTTCTCCCTCTCCCTCTATACTCTCTCTCTCACTCTCTCTCAAGTAAATAAATAAAATCTTAAAAAAAAATTTCTAGGTTTTCCTGTATTATCCTTTTTATTTTTCTCTACATTTGAAAATTTCCCAGTAAAGGTTGAGACTTGAGCAAGAGGTTTAAAAGAGAGGGCAAGTAACTTGCCATTAAGCACGTTTATTAAATGGCAGATCCAGGGTTCAATGTATGTCACATTGCTAAGGGGAGATAGCTATATAAAGGAACCTAGAGCTGAACACTTTTTCTTTATTTATTTTTTTCTTTTTTTTTTCTTTTAGAGAGAGAGAATGTGTGCGTGAGCAGGGGAGGGGGGCAGAGGGAGAGAGAGAAAATCCTAAGCAGGCTCTGCACTGAGTGTGGAGCCCGATGTGGGGCTTGATTGCACAACCCTGAGATCATGACCCAAGCTGAAATCAAGAGTCAGATGCCCAACCGACTGAGCTACCCTGAACACTTTAATAATATATAAATATCGCCAGCAAATGTATTTCTTGATTGACTCCACTTTTAATCACTGGGGTAGCTTAAGAGGGGGCCCCACATAGTCCCAGGGTCTGAGGAAGCTTCTCCACTCTTGTGCAGGAATGATTCTTGCAGTGAGTTGTTCATTAGAGCTGCTTTTCCTTTGGCTATCATGTAGTCAAAATAGTTCCCTGTCCCAACCTCCAGGTTCCTAGGAGACAAAGCTCAATGTTCTTGCAGCAGCCAGGAACCCTCTTTGGCTCCATGGTTTCCATGATGCAAACAAAGCCCAGCTTTACCCACAGGAGGGACAAAGCTGGTGAGAAAAGAACCTTCAGCAAATGTGCCTGTGGGCCACCATCAGGGTCACCTGAGGTGCTTATTTAAAATGCTCTGCCTACTGAGGCTGGGGCCTGGGAACCTTCATTTTAACAAGTACCCCAGGTAATGCTGCAGCACACCAAGGTTTGAGAATCAACAGCCCAGCTTAAAATCCACGCCTCTATAGCTGGCATTCAAGGCTTTATAAAGGTTGGCTTCCCTTACTCCCCAGCATTACCTTCCCCTCTAGCCAGGCTAAAGGGTCCCCTAACCTGCTCTCCAGCCTGGGCCTTTGCTGTCCCACCCTTCCCTGGAATCTTTCTGCCCTCAATCTATGTGATGCCAACTGAGCCTCAAGACTGAATTCAAGTCCCACTTACTCCCCGGAGTCTTCCTGATCACCCCAGCCCATGTCCTAAGGGTTGCTCCCTTTCTCTGACTTCACGCAATGTTAACTTGGTGGCACCTGGTATAATACTTTATGATACAACTATCTATCATGGTTTTTCACTGGCTTTGGTTGAGTTCATGTCATTCTCCTGACCACCTGTGAAATACTTGAGAGCAGGGTTCACATCTTCTTCTCTTGCATCCTCCTCAGTACCAAGGATAAAGTTTAAGTCCTGGGTAGGTCCTTAGAACCAGGTTGCTAATAACCGAATCGAGAGAGAGACGGGAGAAGAGTAGCATAAGAGACAGGGTGGAGGGGAGAGAGAAGAGGGAGAGGATTGGCGACGGCCATGGTAGCCTTTGTGCAGGGCACAGGACCTTTTGGTTGAGTCTGGGATTCCAGGCTCTGTGGATGGGTGTTGCATCCTTCCCCTCCCCTGTAAGTATTTGCATTTGGGGCTGGGCTGCTTTGGGGTCTCTGCCTCCTCAGGACAATTTGCATCCACAAATTTACATAGAAGTGAAGGAGTTTCCTGAGAGGGGAGATAGGGCCCTGCCACCTTGCCATATTCCTCATTTGTCGTTCAAAGTCATGTATGGTGAGCCTGGGGATGGAGGTGTGGGCAGCGGAGCCAGGCTATAGGGTAGTATAGCTGTCCCTGAGGTAGTTTGCATCTCTCCCTGAGGCTCTCAGTGATAACCCTCTTATGGCTCTTTGGTGGCCTATCCTGGATTCCTCCAATGACATCTGCCCAGCTATGCTTGAAGCAGTTGAGACCAGCAAGCAGTGCTGTTGAGGGAGGAAGACACCATGGATAGTTTGTCATAAATGTAAATGACGCCTTCCTTGTAGGCCCAGGAAGGTGAAGCCTACCACATTCATGCTGTTCCCAGATCCCCTTACACTGCCCCCTCTGCCTGGAATACCCTCTCCCCAGGCCACTGCTTGACAAACTCCTCAGTGGGACCTGGCTAGATACCCAAGGTGGAATTAGACTCTGCTTGGAGGCCTCTGTGAACAACTCTGTCTCCCAAGTAAAATGGGACCATGACTACCTCCCAGAGTGGCAAAGAGAAAAGAAGATCATATTCAGGGCAAAGAAAGGGCTTGAAATTGCTTCTTTACTTCCGTCTCCCCACATTTCGCTGATAAGGCTGGCAACCCTGAGTCCCCACACCTTGGAGCACCTTGATTAGTGGGTCCCCCAGATGGTGTTGAGTGGTTGCACACTGTACAGAAGGACAGCTCAGAGCTCACTGGGATGCTTCTCAGCCATGAGTTGCCTGTCCCCACCCAGACAAAGGATGTACTCAACCATAAGGGCCATGGGACAACAAACAAGGCAGCAGATGGAAGAAGAGCTGCAAAGATAGCAGTCCTTGGAGGAGCAAGGAAAGGTCAGTGACCCTGTGAAACGTAAGCACAGTTTGGATGGGGAGAGCCAGGAACCACAGAGCAGGCTCCTAATGGGGGAAAAATGAAACGAGAAAAATCAGTGGTGCGGGAAGCTTCTCCTCACTCACATCCTTCAAATGGCTGCAGGGGGAGGGGGGTGGAGGAGCTGGAGCTGGGAATCTATTAGCCGCCTGATCATGTTACCGTGTTACCCAGGGAGTTGTGGAGTCCCAGTGCCTGGAGGCCTCTCAGGAGATGGTAGGTAATTATGGATGGGTCTCTGGTTTGATACAGCTCTGCCTCAGGGTGAGGGATGGAATATATGACCCCTTCAAGGTCCCCTTATCTGTACCAGAGCAGGTTACTGCAAAACAAAGACAATTCAGGAGGCTGTCACATAATCATTTGTGTTGCATGCTTCCTTTAGTTTTTGAGAAATCTCCTGATGAAAGTCCTGAGTGCTCAAAACCAGAATGAATTTCGGGATTTCACTACCCCCGCTCCAACTCCCTGCCATGTCTTTTATTTAAAATAATAATTAAAACTCCAATCTCCTGAAATCCTTAAGACAGAGGCTTTACAGTCAACAAGAACACGATCTTTAGCTTTCATTAGAAATGTCTGCATTTCTCTTTGGTTTTAAGGGAGGTGGGGTACATTGGAATATTAATGCGGAGCATTTACATGAGGCTCTTAATTTGAAAAGAATGTGAGAATTAATGCTTGAGTTTAATTGGAGCCTGAATCATCACAGAAGGATTTTTACCCTCTTTTCCTTAATCAATTTCACCCTAATTAATTCTTCTGTGGCTAAGTCTTGTTACATTAGATAGTCTGCTGATTATTTCCACAATCAAGAGACTGTATATTCATGCATTTTTAATAAGGAACGACTGCATCCTTTTTCATAAGTGATCCTGCTGGTTGGCAGTTGCAGCCACTAAAATAATTATAGAGCAGATTACTTACTTTTAAAGCATTGTTTGCTGTCATATTCGTCCTAGGTGACAATTTGGAAGAGCTCCGGAGGCTGCTGTAATCGGGCAGAGGAGCAGGGTATTTAATGTGGCAATTTTCAATGTCAAGTGCTGTTTATGCATAGGTCAATGCCTTTAAAAAAAATAAATAAATAAAACACAGTGGTAATTTGGGCCTGCTGGCTGATGAAGCCACGTGCTATAAACTCAAAGGCCATTCTGTGCTTAGTTTAAGACCTTGACTTGTAGAAGGACTTGCTATTGAAGGCCACCTGGCACTTTCTGCCTTCAACTATGACTAGTCCAAATATGGTCATTCATGTCTGATTATTACTTATATGATGGGGTGCTCTTGTATCAGACCCCGATACCGCTGCAGCCCAGAGGGCTTGAAGCAGGGGATGCAGTAATTCCAAAGCCTTAGTTGTTTTCTTTTTAGCAAAGGAAGAGGGAAAATCTACCTATGGAAAAGACTGTTTTTTGTTTTGGGAGAAACACTGGGCTTTTTGGTTATGCAGAGGAAAACTCAAGAGCTGATTCTAGAATGGACAAATTGAGACAAGAGGAAATAAATGGCTGTGCATACTAATATAGGAGGCTGTCTTTCCAGTGGGCAGACAGAGCTACCATTCACTGCAGAAGTTCTTCTAGTGTTCACTTGGTGGTGGAGAAGCTTTCCTCTTCTCTCAGGGAAAACGCAGAGCTGAGGCCTGGACTCCAGGTGGGGGAGTCTGGCCAAGGTCCCTCCTATCTGTGGGAATTAGGTTAGCTCTGCAGTCAGAGCAGGCCTGAAGGCTGTGGAAGGAGAAAGCAAGCAGGGCACCCAGGCCATGGGGCAGGGGACTCCAGGAGAGTCTATAGGCAGCCTCCAACTTAACTGTTTTTACTCTGCAATTATAACTCTCTTTTGCCAACCCCAAGCTTTTAGCAGTTTTGTTAACCTTACAGTCTTAGGAAAATAAGAAGCTATAGCCACACTTGCAACATAGTGGAGCAGCCTGTTCAAGAAAGCATGGTGGTCCTGGAGCCCGTGCGAGACACCACAGATTGGCCCTGGGGAAGGAAGAGACTCATGAGCATCCATGTGAAGATAGAGACTCAAGTTGAGGCCTTGATCTGGTGGACAGGTGCAGAAGGGGAACGAAACAAATCTCCTTCACCATATACTAGAGAGAGAGAGTCCTTCAGAAGGAGAAACTACAATGTGCAAATTACACGGACCTGGGTGGTTGGCTAGCAGCCATCTGGGTTGCCCTTAATATACACACTGCAGTTGGCCAGAGTCTCAGAGGTTGTCCTGCCCTCCCTACTCTCCACACCAGCTGTTCAGGGACACAGCCGAACTGTAGCAGCCTCCAGCTCATTTCCCAGGAACGTCACTGGCAGCTGCTCTGCAGAGCCCTGAGCCAGGAACCAGAGGTGGCACTGAACCTTAGGTCATCGTTCCCACCCCTGCTGCAGATGAGGAAACTGAACAGTTCTGGGGCACTTAACTGTCTACAGTGAAATGATCAAAAGAGATGTCCTTAGACTACTGAAGGCGGGGAGGAGATTGGAAGGACAAGACTGAAAGGTATTGTTGGAGGGCTGAGCCAGCCCTCCAACCTCCATTTCACTGAGTGGGAACTTAGGTTCAGAGAAGTAATGTGACTTGTTCAAGGTCAGTCTGTTGATGAGGAATGGGTTCAGGACTTGGGTCTCAGGTCCACCAACTCCTAACTTAATGCTCCTTTTGGACAGCCTAATCCTCAGGTGAATTTCTTTTTAGCTAGAGACAGGGGGCCTGGCTCTCACCCCTCCATGGTATGCATGTCTAAAACACACTTAATCTTCATGGATATTTCTAAGACCTGTTTTCAGCTTTGTCTGTGATATGTATCCCTTAGGCAAGATAAATGGTATCCACTGGAAGGTCAGCTGCTGGGGATATTGGGTTCAAGGAGCTAAGGACATAAATCACTTGATGAGTGAACTTAGAAAGGCCAAGATGTTAAACTCCAAGCCAACCAGGGTTTAATTTATTTGTTACTGAGGTCAATGCCATTTTTACTGCACACTAATAGAAGTCTGAGCTCGTTGCCAAGATTCAAGAGAAATCTTAGTTGTCATTTTTCTCTCCACTAGTAAGAAAATGGAGACTGTGAAGCCTGGAAGAAAGGGAATAAAGGAGAAAACAGAATATTTCTCCCCTCCTCCTGTCTGTTTCTGGAGTCATGTTATCTTGCTCATCAATGTCATGGCTGCTCTGGAAACAGAGGTCCCTTCCTGGGCCAACTTCCTTCCTTGGATAGCCAGTGCTTTGGGCCAGAAGGTGGGCAACTCAGTGTTTTGGCGGATGTGGAGCTCAATACAGGAGGCCTCCCCTATGTCCAGAGCCCTTGATTTCCCTATCCTCACTCATCGCAGCCATCTCTTGCCCATCCTCCTTAACTAGCAAAACCACCTCCAGCTCCACACATGCTCAGTTCACTTTAGTAAGTCGTTAAAAAAGCTTTTCTCCTCCTGGAATTTCCTTTCTAGTTCTCACTGTACTTGCCTGGGATTACAGATTGTGTGCCCTGAGACCATACTTTATAGGCCACTCCTGTGCTCTACCGACGTCCCTTAAAGAACTGATGAAGCTCACAGGCTGGTGAAGAATCATCAAAATAATATGAATAACAGCAATTAAAACTAACCATCCATTCAACAGCTATTATTTTGGGGCGAGGGGCTTCACACAGCTTCATTACCTCACAGATTCCTCATCTCCACCCTGGATCCCTGCAAGGTAGCCTTTATTATCCTCATTTTGTAGATGAGGAAACAGATACAGAGAGGTTGGATAGTTTGAATACTTTGCCCAAGCAAGATATGCAGTAGCCAACTACATGACATTAACCAATCTGGGGAAAGGACATGTGGATGGCAGGGGCAATGGAGCAGACTCTCCAGCGTTACCTCTGGGGAGCAGCCTCGATTCACAAATATCCTGGACTGGCAGAAGGCCACTGCAGCCTTCTGTGAGGTCACGACTTGGGATCACTTCCTCCCTTGCTCCCATGCAGTCTTCTGACCATAGCTCACTTCCTCGTACTGTGTGCCTGCAGGGAAAAGGTGTGCAGGCCTGCACAGGCAGGGGTCCCAGCCTGCTGGGCAGCTGTTATTCAGGACTGTGCCCACTTGCTATTCTCTTGTCTTGGAATGCCTCCCCTGCCCTCTCATCTTTGCTCTGTGGAGATGGCTTTACCTTGGCTAAGTGCCCCCCCTGCCCCCGCCATATTCCCTACACCTAACCCTAAGTTTCTTTCATGGTGCTTATCTTATCATTCTCATCATTATTTATATAGATTTTTTTTTAATGCATAGACTTTATTTTTTAGAGCAACTTTAGGTTCCTAGAAAAATGGAACAGACTGTACAGAGTTCCCTCATAAGCCCTCCCCCTCCCCCAACCTCCCCCACACACTACCACCGACCAAGGACCACAGTTTATGGGAGTCATTACTTTTTGTTGTACATTTTATGGGTTTGGACAAATTTATAATGACATGTATCCATCATTATGGTATCATGCAGAGTTTTACTGCCCTCCAAATCCTCTGTGCTTTGTCTATTCATCCTTCTCTCCCCACTAACCTCTGGAAACCACTGATCTTTTTTTCTGTCTTCATAGTTTTGCCTTTCCCACAATGTCATGTAATTGGACTCATAGAGTATGGAGCCCTTTCAGATTGGCTTCTTTTACTTAGTAATATACATTTCATTTTCCTCCGTGTTTTCCACGGCTTAACAGCTCGTTTCTTTTTACTGCTGAATAATATTCCATTGTATGGATGTACCACAGTCTATTTCTATCCATTTACCTGCTGAAGGACATCTTGGTTGCTTCCAAGTTTGGCAGTTATGAATAAGGCTGCTATAAACATCTGTGTACAGGTTTTTGTGTGAACGTAAGTTTTCAACTCCTCTGAGTAAATACCAAAGAGCACAATTGCTGGGTTGTTTGGTAAGAATATGTTTACTTTTGTAAGAAACTGCCAAACTATCTTCCAAAGTGGCTGTACCATTTTTGCATTCCCACCTGCAATGAATGGGAATTCCTATTGCCCCACATCCTTGCCAACATTTAGTGTTGTCATGTTTTGGATTCTGGCCATTCTAATAGGTAAGCAGTATAATCTCATTGTTGTTTTAATTTGCAATTCCCTAATGACACATTGTGTTGGGTATTTTCTGTGGTGAGGTATCTATCTGTTTAGATCTTGTACCCAGTTTTTTGTTTTCTTATTGTTGGGTTTTAAGAGTTCTTTGCATATTTTGCTTTAACATTCCTTTTCAGGTAGATCTTTTATAAATATTTTCTTCAGCCTGTGGCTTGTCTTTTGATTATCTTGAAAGATGTTTACTTTTTATCTCTCCAATGAGAATGCATACTCTATGAGATTGGAGACTGTGTTTTATTTATAGCTGCCCGGCACATGGTATGCATTCATTAAATATTAGGAAGAAAGAGAGAGACAGAGACAGAGAGAATTAGCATTCTGGTCTATACATCAGTGTTTTATTACTTTGGTTGATGTTAGTCTGTTCCTAAAAAGACAAATCCACCCTCAGCCTGTTGACCACATCAAGTTTGGGAGCCTGATGGGGGATAGCCCCAGACCTTGGAAAATTTATCAAGGTGTGCTATGGCCTTGGGCATCCTCTTGGAAACCAGTCGGCACCACCCTCTCTCTTGCTATGCATCTTCTTTTTAACTGATTGTATTTCCTGTAAGTGATGGTGAGTTTTCAAAACTGAGACCCTCTCCCAAGTATTCTGTCTTCTACAAAGGGGTGTGAAGTCATGTCCAGCTTTGGCAGTCCTGTGTCAGAGCACCCAAGACACTGCCCTGAGGAGACCACTAGGCCCTGGCACTGTTCTGTGGACCATTTGCATGCAGCTTACTTGGTGCCAGCCACTCAGCTCTCCCAGCTTCTGCCCTTTCCCTCCAGCAGCCTCTCAACTCCTCTGGCTGTGAGAGTTGACCTGGGTCTGGAATTTGTTACTATATCACCCTCCCAGAAGTAGGTGTCAGTTATTACTGTTAATTCCCCACAGACCCTTGATCTCTTTGCAGCTGGGAGAAAGGGTGGTTAGATGAAAAGAGATGAGTGTGGTGGTAACATTCTTGATAACGGCTAATTTCTTGAGCAGTTACCATGTGCCAGGGCCCATGCTAAGCACATTACATATATGATCTTACCTAATCCTCACAAAAACTCTATAACACAGGCATATTATTGCTGTTATCGCTGTCTTTCAGATGACCAAATGAGTTAGAGAGGGTAAGCACATTTGCCAGGGTCAGACAGCAAATGAACAGCAGAGCCAGGATTCAGACTCAGGACTCCATGCCATGCTTCTGACCACTACAACAGCCCTCCCTTTTCTTGCCCCCTATAAAAAATTATGTATCTCTTTCTTACAACTCTTCCTTACAAAACTGGCCCTTAATATCTGTGATTCAGGCTGCCCTGCTTCCTGGCAGTCTTTCCAGGGGCTGGTGCTTCCAGGCTTCCTCTCCTCCAAAGGAAACCTGCAGCTTCAAGGCAAAGGTGCCCCAGCCTCACACTCCAGTCCTCCAGTCCTCCTAGACTCTTATTAGCAGTATCTTCTCATAAGCCATTCAAGGAGACTTTGTGGGTTCCAAAATAGAGTCATTTAAATGGTTTATTGCTTCATAAACAGTGTTCTGCAAGGACACTGCAGGCCCGTGTTGATTGAAACAGTCAGTTCCTGTATTTTCAGGTTTGGATTTACCTTTCCCAGCTGCGGGTACTTCCTTATTCCGGGCAGGCTGACCTTTGGAGGAGCTTGGGGGGCGGGGGGGTTTGCGGTGGAGAAGGTTGATGTGCTGGGCTGGCAGAATGCCCCTCCTGCTTTCCCAGGCCTGTGTGATGAGGAGCCAGAGGAACATTGTTCCTCTCTCTTTCAGTCTGAGCAAGCAAGGTTTATCTGAGGGGAAGAAAGTCTCAGGAGGCAGGAGAAGGGACAGGGAGACCTACAGAATCGGGGAGTCTCCATCCTGACAACCCTAGGGTAGAGCATCACCTGGGATAACAGCAATGGGAAACCGTATGCATTATCTTGTCTGATATTCACAATTTCTAGTATCCTGCCCCTGCAATGAGGAAGTAGAGCCCAGACATTGACTACCTTGGGTTTTTATGCAGCTAACAAGTGGCTGTATCAGGCCTGTCCTGGTAGGGAGTAGGATCTGCTGAATATGCTTCAAAGGAAGGACTGCATTTAGAGAGGTGAGGGTAGGATTCGGGGACAAACAAACGCTGGTGAGGCACCCAGAGATGAGCAACAGCAGGAAGCTCTGACTGCCCACAAGCCTAAAAGATCAAGGAGTGGATAGAGTGAGACCAGAGATGGGTGAGAACTGAACCATGGGGGTGGACCTAAAGTCACAGAGGGACACAGCCACTGCCAGGACCAGGCTTCAAAGCAAGAGGGAGAAGAAATACCCTGATCTTTCTTCTTTCCTGCTTTCCCATCTTTTCCATGCCTCCCATTTGCTGAACCCATCTAAAACCCAGGTGATGCCGTCTAAAGTGGTCAGTCACATGGACACAGAGCAAGATAGAAAGAGAGGGGACGGGCTGGTGGGCTGGTGGGACACAAATGAAGCATAACCAGCATAGTAGTGGAGCTGGATTTTGAGCCATGGATTTTTTTTTTTTTTAAAGATTTTTATTTATTTATTTGACAGAGAGAGACAGTGAGAGAGGGAACACAAGCAGGGGGAGTGGGAGAGGGAGAGCAGGCTTCCCGCTGAGCAGGGAGCCCGATGTGGGGCTCAATCCCAGGACCCTAGGACCATGACCTGAGTGGTAGACAGACGCTTAATGACTGAGCCACACAGGCGCCCCTGAGCCATGGGTTCTTAAGAGCTCTTATCCCTTGCTGCGGTTCTTTCTAGGTGAGATGACTTTCCACCATGCAGCTCCCTTGACTCTGGCACAAGCCCCCTCAGAGACTGAGGCTCTGGCCTGGCTCACCTATTTATTAGTTTGAATGATCATTTTCTTCTTTCCTTCTCCCTGGTCCTGTAGGAACCTTTCCCAGGGAATGAAATTGCCTGGAGCCAGGCTTCTGGCCAACTGGATCCCACCCATAGCCCTGACTACTGGTTCAGTCTTCTTTTCTTTTTTCTTTCCCTCCCCCTTCCCCTCCCTCCTCCCCTCACCTTCCTTTCTTTTACTTTTTTTTTTTTTTTTTTTTTTTTTTAATAGGAGGGGAGGGTTGTGTTTACTTGGCCCAGCAATGGATCCTGGAGAAATCTCCTTCAATTTCTGATCAGCCATCTCTCCTCCCCATCCTCTACCCCTACCAGTTTAGTGTTTCTACCTAAGCCTTTTGCATTATTCTCTACAGATTTTGCTGCCCTTAGCAGCCTTTGGTAGCATTACCATTGCCTGTTACCATTTTTCTGGGCAGGGACTGAGTGAGTGCTCTGACCGCCCAGACCAGAAAGAAGCTCAGGCTGTACTGACTCTCTCAGGTGGCACCCAGATCTAGTGTGAGCTTGATTAAACCATGAGGGGTGATTGACTGGAAAGTGTTGGAAGGTTAAAAGGTGTGCCCTGTGATATGTCAGGGAACCACATTCAGAGAGAGAGGGATGGGGAAGAGTTTATCTTCCAATGTGTCTAAGACTCACCAGCAAGGTATTGGCTAAACACTTGGGAACTTCTGGAAGGGTCCCTATGTAGTTGGTCAAACTGTATTTTCTCCACACACTTGCATCCAGGTTCATCCACTTGTCTCTCCCCTGCAGCTTTGAGACTGGCTAAACTGGGGTCTGGGCTCAGGCTGGTCAGAAGTTTGCCTCACAACATCATTCCTTTGGGTAGTGGGGCTTCTGGGTATTTCACTCAGACTTGAATTCCTGACTTCTCACCTATGCCCCTGTATCCACCCACCTGGATGAGGATCTCCACTATCTGTCTGCCTCATATTTCAATCACCACCTTTACAAATGATGATGAGGACGATAGCCAACATTTCCCATTCTTTAGCTACTGTTCCCAGTACTTTATAAATTCCAGATGATTTTGTCTTCACAACATTATTATTATCCCCATTGCACAGATGAAGAAAGCAAGGCTTTGAGAGATTACATGATTTGGCCAAAGTCACACAGCTAATAAGTCATACATAGAGCCTGAGTCCAAACCTGGTGAAATCTTGAGTCCACATTGTAGCCATGAGCCTGCATTGCCTATTGATGGTGGGGGGTGGGGGGCGGAGTCCCTTTTTACTTCTCTTTTTTTCAAAAAAGGCTTTGTTGAATTATAATTGATATACAATTAACTGTGTATATTTAAGAATATAATTTGATGAGTTCTGACATATGTATATGGCCATGAAACTGTTGCTGAAATCAAGATAATGAATAAGTCTATCACTCCCCAAAGCTTTCTTGTTCATCTCTCACTCCCCCCACTGCCACCTGTTCCTAGGCAACCAATGATCTGCTTTTGGTCCCTATAGATTAATCTGCATTTTCTAGAATTTTATATATGGAAACTGATAGCAAGTAGTCTTTTTTTTGCCTTTTTTTATTTTGAGGTTCATCCATGTTGTTGTATGTAACAATAGTTCATTCCTTTTTACTGCTGAACAGTATTTCATTGTACAGATGCACTAAAATTTGTTTATCCATTCACCTCTTGATGGACATTTGACTTATTTCCAGTTTTGGGCTATTACAAATAAAACTACTATGAACATTCAAGTATAAGTCTTTTTGTGGACATAAGCTTACATTTCCTTAGGGTAAATAAATACCTAGATGTGGAATGACTGGATCATGTAGTAGGTGTATGTTTAATATTACAAAAAACAACACACCATTTCCAAAATGGTTGCACCATTTCACATCCCTGCCAGCAGTGTATGAGGAGTTCTAGTTGCTCCCCTTTCTTGCCAACATTTGGTATAATTAGTCTTTTTAATTTTAGTGATTCTAGTAGGTATACAGTAGTTTTTCTCTCTCTTTTTTTTTTAAGATTTTGAGAGAGAGAGTGTGTGAGTGTTGGGGAAGGGGCAGAGGGATAGGAACAATCAGATTCTGCACTGAGTGCAGAGCCCAACTCGGGGCTCGATCCCACAACCCCGAGATCATGACCTGAGCTGAAATCGAGAGTCAGACGCTTAACTGACTGAGCCACCCTGGTGCCCAGAGTTGTAAGAGTTCTTTATACAATCTAGAACATGTCTTTTGTCAGATAAGGTTTTGTAACTTTTCATGTCTCACCTTTTCATTTTTATAACAGTGTCTTTTAAAGTACAAGTTTTAAATTTGGAATGGAATTTTCTTTATAGTTTGTGGGTTTTTTTTTTTTTTTTTTTAAGATTTTATTTATTTATTTGACAGAGAGAGAGCGAGCAACAGCAGGAACACAAGCAGGGGGAGTGGGAGAAGGAGAAGCAGGCCTCCCGTCGAGCAGGGAGCTCGATGCGGGGCTCGATCCCAGGACCCTGGGATCATGACCTGAGCTGAAGGCAGACGCTTAACGACTGAGCCACCCAGGTGCCCCTGTGGGTTTTTTTTTTTTTTTTTTTCTTAGCCATTGCCTGGAGGGAAGGTATTCTCTAATTCTTTTACACTTGATCTTAGCCAAAAGGCCGAGAAGCGATCTCTCTTTTTTATTATTGTGATAAAATAGACATAACATAAAAGTTACCGTTTTGACTATTTTTTTTTTCATTTTGACTATTTTTAAGTATATCCACACTGTTATAGGTCATACTTTTTGAATCCTTTTAAGGGATTTTTGGCAAACTCAAGGTCACTAAGTTTTTCTCCTGTATTTTCTGTTAAAGGTTTATAGTTTTAGCCTTTGCAGATCAATTTCATGTCAAATCTGGTGTATGGAATGGTCAAGGTTCATTTTTGCATATGGTTAAAAATTTGTTTCTGCACCAGTTGTTGAACAAAATTATCCTTTCTCATTAACTTCTGTAAAAAATCAACTGGTTGTTTTTTGACCATTTTCCTGGTTTGCTTTCATCTCAACTCTTGACAGGCTGCCTTCTGATTTTCACATACTGTCTTTCTGGATAGGCTCCCCCACTGGTCACTCTGCACCAGTCTGGATCCTGACCTTCCGTCCTTGCTGGTTGACAGACTTCTAGTGGCATTTTCCAGGTCTAACCTAATCCCTTCCCTATCCCCTAATCTGCTGCATTCAGCCTTGCTCCTGCCCTCCTTGTCTGGTCTCTGTGCCTGGGACCTGTGACCTGCTGCTGCCCATAGTCCTGATACTGTCAGAGTCCTGGAGGGCAAGAGCTGCAGATGGGTCCTGCTCTAGCACAAAGGATTTCCCAGCCAGTTACTAAGGAAACCCTCAGAGATGTAGCCTTCACAGCAATGACATGGCTACCAGACCTTCTCAAGACCTCACTGGTATTTAGTATCAGCCCAGTTGTGAACCCTAGTTAGATCAGAAGAACTGAGACTTGAAGAAAAAATATTGATGGATAAAACTGAACAAGGGAAATGTAGAGCCTTGCAGATAAGTGTTCTTCCACAAGGAAAGAAAATCCTTTTTAGGATAGCACTATGGAGTCCATGTACCCTGATGACTTAGAGGCAGAGGACCACAATGGGTGATTCCTGACTCATCAGTCATAATATCTGATTAATAAAACCTGGGAGAGGCCTTGGAATGACTGCCTTACATTGTGTGGACTTCTCTACCAATTTGGATGACAGGAGAATGGCTCAAGTTTGCTGGGAGACATCACTCTGTACCTATCAGGATGGACCCAGGGAATGTTGATCTCAGCAGGGGCTGTGCAGCTTGCCTCCCAGACTGGCTCATGTTAGGGCCTCAAAGCAGCCTGTGTGAGGGGAGTATCTTTTGGAAGGATTTTATTTTTAATTCAGCTGAAAGGGGTTACTGCACAGAACATCCAAATCAAAGATGAAGCTTTATTATGTAGCAAAAACATTTTCCACAAGGAATAAAGAATTCCTGTAGTCAGCACATGCTCAGGGGAGCACCTGAGAGAAGCCGTTCCTAGCACAAATATCCTTCCACTCCCAAGAGGCTGAAAGGGCAGGCGCCATGAATGCGCATGTTGTCTTATACGGGCACTGGGCCCTGCCCTATTTTTCCAGCCACTAGCCATACTTAGGCTCTTGCCTTTGTGAGCCAATAGCTCTAGTCTGGGAGGTGGTCAGACACGGGGGCAGAAAGTTTTATTTTAGGGTTGTTCTACCCAGTTCATTCAGGGATGACCCCATTAATGCCAAGTCGTAACTAAAGTCCCTATGACCCCTAGCAGGAAGTCACACACCCACTTCCCTGGAAATGCACACAGTCTGCCTCCTTTGTGGGCTGTGTCAAATGGACAGAATGCATGGGTGTAATGGTTGGGGAAATATAGGGAAGAAACGAGGCATGGATTAGCATCATCACACTCATTAGCCCCTTGGCCATGGGATTTGTCCTAGAAGAAAGTAGACTGAGACTCATCCCTTTCCCAGGCCTGCCTGCACAGAAGCGAATCGAAGAGGCTTACGCTGACGCTCGACTCTGACATTACAGGACTTTAGGGACTTTCATGTCTTCTCAGGCTGTCACTTCCCCAACATAAGGTGCTGTGAGTACCATGTGGGAGACATAACCTCTGCTGCTGTGGAAAATGATGAGGCTTAGAAAACAGAAAAGTTTCTCATGGCAAATAAAGTCTTGTTTAAAATGAAGACTTTTAGAACATAGTTCCACATATGCCCAAGTTTCTGGCCAGACTCACAGGTTAAGCTGAGGCTTCTATGGTTTGAAATCCAAATGGTGTTATGGGAAGAACACATCTTTAGAGTTAGATATATCTGGATTTAAATTCTAGCCTTGCAGCTATCATTTGAATGAGTCTCAGAAGTCACTTGCCTTTGTTTATTCATCTATAAAATAGAATAATACCTATCTCATTGTATTGTTATGAGGGTTATTTTTTAAAAAATAATAGCTACTTTTAATCAATTATTTATTACTATGTGCCAGTTACTGTGTTAAACACTTTACATGTATTAAACCATTTAGTCTGAACTCATTATTTAAATGGTATGTTTGTAAAGTGCCCAGTACAGCATAAACTACAAAGTAGATGCTCAGGAAATGGTAGTTGCTGCTACTGCATTATTTCAGTGATACAAGGAAGGACCTCTGGCTCCTCTTGCTTCCCTCCTCCCCAGACTGTTGATGCCTAAATTTGAGAAATGTGGCTAAAAACAGAATCATCTCTGGAAAAAGAGCAAACACTGGCATTGAAATGAACCCCAAAGTATAAATGACTGATTATGGAACCTTTCCAGAGAGGAAAGGGGAAGGATGTGAGGAAGGGTGAAGGGGGCAGGAGTGGGTAAATAAGATAAACTTGCTGGCCCTGCCTGAATCACCCACCTGCAATGGAGTTGGGGAGATTCAAAATGAGTTTTCACGGGCCAATAGGGGATTTCCTGTATATTTGTTTTTAAGTCTGGTTGAGTGGGGATAATAGGGGGTGTCACAGGTAGCCTAGGAGAATTCTGTGTCATTGCATTTTGAGGAGCACCTGGGATGAGGGAGATGGAAGTCCCTGAATCCAAGTGAAGCTCTATAGGGGCTGCTGGGGCAATGAGCAAAACCTATCACAGAGAGGTCTCTGGCCACTTCAGTCCACACTCATATCCTTCCATCCTGGATGATTCTAGGGTTGGGGGGGGGGGGGACACTGAAACTGACAGAATTATCCAGTAGTGGAGTCCTGAAGACCTTCTGGTGGGTGTGCAGTCCCTCAGGTGCTTGCCACAGGCCACAAAGGTTGAGCTTCTCATAAAAGTATTCTGGTTGTCTGTTTTCATAACTTATAAAGCTTTTTCCAGGAAGCAAACATCTTTGAGGGTAATTACAGAAAGCTTGTAGAATTCTCCAATGTAAGGCAGTATTGAAGCAAAGTGAAACACTTCTGGGGAAGGGTTCTGGGAAATTTGTGTAATGCATCTCCAAAGATCTTATATTAAAAAAAAACAACTTCTTCCTGACAGCCTGCACCCCTAAGAATCCAGGCCTCACAAAGGTCATAATGTTTGAGCTTTTATCATTTTTAGGAAGATATATCCATATGTTTATGCATTTTTATTTTGGTTTGTTTGCTTCTTTTTGATTTTAAAATTACTATTATATATATATATCTCTCTCTCTCTCAATAGACTTTGAGTTTCACTTCCAGAAATGAATATAAAGAACCATTCTGTACACACCTATTAAATGGTCAAAATCCAGAACACTGGCAACATCAAATGGTGGCAAGGACATGGAGAAAAAGGAACCCTCATTCATTGTTGGTGGGAATATAAAATGGTATAGCCACTTTGGAGGACTGTTTGGCAGTTTCTTAAAAAATTAAACATACTCTTACCATATAATCCAGCAATCACACTTCTTGATATTTATCCAAAGGAGTTGAAAATGTATGTCCACAAAAACTTATACATGCATGTTTACAGCAATTTTATTCCTAATTGCCAAAACTTGGAAGCAACCAAGATTTCCTTTGGTAGGTGAATGGATAAGTAAATTGTGGTACCTCCAGAAAATGGAATGATTCAGCACTTAAATTCAGCATTAAACCACAAAAAGATGTGGAGAAAACTTAAATACGTATTACTAAGTGAATGAAGCCAATCTGTAAAAGTTATATACTGAATGATTCTAACTATATGACATTTGGGAAAAGATAAAACTATGACGACAAAAAAGTAAAGTAAGAAAAAAAAAAAAGTAAAAAGATCAGTGATTTCCAGGGGTTAGAGAGAGGGAGGAATGAATGGGTGGAGCATAGAGGATGTTTATGGCAGTTAAACCACTCTGTAGGATACCCTACCCTAATGGGGGCTACATTTCATTATACATTTGTCCAAACCCATAAAATGTTCAACAGCAGGAATGGACCCTACTGTAAACTATGGACTTTGGGCGATTATAATGTGCCAATGTAGGTTCATCAATTGTAACAAATGTACCACTCTGCTGGGGGAGATTGATAATGGGAGAGGCTACGCAGGTGTTGGGATAGGGAGTATATAGAAAATCTCTGTGTTTTCCTCTCAGTTTTGCTGTGAACCTGAAACTGCTCTAAAATATAAGGTCTCTTAAAAAAAAAAGTGATTCTGGTCTTCATGGCTGCAATAACAAAAAAAATAACACAAAACAGACTACTTCAGTGTTAAAACCATCTGCCCAAAGTTCCACAAGTTGCTGGAAGATCTGCAGGATGGGGGTGGCAGTGATGAGAAAGGAAGAAAAAGCACCAGGCTTCCCAGTTCATATTTGATGGCTCCTTCCCTCCCTTCCTCTCTCCCTCCTCCCTCATCCATCAAATCCTTAGTAAGCATCTATTTTGTGCCATGCACTCGGCCTAGTGCTGGGGATACAGCAGTGAATAAAACAGACAGAAACCCCTGCCCTCATGGAGCTTAATTTCTAGTGAGGGAGACAGCATGGGCAGAGGGCCTAAGGCAGGAATGTGCCCTGGGTGTTGCAGCAACCCTGAGGATGCCTGTGTGGCTGGGGCAGGCGGGTCACTGGGAGAGTTGGAGAGTGATGGGGCCAGACAATGTGGGCCTGGAAGGTTACTGTCAGGGCTTGGCTTTACTCTGAGTGAGGTGGGGGAGCCCCTGGGAGGATGTGAGCAGAGGAATGACTGGGCCCATCCTACATTATAACAGTGCCTCTGGCTGCTGGGTGGAGAACAGACTTCAGGGGCATGAATGGGAGCAGTGCCTCCAGCGAGGAGGCTGCTGGAGGAGTCTGGGCCCAAAATGGTGCTGGCTGGACCAGGATGGTGGCAGCGGAGGGATGAGAAGTGTTGTTCCAGTTCAGGACATGTTTTTTGTTTTGTTTTGCTTTTAAGATTTATTTATTTATTTTAGAGAAAGAGAGACAGAGACAGAGACAGAGTGGGGGGAAGGGCAGAGGGAGAGAATCTTCCAGCAGACTCCCCGCTGAGCCTGGAGCCTGATGCGGGGCTTGATCCCACAACCTATGAGACCATGACCCATGAAACCATGACCTGAGCCAAAACCAAGAGTCGGATGCTCAACTGACTGAGCCACCCAGGCACCCCAGTTCAGGATGTGTTTTGAAGGTAGTGCTGGTAAGATCTGCTGACAGAGGGAATGTGTGGTGCTACCAGGTCCTGACTTGGTTGAACTGTGTTTTCATTTAATGGGGAATATTGGACCTCTAGATTTGTATAATCCCACATATACAAAGTTACAAATGGGTGTTTTTCTGGAAGGATGTGCAGATCACGGGGCACCTGCGTGGCTCAGTCGGTTAAGCGTCTGCCTTCAGCTCAGGTCATGATCCCAGGGTCCTGGGATCGAGTCCCACGTCGGGCTCCCAGCTCAACGGGGAATCTGCTTCTCCTTCTACCTCTGCCTGCTGCTCTGCCTACTTGTGCTCTCTCTATCTCTGTCAAATAAATAAATAAATCTTCTAAAAAAATTAAAAAAAAGGATATGCAGATCAGAAGGAACAGCTGTAGAACAAGGTTTTGAAAGCATGGGGCCTGGGATCTCAGTATAAGAAGCTATCCTTCATGTAAGGTCCTATTCATGGGTAAAGAGCTCCAGCAGCCTCAACTCAGGACTCAAATTTTAGTGACACAGCAATGAAGGCCTACCTTGGGCCACACGGTCATCAGTGGACAGAGTCACCCAGATGGATGGTGGGGGTAGATACTTACTAGAATCAAATTGGGTTCTGAGATCAAAAGAAACGGGAAAATGGGTGTTCAACAGGGAAAAATCTGAGTGGAATCAAGTGCTTACTCCTGATTCCAGCACAGAGTTTACGTGGTGAAAGGAATGGAAGCTCAGGTTTTGACTGACCAGGAAGTGGGCAGGGAAGGATCAGTTGGCTTCAGAGTGCTGGCCTGGTCTGGGCTCTGCTGCTCCCTAGCTGTGCTATTCAGGCCAGTGATTAACCTTCCTGGGCGCAGCCTCATGTGGACTACAGCAAAGGCTGTAAATCTTGTCTTTA
This sequence comes from Mirounga angustirostris, assembly GCF_029215605.1. Taxonomy (NCBI): domain Eukaryota; kingdom Metazoa; phylum Chordata; class Mammalia; order Carnivora; family Phocidae; genus Mirounga; species Mirounga angustirostris. The sequence goes on from NW_026991718.1 coordinate 71,991,975, forward strand.
CCAAAGACCACCTAGATGGTTTCTTCAACCCCCCATTTCCCCCCAAAACCCACATTAATTCATAGCCTTATCCTGTAGAAATGCACAATGTGCTTTGGGTTTCTTGAAATTTTGAGACCAGCTGGGGATGGGAAATGCAGACGTGGTGTCAGAGGGGTTTGGAAGCAGGGAGTGACTAAGGCAGGCAAAGTATGAGGAAGAACATAAATTACAGGGCACATAGGGAATGCAATAGCATTTCATAGGCAGGATTAAGAGAATCTTAATATTCTCTCCTACTGTTCACTTTCTGCCTTTATTAAGTCCAAAGAATCTGCATCCTCTGAAAGGTTTAATCCACCCAGCATTTTTTAAGCTTCCAGATACAGTACCAGTTGCTACACTGTCACCTTGAATTCCCTATTGGGGGTGCTGCACAGGCAGGGAATTGTACTCGATTTCTCCCCAATCCACACTGAGCACTCCGTTCTCAGAGCGCTCCCCTCCTCCCCAGTACTTATGCCCACTTATATCTCATACCATCCTATTTAGCACTTGATTACATATTGCCTTGAATTGTTCTCTAGCCCACTCTGATCAGAGCCTCCCACCTCCCAGCCCGCCCACTCCTACCTCCCAGTATGCTGGGTTTTCAACCTCCTCAAAATCTAGTCTCTCCCTTGCCATTTTCTGTCATTGTATCAAATCACCCTTCTTGGTTTCCCTCCCCATTTAGCCCAAGCTTCCTGAAGCATCTCATCACCCTCCCATCTGCCCAGTCCTGCTGCCACTCCTGTCTGACTGCACCCTAGTCTGATCAGGGCTGCTCTTCCTTCTCTGACATCTGGGCTCCTGGGCTCCTGAGCTCCACTGGAGAAAATCACAGCCCACGCAGATTGGCACTACTATGAAGTCATCATCTGCAGCCTCAGCAGGCTGCTGAGCTGCCTGGAAACCCTTCTTAGCATCACCATCAGCAAACTCACCCTTTCTTCAGAGTAGCTTTTCTAAGGATCTCCCACCCCTGGAGCTTTGCTGAGAATATAGAGGCCATCAGGTAGGAATTCCCTCATCTTCATGTATCCACACGTCTGCCCCAGCAGGAAAAATATCTTTCCCTCCTTGTCCTTCCTTGCCTCCCCCTGTCTTGGAGGCTATGGGGTCTCCTTATCTGGGCCAAGGGAAGCCCTCCTGAGTGTTCTGCAGCCTTGGCACCACCTTGGCTTCCCCAGATCACCCCTCTCTCCTCTGCCTTCTGTCCTATCTCTTCCTGTGTCTCTTGAGTGTACAAACATGTTCCCTCTCCACCATGCTGAGATTCTTCTCCTCCCCAGCCAAAGTCCACGGAAAAGTATGCTTGCCAGGCCATAGCCCAACATGACTGCAAACATGTGCAAAAGACATGAGTGACCTTCTCATTGTCAAGTCCATGGCCACTTTTGCAGCTCATCTTACTTGACCTTGCTGAAGCTATGACACTACTGACCTTCTACTCTTCTTGTTTCTCTCCCTTCTCTGGATTGCCACCTCTGGGCTAACACTCTGTTCTCCTGCTCTGCCCCCAACCCCCATTTCAATCTTGTTAGACTCTGCTTCTTCCTGCTGGTGCTCTCCTGCGGATGATCCTTCAGGCACTGGTCATGGGCTCTGGGGTGAAATTCAGATTCCTCTAGATAGCAGCCAAGGGCCTCCGGCATTTGCTCCCATCTCCTCTCTCTTTCCCTATCACACGATTTATCCCCTTCTCCATGGGCCACATTCTCTCATCTTTGTACCTTCAGTGCATTTCTTTCCTTCTTTCTTTTTGCCTCAGCAGAAGAACTCCTATCTATCTTTTAGGGATCAGCTCTGGTATTGCCTCATCCCTACGTCCTTCTTTCATGATCCCACCTCATTGAAATTTCCAGAACACCCTGAGCACTTAGTCTTAGCACTTATCACATTACATTGAAATGATCTATCTGTGTCTGCTCCACTAATCTGTCAGTCCCTCAAGGCTGGGGACTGGACCTCTTAGTTCCCATATACTTGATGCCTGGCATATAATGGATGCTCAATTCATTTATGTTTGCTGAATGAGTGAATGAGTTAATGTATTAGTTTATTATTCTCAACTAGGCTACTACAGGGTAGTGAATGTGATCAATCTTCTTAGAGCAATTGACGAATATATAAGATACACACCCCCCCCCCCACGTATAGATACAGTTGTGGTAAAACACATATAACATAAAAATTTAAAGTGTGCAACTTAGGGGACATTTAGTACCTTCACAATGTTGTGCAACCATCACACCTTCTAGTTCCAGAACATTTTTATCACCCCGAAAAGGGAGTTCCTGTACCTATTAAGCAGTCATTCTTCATTCCTGTGTCCCCCTAGCTCCTGGCAATCACTAATCTGCTTTCTGTCTCTAAGGATTTGCCTAGTCTGGATATTTCATATAAATAGAATCATAAAATGCAGTGTCTTTTGTGTCTGGCTTCTTTCACTTAGTGTAATTTTTTTTGAGGTTCATTCACATTGTAACATGTATCAGTACTTGATTCTTTTTTGTGACTAAGTAATATTCCATTACATGGTTTTACCACATTTTGTTTATCCACTCATCAACTGATGGACATGTGGGTTGTTTTTACCTCTTGGCTATGGTGAATAGTGCTGCTATGAAGATTTATGTACATGTTTTTTGTTTGAACACCTGTTTTCAATTCTTGTGGGTACATACCCAGGAGTAGAATTGTTGGGTCATACGGTAATTCTATATTTAATTTATTGAGGAACCACCAAACTGTTTTCCATAGCAACTGCACCATTTTACATTTATATTTATATTACCATTTACATTACATGAGGGTTCCAATTTCTCCACATTCTTGCCAACATTTGTTACTTTCCATTTGTTTTTTTTTTAGTATAGCCATCCTAGTGGATGTGAGTGGTAGATATATTTTGAGATATATGCTCAGCTTAAATGATTTCTATCTATAAATGCCTTATTGCCATCTGTAGAGGGTGGCTTTCAACAGCTGCTTATGACTAATGGGACCCTGACCTCTGGTCATAGTTGATTGGATCAGGGATGGATTCCTGAGCCAATTTGAGCCAAAAGAGCTCCTTCGATGGGGGTTTGTGTTTGAGAGAGAGGAATGGAGAGAGAGAGAGTTGGTTCATATGAACTTAGGAGCTGTGGGTATCTGTCATTGATCCCACATGTGGACAGAGCAGAAGAGGGAGTTCTCCAGAAAAAAGATGGGCAAAACACTCAGAAAGAGAAATGAAAGATGGAGAGAACACATTTCCTTTGAGTTTCTGAAGGTCTGCAAGTTCCTAGCCGTTCTAGTCTTTCCATAAGCCAGATGTGATTCTTGCCCTTAGGGCGTATAAGTCACCCTTTCTATTGTGGATAAGCCAATGCCAGTGAATTTCTATTTCTTGCAAACAATAGCATCCAGGGCAACAACCACTCACTGGCTCTCTCACAATCTACTTGACCTAAGAGGGGACCTCAAACTGTAGGCTCAAGTAGATGTAAGGCTACTTCCATTTTTTTGTTTCTCAAAAATCATTTCTTGTGACCTCAATGACCTTACCCCTGCCCCCCCAACCCAATGTAAATTTGGAGGCAAATCCAGTGTATTAATACCATCAAATATTCATGAGGTATCCTCAAGGGCAGGGTGTCCAGCACTTTGCTACCACCTTGATGTGTCTTTTGGCATCTGTTCTAGATTTTTTCCCCTAACAGCAGAACTCTTCCTTTCAGCTCTCCAAGTGTCATGTTTTCTTGCTTAAGGTATCGCTGTAACTTTTCCCACTCTTACAGACTTTTTCAAGGGCAGAAAGGCAACGTAGTGTGGAGGAAAGGACATTCAACTGGGAGTTCTGAAGACCGAAATCCTAGACCTACTCTTGCCACTAGCTTTGCTCTGTAATGCTGAGTCAATCATGAGACTCTCCTGATCTGTTTTCCCATCTGTGGAAGTGGGAGAGAAAAATAATACTTTCTCTGCCTACTTCACAGAGATGCAAGCTAAAATTAGGTCATGGATGTGAACATTTTATGAGGCAAAGATATATAAATTGCTGTATCTGTAACGGTAATGAACTCCCTTTATTTCTATCCCACTTCCAGACACCAAGTTCAAGGTCCTCACTCAATAATTACTTGAATTTAACTCTAGCTGCTTATTTCCTTCTTAAAATGTGCCTTTGTGGGGTGCCTGGGTGGCTTAGTTGGTTAAGTGTCCGATTCTTGATTTCAGCTCAGGTCATGATCTCAAGGTTGTAAGATCAAGCTCGATGCGGGGCTTGATCTCAGGACCCTGGGATCATGACCTGAGCTGAAGGCAGACGCTTAACGACTGAGCCACCCAGGTGCCCCATGAGCTCCCTGCTCAGCGGGAAGCCTGCTTCTCCCTCTCCCACTCCCCCTGCTTGTGTTCCCTCTCTCGCTTTGTCTCTCTGTCAAATAAATAAATAAAATCTTAAAAAATAAAATAAAATAATAAATCTTTTTAAAAATTTACAGATAAAGGAAACATGAGACATGCATTTTGTTCTGTTTTAAGGCAGGCTAATTGCTTGCCATTTCTTAATGACTATATTTGTTTTCCTTTAACCTAACATGCCACTGCCTAACATGTCCCCACCATGCATACTGCTCATTACACAGTGGTTCCCAAACTTGTCTGTACCTTGGAATCAATGAGGAGCACTGAAAATTACTAATGCCTGTGTTCCACCTTAATTGGTGTATATATGTATACACACATATACCTTAATTGATACAATTGGTCTGCAGTGTGGAGCCTGGGGCTTTGGAAGTTTTAAAAAGATCTCTAAATGATCCAAATGTGTAGCCAAGTTTGGGATCCACTGCCTTTAGGGTTCTTCTTTTATAAAAAAAAAATCCGATTCTAATCATTTGGGGATTAATTCCTAGCTAGGCTCTCACCTGAAACGTTTCCTTTATATATTGCTATAGGAAACAACAGGGGATTAATCCTAAATTCATCTTTTCTTCCTACTGTGATTGCCTTGAACTTCATCAGGTTAATTGAAATCCCTTCTGATAAAAGCAGTGAAACCATTAATGGAGGCTTCACTTATCCACATACACATTTCCTGTTCTGCTGTGGTTTCCTCCAATAATTTAGTTATAATTTGCATGATACCTTCCACCTCTCCCCCCAGCTCCCAATTCAAATGGCCTTTCACTGTCCCTCAGTGGCTGGCTGGGTCTGTCTACCTGCTGTCTTCACTTCTGGATGGACAAAATTTCCCTCTTTCCAGTTACATTATCTCCATCTTCTGGATCTAGCCAGCCAGCTCGGTGAGTTTGTTTCATGGGTTGCTTGGGCTATAACTTAGACTGAGATATTTCACAATTTGGAACCAGACTTGATAAAGCAATTATGCACTTCTATGTTTATCTAATCCTGCCTGACTGGGGACCAGACTGAATCTGCTGATTCTGGAATATAAGCAAACTCTACTAGAGACCCTCTGATGGTGCTGGCTGACACCACACCAGCTTTTGTAAGGAGCTAGAGCAGATTCAAACCTGAACACAAATTTCCTTAGGCCTTTCGGGCCACTCCCTGACCCAACATGGATCTGAATTCTAAAGTAAAAGCTATGATTGCTGTTTCACCAGGGCATTCAATACTCACTCAGGAAGAGTCACTGTCTTTTACCTGCCTTGGCCCTCAGGATTTTTAACACCATCACCATCTGATTCCAGTATGTGGGGATGACAGAAGAATGAACACTGTCAGTCAAGCAAGCATTACTGAGTCCTGATCTGTTTTAGTCCATGTGGTACCATAGCCTGTGATGGTCTTCATCTCCCTCTCTTCTTCTTGTGGTTCACTACGTCCCCAACTGGCTAGAGCCAGAGTGTCATTCCCAACCAAGGGTTTAGAGTTCAGATTCACCCATGTCATCAATGGAAAGCCAAAAATCTCTCCCTCTCTCTTTCAAGTTTAAGAACTTCTTAATTATTTTAGCTGTTTAAATTCTTTTATTCTCTTTCTGAAGGAAGCAATTTTTATATTAAAATATAATTTGAGGTATTTCAAAGAAATTTACCATAATTTTCAATGACTGAAACGTAATGGCATTTCCCCACCTTACTACCCAAGAGAAGTCCAGAAAGGTGTGTGATGCCTGAGGCCATAGTTGCTTCTCTAGATTAAGGCAAACAAGGGTGACTTTACTTATGTATTATTAATGGAGTATCACTCTTAATAATAACTGACTACTGAGCATTTACCGAGTGCCAGATACTATGCTAAGTCCTTCCCATAATTTATTTAAATTACTCCTTGTCTCACCCTATGAATTATCTCCATTTCACATCTGAGAATATAGAAACTTAGGGAACTTAAAGCTTACACAGTTAGTAGAGGTGGGATCAGAACTTGAACCTATTCTAATCAGTGCAGAGTCCCTGCTCTTAACCTCCAGAGTCTTCTGAGGTGATCTACTTTTATGGAAATGTGCTCACATCCCAGAAACACAGCCTTTCTCTGATTTTAAAAACTAAGGCCTGTATGACTGTTGGGGTTATAAATATGAGGGATCAATAGTTTAACACACATGATAGTCACTTGAAAAATAATTATCAATAGGTTGACTGACAAACAGCATTTTATTCACCCAGATTCTGGAAAGTGTTCTGGATGGTATTAGGAAAGGATGGGAGAGGAGCCGATTTGGCCTCCTGGGGGAGGTTTGTGCAGATGGCCTCTTCAGCCATGCCTGTGTCCTGTTATTGCTCCTTCCAAGTCTACTCTAAAAAGCTCCTTATTTCAAGACCTAATATAAAAGTGATGGAGGTGGCTGACGAGGCTGAGGGCTTTGAAGGGGCTTTTGAAGGAAAAGACAACAATTTCAGAAAATGAATCCTGTGGTTTAAAAAGAAATCAGCTGAACTTATGATCATTCTGTTCTGTTCTGTTCTATTTTTTTAAAAAAAAGAAAGGAGAGAAGAGAAAAAAAGTGTGTTCTCATCACAAAGAAAACAATTTCCTTAGGCCTGGAGAATTACAGTCTATCCATGAAGACTTCAACCTTCTGAGATACCTAGATTTTTAGAGCCAAAAGGGACCTTTAAAGATAATAGCTTTTTCATCTGAGTCCTGAATTTCACAGAAAGGAAACTGAGTCCTGAGATATTGAGGCACACAACTGGTTAGTAAAAGCTCTCAGTTTTCCTCCATTCTCTATCCCATGTCTTCTTTTTTACTTTTGTTTTTTGAATGACAGGATAGTCAAAGGCCAATGAGAGAGAAAAAACAAGATAATTTCTGCCTCTTTAAGAAAGGTCAGAAGAGCTCCAAAACTTCTAGAAAGAAGAGAGCCAATTATTTAATCTAATTTCAGGAATAGTCTTGATCTTATTAGCTTAGGGACTGAATAAGGAGGCAGAGGCCCCACAAAACAAGATTTATTACTGCTTTCCATGAAAGCAGAGGGAAAATGAAAATTGGCTTAATGGGGATTTGGGCCTATAATGTAATTCTTGTCTCAGCTGAGAGAAACAATCCACAGACAAAAGGTCAACGGATCCTAGTAGTGATCTCCTTAGCTAGTAAAGAAAGGGGTCACCTGCCATTCCAGAGGCCCCTAGGATTAGAAGTTGCCTTTGCGGTAGGAAAGCCTAAAAAAGAAGAAATCCATTGAACTCGTATTGGCCTGGAAAGTGTGTTTAAAGTGCCACTGCTTCATCAAACCAGTGAAGCAATGAATAAGATTTTCTTGGAAAATCTCTAGCAAAGATGTGGCCAGTGAAACTAACATTAGCTCCTAGGGGAAGAATCAGGAGGTGAAAATGCAGAAAAGGAAGAGAGGTGGGGGAAGTATCAATTCAATAAGCATTTACTGAATGCTAACTATGTAGTAGACACCAAGAGATAAATTAAACCTTCTCTGTTCCTGGAAATGCTTGCAGATGAGTAGGAATTAGCAACCACAGAGGAACTTGTTCCCAGGAGTCAGACACCAATATGCAAAACTGTCCAGCATCCCACAATTCATTTCCACTCTGAGACTCTTGTTCTGTCACAATTATTAGGCAATACAGCTCACTCCTGGGGGTTACAAAACTCCCCAACTAATTAGCAGCTCACAGATGTTACCCTAGCAACTGGGTGCTGGATGAGGCACACACAACCAGTCAAAGTCAGAGGATGCTTAAAAGAAGAAACAGGAATTCAGAGTCAACTGAAGCACCCAGTTCCCTTCCCCAGATGTCATCAGTGCAAATACCCAGCAGAGCCTACCCTAGTCCAGTTCAGAAATTCAGCTCTCAAAGGCCACTTTACTCTATCAAGTCTTTAGTTATTGTGGAAAGGGTCTGCTTGCTTATGCTTTAAAAAAGAAAAAAGCATTATCCATCATGGGATCTGATCCAGGCCAATGCCAGTTGGATCAATCAACCTTTAAAAAATCTTTTTAAGATAAATATTCAGCTACAGTCATGAATTAAAGATGTGAGGGAGAGAAAAATAGTACACAGCTTACAGTGGTTAACACTGGGTTTAAAACCAAAGTGTGATGCTGCATTAATTTTCTTGTTGAGGCCTCATATGAATTGAGTAAAATTTGTCTTAACCATCTCTGTTCTGATAAACATTAAGGATTCTTGAACTTTATGGAAACTGAGAAGGGGAATGATTTCCATAGGAAAAGGGGAGGCAGGTCATGGCTAAATCAACTTCCAAACAACAGAATTTTCCATCAAAGCTGTATATCTGGTTGCTAAACATTAAATAAGTGCTTTACTGGCCAATTTTACTCATCTTCCTACAGATATATTTCCAAGTCATGAATCCTTGTGCACATACAGAATAGGAGATGAGGTAACTCTGTCAATTCCTAAGTGAACTGCCCATTGTTCCTCTGTATTTTTACAAGTCGAGTTATACCAAAGATTTTAGGAAGCAGTGGGACTGGCCTCATGTGTTACACAGGACCTCTCACTCAGAAGGGCTCCATATTTGGGGTTTGATGTATTTGCCATCTTGAAACTGTTAGTAATTTAATTTTGAATTTGTGTTCTGTAAGTGAAGTCTAACGGAACAATGGAGCATGTGCCCAGGGGCTTAGAGCCTTGACTCTCCTACAGTCCTGTCTTCCTACACCTTCCTGCCTTTTTGGGGTGGATTCTTGATCATCTGTTCCCTATCCCCTAGTGACCTGAGCCTCACCTGGCCTCCCTTTTCCCACCCCTGCCTCGTAATTGCTGCCACCCTCCACCTGGGTTGGTGACGACTTCACATCAGTGGGGGGAGGCCTGTGTGTCACTACTGCCCTCTATTCATGGCATGGATCTGGGCACAGGTGTGAGGAGGGTCAGGTTGGGTGTGCATCCCAGGGCATCTCATGGTAGGGCAAGGTGGTAGTAATTCCTGCCCCGGGCTGGCAGTGCCACAGTGAATTTGATCAGCAATTTAGGAGCATCCTCTGATCCAGGTACTGAGTGCATCCAGCATGAAGGTTAAAATCTCTCATGAAGTCACCTATTGACCATGGGTTGGTGCAGAGGGCCTATGGTAAGGGGGAGATTAATTTCTTTCCACTCCCAGCTGGGGTCCTATATTTTCATTTTGCAATAGACCCTGTTGCCAAATGGTCAACTTCAAAGACTATGGGGGTAGGGAGAAGCCTACTTCTCAGTCAATATAGTTTTTATTTGGCATTTAGCTTGATACAAAACCTGTTGGTAGATACATTACAAGAAGAAAAAAATAAGGGGCACCTGGGTGGCTCAGTTGGTTAAGCAGGGAGCCTGCTTCTCCCTCTCCATCCGCCCCTCTCCCCTGCTCATGCTCTCTCTCTCTCTCTCAAATAAATAAATAAAATCCTTAATAAAAAAAAAAGAAGAAAGAAAGAAGTTCCTGCCCTCAAGGGCTTATTATCTAGTTGGAAATTGATGAAATAGACACAGATAAAATAAATAGGTTTCATAACGGATGAGGAATTGGGAGGAGTCCCGAAAGTAGCATTCAAGTCTGGAGAGGAGGGAAGAGGATACTTGGTAAAACTGCTCCAAAATGGGGACGCGTGGGTGGCTCAGTCGGTTAAACAGCTGCCTCCGGCCCAGGTCCTGATCACAGGGTCCTAGAACTGAGTCCTGCATCGGGCTCCTTGCTCAGTGGGGAGCCTGCTTCTCCTGCCTGCCACTCCCCCTGCTCGTGGGCTCTCTCTCTCTCCCTCTGACAAATAAATAAAAAACTTAAAAAAAAAAGTGCTCCAAAATGTAGGGAGGCTAGTACAACCTTACAACGGACCGTGACTTGATGATCCTTGTATATTTTTGGTTCTAGGCCACTCACTCACAGAGTTCTTGGGGGAGCACCGTCCTGGTACAAGGGGAAGATGTGGGAATATGCATGGTTGATGTGGACGACGGAGGAGAGAATTGCAGAGCAAAGAAGAGCAAATGGGTTCAAGCCTCCCAGCTGTGTACACTGAGGTACACACAGTAGCTGCTACTATTTAACATGGCAGACCACTCAAAGTTCTTCCTAGACCAGCAAAGGCAGAACAAAGGGAGCTGACGTTATGTTTAAGCAAATGACAGAATGAAGTCAGGTTTCACAGTGAGCTCCGTTATGACGAAAAAGCAAATATTCTCTGGTGAAGGTTGACTTAATTAGCCATCTTAATAATTCATGAATCTTTAAAATGTTTGCCACAAGATTCAGAGCTCATATTCTGCTTCTGGTATTTAGTTCTGGGTTTTCTCTATCACAAATTGTGCTGCCTTATGGAGCAGTGGCAGGAGCAAGCCTGGGAATGAGCAGTTTGGTTTGGCTAGACTGTGCACAGTTCTTAACCTTAACCTTGTGGGACTTAGAACTTGTTTGAGAATCTGGTGAAAGTTCTAGACCTTTGGCCTAGGAAAACATATGTAAATTCAGGGTCTTCCAGACTCCCCAAGGTCCTCCCTTGAACTCCAGCTTAAGAATCCACAGTTTAGATGATCTCTAAGAACTCTAACATTCTTTTTAACTTATCCACAAGCTAGCCTGTCAATATGTCACCTGAAAATGTGACTCTTTGGGCTTGCAGGCAAGCAGCTTCATGTGGATGTTTGCAAAGTGAGAAATGCATAATGCAACATTTGTTCATTAGGCTTCAGCAGTGCTAATGCAGAAAAGAGGACTGAATGAATCAAAAGCCAATGAGTCAGCTCCCTCCCTGCCATCTGCCAGCAAAGCAGCCTGTTGAAGCTGAGGGGTGAGCTGGGGGTCAGACAGACTGGGGCCCTCAAATCCTGGCCCAGGTACTTTCTGGCTATGACTTGGGGGACCGACTTAACCTCTCTTAGCCTCAGTTTCTTCATTTGTAAAATGGGGCCAATAAGATGTATCCTATATCCCATGTTCTGAGGAAGCACTGAGCCAACCTTTGTTAATTAGGTATAGTTCCTGGGCCACAGTCATGCTTAGTAAAGGTAGTTCATTCCCCTGGTCCCACCCACAAGGAAGAGGAGTGCTGTGAATTTAATGCTGTGGGACGGGACAGACTGAGGTGTGGCTGGGAGCTCTCTCTATGAACTCTGTGGATATGTGGTCCCTCTCCCCATCCCTTGGTCCCCATAAGACTCCCCTAAAGGCATGTGGGCTGGGTTCAGCTCAGGAGGCTGGGGAGGGAGCCTGTGTAGCAGTGTAGGTCTGGAGCAGCTCCCTGTCTTCTCCCCTCTGCCGCTGCTCAGGAGTGTGGAGGCTGCAGGAAATGATGGGGGAGATCCTGGGCTTTTTTGGGCTGCAGGCCTGACTGCAGCAGAGAAGAGAAAGAGGCGGGTGGAGGAGGCACTCTTGCTTCTGAGCAGGCAGTCTGTGTGTTATTCAAAGGCCCTCAGTGAAGCTGGGGCTGGTCCTGGGGGATATGCGGAGCTGGGCAAGACACAGCTCCTGCTCTCAAAGACTGCACAACTCTGACCCGAAATAAGACAAGTCCCAGGAAGGAGAGTGGAAGGGCTGCATTTCTGGATGAAGAGCATTCTGTCCAATATGGGGTCCGGAAGGGAGGGGGTTATGAGGGCAGGATGGTGGCAAGAACGTTTGGGCAGTGCCAGGCACCTGATGTACACTAGGTCTCACTCTCACATCACCCTCCAGAGTACGTGCTCTAATCCTTTCCTGCATGACGAGGAAACTGAAGCTCAGAGAGGTAGTGCTTCACTGACGCGACAGCTGTGACGTGGCGCCAGGGCTTTTGAATCAGGTCTGCTGCCTCTGAAATCCTTTCTCCCCGTCCCCCATCCAGGCCAGCTAGGTGAAGTGGGAAGCCTCCTTGGTCGTCGCTCGGAGGCCTGTGACACCATTACCAGCTGTGGACAATGCCATGCGCAGAATCCAGGCTCGGTAAATATTTGCCCCTTAAACGGGAAGGAGAGAATGCTCTAGGAAGCTCTAGGCAGCTCTAGGCAGTTCACATGTACTGTTTACCTTTCTTCCCACATTCTCCCATGAGGAATCATCATCCCTCCCTTCCCTCAACTCTAAACAAAGGCAGAGTGGAATGAGTGAAGTGCCTGGATTACACACAGCCTGTCCTAGAGACTGACAGTGGACCAGGGAAAAGTAGGTCTGCAGCGGGCAGCAGCAGGGAAGCTTCGGCCCAGCTTGGGCCTCTGACGAGGAGGAACCCTGTCATCCTAGGGAATTTTCTGAGCAGAGTCTCCTGACCTGATTTGTAACTAGTGATGTGACTGCGTTACCTAAAGCCGGGTGCCAAGCAGAGAGCAAAAGGAGACCACCTCTCCATTCATTTCCAGCCACTGATTCGATGATGTTGATAAACTGTGATTTGTAAATGGAAAGGGCTCTGTCATCATGATTTTTCAATAAAATTCTAGCACAGCTCTTTATTTCCTGACCAAGGCCCTAGGGATCTGTTTTAACATGCTGGATATGACCTAATCCCTAGGGTCGGCTTTTTATTTCATTGCCATTTTAAGGATATCAGAGCATATGACTAGAATTTACCTTAAATAATAGATCTGTAGATGGTAAGAGCCTATATCATTACTTATACTTAGTAAAGTCCCTTTGGATAGTAAGAACCAACATAATATTCATTTTTCTTGCTGTCACTTGACAATATGAATTGGTTTTGTGTAAGAACCAGGAGCTCATTGGATTGAATTTAGGAAATTGGAAAAACAAATTTGACTTCAGTGGGTTTGAATGATTACAATGTAATAAATGTATAAAGGCTAGGAAGTTAATTTATCATTGCTTTCAGTTTTATTTATTTGAAACTCCTTCATGGTTGGTATAAACAGGCTTTATTAAAGATTATGAATTCAATTTCCAAATGAGTTGTAAATGGCTTTCTATAGAGAGATTACTCGATTTGTTGTTTTCCTGAATAAAACATGTTTTTGCCCAGTGGGGTTATGTAGCCCACGTATTAATATTGGAACATCATTCTGTTGAGCTTGGCATCTATGATGTGCAACATTTGATTTGTTCTCTGATCTATCTGTCTTCACTTTCTTTAATAAACACTGAGACCAAATATATAACCTCTTATGACCTGCACTTCAATGAATCATAAGAGAATGTCTGTCTGTGTGGCAGTTTATCATTTGAATGATAATTCTGGTTCCCTTTAAAAATCTTAAAGGGTCTGCTCTCAAAATAGACTGCTGTGAAAGACATGAGGGATGCTGTTGGTCACTGATGGGGAATCATAATCGACCTTAGCTTTTGTTGCATGGTAACAGACTCTCTCTGGTTATTAGATCACTGCATACTGCAGAACTATCAACACATTGCCTTCAAAGGGGAACATTTTGTATTTATAATTTAGAAAACTAGATATAGCAGACGCTTGTAGAAAGGCAGCCTGTCAGTAGAGTTGGAGCCTCTGTGGAGACGGCCCTCCAGAGCCTGCCATATACTGTAAAAGCCTTTTCAATTTCAATCCTTTCACAAAAGGACTGTGACTTTTATAGCCCAGTGCCTATTGGAATAATGCACTGCACAAATGAAAACACTGAAAAGGGAATTAGTATCCATGTGAAGTATCTCAGAATGCTGAGGCTGGGGAGAACCTTGGGAGGCCATTTATTTTCATTGTCTTAAGGCCAGTTGGCATATTTTCATATATTAAAGCGATTGTCTAAAGAGCTAGGAAAGCTAATTGCCTAAAGAGAATAGATTCTACCTCTCCCCAGGAAACCCTGTTTGTTGTTGTTGTTATTTTACTATATCATAAAACTCCAGACAGAAAGATACAGAGTTCTAGTGGAGAGGAAGTCATTACCCAATGTGACTTTTGAAAGAAAGGATTCCACCATTAATGACAGTAGTATGTTCATACCATAATTCAGCAACTTTCAAGCAGTCTCCAACAAAGAGACTTGAGTATCTTAGATCAAACTAAATTGGTTCACAGACTAAACTGATTTTAAATTTATTGCCTTTAAGATTTGAAGTCGACTCGATAATTCTGAAGACTAGCCAAGATACACAGTTAAACTATTCACTCAAAAAGGTGTAGCAACCTCAAGAATGAGTCAGTCTAGAAAAAGCAGTACAATAAAAGCAAGTCAAATTCCCATCTTGAGGGAGCCTGCCCCTTGATGTGGAGGGTGGTGAGAAGGCTGGAAGATTGCTGATCTACTTTCTAAGTTCCTACTTAAACCCCAAACTTCCTCTCCTCTTTTTAAACTACCCCAACATCCAAGGTTGTCATTTTCCACCTCCCATTGGAAGATAATTCTTTTCCCAAGATGCTTCAAATAATCCTAAAGCCCAGCCCCTTCTGATCATACCAGCAATAAGGCACTGTATGGACCCCAATCCAGCCTTACCTCTGATTGGTCTGAATGTCCTAGTTGTCCTCCTTGTCTTTGAGTCTTTCCGGTGTCCATTATTGCACCTAGCATATATAGTAGATACTCAACTTTTCCTGTGGCTGTGGGACCTGCAAATTTGACATAAATTTATGACTTTAATTCGACTCTCAGCATAAACCTACTTTCTCAACTCCGACCACTATTTTTTTTTATCTGACAAGAGATTATTTCCACTATCCATCTGGAGGCCACTGTATTCTAGAAACCATGGATTGAACTCTGTCTTCAGAAAGTTTTTAGTTTATTGACATAAAAAAGAATGACTTGGAATTCCTGTATCATACATGTTGCCTTGAATTGCATTCTAGTTGTTTCTTCATATTGATAGATTTTGCATCTCCAGTTTGAACAGGGACTTCTCTTTCTTTTTATTTCACATAGTGCCTAGAATGGTGCTGGGTACTAGTAGGTACTTAGTAAGCAATGAATGGGTGAGTGACTGTAAAGTGTATTCACAGGCAGATAAGCGCTGTGGATAGGTGTGGACGTCAGACAGAGATGAGTTAGAAATCTAATTCTGAGAGCTACTAGCTGCGTGACTGGGCAAATTATGTAAATCCTTTAAGCCTCAGCTATCCCATCTGTAAACTTGGATGATTGTACAACTGACTCTATAAGTTTGCCATGAGGATTAAATGTGATACAAAATATAAAATGGCTAGCACAGAAATTAGAATTTAGTATTTGAAAAATGTTAGTAACTACGACTATAATCAGAAGTGATAAAAACACATACAAAGAGGTGAGAAGGGTGGGAGATGGGGGTTACTGGAGTTACTATGGCTGGGTTAGAGAGCAGAATTTTAAAGAGGGTGGCGGTGGGAGTCAGTCGTGTATAGTATAGAAGGGACTAGTTTGGTAGTCAGGGAAACTGGGTTCTAGACCTGGCTCTTCCTTCAACTACATACAGGACCTTGGGCAATTCCCTCATGTTTAGGGACTAAATTTCCTCATTAGACAGTTATATTAAATGACCTGTGAAATCCCTTCCCATTCAAAACAATCTATAATTTGAGGAAAAAGATTCTGATGTTTCTCCCCTTCAACCTTTACTAAAAGGGACCTCAAAATCAAGAGATCATGTGACTGATATGCAATCTGAGGTCCAGAGAGGTTATGAAAATTACCCCAAGATCACAGAGCAGTTGATGGTGACTTGGATACAAATCCCTACCTCTGAGTCCCTGTGCAGTGATGTGTCCTCTATATGATGTCAAATGACTGGGAGACAGGAGAAGGTATAGACCAAGAGACACTGGCTGCGGTGGGGGAAGTATAATGCAGGGCTTATGGGAGATAACACCACCAGATACAGAAGGACACAGCTGAAGGAGACCTCTGGTCTAAGAGTTTTAATATGATAAAGATAATTAGAAATCACTGGTAAGTAAAATTATTCCAACTCTATTTATTACTAAAAGATATAGTAAGTCCAGACAGAATATATTCAAATAAACTTGAACATGAACCCAAGAGATAAGTTAACATGGGAGTTTCCTGTACAAGTAGTCAAAATGACAGTCTTATGGGTTCATATAATATTGGGAAGGTCTTTGGGGACCTAGAGTAATAGCTATCTCCTTTTGTCTCTCCTGACCTTGGGGGTCACTCTACCCCAAATACTGAACTCTGAGATTAAAGCAAAACTCCTGTTCTGCCCCAAGTCCTCTCTGCCTTCGGGGAAGTAAGCAGGTGTGAGGATCAGAGGGGCTACCGCGGGAAGCTGTGGCCTCTCGGCCGAGGGCACTTGCACCTGTCTCCTGCTGGCTGAAGGTCTTACTTTTCTCTTGTCCTGGCCATGCCTATTTAGGCCTTTCACTTGCAGCTTCCAAACAAGCTTTGTGATATTATCCATTTTCCAGTCTGACTCAGTACTCACATTTTACACCTTGGGAAATATGACACAAGTATGACACCTCTGGAAAGGACTGAAGGAGATGCTACACAGAGGAAACACAAAGAACCCAGCACTGAGAGCAAGGGTCCAGAATAATAGCTGCACTGAGAAGAAAAACTTCTGAGGATCGAGGGAAAGCCATTGAAGTGTTTACAGATAGGCTGAGTGCAACAAATACAGAATGATGACTTTTTACAAGTTTGGAATGAGACGCATTGAACTTCTCTGAGGATCCTGGAATAAAATGGCTGATTCTAGATCCAGGCAAAGAGAGTAGAAGGTGAGCCTGGAATATTTTGTGTCAGAAAGCAACAAACTACTCAAAAACTGACAGAGATAGGCCAAAGGAACCTAAGAACTGGACTAAACAGCCAATATTGGCTAAATTTGGGACAACGTGAGCACCCAAACCTAAAATAAATGTAATTTATTATACTACACTGAATTAAAAAAAAAACACAATTAATAGTAATGCTCAGAAAAGGAGAGAAGAGGGAAAGAAAACTTCTTTGCAAAAAGAATACCAGCTAATACATATAGAAGGGATCACAGAATTAAAAAAAACATTTGCAACCCTCAGTGTAACTATATTATCAGACAATGGGGTGCCTGGGTGGCTCAGTCGGTTAAGCGGCTGCCTTTGGCTCAGATTGTGATTCCAGGGTCCTGGGATCGAGCCCCGCATCAGGCTCCCCGCTTAGCGGGGAGCCTGCTTCTCCCTCTCCCTCTGCCTGTGTGCACTCTCTCTCTCTGTCAAATAAATAAATAAATAAATCTTAAAAAGACCAAAACTATATTATCAGACAATGATCATCAATGTATGATAAAATCATAGGTGAAGAGCTGCTAGAGAAAGGATATTTACATGCTGGCAGAGTATCACCCCACAGGTTCCTTATCGATTAAATGTGGAAAACACACCCTTACAATGGTGAGGTCTGGTAGATGCCATCTTAACTAAGTGATCAAATTTATTATCATCAAGAATGAAACAATGGCTCTTATGTGCTCTTGAAATGATATGGTATAAAATACACAATATTGCCTATGAAGTATTTTTGCCAAAAGTCTTCTACCAGAATCTTGTCAAGTCTTTAGTCCTAAATTCTAGTTCATAGGAAATAAAGGGGATAGAGCAGACTGTTAAATAATACTATGAGAAAGCAATCAGACAAATCTAGAATGTGACATTGTAAAAGAAAACTGTTCTGGATCCTTCAAAATATCAATGTCATGAACAACAAAGGTAGGGAAACTATCTAGAGTAAAATTAGAAGTCTAAAGAGATGTCACCTTGCAAAGTGCAACCCCTGTCAGATCCTAGTTAGAAAAAATAAAACAGCTATAAAATAATTTTGGAGACAATTAGGGAAATTTAAGTAGAGACTGGATCAAAGATAATATTTATAGAATTTTTTAAAAGTGTGGTACCAGTGTTGTGGTTTTGTTGGAGAATATCCTTATTTGTAGGAGAAATATGCTGAAATTCAGGGCTGAAGTACTATGCCAGCAACTTTCTTTCAAATGTTTCATCCAAAAATAATTTGTAGATTGGTGTGTGTGTGTGTGTGTGTGTGTGTGTGTGTAGAGAGAGAGACAGAGAAAGAGAAAGCAAATGTGGCAAATGCTAGCCATTGTGGTAGTTAATCGAAGTGGATAGCATATGAATGGTTTCAACTTTTCTGTACTTTTGAAATTTTTCAAAATAAATTGAGAATTAAATTTCTTAGGAAATATTTGGCAGTTTTAAAAAAAACTTACATCCAGGAAAAAAGCAGCTCTTTCATTCCTAATCAATCCTGTTATTGTAATAGCAGCACATCTATGTCTCTGCCACCCTACCCGCCCCCCCTCCATGAGTGGCAGGGGCTGTGACTCTTTACACTTTGGAACCAACGAAAGTGATAATGTGGCAGTAAAATAAACAATATGTTTTCCCTAATGCAACTCCCGTTTTCTCATGCAGAGGGGAAACTGACCTCCCTCCTTCCAGGAAAGACCCTGGAAAGTCACAGGGGTGATAATTCCCCAGCAAGTATACTTTCTTTTATTAATATGATTTCAGGGCATCAAAAATAAAACAAATAACATGAGGAATTTAGCAAATCCAGATACTGGATTCATAGCTTTCTAATCAAGTTCTAGTAGGGAGCATCTGATTCCATAGTCACATCAAGCTGTATACCTTCTTTACAGACTGGCCCCTGGTTCTTGGTTTCTCTACAGAAGAGAGGTTGGTGAATCTCACACAGAGAGCAAAGTGGTGGATGGGCTTCCAAAATGAAATTATTATCAAGAGTTTCATGGAAGATATAGTAGATAGTATGATTCAGAGCATACTATAAAGAAAATTGAAATATGAAAATGAAGGGAAGAAAAAAGGCAAGTAGGTAGTTAAGTTTAGAACATTTTGAAATCTTTTTTCAAAGCAGACAATGATTTACTACTACAAGGTCCATGAGCAGAACCTAGAAATATTGGCTAGATGGTTAGATGGGGAATCGGAAGAGAGGACCCCAACAGTGCCAAATTTAGAGTCTTGAGAATGGGAATCCTGATTTTTTAAACCAAAGGATAACCACAAACTAAGCTAGTATGAAAAAAATGATATTAAAATTTGAGGTACAGATCTGAGGTTAAAATTTGAGGTCGCAGAGAATTCACACCTCCATGTAGGCCCCCATGCTGTCAGTACAATACCAACCATGACATAAATCACCTCTTTTCTGTGAAACCATTCACAGTTGAAAGCACAATTTTTAAAACTTAATTATGTGGTGGTTAATTGCTTTAATTCTTATTTCATTAAGCTAATGCAGTCTGAACCATAAATTCTCTAAATAAGATGAGAAAAAAAAATATAATTTAAAAATTGCATAAACTATTATTATACAATGACATAAAAATTCCAAGTAAGATGAAAATTACATTTGATTTAATATATATTTAGTATTTTCAAATTGACTTTAAATAGTAATTTACATTAGAAGTTGAGAATTGTCCTGCTGACTACTTTCTCTGTTTTTATTATTTATAAGACAACTTACACTTTGTAATAATCTGTTTTTTAAAAGCCATGTGAAGAGGGCATATGCAAAATGAGAGTATCTTTGTCCATTCATCTATCTATTCATTTGACAAAATGAAAAAAATAATTTACTGGGCATCAACTGTGTCCCAGCACCAAGCAAGGTGGTGAGGGTGCAAATATAATTACAGTCCCTCACGGGACTAGTCTAGTTGGCACCACCAACCTCTAAGGACATAGTACCATAAGGTGTTATAAGGTTATTTTGAGAGAGAGTGATTATTTCTCTATGAGTCAAGGGGAGAGGGCTAGTGGATTAGGAAGACATCACAGGGGATATGATACTTGGGCCAAGGATGAGGGGATGTGCAGGAGGCAGTGGGAAAGGGAGAAAGAAGGTTCTAGGCAGAGGGAGCAACATGAGGAAAGATGAGGACTGGGAAAACAGCATAGTGCATGCAGATATCTGCAAGTTGTTCAGCGTGGCTTAGGTGATAGGGTAGAGGGAGGTGCTTTTCGATGAAGCCAGAATAGAGGAGAGCAGGTTGGGGTGAAAATATGATAGGTTCAGTTTGGATGTGGTTTTAAGGCCTGAGGACCTCCACAAGGAGTTGGCAGTAGGCATTTTCAGGACTGCAAGAGAGGGCCCTGGCTTAGCCTTACTTTAGAGAGCCTGGTTATGACCCTCCTTCAGATGCACCTCTACACAAAGGGCCAAGGGGACAACCTACCTAGAGCCTACATTCCCCCACCCCTTAAGACTACTCTTTGTCCCTAGGATCACAGGATTCCTTGGTCAGATAGCACTGAGGCTGCTTCCGGGGCCCGTGTAGGCTTTTTCCTCAGGTCCAGAGAGCAACTGTGTTTCCAGAGAGCACACTGTGTCTCTAGGGTGCATGTCTCTAGGCCCTGAGGGATGGATAAGAAGCAGCCATTTGTGGGGCTATTGATGGGAGCCTGCTCAGGACTAGAGTGTCCATACAAGTGAATGCAAGACCTCTCACAGTGTGGATGGAGCTGGGGATGAGAAGAGAAATGGTGGGCTGTGGGTTAAAGGATGGCTTTCTTATACTTCCACAGTTTGGTATATAAATCCAAGGTACTAAAATTGGCCATGGCCATCCAGGTTGTTATGAAAGTTTATCTGTCAAGGTAGGAGAATAGAACATATCTGTTTGTTAGCTTGATGCACAACTTTAACATTTATAACATAGGCTGTATAAGCCTCAGTTTGTACTCTTGACTGAACCCATGTCATGTAAGGGCTGGCCTGAGTGATTGGAAATGCTGATCAGGAGTTTAGGAAAGACTCTGGCCATCCATATTTAGAGGTCATTGGCACAGAGTCAATGCTATGGGAGTGGAGAGTTTGCCCAGGGCAGGTGTCAAAAGTCACAAGGAAGAGAGCCATGGCTTAAACCTGGAGGAACACCATCTTTTAAGCAACAGGTGAAGGAGTCAAGGAGCTTGAAAGAAACTGCCAGAGTGGTAGGAGAAGTACTAGCAAGGCGTTGTTCCCAAAGCCAAGCAAGAAGAATGTTTCAAGAGGAATGGAATGGTCAACAAATGGACCATGCATGTAAAGGGATCAGCACAGTGCCTGGTCCACCGTGAGCACCCAGTCACCAGTCACTGTGAATGTGCTAATAATGATGTCAATGATGGAGGTGGCAATGATGATGTCTCCATTCCTCTGTGCTTCTTCTCTCTGCCTCAAACATCTTTTCCTTTTTCTCCATTTCTACTCAAATTTCTATGGATCACATTCTCTAGGAAGTCCTCCCTTTGCCCATTAGGTTGTCCTCCTACATGTTTCCATGGTCTCCTGTGCTCATTCTTATCATTGCACATTCAGCAAATAATAGGCTACTGGTATTTATTGATTGAGCGGTCACAGTTTCTCGGGTGCCCAATCATCCTGGTTTGCCTGGGACTGTCTGTTTTTAGCACTGAAAGTCCTGGGTCCCAGCAAACCCTTCAGTTTTAGGCAAACCTGGATGGTCATCCTAAAATGACATCTCAAATTTTTGAATGAGTAAATGAATAAAAAGCAGAGTGTCAATATCAAAGCTAATAACCCTCAATTTTTCCTGTGTGTATACGAGCATAAGCCCATGACAGATGTTCTTTCCATACTCTTTATCCCTTATTGAACTGAGAATGCTATGGGCAAGACATTCTCATGACGTGGTTGGATTCCTGTCCCAGCTCTGTTTTGCCCCATAATCCTGGAAAAGGATAGCTTCACTTTCTCAACCAGGGCTCCTTATCCGATCCACAGAACAAGAAAATGATTTGAATACTATTTTCTCAATTCTCTCAAAACTGACACACAACAAGTGCCATTCTAGATGCAAAGGAGAGAAGCTGATGCATACTATTGATGCCTTAAGGCATTTAGGGCTTAATTCTTTCACCTGTCAAGAATCACACAGGCCCTACAATCAAGAATGCTGGTCTGATCATCCTCTGCCCTTGTTGGTTAGCACAGGTGGGTGGCTGGAGGAGAGAAGCTATGGAAGGAAGTATCAAAGGATAGGGCTTGTGTTATCTGTGTTCTGCAAATTGAGGAACTGGGGCCTGGAGAGGAAGTGCATTCTCATTTTCCCAAGATGGACAAAGGTAGAAAGCTATGAGGTCTCACCAGTCAGGAGGGGGGCACAGAAAGACAACCAACCACCTCCTAGGCCGAGGTGTGGTGGCTGTCATCAACATTGCTTCTCAGTTGGCAATTGCCAAAGTCAGGCTGCACTGTATGTCATCTCGTGGAAGACAAATGCTCTATAAATAAATTGACTTGGAACAGTCTCAAATACACATAAACCACAATGGCTTTAAATGTTAAGTCTTGACTTTTTTCTCATTTTCGTTCTTGGAGAGGTCAGCAAGGAAGTTTCTGCAAGAGAGGCCTTACTGAAATTGAGCCTAAGAAACCAAGAACTTTACTGTAGTCTCTATAACAGGTATATTTCATTACCAAGTATTTGTTTAAAAGCTTATTGATTCAATACATACAATGCTAAGCATGCACCTGTATGTTAGACTTAAGCTTGTGCTTGTTATACATTACACATCAATCCTCTTAAAAATTCATTTTCTAGAAGAGGTGATCATTCATTTTGTCATTCAATTTCCTATCATTAAAAATTTCATATGTAAAATCATGCATACTTATGGGGTACTGTGTGAAGAGAGAATATTTTTAGTGACTGAGAGAAAAAATTGTTGATGGCTCTTCCATCTGAGGAGGAGTCAGAGACAAATTTCTGAGGAATACCCTGGAAAGAGTTGGAAGCTACCAGAACACAAACCAGTGGAACTGTGGCCTTAGGGCTCTTGTTTCCAGATCAGATTCTGAAGCAGAGGTACCCACTTTTAAGTAACATTGTCTATGGTATTTTATTTGTGGGATAAAGCTAATTACCTCCTCTGATCCCACCTCATTACATCACTACATTAGCAAGGACAATAGAAGCACAGGGGTCCTGAGTTTTCATTAAAGAGTCATTCACTTGAAAGGAAGGTCACAGTGCTGCCAACACTAATTGAGAGAGCACTTACTATATGTCTGATTTGCATGACTGAAAGAAAGAGGATCCATCCCTGGCCTAGGAAATACTTTCGATGGTATGAAGAAATGTCTGAATAGGCTAAAAGAGGTTAAATTCCACGGGAGCTTTCCAAGTATGTGCAGATAGCAGTTACAGAACATCTTGGTCTTGCTGGGCAACCTTCTCAGTAGGCAAGATTTCACCTTGGCCTGCTAAAAATGCTGCTCACTTAGGTTTCAAGGGTCCACACGCCTATGCTTTTTACTGGGAAATTTAGGCTTATTGTGGCCTAAGATGATTCTTTCTGGACAACAGCTCTACCAACAACCTTCTTGAGGATCTGCAGTTTGAGCATATAACCCTAGTTCCTTTCTAACTTCCCAGCAACTCTCTCCTGTGTTTGGCTGGGTCCAGTAATGCCTAATTGCTGGCAGCTCCTCCGTCATGACATGCAATCGCATGTCTCTGGGCCTCTGCTCTGTTCTTTCTTTCATCTAGAACTTGCTTCTGTCTTCCTCTTTGCCTGTTGCTTGTTGCCTAGGCCATTTATCATATCAGACTCAGTTTAAGAGTTATCTTCTTTAGAAATCCTTTTGGGAACCTCCGTGCCTTGTAAACCCCCTCTATGGGTAACAATTACACTGTAGTCAAATCAAATTCACACAGGTGTTCACAATCTGCTTATTAAATATGCCTACCCTTGCTTTTCTGGGGTGGGACCGATGAGCTAGTTAAAATGTGTGTGTGTGTGATAAAATACACATAAAATTGACCATCTTAATCATTTTTAAGTGTACAGTTCAGTGGTATTAAATACATTCATAATGTTGTGCAAACATCATCATCTCATAACTCTTTTCATTTGTAGCTCTGAAACTCCATACCCACTAAACAGTAACTCCCCATTCCCCCTGTCCCAGGCCCTGGTAACCACTATCTAACAACTTACTGGTAAGCCCCTGTGGTAAACTACTATCTGTCTCTGATTTTGACTACTCTAAGTACCTCATATAAATGGAATCATACAGTATCTTTTTCTGACTAGCTTATTTCACTTACCACATGATGTCCTCAAGGTTCATCCATGTTGCAGCATGTTGTAGTATTTCCTTTTTGAGGCTGAATAATATTCCAACGTACTTATATGCCACATTTTGCTCATCCATTTATTTACTGATGGGACATTTGGGTTGCTTCCAAGTTTTAGCTACAGCGAATAATGCTGCCTTGAATATGGGCATACCATTATCAAGATCCTGCTTTCAGTTCTTCTGGGTACATACCTAGAAGTGAAATTATTGGATCGTATGGTAATTCTCTTTTAATTTTTAAAGGAACTGCTATACTGTTTTCCACAGTGGCTGTACCATTTTACATTCCCGCCAACAGTGCACAAGGGTTCCAGTTCCAAGGAGCCAACTCTTAAACATATTTTTTTAAATGTCCACTTAAATCTGAGAGGTTAGAGATCCAAAAGGGCAAATTTGTCCTGAGGGGAAGGTATATTACAGCGACCACTTGTTGGGTGCTTACCTTGTGCCAGATACTTTAACATTTTACATTAACTCTAATCTTTATATTATCCTAATCCTTACAATAACTTTTTCAGAGAAGTATTATTATTCCATTTTCTAAATGAGGCTAAAGATGAAATGACTCATCCAAGGTCACACATCTTAAGAAAGTGCACCAACCAACCCAGGTCTGACTCCAAACCAGTGACTAATCCCACTGAATTTCGGATACCGTGGTTCCTGAGTGACTTTTCTGGGAAAGTACCCCTGGTAAGAAACGAGAATGGCAAGTATAAACGGAAGGCCCTTTCGGATTCGTCTCTCAGCTAAGCAACTGCATTTATCCTCACCTAGATTTTTATTGGTTTTGTGAGGGAGTAAAATGGAAAACGTGTGGCCTCCGCAAGGCCGAGAGGCTGAGCGCGGGGCCTTTCGGCGTCAATCTTTATCTGCCTAAGGTGTTTTCGCCTACCCCCGCACAAGGGGCGGGAAAGTGTATGAGTGTGGGAGGGAAGGATGGGTGGAGGAGGCAGATTCTCCAGCCAAGCGCAAGAGAAGAGACTCTGCCGCCTGGCGCAGTTGCCAGGACAGCGCGGCCAGAGCAGCAACGGCAGAAGCCGCACCGCGTCCCGGCGGCGGCTGCGAGCCCGAGTGACGCATTGCAGGTACGAACCAGCCAATCAGAGGCCGGTTCAACGATCATCGGGCACGAGTCGCCACAGTGATTCTCCTCCGCGCCGCAAAGTAGCGCCCCTCAGGCGCGACTCCCCTGGCCTTTAAACGGGCTCGCTGGGGAGTGAAACCCACTTACGTCATTCGTTCGCCTACTTTCCTTTATCTCTTGCCCCGTCGGCTAAATAACAGTGGATAAAGGAGTCCCGAGAAGAGTTAGAGAGGAGGGGGTTAGCCGGGACTCGTTTGCGATGTTCCGTTATCTGGCATGCGGCGGAGGGATCTGGCGGAGGGAGGTGTTTATGAGGCGCTGGGGGCGGAGGGGGAGAATTAGTCCGAGTGGGGCGAGCGAGCTGAGTGGTTGTGTGGTCGCTTCTTGGAGACCGGTAGCGCTTGCAGCATGGTGAGTGCGTCGCTAAGCTGCCGGCGCTTGGCCTGAGGGGGGGCGAGGCTGAAGCAAATTTGTTAAAGGGAACGCTGCTCGCCCACATCCTTTAGGAGTGGTCTTCGCCAGAGGGATGGTGCGAAAGAGACTGGGGGCACCGGGGCAGTTGCGTCGCAGGTGCTCCCCCATCGTCATTCTCTTCAGGGAGGAGTCCCCCAGTGTTTCGGGGGCCGGGAGCATTGCCTGTGAGGCGCTGAAGCTCCTCAGGGGTTTGGCTGGGTGAGGTTGATGGATCCGGGGTGGGGGGCAGCCCAGCACATGGTGGAGACGAGAGAGTGGAAGGGCGGGGGAGAGCGGGAGGGCAAAAGCCTCGGGTCGGGCATCTCGAAAGGTCAGTCCCGGGGCCGGATTCAAAAGCCCAACGGACGGTTAGTGCTGGCGCCAGGAAGCGCCTTTGTCCGCTTGCGGCCGCCATGCGCCGAGGGGGCGGGAGGTAGCGCGAAGCCCGGGGCGAGCGCCAGCGCCGCCGTTAGCCCGCATCCCCCGCGTGCCGGCTGGGGGGGGGGGCGCGGGGGGCGCGCGAGCAGGCGCGGCGCGCTGTGTGGGCTGAGCCCGCGCGGGGCGGGGAGCAGCCGGGGGGGCGGGGCCAGGGCCGCCGCCCGCTCGGCTGGGCTCGCGCTCCAGCTGCTGCGCTGGCACCTGCAGGGCTGCGGAGGTCTCGGCGGCCCGCGAAGCTGCGGGGCTGGCTGGTTGGGAATGGGTGGGGGAGGGCGACTTCGGTAGTTTCCCATCCCCCTCCGGTGGCGCGAAGGAAGCTCGGTGGATCCTGATCTTTCCACTCGATTTGGGGTCCTGGGGCCTTCTTCCACCACCCAGGCTGGACATTAAAAAAAAAATTAAGTGGCTTTGTCGTTGGAAGTTTGGCGCACCCTCAGAGTGCGCATCTTGTTTGAGAAAGTCGTCAGCTCCAGCTTGGGTCTGAAAGGCTTTTTCTAGTCACCTACCGAAGGCAAGCTTTGGGGTGACTGACGTTCTGTTGTGAAAGTCGCTTTTATCCTGCCGTAACATTTGAAAAGGGCCAGTGTCTATATCCTATTCTTAAGTACTCACGTGCACTCCTAATGTTAACCATCATCACAGCATTGCCCCTGCTCCAACTCCCTTGAAAATGAGTCGTATTTCCGTACAGAAAATGCCAGACCATGGTAACGTGCAGTTCAATTCTTTTATATAGTAATGGCTGTCAAGTACTGTAGTGATAGAAAAGTATACCGGGGACAGAGGGAGCAGGGAATTTTAAAAAGCATTTTCCTGTCACTTGAGACCGGAACCCCTGTTTTTTTCCTGTTAAAAAAAAAAAAATCTAATGAGGGCGGTAATTTGCAATACCTACTTGGTGTTTTCGTCTGCCAAGTGGTAACAGCGATGGGTGTGTCCAGAAGGCAAGGTGACATCTTAAACAGGAGTTGGGAATCCTTGCCAACTGAAACCTCCAGCCTGTATGGGTGTGGGGAGAGGAATTCACCTTGGATAAAACTAGTGTTCATTTAAGTTTGATGCACTCGTTCTATTTTGATATTTTAAATTATTTTATTCTGAATTTGCACATACTAGTTGAATTTTTTACTTTTAGATGAAACAAGGTGTACATTATATGCATGTAATCAAGGTTCTGAATTGCGCAGTAAATTTTTAAAAATTTAAATGAATGGTAAAATTTTTACCTAATCAGTCTGACACTTGAGTCAGGAACTTGGATAGATTTTCTTAGTGATGCATACAGTTTGTATTTACACTTACATGGTCCTGTGCCA
Organism: Mirounga angustirostris; assembly: GCF_029215605.1. Taxonomy (NCBI): domain Eukaryota; kingdom Metazoa; phylum Chordata; class Mammalia; order Carnivora; family Phocidae; genus Mirounga; species Mirounga angustirostris. The sequence continues at coordinate 72,019,700 of NW_026991718.1, forward strand.
GTGATGATAAGCTTTTGTAGTTACTGTTTACATCATTGTTGCTTTGGGGGTTTTCAGTTAGTTTGTTCAATTTGACAGTCATTGTTACATAAAATTAACATGGAAGTTGTCCTAAGGTAACTTCATAATTATAAGACCTGGAGATTTAAGATTAGGACTCTGTCAGGTTTAAAGAATAAGAGTTTGTGTGGAAGGGGAATAAGATTGCTCACATAACTCTTGGGTTTACATGTAGTGTTTATGTGTGCATTGAAAGAGCCAGGGATTGCTTTAAGAGGACTTGGGGCCCAGGTGATAAGAGATATGAAGAGGTAGGAAGTTTTGTGCTTGTCTGAATAATCATTATTGTATCTCAAATTGCAAGTAGATCAGTGTGTGTTACACTGAAGAACTTCGCTATGGCCCTATTAAAAATATATAGAAAGTTCTAGATTTAGGTACAATGATCAAAGTAGGCCTTTAGTGAAAGTCCTTATTTCTGTGAAATAATTTGTCCATTATAATGGTTTCTCTTTTGGTCTAAGATGCTATATAGTAAGTGCTGTTCTGTAGAATTAAGGTAACTGTTAATTCTGAAATAATTTAAAGACTGCTTTTAATATAGGTAAAACAAATATCCTGACTTCTGAAATTGTGAAAAAATTTTTACTTAATGCTTTGTAGTATCTAAATAGAACTTGGAATAAAGACGAATGATTGAAAGCTAGAAGTTTGTGTTCCATTTTAAACCTGTGGATTCATACATTTATTCAGATAAGAATTTTGGATTATTTTTAAACTGCCATTCACTAGATAAACTCCAGGAGTATCCATATATACTTTGAATGCCGTTTAGGAAATGTTTGATAGGTACATAGTGCATTCACTTTTCAGGTCACACATTAGTCTAGATTAATGTTTCTCAGTGTTTACAAATCTTCAAAATGCAGATTCTAGTTCAGTAGGTCTGGTGTGGAATCTGGGAGTATACTAATGCCCGGAAGCTTTCTCTGGAGTGATGAACAGGAGGAGGAATTCTATCAATTGTTGTAGAAATAAAGGAGTAAGAACAGTCATCTCTGTAGTGGATTATTATTTACTGAGATAAACACACATGTTAATGAGCTTGAGTTTTCCCAAAAGGATAATTCTTCTAGTTCTAAAAAAATGGCACTCTCCATAGACAGAAATAAGAACCAAATTTATTTGCATGTAGTTGGAAAAGGCTTACAAATTAGAGTGCTAGGGAATGGTGTGTTTTTGTTTTTAGTAGGCCTTAATCTGAATGTTGCTGGTAAAGTTTATTTTAAAACCCTGAACTCTGGATTAGTAGTAAATAGAAAAACTTCTAGTTTCTTGAAACATTGCAACAAAATCGAGGAGCATTTTTAAGGCTGTGTGAGTAACTTAGCATTCTGTTTGATAGTTCATTCCTTGAAGTTCTTTTGTGAATTTTTTTATTTTGGGGGAGGTGGGGGAGGGGCAAAGGGAGAGAGAATCTTAAGCAGTCTCCATGCCCAGTGGGGAGGCAGGGCTTGATCACAACCCTGAGATCGTGACCTGAGCTGAAATCAAGAGTCATCGCTTAACTGACTGGGCTACCCAGGCACCCCTCCTTTGTGAATTTTTCTAAGACTGTGTCTGCCTAGAGTTGGAGAGCTGGACGAGATGGTGTGGGGCCATTACATTTGGACTTTCCAAGCAAAATCGGATAATTTTAAAGTTTTGTTTTATAGCTAGCATCCTTTTCTTCCTTCCTTCCTTCTTAGCTTTAATATAAATGCACTTTCCCAAAATCCACCCCTACCTCCCTGTTGAGAGAACAACACTGTTTCCTTTCCTGGGCATAGCAATCATTCCTTCAGCTTTCACAATACTGTGCCTTTCCATACATTCAGCTTAACTAAGTCTTTAGTCCTAAACTGATTTTCACCTGCCACATCTGTCCCTGGGCTGCACCTCGTGCTTGCAGTTTATGGAAATGTATTTTCTCAGCTTAAATCAAAGATAACATGAACAATGGTAGGTTTGCTGTTGTTTTTTTTTTTTTAAAGATGGCTAATAAATACTTATTCATGATGTTTAATTTTATATTCTGATATCTAGGAAAGACACTAGACAATGTTATGCAACGCTTAGTTGTAAATGAATGGGAAGGGTAAATTAAATAAATTTCCATGTAGCAGTAATACGTTTTAAACTTTTTTTTTTTTTAAAGATTTTATTTATTTATTTGACAGAGACATAGTGAGAGTAGGAACACAAGCAGGGGGAGTGGGAGAGGGAGAAGCAGGCTTCCCACGGAGCAGGGAGCCCGATGTGGGACTCGATCCCAGGACCCTGGGATCATGACCTGAGCCGAAGGCAGATGCTTAACAACTGAGCCACCCAGGCGCCCAATACATTTTAAACTTAATAACTTCCTAGAAAGGCTAAGTTTAAAATAGGCATCTCCATATTATATGACAAGAAAAGCACACATGTGCATATGTATATTTTGGTCCCCATAAGTATTTCTTAAGAATTGATCTGGTATACAGATGACTAGGATAAAAGACAAAGTATACCAGGAAGAAAATAAACTTCAAAATGCCTGCATATAATAACAGTCTCTATGAGGGCTTTAATGTGGGCCCTGCTAGTCTCTGAAGCAAGAGGTGATGATGCCATGCATGTTTGCTGTGTGGAAGTTGAACTAGTCAGGTTCATATTTAACATTACAGATTCTTTGATTAGTTAATATATATAAAATAATTATCACTGAACTCTTTGGGTTGGCCCTTTACATAGCTTCTCACTCTGTGCAATAACCTTGTAAGGTAGGTGTTAATATTGTACGACTGAAATTGACTATGAGCAGTTGAGTAACCTGTCCAAGGTCACATGGCTCTTTAAGTGGCAGAGCTAGGATACTAGTATGTCCAGCATTGATTCAAAACACTATGCTTTTTTTCCCCACTCTGCCATGTTGCCCTTTTTTCAGAAATGATAGAAGTCCTTCAAAATGGAATCAGAGTAGAAGTAAATCCTTTATAGCCTCTAACAAAGTAATATGGAGTCGGTGGATTTACCGGGTTTTGAATCTTACTCCTTAGGGAAAACAGAGGATGACTGATTTTATATCAGATGGAGGATTGGGATTTGGAAGGATAAAAGTTGATCCTTTTTTTTTTTTTTTTAACTCCTGCATTTGAACTTAATTATTGCCTCTTCAATTTTAAGTTACGAGGCTTTTTGCTTTTTTTCTTTTCTAAAATAGAAACAAGTTGAGTTTGCATCGAGGTCAAATCAAAATTGTTGAGCAGGGAGAGAAACTTACGCTTTCTGGGTTCCTCCCCAAATTTTCTCATGCTGTCCCCTAGAGAAATATTATGCTATTATTTTTCATTAAGGTGTTCTTTAAAAAGAATGAAACCAGGCAGTGTTTATTCTTTCATACTGATAAATGGATTAATCACAGAATGCTTGATTCCATATAGGTAGGAATATTAGAAGGTTGGGTCTGATTAGTGGTAGTACCACATAAGCAGTTGCTTCATGGGTTTATGTACTGGTAAATGGTGAAATGTCCAAAGATGAAGGCCACATAAAGAAAAAGGAGCCTTGGTATTTTGCAGATATGTTTATTGTATATTATGGTACTCTGCATTTAAAACTTACAGGCAGTGAATACATCTAACACCTTTGTGTTTAATTCTGACTTCACTAGTTACTAATTTTGTACTCCTCCCTGAAATTTAACCTGAACCTCTTTCCCTATGTGTAAGATAGGGAAGGTTAGTGTGAAGATTGAATAAAAACAATATCTATAAAGGCCTTTAGCAAATGCCTGGCCTTTTTTTTTTTTTTAAAGCAAAAATAGTGACTCTTTGTATGCTAAAAACATCAAAAACCTTGGGCTCACATTGGGATTTCAAAAGTGAAGAGAAAATGAATGGCTTGACTTAACATTTAGTAAATGATGTAGTTCAAATGTTGGGAATCCTGGATTCTTTGCATTTGCCTGGCAGGTGAGGAGAAGTAGTAAAAACTGGTAGCTTTCATGTTGCCCCAACCGGGACAGCTTGGATTTTTATCTTTATAATAGATGGGATTTTTGCGTAGTGTTTTGAGGTTTTTTGTTTGTTTTAGGTTTGGAAAATCATTTTCATGTCCAAATGATGTGTTTAACCACTTACAGAGGTAATTTTGAATGTAGTCCTTGGACATTTTTATTTATCAGAAGAGGTGAGCTTAAGTTTAGGTATCTTAACTTTGAGAAAGTTAACAGTGTTTTTGTTGGATTCTCTCTTTGCTTTAGAAGAATAACAACTTCCTTTAAATTTTTTAGTATGCCAAATTGCTTTTTTTTTTTTCAATTTGTGTGAAATTGAGACTTTCATATGTATTCTGAAATAATACTTGGGGTTTAGGTATTAATCTTGGTCAAGACTACTTAGTTTTGAAGATAAATCTATCTACTTAATATGCATTTTCTACCTTAAAACGTATTCATTTTCTATCTATGTTTGTTGCTCATACTAAGGAGTGTTATACTAAATGTAGTTTATGGTACAAGGTGAACCCTGAAAGTTTTGAAACTTGGTTCTTTAACTTAACTGCTGATCTACATACTCTGAAGTCACTTAACCTATCTCTGTGATCTCTTTATAGGCTGACCAACTGACTGAAGAGCAGATTGCAGGTAAGAAATACTTTGCTAAACGGTACCCACTGGATTTTATTATAAATTGAACAGCCAACCTCAAACTAAGATACCTTTATGAAAGAATTGACTTTGATCTATGTAGTAGATAGTAACAGACGGTATAATACAATACAGTGATTGAACCTGCTTGGCAAATGAGAAGGTACGCTTGCCTGTGAGAGATGTATGGGGGCTAACTAATGAAAGGCAAGTTTTTAGGCTATGTGGCGGTGTACTTTGGAACTTGGTGGTGGTGGTCTTTGTTTTTCTTGAAGATTATCTTTAAAACATGAATTCTGGGCAGTTCTTTTTTTTTTTTTTTTTAAAGATTTTATTTTTATTTATTTGAGAGAGAGAGAATGAGAGACAGAGAGCATGAGAGGGAGGAGGGTCAGAGGGAGAAGCAGACTCCCTACCAAGCAGGGAGCCCGATGCGGGACTCGATCCTGGGACTCTAGGATCATGACCTGAGCCGAAGGCAGTCGCTTAACCAACTGAGCCACCCAGGCGCCCCAGTTCTTTTTTTTTTTTAAAGATTTTATTTATTTGACAGAGAGAGACACAGCGAGAGAGGGAACACAAGCAGGGGGAGTGGGAGAGGGAGAAGCAGGCTTCCTGCCAAGCTGGGAGCCTGATGTGGGGCTCGATCCCAGGACCCCAGGATCATGACCTGAGCTGAAGGCAGACGCTTAACGACTGAGCCACCCAGGCGCCCCATCTGGGCAGTTTTTAACACTGCAACTCCAAATTACTCTTCATAAGAAAAAAAGAGCCAGGTAGTAAGTAATAGGTAACTTGAAATGTTGAATCAGAAAGGAACATTGAATTTACCCCAGTTTAAAGTAGCTAATATTTTAACCTTAGAATTGCATGTAGAATCAGTCAGGAATAACCATTATGTCTAGAGAAAAACTTAGATCCAGAAGTTACCATTCTATTTTCTAAATGTGTAGTAAGTTGAATTTTGTCTTAAGGAACAGTAATAACAGCTGTTGAAATGAGCTTTTTAAATCTTGTCTCCTTTGGTATGTCATAGAAATATGTGAAATTGTTATGTAAAACTTGATGTCATGTTGTCTTTATGCTATAACATTAAACATTGGTACTTTTGATTTTATTCTAACACTTTGAGGTGGCTGGTTAACTTCAAAATGTTGGGGAAACCTGGGGCGCCTGGGTGGCTCAGTCATGTAAGCGTCTGCCTTCGGCTCAGGTCATGATCCCAGAGTTCTGGGATCAAGCCCTGCATCGGGCTCCCTGCTCAGCGGGAAGCCTGCTTCTCCCTCTCACACTCCCCCTGCTTGTGTTCCCTCTCTTGCTGTGTCTCTCTCTGTCAAATAAATAAAATCTTAAAAAAAAAAAAATGTTGGGGAAACCTGCTAAAGGATTTTTTTTCTTTTTTAGTTCATTGTAGTGTTGAAATGCTTTTCAAACTCTTCCTTTACTCTCTTTAGGCTTTTATTAACACAAGCATCAAGCAGTTTTAACTACCATAGTTTTCCTGGCAGGCAAGAAGTTTGAAGTGTTCAAAAGCACTAAAGCTCTTTTTTTTTTTTTTTTTAATGCTAGAGAAAACTGAGAAGCCCAGTTGGAACTCAGCTATATATAGCCCATTTAAAGTAAGCCCCCCTCTCCACATAAACAAATTTGGGGGACCCAGAAATCACTAATCTCAGATATTCATCACAAATACTACTTGATAGGACTATATGAAGTAGGAAGCTATTAACATGAAGGACCAAATGTAAGCAGGTTTTATTTTTATTTATTGTGCGAATTTGACTTAAATCTGGGATTTGCTTTCTAGGATTGATAAATTGCATGTATTGAGTGTTGAAGTAATCAAGCAGAGCTTGGAACTAGTTTCTTTGTTCATTTATACTATTTTAAATGTATCCATGAAATATAAATTATTCTAAAACAGTTTTGTTTTGTTTTTTAAATAATGTATCCTTAGGAAGTGACAGGCTAATTCATATATCCAGCCTTAAACTCTTAACTTCTCTAATACATTTGGCCTTCCTCTCTACCTTTAATTTCTTGGTATTCCCAGTCAGGTAGTTGTCCCTGCTGTACACAGCACAGCATTTTCACTTTAAGGTAGAAAATGTATTATTTAAGGTATCTATCACATAGTTGATGCTCATACTGATCCCAAACACACATACAACTATTAAAACTGTGTGTCTTTTAAATACAAGAGGATCAGTCTTCAAAGACTGATAGCATTTTCATAAAGAATACTAGTAGTAGTTCACTGGAACATTTACTTTAAGATAAATTTGGTCTTTTTGTTGGCTTTCATCATATAATTAAATTTCCAGTGGGGATGGGAGAAAATCTATTCTAGATTCTCTCCCTATCCTGTGTTTTCTTAGGCTTTTAAAACCAGTCCTTGTACCCCAGGTTTTAGTGAACCTTTAAAGGAGTCAAAGCTTTTATACTGCTAAAGTAAAACCCTGTGAGATTGGGGACCTTTTTGTTGCCTCTTGTATCCCCTGTGACTCCCACATAGTTAAGCACTCAAGAATGGATACACTTCTTTTCAGAGGTGTGTGACAACAAAAAATGTTCCAGAATACTACCTACCCTATCCTAAGAATTATTCTGCCTCCTTCCGAAATCCCTTCCTTCTAAATTTGATTATGTTTCAATGTCCACCTTTGAAGGGGAAACAAATTATTTTCTTTATCCTGATAAATTGTAATTGGTGGTAATCAGTAACATCTTAAGAGTCTTTACCAAAAAAAGTTTACAAACTCCGTGCGTAAATCAACATTGAATATACTAAGGTTCTTTTTAAGCTATTTTAACTTTATATGATAACCATTACTACTTCAGATTTGTTTAGAAAGTCTTTTTTTTTTTTTTTTTAAGATTTTATTTATTTATTCATGAGAGACAGAGAGAGAGAGGCAGAGGGAGAAGCAGGCTCCCAAGGAGCAGGGAGCCCGATGCGGGACTCGATCCCAGGACTCTGGGATCATGACCTGAGCCGAAGGCAGACGCTTAACCATCTGAGCCACCCAGGCGCCCCATTGTTTAGAAAGTCTTCTAACAGCAAATAGAAAAAGCATGTTTAGATGAAGTTACTAGAATTGTTTACATTACCTAGTCTTAAAGAGCAATCCAAAAGTGTTCATTGTGACATCACTAACTAGTTAATTTTGTTGATGATTCTGCCATGATGTCATTAGTTGTTGGCATTTGACACTTCAGGGACTAATAGGAAAATCCTACAAGAATTTTTCTTTTTTAAAGGTCAGTGTAGGGGTAAAACTTAATTTGATGAAAGATAGTAAGCTTATTCAGTTTATATAGTGCCAACAAAAGTCTGATACAAGCCCTTTAAGAGATTATTAAGTTCAGAATTTTCTAAATAAATGGAAGTTGGTAAATAGGCACTTGATTCAAGTCATTCCTGGGAATTACAGTTTAGAATGGCATGCTTCTATACATAAAGATTATACTAGTTATGAAGTAAGGTAGTGAGCTGTAAGGGCAGGTGAATTTAAATGGTACTTTTGAGTTTATTTTTATTTCAAGGAGTTTTACAGGTATTTCTGGCTCGAGTGTAAAAATACAAATAAAAATTGGGAATAAATCTTGCCATTTGTTCCTTTCTTGTATCCATAAACTGGTAGTTATAGCATAGATATGGTCTTATTTTCTGTTTTTCACTTACTCCAGCAAGCATTTTATTTTATTTTATTTTTAAGATTTTATGTATTTGACAGAGACACAGCGAGAGAAGGAACACAAGCAGGGGGAGTAGGAGAGGGAGAGGGAGAAGCAGGCTTCCCGCCAAGCAGGGAGCCCAATGCAAGGCTCGATCCCTGGGCAGACACTTAATGACTGAGCCACCCAGGTGCCCCTCCAGCAAGCATTTTAAAATTAATGTACTTTAGGGGCACCTGGGTAGCTCAGTGGGTTAAGCATCCGACTCTTGATTTCAGCTCAGGTCTTAATCTCTCAGGGTTGAGTTCAAGCCCTGCGTGGGGCCCCATGCTGGATGTGGAGCCTGTTTTTAAAAAAAGTTAATATACTTTAAAACTCCTTGAAAATAAGAACACACACATACAAACTTACTATACATCTTAATAATTAAGTCATACAGTAAAATGATTATAGTTAGTTACACATTGGAAGCCTTTGCACGTAATGATAGTGTTAATATCTGTAGCTAAGTATTATAGCAGCAAATGTAATGTAAACAAAATCCTGTTTCTAAGCTTTAATTTTCTTGTAGCCTAAGTTATTAGGTGATAAATGCCATGTGTTCAAACCCTAATAGTTTATGCATTTCTAGACAGTATTTCTACATCCTGTTAAAAAAAAAAACAAAAAACCCTGAGTAAAATGGAAATGTCTTCGTCACATTCTGTTTGTGGGATTTATTTATCTATTTTTGTCATTGAGTCAATCTAGTTAGTCTACTGTAGGCTAATTTCATAAAATCAGTTTGCTACTAAGCTTGTGATACCAGGGGAGTTCTCTGAAAACAATTTCAAATGGAACGGAACTATGTTAATACTGAATGTAGTAAACTGCCAACTAGTCAGTGATAACTTGGTCTAAAAGGTAAGTAGTTAATAGATTTTAAACAGAAGAAAGTAATGTGGTAATCTAAAAAGGTAATATGGCCCGGGTAGTTGTGTGGGTAATTTTAAATAAAGAACCCAGTTAGAAGGCTATTGTAATAGTCTAGGCAAAAGATGACGGGGCCGTGAAACAAGATACTGCTTGTAGAGATGAAAAAAGAATCAGGCAATATTGACATGGGAGAATTCAAAAGGACTTGTTGACAGATTTCACAAGGGGAGAGTTAAAGTGTCTTTTGCTTGCATTCCTAGGGTTGCTGGGGAATATAGAATTGATTTTCGTAAGTCTTGCTTGGGGTCAGCCCAGGGGACATGTCCTGTAGGAAGTCAGAAATAAAGGTACAGTAGCCCCTCCCATCTGTGGTGGGAAGGATACATTCTAAGACCCCAGTGGATGCCGGAAACCACTGACAGTACCAAATTCTGGTTTTTCTTATACACATATATGTATGATAGAGTTTAATTTATGAATTAGGTGCAGTAGGAGATGAACAACAATAACATCATAATTGTAACAATATACTGTAATGTAAGTTATATGAGTGTGGTCTCTTATCATATACTGTACTCACCCTTTTTGTGATGATGTGAGATGGTAAAATGCCTATGTGATGAGATGAAGTGAGGTGAATGATGTAGGCATTGTGATGTAGTGTTAGGCTGCTATTGACCTGATGGTATGCCAGAAGGATCCTCTGCTTCCGGACTGCAGTTGACTATGGGTAACTGAAATGGCAGAAAGCGAAACTGTGGATAAGGGTGGGGAACTACTGCATTATGTTGAGAGAGATGAGCAGACTAAAGAAGCCTTCATTATGAGTAGGCATAGATGAGATGGTCAGAAAGAGGAAAGGGGATAAGAAAATTGGTTACATTTACGTGTGAGAGATAAATAGGAGCAAGAGCCTTTGGCAGTGTAAGGTAGGTAAACTGAGGTACTGTTGTGAAACCCAAGGGAAGTTTAGAGTTTCTCAGTGTAGTTTTGGATGCTGTAGGAAAACGAGATCATCTTTTTCTTGACACTTAACTACTTGCCAGATATAGTTCTAAGTGCTTTATGCTTACTAATTAATGAAGTTTATAAACTTAAGTAGATAGTTATTCCAGTTAACAAAAATGAGGAGGCTGAGGTGGAAAAGGTTTAGTAACTTAACTTGCCTAGGTTACATTACTAGTAAGTAGCAGAGCTGGGATTATTTAACCCAAGCAGTTGAGTTCCAAAGTTTGCTTTTAGTTTCTATGCTATATGGCCTCATGTACTTAAACACACTTGTTTGATTGGGCAACTAGGTCGTTACTGGTAAATTTGGCATTTTCAACTGATGAGTTGGAGCTGGAAGTAATTTTAATAGTGGATTGGTAGAAGAAAGGGATACGAGTAATGGTGCTTCCCAAGATTTGGGGAGAGATAAGGGCAGGCATGCAAGAAAAAACAGAAGGTTTGAATTTAGTTTTAAGCTAAGAGACATGATACGTGTTAATGGCGAATCAGTGGAAGAGTAGTTGAGTCCAGAGAAGAGATTATGATGGATTGAAACTGGGATGTATAAATTGGAGCAAGGATAGAAAGGCAGGGGGGAATAAATAGCCTTGGACGATATAAGAGGAAGCAAACTATTAAACATGTCAGGTATGTATTTTCAAATGCATAGAAACGTTGAGGGAACTTAGCCCTGTGAACTTTGGAACTGCTTTTGGATTTGCTTGCGAAGAGGGTCTGATAGCATTTAAAAAGTACCCTACCAGAAAATACTGCCTTTTTGTTATTAGTTCATTTATATGACCTTGCACTACCAAATTCGATCTCTGCTTTAGTTTATGAAATAAATGGGGAAGCCAGGTATTCTAGACTGTTGCTTCAACAGCTTTCCATGTAATCTAGTGGTGAGTTAAAAGGAACATAATTTCACAAGATGATTTTTAAGATGTTAGGTAATAATATTCTAAAGAAAGGTCTAAATTATCTTTGTTGTCAGTGATACAATACTTAGCTAAAACTGGCCATTCATATCTTGATCATCCCATTGTTAATATCATTATAGATTTTTGGTGCTAGTTCCTTATATCTCAGAAAAGGAAACTGGCCTATTGCATATTGTTCTGAAGTTTAGAGGGTTTGTTGTTGTTGTTCTTAAATTAGTAGGTTTTTTTTTTTAAGATTTTATTTATTTGCAAGAGAGTGAACAAGAGAGAGAGCTCGAGCAGAGGGAGAGGGAGAAGCAGACTCCCTGTTGAGTAGGGAGCCCAACATGGGGCTCAATCCCAGGACTCTGTTAATATGACCTGAGCTGAAGGCAGACCTGTAACCGACTGAGCCACCAGGTGCCCCTTTAATTAGTAGGTTTTAAGAGACTTAATTTTAACTTTCGAGGATTACTCTGAATATAATGCATATAGTTGTTATAGAAACACATGTTGGGTACCAGCAGTCTTATTTTTATATTCTGAGCTTTAATAGAAAATAGAGAAGCCACTCATTTGGGGCTTTGATTCTTTGCCTCCTTCAACCCAGAATAATTTTGACTTTTATCTGGTCTAGATATTGGAGTTTTTTGTAAGATTTTAGGTGAAAGAACTTGCTGATAGGTCAATATGAATATATATTGGTATGATTAGCTAAAGATGTTTGAAATATCACAAGATTTTCCCACCTAATTCTTGAGGAATCAAAAGCTGATTTCAGGTGTTAACCTCCATATATACCTTTGCTTTAAGAGTTAATACATGTCATTTAGGAGGTTACTTTTTATTGTTAACCTGTATGTTTGGATTGTGGTCTCTCTTTAAAACAGAATTCAAAGAAGCTTTTTCACTATTTGACAAGGATGGTGATGGAACTATAACAACGAAGGAATTGGGAACTGTAATGAGGTCTCTTGGGCAAAATCCCACAGAAGCAGAGTTACAGGACATGATTAATGAAGTAGATGCTGATGGTAAGTTTTTTTAAATTGGGGCTCTGGGGAGGGGGAATTAAAGGGGGACATTTAAATTCTTTAGTACTATTTCAACTAAACTATTTCAGGTAATGGCACAATTGACTTCCCGGAATTTCTGACAATGATGGCAAGAAAAATGAAAGACACAGACAGTGAAGAAGAAATTAGAGAAGCATTCCGTGTGTTTGATAAGGTAGGTGTTCACGGATTGGATTTGTTAAATTTTGAGGATGAATCTTGGCAAAGGAGGCATCACTGACTTTAGAACTAAGAAACAGATTTTATTTTATTTAAGATTTTATTTGAGAGAGCGCGAGCGCATGAGCAGTGGGGAGGGGCAGTGAGAGAAGCAGACTCCCCACTGAGCAGGGAGCCAGACCTGGGGCTCCATCCCAGGACCCTGGGATCATGACCTGAGCCGAAGGCAGACGCTTAACTGAGCCACCGAGGCGCCCAGAAACAGTGATTTTAATGTATGATACCCTGCTTTGTTCTCCGTGACAATTTATTGGTCTGCTATAGATTGGTTTTGGTTGGTATGTATTTCTAAAGTATATTTTTCTCCCTAATGTGAAGTTTAGTGTAAACTTACTAAACTTTCATTCCAACTCTGAGTCTCTAATTTTACTTAGGTATCTTACTAAATTTTTTTCTAGGATGGCAATGGCTATATTAGTGCAGCAGAGCTTCGCCATGTGATGACAAACCTGGGAGAGAAGTTAACAGATGAAGAGGTTGATGAAATGATCAGGGAAGCAGATATTGATGGTGATGGTCAAGTAAACTATGAAGGTAAATCTTTCACTACCTCATTCTGTGCGTTGATTTTAAGTTACAGGTATTTGTTGTATATCTCATAGGTCAAAATTAGTGACTCCTCCCCCCCCCCCACTCCCCTCCCCGCGCCAAATGAAGATGCTAAAACAGTTTTTATATTTACAAACCTTTTCCTATTCAGAGTATTTTCTACAGACTAGGCAAAAATTACAATCACCTGACAACTTTTTAGAACTGTTTACTGTCGGGTCCTACCATATACGTAGAATCTCTTCATTTTAACAAAATTGCTGGACAATTTCATATGCACATTAAAGTTTGAGAAGCACTGTACTTGAGACTGTGCTAAAACAATCTTTTTATAATGATTGTGGAACAATTTGAAAAGCTTTAAACTTATTTCAGGATCCTCAAAGTGAAAGGTGATTTTCCTTCCTTCATTGGATGTATTATCCCTCTAATTAGCTTTAGTCTGAAACTGTTTACTTATGCTTCAATTCAAAATTATCATGTTATACTAAAGAGCAAAAATGCTTAAATAGCTTGTCTAAAGCATTAATTTGGTTTATTGATTAATAATCCTAAATAATTTTGGTTTATGAAGTTCCAGCCTTGACAAAGCTTGACAACTCTAGCCTAAACTAGCATTCCTTTGTACTGTAAATTTTTGAGGAAAGAAAGGGGAATTGGAGACTGCTCAGAGATTGAGTAATGTGATTGGTTTTGCCAGTCTTTTGCCATTGACGCAACTTTTTGTGTACTTCTTCTTTTTCAGAGTTTGTACAAATGATGACAGCAAAGTGAAGACATTGTACAGAATGTGTTAAATTTCTTGTACAAAATTGTTTATTTGCCTTTTCTTTGTTTGTAACTTATCTGTAAAAGGTTCCCCCTGCTGTCAAAAAATATGCATGTATAGTAATTAGGACTTCATTCCTCCATGTTTTCTTCCCTTATCTTACTGTCATTGTCCTGAAACCTTATTTTAGAAAATTGATCAAGTAACATGTTGCATGTGGCTTACTCTGGATATATCTAAGCCCTTCTGCACATCTAAACTTAGATGGAGTTGGTCAAATGAGGGAACATCTGGGTTATGCCTTTTTTTTTAAGTAGTTTTCTTTAGGAACTGTCAGCATGTTGTTGTTGAAGTGTGGAGTTGTAACTCTGCGTGGACTATGGACAGTCAACAATATGTACTTAAAAGTTGCACTATTGCAAAACGGGTGTATTATCCAGGTACTCGTACACTATTTTTTTGTACTGCTGGTCCTGTACCAGAAACATTTTCTTTTATTGTTACTTGCTTTTTAAACTTTGTTTAGCCACTTAAAGAAAATCTGCTTATGGCACAATTTGCCTCAAATCCATTCCAAGTTGTATATTTGTTTTCCAATAAAAAAATTACAATTTACCCAACTGTTGCTCTGAATCTGAGTCCTTTAATTAACTTGAGGTCGAACAATTCTGAGAATCATATATGGGGGTGGTTTTTACTTGGTGTAATTTAGATAAGTTTTTGTTGGTATTGTTGTTTTACTACCTAGATTGTGTTTAGTTTTTAAATTATGATATACTTCCTTCAAAAAGTTTAAGTGGAAGATTAAAAAACCTTTTATAAGTGTACCTAGCATGGGAGCTGACATAATGTAGGTGTTTATTGTTTCCAGTCTTTTTTACATATTTTTCAACTTTGGCATATCCATTTGTCCATATTAACTTTAGCCAGGCAATGATTTTTAGAAATATTTCTGTTACAAACAATCCAAAGGAGGGGGGGTGTCATTATGTTCTTACTTCTGTTTGCTAAATGTTTTATTCATAGTGCTTTTTCCTTTTTCATAAAGCAAGGGAGAATTTTCAGTTGTTCTGCGTGTCCAGGACATGCTTTATAAAAAAAAGGTATCTTTAGGAGTGGATTGGCAGTAACTAAACCTTGTTTTAGTTTTTGCTTGCTTCTAAGCCATTGCTTTCTCTATAATTTTAAGCTACTCAAAAAGTGCTTATCTGGTTTTTTTGTTTTGTAGCTACCTTTTAAATACTTAATGAAAGATTCCATAGCAAACGAGAGCCAAGATTAAAACATTAAGTATAATTGTTACCTGATTATTATAGCCACAAGGTTTATCTTCCCAGGGAGCAATCCATTTGGCAGGTTACTGCCCATCTTGGACTATTTTTAATACCATTGTTATTCTACCAGAAAATAAAAAATTGGTTATTGAAGAACAAGAGAAATAGGGAAGTTACAGGCATTGATAGGGAATGATAGTTTTAAAGGGAAGTTACAGGCATTGATAATCCTAATGGGGTATTATATTATTACATATTAGGCAGGCAGTCAAATAGGAAGAACTTCATTACATGTAACTGTTAGTCAAAAGGAAGGCCAGCAAGATATTTGGTGGGAGAAGATAAATGTGTCTGGCTACTGAGGCACAATAGTCTGCAGTGTATTAAACATGGGCTTTGGAGTTTTATTTCAACAGTGCTCAGATCACTGCTGTGGATAAACTTAAAGAGGTCAATATTATCTTAAGCTTCAGTTATGTTACCTGCAAAATGGGTATGCTTTACCAACTTGGCTTTTACAATAGTGAAGGTTAAAGCACTTAGCATAGTCCTTGGCATTTGCAATAAGTGTTCAGTTGATGTTACTATGCTGTTAGGCCAATTATGACTCTGTAATATAAGGGAATTTAGTCAAAGTTATCTTTACCACTTCGGTAGTTCTTCCGATTCCTACATTTTCAAGTTTAAGTTAAGGTGAAAGGGAGCACACTATTTTGGGGTGCTTTTGTACCTCACATTAATTGCTGATTTTTATATTCACAAAAGTCACAAAGTTGGCATTATTTTGATTTTATAGGAAATCGAAGGATACAGCAGGGTTTTTTTTTTTTTTTAAGATTTATTTTTGAGAGAGTGGGGCGGTTTGGGGAGGAGGGGCAGAAGGAGCTGGAGAGAGAAACTCAAGCAGAGTCCTTGCTGAGCATGGGATCATGAGATCACGACCTGAGCTGAAACCAAGAGTCAGATGCTTAACCGACTGCACCACACACAGGCACCCCTGAATTGTATAGAGCAGTTTTATATAATTTAACTGGTCATATTGGGCACATACTGAGCTAAATTCTTACCTCAATTCTACTTACTACAACAGTCTTTTTTAATTTATTTTTTTAAAAATTTTTAAAATTTGACAGAGAGCGAGAGAGGGAACACAGCCGGGGGAGTGGGAGAGGGAGAAGCAGGCTTCCCACTGAGCAGGGAGCCCGATGCGGGGCTCGATCCCAGGACTCCGGGATCATGACCTGAGCCACAGGCAGACGCTTAACAACTGAGCCACCCAGGCGCCCCTTACTACAACAGTCTTACTGGAACTCAGGACTAGTCCTATCTTCACATCTTAACCATATTGCCTGTTTTGTTTTAGCAGGATTGTGGTAATTGATAATTCTTAACTCAGTACTGTGCAGCATGTTTGCTCTCAGATAATTCTAACAAAAATCATCACTACAGTTAAAAATCCATATTTTAGGATGTATTTTACAGAGTTTTATTAAAGATCTGATGCATAGAGAGGCACTGTTGGCCTCTACTTAGTGTAGTCCCAGAGAGAAATGCCTACCCCCCCTTTTAAAACTGCTGTTAATGATAACCTGAAAATCTTAAATTTTTCTCAGTGATACTGTACAAGACTGTGTTTTCTTAAGAGGACATTTTGTTTATCCTACATGCTTTGTCTGTCTTATTGGTAAAGTCCTTGAAGTCATTGACCTGTGCTGTTTCTATTTTTGAGATACTGAAACTATTTTCTCATCTAGATGTTCTTTCTATTTCACATCTTGTATGGGTTTCTAGACTTCTCTGTACCTTTCATAGTTCTTTAGTCTCTAGGGTACCAGTCCCTAGTCGGCTGAGCCACTTTTACAGGCTCAGCCAAAATAAGAAAGTGAAATGAGGAACAGTGATGGACTTGATTGAATCTCTTACGTTTGTGAAAACTCTGGTTATTAGCCTCTTGGCCTTATAATTTCAGTTGTGATTTCAAACTTGGTGTCTGTTTGGGTTTTTTTTTTTCCCCCTCGTATTTTTTTTTTTTTTTTTAAGGCTGTGTTAAATTTAGAATCCCATTAAGAGAAATGAAATGGAGTCTTCTAGTCTCTCACTACTCAAAAAATCACCTACAGATTCTTAGGCCCTGCCTCAGAATCCGAATCGAGTTTCATAAGATCCCCAAATGTTTTGTATGTACATTAATTTTTGAAAAGCACTGTGCTAGTCCATTGTCTAAACTGGTCAGTCATTCAAATATTTTAATCACTCCCGTGTTCAGAAGACTCAGAATTAAGACAAAAACCTGTGTTTGGGACGTGTTTAAAAATTAAGGGAGAAATGATTTGTCCAAGTGAATCCTCCCATAAAGATAGGCACAGGGTCCTTAGGGCTACAAGAGATTAGGCCAAGGAGGACTTCTCAGAGGAGTTGACTTTTGAGGTTTGCCAGGCTGTCGAAGAAGGGAATAGCATTTTAGCTAGGGAAGCCCACTGTGTCTAGTGCTCGCTCCTAAAATGAGAGGCAGAAGAGACACCCCAAAATTTCCCTCCGGAGGAGCTTAGAAACCACCTTAGAAAGTGGGCGCTAAGGCTGATTTTTGGCGCTAAAGCGAAGTATGCCTACGAAGCATACCGTCTACCTGCTTGGGGGGGGAGTAGGGTGGGGGTAACTTGGAAAAGGCCGGTGGGGATTATGGTGCGCTCTGCCTCCCACAAACCGTCTTTCAGGAGCCTCCCTTGTGGCAGCCACCCACCCCGGGCTCCGCCACGCCTCCAGAGCCCTAGACTTCTCGCCGCAGGTGTGCGTGATGGCGCCTGACGATTTCCCGTGCGCGGGGCGTGGCGCGCACCCTTCCCGCACCCCTGGACACCAAGCTGGCGGGTCCCCTGCGCACGCTCCGCAGCCCGCGGGCCCCGGGCGTCTCCTGGCAACCAGACGCCATCCCAGGCTGAGGGAGCGAGGAGGCCGCAATGGACCAACCAGTCATCGCCATCACCTCCAATTCCCTGAGGGAAGACCTGGGACCTGGCAGTTTGGTAGCCACCTCCTCGGTACAGACACCCTCCCCCAGCTCCCACTACCCACTGCCGTCCCCTGCCCCGGGCTCCCCTGGCCGAACTCCCACTTTCTCTAACGCTGGGCCTTGGCGCCCCTTGGTTTGCTCTTCGCACCTCTCCCTGCCCTCCTACCTACCCTGCAGTCCAGTCGTCCTGATCTTTATCTGAGTCTACTTGGTTTTATTTCCGCTTCCCTTGCTCTCCCTCATCCTTCCATTCGTCCTTTATTTTCTGTATTTTCTTTCCTTCTTCCGTACTACCATCTGCGCAGGGCAACTGCTTTGATTTCCCCCTTTGCCGAGAGGATGGGTTTTTCCTTAGTCGAACGCACATGTTTTTGCCCCTGCCTCTTATTTTAGTATTTATAAAATATCTTAAATACCTTCGTTTAGTTTTTTTTTTTTTAAAGATTTTATTTATTTATTCATAAGAGACAGAGAGAGAGAGAGGCAGAGGGAGAAGCAGGCTCCCCGCCAAGCAGGGAGCCCGATGCGGGACTCGATCCCGGGACTCCAGGATCATGACCTGAGCCGAAGGCAGACGCTTAACCGACTGAGCCACCCAGGCGCCCCTTCGTTTAGTTTTTAAATATATTTGGGCGAAGGATGTTTAGTCTATCTCTTGTAAAGTGATTCACCCCTAAAATGAATTTGAAGTGATAGGTGGGTGGAGTTTAGATCGCCGCCTGGGGCAAAACAAAACAGCGGCTGCCAATCACCTTCCTTTAGAAGTGCGGTGTTTACTTCTCCCTTCTTGCCGCTTGATTTTCCTGGTCCTAGGTAGAGGTGGGAGACTTGCCTTGACCTGCCTGACAAAGTTTGATTTCTGTGACTATAAATGTGCAACACAGAAGATTCAACATAAATCTAATAAAGGGAACGTATAGGAAGAAATTCAGACTTAGCAATGTGTATGAAACCGTGGTTTTTTTTTTAGAGAAATGCACATTTCATAGTAAAACTAAAGCTCTACTCATAAGTAGAGTGGATATAAGTTGCTAAAAAGGAAGAATGAATTATATCAGTTTTACTGATTAGTTTATTATCTCTAATGCACTGTTGCTTGAAATAACCTATATTTTGTAGTAGTAACAAAAGCATTATAAATGGAAGTACAATTCAATGATTTAATGACTTCACCTAGTCAAAGTAGCACAAAAGGAAAAAACTGAACAACCGTGTTCTGTTGGTGGTGAGGCTGAAACAAATGTGGGATAATAATAAATGGGTATAGGGTACTTACTGTAGAAACCAAGAGCGTCCTTGGAAACTAAGGAATACCAAAATCATCTGCTTTTTAACTTGGCAGGTGAGGGGTTAAAAATAAAAGCTACCGTTTATTGAGCCCTGGTTGTGGGTACAAGTCTTTAAATGTATAATGGCTTATTCTCATGCCAGCCTTGTTATGCCTTACTTTTATACTCCTAAGAGGGAGTTGAGACTCATAAGGGTTAAGTAACTTATGTAGTGCTCCTAGTTAGTAAGTGGCAGAGCTGGAGTTCAAGCCCAAGTCTGTCTGGGTCCTCTATCGTTCTGCCTCTTTAGTGTAACAGCTGGCTGGACAAGCTGAGAGAACTAGCTGTATCATATTTGTATGATACATAATAGTATATATAAAAACAGGAAAGGGCAGTTTTTAACATTTGCCATATCACTGGGAATTGGTATCCCAATATCACATTAATTTGATGACTATACACTTCTACCTTGAACTCCCAGCACAGCACCTGAACCATAAATCTATTATAATACAATTTTGGATTGTATTATAATACAATTATTATAATACACTCTGTCCTTCCTAGGAACACCAAATTTTGTGACATCTAATTTTCCTTACGACATCTCTTGTGAAATGAGGATGTTTATTACTCTCATTTTTCCAAAGGGAATTTAGATGGGAATTTAGAAGCACTTCAAGTCGTAAAATAGCAATTTAGGGAAATATGTTAGGCAAAATTTATCAGTATGTAGCTTTTATTTTAATTCAGGCTGACCAATTTGATACAGGTATTGATTTCTTCAAGCAAATGTTTTATAAAATATATTTAACTTCCAGGGATCACCTCTCAAATGAATAAGCACATTTTATGTTTGTTAATAGAAACCAACCCGAAAGACATCATCTGTTGAAAGAGAAGGATGGTGGAGAATAGCATTAACAGTATGTGTTTTTATTCTTTCTATTCAAGTGATTCATATTTCCGTTGATATTTTAATCAGCCTTACCTTTTAAGTCACTAACAATTGTTAAGAAAACAGTGGACCTCATTTCCTGTTTATAATTTTAGTATCATTAAATTTTAGATGCAGTATAAACTAAAACAACTCTAGGAATCTAGGTGCTTTACAGGATATCTAGATAAGGTCAATATAGCTTAAGATCTCGGTGAGATTACAGAAGAAAATGCCTCCATTCTATAAAAGGAGTTTGGGTTTCAGTTTGTATCTTAGATGGCATAGAGCTTGTGATAAGTTCTGTTAACATGGTCAGTGTAGGAAAGCAAGGTGGTAATAATGAAAGAAAAAAAGACCAGAAGATCCCCGTTCAAGAGACATCATTTCTATATTGTAGAAATATTTTCTGTCCACACCCTTCAATAATAGAGTGGCCCGTGGGCCAAAGCCTTCTTGAAGTGGAATTTTAATGGTGGAACCGAGCCGGGTGCTCAGTGGAAATTCGTCCACAAAAGCAGCAGTGACTAAACTTTCAGGTCTGGCCATTCAGCCACACTGCTTGTGATTTGAAAGAACCAAACCTCCTATTGGGCTGATGAGACCACATGCTCTGCCAGTTCATCCTCAGCCTCATGTTCTTATTTTTTAGCTGCTCTTTGAGGGCTAGAGAGAAATGTGTAGTATCTACCTAGCAGAAGTAGGCTAACTTTTTTTTTAGTCAAGAACTGTCCTGAGTGGTCTCAAGAGAGACCTGACATTTATAGGTCCAACTGCATCTCAGGTTTTAGTATCTCTGAAGTTACCTTTTAAAAAGTCAAAACTTCCAACTATGGCCGCAACCCATTTGCTATAATTCAGCAATTGTCTCAGAAAGGAAATAATTATGATTCTCTTGAAATATTGTTCTGTCGGGAGTGTTTACTATATTTGATAAAATTTTATTAAACCTTAAAACAGAAAGAAATGCTCCTTAAGAGTGACCCTTTTAAGAATGATGCTTTAGGAGATGTTACCAGTTTGCACACTGATCTGAAAAATGATGTCAATTTTCCACAGAACACTCCTATCCCTGGCACTTACCACTTGAAAACTTTCATTGAAGAATCCTCATTAAATCCAGTGATACCAACCTACAATTTTAAAAACGAAGGAAGGAAAAAACCACCTCTTGTGCAAAGAAACGATCCGGTACTAAATGACCTTCCCCTATATGCGCCTCCTGACTTCTTGGACTTACTTAAGAAGCAAATGGCCACTTACTCATTTAGAGACAAACCGCGGTCAAGCCCCAGCAAGCTGGTTTACAAAGATCAGGTAAAGTGCTACTAGCCGCCGGGTTTTTGTGGGAAAGCTACCAAGAGCCCCTGAGGAAAGTACCCTGTGTACTTTGAGTGCATCTTCCCCAGGAGAAATTGAAAACCTTTCGATGCCTTATTGCCTATAGCAATCAAACAAAGGCTCCCTGATTTGCAAGTATGTCCAGCAGGATTTTCCCTTGTGAGGCCTCCTTAACCTAAGGAGAGTACCTCTCCAGGCACTCTTGGCAGGATTCCCCTGATGTGGGGAGCTTCTGGAATCTTATCTGTGATTGGGCCATACTTCTGTTCCCTCAAGCAGTTTATACAGTGTACCCTCTTCTTTTAAAGAGAAAATTTTTCCAGTCAGTAGTGTCCTTTAATTAGAGTGTGAATATAACTGGATACCATAAGGAAAGCTTTTAAAAAATGTCTTATAGAAGTGAACACGGTGGTACCAGGAAGGCCAGATTCTACTCTCTGCTCTGTCGGTTCATTCATAACATTGGTAATAGAGAGAGCAGTGCTTGCTTACAGTCTCGGGCTAGGTTCTGTGCAGGGAAGATGTTCCTGACTGGGGAGTATTTGAGTAACAATACAAGAGCAAATATATCAAGGGCTAAGATAAATAGCATGGCAGGAAATGCCAGGGGGAGTTCAGTGTAGGCTGGGTTGAAAAGCTGGAAGGCTCCCTGGATTAAGTAAGACCCAAGCCAGACCTTGAATAATACATGACATTTATGTGGCTCTTAATGGCTTACTGTGAGTTTCCACACGTATTCTCTTAGTTGTTCTTCCCCAGCATTCTGAAATAGGCGCAACAGATGTTATCCCCATTTTATATGTGAAAACCAAGGTGAGTAGATACTAAGTCACTTGTTCAGAGGCATGGAACTGATAGGTAGGTGAGGCAACACTTTTAACTGAGGGTTTCTGAGCCCAAATTTGGTGCTTTTTCCAGTGTGCCTCTGGCTACAAACGAGGGGCAGAGTTTGGATGTGTGGTCCAGAGTAGGTGTTTCAAGGGAGGGGCATGACCTTCTGGAAGGCCTGTTCCAGGCTGGCAGAGGTAGACTTGGGACTTGGCCTTTGGGACTTGGGACTTTAGGCCTCCCATTTATTAAAGATTTTATTTATTTATTTATTTGAGAGAGAGGGAGAGAGCATGAGTGGGGGAGGGTCAGAGAGAGAAGCAGGCTCCCCGCTGAGCCGGGAGCCTAATGCGGGGCTTGATCCCGGGTCTCTGGGATCATGACCTGAGCCGAAGGCAGACACTTAACCAACTGAGCCACCAGGCACCCAAAGATTTTTTTCTTTTTTTAATTCATGAGAGAGAGAGACAGAGAGCACACAAGCAGGGGGGAGGATCAGAGAGAGAGGGGTGCTTGACTCGGGGCTCCATCCCAGGACCCCAGGATCATGACCTGAGCCGAAGGCAGACGCATAGCTGACTGAGCCACCCAGGTACCCCTGGGCCTCCCATTTATAAAGAAGCCAGTAACAGTATTAACCTCTACAACTTTATCAGGATATTGTTGTGATAACCTGAGAAGAAATGCATTGTAACTGGAGGTTGAATGAAATACAAGGGCTGTGGGTTATGAAGATGGATAAGAAATTTTCAGCAGGATGAGCACATCATAGCCAACACGGAAACCCTTCCTACTGCTCTGCAAATTATAGCTTTGAAACAGGACGGAGTGATAAATGTTCATTGGGTAAATCTTACCCTGTTTGCTTCAGTGGATGAATACAAACACTAAATTATGCTGAGACTTTTATGGCTTGGTATCGGGTAACCATGCTACATGTGAAATCATTCTGGCCACCTCCAGTGCAAAATCATTCTTCCTCATTCTGCACCACTGTTTACTGCCCTTCTACTTCCTCTCTTCTTGCTTTTAGGGGTTGTTGAGGGTAGGCCAAGTAGAAAGTAGAAAGAATTAAATGTTTTCCTAATTTTCTGTTTCAAAGGGTATACGATAATGTTCTCAGGAGGAGAGAGATTCAGATGTAACATTGTTTACTCACCAATAAAACTCACAATTCTGGTTTTTTAAAAGCAGAGCTCAGTAAAATAATAATTTGAATCTGAGGTAGATAGAGTATACATTGTTGTTATTTATTAACACAGAATAACATTCTCCAGCTTCACAATTTTTAAAAAGATTTATTTTTATTTTAGAGAGAGAGAGAGAGTGGGGGTGGGGAGGGAGAGGGAAAGAGAATCCCAAGCAGACTCTGCTGAGTGCAGAGCCCGATGTAGGGCTCGATCTCACAACCCTGAGATCATGACCTGAACTGAAATCAGAGTCAGATGCTCAACCGACTAAGCCACCCAGCACCCCCAAAGGATCCATTTTAATGTGTTCAAAAGACATCCTTGAACAGCCGATTGGGAGACTGAGGTTGAGAAAATCTGGCTGATTCCTTGATCATTGGTAGCTGTGTTTATAGCTGTGATGATGATGTCTCTGAACACATGTTAATTTGAAAAGCCTTCCATGGTAAAAATAATGGCTGGTGGAATTTTCAACGGAATGGTTTTGCATTGAGCAAAGTATCAATAGAGAGAAACCTTGTGCCCAAGGAGGGACTGGCAAGTAATATTGTAGGGAACTCAAGACTTCAATGTAGGGATAATGAAACACAAAATGTAGATGGAACAATTAATTGTGCATTTTTAAAAAGATTTATTTATTTATTTTAGAGAGAGAGGGCAAGCACGTGAGCAGGGGGGAGGGGCAGAGGGAGAGAGAATCTCAGGCTGACTCCTCACTGAGCACGGAGCCTGTGGTCGGGCTCCATCTTACGACCCTGTGATCGTGACCGGAACTGAAATCAAGAGTCGGTCACTCAACTGGCTGGGCCACCCAGGCCGCCCCACATCATGTGCTTAAATAAAAAACATGGCAGCCCTCAGAGTTGGCTCATTTTGCAAATAGTTTTTGAGGTTGAGCTCTCAAAGAGTACCTGCAAGGCAAAGTAATACTTGTCACATGCAAATAGGTCAAGAGAGTGGCCAGTGAAAATGAATTTTGAAAAATGGATTCACAGAACTTGTCTCAGGGACTGGGACCCACTGATAATTCTTAGTTCATTTGGAGCTGATGAAAAGTACATAGTATTGGCAAAATTAAGGACAATATCATTGCTAGTATGAGGCACGCATCTTTTTGAGAAAGTCCTGTGTCCTCTATTTCTCAGACCCAAGTGTGAGTAGTGAATCAGTGATACTTTCATATGACATAAGATACTTTACTTCTCAGAGAGAAGGTACATTTGATGAAATTTCTACCGATAGTGCCTAAAAATATTGCACCTACCAGCCCATTCGCTGCATTCACCTTGTGATTATTCTGCTAGGGCTTCTAAAGGGATGAAAATCTGTTTCCTTCCGTCCCACCTATTTATGGATCCAGGTTTTCAAAATATTGTCATACCCAGGACTTAATAAGGAGAGTTGGATGTTTTCACTTATTCCAGTTTTCTGACATTGAGGGTTCTGGTACTGAATTAAGTGTCTGCACTGATATCATCCTGCCGTATTTTATGACTCCAAGGTATTGCAAGATTTCTGAATGCCTAGTCAACTCGGACTGAAACAATTAGCTAGGGTCAGGTATTATTATGGGCACATTGTCTAGATTCTCTGAGCCTTACATTACAAATAAAGAATTGAGAAGCATATATAGGACTTAGGAAGTGTGTGTGTGTGTGTGTGTGTGCATGCACATATGCATCTACATATATACACACGCATATATACATTCTTTTTCATTCATTCTCATATATATATATATGTATATATATATATATTCCATTAAACCCAACCACACAGTTTGCAACAAGTTCAGCAATGTGCAAAGAAACAGTCTCTTATGTGAATCTCTATTTAAGACTGTGGAAAAAAATCAGCCCTCTCTCAGCTATATTAAATAGCAAAGAATGGCCAATGCAAGTAAAGTAGGACAAATAGAAAAGCTTTGGGTAATCAGTATTCCTTTCTAGATTAATGCTGTCTAAGAGTTTTTCCATGAGTACTTTATTACACAAATCTTTCGTGATTGCTGAGCATAGAACAAACAGCAGCTTAAGGGTTTTTTTTTCCCTCACTTTTCACTTCTCTTTCTTATTTCTTCTCCTGTGTATGTGTGTGTATGTGCACGAGAGAGGGAGAGTACAAGAGCAATGAGCATAAAGCATATAGCCACAGTTTAAATAGAAAGCAAATATCCATGTAACCATCATCAAAATCAAGAAATAAAATGCTATGGCCCCTAAGAAAGTCGCTTGCTTAAAATACATTCCTGTGCTGCCATGGTATGATTAAACAAACTCATGTTTCCTTGGTGTTTATTATGTCAAGTGAGCAATTAACAAGCACGGTTGCATCAGAACAATGTATGTATTTCATCATAAAGTCTGTATTTACTGTTATTATCACTGTATCCATGAAAAGCTGCCTCTGCAATCAAAATTATATTAATATGTGAAAACAGCTGTGGGGTAAAATATAATAGCTGAACTTCCATGTGGCAGATAATGCCAGGATATGGATGTCTCATTTTCAGCAAAGGCAGTATTGTATCTTTAAATCTGATTTTAAAATAATAGGGGTTGGGGGAGATTGTTCACTTAAGGAAGGCTTCTTCCCAGGATTTTGTAACCCAACTCCACCCTGCCAGCTCCTTCAACATAGGAAGTTCTGGAGATCGGGTCTGTCTTCTTTTCCCTGGCTTCTAGTTCTCCTTCCTTCTCTTCCTCCCCTGTCACACATTCCACTCTCTGTGCGTGCCGGTTCCTGACACTCCCTTACCGTCACATACTCCTGGGCTAATATCTATAGATCCAGAGACAGTGGAGCTTCCCAGGTACTTGCAACAAGTTTGGCAGTGGGCAGAGAGAGAGAGAGACAGTCTCTTCTGCAACATTCCTCAAAATATCCTCCGTGGCCCCCTTGCAGAAGTCCTGCCTTCCCTAAAACCCCACTCAAATTTCAGTCTGTGCCATCTTTAAACCACTCAGGTGGATTTAGTTATTCAGTTATTTCCCCCTGGCTTTATTGAGGTATAATTGACAAGTAAAATTGTATATATTTAAGGTGTACATGATGATTTTATATTTGTATGCATTGTGTGGGGCGCCTGGGTGGCTCAGGCAGTTAAGTGTCAGACTCTTGATTTCAGCTCAGGTCATGATCTCAGGGTTGTGGGATGGAGCCCCGCAGTGGGCTCTCCCTCTCCCTCTGTCCCTCCCTCACCTCCCCCCCAAAAAGAAACTATATTTGTATGTATTGTGAAATGGTTATGACATCAGGTTAATTAACACATCCATCACTTCTCATAGCTACTATTTTGTGTGTGTGTGGTGAGAACACATAAGATCTACTCTCAACAGTTTTCAAGCATCCAATACAGTATTAACTATAGTCAACATGCTGTCCATTATATCCCCAGAACTTATTCATATAATAACTGAAAGTTTGTACCCTTTGACAATCATCTCCCCATTTCCCCACCCCCAGCCCCTGGCAACCACCATTCTATTCTGTTTCTATGAATACCCTCTTTTTTTTTTTTCTAAAGATTTTATTTTTAAGCAATCTCTACATCCAGTGTGGGGCTCAAACTCACAACCCGAAGATCAAGAGTCACATGCTCCACCAACTGAGACAGCCAGGTGCCCCTATGAGTACCCTTTTAGGTCCCATGTATGAGTGATACAAAACTGTATTTGCCTTTCATGGCTTATTGCACTTAGCATGATGTGCTCCAGGTTCATCCATGTTGTGGCAAATGGCAGGATTCCTTTTTTCACAGTTAAATAATATTCCTGTGAGATATATATATATATATATATATATATATATATATATATATACACACACACACTTATACATACACACATATGATCATACACATATATATAGCATTTATATCATATATATATTCATTATTCACTCATCCATTAGTGGACACTTAGGTTGTTTCCATAGCTTGGCTATTTGTGATTACTGCTTCAGTGAACATGGCAGTATAGATATCTCTTCTAGATATTGATTTTGTTTCCTTTGGATATATACCCAGAAATAGGATTTCTAGATCATATGGTAGTTCTATTTTTTAATTTTTTGAGGAACCTCCATACTGTTTTCCATAGTGGCTGCACCACTTCACATTCCTACCAACAGTGCATGAGGGTTTCCTTTTTTCCATATCCTGACCAACACTTACCTCTTATCTTTTTGATAATAGCCTTCCTAACAGGTGTGAGGTGATAGTTCATTATGGTTCTGATTTGTATTTCCCTGATGATTAGTGATGTTGAGCACATTTTCATTTACATGTTGGCCTTTGGTATGTTTTCTTTAGAAAAATGTCTATCTAGGTCTTTTGCCCATTTTTAATCAGATTTATTATTATTATTATTGGCTGCTGGGTTGTCTGAGTTCCTTCTATATTTTGGATATTACCAGCTTATCAAAAAAATCCCAAAAAATCAATGATCAAACCACTGTCAAGGAGTTTTCCCCTATGTTGTCTGCTAGGAGTCTTATGGCTTCAGGTCTTACATTTAAGTATTCAGTCCATTTTGAATTAATTTTTGTGAGTGGTGTAAGATAAGGGTCTAGTTTCATTCTTTTGCATGTGGATATCCAGTTTCTCTAATACCATTTATTGAAGAGGCTATCCTTTACCCATTGTGTATTCTTGGTGCTCTTGTCAAATATTAGTTGACAACGTATGTGTGGGTTTATTTCTGGGCTCTCTACTTTATTCCTTTGGTCTATGTGTCTGTTTTTATTCTAGTACCACACTGTTTTGATTACTATAACTTTGTAATATGGCTTGAAATCAGGACGTGTGATGCCTCCAGCTTTGTTATTTCTCAAGATTGCTTTGACTATTTGGAGTCTTTTGTGATTCCGTATCAATACTAGGATTTTTTTCTACATGTATGAGAAATGCAATTGGAATTTTGGTGGGGATTGCTTTGGATCTGTGGATTGCCTTGAGTAGTATGGATATTTTAACAATATTAATTCTTCTGATCCATGAACACAGGATAACTTTGCACTTATTTGTGCCTTCTTTAATTTCTTTTATCAATGTCTTATAGTTTACAGTTTATAGATCTTTCACCTCCCTAGTTAAATTTATTCCTAAGAATATACTGTTTCTTATGCTATTGTAAATGAGATTGTTTTCTTAATTTTTTTTCAGATTGTTCATTGTTAGTCTGTGGAAACTCAACTGATTGTTGTATTTGTTTTGGTATCCTGTAAATTTACTAATTTTGTTTATTTTAACAGTTTTTTGGTGGAGTCTTTAGGGTATTTTTATGTATAAGATCATGTCATCTGGGGCACCTGGGTGGCTCAGTCAGTTAAGTGTCTGCCTTTGGCTCGGGTCATGATCCCAGAGTCCCGAGATTGGGCCCCGCATTGGGCTCCCTGCTCGGCAGGAAGCCTGCTTCTCCCTCTCCCACTCCCCCTGCTTGTGTTCCCTCTCTCACTATCTCTCTCTTTCAAATAAATAAATAAAATCTTAAAAAAACAAACAAGATCATGTCATCTGCCTACTAGGACAGTTTTGCTTCTTCTTCTTCCTTTTTTTTATCTTATTTATTTATTTGTCAGAGAGACAGAGCACAAGCAGGGGGAGCTGCAGACAGAGGGGGAAGCAGGCTCCCCACTAAGCAAAGAGCCTGATGTGGGACTTGATCCCAGGGCTCTGGGATCATGACCAGAGCTGAAGGCAGACAGACGCTTAACTGACTGAGCCACCCAGGCATCCCTCAGTTTTGCTTCTTTCTTTACAATTTGATTGCCTTTTATTTCTTCTTCTTGCCTAATTATTCTGGCTAGAGCTTCTAATACTGTGTTGAATAGGAATGGAGAAAGTGGGCACCCTTGTCCTATTCCTGACCTTAGGGTAAAAGCTTTTAGCTTTCTACGATTGAGTATGTGATTAGCTGTGGGTCACTCAGTTGGATTTAATCTCTCCCGACCCTCAAGTCTCCAATCTGTCTTTTATAATTTTATTTATAGTATTTTATATTAGAATAGTTTATGTACGTGCCTTCTCATTCCTGCGGGCCAGGGGCCATATCTCTCTCACCATTGTATTCCCCACCACACCCAGCAGTACTTTACTCACAGAGCAGGCTCACCAAATGGTAGGTGAATGGATTTGTTGAATTTAGTACATTTAAAATATGATCAATTGTACAGCATTTTTCTATGCATCATCTCAGGCACACTATCATAAAATGTACCGTGAAAAGGGAATATTTGTTGAATGTTTTGAAGCTCCATCTTTGAAAATGTAACTTTTCCACTATTAAGATCAAGAAAAAATTACATAATGCTGTATGGTCATAAAATAAAGGATTATGAATGACAGGTGATAAGATAAAGTGAGCTTAAGACCTGTATTAATCTATTTTTGGTGTCCTTGTCCATTCTATGTAGTCAGTTAAGCTTTCACCAGGGCAATATGATCTCCTTCCTGCACCGGTTCCCAAGCACGCTTCCAGGTAATTATATACTTATTAAATTGCTTTTAATAATTTCACTCATGCCTTTTTATTTACATACTTAACCAATACTAATGGCTTTTAACCTTATTTATGCCCATCATATCTAGAATAGCATTTTTAAAAATTTAATGAGAGATAGGGAATAAGTTAACAAAGTTCCCACATTAAAAAATAGATTTAGTACATCGTCTTTTTTTTTTTTATATAGGAGCTTCGTATTTCGTTCTACAGTTCAAAGATTTCCAACAAGCTGCTTCACTCCTGTAAGTATATTGTAGACAATTAACTCATGATGAATTTGATGTTTAAAATATGCAGTGGTTCATTTTGATATATCAAAATTGACATTTTGATCACTGTAGTAGATAAGCAATGAATGATTAATGTAATTGATTTAAGATATACTTGAAGTATATCTGAAGATATACCAGGGATTTCAAGACAAGTAACCCATTTGTGTCAAGTTATAGAAGAAAAGTAAAACCTCCTTTCCTTTCTGTAGGTCTTGACTCATATCACCTTCTCAGTGAAGTCATCCCTAGTCACTTGTTCAGAATTTCCTGTGCCCTCTTCCTTGGTTTATTTTTCTCTGTAATGCTCACCACTGTCTGATACACTACACTCAGACATTAATCTGTCCTGTTTTATCTGTCTCCCCGCAGTGGAATATATGCTTCATGAAGGTGGAGACTTTTACCCGGTTTTGTCCTGTATACATAACACCTAGAAAAATGGCTGCCACATGGTATTTATTGATTTAATTAATAAAATCCTCAGAGATACTCGATAGATCATTGTATTAACAACAAGAAGGAAAAGTATCTCTGGTTTCTTTCAAAAATGTGAAAATGCCTTCCTGTTTCTACAAATTTCCAAGTATATGATGTGTTTTGATAAAATGAACTCCTTTAGGTAATTAACTAACTGATAGGATGCCAAAAAACAAATAATTATATAAACATTTTGAAGGATTAAGACAAGATGAAATTATTTTAGGGTGGTTTGATGGACTTGAGTTACCTATTTGTAACTAGAAACCCAGATGGAGAAAGACATGTTCAGTGAACATTTGAAAGAGGAATTTAGATAAGAGTTCAGAAACAGACCCTAGACTATATAAGATTTTTATATTTGATAAAGATGGTATGACAAATCAGTAGGGAAAGGAAGAGAATATTTTATGCTGGGCAATTGATTAACTTAGAAATTAAGTTAGATTCTTCCTACCACATCTTAAAATAAATTCCATATTGATAAAAGAATTAAATGAAGCATAAAACCAGAAGAAAATATATTAGCCTCTATCTAATTTTATGATTTTCTGAGATCAGAGCAGTGGGTGAACTGCAAAGGAGAAGTATTTGATTTGACCACACAACATTTAACATTTCTTGTATATTAGAAGACAAACTGTAAACAAAGCTAACAGGCAAGTGCAAATTCGGAAAAAAGTATTTTCAACATATATGGCAGATAAAGGGCTAATGGCCTTATTTAAACTCTTAACAATCTAGAGGAAAAACATCAATAGAAAAGTAAAACAGATGAAGGCTGGGAGTGGACCATTCATGTAACAAGAAGTTCAGATACACAACAAAGGTGAAAAAATTTTGATCCCACTAACAAATGTGAGAAACTAAAAGGCTGACTGAAAACTTTCTGTATGTGGGTGGTGTGCTGGGCTGAATAATAGCCCCAGAGATGTGGCCATGTCCTAATTGGTAGAACCTGTGAATGTTCCCTTGCGTGGCAGGAACCGTCCTGCCCACTTGATTACGTGAAGGATCTTGAGATGGGGAGATTGTTCTGGATTCTCTGTTGGGCTCACATGCACACACAAGTGTCCTTATATGAGGGAGGCAGGGGGAGATTTGAGAAGGGGGAGGAAGCAGTGTGGTCACAGAGGCAGAGGTTGGAGTGATGCGACCACAAGCCAAGGAAGGTGGCTGTCACCAGAAGCTGGAAGAGGCAAGGACAGACTCTCCCCCAGAGCCTCCAGAGGGAGCAGCACCCAGCCGACACCCTGAGTTTCGCCCAGTGACACTGATTTCAGACTTCTGGCCTCCAGAATGATGAGAGAATAAAATTCTGTTGTTTTAAACCACCAAATTTATGGTAATTTGTCACAGCAGGCACAGGACATTAATACAGGTGGGGAGTATGTCCAGTGGATTTCACAGTTGATTGACGAGAGGAGGACATGGTTTTGGTTTTTCCTTTGGCTATCCCTAGGCCTTTTCTCTTGCACATGTCAGAAGCTTGGGGTACAGCCAGCTGCCAGTGTTCTGGGAGCTGAGTCAGGGAAGAGGCTGGGGGGTCTCACCGTTTGGTGTGTGGAGAAGTTCACTTAATTTCTGTTTTTGGTAAAGGCTCCTGTCCTTAGAGTTCCTGGGGCTCCTGCGTCCAGTTGTCTGGTACAGTCTCCCCAGAAATACACCCCCTGCCCCGCCTGGGATGCACGAGTGGGGGTAGGTGGAGGGACCTGGAGAGAAGAGGTCTACCAGTCCTCTTACTTTCAGCCCCCCCCTTTCCATTCCCACCTCACAGGGGTCTCATGCCTAAAATTCCTGACCTTCTCTTGGGTTCTGTGGAGCAAATCAGCCTGCTCCCCTGGCAGTTTCAGCGGTCTCCACTGTGCTCCATCAGGTCCCATTCCTCCAGGGTGCTTCACGTCCTCCCACAATACGTTCTCTCCGTTGGCTCTTGTCTCTTCTCTTGGCTCTGTGTGTGTGTGTGTGTGTGTGTGTGTGTCTAGAATGGGAGGTGGATCATTATTTGATGGGAAGAAGGGAAATAGATGCATATGTAAGTTGGCTTTGGCAGCAAGCAGTCAAGACAACTGGGTTTTTTTCGCTGGGTAATAACTCTGTCTCCCTTGAACTATATGTTTTAAATGAATGCTGCGAGCTAATAATGATTTGTTTACTACCAGTAAGGAGGGACTC
Source organism: Mirounga angustirostris (assembly GCF_029215605.1). Taxonomy (NCBI): domain Eukaryota; kingdom Metazoa; phylum Chordata; class Mammalia; order Carnivora; family Phocidae; genus Mirounga; species Mirounga angustirostris. Next base: position 72,052,760 of record NW_026991718.1, read on the forward strand.
AGTCAAAAATAATTGGATTTTAGTTCAGGTTAGGCATCCTGGACGAGCAGCCTGGGATGTGAAATAGCACAAGCCAGTTGATTCGGACAGTTTTTGCTTTTGTTCTCATTGCTTTGACGGAGAGAAGATTTTTCGAGATCCTTATTCTGCCATTTTCATTGAAGTCACCTCATCCCTTCTATTTTATAAATAAAAGTGATTCACTGATTTGGAACATCCTGTCCTTCAACAAAGTGAAAAGAATACTTTCATGAAAAATGTTCTAAGACAAAGAAATAGCCCAGGGCTGTGATTCATGTCTGTCCTAAACATGCATTCCCAGAGCAGAATGTGGGCTTGGTTTAGATCTACAAACTTGTAAACTGTAGAAAACAAATTCCGTTGATCCCAACAGTGGGAGATGGTGGTGCACTGTGTGAGTATGGCACAGAAATACTGCTTACCATTCTCAAAACTTTTTGAGATAAATGCAGTAATCTTCAGGCCATTATAATATGGCCACTTAACCTTTATCTGAAAAATCTCATTGGGTTGATTTTATCCTTTAGTCTCGTTGTTCTAGAAATTAACATTATAATCACAGAACTGTTAAGGACTCTTAGAACTGGAAGAACCTATCAATGAGCTACTGTGGACTCTTGAACAGCATGGATTTGAACTGTGGGGGCCCACATATATGTAGGTTTTTTCCAGTAAACGCAGTATAGTACTGTAAATGTATTTTCTCTTTTCTTATGATCCTCTTCATGTTTTTTCTGTAGCTTACCTTAGTGTAAGAATACAGTATATAATCCATGCAACATACAAAATACATGCTAATCCACTATATATGTTATGGGTAAGGCTTTCAGTCAACAGTAGGCTAGTAGTAGTTAATTTTGGGGGGAGTGCGAAGTTATACATGGATTTTCCACTGCTTGGGGGCCGGCAGCCTTAACCCCCACGCTGTGCAAGGGTCAACTGTACTCTGTTAGGGTTGGCTTTGATGATGAGGGCCACCATCATTCATTGAGTATTTTCTGGTGCAGGTGCATTTAATCCTCACAGCAACTCGGTGGGTTAGTATTTCACCTCTACTCCACAGGTCAGGAAATGGAAGTTAGTTTACAGAGGTCACACGGTTATTTAGGAAGCGGAGCCATGACTTAGACCCCATCTCTAAACCTGGTGACCTCAAAACCTGGGCTGTAAGCTGTGCTGCCTAGTGCATGAGCATGAGCAAGTGACTTGCTTAGTGCCTTTGGACATTTAGAGCTGGTCTGGGGTCAAATCCAAGTGGCAGACTTTGTGTTGTCTCTGGCGTCACCATTCCTCACTGATGACTAAGGCTTGTTCATGGGCCCAGGTTGGCCTGCTTGACCGTTTTTGCAGTAGGATGAGTTCACATGCAGGAGACTTCTGTCTCCTGGGAGGGCCATCTACCAGCCCGCCTGTTAGGCCCTGAGCATCTAAGGTCCTTACAATGGATGGAGGCAGCTTAGGCTCCAGCTAGGAGCCTTGCTACACTGGCTTTTCTTAATTGGCCGTATTTTTTCCCTGGGACACCTTTAGGATGTTAGAACTTCCAGTCTTTTCTCAGCAAAGTCTCTTTGTAAAAAGCTGGGCTCAACTGAGTCTAGCTGACTTCAATAGAAGTTCTTTCATCTGCTCTACATATCTTTTTTGGGCGGCTGTGTGTGTGAAGCCCTAAGCCAGGTAGCTATTGTTGAGTATTCAGTGGCAAATGGGACATTTTATCAGTGCTCTCCCTTCCCTCTTGAAGGGCAAGGACACACTGAGGTCAATACCCCAACCAAGGTGTACCCATACAGGCACACAGAAACTTACACAGATGAAATGAGAGTCCGGGGATTCACAATGCATGTGTCTGACCAGTGTGAGACCAAATGGCTTGGCACACAAAACTTGAAACGTGGCACCCAAAATTAGACACTGATGACTCAAGTTTAATATTATCTGTTGATAGAAGCACATGTACCTTCTTCCTTCTGAGAGCCATCTCCAGAATCTTCTGATACATTCACTTGTAAGCTTCTTAGCAATTGCTGACTCCAGGCTGAGGAAGGAGGTAAGGGCAGGAGTGAAGAAAAGGCTTGAACAAGGAAAGGGACACCCATCCTTGTCCCTTCAGAGCCTGTATCCGAAGCCAAACTCAAAGAAATCAAAGGGCTAGTTGTCCTGTCAGGCTTTGGATCCAAGGGCTTTTCCACAAGGCATTTATTAGTTGCTGGGTCCAGAAGGGAAATCTGGATTTATACCTCCCCACCCACTGCAGCAATGCCTGAAACTCCATAGTAGGGATCTTTTTTAAAAAGATTTTATTTTCAAGGAATCTCTAGACCCAATGTGGGGCTTGAACTTACAACCCCTGAAATCAAGAGTTGCATGCTCTACCAACGAGCCAGCCAGGGGCCCCCATAGTAAGGATTTTGATATGAGAGCCTAAGATCTGAGGCATGAGACATGTGCCACTCTTGATTTAATTGTAGAAAAATCTTTTGGAGGGATTTCTCCTTTTTACATGTCTTCTTTTAAATGCAAAAGTCTTAGAAGGAGAAATATATTGATCCAATTCATACTAAGGAATTAGTGACTTATTAGATTCTCCCTACCGCCCCCCCATCCTCGAGGAATATAGATGAGATGACAAGAATTAGGGTACCTGGGATAAAGGAAAGGAAATGAAGGGGTGCCTGAGTGGCTTAGTCCTTAAGCGTCTGCCTTTGACTCAGGTCATGATCCCAGGGTCCTGGGATCAAGCCCCGTGTCGGGCTCCCTGCTCGGCGGAGAGCCTGCTTCTCCCTCTCCCACTCCCCCTACTTGTGTTCCCTCTCTCTCTGTGTCTCTCTCTGTCACATGGATCAAATCTTAAAAACAAAGCAAAACAAAGGAACTGTAAAGAGGGAGAATTATAAGAAAGAGTTCCAGTTTTTAGTTACTTATATCATTAACTATTTTGTGCACAAAACATGTGTTACAGTTTTTGATGTTAACTCAAGATAATTCCATAAAAGAATCTACAAAATAAAGAAAAATAAAATTCACAAAGAGTTGCTGTGTTGGGAATTTTGATAGACATTTTCCTTAGATAAGTCTGTTGATTCTTTTTTTTTTTTTTAAGATTTTATTTATTTATTTGAGAGAGAGCACATGAGAGCGGGGAGGGTCAGAGGGAGAAGCAGACTCCCTGCCGAGCAGGGAGCCCGATGCAGGACTCAATCCAGGGACTCCAGGATCATGACCTGAGCCGAAGGCAGTTGCTTAACCAACTGAGCCACCCAGGTGCCCAAGTCTGTTGATTCTTACGAGAGGATGCAACTTTGACATAACTGAAGTAGCAAGCGTCAGAACAAATCTACAAGAATTAATATTAAATAGGGGTACCTGGGTGGCTCAGTCAGTTAAGCGTCTGCCTCTGGCTCAGGTCATGATCCCAGGGTCCTGGGATCGAGCCCCACATCATTGGGGTCCCCCCGCTCAGCGGGAAGCCTGCTTCTCCCTCTCCCTCTGCCTGCCACTCCCCATGCTTGTGCTCTCTCTCTGTCAAATAAATAAATAAATTCTTAAAAAAAAAAGAATGAATGTTAAATAGATTGAATTCCTGTTTATGTGGAATATTTGAATATCAATTTGAATATCCTTGTTTTATGTAATTATGGTCATAATAGCTATTTGAATTTAAAGTTTATATTTTCAATTCTAAAAGTAATGCATGATTTCCTGCTCAGTATGGCAAATTGGCCATACATCAATCTCTTCTCACTCTCAAATCCCAATAAAATGGTAGTAAAAGAATAAATAAATCGACATGGTTAAACAGAAAAGAAGGGAAACATTGGCAGACAAAAGATTTCAACAATTTTTGGACGAAGTAGAGGAAGCCACGGGCTAAAAAAGCAGGCAGGGGGTCGTGCAGAAGAGAAGGGATTCTGTTTGTCCCTTAGAACTGCAGGGAGTTTCTGGCCTTGGGGGGAAGGTAAGGTGAGGCATAGGGAATTAGTTGAACACCAGGGAATTAATTGAAACTGTACATACAGAGTAGTTTAAGTCTGGGGCTCCCTTTCTTCTCCTAATGTAAAATGCTGGCCTTTGGACATTTGCCCCTCAAGCAAAAAAATAGTAGAATTTATCCTCTAGAAAAACTCAATGAGCTTAGAGGAAAGAGAACCACATCCTGATATTTAGGGAACCCCAGGAAAAAGACTGGCTCACCATTCAGTTGCCTGATCTCCACATATCCTAGCCATATAACCAAGCTTCCACCAGGCAAGTGTGAAAAGCCTGTAACATGAATGAGAGATGGAAGTAAACACACAGAAGGATGGAAACCTGGGTGAAAAACAGAATGCAGGGAATAGAGGGAAGATTTTTTAAAAATCCAGTTAGCATGCATAGACAGAGGAAAAAGGGAAAATTATTTTCAACTTAGAAATCTGTGTTCAGCCAAACAATCAATTGTGAAGACAAAATAAAGACATTTTCCAACATGCAAGAACTCATAAAACTTGCCTTCTGAATACCCTTTTTAAAGATGCCACTGGTGATAAAATACCGCAAAACAAAGGAATAAATCCAAAAGGAGGGAGGCATGGGATTTAGGACAAAGTGGGTCCACACTGGGAGAGCAGTTAAAAGATGTCCCAGGCGGACCACTGTGCAGCAGGCTGAGAGAGAAGCCAATCAGATTGAGAAAGAAAAGAATGAACTCCGGAAGGAATGTTTTTAAGGGAAAAAAGATTTAAGAACAGCTGATATGATGGGAAAAATTAAAAAAATATGTATAGCAAAATGTGCAAGTGAAAAAATAAGGCACATAATTAACCGCAGATAAAGCAAAAGACTGTCTAAGCAAAGGAATTCTATTATGTAACCTGGCTCTGCAAGGAATATATTTTTTAATTTTTTTAAATTTTTATTTACTTATTTATTTTTTTAAAAGATTTATTTATTTGACAGAAACACAGCGAGAGAGGGAACACAAGCAGAGGGAGTGGGAGAGGGAGAAGCAGGCTTCCCGCCGAACAGGGAGCCTGATGTGGGGCTGGATCCCAGGACCCTGGGACCATGACCGGAGCCAAAGGCAGACGCTTAACGACTGAACCACCCAGGCGCCCCAGGAATATATTTTTTTAATAAACATTGCTTAGGGATTTAAAATGCTACTTTGGGGGCACCTGGGTGGCTCAGTTGGTTAAGCATCCATCCGGCTCTCGATTTCGGCTCAGGTCATGATCTCAGGGTCCTGGGATCAAGCCCTGAGTCAGGCTCTGCGCTCAACGGGGAGTCTGCTTGAGGATTCTCTCTCTTCCTCTGCCTCTTCCCCTGCTTGCACTCTTTCTTTCCCTCTCTCTAAAATAAATAAATAAATCTTTAAAAACAATTAAAATGCTACTTGAAAAAAAGGAAAAGAAAATGCTACTTCAGATGAGGAGAGAGGAATATTGGACAGGGCAAATGCCGTATCTTCATTCATTCCAGGAGGCCACCAATAGATAATTTCTAAAATACAAATTAAGAAATAACAATATGAACATACCATTTAGTGATAAGGTAACTTTTTTTTTAAAGATTTTATTTATTTATTTGAGAGAGAGAGCATGAGTGGAGGGTAGAGGGAGAGGCAGAGAGAGAAGCAGACTCCCCGCTGAGCAGGGAGCCTGACATTGGGCTTAACCCCAGGACCCTGGGATCATGACCTGAGCTGAAGGCAGATGCTTAACTGACTGACCCACCCAGGCACCTCAAGATAACTTCTGTAAGAGCAGTTAAGAGTTAAAAATAGTTGTCTTCGGCTCTTTTTTTTTTTTTTTTTTAAAGAAGGTACGGCAGAGAGGGGGCAGAGAGAATCTTAAGCAGGGTCCATGCCCAGCGTGGAGCCCCACACGGGGCTTGATCTCACAGCCCTGAGATCATGACCTGAGCTGAAATCAAGAGTTGGTAGCCTAGGGGCACCTGGGTGGCTCAGTTGTTAAGCGTCTGCCTTCAGCTCAGGTCATGATCCCAGGGTCCTGGGATCGAGCCCTGCATCGGGCTCCCTGCTCCGCATGAAGCCTGCTTCTCCCTCTCCCACTCCCCCTGCTTGTGTGCCCTCTCTGTGTCTTTCTCTGTCAAATAAATAAATAAATAATCTTAAAAAAAAAAAGTTGGTAGCTTAACCAACTGAGCCACCCAAAGATTTTATTTATTTGACACACAGAGAGAGGAAGCACAAGCAGGGGAAGAGGGAGAAGCAGACTCTCTGCTGAGCAGGGAGCCCAACGCAGGGCTCCTTCTCAGGACCCTGGGATCATGACCTGAGCCGAAGGCAGACACTTAACCGACTTAGTCACCCAGGCGCCCCAGTTCCAATTGATTTTTAAAACTATATTTCTCTATAAATTTAATAAAATGTCTTGAAATTTAAGTAAAAAATATATAAAAATTTAAAATTAGAGTAAAAATAAATGAATAAATTATAGATAACTTGGAAAATATAGAAAATTATGTTTAAAAATTTTGTTATTGCTCATATGCAGCCATTAATGTTAATTTTAATTTTTCTCTGCAATCTTAAAAATAGTTGTGATCATGGTGCACAATAATTTATATCCTTTTTTTTTTACTTAGCACGTTTTACTTTCATATTATTACAAATCCCTTTAAAGTTTATTTTCGCTAGGTAAATAATCAAGTTATCAAATCATAATTTATTCAACCATCCCCCTCTTTTTTTGTTTTTTTAAGTAGGCTCCACTGGACCCAGCATGGAGCCCAATGTGGGGTTTGAACTCACAACCCTGAGATCAAGACCCTGAGATCAAAAGTCAGACATTTAACCGACCCAGGTGCCCCTCAACCATTCCCCTCTTGATGGTTAATCTTGTTTTCAGTTATTCCATATACAGGGGTCTTCAGTATCCAAGTATAACTTGATCCACAAAAAAGACCTATTAAAGTGAACCCACTTCAAGTAGAATCAAAATCTCAAAGTAGTCAACCAAGTTTGATTTGGTCTTTACTTAAAAAAAAATTGAACTAAAAATTAGGAAAATATCCTATAATTGCAACTACGTATTAATTCCTAAATTAAAAAGGAGGCTGTGTTGAGTTTAGTTTTTCTGACAATTATGATAGTATAGTGACATCCTTCACGTCATATTGTTAGCTAATTTAACTTTGTTGGATCCTCACTGGGCAATGAAAGGCTTTTCCTGTGATTTAGGCACTTTTCCATCATTTTCATCAACTTCATGAAATCCTGCATTTTTGGATAAAATTTTCATTTTCATTTGCAATTGGATTTGCATTTCATTTGCAATGTATTATTAAATATCATTTAATGATGACAGAGAAAAACTGACTTACAAAGACACCGATCTGTCTGCAATGGTGGATGCCAGTGTTAAGCAGGGAGAGATGCTTGAATAGGATATAATTTTGTAAGAGGTCAGTTTATTGGAGAACTCTTCTATATTATGACAACTTTGTTTACATTCACAACTTTGTTACGTAAGGATAATGGTACCAAATACTCAGATCAAGAGATTAATGCTAACATAAAACTCAATGCATAAAATCTTTTCTAAGTTTTGGCATCATTTTTTATGGATTATCACAAGTGGTATTTACTAGAGATGATATACGGCTTCTTCATCTAGATTGCCAAACCTTTTAAAAAAGTATTACATTCATTTATCTTCAAGTGAGTGACCATTTCATAAAATTTGTATAAATTTTATTTATCTTTAATTTAAAAAAATTTGTTGACTTGATAGTAAAAGAATGGTATCTCATTATTCTAATTTAATCTGTAGGATCTGAGACCGTACATTCTAATTATTTGTTAATCAGGGATTTGTGGTTCTTCCTGCATACTTTCTGGTCATAGTCTTTACCCCTATTGGGTGGAGTTTTAACATTCTTTTTTGTTGATTTGTACAAACTCTACAGTGAAAAGATATTAGCACTTGTACTTGCTGAAGCTTTTCGGGGATTTTGCCTTTTACTTTGGTGTGTTTATATAGAGAGAAGTTTAAAGTGTAAAATATTTATGTCGTCAAATTAGAGAGTTTGTCATCACCTTCTGGAATGTAAGTTCCATGAAAGGGGGACTGTCTTATTCATCAATGCCCAGAGCCGAGTACAGTGCTCAGAAAATGTGTTGAATGAATGAATGAAATCTATCTTTTCCACCACTTAAAAAATTCCCTCCAGAGATATGTTCACTTTAATTTTCTTTCATGTATTTGGCATTTTGATTTTTTTACAATTCTTTGGTTCTTCTGAAATGTGTTTGTGTACAGTTGCACGGTAAGGTTGTGGTGTCATTTGAGCCCGACTGGCGTAGGACATGTTGCCTCATTGCTGGTATACCTGAAACCTACAGTCACCCGAAATCTGACCTGTAGATCTGGTGCCATATAGGACGACCTATAGACACCCACTGAGTCACTTGAAACCTTTTGAGAATGAGGCAAGTAATAAAAGATGGTTCCATATAGGTGTGCCTCTCCTCCTCCTTTCTTTCCATCATCTGTGAAAAGTAGCCCGTGGAAATGTGTTAACCATTCACACATAAAATCTCCAGGAGCAGCCAGTTAAAAGACAAATAAATGACCATGTGAATGCATAGCAGATCAGTACATGATTTTTTAGTTCTAAAAAGTACATTAACTTTGGATTTGAAGATCCTCTAGGATTGTAAGTGTCTGAAGGCCTCTCAGTGTGGAGAAGCTGTTCTCCCTTGTTAAAAAAACACAGCCTCTTGGGTGCTCAGTGGGTGACTCAGTGGGTTAAGCGTCTGACTCTTGATTTCCGCTCAGGTCATGATCTCAGAGTCATGATCTCCGGGTTGTGAGATCAAGCCCTGCATCAGGCTCCATGCTCAGCAGGGAGTCTGCCTGGGATTCTCCATCTCCCTCTCCCTCTGTCCCTCCCCCCACCATGTGCATGCTCTCTCTCTCTCAAATAAAGAAATAAATCTTAAAAAAATAAACAAAAACCCAAACCAAACCAAACCAACAACAACAGTAAAAACCCACAGTCTTCTTGTTTGTGTCAGGGATTCAGTTGGTGAATTACATTTTGTCCCCAAAGTGTAGGTAGCTCTCAAGAGAAGCTGTTGGTAAGGGATTTGTTGGGTTGGAAAATGGTTTTTAATCTTCAGATTACCAGTGTAAGGTTGTATACTCATTGGCTATTTCAGTTATTGTTGAAGTAATAATAATTGGTTATGGATCGGCACAATTGTTTTGTCCATAGTTAAGATTGTGAGGAGGATATTTATGTGAGCATTTTGGGATTGATGCCAGGAGACATGGTCTACCATTAATAAAAAGGACCTTTTTGCACCCATAAAAAGAATTGTATTGGCAACTTCTGCCACCTTTTAGCATCTTGATAATAATGACCAAGCCCCACAAATCCCAAGCCCTAAAGGTACAGTTGCTTCATAGTGGGATTGTTTTAAAGAGGAGAAAACTGCAACAAATCCTGGTCATTCTTACTCAAGGGAATTGGACAAAGTAAAACTTGTCATTTGTGGTTTCTCCTCCCCTTACCCTTCCCTTTAATTGATTTAATTGCTCTCATAAATGACCCAAATAAATCTCTTGACCTACCAAAAAATTGCATGGATTTTGTTCCCTCTTGAGTGTGTTTCCAAGTGTGGGCATTAAGGATATCAGAGATTCTGCACAACTTCTTTGAACATATTGGGGACACGGATGACTTTATTTAATACTCCCATTAGGGTAAAGAGGACTAAGGAAGATTCTATTTTCCAGGTCTTTTTCCCCCAGTATCTTTTTCCCCCAGTATCTTTTTCCCCCAGTATCTACTTGGCATGTGGTCCGTACAGACCCAGTGCTTCTCTTGTCTATTGCTGGCAGCAGCACATACTAATACAACCCCTTGAAAGGCAGTTGGGCAGTGTGTTATCTCATGGCCTGCTGATTCCATTTTGAGAAAACCCTCCTAAAGTAATAATCTTTTTTTTTTTTTTTTTTTAAGATTTTATTTATTTATTTGACAGAGAGAGACACAGCGAGAGAGGGAACACAAGCAGGGGGAGTGGGAGAGGGAGAAGCAGGCTCCCCGCAGAGCAGGGAGCCCGATGCGGGACTCGATCCCGGAACCCCGGGATCATGACCCGAGCCGAAGGCAGTCGCCCAACCAACTGAGCCACCCAGGCGCCCCTAAAGTAATAATCTTATGTACAGAAATATTCATCTATACAAAGATATCATGAAGGGATTACTTATAATAACAAGATGACAACAGCAGTGATGTAGGAAAAATTATGTGTATAGAAACCAGGAAATGCACCAAAATCCGTTTAGTGGTAGTGGCTATGCTGAGGTGTTGTGATTAAGGGTGGTTGTTTACTTCCTTTCTTTTCCATTGCTTTTATAGTTTTTCAAAATATAAGTTCTAGAAGTCAGAAAAGAGGCAGGGTACTTGCGTGGCTCGGTTGGTTGAGCGATGGATTTTTGATTTTGGCTCAGGTCATAATCTCAACGTGGTGAGAATGAGCCTGGCATCGGGCTGGCGCTCAGCGTGGAGCCTCCTTGGGATTCTCTCTCTCTCTCCCTCTCCCTCTGCCGGCCGCCCCCCTCATGCTCACACCCTCTTTCTCTCTAAAAAAAAAAAAAAAAAAAAAGTCAGAAAAGAGACCGTGTTTAAAAAAAGAAAAAAGAAAAAGAAAGAAAAGAGGTAGTAGTGTTTGAGGAAAAGAGCCATCAAAATGGTCAACATAAAAATATTTTGTTACTGGGACGCCTGGGTGGCTCAGTCGGTTAAGCGGCTGCCTTCGGCCCGGGTCATGATCCCAGGGTCCTGGGATCGAGTCCCACATCAGGCTCCTTGTTCAGCAGGGAGCCTGCTTCTCTGTCTCTCTCCTTCTGCTTGTGCTCTCTCTGTCAAATAAATAAAAATCTTAAAAAAAAAACAAAAAACTTTGTTACTTAAATAAAAATAGCGCCACTCACTACTACTTAATTAGGACTCAGTCATTCCCATGATTTGGGGCTTCCAGTGATTTGCTGAGCAGATTCTTTACAGTTATTAATTCTCACAGTTGTATATAAAGTGAAAAACAAGACATGCACACCTTTCCTGACAGTAGAAATAAAATCTTACAGTGTCAAACGAAAATGAGTTTCTTTTATTTGATGTCAGAAATATTTCAAGATGTTTCTGTATTTTTTAAAACCTGACAAGCCTATAAAGAATAAGGAAAGGATTAGATAAACAGGAAAGAGTCTGTACAGATAGGAGTGAGCGTTATATGATTTGTCTGTTTTAGTCACATTTAATAGTAGTTTGAAAAGGGGATAGCAGATCTGTGCCATACTCTCTGCATTAAAACTAGCACTCTGAAAGTATGCTGAATCATCCCAGCTGCTTTTGCATTTACGAAATTAGTTCAATTAAAAACTAAGCTGATAGTTTGAAATTCCACGAGGAACAGAATAATTAGTAAACATGGTCAGACTGAATCAAGCCAAACAGAAATTGATTTCTGCTTGAATGGAATCCGAAATATGATTAATGCAGGTCCCAGTCTCAATCTCCTCAAAGATGAGTTCACTTGTAAGTAACATTTCTGGAAAAATATAACCTTTTAAATATAGCTACAGATGTACTAGGATTTTTTATTTATTTTTTATTTTTTATTTTTTATGAAAAGATATCCTGGCAGTCTTTCTTTTTAAAAAATTTGTGCAAATTTTCCAGTGGTATTAACACCAGCAGAGTCCTATATCCCTGTTTGGCTGCGAGGGTAAAGAATTTCCTGCTCTCCTTTCTTATAACAATATCTTGACTGGGAACAGGAACGAGAATGTAATCGGTAGGATTTTTTTTTCAGTTGCAAGTGACAGAAGCCCATCCTGGCGTAAGCAAACAATTAGAACATAAAAGTGGCATGGAATTCCCTGGCGCACACAGCCTCTGGGACTTTTACCACTGATTTACCTTCCTCCGGCCTTTACGCATGCTCTGTTTATGAGCTGAGCAAGAGCGGCCACGAGCAGTCCCAGGCGCACACCTGCCAGCCGAGCCACCTGAGTGTGAAAATGCAGGCTCTTCGGATTGGCCAGGCGACAGTCACGTGTCTGCCCTGGGCCAATCGCCGTGACCAGGAGTGGCTAGCTCAGCTGAAGTTCCTGCGCTCAAGTACCGCCTGAGGTTTCTAAGGCTGGTGGGTCTCCGGGGTCATCCAGAAAAGGGAGGATGGGCCAGTGAACACCTGCAGCAATGCTGAATTGCCTGGGCGTCCCCGGCAGGTGCATTCCTGCAAAAGCTGCCTTTTTATGGTGGGCAGGTTGGTGATCACTCAGTGTTGCCCGCTCATCGGGCCCCTCCTGGGAACCCCAGACTGCCGTGGTTTCTCTCCCAGCAGGAATAAACAGTACTGAGCTACACTTAAGAGGTACGGTCAGTTCCTAATTTAGCAAATGTGACTAACTTTTGCCCTGAAAATTTTGCATCTACCCTACTCAACAGCACGCATGTCTCCCTTCTTTCTTTCTCCTGTGAACTTGTAGACCAACAGTTACCGAATTCTAGAGTTGAGGACGCTCTGCTGGCAGGCCTCCTCCTGAATTCCCAGAGAGGCAGCTCCAGCTTGTCTCTGTGCCCACCTCCACACAGGATTCTACTGTCCCTGCTGGGGCACCTGTTGTCTTTTTTGGGCAATGTATTCCAGCTATTACACACATGTCACCAAATTGGGGGGAGATCCTTTTTACCACCCCATCTAATAATTTCTGTTTATGCTGCTTATTGTGTTATACATGTGTATAGATAGATATTTGGGGCCATACATTTTATTTCTGACCTTTTCTCTCTTCAAGTATGATTCACTGAAAGTTGTGCCTAGGATCAATGGGGACAGACTATGTGCTTTTCCTAGGTTCCCTTTAGCTTTGTGGTTTTAAAGAAAGATAGCTTAGAACTGAGCAGTGAGGCCTCCCAGTAGTGAGAGGCAAGGTCAGTAACTGGCTCTGGATCCCACAGCCCAGGCGCTCAAGCATTTGTTTGTAGCCCTCACCCAGCCTCACTTTCTCGGGTTACATGGAGGTGATAGGTTGTGAGCATCGGGTGACCAGAGTGGGTACTGGGCTAGAGACGGCACAGGGCTGGGCAGCTGCCCTGGCAGTGGCGAGGGACCAGGGGAGTTCTCAGTGGGCAGCCGTGGAGCCTGCTGCACCTGCTGCAGACCAGGCTGGAGAGGTGCCCTGAAACCTGCAAACCGGAGGCGGACGGCTTGCAGAGATTGGAAATACAAGGGTGACATTCAGCATTTTACACCTGCAGTTAAAACCATTCTTAGTGTTAATACACGTGTAAAAAATAATGAAGTGGTAACTGTCTGGAGAAAGTTGAATTTCAGGTCCCTATTTTTTTTTTTTTTTTTTTTGGACGGGAGCCTATGCACATTTTATTTTATTTCTTCAATGCACTGAATTTGTCTGAATGGTTAAAATGAATGGCATTTTCCTCCCTAGGTGGCTTTCCCTAACCTTTCCTGTTACTGCTTCTGTACAGACCCTTCCTCCAGCCTCTTTGCCTGAAAACTCCACCCCCTCCTTACTCCTTAGGTCTTAGCTCATCTGTACTTCCTTAAGAGCTTCTCAGGCCCTCAGACCAGATCAGTGTACCCTCTTTCATGCTCTCCCATAGCATCCTGTATGTCCTTTTGTGTCATATGCCACACATTTGTCATGCTTTTTGCATGGCACATATATATATTCCCTGCTAGAATGTGAGCCCCATGGGAGTAAGGAACATGTCTATCTTGTCAATTAAGACTGAGTTCTGCTGCTAGGAACAGAGACCCCAAATAACAATCTTATAAATGAGAGAAGAACATATTTCTGTCTTGCATAAATTTCCTGCAGTAGGCAGTTTAGGGCTGGTGGGCCAATCCAGCAGCACCACATTTCTGCGTGCAGCTCTGCTAAGCATGGCTTCCATTCCCATGACCCCAGAGAGCTGAGAACATGGGACCAACCAACCGGGGGGAGGGATGAATAAGCTGCCCTCTCCATAAGGATGCTCTGGAATTTGTACATACCTCTTCACCTCTGTCCTGTTAGCCAAAAAATTAGTCACACAGTCACACCTAGCTTCAGAGGAAGCTGGGAAATGTAGCCTTTATGCTGGGTAGACATGTGCCCAGTTAAAAATTGTTCTCATACTAAGGGATAGAATGGATATTGGGAGACAGTCGTATACCACTCTATTCCCAACTCCCAGCATGCTGTGTGGTGCACTGTATATTGGCCGAATGAAGAAATGAGCTGAGCACTTATGTATCCGTTTGCTAGGGCTGCCATTACAAAGTACTACAAACTGAGTGGCTTAAACAACAGAAATTTATTGTCTCACGGTTCTAGAGGAAGTCCAAGAGGGAGGTGCAAGCAGTGTTCGTTCCTTCTTATTGCCGTGAGGGAAAATCTGTTCCGTTCCTCTCTCCTAGCTTCTGGTGGTACACTGACAATCTTTGGCCTCTCTTGGTTTGTAGACCCCTGCCTTCGTCTTTGCATGGTGTTTTCCCTGTGTGCGTGTCTCTGTGCCCTAAATTCCCCTTTTGATAAAGGATAGCATTCATATAGGATTAGGGCCCATCCTAATGATCTCATCTTAACAATTACACCTGCAAGGACCTTATATCCATAGAGGGTCACATTCTGAGGTACTAGTAATTCAGAATTCACAGGAGCTATGAATTTTGGGGGGACACCATTCAACACAATAAAAATGTGTAGGGTTTGTGAATTTTGAGGGGATCACAATTCAACACATAATAACGTGGGATCATTTCATCTACCCTCACACAGTCTTTCCAAGGTACCTGGCATTTTGCTGCTCGGGGATGCCCCCGAGTGATACACCCTTTAGTTCCAGAGCAGTGTGGTGTAGCTTAGCCAGTCCCACTCTCCCAGCTCTGGAGGAGAAGTGTGTTACATGGAGGCACGGCAGGGCTTACCAAAGGCCTACAGTGGTACTGAGCGTTACTGCCCATTGGGAAGCTCCTTCATGGTATGACAGGGTCCCAGGAGCACTCCAGAAAAGTCAGTAGGGCCCATGCATTCTTAGCCCTTTGTAGTAAGTGGAAAGTGGCCGCTCTTGGCACCCTCCCGTGGCCCACTGACATCACACTTAGCACTTGGCACAGGCCAGAGACAGCAGGGCCTCGCGTAGAACCTTGAAGCCAGGCAGTTAGCTCAGCCCTCCCTCAGCACCGTCCTCACTCCTCACACCTTTTGGGATAAAAAGTATCCCAAAAGGGATAAACTCCTCTGAGGTTGAATCTAGTATTTTATTCATTTGTGCCGTCCCTACAGCTCCCATCGATTAAAGTGGCTCTTGAGTAGAAACTCAATGACGTTTTCAAAGAGAAGAGAAAGTTATTATCATCTTGTCAGGAGGGTTGAGATGTAATCACGCCCCAAAGCAGAAGAATGGGTAACTCTGAAAGTTTTCCTGTAGTTTATTTTGGCAGCAGGTCCTGGGACCCTAGGAATGTGACCGTTCTGTTGGCTCTTGGCATCGAATGTCAGTGGTCTTTGAAAGGCGTAGCTTTGGGAAACCCAGAGCTGCCAAATCATGACCCTGACAAAAACAAGGGTTAAGAAATGGCTCATCTGATTTGTGTGAGAGGTGCTTGGGCCTGCCTGATGAACCTGGGTGCCGCCCCTCACCCATGCATCCCACATAATGTGAACCAAAGCTCCAAGTCATGCTCATTGATCCCCAGTAATTGAGGGAGCAGCCCTAAGCATTCCTATGTTCTTGTTTTAAACACCCTCCCGTCGAACTGGATCCATTATCTCAACCCACATTCCGAGCCATGCTGCCCCCTTCCCTCCATTCCTGCTCTGCCCACTCACATTGTCCTCCGAAGTAGGGACTCTGCTGGGGCTGCTGCCCGCCCATTGCAGGATGTTGGCCCAATCATTACTTCTCACTTGGAACATTCCTGTGGCTTCTGGAATATGAATTTGGGCGTGTATCCACTTCCCTAATGTTGCCTTTTTAAAAGATTCCATCGGACACGTGTGGGGCAAATAGCATGTAGTCATTTCTTTCTGCCCCAAGTCGTAGACCCTTTGACTTAGATGACCAAGCCCCCAAGCCCAAATAGGGAGGCTCTGCATAGCACAGGCCTACATCAGTGCTTCGCCAAGCCTGGCACCTGGACTCCCGAGGAGCTCCTGATTTGGAAACTCAGAAAGGGAAGCCACATCAGGCTTGGGGGAAAGGGTGCATGTGGGAGCATTTCTCCGCCGTCCTGCAAGTGGCTCATGTAGGCAAGGAGTCAACGGTGGCACACGTGGCAGCATCTTTTGCCCCAGCTACCACTGTGGCGTGAAAGTACGGCATTTACCATGGCCAACCCCACGGGGGGTTTGTTGCTTACACTGTTCCCATCGGATTCCCCTGGATTTCTATGCTTTGGTTTTTATGGCAGCTCAGATTGCTCCAGTGGGAGCATAGAGGTCACTCCATACAGAGATCCTCACCCTTGTAGCGATCTTTGTCCCACGTATGTATCAGTTTCAAAGCATTACTGTTTTCATCTCTCTGCCGTGAGTTGTAGAACTAGGAGGTGCATCCATCCCTTGATTTTCAGACTTGCGCTTGACTGTTAATAACAGATTCCATTCATGGAGGAGTAATGGAGAATAGCAGCCCGAACGACACAGCTTTGCCACCCACAGGAGGGAACAAGGGAAAGTCCTGCTCTGAAATCCCTCGGAGGGTCTGCAGTTGGGCACCTGTTCTGCCGCATCTGATGGGCTCATTTGCAGCCCAGCCTTACCTATGAGAAAGATCTCACAGGATACAGTTCTCTGTTCTAACCTTTTTGTTAATTTTATCTTTTTTCTCCTTTGCTCATTTTTCACGTTCATTTATCTATACAGTAGGTGCAATTTTTTTTTTCATATCTCAAGAGCGCTCAAGTCCATTGTAGAAAAGTTAGAAAATGCAGATAAGAAAAACAAAATTCTTTTTACACAACATGCTGCCACCTAGGGAAAACAGTCCGTGAACATTCCATTCCCTGTGTTTTTAGGCACATTTTTTTTTTAAGCTTGCATTTGCCATTAACAGTACTTGGGAGGGGCGCCTGGGTGGCTCAGTCATTAAGCATCTGCCTTCGGCTCAGGTCATGATCCCAGGGTCCTGGGATCGAGCCCCGCATCGGGCTCCCTGTTTGGCGGGAAGCCTGCTTCTCCCTCTCCCACTCCCCCTGCTTGTGTTCCCTCTCTCGCTGTGTCTCTCTCTGTCAAATAAATAAATAAAATCTTTAAAAAAAAAACAAACAGTATTTGGGAGTAGCTTTATGTCTGTAAAAATTCATCACTAGACAGCTGGATGGAAGAATCGCGATGTATTTAGACAGCCACACATTACTGGTCATTTAGTTGATTTCCAGTTTTCAATATTTAGAATCAGCAGTTGTGGCCAAATACTTGCACCCATTCTCAATTGTTTTCTTAGGATGAATTCCTAAATGTGGACTTGCTGGGTCAGAATAATAAACATACATCCTCTCTAACTTTGTATTGTAAAAACTTTAGACGTATATACCACACAGACACAATACTCCAGCGAACCCCTGTGCACCCATTCAACAATTGTAGCTTCTGATCAGTGTGTACTCCCACCCACTTCCCCTCGTCCCTGCATGATTCAGGAACAGATCCGAGACATTATGCCAGAAAGACTCATTTCTATCAAATAGCACAGGTATTTGAAAATGGGAGAGAAAAAGTGAACTGCTAGAAAAAAAAAATAAGAAGTTAACATCTTGTCCAGATTATCCACTGTGATGTTTGGGCCCTTTCCATTTTCCCTGCTGTATGTGGGCTCAGGACTCTCCATTTGTCTTCAGATTCCTGAAGCAATCTGGTAACTAGCCTCCTTTCTCTCCCTCTGGATAGGTGTAGACATTTACAAGCCATTTCGTGTCTTGCCAAATTGCCCTCTAAAAAGGCTGATCAGGGCGCCTGGGTGGCTCAGATGGTTAAGCGTCTGCCTTCGGCTCAGGTCATGATCCCAGGGTCCTGGGATCGAGTCCCGCATCAGGCCCCCTGCTAGGCGGGGAGCCTGCTTCTCCCTCTGCCTCTGCGTCTCTCTCTGACTCTCATGAATAAATAAATAAAATATTAAAAAAAAAATAAAAAATAAAAAGGCTGATCAAATTTATACTTGCACCAGAATCGTAGAGAAGTGTCCATGATGGTGGTTAACGTTTTGGATCTTTCTCTTCTTTTTTCTTTTCTTTTCTTTTCTTTCCTTTTCCTTTTCCTTTTCCTTTTCTTTTCTTTTTCCCCTCTTTCCTTCCCCCTTCTTCCTTTCTTCTTTCTTCATGAATTTTTAGACCCTGAAACAAGAATCATATCCTTGTTTTAATTAGAACTTATTTGGTTATTAGTGAGGTTAAAGCTCCGCCCCCCCGCCACCGTTTCCCATATGAACAGTTGTATTTCCTCTTTGTGAATTGCCTTTTACTAATTTTTCTATTAGGATGATTGTCTTTTAAAAATTGTGTTCATTTTATGTTGATGTCATAGTGTTGTGCTTTTGTCAGTGAATTGCTGTGAAGAGTTGTTTGGACTAAGGTAACACATACTATACTCATGGGAAAGAATATGTGCACTTTATAAAGCTAACAGCTCAATGTAGCAGTCATTAACAGTCTGAAGGACAGGTATGGAGTGAGGCGCACCAGTGTGGGGCGGCGGGTCCAGGCAGGACCGAGGGGGAATTTTACAGGTCATTTAATCTTCAGTCTGAGACACCCACAAGGCAGGTAAAGCAGGTATCGTTCCCACTTCACAATGGCTTGTGCAAGGGCACACCTTCATATCTTCCAAGCAAGGGATTTTTCTACCATTTCACAAGTGATCTGTGCGTTTATTTGTGGAAGGCAAATAAAGCATTAAAATATAACAAACATTAGTGATTATAAAAAACTCTTTTTCTCCCCTATAGCATGAAGGCCCAGGACCAGGTCATTATGACTTGAAAATACCTCCAGTAAATTCTGTTACTTCCTGTTTTCAATCCAAAGTACCTCGATTCCTGCCCACTTGTTCTGTAAGTACTCTAAAAGATGATGGTTGTAGGTTTTGTGACTGGAGTGGGGAGGGCAGTGGGGGTTGGATTAGAGTTCTAGACAATTCTAGTGTGTATGTATGTATCTAATTGCTTGTCGAGGTGGGAAAGAGCACAGAGCTAAAAAATCTGGCAAGCCCCCAGCCTGTTTCATGCTCGGAGTGACTCCAGACCCAAAGGTGGTGGCAGAATTTTGGGTCCAGTTGACAACATCCAGCATAGTAATTAGCCATCAGTGTTATGACCTGGGTGCTCTGTGGGAAAACATGTTTAATGAACTGAGGCAAGCACTGGGCAGTGGCTGGCCCCATCCATCTGCTGTTCGTTGTGTATGTGGCTTCCGGGGGTGTGTGTGGCTTCAGAGCAGAAACATTGGACCAAAGGGGACCATGAAGGCATGAGCCACCATCCTGCCCCCAAGAACTCAGGATAGACAGCAAAGAGGGTCAAGTCCCTGGAGAGACACAGGTACATCGGGGGAGCGCTTGAGCCTCAGAGGCCTAGAGAGGACCAAGAAAAATTGCAAAAGCACAACATGGAGCTTATGAACAGTGGCTATTTTTGTAAAAAAAAAAAAAAAAAATGCTGACAGTTTTTATTCCCATGGCCTTGTTGTTCCCAGTCTGCACCCCAGTTTGAGAGTCCCCAGAACTCACTGGTATGTAGCCTTATTTGAGGTGGTTGGGGAGACAGAAATACAAGTTCTGCCCATCCCTGGGGTTCAAGGAAGGGTGGGTGTTCCAGGCCGGCGTCTTGAGGATCTCGCTCCAGAGCTACCAACTCTGGTGGCGGGTAGTGTGGTCTTTATCTGGAGGAATACTGGGGAGTCCCTGTTAGTAAAATTAAAAACAGACCCAACAGCAGGAGGTGGTGAGTCCCTCCTGCAGGTCCTCGCACCCTAGTGGCATTAGCATGATCCAGACACAGATTTCTGTCCAAGCTCACAGGGCTGAGCATCCTCAGGAAGTTGGAATTATGCTAACCAAACTCCCAGGAAGCTGATAGAGAAGCGAGAAGTTGTAGTTTTTGGTTTTTTTTTAAAGATTTTATTTATTTATTTGACAGAGAGAGACACAGCGAGAGAGGGAACACAAGCAGGGGGAGTGGGAGAGGGAGAAGCAGGCTCCCCGCAGAGCAGGGAGCCCGATGCGGGACTCGATCCCAGGACCCTGGGATCATGACCTGAGCTGAAGGCAGTCGCTTAACCAACTGAGCCACCCAGGCGCCCCAGAAGTTGTAGTTTATAAGTAATTTACAAGTGTCCAGTAAGGGGGCTGGTGTGTGGAGCCACTGCTCTATGGGGTGTCTCCCCTTATAAGAAACTCTTCATCGGAGCCAAGGACAATCCCAAGTTTGCTCAGTGACAGTGAAATCAGGGCCGGGGGATGGAGCCAGATGTTCTCAAGGTCTGAGAACCACCACCGGTAGCCTCCTGAGGGGTAGCCTTGTGAGACCGAGGCCCACAGACCTCCTGTTCTGTGGGCTGACTTTCCAGGACTCCACATGCATGTTGCTTCCTCATTAATAGCACTAATAAAGGCGTCAGCTTCCTTTGACATCTGGCCAGGACTTGATTAGATTTCCAGGGTGCTCCTCTGCTTTTGGCAAGGGAAACATCCTGTCATTTACAGCAGCTTCGGTAGGCAGCTGACTTCATCCACTCTGGGCTGTCCACTTGGTCCCACTCTCAGGGTAATCCTATTTCCACTGTCTCCGTCTCCGGGAGAGATAACACACTGCGAAGAAGGATGGAAATGACAAGCCCATGATAATAGGGAATAATAACAGCCCTGGTAGCTAACGTGCCGAGCTGTGTCTGCCGGCCTGGGGCTCTCTGTCCGGGAGGGTCTCCAGCAAGCCTCATCGCCTCATCTGTCGGGTGAGGCTGAGGAGGCCCAGGGCCCAGGGTCACACCCAGCCGTTGGCAGTGGGACGGTCACAACCCTTCCCTGAGCCACACGCTCAGACACCGATGCTTCAACAGACCCAAGATAAAATCCCTTCAGGCTTCAAGAACATGTCCGTGGCCCCCAGCATGGGAAATGCTGACCTAAGAAATCGAAGTCTTTGTCTGAGTCTATGAAAATGACATTCAGTTGAATTTGATCACTATAGAAGCTTCATTGACATCACTGGCAAATTTTCTCAAGAATTTCATCCAAAGGAAAACATGACTTTTATTTTTTATTTTATTTTTTTTTAAAGATTTTATTTATTTATTCATGAGAGACAGAGAGAGAGAGAGAGAGGCAGAGGGAGAAGCAGGCTCCCAAGGAGCAGGGAGCCCGATGTGGGACTCGATCCCAGGACCCTGGGATCATGACCTGAGCCGAAGGCAGACGCTTAACCATCTGAGCCACCCAGGCGCCTGGAAAACATGACTTTTAAAAATGGGAACTCGTAGATCCCTTGAGACTACTTTGGACCCCGGGGTCCCTTGAGGTACAGAAACCTGAGTTGAGGCTTGTGAGGTCAATCACCCAGGTTCAGAATGCATTTTCTGCAACCCCTTACCACTAGACTAACTACTGAGGTGGCTAGAGGGGAGGACAGTGGCATTCCCAAGGACAGGAGCTGTCTGGGCAGAGTGCCTGCTGAGAAAGTGTGCCTGGAGGGGCAGCTGGGATGTGAGCCCGCTGCCCCGCAGGCCCCGCGGGCCTAGGCCGGAGTTTGCTCGTCGGCCCTTCTCGTGGCACCTCTGGAGCCCTGGGGAAAGCCGCGGACAGGAGCAGGCCTCAGCTCCAGGGACGTGCTCCAAGTCGAGGGTGCTCTAGGCCGCAGCGCAGTCAGGCGTGGCCCTCGTCTTCCCAGTGGGGATTTGCCAGCCACGGCTGAGCCCACGGCCGGGCTCAGGGGGCTCCAGAGTGTTGGTGTCCCAGTCTCATCAGTCCCTGTTTTCTATTCTGTTTTCAGAAAACCCCCGGCCCAGGAGCATACAAGTCTTCAGTGCAATTCCCCAAGCAGCCCCCCACCATAGCCAAAATGGGCCGGGAGAATAGCCTTTTCTTCAACAACACAATTGGCTTTTAAAATAAAGCCATCTTGGCCCTAAGCTATTTTGAGTTTAGCAAGTTCTTCTGTTTAGAAAACTCTATTTTCTGTTCTTTAGGAGGGTTTGACTACGGAACATCATCAATTGCCCAGGCGACCCTCCTGCCCGCCTCTCTGGAATAGTCCCAGCATAATTTCCAGTTCACTCTCAAAAGTGTCCTGGTTTGAATTATAAACTGGGCTCACTCTGTTTATTGTCAAAGGATGTGTTCCAAGACACTGCCCCTGGGCTGCCCTTGGGGCCGCTTGGACAGGCCCTGATACGTCCGGGCTGTGCTCTGCGTGGCCATGGGCTCTCCAGCTGGGCCCCGATTGCATGAGGGCTATAATGCCTCCCAGCCTCATGGAGGTGTCCTTGGGGGTCAGCATTCAAGGCCAAGCTGAGTGTGCCAGGATCCCAGCAGGTGGTTTTTTCTCTCTCTCGATTCCCTGAAAAGAATAATATTGATTCAACCCAATGGGTGTTTGTGGTTTTAAGTCAACAAAAATATTTGAGTATTTGCTCTGTGCCAGGTGTGTGCTGGGGTTGGGGAGTTGGGGGGGGGGAATGAGTAAGGCATGTGACTGAGTTTGGGGAGGGTTATAGGGGAGACAGGCCAGAAAGGGAATTTGGAGTAGTCCCTGGCTCCAGGAAGTCTTCTGTGCCATGTGGCTCCTTCCGGTCACCTTGTGTCTGAAGCTCAGGGGCTGCCCTCACATGATGGCAGTTCTACTGGGAAGACAGGCCCTCGTGTCAGGAAGCTGTGAAGTCACTGCTCCTGATTTGCAAAGGAGGCCACAAGCAGGCAGAGCAGGGATGAGGCCGCACGGCCATGAGCGGGGAAGGACAGCCGCATGCAAGGGACCTGGAGGCTGAGATGCGCAGAAAGGAGAGGGAAGAAGGTCAAGGGCAAGGCCCCCGTGTGGGTGAATGGCAGGAATAAACATTTGCTGGAGAGGGACTGAGGGGGCCTGGCCCAACGAGGAGGGGTTGCCATGAAGGTGGGAGGGAGTTGGGTGGGGCTTGGTCAGAAGCCGGGGCCCCAGGCAGCCCCGCGTGCAGGGAAGACCTGCTCAGGGAGCCCCAGCTAGAAACACCCCCACCCATGACAGCGGGTATCTGGTTGGAGAGATTTCAGGATCATTAATAAATGAAGGGGATCTTTTTTTTTAATTAAAAAAACTTAAATGAATATAAATGCTTATATTTTGTGTGTTTTTTTTTTAAAGATTTTATTTATTTGATAGAGAGGGACAGCGAGAGAGGGAACACAAGCAGGAGGAGCGGGAGAGGGAGAAGCAGGCTCCCCGCCGAGCAGGGAGCCCCGCATGGGGCCCGATCCCAGGACCCCAGGATCGTGACCCGAGCTGAAGGCAGATGCCCAATGGACTGAGCCACCCAGGTGCCCCTATTTTGTTGTATTTTAAAAAGGGAACCATGCCCCCATCTCTCTTCCCTAGCCTTACATAATTATAAGCCTTATAAAAGGGGTGTTGGAGGCAAGAAAAGGAAGGTTGTCATCTCAGTGAATTTATTCAAGTTTCTCATTTGTTGGTGAAACTCCCCGTGTTGTGTTCTTTCAGAATAGAGAAGAGCTACTTGGAAGATCAGACATGTCTCAGGGGTGGTGGCTGATCTTGTCCCACTTTGATCAGAAGATGGCTGCAGGGCAGCTAGTTCCAAATTTTATTCTCCAATTGGGTCAGAGTCCCCTGCAGGGTCAGAAAGTAACAGTGGGCAGTTCTGAGAGGGGGTTTTCTCTAGGAAGCGGTGGCTCAGGTTGCCCCTGGTGCTCAGGGAAGCAGTGGGTTCTAGAAAGTGAGAGGCAAGAGGTGGTCATGTCTGTCTGGGGGTTCATGGATGGAAAGTGAGAGGAACCTCTCATACCAGCAAGAGGTGTAAGTATGTAGGGGTACCTCCCTGACAAGAGTGGGAGCCAGGGGCTGCCTCAGTCTCCCCACTGCTTCTCTCTCAAGCCTGCTTCTGTTCCCTTGGAGGGCCAACCTTTGCTGCCTCTTCACATGTATAGGACCTATGTGGCTACCTCAGCCCCTCCACAGTCATTTCCCGAGCCAACACCCTGAAAGAATGTCAGCAGCCCCTCTTGGTTCCAGGATCTGGTTCCCAGGGGAGAGACTCCAGGTGGCCAGCTTGGATCAGGGGTCTGCCCCTGGGCCCTTCTGCTGTGGCCAAGAGGGTCGGGGACCCTTGGTGTGGACACAGCTGAGGGGCCCAGCTGTGTGGAGTGTGTGTAATTGGGGTGGAGGGCAGTTCTTTGGATTCTAGAAGGGAATGAAGACCCTTTGAGAATAAGGAAGGGAGGGTCTTTACCCACCTGCAGGAAGGGGGTTGGAGAGGCTTACAGAGACTTCCCCTGGAGGTAAAACCACTGGAGAACATTCTGCAGGGCCATCTGGACCCCCTTGTGTTTCTTTTCCATTCGCCAAGCTTTGCCTTTGGCTCCCGTGACTGTCTTTCTGGAGCTGGGGCTACCTCAGCCAGCTGCCTGTAAAGCAACACTCACCCTCCTTTGTGATTCTAGATGATAAGACAGTGACTCTGCCCTGGGATATTAGCAGAGGGGCTGGTGGGAGCAAGGTGGCGGGAAAGGCAATGTTTTACTTCTTTGGTGTATTCCAGTATTTTTTACCGTATTTCCTACGAGGAGGCAGAGGCTTTCCCAAAGAGACTAGAGGAATTCTGGATGGCTTTTTCCTGCCACAAGCCCGAAACTGAGACAGTATCTGAAGAGCAGGGCCTCCTTCTGTTCTTTCCAAGATGGAGAGACTGGACAGACCTGGGTTGACTTTGAGCTTGAGCTCTGAGATGGGGATATTCACACCTAGCAACAAGGGCTGTTGTGTGCATCAAATGACATTTCCAGAAGGGCTTAGAAAAGCCTAGAGCGCCGCAGATGGAAGGGACCGTGGTGTCTATCCTAAGCCGCCCCCCCCCCCCACCCCATCGACTGCTGTGACACAGCTTCTCGAGGCCCCTGTCCTGGCTTGCCTGACCGTTCTCTGTTCCTCTCCCCTCCCACCAACCCACCCGCAACTGCCCTCTGAATTTGGCTTCAGCCAGAGGGCATGGCTCTTCGTGGCTGCAAATACCTTCTGCTGTTTCCATGTGAAATTCTCTCTCCATTAAGTCAGAGCATGTCAGAAGTCACAGCACTGGTGGGGACAGCTTGTCCTCCTCTGTCTGCTCTCCTTCCCTTATTCCTCACCCGCACTGCTCTCTGAGCCTACAGGGGACACCTTACAGACCTGGAGGCCAAGGGCCACAGGTTGCTTGGGAGCCAGGCCCCGCCTCCAGCACCATCTCTCACCTGCCTCATGCCGCTGACCTCGGCACCACAGAGCCGCCTGGACTCGGGGCCCCAGGCCTGGATTGTTTTCAAAGCCCTGTTCTCTTGAAAACATAGTTCAAAATCTGTAAGTTCAGAATCAGTGCTTCTAAGCTGCATTTTAGAATCCCCTGGGGAACTTTAAAAAAAATCCTGGTGCTGGGCAGCTCCCAGACAGATCACATGGAACTCTCTAGGGGTAGGACTTAGGCCCAGTATTTTTTTTTAAATGCTTCCCCCCTCCGCCCCCCTGCCAACCCCAGGTGACTCTGATGAGCGGCCGAAGTTGAGGACTACCGCTCAGATGGTATGAAGGCACCAACACCAGTAACTCTGTGTGGGGCAAGGGTAGTCTTCCCAGCCCTAGAGCTTTAAGAGGAAGAGATTGACCCATATTAGCATCTGGCTGAGGCCTGAGGGAAGAGGATGGCACAGGGCTGGTCATTCTGGGAGAAGCTAGTACCCAGAGTGTCATTAGGTAGAGCTTGTTCTGGGTAGAAAGGAGCACAGGAGCCTTGAACCCAGGCACCTCTCACCAGCCTGACTCTCGGCGGGGCTCCTCACAGACCTTTTGTTTTGGCCAAGGGCAAGGCTGCAGGTGTGCAGAGCCTGTGGGGCCCAAAGGGCAGGGTTTGGGCTCTAGATTCAGGACCGCAGGGGCTGGGTGGGCTTGTGGGGACCAGTGCCAGAGACGCAGAGCCTGGTCCGGCTTACCTGCAGCCTCCCCAGAGAAGAGACGACCCGGATGGCAGGAGGAGCCAAGTCTGCACCCGTGGAGGCCGGGAGGTTGGAGGTGGTGAGTTAGCAAGGGAGGGGAGAGAGCTGAGACACAGAAGTTGGGAAGGAGGGGTAGCCAGAGATAGGGGAGGCGCAGGGGGCGGACACGAGGAGAATCGTCTCCCAGTGGGTGCTTCTCGTGCATGGCCTTGTTGACCATACCCTTGGGCAAATCAGTGCCAGGGAAAAGGTGTTACCCTTCGGGAGAGCTGTAGGGGCTCAGAGAGGCCCAACCAGCAGCCGGGGAGGTAGCAACATGGCTGCTTTGGGTGGGAATGTGGCTTAGTACCTGAGAACTGTAGGCAGGACGGTGGGCTCAGGCCCACCTTAGTACCTGAGAACTATAGGCAGGATGGTGGGCTCAGACCCACTGACGCTGCATCTCTGGTCAGCAGAGCAGGCTAGGCAGGGACAGGAGGCAGGGATTGACCAGGCATTCCATTCAGTTCACCCCGGTGGAACTGAGAGGCCCGGGATGGGGGCAGGGTGGGACAACAAGGCAGTGTGCTGAGAGATGTTTGGGTCACAGATGGAGCTCAGGCTGGCCATTGCTCCCTCGTCCTTCTTCTGAAGTCCCAGAGCTCAGAGGTTCTGCCTGGCAACGGAGGGCCATCAAGGAGAAAGGAAGACGCTGGAGATTCCCGTGTTCAACAGGGCCGGAGGGGACACTTGGAAACATGCCAGGCAGGGTCACGCCTGTTGAGGCTTCGAATCCCCACCCCCTCCTGGGCTGGGCATGGGAGCTGGACCGCACAGTACCCCTGAGCCCATGTGCCCAACCCTGGGCCTGGGGGAGCCTTCACCAAACTGTTTCGTTTCCTGTGCCTTTTCCCATAGACTTTGTTGCTTCAAACCACACAGACTTACTGTCTTATGGTTCTGGAGGTGAGACGTCTCCACATCAGTCTCCCTGGGCTCAAGTCAGGGTGTTGGCAAGGTTGGTTCCCTTCAGAGGAAGCTCTGGGGGAAAATCTGTGTCCTTGTCTTTTTTCGCTTCTAGAGACCACCCACCTTCCTTTGCTCATGGCTTCTTCCTCAAATTTTACTCCAAACTCCCGTTCCCAGCACACCTACTCCTGACTCTGACCCTCCTGCTTTCCTCTCGTAAGGATCCCTGTGATTGTATCAGATTCACCTGGATAATCCAGACAATCTCCCCTTCTCAGGATCCTTAACTTAATCATGTTTGCAAAGTCCCTTTACCACGTAGGAGAATAGGGTACCTGGCTGGCTCACTCCGTAGAGCATGGGGCTCTTGATCTTGGGGTTGTGAATTCAAGCCCCATGTTGGGTGTAGGGATTACTTAAATAAATAAACTTAAAGAAAATCTTTAAAAAAAAAACAAAACCATGTAGAACATATTCCCAGGTTCTGGGGATTAGGACACAGACACCTTTGTGGGGGATATTATTCATACCTTCACACCATCTGTCTAACCTGTAGCTGGGATAAGGAGTGAGGCATCCTTCTGCCAGAAATACTCCCCGCACCCCACCCTTGGTGTGCTAACTCCAAGCACCCTCTCCCATCTTCCTGAGGCTGGTTGGGTTCCCTCTCATAAATGCCCCGGCAGTTCCCAAATACTGGCCTGAGGCCAACGTTGGACTGTAGGCTCCTACTGGGGCATCAGTGAATTTCCCAGTGCCTGGAACAGCATTAACACATAGTAGATGCTCACTGAATACTACATATGCTCCAAGATACACAATTATCCTTTAGGAAACGGACAAGTTTTGCATAAAATGTTATGGAAGTTCCTTTGATTATTTTGGACCACAAAGAATTATTTAGCGAATGGCTGTTAGCCTGAATAACCTTAGATGTTGCTGGTGTTGGGTGCTGACAGAAATCATCTGATGAAGTAAGTTTTTAAAAAGAGGAGGTAAAGAAATTGAGTACTGATTTAGAAGTCCTTCCTGGAGGTATGATCACAAGGTTGGAGGTGTTAGACGTTATAAACAAGCTCTCGCTAGATCACTTAAGAGGTAATTGTGTTAAAAGTTGCACTACGAGGGGGCACCTGGGTGGCTCGGTCGTTAGGCGTCTGCCTTCGGCTCAGGTCATGATCCTGGGGTCCTGGGATCAAGCCCCGCATCGGGCTCCCTGCTCTACTCCCCCTGCTTGTGTTCCCTCTCTCGCTGTCTCTCTCTGTCAAATAAATAAATAAAATCTTAAAAAAAAAAAGTTGCATTATGGGAAGTGGGGTTGGGCAGAGGGGGTAGTCTCCCCTAGTGTTTTACAGAAGGTACTTCTAGCTCCAGATAAAATTTCCAGTGGCCACATTATTCCAGGATTTTAAAAGCGCCCTCTTATTATTGTTTTAATTCTAGTATAATGTACAGTGTTATGTTAGTTTCAGGTATAGTAAAAGTACCCTGTCTTAAATAACTTACATGGAAATGAAAATGAAGCTTCTGGAAAACTGTGTCCAATGACCCACGTATCTACAGTGTAGGTGAAGATCCTAATGGTGAAGATGCATATTTCTACGCTAATTTATAGAGTAGGATTAAATACACGTGTAACTTTATTAAGAAGATAAAATGGATTGGGCCCAACTGCAGGCCCTTGAGCAGCCATAGGAGACTCAGGAGGCCTGTGGCCCTTTGCGGAGCCCCTGCCTTAGCCACCCCCAGGATAAAGCGCTGGGATGGCATGGGGGTCGGGTGAGAGGGAAGGCTGTCAGCCTGTGGGTGGGGACAAGGTGGCCTTGCTCTGCATTTGTAGCCCAAGCCTCCCAGGGGCAGGAGAGCCTCCCTAGAGCCCAGCTGGTCCCGTTCATGAGGGCACGAGTAGGTGTAGCCGAGGCCAAGTGTGGGGGATGCAGGGGCTGCACTCAGGAAGAAGAATCCACTGGGCCCGTGCTTGCCTGGGTGTTCTGACAAAGTGTAAGTGTCCCCTAAGAGGATGGTGGGAGGTGGGTAGTGGGGAAGGAGGGAGAGATACTTCGGGAAGGTGTGGGAATTGGGTCCTGAAGAATGAGGGACATGGAGTGAGCCCCAACAGGAATTCGGGGAAGAGGCCCTTCAGGGGTGGATCTTTGAGGCCACAGGAAACCTGGCAGAGGCATAGGAGGAAGAAAAAGGAGGAGAAAGAAAGAGAGCAAGGCCCCAGGAGAGTGCTACTCCCAGCTGAGAAGAGGAGCTGTCTGGATGCAGGACGGTGCCCTGGCCCCAGCCCAGCCTCCGTGGGCACACCCCCAGCTTGCACTGGGCCAGGCCCCTGAAGCCCCTGCACTCTTGGCGGGGTGCTCTCAGGGTGGAGGGGGGGAGTGTGAGCCATATGGGAGGCCACCACCCACAGCCACTGAGCCCTGGGCCTTGTTGGGGGGTGGGGTGGTGAGCTGTAAGCCCCTGGGCAGAAGACAAAAGTGCGAGGGAACCCAGAACCCAAGAGGTTCTTGACCTCTTCCTCTGGGCCCCGGGCCGAAGCAATTGAGATTACAGTTACAGATGGGGCGTCTTGACCTCAGAGTCAGGCTGCAAGGGCTAGAAAGGTTGCTCTGGAGAGAACGGAGCTCTAGGGCCTCCACCGTCTTTTGGCCCCTCGGAGAGGGGGCGTCTCTCTTCTTTTAATCTGAGAGCTCTGTTTTTGCGGAGATTCATCTGCTCCTAACTTCCTGCCCTTAGCACCCTGCTGCCCTCCTTTCCATCTGCCCCGCGGCTTCTGCTCTTTCCAGCTTCTGCTCCATCACCGGCTGCTTCCCCCGTCCTCGGTGCCACACTCCTGCCGCAGAGGCCAGACCCTCGGCGGCCTTTAGCAATGTCACTGTCACGAAAGGCAAAGAGAGGCGAAACGAAATGAAAGAGACAGGACAACCAAGTGGAGTGCGTGCTGCGGGGCTGGAGGAAAGCGCCAAAGAACACGAGCGACCAACTGGCCTATGCATGGGACGGGGGGTAAAATAGCGGGTCAGCGTTGAATCTCATTTGTTAACCGTGCTGTGCTTCCCTAAGACAGTGACCTTTGTTCTTTGCAAACACACTGAAGTATTAAGGGGTAGAGGGGCATGATTTAAGCAACCTATGCTCAGACGGTTCAGAAAAAAAAAATAACAATACATGTTTTTAAAAGAAGTCCCCAAATGGGGGCGCCTGGGTGGCTTCAGTCGTTAAGAGTCTGCCTTCCGCTCGGGTCATGATCCCGGGGTCCTGGGATCGAGTCTCGCATCGGGCTTCCTGCTCGGTGGGGAGCCTGCTTCTCCCTCCCCCTCTATCTACCCTTCCCCCCTGCTCTCATGTTCTCTCTCTCCCTCTCTCAAATAAATA
Organism: Mirounga angustirostris; assembly: GCF_029215605.1. NCBI lineage: Eukaryota > Metazoa > Chordata > Mammalia > Carnivora > Phocidae > Mirounga > Mirounga angustirostris. Next base: position 72,083,296 of record NW_026991718.1, read on the forward strand.
AAATCTTAAAAAAAAAAAGTCCACAATGACAGTTAAGGGAGGAAGAGAATAAGAGGGGGAGAGAGTGAGAGAGAACGGGAGAACGGTGACAGCACCAGTCTGGGGGCCCCCTGCCGTGTCCCAGGCTGTGGGCCCGTCCACAGACGACGAGCCTGGGTGGTGGAGCCCACCCATGGTCCCGTCAGCCGGCAGGCAGGGCAGTGGCGTCACAGGGCCCAACACACAGCTCCTGTGGTGAGCCTGTCATGTTTCCGGGCTGCCTGGCATCTTCTGAACCCCCCTGCTAGCTGGGGACCTTCCAGCCTCTTGAGTGACCTTCACTTAAGGCATGTCCTCTACGGCCGCAGCTCTGAGCATCACCCATTCCTCCTCACCGAAGCCAGGGCCCAGGCCTCCAGCCAGTGGGGTGTCGCTGCGGCACCCCCGGACCTGCGTGTCGCCCCCCGGTGATGCGCGTTCCGTGCACCGCAGAGGGGCCAGGGCGCTGCCGCGGGGACGGGCACTGCCGGTGGCTCTCTGCACGGCCAGCGAGCGGGCGCTGTGCCGGGTCCTCGGGGCCGGGGGGGCGGTGGCCGGCGCGCGGGCTGTCCCCCAGGACCTAGGTTCTCAGGCACCGTGACCTCTCCACCTTTCATGGGGACCAAGCCCACCTGCCAGGGCTGTTGACTACCAAAGGGGCAACGTGACAAGCGTGCACATTGTGGAGCGCAGGCAGAACACTGCTAACGGCTGCCCCATCCATGCTAAGAGATGAGCCAGTTCGCGGGAGAGCTGCGCCTTGGAGCCCGGGCTGGCTGCCGATTTCCGTCCGAGAAGCCAGATTGTGGCTGCTTTGGCCCCAGGTCCATGCCCTGCAGCTACTGCTCTCGGGCCCTGGAAGCTCCCCCTTGTCTCTCTCCTGGAGCTACCTCCAGTGGTCGCTGTCCTTTGTAACTGTTAAGAGTCTGATAAAAACTCCGAGGAGTTTCTGGCCGGGGACAGACCTTATACTGTCTCCATCACTGCCTTCCTGGCCTCCACATCCTTCAGATCAGTATCATGGGGGCTGGTCCCACAGGTTGCTTGTGTGTGAGGCCCCTTGATTATGGGCTGGCAGCGTGGGCTGGGGGGGGTGGTTCGTTTAGCTGGAAGCTTCCCAAGGCCCAGAAATATTTGCATGGTGATGACATCTGAGCGCCCAGTGGGGGAGCAAATGCAACAATGAGCACTTTGGTATCAGAAAGGAGTCTGGGTGTTGGTGGCTGAAATTCCATTCATATTTATGCCTGTAGATAAACACTATTAATACTGAAGGGCTGTGTCCTAGAGCGTGCCGGGGGTGCTGGAGGTCCATGGGGGCAACAGAGCAACCCTGAGTCTTGTCCCCAGACCCCAGCCCTTGTTCTGGCACCATGGATCGGACACGGGGTGTGTGAACAAGGGGTGTCTGCAGACGGGAACTGGGGGTCAGGAAACGCCTGGGTCTCCCCTACTGCCTGACTCTCCAACGTCTGACCAAGGTCAGCTCGTGTCTGGAGGAGGAAGGCCTCCCCCTCCCTTCCTCCATTCTCGTCTTTGTAGGGTGAGCACACCAGCTGACACCACCTATGGCCTCAGGCAGTCTTTGTCAGGGCACGGGTCCTCGAGCTGGGGGTAAGGGTGAGAAAGAAGTAATGTGATACTAAGTGTTAAATCACTACAGACTTTTTCCTAAGGCATCACAGTAAAAGGGAAGCTGGGCCCCCACCAGTTCCAAAAAAGGCCCTTCCTTCCTGGAACAGCAAGGGCATCCCCCCCAAGAATAGGGCTGAGGGTGGGGGTGGAGGCGGCCAGACCCCCAAGAGGCCGTGGGAGTGGGAAGTTCTTGCGGGGGGCCAGGCCAAGCCCTCGGGGAAGCCTCTAGAGCAGCTCTCTTCCAAGTGGGTAGGGCTGCAGCTCTGGGGGGTGCACCCGATGATCCCTTGGGGCACAAGAAGAAAACAGAGCTGCACACTTCAGTCATCCTTCAAACTTGTGATGCCTGTTTATATGATATGGAGCAGACTGGAATGGGTGCGACCTGTTTTGGGAGCGTAGTGGTGTGGACTTCACAGCGAGGCGGCTGATCAGGATGCAGGTGGCGGGCATCCTCACCACGCAGCTCCCCCCCCCCCCCCCCGCCTCCTTCCGCCCGCCTCTGGGCTTCAGCACCTGCCTAACCCTCTGCTCCCCCCTGCTCCCCCCAGTCTGTTCCTGGGCCCCTCCCCCCTTTCTCCTCCTCACCCCTCCCCACTTGTGGGGCCTGCCCCAGTGACTTCTCAGGCCTCTCTTCCTGCAACACTCCCTCTTCACTAGGTGCTCAAGGCCTGTTCTGGGGTACCTGTTGGAGGAAATGAACATGCCATATTCCTTCCAAGGGTCTCTTTATTCAAGGCCTTTATTTCAAACTGGCCACAACTTGGCCCAACCCTCTGAGGCTTCCTCCAGCCGAACGCGTTCGGTGCCTGTCCTCTTACAAATAACTGACTACCAATCTTTGGGCACCCCGACGCAAATCAACAGCATTTGCTTTTCTCGTTTAGTTTTTTTCTAACAGAATTTCAGAATAAAAATAGATCTTTATCATATATCTCTATTTATACACACACACATCGAGGCAGAGATCCTTCAACCAAGCGGTGAAGGATCTGGTGTCATCTGCAGTGTCCCTTGCGATGGGGGAAGGCCAGGAGGGGGCAGGCCCTCTCTGGGAGGCACCCGGGGGTGCGCAGTGCTGAGCCAGTGTGGCCGAGGAGGGTGGGTCTCCAACAGCCCCTTCTCCCTGAGGAGCAGACTGGGCAATGATGAGCCAAGGCAGCCCTCATCCAGTCTTTCTGCACACCTTAAGATGAGAGAGACGTACCAGATGGAGCTTTAAAACTAAAACCCAAAGTGCAGATAAAAAAGGAATTCCCTGATAAGGCCCCCCACTGGGGGGTGGGGGTGGAATAACTTCTTGGGGAGAATTCCAAGAGCATCATGCAGCAGGGCTAGGGGAACCATCAGGGAAGAGATCCACCCACCAGCCCCAGGTCCCCTGCTGACAGGGATCTGCTCTGTCCCCTCCACTGATCTCCAACCACAGTCCCCACTGGGCCTCAGGCAAGGGGGTGGGACCAAATGGCCTGTAGTGGAAATGGGCTGTGGGTGGTGAGAGGTACTGGGGTCAGTCCCAGAGACTGCCCATCTGCATATTATTAGCCCCAGAGGGTCCTGCATTGTACCCATTGCCCAGAAACATAAGGCCTGAAGGAGTATGTTGATGCAAGGTCTGAGGTTGATGCAAGGTCCTGCTGCCATGTTTGTATCCTAGGGTCTACAGCCTCGGGCCTAAGGAGGCCGCTTGGGCTGGCGCATAGTTCCAGAAAGATGAGCATGGCAGAAATGAGAGGGGAGTTAGGGCTGGTGCTCAGTGCCCCTGGCCAGGCACCAGAGGCCCCAAAGGCACTTGGCAGCGGAGAGGAAGAGCAGTGGGGTCCAATTGGTCTCATGAGGCAAAGAGGGGCATCCTCCAATAGCTCAAACCTGGGAGAGGGACCCAGAGATCCTATCCTTTTCCCACCTACCAGCAGAATCTTCAAGCCCTGACTGCCCGGGGCAAGACCTGAGAGTTATCCAAAACCCTGTCCTGACACTGGGGCTGAGACCAGGGCCCTGGAGCTTCCCGGGCACAGAGGCACAGATAGAGGTGAAGTTCAGCTGTGAGGCTCCCCCACCCGCGCTCTCAGGGAACAAGTCTTGTCATCAAGACTTTAAGTCACTTGGGGTTCAAGCAGACTGGCTCCCGAGGCACTGAGTTAGGAACTGGGGAAAACCCTCTTGACCTAGACAGAGAGCAGTTTGTGGGGTTCATCTTTGTGGTGTTGGAGAACAGGGAGCTGAAGTCCGAGGCTAACACCAGTGCAAAGTCACTGGGAAATCCAGGATCGGGGATGTGGAGGGCGGCAGGCACAACATGGGAACTTCTAGACAGTGGGGCGTGGTACCTAGGAGACTCAGACCCTCATTGCACATTGAGATGATGCATGGACACTCTGGGGGAGATGCTCCCACACTGGTGTGGCTTCCCAGCCACTTCCTTACTCAGAAACGCCACCAGGGCTGAGTCCCAAGAAGCAAGGGATTTGCTTTCGATGCAAATCTGGTCCACCCAGCTCCAGATGAGCAGCTCCCAGACCCAGCGGGCCCTGGAGGTAAAGCAGGGCTGGAGTCGGGGAGGCGAGGAGAACTAGGGCTGCAGCCTGCAGAAGGGTTCCCTAGAGATGTATTTCCCTGAGGCCCCACACCTCCCTGCTGCCTGCCTGCGTCCGCCCCCACTCCCAGGCCCCCTAGGGCGGCTCCCTCCCACCCTGCCCCTGCAGTGCAAGGTCACAGCTCTCTGGGGATGATGGAGAAGGGCAGCACCGGGCTGCTGGCCTCCAGCTCCAGGGCAGTGAGGAAGCAGTCGACGGCAGCCTCGCTGTGGCCCTGGGCCTGCAGCACCTCGCCCAGGCCCTGCCAGGCCTCGTGGCAGGTGCTCTGCCTCTCCACGGCGTCCCGCAGCACCTTCTGGGCCAGACTCTTGTGGCCCAGGCGACTCAGCATCAGACCCTGGGGAGCAAGCACAGGGCGAGGTTAGTGAGGGCGTCCTGGCCATCAGGGCGAAAGGGCTCAGACTGGCAGCCTCGGGAACCATCAAGTGACTGTTCCTGTTACTCATGCACATCGTGCCTGGCCCCGCCCTAGCCCCGCTTCCAGCCCAGCCTTCCGGGCCCAGATCACCCCCCTCGTGGGACCTCTGTCCCTCCCAGCCCCGAGGATGGGCTTTCAAGTCAGCAGACCTGGCTTTGTGCCTCCCCATTACAGCTGGGGATCCTGGCAAGTTACATCTCCCTGGCCTTCCGTTTCCTCAGCTCTGAGTGGGAAAGACCGCAGTACCCGCTGCTGGGGCTGTCAAGCTGGCGGGAGTCAGTACCTGGCAAGCACTTGAACAGTGTCTGGCCCGTGCGAGCTCCCAGTCAGCGGGTCCGTTACCCTGAGGCCTGGCTGCTGCACCGAGGGGCTACCCCCCGCCCCAGGCGTGTGGAGGAATGAGCGCCCTGGCTTCAGGCTCGACAACCTTAAGCTTATGGGTGGGTGGGGGCAGCTCCTTGGCGGCATCAAGCAGTGGTCTTCCCGGGGACATCTGGGTCCTGGGACCTACTGCCCATCCCAGGCTGGCCTGGCCGGTGAGGGGCACGGGAGGGCGGGTGCTGGGTAGAAGGACGGGCTCTGGTGAGATGGGTCAGGGGTGGCTAAGAAGCTTGGTGTTGCTGTTTGCCTTCAACAGCCCTGCTGGCAGAGACAGGAAGTGACAGGAATCGTCCCGAAAGTTTGGGAAGTGAAACTGGTACAATGTCCCTTCTATGTCCTCTTCCACTCATACTGGGAAGGGTGCAGGGAGATGGGAGGACAGGGTGGGGAGTGTGTGTGGGGGGGTTACCAGGACCCCCCTTCGGCCTCCAGTCCCAGAAAGGCTGCTTTGCTCCATCCCACTGATCTGTGTTCCAGCCCTCAAATGAGGCACGGGATGGCAGCACGGGTGGGGGGCCTCCTCTCATTCACAGATCTGAGGTAAAGCCTAACGCCGGCTTCCTGGACAGGCGGGGGCTGGGGTGGGGGAGAGGAGCCGCCTTCTGTATGCCTGGAGCCCCCTCTCGGGTGCCCGCCCACTGATGGCCATGTACATTTTTAGCTGGAACATTTTCCTCCTCACCACGCTCCTCAGTTAGGCCCTCTGTTGCTATGGAGACCCACCGGGGAAGATGCACATGCCTGATTTCATACAGTCCTCTGAGAGCTAGGCAAGAGGGAGAGATGGTGCTCAGGAAGCCCGAGGCAAAGCCTCTCCCTCTCCGGAGGTGCTGACCGGTGGTCCTGTGGCCGCGGGGCAGGAAAGGAAGGGGGGGCCGGATTCATAGTGCCTCTTCATCCCAGGGCGCCACACGGATGGGGTGGAGGACAGGGGAGCTGTGGCGGGGCCGCCCGGGACCAGAGGGCAGTGCCCGGGCTGGCCAGCAGGGCCCCGGGCGAAGCTGTGCTGCCTGCATGGCCTGGGAGCTGGACACCGAGCAGCTCCCGATGGAACAGGGCCCCCAGGGAGGAGGGAAGGCAGGGGAGACGACAGGCCGCCAGACACCAAAATTAAGCACCAAAAATGGAAGGTTTGTGCCCTGTGAGTGCTGCCCATGAAGGAGCAAGAGAGGACACATGGGGAAGGCCCGCGGGGCCTCCCAGCCAGGGGGCGGGGCTGCAGTGGGGTTTCCACACTCCGTTTTCTAGATTGAGCTTCCACAGGAGATCTTGTTTGAAAAGAGGGCGCTCCCGCTAAAAAGGAGTTTGAAAACCCCTGCTCTCCAGCAGTGTGTGGGTGTTTGGGAAGGGGCCAGATGTGGCGGAACGGGGGGGCGGGTGTGTGTGTGTGTGTCTCACGCTCTGCTGGTTTTACTCTCAGGAAGGTTTGCAGCAGGCTCCTCCGCATGTTTCACGTAGAGAAAAAAGCCAGGGCGCTCCACAGCCAGAAGACCAAGGCTGGGCTGGATTCCCAGCGTTACCACTGACAAGTGCACCGACCCTGGGCCAGTGGCCCATTTTCTCTGAGCTGTGGTTTCCTCGTCTGTAAACCAGGGAACAGAATGGTACTTCCTGGTAGGCAACTGTGAAGAGTCTGCAAGGATCAATTTGAAATCACGTAGGCAGGGCGCACGGTGGGCAGACAGCAAAGGGTTAGGATGAGCAGAGGGTCCTGTCGGAGGGAGGAGCAGGGGGAGATTTCTCTAGAGGGCAAGGCTCTCTGGGGCGAAGACTGGGGGCTGGGGTGGGGTTAGCTCACGTCCCCCATACCCTGGGGTGCTGACCTCAGAGCCTGAAAGGAGACACCGGACTGGGGTCAGGCCGGGGCCCTGAGGCCCAGGGCCTGTAATGGGATCTGCTGCCACCTGCCTGAGACACCAGTCTGTTCGTGTTTGGTAGCAACTTGGAGCTGTTTGCTGCCTGACAACTGGGCAGGGCCTGCCTCAGGAAGACAGGTCTCACCTGTTCTGCCCCCTGCCTGGCGCTGTGCCAAGGGCCCGCCATCACCCCCCTGGCACCCCCACCCTTCTGCCCAGAGAATAGGTCTCCAGGGAGATGGTGGGAACGCTGTTCTATCCAAATGTCCCCGATGACTCTGCCCCACTCTGGCCAGGGGGCACCCTGAGCCAAGAGAAACCAGACCTGCTGGTGGGTGACTCAGCCTCGGACCCTTACCTGGGAGATGCCATAGCCAGGCGGCTACCCGCAGCTGTTGGAAAGGAATGTGTGAGTTGCTTATGGCCGTTGAGCAATGCACCTTTGAGAGGGGGCCGAGGTTACGACCACTCAGGGAGGGCAGGGCTATGGGGGGAAGGCCCCAGAAATTCCCAACTTCATCCACTCCTCCTTCCCTCCCTTCCTGGATCTGGCCTCATCTCAACTACCCAAGACCCTGCTCCTCCAGGAAGCCTCCGAGGATAGCACCTCCTGGCCATGCATCACCTTGAGGTTGTGCTTCATTACTGGTGGGCTCTGGCATGCGGCCCATCCTAGGCTGAGAGGGCCAGGGTCCGTGGCTCCTGCCTGCTAGGTTATTCCCCACAGGACAGTAGCACAACAGGGCTCAGGTGGGAGGGTCCTGGGTTCCGAGCCAGGGTCACCAGAGGCACTTAGGTGTGCATGCTTACCGACCTGCTTAGGGCCACAGGACAGGCAGCCTGAGGGGCCCTCTGAGGGGGACCCTCCCTGTTGGAAGACAAGGTTCTCTGCTGGGGTACAAAGGCTGCAGCCTGGGATGGGTATGAAGGAGAAGAAAGGTCCCTCCACCTCTTCCTTTTTCAGAATTGCTACTACACACCATCTCACGTCATTAATTCAGGGCCTGACGCTGTCCTCCAGAGGGGAGGGGCAGCAGAAAGGTCCCGGCTGTGTATGTCTTTTTCTTCTGGAGAGCGGGGAGGCCTGCCCTGGGAAGCAGCCCCTAGCACTGGGCCAGTGGCAGGCCGGGCTGAGAGCTCCCTCCCAGTCCCTACCCTCAAGTATTTATAGAAGTTATTTTGGGAATTTTCTTTCTGAGCTCAAGGCACATTCCTGGGATTCTGTAGCAGCCTTTCCAGCTGGGAAGCAGGGAATCAGCTGGAGCCTCCTGGTCCCAAGAGCCGTCTGCTTGGGGACCCTGGGGCTGCAGGGAGGAGCCTGGGGTGGGGCCACCTCTGAGGCTGCTCCCTTCACCCACCCTGAGGCTGACACACCCTGCGGGGGAGGCCCTCATTCCAGCCCGAGCTCAGGAGCTCAGGAGCTCAGGAGCTCAGGCCCGCTCGGGGTGTCAGGTTCTCCCAGGTGTTAGCCTCAACCTGTCCAACCAGACTGGGAATGAGGCGTCTCTCTGGGCTGAGGACGGAGCCCGCCGATCACCACATCCCTCCTGGAGCTGGGGCAGCTCTAAGGCCCCAGACCTACCTCCCTTTTGGGAGAAGGGGCACAAATCCTTCTAGACCCCACCCAACACCTGGTCGACAGGCTCTGAGGGGGTCTGCTGAGGGGGCTGACAGCCTCGCTCGGAGCCCAACAAGGTGGGGGCTTCTGGGGCAGCAGAGGTGACCGTGCTCATGTGGCAGAACCCATTCTGCCCTTCGTGCTCCTGCCTACCCCTGCACCCCTCGGGGAGAGGTCGAACGCCAGTGGGTCCCTCGGCTGCGGTGGGAGTTGTGTGTCTTCAGAGGGCCATGGACAGACTCAAAGGTAAACACTGGCTTGAGGAGAAAGCACGTCACCTCCTGGGGGGCTCTGCCTTTTCTGCTCCCACATTCTGGGCTGGTTTCAGGTTCTGGGCCTCTGGAGGCTCTGCCCACTCTTGAGCACAGCTAGGCCCTCAGGGCTAGGTCGGGAACCTGGACTTGGGTGCTCTAAGTGAACACCTGTGATGGGCAGTGAGGGGGGCGCCATCGCAGAAGCTCCCCTCTCTGGGCAGGCGGCAGAGCTGAGGGGAGGGGGCTGCTGGCCTGCTGGACAAGGGGAAGGCTGGACCCTGCTGCACCCTCCAGACATGGGGAGTCTTTCAGACCACTGATTGTGGAGCTAAATTAAGCCAACAGTGATGGGGGAAACAAAGGCAGAAGAAAAATTATGAAATTTCCTTACCACCTACAGCCCACTGACAAGTCCTTGAAACAGGGACATTTCTCTAGGGACTCAACTGCCTCGATGTTGACACTTTGCTAAGGGCAAAAGGCAATCCTAGTCAGACCCCTTCCTTCCAGGATGCTGTAAGCTACTTTAACATATAAAAATTCCTTTGGAAACTTCCTTTATCTCTGACCCCCAAGATACATGTTGGCAATCATCCCCCAAACATAAGGCCCACCGATATACATCTGAAGGGTCTTACGACTCAGGTTTTATTAGATGGTAATAAATGACCTTTTCCCAAAAATAGCTAGCCCTTCAAGGTCCTGGAAACCTTGCTTCCAAAATTCCTTAGAGACTTGAGCTATTCCAAACCCCCTCCCAACTTGAACGTATATAATGGGCCACTCCTCGTGATCCCAGTGCATCTCTTTCTGCCCACGGTCCTGTCCCCCGTGCTTTAATAAAACCACCTTTTTGCACCAAAGACATCTCAAGAATTCTTTCTTGGCCATCGGCTTCAAACCCTAACGTTTTTCCTACATCAACAGTGCTTAACTATCGTTCTGATCAGAGTCTCTGACAGGGGGCTTCCCTTCCACTTCCTCATCAGGGTTGCTGAGGACTTCAGGAGCCCACACTTAAGCCCAAGGCTTCCGGAAAGTGCTGAGCCAAGGGAACCCACCTTCACCTTCTCAAAGGTCTCTGAGCCTGGGTTGAGGGCGCGCAGTGTGGGCTGGGGGCTGTGCCAGCCCACGAATGAGGTGGGTAGGCAGGGGCGCGAACCCCGGTGAGGCCCCTGCTGGGGGACGTGCCCCACACAGTGAGCCTCCAGAACTCCCTTCTCCCTCCCGCTCCACTCCACTTTTCCACCGGGGAATGCGGTCCTCAGGCAGGACTGGGGTTGGGATGAGGGAGAGAACTCACGATAAAACCACAGCACGAAGAGGCCAAATGGCCAACAAGACGTTCCTACTGAAATTTCCTGCCAAACAGAGCAATGTTCCCCATCTACTGGAGCTGGTGGGGCAGGCGCAGATTCTGTGGAGAGGGGCTGTGTGTGTGTGTGTGTGTGTGTGTAAAGGACTCAGGGTTCCTGCATGGACAGCACAAGGCTTCTGGGCCTTCCCTGTTCCTTCAGGCTGCCTGTAGCCTCTAAGCCACCTGCCATAGCTCAGGAAGCCAACAAGGAGGGAGAAGCCTAGAGCAGGTGGGGTGTCCTAGACCCCGAAGCATCAGGCCCCAGGAACCAGAAATCCTGCAATTCTGTGTGCTTGCTGGCCGCATCCTGCATCAGGGAACCTTCAGAGGGCCGGGCACTGGGTTTCACTCTTCAGCTGCTCAGGACACATTTCCTCCTTCAAGTCAGGAAGCGGAGGCTGAAGCAGCCTGGCCCGATAGAGGCCGGAGTGGAAGGCCGAGCAGGGCCTCCCCAGAACCTGGCCTTTCCTGCTCCTCCTCCCCAGCACCCTTGGGTCCCCAGCAGGCCCCGTCTGCTGAAGAGACCAGCCGCGAAATGGCTCTCGCCCTTACCTCAGACTCCGGCCTACTGAGCAGGCTTCTCCCGCTCTCAGCTAAGGTCAGTGTGGCCTTGCACTGTGGATACTCTTGTCCCAGCCACAGGGCACTTGGGGCTGGTGTCCTGCACATCTCTGCCTTGGCCAGAGGCGCCTGATGGGCTCAGTGAGGACCGAGAGGCTCCACTACAGTGACTCTCTGGGGCTTGGCTCTGGGCCTCTACTTCCCTCTGCAAACCAACAACGTCCGAATCTGGCCTGGGAGCCATGTTTCAGCATGGAAAAGGCAAAAGTAACCGCAACTACCGGGCCATTAACTTACAGAATTAGTTAACCTAATTCTAACAGGAGACCTAGGGGTTCGGCATTGTAATTACCGTTTTCCAGATGAGGACACTGAGGTGCCAAGAGGTTGGGGAACTTGGTCATGGTGGAGCAGTGAGTATAGGCAAAGTGGGGCTCAAGTCCAGGTCAGTGAGACTCAAAGGCTGTGCTCCCATCTCCAGACGCAAGCTGGCTCTGATACTGGGGCTTAAAAACCATCCTGGCCAACCCGCTCCAGGTGCAACCTACAGGCAGCTCTGAGGCCCCTGGTCCCTGCCCAGCACCCCCTTCCTCCCTTCTCAGTACCCTGCCGGCAGCCCAAGGAAATGTGGACCAATGACCCCTGCCCCACGGCAGCGAGGTGGGGCATCCTGGTCAAAGGCAGAGCTCAGGCTTCGGCCATCTGCCACCAAGTCTTCCACATGAATGGTGACAAAAACGCCGGATGTTGATTTATCTTTTCACAGTGCCTAGGTCATCTGAGCACTAAAATCCTCCCCTGGAGGTCACAAGGGCCTAAATTATTATCCCCGCTAGACAGAAGCGAAAACGGAGCCAGTGAGGGGAAGTAATCTCCCAGAGCCCCCGGAACACGAGGGCTGGTTGGGCTGGCTGGCTGTCTCAGGTGTGTCATCTCTCCAGTCCAGTCCTGCCCTCCAGGATTGGGGCCGGGGCTGGCCGGAGCTCTGTGCAACCAGACTTCACCTGTTGGGCCTTAGAGAGCAGAGCCCTGGTCCTGGCTGACTCAGGCCCCACCTTAGGGAGAGGCAGGGATGGTGGTGGGCCACTTCTGGGACATGGGGGATGCTGTGGCAAGCCCCAGCCTGAGGACAGAGGGACCAGAGGTTCTGGGGCCAGAACCTGGGGCCAAATGGGGCCGGCCACATGCTATGGCCATGCCCCTGATCCCCCAAACCCACTTGAAAAACGGGACAGCAAGCTCCACACTGGGAGCGAGAGGGAGTGAGTGCAGGGGACTAATTCACTGCCACACTCTCATCAGGGCAGGAGATGACAGAAGCGCTATCTTCCTATCTTTCCAGGAGCATCTGGACAAAGAAGAGGCTGGGTCATGAGGCCAGGACTGCTTCAGGAATTACATCACAGGAGCCAAAGTTCATTTAGGGCAGTTTCCCTCTGTGGCTGGGGGCCCGGGGAGCAAAGGGTTCTGGGGAGACGGGGCAACAAAAGCCTGGAACTCTGTCCCGAGAAGAAAGCATGACCACGGGCAGGGGCCAGCGAGGAGCCGGGAGGCCTGGCCAGAGAGGTGCCAGGAAACCCCAGAGCCTGTGGCTGGGAGAGCGGGGTGGGGTGCCGCCCACAAACGCAGAGGGCAGGGAGGCAGCGTGCCTGTCCACTCGCAGCCGAGGCCCTCGGGCGGTGTCCTGCAGGGAGACAGGCTGCATCAATGCATCCGCACTCCTGGCTCTGCCAAGGGGCGGCAGGGAGAATGGCCGGTCTGTGGCCAGGGCTAGTGACCCTCCCACCATTAAAGTGAGGTGACCTCACAGCCTTCTTGGGAGGGCTCTCGGTAACTTGACCATTCCATTAGTCGCTCCTGGCTTCCTTGCCTTGCCCAGGCATCCCTGTTCCCTCGGAGATGCAGAGAGCCTCCTGGGAGGTGGCAGGGCAGAGACAGGCTCAGAGGGAGAAAGGGTGCAGACTGCCTCGGATTCCTCTCCACCAAGCCCACGGAGCCTTCTCTGAGGAACAGTGTCACCTGGGGGCCAACTCCTCTGCTGATCTTGGGAAGATCTGCTTCCTTTCTCCTGCTTCCTCAGGTCAGGCAAGGGAAGTTCAGGTTTCCCCTTCTTAACGAGATGCTTTTGCCCGTAAATTCAGCTGAACACCCAGGCTGAGTGAGTAGGCTTTTTGGCTACCTGGAAGGGAGGCCAAGATAGAGCTGGCAAAGACTGTCGGGACCTGCTCCTGCGGGACTTGCTCCTGAGATTTTGCTGGGAATTTCCATCTGCAGAGAGCACGGCTTTTTCTTTCTGCCTCTGGCAGCCTCCTGAAGCGAGCTGGCCATCTGTGAGCCCCGCGGAGGAGGCAGCCCGCAGGGCCAGGGCAGTGGTGGGGCAAGGCTAAGCCGCTGTCTTCGTCCCGCCTGCTGGGTGGGAAAGCCTGAGCTGAGCCCAGGATGGGGCGTGACCATGGAAATGCCTCCCATCCCCGCCAGGGCAGGGGGGCAGCAGGACGGGGAGAGCAGAGAACCCGCTTCTGGGCCAAAGTTCATTTTCTTAGAAACGCCTGAACCCTGCCTCCTAAGAGCAGTAGCCAACACTCCCCGAGGCTTTCTCTGGCCTGTCCCCACATCTCCTGTCCCATGCGCATGGCCCCAGGGAGAGGCTGTGAGGCTGGCCTCCCGGTGTTTGATGATCCTGCCCTCAGGACTGTAAGGCTGAAGCCGGCACCCACATGGCTCACCGAGGGATCCAGAGCTCTCCCAGCCCAGGCTGTGGGTGGCTGTGCCCTCAGGGGAGGGGCGCCTCTCCTCTCCTTGCACCGATCAGGGGCTGACGTCCTCATGGAACCACGGTGGTGTGGCAAGGCCAGGATGTCCTCCTTGGGAACCTGCCTTGGCAACGACTGCACTGGGTGGGGGAGGCAGATACCAGTTCCCCTCCATGTTCCTTTCTCCGGATAATTCTCCGAGGATGCGCCAACCTCCAGAGTTCATAAAGGCTGAGACAACGGATGTGTCTCTCCCATTCTCTACTATTTTTACAATGAAACCCTTACATAAAGGCCAAGTTGACTTCCACCGCCAGACAGTGGCTCCCCTCATGTTGTGCCATGGTGAAAAAGATCCCAAGGTCACACCTGTGCTCAGTGAGAAAAAAGTGCTGTGATTGATTAGCAATGTCTGTCCTGGGTGAGGGACTGGAGAGCAAGGGCGTACATGCTGTTTTGCCTTCTCTGACATTACACGGCAGACCTCTGGAAGCACTGTCACATGCGTCACCTCCTGTGATTAGCCCTGGTCTAGGAACGACGAAGATTATTATTCATCTGCTGAAGGAGACATCAGGAACGTGGAAGTTACGTGTGTCTTCTCCTAAATCACCTGAGTGAATGAGAGCCAGAGCCAGGATGAGATCCCAGGTGTCCTGAGGCTGAAGCCGGCCCAGGGAAGACACTTACATCAGGGAATGCTGGAGATCAACATGCCAAAGTGTTCCTGTGTCTTTGGGGAAAGAGTGCTTCGTGAATCTTCTCCAGGCTTGAAATCTGCCGTTCTTCATGCGTATGTGTAGGCTGCTGGCAGAACAGAGCCTGTGGAAAGCGAACGGGCTGCCCACGCCACAGCCGACTGCCCCTCTGCTTGCCTGCAACTTTAACAGTGGGCAGGCCTGGCTCTGACTTGCTTTTGTTTCATCACCTCAGCCGGGCACCCCGGGAAGAGAAAAGGGGCCATTTCAGAAACATCTGGAGGGAGCCACTCTGGGCTGCTATTCGGTTACCATGGAAAAACCCGCCTTTGGAACCGGCTTCAGGAAAATAGCTACAAACAATAATGAGCATAAATGAAAAATGGTACACTGTTACCTCGAAATCGTACCTGTTACTGGACTTCATCGGGTTTTAGGGACTGAGACGGCGGGCTCCAATCCGCGAGCGCAGGGGAAGGTAGACATCACTGCCTGGCCGCAGGCCTAACGACACAGCCCACATCCTCCCTCCCACCACCCTGATCAGGTTTCTGGATGTGACCTCCAGGGAGGCATTTATCACAGGAGCTAATGTCTGAATTACGGGAGGAAGGAGGATGTGCTTGCAAAAAACCAAACATTTGCTGAGCAGACTGCAAGGCAACACACAGCCATGTGGAGGGGAACGCGGGCCAGGGTGTGACGTCACCGCGTGGGCTGTCTTCAGCTGACGCGGAACATTCACATGGGCCCGAGGTAGAAATCCTTTAAGAAATCAGGCAGCAGGAAGAGTAGCTGAGCGGGGAGTCTCTAATCTGTTTTCAGGGGTTCTTGGGGTTGGGAATGACCTTATAAAGATGACCTGGCCCAGCTCCTCCCCCAAGTGGGATTTCCATTCTCTTGGCGACGTCCTCACCAGACAACTCCTGAGTCTGTACTTGTCCTATTCTGAGAGCTGTACTGTTCCTGACACTGAGCGGAAATCGAACTCCCTGTGGCTTCTCCTCGAGAAGGAATCAGACCCCTTTTGGCAATGATAACCCTGCAGCCATCTGGAATCATTCTGCCCCCTCAGTGCTCTGCATGTGGCCAATGTTGGTGACGTCCTCATGGGTGCTCCCCTCAGGGAGTGCTCATGGCAGGGGGCGGGGGCGTCTGAGGTGGGACCTGCACCCTGACAGGGGAAGACCGTGTCGCTAATGGGGTGCTCCTAAATTATACTTCAAAAATCACTGTGTCGACGCAGGCCTGTACACTTTCCGAGCATTACGTTTATCCTGATGAGCTGCTTTTTGAAAGCAGTGAAGGAAGAAATAAATAAATAAAAGTAGCTAAGGAAGTAAAGGAAAAACGGTTATCTCGCCGGTCTACTTACTATACCAGCTGTTAGAGCAGGTATTCAGTAAATGCACCAGAGAATCCCCATTGCACAGATAAGTCAAACCGGGGTTCAGAGAAGGGGGCCGACTTGCTCACGATCACTGAGAAAGAGAATGGCAAGGCCAAGCCAAGAACACCAGCATCCCGCTCCCAGCCTCCAGACCTTCCACAGAAAGTCACTGAGCTCTGGGCACCCAAGTCCTGAGTGCCATGTCCCAGGACTGGCGCTGCTGGGTCCTCTTACCCACCCCCACCAGGGGCCATTTTCCATGTGTGCTCAAGTCAGGCCTGACATGACAGCCCAGCCCATGACATCCCCTGAATGCCACCAAAGAGGCACGGAGCTCCTCCGAAGTGGGAGAGGTAGCCCAGTGAGCATGGAGGGCCCGGGGACTCCCAGAAAGCAGAGCATTTTGCCTAGAGTGTCCAGGGCAAGGATCTGATGAGGAATCCCTTTGGGGTTCCACTGCTTTACAGAAGCTTAGAGCAAAAGGGAAGTCACAAAGAATATCAACCCATCCTAGATTTTTTCATCAACTCAGGCAGGCTCTGATTGAAGGGGAATGGCCTGCCTCGACAAGCCAGTTGTCTCTCCCAGCAGAGCAGGGAGGAGGCCACCTCCCCGCCAGACACCAGGGCACACGCAGTGGAGGGGGTGGGAGAGGAGGAGGGCCCCGAGGCCTTTTTCGGGGGCCAGGGGCTGACTCACCAGGCTATGCATGATGCGCACGCCATCGGGGTTCACCGTGAGCGCCTCCTTGTACAGCTGCTTGGCCTCCTCCAAACTGCCCTTCATCTCGGCTAGCCGGCCCCGCATGTAGAGTACCGAGTGCGAGGTGGGGAAGAGGCCCGCCGCCTCCTGGATGCAGAAACCCGCTTCCTTGAGGTGTCGCTGCTCCATGAACAGCTCAGCTGCGAAACCAGAAGGACAGTGGGAGGTGAGAGTGGTAGGAAAAGTCAGAGGCAGAGGCCCCCTCCCCGCATCCGACCATCAGACCCCAGAGCTGGAGGGTCTCAGGTGATAGGAACCATCCCTGGAGTCACGGCATGGGCCCCGCTGGCTCCGGGCTGTTGGGGCAACAGCGGGTAACGGTTTCCAAGTGCCCGCTCGGCGTCAGGCACCGTGCTACCCGCTTCGCACAGCCATGTCCGCTGACATTCCCGAAAGCCAGCACACCAAGCACGTTTATTACCCTGCTTCAGGGAGGGGGTCAGTGGGCACAGAGACAATAGGGAAGTTGCCTAAGGCCACAGGGAGAGTCAGCTGTGGGCCCGGGGTTGGCATCAGGCTGACTTCCAAGCCCGGCAGTGGGGGCACGGGTGGTATCCATAAAGGTCAGGTGGCTTTCTGCAGTGTCCCCCCACCTGACGACCGTGAGGCTGGGAGTGGGGGATGGAGGCTGATCAGGATGAGGCAGGCGTGCGCTCCCAAACAGCCCACGCTCCTGGAGATGGACAGTGGGCCAAGGCCTGCTTCTGCCAAGTGTCTTCTCTCATTTACTCCTCCCAGCAGGTGCTCTTAGGGCTCTGCACTAACAAACCAAGCTGGGGGGGGTGGGGGCGGGGATCCTCACTCCAGTCCCTCCATAGAAAGAGGCAAGGCAGCGCTGGACTCCCAGCGCAGCTCCAGCCTCCCTCCGAAGCCCAGGGCTTTCTGCTGCACCGAGAGAATGAGGGATGCCCATGCCTCTCACCAACAAGCTGGGAAGACCTGTCCCACAACCAGTTTGCCTTCTTCCCCCAGATCAATGGGGCCATCTTCGATCCCAGGCCCGCCCACGTAAGGGCACATCTCAGATCCGTGCTGCACAGGTACACGCCCACAGCACGCACTTTTTAGAAACAGGCTGGCTGGGCTGGCAGCTCAGCCTCATGGCCCACTCAGCCTTCCTCTGGTGGCAGCCCTGGGCTCGGCTGCCCCTCCGGGGGCTGGTGCCCGTGCACAGATGGGAGCACAGAAGGGCACGCAGAGCCTGGCTTGTGACTCTGCCAAGAGCTGTTCCTAGCACTGGCCAAGGGCTGAGGTCACACTAATTCAGGTGAGGTCTAGGGCGGGTGGGTAACAGACATCCCAAAAGAAGCTCCCAGAAAGAAGTGGAAAGCCAGACCCAGGCACCACGTCTTCCTGTTCCGACAAGCAGCAGGAAGGAAGCCTAAGGCCTTGACTACAGCACACGGCACTTGGGGCAGTCAGCATGAATGTTGCCTAAGGTTCATTGTGTAATCAAGTAGCTTGCCCCATCCTATAATACTACAGAGGCCTTTGAGCAAGGGAACTCTTTTTCTCTGGTGGAGATGAGAATTTGGAAGAATTAAGTAAACACAGAGGAGCCAGGCCCCCATGATCAGGCCAGAGAAAAATGCAGGCTCTTGTCCCCGTAAACAGGCTGAGCGGCACAGTCCCAAGGCAGAAAGCACGGGAAGGTGAGGCCAGGAAGGGTGGGCTTTGAGCCAGGGCCTTGCAGGGAGGGCTGGCCCGAGCTCAGGGGTTTGTGTAGCTCGGCCTAGGCTCTCCTCTGCTCTGCTGTTGTTTCCTTCTGGAGCTGCTGCTTGGGGCTCTGAGCAGGCTGCCTTCATAACTGAGGGTCCAGTGTGCAACTATTAGGTACTGACCATGTGCCTGGTCCTCCCAGGAGAAAGAGTGGAGGTGGGGAGAGGTGGGACAGCTGAGCAACCAAACTGCTGGAGTGAGCCAAGGCAATGGAGTGACACGTGCCAATTCCGAAGGGGTCAGGTCAGCTGTGCTGGTGTGGTCAGGGAAGTCTTCCTGGAGGAGGCAACATTTGAGCTGGGGCCTGAAGGTGCAGGGGCAGCTGGACTGACAGAGAGAAGGGAGGCTGTGCCAACCCAGAGGGCTGGGCTCCACCGTGACCGAACTCCCCAGGGTCACCGGAGGCGAGGGGAGAAGCAGAAGGAAGTGTGTCGTGTGAGTGTTGGGGCAGGGAGGACGCTTCCTCTACCACCAGGAGCTCAGCTCAGAGGCTAGGCCCTCCACTCCCCTGGCCCTTGTCCAGCAGGCCTGCCCCAGCTCCGGCCCACCTGCCGGCCTGCTCCTACCGTGGCTCATTAAGCTGTTTACAACTTGCCAGCCTGTCTTCTGAGTCTCTGTCTCTGGAGGCTGTTTCTGGCCTCTCCCTTGGGGACTCCTCACAGTGCCTTCATATCAACAGATTTCAATTACAGGGATCCCCACCTCCCTCTTTCCTCGGGGCCCTGGGCCTTGTTGGGCTGGCCACACACCAGAGAACATGCCCGGAAAAATAGGTAGGGCTGCTCTGGTCTGATGGACTTCATTACCAGTTAGGCAGGAAACCAGATGACACAGAACAGAGCCAGAGAAGTGAGGTCTCCTGAGGGCTCCTGGCCGCCTTGCACAGTCCCGGGCATGCTCGGCCTCCAGGGCGGGGCCCCTGACCTGCAGCTGGGCCCACAGGTCTGGGGGCTGCAGTGCACCCCTTCTTCCTAGCCTCACCGTCCCTGGGCAATTATTTTACCAAACATGGTGCTCCCCAGACAGGAAGCCTCGGCTACAGCAGGAGCCCCGCATGTGGCACCGTGCCTGTCCACTACCCCGATTTCTAGACCTCCCAGTCTTGACTGCTGGGGCCCCCAGGTACCCACCCATCCCGGCCTCCTCTCCGGCCAGGGCTGGAGGCCTGCTCCCTGTTACTGGACTTTGCTTGAATTCTCACAGCCCGGGCCACCACCCCGGCAAACAGACCTTGCTGTCCCCAGTGTCGAGGGCCCCTCTCCCATCCCCTCAGCGCCTTCTCTCTCCCTCCATCCCGATTTCCCCACTTCTCTCATCTTCTGTCTGCCTACCCATGACCTCCCCTCCTGCCTCTGTGTCTCAGCTTTTCTCCCTCTTCCGTCCATCTCTCTCCACCCGCCCCCCTCTGCGCTTCTCTCGGCAAGCTCCAGATGGAAAACATCTGTTCCCTGGAGCTTTGCAACAGTCCCTTTTATTATTTTTTTCTGAGGCATCCTGATCTAACCCTGCACCCAGAGCCGGTTCCAGTCTTTCTGCCAGAGCCAGGCCCCACCCCACCCCCAGGTTGGGGGATGAACTCACTCTTCATGGGCTATTTGCACACCCTCTTGGCAGGGAGGACCTTGCTCCGGGGGCTCCTCCTGAGCTGAGGGGCAGGATGAGGGAGGGCCCAGGGTCAGGTCTACCATCTTTCAGGGGCCTCCCCACGTGAGAGGTGCTTCCTAGAGACCTTCCATGAGACCTCAGAAAGGAGGGGCACCCAGGCTAAAAGCAGAGACACCTCAGGGAGAAGCTCAGGAAAGAAGTTAAGGTTAGGCCCTTAGCTAGCCTTGAACCCCAGAGGGGATCACCAGAACTGCCCCCTAAAGGACACAAGCGTCCTCCCCATGGAGCAGACCTTCAGGACATACGGACACCCAGAATAAAGGAGAAGGAAGAGAGGCGGACAAGGAAGGAGTGAGAGAGGCGGCCAGGGAACCAAGAGAATAACAGAGAATTAGAAGGTCTAAAGCCATTCTGCAGGTGGTCTGAGACCCCCCCACCTAGGGACTCAGAGAGGGGCCCGATTTTCCCCAGGCCACAGGGAGTCAAGGCTGCAGGGCCTGCGCTCGCAACTTCCCGTCCCCGAGTGATCTCCTCAGTGACTCGGCAGCTGGGAGCAGGGAGTGCCGGCAGAGGAGGGAAGAAGAAAAAGCCAGAGCAAGGGAAGAGGGGACGTGGGAAGAAGGCACAGAAGGCAGGAGGGAGAAGGGTGGGGAGTTGGGACAGAGGGGAGCGTGAGGAAAGATAAAGAAAGGGATGAGAGATGAGGGAACAAAAGCACAAAAGGAGCATGCAGGACCACGGGCAAGGCAAAGCTTCTCCCGTGACTGTATTCTTTTTTTTTTTTTTCTTTTGGAGGGGGAGAGAGAGAGAGAGAGAGAGAAGGGGTGGGGGAAGGGCAGAGGGAGAGGGAGAGAGAGAATCTCAAGCAGGTTCCATGCCCAGGCTGAGCTGACACGGGGCTCGATCTCACAACCCTGAGGATCAGGACCTGAGCCGAAATCAAAGGTCGGACACTTTAATGTCTGACTGAGCCACACAAGTGCCCCTCCCTTGACTGTAATTTTATAATGAAGATGATCTTTAGACACGGCCCTGGCCACCCCATCCCAGTTCCCCAGTCTGCGCAGCTCACAGCTGGGCAGCTTTTACCTACCAGTGCCCAGGGCCTCCTGAGGACTGTCCCACAGGTGGTCCCCGTTCTGAGATGCCTTGGGCAAAGGTGCCTATCTTACAGGCCTGCTGGGCACAGATTCAGCCCGGACCAGGGGGTGTACTGGCTTGTGCTTGATGCATCTGTTTAGCAGCTGGAGCTCTGTGCCCAGTGCCCAGATACTGTGAATCTGCCATTTGGAAGCTGAGACTCAGGCCAACTTCCCCTGACTGAGTGAAAGCCCATGGCCGCCTAGGAATCCCCTGGTCCTCCAGGACAGGGGAACCCTTCCCTACATCTATCTCCCTCCCCCCAGCACACTGTTAGCTCCCAGAGACATGAGCTGCAGTGAGAGAGGGAGGTGGGCCATCTTGCTCTTCCAAAAGGCACCTCTCAACACGCAGGATGTGGGGACATCTGTGAGGCCTTGTGCCTCTCCCATTGTCACACAGACCCGCTGTCAAAGAGGCAACATTCCCGGAACTCATCTCTCAAGGGGAAGCCCCCCTGTGATGCTTGTCACATCTGACTGGAATGGGTGAAGGCCTGGAGAGGACAGGAGGAGAAGAGTTGGGAGAGGAAGGATACCATTTCCCAAACCAAGGGGGGTTACTGATGGAGCCGCAACAGCCCGGGGTGTAATTTATCCTGAACAAAAGCTGGGGGACGAGCTCCTTCCAAAATGAAAAAGGAGGATGTTCTTCCTTTCTGCACATTGGCTGCAGCTGCTGGAATCATTAGGCGGGGTGGATGGGGGTGGGGATGCTGGTGACGATACTCTCAGCCTGGGTCAGATTGGGGGTGAGGTTAGGGAAAAATTTTTGCCTCGGTGATTTGGTCCTGGCAGCCCTTCATTCAGTAAGTGCTAGGCACATGCTTGCTGCTGATGCTGACGGCTTATGGTGTGCAGACTGCTCCGGAATCCTCCCATGCTCGGAAGGGAAAACTTGGGACACTTTACTTCCCTTTCGGGCTGTGGTGGCTGTCCCTCAGTCTCTTCTCCCTTTCTCCGATAATGACAGAGCCCCTGATTTTTCATGAGGCATACGGACAACCAGGACAGTGACATTTCCCAGAGTCCTTTGCAGCTAGGTGTGGTCATGTGACTAAGTTCTGGCCAATGGATCATGGCGGGGACTGATGTATGCAAATTTCAAAATATGTCCTTACAGAGAGGGGGTGTCCCCTTCTCCCACTCTCCCTGGTTATGCCTTGGAAGATGAACGTGATGAAGAGCCATGATGGGTCACAGGGGTGAGAGTAACACTCCACGGAGAACAGGAGCAACAAAATGGAAAGAACCTGGGTTCCTGGACCGGGAAAGCGGAGCTGTCATCCCAGTCAAGGGCACCATCTCTGAACTGTTTCAAAAGGACAACAAAGTGTCTACTTTGCAGAAGTCACTGCCATTTTGGATCAGTCACATACACCCAAACCTGTCTCCTAATGCCACACCGCCCAACCCTCACCTGGCACCACATTCAAAGCATTCAGATTTTCAGGTGCCTGGGTGGCTCAGTTGGTTAAGCGACTGCCTTCGGCTCAGGTCATGATCCTGGAGTCCTGGGATCGAGTCCCACATTGGGCTCCCTGCTCAGCAGGGAGTCTGCTTCTCCCTCTGACCCTCCCCCCTCTCATGTGCTCTCTGTCTCTCTCATTCTCTCTCTCTCAAATAAATAAAATAAAATCTTTAAAAAAAAAAAAGCATTCAGATTTTGTTCTCAGAGTTCTCTGGGGGCTGAATATCTAGGATAATGTCCAGAGAACAAAGGCTAATGTGCAAATTACTGAAGGGCATATTTATACTGATAATTCCCAAGCCTGCTTACAAGTTTCATGAAGGCCATGAGTTAACCATCCCTGGAGTTACCAGAACATACTAGCACCCTGAGCATAAAGCTGTATACCTGAGCAATGGAAAGCAGGCTTGTGAAGTGCAAACACGTGTTCATTTGCTGATGGTAGCAGACAACATGCATCAGTAAAATTAAGGCCTTGCTAGCTCCAGAGTAGGCAACGCACAACTCCAGGATCTGATCACCGCGTTACTGATCCACATGGTGAAGGCCCAGTGTGGGTACAGCCTTCTACCCCAGGCACATGGAGGGGGCTGGGGCTCCAGTGTGCCCCCTGGGAGCCATGCTGGCTCCATGTGTTAGAAGAAGGGGGCTCTTTGCCTAAGGAGAGGCCTTGTTTTGTATCCCTCTGGCGTTTCAACATTCCTCTCGCTACTTAGGATGCAACAAGCTGGCTGGGGAGCAGGGCCCTCACACATCCCTAGCCTCCTGAGGGACCCTGATATGCTAACTGGGGCAATGTCTGCATTATTAAAATGCTTCCCTGTTTAGCCTGTGCATCCGGATCCAATTTCTCCCCCCAAATTCAGAACCTCTGGTGGGTGGGGGGGGGGGGGGGGAGTACGGCATGCTAATGGGGCCATATGTGAAATCCAGGCAGCGGGAAGCCTCAGATCCCCAGTGAACCATTTTTAGCCTCTGACTTGCAGTGTCCGCTCGGCTCAGGAACTTTCTACCTGCAGTCTCTTCTGCGTCTCCCCTGGGGGGCTGTAGGCGCCAGCCCCCGGGGAGAGATGGGCACCCATCAGGGTAACAAGAAAACAGGGGAGGAGTTTCACTGAGCACCTACTATGTGCCCCACACGGCACTGACCGCTTTACTCACAATCAGGACGGGCCGTAGGGGGCTGGCATTAGAACCCAGCCCTGTGTGATCCTGAAGCTGCCCGTGTCCCCAGCAGTAACTGACCCTCACATTCCATGGTGGCAACGGTGCCAGTTACCTATCAAGAGGGACTGTCACCTGAACGGCCCCCTCGGTGTTACCAGCCCTCCGCCATTGCTGAACTACACCACCAGACCTCCCCTCTTCTCTAGCCATTCTGTGAGCTCTCTGGGGCTTGAGCTAGTTTTACTAACTAGTTTTACTCAGGAGAGGCTGGGCAAGAAGGACGGACAGGGCCTGTCTTTGAGACTAAGAAGGCTATCCATCTGTGTGGTCTTTCCTCAAATCTGCTCACATTCGTATTTGCTGCCAGAGAGCCTCCCCAAGGGTGGGCAGGCAGGCAGGCCCTGTCCCCATGCGGTGGAGAAGGAAACCCACAGCCAGAGAGATGAAGCGACTCTTCTTGGGCCAAGCAAAAAAGAAAGAGGTGGAACGAGAGCTCCAGGTTCCTGATCCCCAGGCCTTTCCGTGAGTACTGCAGTCTATGCAGGCCTTGTCAGGGGTCTTCACAGCCCCACACACCCTCCTCCAGGGCAGGTCACAGCTCTGTCACTGGGGCCAGGAACACTCACCAGCCTGGAGCCAGATCTGTTCCAGCGTGGTCCACAGCTGCATGGGGCCCTGCTTCAGGACGGAGCTGGGCACAGTCAGCTCTGACATGGCCTCCTCCAGCCGGGAGGCTGCGATGGATGATGCCCGCCGAGAGCCTGCAGAGCAAGAGGGGAGGCGGCTGAGCAGTCGCAAACCAGCTCATGGGCGCACTGGGAAGGGCCCTCCTTGTACCCTCAGTCGTGGCTGGCATGAGGAGCTTAGGAGGGGCAACCAGGCAGCAAGCCCACTCCTAGGAGTCTATCACTGAAGAAGACAGTCCTAAATGTTGGCAAAGGTGCCTGGAATACTAAAAACAGAAATGACCCGCATGTCCAACAACGGGGAGTGATTCAAAATACGTGTGGGTATCATCATCCAAGACCCCGTGGCCATCACACTAACGGCTCAGAAATACGGAGATGGATGCCGAAGGATGCTCACAGCACAGTTAGGTGAAAAAAAAGCAAGCTGGAAAATGGTACGATCACATTTTTCTAAGAAAGAAATAGGGGCCTGGGAAAAAGGTCTGAAAGGCCATTATTAAGGTCTGGGTGGTAAGACTGGAGGATTTTTCTCTTCTCCCTTCTCTTTGCTTTCTGTTTTCACAGGTGCGTATTATTGCTTCTTCTATAGGAAGGTCCCTTTTGAGGCTGCGCTGTGCTAAATCCCTGAGTAGCAGGGGCTCGGGCCGGACCCTGTGTGCTCTGCCCCGTGGCAGTTCTGGGTGACTCGGGTCCCTGCTCAGGATATATAAGCCATAGACATTTACGCTTCACATGCAGGTGAAACGCGAGCACTTTTTTTCCTCTCTCTCTCTCTCAGGGGCAATAAAGGCTCCAATCAACTCAGGAGACCTCGGGGCACACCACAGATGGTTTCAGTTTCTGAGCCGAGCACACGTGGAGCCCTAATCATTTGTTCATGGTTCGTCTCCCCTTCTCTGCGAGGGCGCCAAGCCCTCCTTCACCGTTCCCTCTTTGGAGTCAGCAGCTCCACAGTTAGCCCAGTGGCCCTCGGATGTGCCTGGAAGTCAGGTGCGGGCCAGGCATGGGCAGTCAGCTCCATCACGGACGACAAAGGTGCAACTCGGCTCACGTCCACAGAAGTGGACCGAATAAGCAATGCCACTAAATACAACTCCCTCACACTCTGTTCCTGTGACTAGTTCTTTCTGCGCCTCTGCTCTTCTGCTTTCATCAGTCCTCATTTGAAATAGTCCACTCTGGGCTTAGAGTTGTAAACTGACGCTCAGCTCATTCCTTTCTAATTGACTCTGTCTACTAAGGACACTTTAGTGGTAGACCCTAAAGGAGGGTGGATAGGTAGACCTAAGGGAGACAGTTTCTGGGCTCTAAAGCTGTCCCTCCGCCCTGGCTCTCCTCTCTGCAACCGCCCCCCGCCCCTTGCCTGCTTCAGCTGCTCACTTTCCACCCCAGAGCCAGGATGGGTGGGAAGGTGCCAGAAAGGTGCCCAACGGCAGCTCCTTAGCTCCTCAGCACCAGGCTCTGGGGCTGCAGCTGGCTGAGAGCGGGGTGGTTTTGGCCAGGCCAGGCAGATGCCACTCTCCCCGTTCTTGCTCAGGCTGGGACAGTGAGCTGTGGACCCACATGGACAGCTGCCCACGGGCACGTTCTTACCGGAGTCTGCGTCATGGGCATCGGGCAGAGTCAGGTGCATGCCGCTCTGCTTCTTCAGGGTGACGCCCTCGCCGAGGCTCCCATCCTTTTCCAGGCCTCTGAAAGGCAAGGTAAGGCCAGGCCCCGGTGAGGTGGAGGGCCGGCAGGGAGAATAAGGGAGCCTCACGCAAGGCAGGCTCCGGGGCTGAGAGTTTAGGCCTGGGAACGGAGTCAAAGCTGGGACCACTAGGAAGGATGGAGACCACCAGAGTGGCAGAACAGATCAGAGCTCAAGCTTGGGGTTCTAGAATCTGGCTCACTCTAGCAGCTACAATGATATGCTGTGAATCCCCAGCACGTGCATGCGCGCGCGCGCGCACACACACACACACCCCCCCCCGCCACTGTGTGCCCGTGGGGTTGTCAGTCTCCCTGCTATTCCTTAATGCCACCACATTTCATCCCCACAGCTAACATTTACTCATGCTGCTGCTGCCAAGAACGTTCTCGCTGTTCTTCTGGTCCACCCCCAACCCTCCATCCTTTACAACTCAGCCCAGTGCCCTTCACCCATCCAGACAGCCTCCTGTGGCTCCGGGGCCCCGCACGGCTGCCTCCTCCCTTGCCCTCCGTCAGCATGCAGCCAGCAGAACGTGGCTCAGAAACTCTCCCTCCTCTGAGGTGCGTGATGCTAGAAGCTCCCCCAGGCCAGCAGGAGGTCTCTGCTGCCTTTTGCTGCCCTCACAATGTCTAGCAGAGTGCCAGGCAGAGTGCGGGCCCCAAGGTCTGGCTCCCAAGGAAAGCCTGGTCTTCATGGGCCACCAGAAATGCCCCCAGCCCACCCCCCAGGGAAGGAAGCCCCAGATGCGCTCTGCCTCAGGTCACCAGGGTGGCCCCAAAAGAGCCGGCGGGGGGTGCCTGGGGTGGCAGATAAACAAGCATGGTAGTCTCCCCAGGTCCTTGAGGCTCCCACACTGCTAGAGAGGTTCCTCTTTTCTCAGACTGGGAGGTGGGGGAGCCTCCAGCTCAGAAAGGCTGCACAGCCCCAGCCACCCCTGCCCATTTCTGGGGTTGCCCTTGAACCTGCTAACTGGGGAAGCTTCGAGAAGGCCAAAGTGGAAATGGCAGGAGAGAAGGCAAGCCCAGCCTGGGGCCAGAGGCTTCTTCCCTTCACCGGGGTGCCCAGACGATGGTCCCACCAAGAATGCCAGGGCCCCGTCCTTGCCCATTTAAACTCGGGCTCACACTGGCTTGAGCTGGGGCCTGCAGGTGCACGGCCATCTTGTAGACATTAGAGGAAACCTTCCACAAAACACAGTGGGCCCAGGTTGGTGCCTTTCCTCCCCACCCTCCTCCACTCCTGGGAGGCACCAGAGTTCAGTGCCGAGGAGCCAGAGACGCGGGCCACCCCTCCTCGGCTGTGTGACCCTCAGCAAAGCTACTTAGCCATTCCAAGCCTTAGTTTTCTCATCTTGTTATTGTGTGCCGTAATAAATAGGGGAAGTTGGTCTCACGAGGTTTCCGTGAGGAGTACCGGAGGCAGGTGGGACAGCTTCTTGTCCCACCTGCCCTCCCAGCCCCCGACAGGGACACCCCTAGGGCTCCGGAAACAGCCCATCTCAGGGACCTTTTGCCACTTGGGTCTAGGCCATCATACAGCATCGCTCCTGCCCTGAAGAACCCGGTGGCCAGGTGGGGAGGAGAGTCCATGATGAGCACTTAGAAAGACCTAGTTCAAGAGGGTTGAGCTGAAGCGTCAGAGGCTGGGTGCCTGCAGGCTCCGCGAAGGCAGGCATCTGAGCAGGGCGGAAGGGGTGTGGGCTGGCCTGGGAGGAGCTGAGGAAGGACTGTGGGGGGGGGGGGGGGAGGTTGGGGGGGATGGTAGGCCAGACCTTCAGGCTGTGGATTCTGGCCTCTGGCCTCAGCTGCCCCAAACCAGATTTCACAAGTCCTAGTTTCTGCTCTGTGGCTCCAGGTTCAGAAAGAATGCCCCCCTTCCAGGGAAAGCCAAGAGGATATAGGATCCTGCCCTCTGGTCCTAGCAATTTGACTCCAGATAGCTGGCCCGGCTGAGCCCTACCCTGCCCTGGGTGGGGAGCTATGGGAGGTTCCCCAAAAGAGGTGCCTAGGGAACCTAGGAGGAGCTCCACTGGGCCCTCATATCAGAGATGAGTGTGTGAGTGGTGACTTAAAATGACCTCAGCGTGAACCTACAGCCCCAGGCTCTGTGAGAACAGATCTGCTGCCTGGACGGGAGGCACAGGGCAGGGGCCCACATGCCGGGAGACAGGGCCGCAGCTCAGAGGGGCCCTGCCAAGACCACCTGGATGAGCAGGCAACCCACCATCCAGCCAAGAGGAAAGTTCCTGCCACCTCCAAGGACAGCTCCTCTCCGTAAGGGGAGCCAGACTGTAGACCTGCCCAAGTGGCTGCAGCCAGTGAGCGGCTGAGCAAGGAGCATCTCAGGGCAGGTCCCCCTCACACCAGAGTCTGGGCCTCACCCACACACCACCCAGTGGCCAGACAGCTCCCCATTCCCTTTCTGAAAAGTCCCTCAGCCCAGAGCCTCCTTCTGGCAGCTTCCACTCACTGGGTCCTGCTCTGCCCTGGAATCTCCCAGGCCTTTCAAAGGCCTTCAAAGAGAGGCAGACCCAACTTTGCCCAAGGGTTTTAACCCCGGTGGACTACCGTGGGGCCTCCTCTGTAAATTTCACCATTAGAGAGACATGCCTCTGGGGACTGTGAAAGCCTTCTGGGCTCCCAGAGTCCCTGTGAAAATGCAAACACATCTACCAGAGGGGGGTCTTCTGGGAGATGACACAGCTAGCAATTTCAGGGAAGGGGAGGGGGTGAGCACCAGGGAGCAGGACAATGCAGTGCAACCTGCCTGGCACAAGGCTCTTTCCTGCTTTGGGCTACAGTGTCTGAGGGGATTTGAGCAAAGACTTTCAGCAGCTTCAACCTGGACAAGAGTGCCTAGTCTGGCCCAGGAAAAACCTGGAGCCCAGGTTGGGGACTGGGGTAGGAGACAGGATGCGTGGAGACGGTGGGTGAGTCGGGGGTGGGGTGAGGAGGTGGGGCAGGCCCTTCAGGAACTCAGCTTCCTCTTCCTCTTCTAGATTCCAAATGGAGCCAGGAAGAAGCGCCGGGCTCAGAAGGGCTGGGACTCAGGGACCCAGGTTCAAGCCCCAGCACGACCATTTACCAGGTGAGTGACTCTGGCAAATTCTAGAAGGTCTCGGAGCCTTAGTTTCCCTCCTGGGCTGAAAATAAAGTCTGACAGCGTTTTAAGATGAGCGGCCATCCCAGCGCCTGACCCAGATGCTCAATACTGACTTCCTTCTTACCCCTCTGAACTTGGGCTTCCTGAGCAGCGTCTTTCTGTCCTCACAGAGGACTGTCAAAAGGTTAAAATTAGCCTACGGATGTAAAAGGCCCCAGAAGCAGCAAGGAGCACACTCTGATTCAAATACCGTCACCAGCCCCAGGCATCACGGCCACTCGGCTGTGGGCTGTTGCCTCGGCAGCTGCCACCCGCCAGTGCCGCCCTCCACCCTGGCAACCCCAGGGATGATGACAGCCACTCACCCCATCTGGGAGAAGCTGTACAGCGTCTGCCACAGCCGCAGCATTTGTCTGCAGGTCACGAGGGCTTCCTCCGGGCCTTTCAGTACCTGCTCCAGCTTCACCTTGGTGAACATCAGGCTGCGGGGCGGGACAGAAGCAGTTAGCATGAGCCTGGCTTTCCTCCCAGGTCAGAACCCAAGGGATTCTGCCCCACCATTCTGCCGGTCCCCCTCATCCACTTGGCCTCCCGTCGCAGACCCTCCTGCCCCAGCCTCTGAAGCACTGCCAAGTGTGGCTACGAGTCTTCTTTGTTTGTTCTTCCTTCCCACACCCACAGTATGCACCGTCCTCAATGAACATGTAGCCATCCTTGTATTTGCACGCCCCACAGGGCCCCAATGGGCCCTGTATACCAGAGACAAACCCAAAAGGCAACTCTTAATCCAGGCAAGAAGCTAAGCAAGGAACTGGCAAAGAAATGTCCCCTAAGGGCAACACACAGTAAGTGCTCAATTAACATCTCCTCAGTTGAACTGCAGACTGTTTCCTGACCCTGGATACATGAGGACAGTCATGTGCTACTTTATCAAAGAATTCTTCACTGGATTTCCGAAAATAGCCAGCTCCCCTTATACGTGCAATAGGATTAAAGTGCCACCAGATCCTATCCGGTCACCATTGAGAACACAGTCGCTCTGTAAAGGGAGAGAGCAACCTCACAGTCTCTTTTAACCAGAAAACTGAGAGTCCTCTGAGGTCAGGATGGTGTGGGATGTGGGGATGTGGCCCCGATGGGGGCTGGGAGGAGAGGGAAGGGGCCGGCCCCCCCAGAAGGCAGGACCACAGGAGGGGGGCCGACTACTTCCTCTCTCTGCCCTGGACACAGGGAGACCATCAGAACACTGCTCATCAGAACCAGGGTGGGGGCCCTGGGCATCCTGCCGTGCCAGGTTTTGGCCCTTTAGTTGTCGGGGAGTACGGGGGCCCGGGGGAGGGAGGGTCAGTGCAGCTGGGGACACTCAGGAAATTCAAGGCAGTGGCGGTTTACTAACGGCTATGGAAGTCCTGCATTCTTTATACCGTGGGTCCTGCCAGGCGCACTGATGCACACCAGCTGCCTGGGCAGCAGTGAACTTGGCTGAGCCGCTGAGGCCCAAATAAGGCTGTGACTCTGGTTCTCACTGGGTGGTGAGCAGTGAGACCCTTTCATCCTGGCATCGCTGTTGGACAAACACACGTGACTGTCAGGCCCTGTACTTGATCGCTGCTTGGTGGTTCTGCTGGCCCATGTGAGGCTGGCACACAGGCCCTCACAGAGGCTGAGTCCTGCATCCACACAGCGCGCATCCTGTGATCTGAGGCTGCAGACACCGTACGGGGAGGCCAGCCTCCGATTGGGAGCTTTCCCCTCTGACCTTCTCCCTTACTCGGAACCCCACCCCCCACCCTCCAGCCTCACCTCTCCATGTTCATCCCCCCTCAAGTCTGACCTTAATTCCACCTTCCCAGATGCTCAGGACGCCTTGTGCCCTTCTTAAAACATCTGCTAATGAATTGCCCAGCTGGCCTACAAAGTCCTAAGGGTAGAAAGCATGGTCCCCACAGCGTGGACCTCACAGGCCTGGGCAGGAATGTGGTCTCTGCATCCTGGTGGGCAGCTGCTGGGGAAAACGGGCCCTGCCATCCCTACTCTCCCTTCCTGGATTCTCGAAGGGTCCCAACACTCTGTAAGTATTAGGAGCCTCTACTTTAGGAATCTGGAGTAGAAGACACAATTTCAGCCTTCAAGGTAACCACTGGTGCTAAAAATGACAAAAGTGCCCAGATAATCAGGTGATCACAGGTGGTAATCAGGTGGGTCAGATTCAATGCACGGAAGGTAGAGATAAGAGATCCTGCTGGGGCTGGTGTGTGATGAAAAGGAGGGTGGGGTGGGGCAGGGTTGGGAGTTGGGGGAGAGCGGTGAAGAGTTGGGAAGGGGCGGGGAACCAGACGCTGGAGCAGCTGCTGCTGAGGAGTGAAAACCCCTTCCTGCAGACACGGGGAATATCCAGGCTCAAGTCAAGTCAAGAACATCTAGGCAGGGCCTCTCAGGGCTGGGCTAGGCTGCTTCCTGGGACAGTTCCCGGGGCAGCCCAGCCCAGAAGCACTCCCCTGGCACTCCATGTCCCCCGACATGCCTCCTCTTCAGCTCCTCTCTGCTAGGCCCCTTCCCCCTCCTGCTCCCTGTGTCCCAGAGAGCCAGCATGAGCGGCAGACCCGACCACACCATGCACCTAGAAGTGGCTGCAAGCTGAGCTGGCAGTGACTTCTACCAACACAGGCTGTCATCCTCGCGGCTGCTGACATTCCATGACCATGAGTGACCCAGCGTGGACTTTCTCAACCAAAGCACATCCTTTCGGGGCTGCGGCAAGCGCTCCAACAGGCAGTCACCCTCTGGTCGGATCCTTTGCTCCCGGATCCTGGATCCTGGGAGGCTCCAGATTAGCTCCTGAGATTTCCTTAGTCTCACAGCTGAGCACTGCCAAGAGGGATCTTCCTCAACAAAGAAAGCTGCCCGGACTGTCCATGACATCAATCCAAATGCTTCTGTGCAGCGACCTTCCATTCCTGCCACTCCTCCCGATGCCCTTGGGCGCCCGGGTGCCACTCATATGGGTATTAGCAGCAACCTGAACTGGGGGACAGGCTCCTAGACTCATCTGTGCCCTGCTGCACGTCATCGCCCTTGCTGGGGACACACCCTTCCCCTCCAGCTCCTAAGCAGAGGTCACCCTCGGGCCTTCCGTATGTCCCCATGGGGGCTGTACACACACCCCTCCAGGATACTCTTCACTATGGCGGACTTGGTCATCTGCACACCTGCCGGCATGCCTCTAGTTCACCACTGGGCTCCCTCCCCTCCCCTCCCCTCCCCTCCTCTGTCGAAGTACAGGCTCCCTCTCTATCCTGTGTGCCGGGACGCACGGGGGGCCTGGTTCTTCCCACAATAGTACGACAAGGCTGGCCAAGCGCTGGTGGGCCACTGTGGCCGGTGGGCAACACTTCCCAGCCCACGCAACACACCGGAGCCTCACCGAACACGGTGCTTCCGGGCAGGGCTTCGGGGAAGCTGCTGGCCATGGGGGCCGGGGGATGCGGGGGGCAAGCCTGGGCTCCCCACCCCTTCAACCAGCCCAGCCCCTGGCAGGCCTGTTTCATATACCGAATGAATCTAAAACATCATTTGAAAAAAAGATTCTGAGACTTTAAAAAAACCCACTGTCTTAATTCAGTGGTTCTAGTCCTCCTCAGAGAAGCCCCAGCATGACCACCGCTGCCCTTCTCTGAATAGTCAGGAGTCTTTACTTGGCACTTAATTACATAATCTGTATCTCTAGATATTATCTATTTATGTACATTATCTATATACTCATCTTTTTGCCACATAGGCTTATGAGTCTAATCACGAAGATACATTCCTATCGAGCATTTTTAAATTCAGATAATCTAGAAACAGTCTGTGGCCAGTCCTGCCTACAGATGGGAAAAGCACCATCTATTCTGTCCTGTGTCCTGCCACGCATCCCCACCTGGATGGCAGGGACTCGTCGGCCAGGGCCCTGCTTCCCGCCACGTCAGGGTCCTCCCCGTCTCTCCAGGGCCCGGCACAGAGGTGAGCATGTGAGCAGTGTCTGCTTAGTTCTGTGAAGATGTGTGTTGGTACGATCATCTGGCCACATTCAGGGTCTCGCAATCCGTGTTAAATCTGATTTCTGACACCACCACTTCCCACTGCTGGGTCCTGCTTAGGAAGGAGGGGAGGAATCTGCTCGATGCCTCATCACTGCAGAGTGGGTTATGGTGTCTCACAATGAGCAAAGTGCTGGCTGAGTCCGTTCTTAGCTGTCTGGAAGCCAAGTCTTTCAGGGCCTGGGGAGGAGCAGGGGGAGTTCTGGGCAGGACGTGAAGGCGTCTGGCTCCTTAGGACTCGGGGTCTTCATCGAGGAGGACAGTCACCCGGGCAGAGCCAAAAGCACAACCAAGGAGTGTCCCTGAGACCGGAAGGCCTGGGATATGGGCCCCTATGGGCCCTCTCACAACCTGACAAGAGCCATTCTGGGAGAGGGACGGCCACACCACTGACCCTACATGGTGATGTCGTTCAGAGTGGATGCGCACTGGCCCAGAGTGAGAAACCCGAGCCAAAGTCCCAGCTCCACTGTCACCCAGCAGGGCATGTCACAGGTTCCAGTGAAATAGGAGTGATGTCTCCCACCAGATGAACTGCAATGACCTAAACACAGCCGCTGAGAAACGCACAGCTGCACTCAGTCCTCAAGCACAGGCCGGCCCTGAGGCTGGGGAAAGGGACTCCTGCTCCTGAACTGCAGGCCTAGCAGACCCGGCAGAGCGGTTTCTAGGCCTCGTGCCTTGGAAGGCTCTCAGAAAGCCCCCGACCTCTGGGGCCTGTTTGGCAAGGCAGGTGGTCCTCGTGGCTCCTGGGGCTGAAGAAGGGTGCAGTGGAGGGGGTGGATGCAGGCCCAGCCGACTAGGCCCAGGTGAAGCAGCCGTGGCCGTAACCCCCTCTTGTGGGCACTTTCCTGTTTGTTAAGCTGTGGAGGCCCGTGTGGAATAAACACCGAGGTCTTACAGGACTGAGGGCCCTTCCCACGCCTTGCATCCGAAGGCAGATGTGAAAGTGAGTGTTCTCTCTGGGGAAGAGGAAGGAGCAAGAGTCCATGTAAACACACCATGTGCTCTGTCCCGCCCCAGGGGGGAGGCTGCTAGGGCTACCGAAGGAGTCCTGGGTCCTGGATTCCACAGTTCCGTCCAATCGAAGTGGCAGTGCACCCTGGTCCTCGTAGGGAGGCCCAGTGAGGCCACAAGGCCACTCTCCAGGAGCTCACGCCCTCCCTAAGAATGCCACCAGAGCTTGGGTAGTCCACTCTGGCCACCTCATGCCCAGGTTCGGGGCTCCCTCAGCCACCGTCCCCACCACACACTCATCCACCGCGTGCTCTGGTCAAGGCGGGGACCTGCCACCTCCTGCGTCACCTGCACTGTCCAGCACCCTGGGGGCACAGGCAGGCACTCGGCCCACCTGAACAGGACCAGCCCCTGCTAGACCATGAAGCACCTCAGCCTTGCGGGGTCTTTCTGCCTCTGGGTCAGCCCTCCTCCTGGGGGGTAGGGAAGACGCAGACCAGCGAGGCCGGAGTCTCTGTGTGTTCCCACACAGCATCTTTGCCCATCTGCCCAGCCACTCGGGCCAGGGGCTGACGGAGGAAGTTCTTGGGGGATGTACGGTCTGCCTGGCATCTGCCGCCTCTTCCTCCTCCCTCGCGTCCTGGGCCCTGCCTGGCCCCTGGCCCTGGGGCAGGATCAGCCTGCTAATTATTTGTCAAAAGGATTAAGATTTGCAGCCATTCCCACCTGAGGCAAAGACAGATCATTTTTTCCCACTGCCATAAAGAGATATCTTAGGGTGCACATCCTCAAAACTGGGTGAACATGAGCCCTTCCAAAAAAAAAAATATTTGTGAAAAAGAATTATTTAGTAAATAGGGGATATTTTTGGGAAGATGGCTGGAGCTAAGCAAGCACTGTCTGGGGGTCACAGGTCATCTTGTCCATTTCCCCCTTTCCAGGAGCCTCGGATCATTCTCTCCTGCGTTCCCTCCCTGGCTGCCCCCCACAGCACCCAGCTCCTGGTGCTAGGGGAGTATGTGAGGAGCAGAGGCGGCTGCAGGGAAGGGCCTGGGCTGTGTGGGGCGCAAGCACAATGGGTCCACATTTTCCCTTTCCTCTTCCTGGAAACGGCTCCCTATAAAATCACGCAGCACAGGGGCACCTGGGTGGCTCAGTCGTTAAGCGGCTGCCTTCGGCTCAGGTCATGATCCTGGGGTCCTGGGATCGAGGCCCGCATTGGGCTCCCTGCTCTGCGGGAAGCCTGCTTCTCCCTCTCCCACTCCCCCTGCTTGTGTTCCCTCTCTCGTTGTGTCTCTCTCTGTCAAATAAATAAATGAAACCTTAAAAAAAAAAAAATCACGCAGCACATGCAGTAAACGCCCGAGCGCAGCCACCTCCGGCCCGTGGCTCACTCCCCAGCAAACGGGACCTGGTGCTGAAACAGCCGTGGGCACCGGACAAAAGCAGGTACACACCCAGGCCCCGGCACCGTCCGGTCACGGCACCACCCAGGAAGGCCTGCTGGGAGGACTAAGGGCAACAGAGCCCTAGAAAGGCAGCCCTGGCGCACAGCCACCCTACAAGCCAGGTCTCCCCAGCCCACGCCATCACTGCGAGTCTTCCCTAGCAGACCCTGTGTCCGGCGGGGACCCCGTCTTTCTTACCTTTGCATCCCCAGCGACGGACCTAACGTCACTCAACAAATGTTGAATAACAGAAGGAGTTTGAGCCACGAGGGCTCACGGAGGCCTGGGGAGCTGCGGGAGAAGTCCAAGGAAGAGAGGCTGCAGTGTCCCGTGGAACTGTCCGTTCTTCCTGGTCCCACCAGCCCCATGCGTCTGGCTCCTGGGCATCCTGGGAGCCCCCACGGTGGGGGAGGGGATGGCGACAGGTGTGGCAAATGCACCCAAGGGGGAATTATCTCTTTAAAGGACAGTAATTAGTAATTCCGCCTGATGGCTGTGCCGTGCTGTTCTAATGAAGAGTTTTATTTTTACAGAAAACACATAATTGAGTGAAAAAGCAGGCTATTCTTTGAGTCGGGCGGCCACGCCTCTGTAAAGTCTAATTTCCCAGGGCCGGGAGGCCAGAGCCTGCACACCGCATGGAGAAACACAAGGGGTGGGCCCCATCCTCCGCGCCCCGCGTCCGACTCGGAGCTGAGAAGCAGGCTCCGCGTCGGATGACCCAAGTTCAAACCCCGGTTTCCCCTTCTTCTAGCCATGGGGCCTCCAGGGCAAGTCCTTTTACCTTCTCAGAACTTTAGTTTTGTATCCGTAAAATGGGAATGACAGTATCTGTACACCCAGGGGTGGGGGTCGGGGTGGGGGTGGGGCTCTTCTGTGGGAAAAAAATGTGCAGAAAGGCCTAGCAGGGGGCTCGCACTTCATAAAGTGCCCAATCCAGGTTTGCCCCACTTGCCATCATTTACCCAGGCCTGATCGTGTACAGCTGCTTACTTATGCCCTCCTGTGTAAAGTGGGAGTAACGGGGGGCGGTTGCTCTTCCTCCCCGGGTCCCTGAGGAGAGGAGGACTTAAAGCTTGAGGGGTCCAGAGTAGTGCCTGCCACCAAGAGCAAGCACTGGGCGTACTGCTCTCTTATTATCATCAAAGCTCATGGGGTTCAAGCTTCTCAGGGCTGTTCAGCCTGCCTGCCACCTGGCTTGGGTTCTAGCCCCCGCTCTCTGCCCTGTACCAGCTGTCTGGCCTTGAGATACCATCTAGCTTTTAGCTTTCCCAGTTTTTTCAAGTAGGAGGGCTGTAAAGAGCAGAAAATAAACACACCCAAGCAAGAAAACAGGGTAAGTGGAGTGAAGGCTGTAAGATGCCAACATCTGTGTGGGGTCCCTCCTTCCCCCCAGAGCAACGAACTAAACCACTCCCACGGTCTACCCGTCGGAGGGTCTACTGGGGTGCGCTGGGCGTCCAGCCGTGGGGCCCCCGCAGGGAGGAGGCGGGGGCAGGGTGTAGGCCACGGTCTCTGCTCCAAAGGGGAAGTTCAAACAGTGTATCTAAGGCAATCAGGAAACAAACCAGAAGAGAATCCAGTGCTCAATTGAGTAGTTCAGGTTTCAGTTTGACCAACCGGGATGAGGGGTGGGAGGCTTCTAGGCAAAGTGGAACGGGTGGGCTGGCCCAGCAGGGGTGACAGCTTGGAGCCGGTGCAGACGCCCCACCCCTAGTATGGGATGGGGGCAAGGAAGGAGCAGGCCACCCCCTCACCCCCATTCAGGCTGGAGTCATCTGGCTCCAACACCTGGCTCTACCCAGTGGCCCAGGAAGCCAGGCAGGTGCAGGGCGATACGCGTCGCACACACTCCTCCAAATTCCACGCCTTTGGGAGACTCCACCAGGGAAAATAACTGGTTAAACTCACACACATGCTCTTTGAGGGTCTTATTTTAAAGTGACTCTAACAGGTGACCTCCCTGAAAGGCAGAAGGCCAGAGTGAAGCCCAGCTTTCTCACCTTCCTAGAGACTAACCCCCAACATGGAAGCGACCCTGACGGCGGCTCTTGGCCCTAAAAACCAATGATTTCCCCTTGGGTCTGGAGCTTTAACTGACCTATGTTCCCTCATCTTTTGAGGCTCACACTGATCCACCACCTCTTAATGAATTCATTCAAAATGAACTAACTTTGAAGTATGAAACATCAACAGCCAGCGAGCTTCTGCTTCCAGAAATGAGCCCCTCCTTGCTTCAAAGGCCCTGCCCCGCCTGGAGAACAGCCTCAGGGCATTTCTGAGAGCAAGCCTGCACCTAAGCACGCCTGTGGCCGGCTGGATGGCTAGGCATTCTTATCTGTGCTGACCCACGGCTGACCCAGCAGGCCTCCAGGCCCTGCTTCCTTCAGCTGCTGCCTACCTCAGTTATCTCCAGCTGACTCTCCAAACACAAACGCAGGATCTTGACAGATAAGAATACAAACCCTGCAGAGCCTTTCCATGACCATTCAGGAACATCCAGAGAGAAGGTCTAGGTAGAAGAAAGGTAGGGTCCCAGCCTGGTGTAAATCACTGAGAAGCAAACACCCTGGTCTTGATCTGTAACCTCTGCCCACTGAGCAGAACCCTGGGGGACCCAAAGACCACCCACTGCAGAGGGGAGGCCAGCCGGGCCTCATGGGCAAGAATGCCCTCTCTCCCTGGGGCGGAAAGGCTTTGTCTTGGGGCTGGGCCGCAGTGCCTGCCTCCCGCAAATGTTGTAGGCTGGGAGATGAGGGAGTGAGGATCAGGAAACAAAGAGCTAAAATCACTTCAAAACAAATTAAGAATAACTTTGGGAAAAAAAACAAAAACAAAAAACACTGCAAATAATACCTTCCTTTCCTTCTCTTCCTGAAACCAAACAAGCTGGGTCATCGACCCTCCTGTCTGAGCATAAGCAGACTGGCAGGGGGAGACCGAGGCCCCCGACTGTAGTGTCCCACGGAGCAAGATCACAGGAGGCTCCACAGAACAACAGCAAAGGGAAATGCTGAATGTCAAACCAGCTTAGCTGATGAGGAACTGACCTTTGGGGAAGAAAGCGTTGGTGCCAGTCATTCTGCCGGGCTTAGCACTTCCCTCAGCCCCAGGGCCTGCAAGTTTAACCCCTGGCTCCTGTCCTCACGGTGGGGGGGCTGTTCGAGCCAGACATGTGTAACGAATCTGGCAAAGTGATAAACAATGTTTGTGCTAATACCTTCGATTCCAGCCCCCTCACTGGAGTGTGGGTGTTGGTATTTTAAGTGTCTTTTTGATCTACTACAAGTCCTTAATAAGAGCCATCCAATAAACACACTGGGTTTAAGTCAGAAATGTTAACACAGTCCCGGGACGCCAATCCTTCTGCCTAGTGGAAGGCACCAACAGAAATAACCTGAGAAAAAGGTGAGGCAGGCCAGGTAGATCAGAGACGTGCCCTTGAGGCCAGTTAGCCTCAGCCAGAACCAGCCAAGGTCTGGCCCCAGCTCAGCCTAGTTATCAGCTCGAACATTTTCCAAAACAGCCTAGGTTTCCTGGGGGAGATGGCTGTGCGACAGTCTGTTTACACACGGCGAGTTCCAGCTTGCAGAGAGGGCCGTATTATTCCTGCGCTGGGGGCTCTGACACACCATCCCCTAGGATCTCCCAAGTCCCACGGGACCTGGGCTGGGCCGGGCGGAAACTCCCGCAAGGGCCTAATGGGACCCCCAGGGTGGGGCGGGAGGAGGTGGTCTTGCCAGTTGCCTCCGCTGCCACCCGCCAGTCTACCCATGGTCTGGGTTTTTCAAAACCAGTCTGGCCGGCTGCCAGGTCTGGGTGGGGGCGGTGACTGACAGACTGGTTACTGGAAAGCTCCCATCATGAAGCCTAGGAA
This sequence comes from Mirounga angustirostris, assembly GCF_029215605.1. Lineage (NCBI taxonomy): Eukaryota > Metazoa > Chordata > Mammalia > Carnivora > Phocidae > Mirounga > Mirounga angustirostris. The sequence continues at coordinate 72,122,540 of NW_026991718.1, forward strand.
TTTTGTTTGGTTACCATGGTGACCTTCACTACAAGCGCACTGACTAAAGCACAAGGAATCTGTTACCTAAAACCAGGGCCCCTGGAGCCCCAGCTTCAGAAGCCATGCTTATCAGTGGCCTGTTCCCCTTGACCCCATACCCCTGCCCCCCCCGCCCAGCCGCCCCGAGCCTCCCAGCCGCGTTCTGTGGCCAGGACTAGCACAGGCAGCCGGGAGCTCACACAGGACGAGACCACGCACATTCCGGCCCACCGGGCCTGGCTTGGACACCGGCTCTAAATAGGGAGTTTGCTGCCCCCCTGAGGCCCCCTGCAGGCCGGCCAGGGACGGCCCGGCCAGCACATGTGTCCAGGACTTGGTGGGAAGCCCTCAGGATCTCAGGACGCTGCACAACGTGTCTGGTTGCCCCCGTGCCAAGTTCACACTGTCCCCGCGGGGCCGTCGGTCTCTGCCTCATCACGTTTCTGCCTTTTAAACCCAAGCTCCGTTAACTAAAGGTCATCCCGCAGCACGCAAATCAAGATCCTCTTTGCTTTGCTTTCTAATCCCTGAATTCAGGGGGATTTTCAGAAATTCAGCTCCACAAGGGCTGGGTTTTTCTCCAGCAGTGTTCAGCCTGCCTGGCAGAACGGTGGCCTCCTGTGCAGCTGAGGAGCTCCCACACCTGTCACGGGGCTTGCCGCCTCTGCCCGCGCCTCCCGGGCCTGGCACGAACGGCGCCCTCCCCCAGCTCTGCGCCCACTACGCAGCCCGCCCTCGGGTCCCACGCGGCTGGTGCGCTGCCTTCCAGACCCCTCCACGCTGCTGCCCTCGAACACGCTTCTAAACCCACCGCCAGACCTTCTTTTGTCTGGGTCTCGCCACAGGCCTTGGAGGCAGAGGCAGGTAGGGCAGATGTCAGGGTGTGGCATTTGGGCAAGCTGCTGGAGGTGGCACAGGTGAGAGACAGCACGACCGGGAGGGCAGGAGCCCCACTGTGACCCTCACATGGGGAGAAGCTCACATGGAAAGGGCTCCATTCCGCCCACTGGCCGCCCCCCCCGGGCCCCGTGCCAGACCCCCTCCTCCCTCGACACTGGCCTTTCAGCCTCTTCCTTCACTAAGACAGCCGCTGGGAGCCAACGCACGACAAGAGCCTCTGAAAAGCCTCAGCCCCTCAGAGCAGCCTTCAGGGCCAGGGCGGGGCAGGGGGGGGGGCTCCCGGTGGCATACAGACCTCGGGCTCTCACATGGAGACCTCGCTGGGGACACGGAGGCCAGGCTGAAGGGAGATGGATTTTGTTTTGTTTTGCGGCCATGGTGTTTACTGGCCCGGCTGGTGACCTATCTGCTGTGGCAACAGCTGGAGCCTCACGCCGCTTGTTCTGGCGCGGGGAGCAGCTAGAGAAGCAGGGCGCAGTCTCCGTAGAAGAGCAATGACATTTTTCAGTGATCCCTGGCCAGTAACGGGCTCAGTGACATTTCCTGCTAATCCACACGTTTCTGTACTCTGCCGTCCCATCTGTGGGGAATCAGTCGTGCCTTATTCGCAAAGAGCCGTGGTCATGCTCTATGGTCACTCTGACAGAGCTGTGGTCAGTGGATTTTCCACACCCCCTCCCAACCTCCTGTATATATGTATTGTTTTTAAGGGTTGATTTTTTTTTTTTTTTTTTTTTTTTAAAGATAGCAGAAGGGGCGCCTGGGTGGCTCAGTCATTAAGCGTCTGCCTTCGGCTCAGGTCATGATCCCAGGGTCCTGGGATCAAGCCCCACATCGGGCTTGCTGCTCAGCGGGAAGCCTGCTTCTCCCTCTCCCACTCCCCCTGCTTGTGTTCCCTCTCTCGCTGTCTCTCTCTCTGTCAAATAAATAAAATCTTTAAAAAAAATAAAATAAAATAAAGATAGCAGAAATGTATTGTCTCACAGTTTAGGAGGCCAGTCGCGCCCTTATTTTTTTTAGTTAGTTCTGTAGCCTTTTAGGCCTGGCTTCAATCAGGACAGGGGTCCTCATGGCCCTGGAGGGGAGGGGCTCACGGGGGCTTCGAGATAAAGAATCTGCCACTGCTTCTCTATCCCTACTGTCCCCACATGGGCAGACTTTGCAGAGTGAGGCACTACGGAGAATGGGATGCTCTGGTCCCCTTTCTGCAGTGACACAAAACAGAAGAACCCTAGGGCTGGGACTCAAACTCTTTCCCTCCTTGGGCTTGGACCTCAGAGAGGTCTCCCTGCTGCCAGCCCCATGGCCCGAGCTCCTGATGCCCTAGCAGTGACCTTGTGGTGTCTGGATGGGGCAGCTCTGTTCTCATGCAGAACCTGCCCCTTCAGAAGGCTCCTGCTAGCAGAAATAGGGACACAGGTGACACAGAGGGGCACAGTTATCCTACAAATTGACCACGAACACAGTCTGCACTGGGGAGGGGCTTGTCACCTGTTTTGGGTTTAGGGTTCCATAGAGCATCTGGTGAAAGCCATCTCCCTGGACCCAGGCACATAGGCACAACTCTTAGGGTTCAGGTCTAGGCATTCTTGGAAGCCCAGAAGCCCACCCATGGGCCTCACGAGGGGGAGTCACCAACCTTGGCAAGGACCACCTCTCCCCACCCCCCACGAAGACACTTTCAGCAAGTGAAGCATCTCCTTGTGAAGGAGTCGGCCCCTGAGTGAGGTGGGGGCAGGAGGGAGGGAGCACCCTTGAGGGGAAGGGCACACACACTACCGACAAGGGGGAGGAAGACTGGGGAGAAGGGGGCTTCCTCACCCAGCCCAGGAGCCCAGGAGGCACCTCCCCTGAGGTGGGCTGGGGGTTGAGGGAGAGCCAGAGCGCTGCTCTCCAGACCCAACACTCCTCCCTTCCCCACAAGCTGTGGGCTGCAAGCAGACTTTGAAAAAGTGCCGTTAGCCTCCCCACATCAGGCCAGGGGACGTGATTCTGCCAGCAGAAAGCATTCGGCCCAAAATTAGGAAGAGACACTGCAGCAAGATGCCAGACGCTGGAATGGGAGGCTCCTTGCTGGGACTGGGGGCCCGAGGAAGGGCCAGGTGGGCAGCATGAGAATCCCCTGCCCCATTTCCATCAGGACAGCTCTGTTCCCCTCTGCTCCCAGATAGTCTCCACTGGCAGGTGACATTGCACTTGGGAAAAGGACTGGCTGGTCAAACAACATCTGATGGCAGGCCCAGCCTCTCTTTCTTGGGACACACACTCTGACCTGGGGCAGGGCCAGAACCCCTCCCCACTCTAGGAGTCTAAGATTTTCCTCTGCACAGTTTTTGTTTCCATCAAAGCCTAACTGACAATAGAGTAAACACACACACACACGTGTGCGTCCACACACACACGTGCGTCCACACACACGTGCACACGCATGGCTGGCAGCAGTGGGTCAGACTCTGCCTGACAGTCATGAGAGTGGAGCTTGGGAAAAAGCGAGGTAACTGGTACTGGGAGAGGAGGACCTTTGTCCTGTGTATATTTTCACTAGAAGTAAAAAAATAAATAAATAAATAAACTTCTACACAGTAGGTGTTGCTGTATTGTGCTTGGGATTAATGAGACAAGGGAACTCATCTCTTGTCCACACACACTATTTTATGTTTTAGTATTCCCTAAACTACATGCCTTTACAAGGGAACTGATTTCAATTTTAGTAATCTCCCAAATGCAGGGCTGAGGCCAAGAGTCGGGGCCATCTCCTGAATGTAAATGGGCTCTGTCGAGTTGGCCATGCATCAGCTCTGCTTACACCTGGCTGTGGGCACCTGAGCCCCACCTGAGACAGGACGGCAGAGGACAGGAAGGGTCAGGAGTCAGGGTGCTGTGGGCAGAGGCTCAGTGTGGACTAGGTGAAGCAGGGCTGACCTGCAGGGGGAACGCCGCCCTTGGCTTTATTCACTGGGGCCTGCTCTTCAGTGGGGCACACTGGGAAGCTTATCATAAGGGCTCTCTGCTGCTCCCAAAACACCCTTCTTAGCCTTGGTGAGGACAAAGTCATCCTGTAAGGTCTGCAGGCAAAGCTACCCATGGCATCCTCTGAAGGAGCCAACGGCACAGGAAAGCCAGCTCTGTCCCCGATGAGCTAGGGACGGACAGAGGCAGATGCCCAGGCTCTGCACATGAAGGGAGGAACCTCCTTGGGCTGGGATAATTGCAGCTTCCCTTTATCACCTAACACGGCTGTGGGGCCCACCAATTTCCCCTGATGCTTTGTGAGCCCCCCTCCAGGGAGCCAGCACCATGCTTCTTTCTGCTCTCTGAAGCAAGACAGCCCCTGGCTGGCTCTAAATAGCCCTTCTTCAGGCCCGAAGGGGGAATATGGTGGGAATGGGGGTGCTCAGGGTCCCCTCATCCTGGGCTCACAGGGATCAGAGAAACAAGGTCTATTATACCCAGTGTCACATACCTTGGGGGAAGAGGGCAGAAATCCAAAGATGACAACCCTCCTCATTCCCTCCTGCAGAGCAACGCACCCTCCTGCCTCATCTGGCCCAGCACAGCTCTTGTTCCCCAGTGTCCTGGTTGGGTGGCAGTGGGTCCTCCATGTAATAGGTGGAGGCAGGAAAGTCTCATCCTGCCACACCCACCATGGCCTGGGCCAAATGCAGCGTGAACCCTGCTCTAAAGAGAGGGGCATCTAGGCAGTGGGGCCTGGTGGGGGGGATGTGGAGTTGCTGAGGATGGAGGGAGAGGCCAGGACTGCTCTGGAAGGAGAGAACCCCTTTCCCCCAATGCCCGTGGCCTGCTTGGAGGAAGGGAGATGGCTCACCTGGCCTCCGCCAGCCCAGCCAGCGTTAGAAGCTCATCCTTGGCTGGCTGTGCCAGGGTTACGATTAAGTTACACAAGTTAGTGTCCCCATGTGGCTCAGATGCAGAGCCCAGGGCGGGGTGGAAGCAGCTCGAGCATGTGCACTTGAACACAGTCTCCTCTGTGGTCCACGTAGCCCCCGTGGGGCCCGCAGCTGCTGCACAGAGCTCGCCACTCCCCGCCGGCACCTCCTGGCACTCAACGCCAGAGCCCTTCTCTGACCCCACGGGGCCTTGCCCCACCTTGCCCCTCCAGCCAGGGGGTGTGCATGCAGTAGGCACTTAATCAGTGTGTGGCAGGGTGGGGGTGTGCAAGGGCACCCGTCTGCAGCAGGCCAGCCCCCAGCCCCCAGCCCCCAGCCGTGTCCACAGGAAACTCACTTGAAGTTCTCAGGATACTCCGTGATGGCCATGTTGACCACGTCCAGGGCATGCTGGTAATGCTTCTGGGCCGAGAAGAGGAGCGCCAGCAGGTGGAGAGCGTTGGCATCATCCCGGCACACTTTCAGGGCCTCCTGCAGCTGCTCCATGGCGCTGGAGATCTGCCCGAGAAGACTGCCAGCTTAGTGACCTTCTCCAAGGCCCAACCTTCCCCCCCAGGATCCTGGGGGGCGGGGCTGGTGCTCTGACGAGAAAACACAGCCCTAAGTACCACGGTGAGAGGGATCTGCTGTCCCAAGTCAGGCTCGGGCAGCCAGCTGCTGCTCGGGGGTAAAGAGGAGCAGGTTTATGGTGCAGCACAGAGGATCTGGGTGGATGCGGGGCTCTATGGAGGCCACCCAGGTCCCTGTGTGCAGGCCTAGAGGTGGTCTCTCCTCCGCACCTGTGCATGTAGGGATGGAGGCTGACACACAAACGCCTCTTCCGACCCAGAGGCCCACCGTGGCCAGAGCTTCGGCTCTGGGGTCAGGTGGGGGCATGGATGCCAGACCTGCCACTCCCTAGCTGGAGCCTTCAGGTGATCTCTCTGAGCTGCAGTTCTTAGCTACAACATGAGGAGGACGGTCCTGTCTGTGCCAGTGGCCGCGAGGGCAAGATGACGTAAGAGAACGTTCTGCACAGTCCTGCACGTGTGTGAGACATGCCTGTCCCTCCTCAAGCCCCCAGAGCCCAGGCAGCCGTGGAGCAGTAAGACGCTCCCTTCTCATCCTGAGGGCTGTGTTCTCTCATGCCCTTGGGGCTGGAGACTTCCTCGGCTCCTGCAACTCTCTCCACATGGGGGCCCTATCCTGCCAGGAACCTCGGGAGTCTTTTCTAGAAAGTCTTGCTCCTTACCACACCTCAGACAGGGGCCGCCCGTGCTCCCCGAGGGGGCCTATGGTGCAGGCCAGCTGGGGCCTTCGGTCCCTGGCCCGCTCTCCCCCCAGCCTCTGCGCACGCGGTGAGGCCTAGTGCCAGGCCCGGACTCCGCCCACGGGAACCTCCTTTTATGGAAAGTTCAAGGAAAGGGAAGGAAGCCAGGTTACCGTGGCCACTGGTTCAGCTTGCCCGTGATTCTGCAGGGTGAAGCCCATTATCCTGGGCCGAGTATCCAAACTCACAGCTGTCATTACTCAGCTGTCACGTGCTCTGAGCAGGATAGGCTGGCAGCTATCAGACTCAGGTGGGCCAGGTCTAGCTGAGAGCCCATGCAAGGGTCCTCAGCTCCCTGGGGCTCCCAAGATCTGGGGTCCCCCAGGAAACTGAGTGCCAGGCTCCACTGGCCTGGCCCCGCCATCTCTCTGGGAGGACAGACACCATTCATCAGAGGTGGCTGAATAATTCAAGATTTTAAAAAATGTATCACCGAAGGTTTATCATGAAGTTGATTGGCAAGAGAAGGACCGATGCTTTTATAGAGGGCTAAAAATAAAGTGCTCTCAGGTATTTGCGCCTGTGTTCTTTGGAACACCAGAGCAGAGTGATGTTCTTTGGGGAGAGTGGCGGAGAGGTTCCAAGGGCCTCACCCCGGACCTGGAAGTCAGGAGCCCCATGGGGAAAGCTTGGTGGAAGGTGAGGACATAAATGCTTCCTGCGGTCACTCAGCAACTTCTCAGGAGACCGAACTCTTCAAGGGGGCCTGAGGGCAGAGAATAATCCCTTCCTGTGTGCCCACCATGGGCTTTACCATATTTTCTGACTCAATCCTTACTGGGTCCCTCGGAGGTGCAGTACGAAGGTGCTCACTCAACAGACAAGAAAACAGGGACTCAGAGAGGTCAAGTCCCTTGCAAAGGGTCACGTAGCTGAGCAAAGCAGGAGCAGCTCCACAGCCCTCAGGGACCTGGGAGTTAGGAAATGTGACAACCCACCTGGCGGATGAGGGCCAGCTGCAGGGAGACATAGAGGATGACTTGGGGGTCACCGGGCGCCAGCTGCTGGGCTCTGTATGGGGAGAGGGAGTGACAGGTCAGTGAGCAAGGACTGAGCACCTGCTGTGTGACGTGGGCCTCCAGCTTGCCAGCCCTCTGCTGGGTGCTGCAGGGCGATATGTCGGGGGTTCTCAGAGGGTGCCCGGCGGGGGAGGACGGTGGCAGCAGCCCGTGGGCGGCAGGCTCCAGGAGAGCTGGCTGAGGCCCTGTGGTGGCCTTGTACAGAGCCTGGAGCCTGACCTCCCCACCCTAAGACAGAAGGGAACACTCCTGCAGGTTGAGGGACTGGGAATGGCCTCTCTGGGAGAGAAGCCTTGGGAATGAAGTGCTGGCTCTTGGTAGCTCAGCGGGGACTGGCCCGGATGGGACTCTGTTACCTCCCTGGGTTCAGGAACAACCTGCCCCAGAGAGGGGTTGGATGTGCTAATATGTTCCCATAAAGATGGCACAAGGAGTCTAGGGCAGGCCCCAAGCCAGCAGCTTCCATAGCAGTATTCGGGGGGAGTAAGACCCACAGGGCTCAGAGGGCAGAGCCCTGCGTTGGGCCAGAGGAGCGGGCGGAAGGATGCTCAGGTGGGGCCCAAGGCTATGGAGGAGGCAGGGGCTTAGCAAGGATGGGTCTGAGGGAGGGAGGGAGGGCCACCACAGGGGAGGGGCTTCTCTGGCATCCCTTCCCTCCTTCCCTCCAGGACCCTGGCTGCCAGGAAATCTCTGTGAGGACTGGTGTGGGGGGTCCTCACAGGCCTCAAGTCAGAGAGGGGCTGGCAGGAGGCAAACACCAATTTTGAGCCCCTGCTATACTTAAGGCACATATGCAAGGTGCTTTTCTAGCTTTGTCTCACAGAATTCTCACAACAATCATGGGCTCTGATTCCCACGTTAGAGTCCTGAGCTCCAGAGGGGAGGGGCTGAGCCTGGGGGCACCCTACCATCACCGAAGGCTCAGCCTGCCCACCCAACCCCAAAGGCCTGTCCCTGCTTCCCGCGGGAGCTCTCAGAGCCCTGGTTTCCTGTCAATAAAATGGGGCCAGAAACCTTCATTCTGCCTCCAGCAGAGGGTTCAGGAAGATAAAGCGCGTGAATGTGCCACCCGGTGCCTCTGCTGGGCCGGGGCCCCGCCTCACCTCTCCAGGGTCTGCAACGCTTTCCGGTGCAACTCATCTTGCTTGGATTTCAGAGTCGCTGCAGGAGACAAGACGGAGCCGGAGCCATGAGGGCTTGCTGAAGGGCTGCGGACCCAGCCCTGCCCCATCCCGGGGACACAAGCTCTGCAGGGAGAGGCCCGATGAGGGCCCTATCTGGCAAATGCTTGCACTCAAGCAGCTCTGGACTACTGCCGCCCACCACCCTCATCACTGGGGGAGGGTGTGGGGTGTCTGCTTGGCCCCAGCTTCCCAGCATGTGTCTTGGCACACCAGCTCCTTCCATTCCTTTGCCTTCTTTGCTACCTGAGCCTTGAGAGAGGCTCCATGGGCTGATGCCTGCCTCCTTGGGCTTACTTACCCACAGGCCTCCTCTTTTTTAACCATTTTTACAATTTTTCAGTGTTAAATTTTAAGGGCAGGCATTTGAAGCCTTAGCTGCACACGGAACCACCTGGTAAGTTTTAAAATGACTGTCACCCAGGTCCCAGCCCAGCCCTGGTCAGATTACTCTTCCAGGTTTAGTCTGCACGGGACCCCATCGCTCCCCTGCCTGCAAGCACACAGAAGTAGGTGGGCTGCCTCAGTGCTGGGGGGCCACGCGGCTGAGCTGGCAGGCTTCGGGAAAGGATGCCAGGCTCAGGGCAGGAAGAGTGGAATCCAGCCTCCAAGTACAAGTATAAATTAAACCAACTGTGTACCCAGCACTGTGCCATGTGTCAAGGGAAGTTTAAAAGGCCCCAGAAGGACACAGCAGTGCTGAGGGTAAGAGCAAAACAGGATAAAGACACTGTGGGACCCAGGCGGGCAGCATATTACAGACTGCGAGCACACAGGAATTCCAGAGGAGGGGATCAGCTCTGCTGAGGGGCTGGGGCTGGGCCTTGAAGGGTGCGTCCATGAAGAGGGCATGTGTGAGAGTGATGAAGGCTGGGTAAAAGAGTGGAAATGGGACTGAGGGGTGTGTGAGTGTGTGTACTCACTGGAGATGTGCCAGGCGAGGGGGGGTGGGCACTGGTGGGACGAGATACCCGAGAGGCCACCGGGAAGCCTAAGCCCCCCAAGCAGAGGCTCCAGACCCTGGCACTCACCGTCAGTGGCCTGCAAGCTGTATGTGAGGCCCAGTGCCAGGTAGCCCTTGGCAAGGAACTCCCCGGCTTCCTCCCCGAGGTCGATCACCACCATGGCAAAGCGCTCTGCCTCCTCCAGCTGCAAAGAGGAGAGGCGCAGGTCACTGGGAGGGCTTTCCTGGCCTCGGCATGCAGGCCGCTCAGTCACCAGCCTGGGACACTCAGGACTGCAATTCCTCATGTGTGGGCAGCGTGACCAGAGGCCAGGTGGCTTGTCTGAGACACACCGCCACTAAGTGGAAGAAATCAGGCTGTTTCCTCTGTCAGTGACTCCCTGGACCTCTTCCCTGCAACCCAAGGGCCTGGGCTCAGCATCACAGGGAAAAGCTTCCCTCTCCCGAGACAGCCTAGCTCCCTAGAGCTTACTCTGCCACGAGCAGGGACCCAGGGCCAGGCCAGTCTGTGACAGCTCCTTTCACCATCTGGCTTCTGTCTGCGCCTGCCCTGTGCAGCAGAGAGAGGGAAGCCAGGGCCAGGGGACAGGCAGAGCCCTGGGCCTGGGTCTTGGGGACACCGCCAACCCTGCAGAATGGGTGGGCTGCCACTCTGGCTCTGTCTGTGAGCTCGCGCCCGGACACGGGGAGCTCATACGTCTCAGGGGAAAAAGGCCCGAGGTTGTTTTTGTCCTGGGAGCAGGAAGAACTGCTCCAGTTGGAAAGGGACCAACCGATGCAGGTCACGTGGGCACACGCCATCACACGTGTCACGTGACACGAAGAGGCGCACGCACAAGGCAGTCCTCGCGAGCCGTCTGGGGCACCCACAGCGGTCAGGCTGGCCAGGGAGGCGGGAAACAGCTGGGGGGTCTCCGCCGCGCCCACGCACGGCCCACAGGCCTCTAAGGGCCCAGGAACGTCGTTCGTCCCTGTGCCTGTGTACTGACATCAGTGCCACCGAGAACCAAGACTGGCATCACCCCACAGCTAGGGGGCCGAAAGCCCCACTGCCACCCAGACGTCACAGTCACGGCCCCCTGTGTGGGGCATCTTGCCCCCGGCAGAGGCCCATCAAGGAGCTACATTCAACCGGGGAGTGAGATTCAGACCCAAGTCGGCTTCTGGCATTCACGCCAGGGTGGCTCCTGCCCCGCTCTTGTCCTTGCCACCCCATCCTGGCAGGAGAGGGGCAGCTCTGCGCATCTTGTGGCCTGACCACTGGCCACAGCCAGGGCGCCGGTGGCCCCTCCATCCCTGGAATGCGGAGCTGAGACCCTGAGACAGAGACCATCAGCGGAGGGGAGTTGGGTAAGCCTGCCCTCTGTGCACAGCCAGGGGAAGCTCCATGCAGGAAAAGGGCTCAAGGAGCGGAGATCCCACTGTGCCCGGAAGGGAAGCAATAGAACCCAAACACAAGGAAGCAGAGCATGTGAGCTGACAGCCCAGACAGAGATGGCGGGGGCGGGGGGGGGGGGGGGGGCTGAATCCCTCTGAGGCCTGTCCTCCATCCCTGCCTAAGCCCGCCTGATGCATGCTGACCAGGGCAGTGCTCCAGCCCCCTCATGGCGGTGCTCCGGCTGCTGGCCTGGGCAGCGGGCCACCTCCGGGTTGGGGGGCTGGTCACTGAGAGGAGTAGGGAGTCTAAGGACCTAAGCTCTGACACCATCAGGCCCCAGGACTCAAGGTTTGGGGGAGGCCGTAGCTCAGGAAACCCCTCTGCTGCCTGCTGCCCAGCTTCGGCCGGCCAGGCGGGCCCACGGCTGTAGCGGCTAAGATCCGTGTCCTGCAGCACCTGGCCCAGCGGGCCCTGGGGCAGTGGGGGTGGTTGGGGGGGCCTGGGGGCCTACAGTCAGAGCCAGGTGGAGAGAAAAGCACTGAAAGATGAGCTCCCAGACACAGGCTCTGGTCCTCACCCAGCACCTGACAGCTGTGGAGCCTGGAACAAATCACTTAGTTTCTGTGCCCCAAAGGTCCTCTTCTGCAAAATGGAGACTTGGACCCCTCCCCCTCCAACTGCTCCTCAGCACAGACCTCCACCAAGGCTTCTGCAGCAGCAGGCTCTGTGATGGGCCCAACTGGGGAGCCCCGATGACAAGGGAGGGGGATGCCCGGGTGAGTTCGAATGTAATCCCCGCAGGCTGACCCCATACGACAGGGTGGCTCTTAATTAAGGCTCCACTGTGTGATGTTAGCATGGGGCTAGCGGAGCTCCAAGAGAAGGACAATCATGTGGCTGTGGTTGTCCAAGGAAGACTAAGACTCATGGCAGAGGGGGGACAGGAGTCACCACGAAAAGGGTTAAGTGAGCAAACTGCACCTCCCCCACCCAGTATCCCATTGCTGATGCAGCTCATCTCATACACTGTCTTTAGGCATCGTTACACCCCATTCAAACAGGAGCAGGCTGGTTTATAAACCACCAAGTACAAGTTATAGAACCTAGAAACCTATTGCATCCATGTGTATACAGTCTTCCCATGACCATGTCCTTCCACTCAGCAAACGCCAGCTTCTATCTCTTGTAACTCATGTAGGGAAGGTGCTGGGAATAAAGCTCAACAGTTACTGGCAAACAGGGAAAAGTCACTCTCCAGTTCATACACATCATATTCTGGGTTAGTAGAGCTCACCATACTTTAGCTTTGAAAGTGCAAATAGGGGCGCCTGGGTGGCTCAGTTGGTTGAGTGTCCGACTCTTGGTTTCAGCTCAGGTCATGATCTCCAGGTCATGGAATCAAGCCCCACATTGGGTTCTGTTCTGGGTGTGGGGCCTGCTTGGGATTCTCTAACCTCCCTCTCCCTCTGCCCCTACCCGCCCCCCTCTCTCCCTCTCTCTAAAAAGTGAAAACAGGGGCACCCTGAGTGGCTCAGTCAGCTGAGCATCCGACTCTTGGTTTTGGTTCAGGTCATGATCTCAGGGTTATAGGATCAAGCCCCACACTGGGCTCCATGCTCAGCCGGGAGTCTTCATGAAGATTTTCTCCCGCTGCCCCTCCCCCCCCACTTGTGCACTCTCTCTCTCAAATAAATACATCTTAAAAAAAAAGGTGCAACCATACACCCTTAGCTTGTCCAACCTGTGGCCCACTCTGACCCCCAGGTCAAGAGCCTTCCTCGGCCAGTACTTGCCAGCCTTGTCCATGTAGTTTAAGCACAGTGTCAGCATCTGTCTCAAATCAAACTCATAAAGCTTGAATGTACCGTGCTCACTTCGGCAGCGCATACACAAAGCGTGAATGTACCATTTTCCTACATAGCCAACACTATTTTGGTTTCTATTACCTACTACAAAGCAGGCTTTTTGCATGTGAAGTCACTGCAGGGATAATGAAGGAAAAAAATGATCAATTCTTGTAAGTATGACAATATACACTATGATAACGTATGGTATTAATATACATGGGTGCTCTAACTGGCCAGTGAAAGGAAAAAAAATGGTATCAGAGCAAAAAAACCAAAAAAACAACAAAAACAAAAAAACAAAATCAAAAACAAGAAAAAACCCAAAACAAAAACAAACTCAAAATTTACATTTATTTTAAATATATCTTAAAACTTTGTGCATGTATATATTGTATATACTATATATACACACACACACAAATACATACACACACAATGCACCGTTCCCCTTCATCTAAGACACAGGTGGCAATCCTAAAGCCCTTGAGAATGTGGCTTTGTCATTTTTGTTCTGAAGTACTAAAAGCCCACCCAAGTCCAGAATCAGTTCCACACTTATGAATAAGCTCTCCACGCAGACAGCAGGGCAGCCTGGAGGCTAAGAACACAGGCACTGGGGCCAGACTCCCTGAGCGCAAATCCTGGTTTGGCTACTTACTAACTGTGTGACCTTGGGCAAGTCCCCTCGCTTTGCTGTGCTTCAGTTCCCTCTTCTGTAAAATGGTGCAACAAGTGTCTGCCTCACAGACAGACATCAGTTGCTGGGAGGACTGAATGAGATAAGACACAGTGAATGCTCAGAGCAGTGTTTGAATAAATGTAAGCCATTATGATTAGTTATTTGATTTCTATCTGTCATTGGTTGAATCTTCCAGAAAAGGAGACTCTACACAAGGATCAGCCCTGTGCAGTCCCCTGTGCCAGCTGTGCAGACTCTCGGACTCTCTACCCATGGTCCAGGACACACATATACCCACTAACCTACTCTTTGTCACAGTACTCACCCCCGCTGTGGGTAACATACTCGGATATTTCTGTTCTATTCTCCGATAGCCTATTTCAAATTTTTTTTTTTTTAAGATTTTATTTATTTATTTGACAGAGAGAGACACAGCGAGAGAGGGAACACAAGCAGGGGGAGTGGGAGAGGGAGAAGCAGGCTTCCCACGGAGCAGGGAGCCCGATGCGGGGCTTGATCCCACATGACCTGAGCCGAAGGCAGACGCTTAACGACTGAGCCACCCAGGCGCCCCTCAATTTTTTCTTAAGGAAGAATTCTAGGGGCGCCTGGGTGGCTCAGTTGGTTAAGTGTCCGACTCTTGATTTCAGCTCTGGTCATCAACTCAGGATCCTGAGATCGAGCCCCCAGTTGGGCTCTGTGCTCAGCCAGGCTCTGTGCCCATCGTGGAGCCTGCTTGAGATCCTCTCTCTCCCTTTGCCCCTCCCCCCTTCTCGCACACGCTCTAAATAAATAAAAATAAAATCTTTAAAGAGAAAAAAGAAAGAGTTCTACTTCACAACCCACTAACAGGTCTCAACTTCCAATGTGAAAGGACAGCTCTAATCCAGTGGCTGACTGAGTTGCCCGGCGCCCACCCGTCTCCAGCCACCCCCGTCATCTTTCTCTCTGGGACTACCTCACTTGGCCTTTCCAATCTCCAGTCACTTCCTCTGATGGCCTTGAAAGTCAACAGGTGGTGGCTCTGAGGTTGGGGCTGCTGTTTCTACAAGATTAGCTCAGGTTACAGTGCTGAGCCCTCCTTGCTCATCAAAACACCTCCAAGGTGACGGGTTATTTATTTATTTTTATTTTTTAAAGATTTTATTTATTTGACAGAGAGAGAGACAGTGAGAGAGGGAACACAAGCAGGGGGAGTGGGAGAGGGAGAAGCAGGATTCCAGCGGAGCAGGGAGCCCGATATGGGGCTCGATCCCAGGACTCTGGGATCATGACCTGAGCCGAAGGCAGACGCCTAACGACTGAGCCACCCAGGCGCCCTGGTGACGGGTTTTTTAAGTTCTTTTCAACCGTGTTCCTTCCGGTGATATACTGCTTTTTAGTATCTTACCTACGGCAGCCCTGTCACTTGGCCATGAGCCCCAGGTAGAGACCCCCCACCCCATGCCCTGCCCTTCTAGAGCAGTTTAGGGCCTGACGGCACAGGTGTTACACAGCTGAGGGTTCTGGGGTGCAGGGAGCTTAGGGGGCCTGTCCAAGGCCACCTGGCGAGTGAGTGACAGGACTGAGCGTCCAACCCAGGTCTCCTGAGCCTACATCTGGATCTTTCTGAGCTGCCTGAGTCACGGCCGCCCTCTGCGGTTCTTCACTTTCTTCCTCTCTGACCGTTTGGGAAAAGGATGCACGGAAGGCTCTAACGTTTGGACCCTTTGCTTGGGCTTTCCAGAAGCAAGGGCCGTGTCCCCAGGACTTCACGAGTCCCGACGGCTCTCCGGGCCTCCTACTTTGTGCGCACACAGACAGGCCTCCGGCTCGCGGACGTTGCTCTTGCTCGGCTGCCTTCCACTTCCCAGGTTGCCTCATCCGCCTGGCACTGGGCCGAAGAGGTTGTACCGGGCATTTCGGCCCCTTCCTCCCTTCCTGGGAACCGGAGCAGGTTCCCTGCTGAGCCTGCCGAGCTTGTTGAAAGAGCACCTCTGGTTCCCCTCGAGCCCTTCCCTGGGGGCCCGGGACCTGTTGCTAACCGCCCCACTGAAAATGTACTTTTCCCTTCCTGAGAGGAACAGGACGAAATCTCCTTATTTCCACATCCAGTGGCGGAATGGCTGGCATTGTTTCTTCCCTGCCTCCTAAACGCTCAGCTCCTCTTCCTGGCTCTGGCCACCCCTGGATCTGAAAAAGGAAGTAAAACCACAAAAGCATCTCCCTTCGGAGAACCCGCTCTTTCGAAGGGGCTGCTGTTCGTCGGGTACCGCAGTGTGCTAAGCAGCGACGCTCCTCGGCTCTGCTGTTCGGAGTACAGGGTGGATGTGACTGCTTCCGGGGGACAGAGGAGGCACAGAGAGGGCGGATTACTCCCCGAAAGTCACACAGCTACTAGCTGGCTGGGCAGGGATTTGAACACTATGCTCTCCGCCTCCAAGGCCTGCACTGTTTCCACCACTTCATCCTGCCCCCTCAGGGAACAGGCCGAGAGGCAGCACCACAGACCTTTCCGAAGAGGAGCATGGCCTGCTTTCCCACTTCCTAACTCCTCTCTCGTGTGTGACACGCAGCACACATGCACACCCCCCCCTCCTATCCTCCTAGGGAAGCCTCAACTTTTTAAATTACATACATTTTAAATAATTGTGTTTGGAGAGATACTAAAAAAAATATTTACAACTCTTTTCTTCCTGCCCCAAATAACTGGCTGGGGACCTTGGCAAGACATCGGCTGTGCCAAGGCAGGAGGCTGCCACGCACTGCTGTCCCCAGGTCAGAGCCTGGGATGCCCCCCCCCCCCCACCTAGGGGAGCCTCAGGCAAAGCCTCAGGGCCAGTGCCCTCCCATCTGCCCCCACGCCTGCCCCGGGTGCAATCACCTTGCGGCAAAACCCGTGTCAGCCAGCCTGTGACTGTGTAGGACTGTGTAGGTCCCTCTGCCTGGTGCACCACGACCTAAGGGCCACCTTCCTCTCAGACCCAGGCTCAGCCTAGGGTGTCCCACGCTGGCTCTGGGCATGGGGACAGGATGTGGGGACAGCAGGTGCTCCACCTCTGGGCACATGACCACCCTGGCTGGTTTCACCCAGCACAGCTCGTTTTTCAGATGTCCCGGTTTCAGCCTCCCTTCCTGCAACCTGGGCCAAGTTGTCCACCCCCAGATTTCTGTCCCCTGTTCATGGAGCTTGGCTGGGCAATGGCTAGGCCTGCTGGGGCTGCCGGGAGCCAGGAGAACTGCAATGGCAAAAGACAGAGGTGGCCTCAGACACCTTTCAGGAACCATGCTCTGTCCCAAGCACCAGCACCCCTCTGACCGTTGAGGTCAGACTCATTCTTCCTGCTTGTGGCCCCAGAACAGAGGGCTGGGCCAGCCTTCTCCTGGCCTCCTTGGAGAACAGGCTGCCCTTAGCTACCCACGGTCTGCTCTCTGCCCAGTGCCAACTCGGGAACCTGAGAATCACTGAACCAGAGGCAGACTTCCCGCACCCGTCCCTCCCAGCCAGCTGGGGCGGGAGTCATTCTAGAAGATATGAGTGGACATCTAACCACATGCAGGGTTCTTTGCTCGGGAGAGAGGCTCAGGGTGCAGGCATGGTAAGTAAAGAAGCTCCCCGACTAGTTGGGAAGAGAAGTACCATTTAAGGCAGAATTGTTGCCGAGTGGTTATGCTCATTGGCCAGCAGGATCTATCCAATAAGCACCGTACGGGAACTCTGGGCTGGGGTTTCAACAAGGAAGACAGTTTCTGCCCTCAAGAGACACTGGGGATTATGATGTAATCTAGGTGTCCAAGGCAGGTATAAACGGGGCTTTAGGGAGGTCCAGGGGTTCCAGGTTAGGGACGGCTGCCAGGAGCCATGCCCTGTCCCTCCAGCGGGACCTGGCTTGAGCCTGGACCCAATTTAAACCCTGGCTCAAACCAGCCCCCAAAGCCATGCATGCTTCTCAGCTGAGGTTAAACAGCTTGCCCTCCTCCCTGATTCTGTGACAAGTCTGCATGTTTAAGCTTCCTTTTGGGCTTTTCTATTTATGTTGTCATTGATGACTTTGCTCCTAACTCATCTGATTTCAATTTGGACTGATTGGATCCTAATTTTATTACCATGTAATCTGAATGCATGTAATGACTGTAATTATGCCGCTGAGGGAAACAGCTCCTCCACGGCGGGAAGGCCTAAATTTAGGCTTCCCGGCAAGGGCGGCTGCTGGCGGGGTGGACACCCATAGCCACCTCAGAGCTGTTGGGGAGGACAGGGGCCCTCCCTTGCCGCAGCTCGGTGAGGCGGGTATCTGGGGCTTCGTGAGGCCCCTCTGAGGAGCCCTGGGAACATGAAGGAGTGTGAGCGAGGGGTCGGCGAGCCCACCCTCTCTGCGTCCCCTGGACCCCACCCCAGTCCTCTGCTGCACTGCAAGTCTGGGTGTCTCTGCTGGTACCCGCCTACCACCCACGTCCCCACAGCTCCCCACCGGTAAGATGCAGGATGCCAACAGGCCCCCTGTAGAGACATGGGGAGCAAGGGTTTCCCCACTAATCACGGGGTGGGGAAAGCAAGCCGTGATGGAAGAACCTACCACTGGCCTGAACCCTCCACGGTCCGTGCATCTCCCGACCCATCCAGCCTTCTACATACTTTGTCATTTTACGTCACATCTGAGGAACAGACTGTTACTGTCTCCGTTTTACGAATAAGGAAACTGAAGCACAGGAAGCTTGTGTACCAAGACCACCCGGGGATGGGCAGGGAAACTCTAACCCACCTCACGGTGCAGCCGCTTCCTAATGCCTGGAGCCTGTAAGAGGTGGTTCTGCCAGATTGCCCCCTCCCCCCAAAATAAAGCCACACTCTAGAGCCTGGGGCCCGACGCCATGCTTCCCCTTCCTCACTCTGCAGCAAAGAGAGGACAAGGCCCACTGGCGCGGCGAAGCGGGGACCCAGAGAGGGTCGGGCCCTCGTGTCCAGTCCCTGGGACACTTGGCAGGAAGGCTTAGAACACGGAGTCTCCCTTCCCAAGGCTGGATGCCCAAGGAGGGGGGAGTGGCGGCAGGAGGTGGACAGGCTGCTGATTCGGAAGCGCCTGCTTATGCCCCTGGGGCCAGGAACAAGCTGGGCACCCAACCATGGTGAGGGTGGGCTTGCAGAAGGGGGTGGGAGAACAGGCAGGGGAGACCTGTGTGTGGGAGCAGCGCCCTGTGGGGAGACAGACGCTGGGCCTGGAGGGCAGCGGAAGGCACTGGAGGTATTCTGCCCGAAGAGAGGAAAGGTGGGTGGGGCAGATGGCCAAGAGGCAGGAGAGGATGCATTGGACCTCAGGAGGCTGATGTGGGCTCAAGGATGCGGGGACCCTTGGAAAGAAAGCTCCCAGTGGGAGGAGACACCTTTGCAGAGGCTCCGCCCCAGGATGCCACAGGCTCAGAGCAACCACCAAGGGAGCCTGGGGAGGGGAGGGCCGCAGGCCCAGTGCCTTTCACGGCTCCATGCTGCTGGCCTCCTGGAGGACCTCGGAGCCCCGCTGCAGGAAAGCCCGGCCTGTGGGGAGGGGGGGTACCTGACCGTTCAGCCGCCTCAGCAGGGCCCTCGGCAGGCAGCTGAGCACAGGGCAGGGACCTGGGGGCTGGAGCCGAAAGGAACAAGGGGGCCCACAGGGCCTGCGCACACAGCACTGCCCCCTGTAGGAGTGTGGAGCCTCCAGCCAAGTGATGGCTGGCCCAGGGGCTCTGAGGCCTGCCCACGACTGCACTCCTGGGCAGCTGGGGGCCCCCCTCTACTTTTGGAGGTTCTAGCAGGGGAGCGCAGCTACTCGTATACCCTTGACCGAAGAACGGTCCTCCTCTATCGGGGAAGGTCGTCCTCTTCGACAGAGCGCGCAGCTTCGGGAGGGACGCACATGGAGCGGTGAGGGAGGAAGGGGACACCCGCCTAGCCAGCCAGATCAGCCGAATCAACCCTGGCGATCAATGGGGTGACAGATGTCGCAGCCAGATCGCCCTCACATCCCCCCCTCTACTTTTGACTCTACATTTCAAGACTGAACCATAAACCTGATACCAGCCTGAGTTGGGGGACCTACTGTTGCAGATCCGTCTGCTGGTTTTCTCAAGATTTCTCCTTCCAGGCCTGTCTGCCTCACAGCTCCTCATGCACCCCCCCCCATACACACAGCAAGATGTGCATGCCCCGATCTCATGCCCACTGCCACCCTTCTGCAGGAGTCGCTGGGACCTGGGCCCTGCCCCCACAGTTCACTCACCCAGTGCAGGGACCCGATGCAGACCTTGACAGCCATCAGGGGCACGGTGGGATCCGAGGGCCGAAGCTTCATGCACTCCCGCAGCAGTGACACGGCATAGGCCGACTGCAGAAGAAAGGGCAGGTGACACCATCACTGGCAGCCCTGGGTCTCGACAGCCTAGGTGCCTTGTGCCTACAATGGGGGGCGTTCCCAAATAGCCAGTCCTTGCTCTTTCCTCCCAAGAGGCAGGAAGAGGGCCCAGCGGGAGGAGCCCAGGTCATGTTGGCAGACAAATCCCTCCCAGGTCTCAGATTCCGCATCTGGAGAATGGAGGCTGTGAGCCTTGCCCAGGTGATCCGCCAACAGCTCAGGTAACAACAGGTGGAAGCACTTCTAAAGGAATTCAAATGTGAACCACAGACATGATAGAGGCAAAAATGGGCTCTTTTCAAACTTGAGAGTTCAACAGCCTTGGTTTCTAGGTGACAAGATGAGGCCGAAGCTCCACAGGACTTGGAGGCAGGGCTGTGGTGGGGAGTTGAGGGGGTGGGGGGCATAACGGCTGGCAGAGGAGCAGGAGAGAAGCTAAGCTGGCAGAGGCAGAGAGAACCTCCAGACAGGAATCTGGAGCCCCTCAAGGCTCCAGCGACTCAGTCACAGAGACGGGGCCGGAATGGACCTCCTGAGGATGGCCACGTGTGGAGGGACGGCCAGGATGGGAGACCATCCACAGGCAGGCAGGAATACTACCAGTCACAATAATGAGAAAAAGAACACCAGCTAACACTTACTTAGATCTTACTATGTGCCACGCATTGTTATAAACCAGAGCTCAGCAAAACACAGCCCACAGGCCAAATGTGGCCCTCTGCCTGCTCCTGTGAATAAAGTTTTATTGGAACCCAGCCACGCCCGTTCATGTATGTATTGCCTACAGCTGTTTTTCTGACAGAGTGGGGAGTTCCCACAGAGACTGTTGGCCTGCAAAGTCAAAAATGTCTACTGTCTGACCCTGTACAGAAAGTCTGCTGTCCCCTGTTCTAGGTGCTTTATAGATTAAAAAAAATTTTTTTTTAAGACTTTATTTATTTGCGAGAGAGACAATGAGAGAGAGACAGAGAGCATGAGAGGGAGGAGGGTCAGAGGGGGAAGCAGACTCCCTGCTGAGCAGGGAGCCCGATGCGGGACTCGATCCCGGGACTCCAGGATCATGACCTGAGCCGAAGGCAGTCGCTTAACCAACTGAGCCACCCAGGTGCCCTAGATTTAATTTTCACAACTCTCCTGTGAGGTAGGTGAGCCACGTCTCTATTTATAGATGAGGAAACTGAAAGGCAGAGAAGTTAAGTAGCTTGTTCAAAGCCACAGAGCCCATACATGGCTGAACTGAGGTTTGAACAGTCTGGCCCTATGCTCGTAACCACAGCTCTACCTGGCCTCGGTGACTTGGTGCTTCCAGAACAATCTCCCGCTGCACCAGTAGTGACTACCTGGGCAGAAACAGCAGCCTCGGTCTCCCTGCTACACACACACACACACACACACACACACACACACGAGACACACACTCAGGGCTTCTGACTGCATCCAACACTTTTCCAAGAACTCAACAGTGACACCCCCTGCCCCCCAAGTGTGCACACTCCATACTTGTGTGACCCCAAGCTAGGGTCAATGGTACGCAGGGGCATGTGTGTGACCACAGTTCCCATGTACTAAGCCCTACTGTGAGCCAGGCTTCCTCACCATTAATCAGCTTTCACCCTCCCCAGCAACTCCAGACGTACCACTGAGGCAATGGGGGCTCTGGAAGGCTTACCTGTTCAAACTCAGTGTGAGAGACTGGAAGAGAGAGAGCCGGAACCCCAGTGATCTGCGTCTACCCTGGACCCCCAGGCTTTCTCTAGCTACCCCTCCTTCCCCACCAGCTAAGGAAAAGCTCTTCTCAGCCCAGACATGACAGACTGAGGCTCTGGGCTCAGGCATATTAGGCCAGTTCCAGGGGTATCAGCCAAGGGCTAGCTCTGTGCCCAGTGCTGGGCTGGGGTTGTGGGGTCACATGGCTCTTGCCTATTAGGTGCCTGCAGAAAGGCCAGGGGGAGAAGACAAAAGCTACCGTTCCCCACTGCTCTCTCAGAAAGCGAGGGTGTGAGACCCAGCACAGGCGGGTGTCAGCAGATGACTGACTATTCCAGCAGGCTGGGAGACCGGGCTGGGCTGTGGGAAAGGGGACCTCGTGAGGGGCCCAAAGGAGTTGCCAGGCGATCCTGTGAATACCACTCCCAGCCCGCCAGCCATGGCCCCCCCTCCACACACCACAGCAAACCTCGGGCTCCCCTTGGCCTCCTTCCCTGGTTGCTGACCTCTGCAAGGTTGAAGGTTCTCTGTGAAATGAAGGTTCTACAACCCTGACCATCCATGTTCACCCCACACAGACCATAAAGCATTGCTATTTCAGGAGCCATCGGAGGACTCCACAGTAAGGGCAGGCAGCTTGGTTGGTTTTTTGTTTTTTTGGGGTTTTTTTTTTGTCATGCTGGTTACCTAGCAACGCAGCCAATGTGACTGCTGAGGAGACCAAGAGAAGGAGCGACCTAAATCATGTCATGGACCTCATCTTTTCTTCCTGCAGGCTGAACTGTCAAATGTACATACATCTGCCCGGCCACACCTTCGGCACAAGTGCAGGCCTTGATTCCTGCCTTGGGCTTTGGCAAAGGCCAGGTCTGGCCACTCTGGTTGCGGGGTGGGGGGGGGGGCTTCCTGGGCCAACCAGGCAGACTGAGCTGGTGTGCAGGGTGCCTGAGGGGGTGGACAGTGTGCTTCCAGAACAATCTCCTGCTGCACCAAATGCAGGCATGGATATAACCCATTGTCTCCAGCCTGTGCAGCCTCACGTGTGAGAAACTCACCGATCACCCCAACACCCTACCTGTAAGCCCAGCCTTGTACCCACCTGGCTGGTCTGTGAAGGAGCCAGGCTGGGACACCAACTCCCTGGATCCTGGGATGTGCTGGACTGTGTGTGGACCTCTCTGAGCCTGGCTCTTCTCAGTAGGGAGGTTGAAGATCCCATAGCTCCCAGGCTAACACCTTCTCCCTCGACTGGGGAGTTTCCTGGCGCACCGCCAGAGACTAAAGCTAGCTTCTGAGTATCCTACATTCTTCTGAGGAGAGCTCCCCAGCTTTCCTTGGGATCTCAAAGGGGTCTATGACTCACAGAAAGGTTAGGACCACTACCCTGGCCCTGGGCCTCTCCTCCGGGCCCATGCTCACTATTGCAAGATCAGAGGTTCTTTGTTTCCCAGAGGCAGGAAGAAGCTGTCACATACCACTGTGAGCTGTCTTTCCAGGCTCCATGTGAGCTCCAGACCCACCTCCTCCCCTCCCTCAGATCTCACTCTATCTATCTGCGGCCTGAACTCTCCCCGAGCCTTGGCAAGACCCTGCTGAGCACAGAGCCGGAGTAGACCATGTCTGTGCATTTAGGATGCTCTGGTGGGTGGTCAGCGTGATGAGGGTGGGGAAGAGCTTTGGGAAGACAAAGGCCCAGTGGGGGTTGGGGGGTGGGAGGCTCCCCCCTTGATTCTCACTATACTCCCCTGGCTCCTTCCCACCTATCAGGCTGCAGCACTGGCTCGTCTTCCTCTTCCCTGCCTAACCTTCGTGGGGGAGGTGCAGGCAAGCCGAGGAGGGCCCTCTTCTGAGCGGAGCTGCAGGGCTAGAAATGGCAGGTGGCACAGATGGGCGGGGGGCCGGGGGGGGGCCGGAATTCCCTCAGCCCCACAAAAGGGCTCTGGGTGTTTACAGCTCTTGGAACGATTTGCAAGCTCCTGCCACCTTCTTTCCTGCATTCATAGCATCCTTGGCTCTAACACCCTCAGCACCCAGCTCCGGAAAGGTTTTCCTTTCATGTTACTGCTGAAAATAGAGGCTTATGTAAGTGTAATTCTCATCAGAGGAGAAACCAGGGGGTGCTGGAACAGGGCTTGGGGGTAAGCAAAGGTGGCCCCGGTGACCGGGGATAAGGTCAGTCCCCTCACGCTGGGCAGAGCCTCCGTCCCAGGCACAACCGCTGGCGCAGTTCTCCCCCCAGACTCCCTTGTGGGTGCTGCTGCTCTGCTCCACCTTGAACCCTCCCCTCCTAGGCAGGTCCTCCCATGGCAAGGTCCTTTCCTGACACCCCACCTGATGGGCAGGAAGAGAGCTCCAGCCCAAATGAACGCGCCCCTCGCTCAGAACCCGTGTCCCAAGCCTGTGGCACGCAGTTGTACTCTTCAAGTCTCACGTGGAAATGCTCTGTTGCCCCATGTGTGCACATGTACGAGGAGAAAAGCACCCACAGACCCACAGTTGCACGCCTGTAACTCCCAGGTGGACACCAGATTCACACAGGGGTGTGTGTGTGACCCTCCGCGGGCCCTCACTCTCCCAGAGATAAAAATCCGATGCTGGAGAACATTTCTGACTCACCGCCGTGCCCTCTGCCTAGCCCTGGAAGGGACCGGAGGAGAGCAGAGGCCCCAAAGGCAGGTGTGCAACCTCCCCCACCCAACACACGCCCTGGGTCTTACCTTCCCACAAGCCACCATGGAGAGGGCCACTTGGTACCAAAGGTGAAATTCTTCAAACGCAAACTTCATGGCTCGCTCCAGGCACTGAGGAGAGGGAGTCAGTCAGCACGCTCCCCCCCAGGGGTCCTCCCACCCTCAGCGAATCCAATACCCCCCAGGGCAATCACTGCCCAAATCACTTCTTATAGGAGGCTGCAGGAGGCCCATACTTGGTTCCTGTCAGAAAACTCCAGGCATAACCTGCCCCTGCCACGGGGCAGGTTATGCTGTGTGACCTTCTGCAAATCTCCTACCCTCTCTGGCCCTTGGTTCCTACCTCCCTAACATGTGACTGCCTCACAGGGCAATGGGGAAAAGAGAATGAAATTGATTCTGAGTTTTTAACATGTAAACATCCCATAAAAATAATAACTGGTATTTATTATTGTTGTGCATGGTACCACTCTCAGGTTTTTACACGTATTAACCTATTCACTCTCCCCAACAACCCTGGGAGGTGGGTTCTTCCATTATCCCCATTTCACAGATGAGGAGGCTGAGGTCTGAATGACTTGCCAGAGTCACAGGGCCTGTAAGTGGCAGAGCGGGCCGACTACAAAGCTACCCAAGTGGAAAGGCTTTTCTCGGTTCTGCTGTTCTCTATGACGACTAAGAAAACTGACTGCCCCACTGGCCTGTCTGATCCTGCGCAGCCCCAAATCAGGGGCAGTCTGGTGAGGTCCGGCAGACGCTACCAAGTGCTTCCACATGGTGGAGGCAGAAGCCAGCATGTGAGGCCAGGATTCGCCATGGTCGGGAGGGGCAGCGGACAGACGTGAGGTTCTGGGACCAGACAGCATGGGCTTTAAGAGCTCAATGGCCTGGGTTCGCGTGCTGGCTCAGGTGCACCCCTCCACCATCTAGGGCAAGAAACAACCTCTCTGGGCCTTGCCTTCCTCACTGGTAAACTTGAGAGAGCATCGCTTCAAGAAGGTATCACCTAAAAGCACCTTGCATGGTGCTGGGTGCAAGCAGGGGCTCAGCAGATGTCACCAGCTCTCCTCTCAGGGGCCCTCCTAACCACACAGAAAGAGAAACTACCGCCAAGAGGCCCACTCCTGTACGAAGAGATGGGGCCCCAGAGCCACCTTTGATCCCAGCCCAGATGTGAAAACTCAGAAATGTGTGCATGCCATTCACCTTGCGGGGAATGGAGAGGGGCAGCTTGGTGCACCGGTCCCCCCGCCCTCACCCCAAAGAGGCACCACCCCAGGAGCGCTGCCCCACCAGGGTTTGCTCAATAGAATGGGGTTGCTCTGTCCAGCTTGGGTGGGAGGGGGTCCAGGGCCCTGACTCACACCAAGTTCAGAGCTCTACCAGCAGAGACACTCACATCCAGTATCATCCACGTGGGAAACTGGGGGATGGATAATTTCCCCCTTGTGCTTCTCTATACAATGCCTTGTGTTCTTTCAAAAGAAAAACACATGAAAACACTAGTAAAACAACCCAAACCAAAACCCAAACTACCCATCCCGCCAGGGAAGGGCAGCTCTCCCAGCCCTGGAGGTGGAACGGTCCCAAGCCTCGTCTCCCAAGGACTAAGCTGCACCCCTTGGCGGAGGCAGGGAATGGACAGTGGAGGAGGTCAAATGGTGGTTCCATCTGACTTCTGGAGGGGGGTGTCGCCGTACCTCAGAGAGCATGACGTACTGGCCCCTCCTGCCCAGCGTGATGCTCAGGAGGTCATAGATGGCTGCAGCATTCCGCAGGCTCACCGCCCGGTCCTCCTCCTGCTCCGGTGCCCGGCTCAGCACCACATCCCGAGTAGCCTGCGGGGCGACGTGGTTGGGGAAGGAGCAAGGATGGAAAATAAGCAGCTGCCTGCCTCCAAGACCCAGTGACCATCATCCTTACACTGCTAACCCAGGCTATGCTCCCAGAATCTGCCAGGGCCTTTCCACCGTCCTCACGAAGGCCCCCACGAAAGGGAGGAAACCTCTACCTGTAGCCGAGGTTGGGGTGAGGGACCAGTTCCGAGGGCTCCTGGTAGTCAATGTTTTAGTCTGCAAAATCTCAAACCTACAGAAAAGTTGCCAGGCTGATGGCACTGACCACACGTGCTTTGTTGCGCTCTAGTATATGATTATAAGGATAGAGTCATGAAGGTAAGATGACCCTTGACCCCTAAGTACAACCACACGAGGAATGCCAGTATTTCAGGAAACGTACAACTGATGCCTCTACTACGAGCTCACAGTCAGATCTCCCGCCTGCCCACCGATGGCCCTATTAGAAGTCTTTTTGTCCCAGAACCCAACCCAGGACCAGGCCCACAATTCCGGGGCCGTGTCTCTTCAGTCTCCTCTCATCCAGAAGGGCCTGGACCTCATCTTTCAGACACTGGCATTTTTTGAAGATAGAGGCGAGAGGTTCTGTGGAACAGCTCCTTGTGAGCTTGTAACTGTCCCCTCACAGAGCTTCAGGTAATATCTGGAAGTGTCTAGATGATGTGGGTGGTTCTGCTGCTGGACTCACAGGAGGGCAGGTTGGGCTATGGCCCCTTGATATCCCTCTGATAAGGACCTCCTGGCCCAATATGTCCTTCCCATCACCCCTGTGTTCAAACCAGACCTGATCCTTGACTCCTTCTGACCACAGAACTCTCCTCTCAGAGTTCCCTAAGAAACATCTCCCGTTAACACATGGCCTCTGTGCTCCGTGTCCAGAGCTCAGGAGTTCAGTGCTCAGAGCTGCCAGGTAGCTGCTGGTCAGGGGGAGTGGGGGGGTTGGGGGGGGTAATGGGAAAATGTGCTTTAGTAGTAGGAGATTCTGTACAATCCGAAGCAGGGAGCTCTGTATCACAAAGCCTGAAATCTCCCCACTGGGGATTTGGGACCCTCTTATTCTGTGGCCTATGGTCCCACTCCCTCTTGTCAACCCATACTCTGGAGACAACACTCAGGCCTGGGAGTAATTCAACATGAATCATAGGGTCCCTGAGCTGAGCAGCCACAGGGCAGGGACCAGGCTAGGAATGCTCTATGAACGAACACACACACACCCGCTCACCTACCCCTGAGGGCTGTATCTGAGCTGAAGCGAAGCTGGGTTCCAGCCAGATGCTCCTGCTGGCTACTCCCGGTATCCCTCTCCCTCTGTAGTAGGGGTTGAACCCCCTTTTGTGTGTTGGGACTCACCCTCTTCTACTCCCCCACACAGGACCTCAGAACCAAGGATGCTGGGATAAAAAGGAGCTGCTGGCCCTTAAAGCCAATTTCTCACTGTCAGATCCAAATCATCCTTCCTGTCCACAGATGGTCTTCAAAACCTCCTTCCAGGCAGGATTATGAACCCCTCCTCCAGGTCAGGGCAACGCCCCCACGGGTGGGGGGCCATAGAGGCAGAAGAAGCCCAATGGCCTTCAGACTGCAGGCTCTGAATGTGTCCTGTTGTGCAGGGCTGAAGTGTGTTCCAGAGGCTTCTGGAAGCCAAGATACCTCTGAGACCCAAGGAAGTGACTCACCCATGGGGGCACTTCCGGAAGGCAGGCCAGCGGCCAGGGGCCCTGATGGGTACCCCTCCTGCCACGGCAGGCGAGGGCTGCCACCACCCCCATGTCCATGGACCAGCCCCAGGAGAAGGTGCAGGATGTCAGGGGATCCCCAGAAAGGATGAGCGCTGGTGCCAGCCTGATAAACAAGAGCTGGTCGGGAACTCTGAAGGGTTAAGGGGAGAGAAGTAGAGAGGGAAAGTGCCAGAGAAATCCCACTCCTTCCCAGTGAAATCCACCCACACAGGCACCATCAGGAAGAGAGAAGAGATTCTGAGAGGCTTGGCAGGAGCTTTTTGACAAAGCGGAGTAGGAACACAAAACTGGCCACGTACCTCCCCACTCCTCCACTTCCAGCCCTCCCCTCCAGAACTCCCCAGCTCTGGCCCGCGAGAGTGGGGCCCTGAGAGGGCCTGGCCAGGCAGCCAGGACAAGGGTGGAGGCAATGAGAGGACACAAGGTACGGTCCCTGTCCTCAGGGAGGGGACACTGGAGCCCAGAAGCAGCTGCAGTACTTGTGCTCAGTGCAAGGGACCTAGAAACCTGGTGGGAGAGAGGGGTCCTGATGGAAAGGGGACAGCGCGGGCAGCCTGCAGCGGGGCAGTGGGGGTGCTTTTCTGTGGGGTACGGGGAGAAGCCTGGCTGGGCACATGCAGGATCTGGGAAGCTATCCGTGCAGACCGGTCTTGTTCTGGGGATGGTGAGCAGCGAGCTGGGACCACGGGCCTCAGCTCTGGTTGGCCTGTCCTTGAAGAGTAAGCCCTGCAGACCCCAACTCCCATCCCCCTCCAGACTGCTCCAGCACAAAGTCAAAGCTCCTTCTCTGTGGCTGCCACGAGGCCTGGCCCACCTGGCCAGCGTCTCCCCCAACTAGCTCTCGGTCCTCCCCCTGCTCCACAGAACTCCCCGCAGCTCCCTCTCAGCACCAGGGACTGTCTATGCCCTCGGTCAACCTGGATGCCTCCTGGCTCCTCACAGCTCAACTCAGGTACCTGTCAACCTGAGCGACCCTGCCAGGCAAGGCCGCCCCCCTCCTCTCCTCTCCTAGCATGGGGCACACACCCCAGCCCCTGTATACCCAAGAGTTCCCTGGTTCTTGGGGCAGGGACATGTCTCCAGCACCTTCCTTGGTCCATGTTTGTAGAATGAGTGATGTTGAGCAAGATTTCTGGGCTTGGTGTGGAAATGTTCTCCTCTTGCCCTCGACCTTGACCTTTAAGACAACAGTGTCTCTGACTGTGTGCTTAGGGGTGGATTTCCAGCACTGGGCTGGGATTAAGTCAGAAAACCAGGAACAGAACTGAACATGTCCTCAGCCTGGGGGCTGGGCCTCCCCAGGAGGCAGACAGCAGGGAAGAGGTCTCCTGGGGTGGGGGGTGGGGGGTCCTCAGGAACTGGCCTGTTTTAAGAGGGAAGCAAGGTTCCACAAAGGAAAACCAAAAGCAGAAGTTTGCCCTGGTTGCTATGGCTCTTGGGGAGGGCTGCGGTAAAAGGATGTGGTGGTGTTCGCTGGGTGGGGGAAAAAGGGGCAGAAGGAAGGAAGCTGTGGGGGCTAGTGACGCGGCAGGAATTCATGTGCAGCACGGAGGGCGGGGGCCTCAGACACTCTGGGAGCTTCGAGTCGCTGCCCACATGCCCCGGGTGTCCTGTTCCCTCCTCCCCTGGGCTCACCACCCTCAGGCCAGCGATGCTCCCAAATTCACCAGCAGCCTGCCTTGAACTAGTCCCAGCCACTCTTTTCCTCCACCACTCAAATGGCCTTGCTAGGAAATCCTTCAGATCAAATGCAGAGAGAGAGATGAATGTACCTATGACCTATAAAGCAGTATGGAGACACTGAATATTCTTCTCACCACAACCATCCTTACTCCTCTGGGAGTAATGAAGAATCTTCTCCCCTCATTCCTCCCGGCACCATCTCCAGGCCCCCACCTCTGGGGATGCCTTGCCCTTGTTTGGACCACACATTTTGTCCTGGGCAGGGCTCCTGAGCTGTATGGCTCCTAAACCTGGGTCCTCTGGCTGTCCCCTCCAGTGCAGCCTCCTCCAAACTGAGGACACTCACCCCAGGCCCTCTGCAAACCAGAAGAGAAAAAGCCAAAAAAAAAAAAAAAAAAAGCACGCACCTCCCTACCCCCCTCCTCCAACAGCTCATCACTGCCAGTGTGACCCATATCTGGTCTTGGGAGAAGGAAAGGATCCATGAAGCAAGCCTAGGGCCTTACGGGAGGGCTGGCGGGGAACTGCCATGTCCCCAGGCTGGCCAGCCCATGTGAAAGCCAAGGCAGGCAACGCTCCATCCAACAGCCATCCCTTATGTGTGCCACACATTAGCTTTTCAAGGTCACATCCATCACATCTCATCCGGACTCACAATAACCCCACAGGGGTGCAGGAGGGAACCAGGATGCCCTATTTGCAGATGGGAAACGGAGTCCCAGAAAGTGAACTAATTGTGCGAGGTCCCCGGGAGGTAAGGCTGCACCTTCAAAGGCCAGTCCAGGATGGCTTCTGCTGCCTCATGGGCCTCTCCTGGTCCCGACCGTCTGCTGACTGCAAGGCCTCAGACTGCACTGACTTTCGTTTCCACCCAGCCCCGTTTCTCCTTTCTAATCCTCCACACAAGCAGGGTGAGAGAAGGAAAGGGAGAACTTGTGGACTACTTTGTGAGTGGCAGCTCACAATGACCTCATGTACTATTGTCCTATCTCACAGATGAGAAGACTGAGGCCCAGGGAAGCTCCCCCAGGCATACAGATAGGAGGGACCCAGATTAGAACCTGGACATTCTGACTTCACCCCCAGAGTCCTCTGAAGAAGTGTCCAGTAGCCTTGTCCATGCCATCAGAGGCCCCAGGATGGCTCTGCTTATAGGGGAACCAAAGCAAAACACCAGGCTGCGCCTTCCCAATCAGGGAAAAAGCCCCTTGGGCAATGTGTCCAGGGCCCTGCTCCACGCTGTTCTCAGACACAGCTGCTCTACCTTGGCCAAGCACCCAGTCTCAGGGCCTGCTGCTGGCACCCCCCCAAATCAGCCCAGAAAGGAGTCTGCCAGCAGTGTCTGTGACTGGCACCTGCCCCTCTCTGGAGGGCGCCGTCCTGTTCCACTCCTGCTGTCCTGCCCCACCAGCAGACGGAATTACCACGGCTTTCAGGCTGCCAGTCCACAGAGCCAAGAAATACCATGCTCAGTGACGTGGCCCATCCACCCAGAGCCCCGGCCAGGCCCAAGCCGGCCCCCACTCTCCTGCCGTGTCAGGCTTCGGTGGCAGGAATCACACTCTCTGGCTCTTCCTGCCAGCAAGGGCGAGAGGATCTCCCGCCTCTACTGAGCCGCCTGTTCTGAGCTTTCAGCAGTAGCAGACCCTCTACCATGGCAGCCTGCAGCAGAGCAAACGAGGTGCCAAAAGCCAGAACAATCTGTGCTCATCTGCCGAGTCCCAAATGGAACCGAGCCCAAGAAGCACTTTTTTTTTTTTTTAACTGAATGGTATCCTCAAACCAATTTTTCTCCCAACCTGATCTGAGCCTGATTATTCTCTAAAATGACTGAATCGGAAGCAAGCATTTATCAGGACAAACAAACCCGTGTTGAACATCTCTAACGTACCAGGCACCTGTGTGGTTTGTTTTCTGGCTTTTGCTGTGCAAGAAAGGCCTTATTAGCCTCATTTTACAGATGAGAAAACTAAGGATCAGGGAGGGAAGAACCTTGCCCAGGCCCCGCAGACTGAGAATGGCAAATTCAAGGCTCAAACTGCTGGTGTGACACTGGACAGGGCACGGTTCACCTGCAGGCTCCAGTCCCCAGAGGCTACCCGTCCACCCCACTCTCACTCAACACTGGGCCTTTGGGGCCTTTCAGTTCCTGAGCACCTGATACCAGCAGCAACTTCTCCACCAGCTGAATGAAACAGGGACCCACGGATTCAGTCTGCCTCCGCATATATTTTTATGCCTAGATGAGTATTTTAGAAAGGATCAAGACTTCTGTACTTCCTGGTTCTCCAACTGTTTGAGAAAATCAGACTAGTTTTGATACAGAGTTCTTTAAAGACTAGAATATACACTTGGGGTTCAGGAGACTGGGGTGATTCCTTCTGATGTGAGGACCAGGATTTTCTCCAGGTCCTTGGATACATCTCCAGTAGGTGGGAGTACATCTGGGGCGGGAGTAATGATTGACCGAGATGGGATGGACGGACAGATGGATGGAAGGATGGATGAGCAAATGGGTGGGTGGATGGATGGCTTTTAAAATGTCCTTTTGGCTCCAAAGACTAAAAACTAGGTCCAAAACACAAATCTTCTTCAACCAGTTATCACTCGCACACGTTGCATTTCTGTGACGGCATTTGTAAGATTTCTATTTACCTCTTGAAACACGAGGATGTGGGGGGGGTTCTCTATTCATTCTGATCATGCTCGGTTAGCCTTTTACAAAAACCATATCCAAGGTAACGGCCCCACACTCAGGACAGCTTGCAGGCTACTCCTCTGAGTTCCAAACCACAAAATAGGGGCCGACATGCTCAAGAAATCTGCACAAGTGCTCCGGCGATCCTGGAGGTGGGGAGTTTTGATGATTGTGTCTCCTGGGCTGACTGTGCTGGAGTAGCTTTTACCTCAGCATAATGGGTTCTGCAGGTATTAGGCAAAGCTAAGTAGCAGCCAAGACAGCCAGCTGCTGTTCTAGAGGCTTCTGCCTATCAACTGCGGCCACACCCAGGCAGCACCAAAAGGAGATGAGGAAAACCCTGCAAGTACCTGGGGGCCAGGCTGAGCCCCAGGGTTCAGCGAAGGGATCAGAGCCTGGGAGGCGGGCACGGTGGTGACTTCACCTGACCGAGAATGGGACCCGCACGGAAGGAGGGTATGAAACGAGAGCAAGAGAGAAGCCAGAGGCTATCCGGTCACTCTGAGAAACAGCTCCAGGCCACTGAGGCCAGATCCAGATCCCAGGAGGAAAGCTCTGTAGAGGAGACTCCAAAGCTCTCCCCCCAATTCCTGAAGTTTCTAAACGTGTGACAGGCTGGGTGTGAGCAAGAGGAAACAAACTAGCAGGCCCTGGAGGAGTGCCTCCTCCCGGCCCAGTGCACAACTTCCTCTGCTTTGCATGCTCAGGGAATCCCCAAGACGCCGCCTGGCAAGCCGGCCCGCACCCCGAGTCTCTGGGACAGGCCATCAAGTCACACAGCCTCCTGCAAAAGGGCAGGAGCTGCTAGGAGGGAAATCACATATTTAGGAAAACTCTTGGCTCCAAATGTGGGCCCCCTTTTAGTAAAAGGCCATTCTCCACTCTGAGATAGGGGGCAGCTTGAGGGTTTGGGGTGGGGGCAGGGGGGATAACCTAATGGAAAGGCATCTGAACTCTGATCCTGGGCACCCAGATAGGGCAGAGGCCACGGAAAATGGCTGGGAGAGACAGAGTCCAGCCTCAGCCCCCCTGCCATCTCACGCCAACAGGCATGTCCCTGTTGATAAAGCCCTCCCTGAACCTCGTTTCATTTGAGTCTCAAAATCACCCCCTTGGCCCTTTTATAGATGAGGAAACTGAGAACCAGAGCAGCTTGGAAGTGGCAGAATCGGGACTGCGGTCCAGGGCTTGTGCTCCATGGCCCATGCTTTGGAAGCTATGTAGGGAGGCAGACATGATTTGAATCATGGCTGTGAGGATTACTAGTATATGACGTTGACCAAGACAGATACCTGTCCTGAACCTTACTTTTCTCATCTGTAAGATGGGAATATATTAGACTGAAGTGTATGAAATTGTTATTTGTCATACGGCTCAACATAAAATGCCTCCCTCTCTGAGATCATCAGCTTGGAATCTGGCAGAGAAAGGACCTAAGGAATGTTTCGGCTTTCACCTTTTTACCTCCCACCTGTAATCCTCAGCACAGGGAGAGGAATTTCCCCAGACAGGTGACTTAAGTGCAGTTGCAACCGAGGGTGTGGGTGGGGAGATGGCTCAGGTGTGGGGGGAGGGGGGCAGGGAGGGATCTGGTCTATGTCTGAGGTTCCATTATTAGAAACCGGGGCCCAGTCTGTGGTCAGAGTGGGGGCCCATTTTCTGTGAAAAGTGCACTGTTCTCCCGTGAAAATCAAATCTGGCATTCGGTATTTCTATCCTCACCTTAGGCTAACCAGTTAGATGCCCCTCCTTGGAACAACCACTTTCCCCCTCACCTGCATGACCCTGTAAACCTTTTAGTACCACAGCCTAGCTGAGGAAGGCTATGATCTCTTGCCGCCCCAGTCCAGTGCCCCACATCCTGCCTACGTGCTGGGACCCACTGATGTGGAGGAAACCCACTGACCAAAGCACTCATGGCCCCAGCTATTCAAGGGTGCATTCGTTTCCATCTGTTCATGGGGGCTTGTTTCTTAAACTCCTACTTCCACACACTGCTCTCAGATGTGCCAGTTTAGCAAAGTTAGTTCTCAACCTGGGGGGTTCCCAGCTCCCAAGCTCCGAGAGGCCCCTCAGTTAGAGGGCTCAGACCCAGCCTTGGACTCCTCTGTAGCACACCCCCACCCCTGGCTTCTGTGGCTCCTGCACACCCCTCCCCGCCTCCCCCAGACCAGTCCAGGCCATCCTTCTTACCACTCCCTGGACCACACCCCTCTCCTTCACTGAGCCTCCAGGGCCCATGCGTGCATGCGTGTGGGTATGTACATACATTGGTGCGTGCCTGGCTCATCTCCCCGCCTGCCACGGGGGGAAACGGGTCTTGTGAAAACAGCCAAAGAGCACTTCATGCAGGCTTTGTCCGGCATGCTTTACCCCTCCTCTGCTTTACTTTTCCATAGCACTCAGACACTAGGACCCTGGATAATGTAGTCGCTAATTAATTAATTGTCCACCTCCCTCACTAGAATGTAAGCTCCATGAGGGCAGAGACTTTTCTCCATTTGTTTGCTGCCGTGTTTCCGGCTTCTAGCACAGGCCTGGCACAAAGATGATAATAACGAACCGTTGCGTGAATGAGTGAATTCACTGAGACTCGGAGGTTTTAGATTTGCCGGTGGCCCTCAGCTAACAGTGGTAGAACTGGAAGCACCTGCCCCTTCCACCCCCTCACATCGGTCCCAGAACCAGCACAGGGCTGCCCAATACACACTGCTGACTCACTGATAAGCATCTTTTATAATCCCAGAAGAGGTGTTGGGGACTCCTAACTCAGTCCCTACTCAGGCCCCCGAAGACAGCCTTGTGCACCAGACCCAAACCTAGGAAGTGAGCCTCACCCCCGTGCGGGGGGCAGATGCAAGAACCTTGCTTCAGGGACATCCGTGGGAGGCTGAGCTGGGCCGGGACCTGGCGGCCTGTGCCTGAGGTCCCGCAGCCCTACCCCACCGGGGCAGAGAGGGAAAGGCCTGGAACGTACCATGGACTCACTGATGAGCAGCAGCAGAAGGGCTTCCTCTATATTATCCTTCGGGCAGTAGAGGCTGAAAGACACAGATGGCAGCACTGGGTCCAGCACAAGCCTCCAAGCAGAGCGGCTGGCCCGCCACCCCGGCCCTCCGGCCCCGGAGTCAGCAGCGGCCCTGGTAAGGTGACGCCCTCCTGCATAATTCACAGACACCGATACTACCTGCAGCTCTTTCTCAAGCCGCAGAGTTCTGGATCTGAAAGGCTGGGGTGAGCGGCGGGGCCAGAAATACTGCAGATGCTCTGGGGGAAGAGATGTCCCTTCCAGGGCCCAGGGCTGCATGACACAGCCAGGACAAGGAGCAGGGGAGAGCCGCTCAGATCCTGTCATCAATTATTTAACAAATAAGAGAGGAGGTATATGCAGACTAGCAGGAAGGCAGGTAACCTCCAAATAATTCGACTTGTGGATGCCTTCTAGAATGCTCCTCCCAGCCCCTATCCCGAGACAGTCTTCCCTGGTCTATTCGGCTCCTGCGGATAACTGAAAAGCCTGCCTGACAGTGAGCTGGGTGGCAGCTGGAGGAAAGTGCAGGGCACAGGGAGGGGACGTCGGAGCCCCAAGCGTGGCATGAGACCGGCATGGTCCAGCAGAGCTTACTTGTCTCCTTCGTAGAGGTGAGGTTTCCGCAGGGCCTGCGTGATGAAGGAGTTCTCCTCCTTGCTCATGAACTCAGGCAGTGGGTGGGACAGGGGGCTCCAGTAGCACTCCTCACTCAAGGAGTGTAGTAGGACCCCTGCCAGATGCTTGGCCGCCATCTGGCAGAAAGGGAGGAACTCAGACCCAGAAAGCCCCCCGCCCACCACCGGGCCAAATCTGCCAGCCCTGCAGTGCACTGCCCCTTCGGAGGCCCACCACTCCACTCCACTCCCAAGGAGCCCCCTGTTCTCTCTGTTTCCAGCACTGAGGCCACCCCACCCCTTCTGTTGGCCTTTGATGGCTTCTACTTAATCTTCTGTCCTCTGTCCTCTCCTAGACGGGAGGTACGTTTCCTCCTCCTCTGGCCCCATGGAGCCCAGCACAGCTCGGAGTATTCAGCAGGCCCTTGCAGAGCGTGAAGCCACTGGCCTGGGCAGCGCTCTTGACCACATACCTTCCTGATACTTGATCAAAAATTCTAGAGTGAGAAGCAGCTGTGGCTCTGATTTGGGGTGAATTAAAGCCTAAGAAGGTAGGCCTGAATTGGGGCAGGAAAAGGAGTCCAGGTTATTTATTAAAATCATAAATAATCCCTAAGAGTTAGCCTACCACCTTGCTAGGAAGGGATGACATTGGGTTTTAACTCTGATCTAATGCTAGGGGCTCTGTGCAGTGCTGAGGTAGGGATGCTGCGGGTGCTTCCCAGGCTTGGTGGGAGAGAATGCTGAGATCGATTAACAATGTCTGCCATGAGAACAGACAGGGAGAGGAGAAGCGTGCATGCAACATACTGTCATCCCTGATTCAGAGGCTGCCTGCTAGCACTTCTGTTGTTTCCCACTGAAAGTGGCCCCTGTATAAGCCAACCACAGCCAGCACCCAGCCCCGAGGCATCGCTGTGTTACCACTTTGAAGTTCTGAGTTGCTTTGGTCTCCACTGTACGTAGGACCTCCCGAAGCTCTCTCATCCCTTTCACGATGTTCCTAGGGGGAAGACAGCAGAAGCAGGGTCATTCCCAGCTTAGTTCCCACAGACATCATCATCAAACCTGCAGACTCAAGCAGGGAGCCTGCCCATTTGAGTTTTACTTGAAAACACTCAACTGGACTGAAAGGTCAGAGCTGTGACACCAGGATCCTAGAAGCCCAGGACACTGTCGACCAAAGAACAGGAAGGATCCCTCTCCTCCACAGCCCCCCAGGAACCCTGGCTTCCAGCTCACCACCAGAAGGGGACCAAGATTGAGTATTTCAAACAAGATGTCATTTGGCCCAAAAGCCTTGGCTGGTGTCAGACTGACTTGAATCCGCCTCAAATTTTCCATCTTCCCCCAGCACATCTGGTCAACGCTGGGGTCTATCCTCACCTCTCAGTCCCTGTCACCAGGGCCCCGGACCAGCCTGCATCACCTGGGGCCTGGATAACCACAAGGGCCAGTCACACCTCTTCCCCCAACCCCTGCCAGCCCTCTGGGCCTCGAAATAATTTGCAAGCTTTTTAAAGTGTGACCCAGAATAAAAAAAATACATTTTAGATTGTAACGCAGTATGCACACACTTTCCTTACATAAAACGGAAGCAAGTTTCTTCCTTTTTTTTTTTTTTAAAGATTTTATTTATTTATTTGTGAGAGAGAATGAGAGACAGAGAGCATGAGAGGGAGGAGGGTCAGAGGGAGAAGCAGGCTCCCTGCTGAACAGGGAGCCCGATGCGGGACTCGATCCTGGGTCTCCAGGATCATGACCTGAGCCGAAGGCAGTCGCTTAACCGACTGAGCCACCCAGGCGCCCTGGAAGCAAGTTTCTTGACACACTACTTAGCTCTACTTAGTGCAGGCCACTCTGGTATTTCCAATTTGACTTCTTGCTCTATTCTTCTTTTTTTTTTAAATTCTGGCTGCAGCCCACTAAACAGGTCTTGCAAACCACTGATGGGTTGTGGCCTGCAGTTTGAAACACTGCTCCATGGACCCTGGAGGGGTCTGTATGCCTGACACACAAACGTCATCTTTTACCACCCCCACCCCCCCTCAAGGCTAGCCCCTCTATCAGCACCCCCAGGGCTCACAGAATCCAGTCTAGGTCTTCACAATGGTATCGTGGCGCTGGCGGGTCTGCTCCTCGCCTCTCACCCATCTCGTCTCCCGCCCCTCAGGTCCTTTTTGAATAACCAACCATATGACCTATGTCAAGTCTTGTCACAGACTCCTCCCATGGCCTTAAACAGCCCTTCCGCATTCATCCTCAGAAAGCCTTTCCAATAACACTTCCTCCTTGCAGCCTTCCCAGACCCCTCCCCACACTTGCCCCTCCAGCCTGCGTCCCTCTTGCTCCCTGTTAATTCCTCTTCTGAAGCATGACCCTGCACGGTCATTTTCCGTTTACGTGCACCGTGCACTCGGAGGGCAGGGCTCCTGTCTGGCTCCCGAAGCTCAGCACTAGCACAGCTCCTGGTACACAGCAGGTGCTCAGCAAATGCTTGAGCCCTGCCCTCCTCCTTTGCTCTGGGGGTTCCCTGGATCACAGCTCACAGGGGAAAGCAGAGGCCGCCAGGTCGGCAAATTTAGAAATGAAGACTACAGAGAGGTGAAAAGCCAAAGGTGGCAGCCAGGAAAGTTCCAGGCGCCCCTCCTGCATCTTCCATGCACAGAACAGATTCCTGGGGGCTTTGGGGCCTGGAGCCATAAAAGGACAAATAGGCAGACCAAGTCCCCGCCTTCTGGGAACCTCTGGTTTCAGAGAAGAAAGCAAAGATGTGCAAACCATCAACGTTATACACACAGACCCTTGTTTGCAGGGCTGAGAGTGGAGACAAAGACCACAGGGATAGAAGCAGAGGCACAATGACCTTTCCCAGTCTGTCCAGAGCTTCAGAAGAACCAGGAGGGGCTAAGAGGCCAGGGAACCACAGGTGTCCTGATAAACAATTCAAGTTTGGGCGCAGCCACTGATGCCACGAAGCCTGAGGACGGGCTCGCCTCCGTGGGCTGTGCACGGTCTCTTCCTCTACCAAGCCAGGCCTTCAGTGTGGACAGCGTCTCCCAGACTTCTGTCATCTGCATCCCACGGTTACAAGTTTTGCTCCTAGCTGCACGCCATCAACGTTTTAATTTATGCAACACTTTTCTTTACATCTTCTTTTTTACTTTAGGAGATGCATCTTAATCAAAAAC
Source organism: Mirounga angustirostris (assembly GCF_029215605.1). Classification (NCBI taxonomy): domain Eukaryota; kingdom Metazoa; phylum Chordata; class Mammalia; order Carnivora; family Phocidae; genus Mirounga; species Mirounga angustirostris. The sequence continues at coordinate 72,161,320 of NW_026991718.1, forward strand.
ACCTGGAATCATGGATTTGGTGTGCTAGTTCTTTTTTCCTTTTTGTTTTCTTTTGCCAGTAGATACTAAATAATAGAAGTACTTACAAAAAGTTAAGTCTGTATATCACTCAAAACCACCTTGTGTATTACCAGAGGTACATTTTGAGAAACAATAGATTAGAACACAGGTTCTCAAAGTGTGGTCCCTGGACCAGCAGCATCAGCATCCTGGGAATCTATTAAAAATACAAAGTCTGAGACCACCCCCCCCCGCCGACCCGCTGAATCAGAAACTCTTGGCTGAGCCCAGCGATCTGTTTTTTTTTTTTTTAAATGTTGAGTAACTTTTTATTATAATATTTCGAATGTCACATCATGTGTTCCTTTGTCCTCCAGGTAATGTTGATTTTTACCTCCTCACCCCAACCATCTTAAATTTTGAGGTAATCAGCCTACAACCTGGGTACATTTAGACCATGCATTTTGTCTCCCTTTCTGTGGGTGGGATTTCTAATATCAGTTCGGTTTTCAAAGCCTTTACTATGTTGCTTTGACTAAATTCTGTGCGTGCCACTCAGGGCTTATTTTAGCAAGTGGATCATGTTTTGTATTATTATTCTGCTCCTACAACCTTTGCAGTGAACTGGGTTTGTATTGTGCATGTAACACATGCATGTAACACGTGCATGTAACACGTGCATGCAGGGGTGAGCCTAGAACTTGTGCTGGATCACAGAATAGAGAATTCTCACCTCTATCTCTCGACTTTACAGGCCCCCCCCCGCCAACACACACACACGCTTCTAGGATCCACTTTTCCTTGATCTCTTTCCAGAAAGATAGGAATTCTCCTTGACATTTCTGCTGTCTGTGCCCACTGAATAGTTCCATAACTGAGGTCATCTTCAGGTCAAAGCTAGGAAGTCGCCATCCAGGAAGTCAGATGTGGGTCTTCACGGGCAGAACCCAGGGTATGCAAATCAAAAAGGGCCTGGTTCAGGTTCTTCTCCAGGACAATGGTGGCTTCCACAGTGTCCAGGGTTTTGCCCCATTCATCTTGGGATAGCTTCTGTAAGTCCTTCCTTGATGTGGCCTCTTCTCTCCCTTTAGTTGTGCAGTTTGCAATGTCCAGCAATCTGGGTTTTACCAAGTTTTCAGGGGGTTCCTATGGACCTTCAGTTTTGAAAACCATCGGTTTGGATGAGCCTCAGTGTCTTCAGGTTCTCCCATGCTAAGAAGCCAGGTTCCAGAAGGGACAACCTGACACGGAAACCCTAGTTTTGCAGCCAGATCCTAAATCCATAATCTTGGGAAAGTGTAGCAGCCACTCTGAGTCCTTGCCTCCCTGTCCACAGGAGGAGGATTCCTCATGTGTTCCTAGTGCTGTCAGGAAGATGAATGTGTGCAAAGCCCAAACACACCCGGGCATGTGGGCGAGGCACACCAAATAGTTATTTTCCTTTCCCCTTTTACTTTGGGTCCTAAAGATCTTTTTTTTTTTTTAAGATTTTATTTATTTATTAGAGAGTGAGCGAGAGAGAAACAGCATGAGAGAGGAGAGGGTCAGAGGGAGAAGCAGGCTCCCTGCTGAGCCGGGAGCCCGATGTGGGACTCGATCCCAGGACCCTGGGATCATGACCTGAGCCGAAGGCAGTCGCTTAACCAACTGAGCCACCCAGGTGCCCCTAAAGATCTTATTAAATTATGTTTTAATCTGCCATGTTATTTTGCTTGGAAGTCCAGGAGTGAATGGGTAGGGGGCAGAGGACAGAAGTACCTGAGGGGATCTCCCAGCTTTGTGTCCACCTGTCTCCTCCCGTGAGCCCTGCCCCCGCAGGGGACATACACACAGGATTTCCCTGGGAGACACACCACACCCAGGGACAGACTAGGAGTCCCCAGGAGCCCAAGTAGGAGGAGCCTGCAGCAGAGGCCCTTCAGTCCCACTGAGGCCTCTGCCTTAGAAAAGAACCCAGTGTTAGCTGGCCAGAGATCAGGCCAGCTGAGAGGAGAGCCCAGCACCAGCCGCCACCAGGAGAGAGCAACAAGACAGGAGGCATGGGCTTCCAGAAAAGAGAAGAAATGGCTGGCTCTGGGAGTCTGCAGGAGAGCAATGCCCTGGCAGCTGGGCCAATGGCCACAGGCTGGGGCAAGGCTGGGCCCAGAGACTGGACCCTGGGACTGCCCCAGAGCCTTGGGGCCCAGAGTCAGTCCGTGGCTCTTGGGACCTGTGGGTGACTTTCCATTCTGTGGGCTCCCTGCCACCTTCCTCCCTGGCAGCCCAGCTCAGGCTGCTACCAGGAGCCCAGAGCCAAGAGGGACTACGGTCTCTTTTTCCCACTCCAGCTCAAGGACTGTCCTCTCTCTGCCTTAGTCTCCACATCATCAACACTAGGAGAGGGCCCCCAGACCGAGGCACTGGCATCGCCTGGGCGGGGGGCGCGGGTGCAGAGAAATGCAGACTCTCAGGGATCCTGCCCCCCCCCCCCATACGCACACAATGAAGGATTCAGAACTACATTTTCACAAGATCCCATGTCCAAAAAGTTGTGTAATTTTACTATTTTCAAATCTGTAAGGGATTCTGGCATCTAAATCAGCTCCCAGGAATCCTTTCACAAGGCAAGTCATCATCCTCAGGCATCTTTTGGGTAAATCCCAATATTTACGGAATGCCCATAAAGAGAAAAACCAGCACAGAGGCTCTGGTGGCCAGGGCTGTACGGGGAGAGATTTGGGATCCCAGCTGGCCCTGACCTGTCCTGAGATGTCGGGAACAGCCCTCTGCCTCAGCTTATGCCTCCGGGAAATGGGAAATCAGATGGGGTTTCTCCCACCAGCCTGAGAGAAAGCTCCCCGTGCCAGGTAGAGCTGGGGCTCTGTCCAGCCCCGTGAGAGGGCAACTTGAAAGATCTCTTTGTTCTCGGTCTCTCGTGCTGACCTTTCAGAGCAGAGCTGCCACTTTCAACAAATATCCAAACAGGGCCTCAGACCAACCCTGGCCCAGAATCAGGCTGCGTGTGGAGAAGCCAGGAAGCCATTGATCCCAACTCAAGTCAAGCCTGGCTGGCCGGGAACAGAAAGACAGAGGTGTGAGGCAGGGATGGGTCATCGAGGGAGGCCTCCAGGTGGGAGGTGGGAGGAGGTGGCGAGCCCCTGGCAGCCCCCTTGTCAGCAGCAGGCAGCGGGCAGATTTTCCGAGGTGCTCTGTCTCACTCTATCCTCACAGCTTCCGATGAGGCTGGTAAGGCAGGCTTTGTTCTCCCAGCTACCAGCACAATGCTTGACTCATAGAAGGCACTCAAGAAATCATTGCGGAATAAATAAACTCCCATTTTCCAACGGGAAAATGAAAGCCTGGTAGACACCCGCCTTTCCAGGCCATCGCTTCCCGAGGGGAGGGGCGGGCTTACCACAGGCACCAAGGCTTCAGACTTTTCTCCCTTTAAACTAAAAAGATTCCTGAGAAAGACAATGCTTGTCTTTTGACCCAGCAGGGTTATACTTTCCTTTCCTGGCTGTGTGAACTCCAGGACTCCTGAAATTCAGCTAAGTGACTAGTCTTTCCAAAGTACCTACTGTCACCCAGCGTCTGGTTGGTCATCAACCCTGTTGACAAGAGACATTCAACAAACACTCGTGGAATGAATGGAGAGACAGAATTGAGGGAGTGAATATCTCCTTCGTGGACCTGCAGGTAAGGAGCACACAGTCTGTTAAATCAGCCACACTCCTGAATTTATTCAGAGCTTAGCAAAGTGTTTTGCATACAGTAGGTCCGCAACAAATACTGTTTTGTTTAGTTTTTTGGTTTGATCTGAAACAGAGAATAAGAAACTGCATGGAATTTATGGTTGAATGGAATCTAAACAGACAACTGCGGCATGGGACCCTGGCCAGAAGTCCCCATTTCAGGGCTGACACTGATTGCGCAGGAGAGGTTTCTGGTCAAGGACCGAGAAGAACACAGCCAGTTGGCCGATCCCACCAGCTGGAGGGTTGAATCAGGAGGCAAGGTCAGGTGAAGTTCAAACACTTATCAAGCTGTTCACTCCTGCCATAGACCCATAGCATCAGTTTCAAAAACTAGAGCTCTCCTCTTTACCCCAAGTCCCAGAAAAAGGTAGTGACGCTTCCCTTGCAGGGCACTGAGGACATCCAGGCAAAGAGATCCTTCCTGTCTAGCCAGGTGCGGGACGGGTAATGAGTGGGTGCTAACAATAAAAACAGGCTGTGCATTAAGAAAGCCTGGGAGAGTATATTCTCTCCAATGGGCCTCAGAGGCTTTCCTGTGCCCCAAAGAGTGACACAGGTCAGTAGGAGGCTCTCTGGGGCTTCCGTGTTGCTGGATTCTGGCCCCTGAATCCCCCTTAGAGCACTCTGTCTCCTGCCCTCCTCAGCCCTGCAGATAGTGGGTGGGCTGTCAAGGATAAGACAAAATTGCTGCTGACTGAAGACACCCCTCACGGGGTCATACCACACAGGAGGCCGGGCCTTCTAGGGCAGAGCCCCTTCCCCACAGCCGGCTGCTGCCCAGGCAGCTTTAGCTGCCTCTCAAGTCAGCACCTAGCAGGCAGCTGCGCACCCCCCCCCCCCCACTCACACACACCCACAGCCCTCAGCGAGGGAGAGTGCTTTTATAAGGCTGAACAACCTGCCGAGCCCAGGAAACTCCCTTAGAAAGCACACACACTCCCTTCTCTATTGTTTGGTTTTGGTACAGTGAGCACATATTGCTTTAGTAATTAAAAAAAACAATTTTGTTTTTTTAACACGCACGAAACATACAGCCCAGCTGGTTCAGTACACGTGGCTCAAGCTCACTCTCAGCCCAGAGCCAAGAAGAGGCTCTGCAGGTCTAGGTAGAAGGAAGGGGGAAAAAAAAACCACTCCAAAGAGAATGGCCCCTTGCCCACTCTGGGGGAAGAAGCCTGCAGCTCACGTTCTTGTTTCCTGGGAGCTGCCCAGAGACTCAGGTCCTAGTGAGGTCAGGGCCCTGGACAGGGACAGTCAACTTTCCTGCTATTGCGTCGCCCTTGGCTTCCCTTGCACCTCACCCCTGGAGCTGCTTCATGCAAAAGAGAACCAAACCTCTCCCACAGCTAGGACTCTGGGCCCCGCTGCCATTGTCCAAAGCCACCAGAACACGTTCCAAAGGTGCCCTCTCCTGGCAGCTGGTGCCTGCGGAACTACCTGGGACAAAGCTCTGCTCGGAGTCCACTGCTGCCCTCTTGTGGCAGCGAGGGGAATCGAACCGAGGGTCTCAGACCCCTGCCCTCTGGACGGGGCCTCTCTCAATTCATAACTTTCCTTTTAGGTCAAGGCCCCTAGGGGAAAAATGAATGGCCCTCACACCTACTAAGTCTAAAATACTTAGGCCCAGCCTTAACCAAAGCCCAGAATAAAAGAAGAGCTGTTGGAGGTCAAGCAACCCCTGCACCCCCATCTTGCACACTGGAGAACACCACACCCTTTAAATTATGTCAAATCCTCACACGGAGGGACAAGGTTGGACTCTGGGAGCAGGTACTGCTTGTGGCCATCTGTCCTTGGGAGCAGGGCACCCCCAGTCCACCCAGGGCCCATATGGGGATGAGCGCCAGCTCTCAGATTCTGCCCAGAAGCAGGTCCCACCATCTCCCCCTGCTCCTCAGGCCCCGAGGGAAGTCTTCTAAGGCCGAGAAGCTCCCTGGTCCCCGAGAGCCCACCATATCCCAGCAGCACCCCCACCTCCCTGCCCCCCTTCCCTCCCTAGCACCTAGCAATGTCTGAGGGCTACATTCGGCTCCTTGACTGTCTGCTCCGTGCTGGAATGGAAGCTCCCGAAGGAGGGGAGCTCATCCTGTTCCCAGCTTCAACCCCATGAGTCAGGTGGGGTGCCTGGTGCACAGAGGGCTCTCAGAGGCTGCCTGTGAAATGAATGCTTGGGCTGTTCTCTGGGGTTTTTCCCTTAGCCCCTCCCCCTTACTGGGCCGTGACGTCAGTCTCTTTACGTGGGGAAGGGTTTTATCACCTTCCCAAACACCCCAAGAGCCCCAGGTGAGGTGGGGGGGATTTACCAACAGGAAATGGCCCTGGAGCCCTTCTAAAGACTTTTCAGAGCTGCCCTGGAGGAGAAGACCCAATGTCAGACATCGGGGTCCCAAAGTACCTCCGAACCTCTGCTCCTCACACCTTAGGCTAAGGCAGTGGTTCTCAACCGGGGTGATTTTGCTCTCCACCACCCAAGACATTTGTCAACGTCTAGACACATTTTTGGTTGTCACACTCGGGGCAGGAAGAGCTACCGGCACCTGGCAGGCAGAGGCTGGGATGTCGCGAAAGCCTACGACGTACTGGTATCTGGCTCACCCTGTTAACAGGTCGGTACCTGAGAAACCCTGGATTGAGGTGACTTTTTTTTTTTTAACTTCCTAACAACAACAAATATATATATAAAAAACCATTGGAACTGGTGATTCACCTAGGAAGATAGAACTCTGACCTGAAGACGATAATGAGTAATTACGAGAGCTCATACCACTGTGGGTGGGTGGTAGGCAAGGCCCGGGACTGGGCGGGGACAGACCCCCGCTCAGCACCGGCTTGCTGGCTCTGGGCAAGTTACTTCTCCTCTCCTTTCCTCAGTGAGTGGGGACATTATTAATTCTTCATAGGATTCTGCCTGGCATGCAGTAAGTATTCAACAAGTATTAGCTACTGTTAAGAGAAAAGGGGGATAGAAATTCTTTAAAGTCCAGCCAAGCACATGGGGCCACAATCCCTGCTCTAAAAATATCTGTCACATTCCCGGGCCACCTCTGGGCTGGATGCGGGCACAGGAAATGGACGAAGGGGCTGAGTTGTTGCCATGTGTCCCGGGGACTGCTGCTCAACACTCAAGCTTTCAAATGTTTGGGCTGTTTGCTTGGAAAGAAATGATTCAGTTTCCATTGCTCTTTATTTGGGAGGCATGGGAAGCTGGGGGAGGGGGAGGAGAAGAGTCAGCATCCTGTCTTTCAGGACTAAAATCTGGGCTTCAGAAGGAAAAGAGGACGCAGGGTGGGGAGCAGAGTGACAGGAACAGAACAGTAACTGGAATTACTTGGGCTCTCCTGGAGGGGTGAGGGTTGGCTAATGCTCTGTCCACTGCGGTGGCACCCCCCCCCCCACACACACACACAGCCAGAGTGTGCAGAACACAGACAGGGAGGAAGAGGCCCACTCGGGGTGGGGTGGGACCAGCTTCGGGAAAAGGAGCCACCCGCTGAGAATGGTGACTCAGGGTCCCAGAGGAGCAGAGAGAGCCCTGAGTCAGCGTAGCCAGGATCAGCCCAACCATCACCAGGGTCCTGTCCTTCCCCCACACCCCCCACCCCAAAACTGGAAACTACATGGGTTTCGAGGCTACTTGGATCCGAAGCTGGAATCCCAGCGGGTGAGGTGGGGCAAGTTACTCAACCTTGTTGAGGCTCTGTCCCCTCTCGAGTGACCTGGGGTCACCTGACTTCCTTCACGGGACACCGTCCGCTGAGCACATGCACACAGCAGGTGTTTGATAACTGCCGGCTCTCTCCCTCCTTCCCTCCTGGCTGTCCTTGACGGTCATCTTAACCTCGTCACACCTGGAACACGTGTGGTGTGGGAAAGGGGAGCGGGCAGCCCTGAGGGGACCGCAGTGGAGCAGGGGTTCACAGCACCCCCTGTGCTCTCAGCTCAGTACTCAAGGTGCTTTTCATTCCTGCCTCTCCTTGGACCCTCACCGCACCCCCTCCCCCAATGCAGGACAAACAGAAGCCCCCCCGTTCGAGGAAGGAAGCGGAGCCGGGGGTGGGGGAGAGAAGAGGAACTTGCCCAGGGTTGCTGGGTGGCCTCCCACTCCTGGGCCCTGCCTTGGCGACCTCCAGATGACCAGGGCGCCCCCCCAAACTCTTCCAACCGGAAGCTGAGGCCACACCTACCAAGCCGGCGTGCACTTGGAGCAATCACACAGGAGGTGGGCGCACCTGGCGGCAGTAGCAGGGACTTGTTCCCCCCGCAGTTTCTGCTGTGGGCAGGGCAGCCTAACGGGTAGGAGCGTCCGCTGGGTCCTGCATGTGGAGTCCTGGCTCTGCCCAGGGCAGGTCACTTATGTTCTCTGTGCCCCCACGGCCCCCGTAGAATGGGGATGCAACAGCCCATACCACAGAGGGCTATCGGGAGGACCAAATACACACGAGGCGAAGCGCTTAGCAAGGGCCTCCCGCAGACTCAGCCCGTATTCAGACAATGAATGTTTGTTAAACGCAAGAACGAAGGGGACACCGGAATCCCAGAGGTCTACTCCTAGGGTGTGCCATACAGAAGAGCACCTCTACCCTTTGTGCCTACAGGTGGCCTTGGGAGGGAGGGCCTCTTAAACACGCAGCACGCTTTTCTGTAAAGGGCCAGGGAGTAAATATTTTAGGATCTGCTATCTATTCCACTCTGGGTGAGAGACAGTAGGTCCATAGTTCGTGTGGCTATGTTCCAATAAAACTTTATTTGTAAAAACAGGCGGCGGCAGCCCCCGTGCTGCAAAGGTTCCGCTGAGGGGGCATCTCTTCACATACCCCCTCAGCCCCGAGAGCCGTACCTGCAGACCAAAGGGTGCCCCGGGGCAGGGGCAGGGGCCGGGGCTGCAGCTAGGGAGAAGTAGCCAGGTGGCAGTTGCCTGGGCAGCAAAAACAGGAACTGGCCCACCGGGCCACTGCGTCTCTGAAACTGAAGCTCAGCAACCACAAACGGAAAGAAGAACACAAGTGGTGGAGGTAGAGCAGAGGCGGCATGCTTCCCGGGGTCCCCGTGATGAGCTCCAGCCCCCACCCCCCCCAGCCACACGGTGGGCTGAGCCCAGGGCTCTCCGGGCCTCCTGGTCCACACGTCCCCAACGGGGACTCCCCTGCCTCCCTGGCCTGTCGCAAGAAACACTTAAAAACAACAAAAACAAAAGGTGTGAAGTTCAAGCTTGGGCCAGCAGCTTACCCAGCTGGGGACTGTCATGAAAAATAATACAAATAAATGATGATAATGCTTCTGACTTTCCAAGCAGCTGGGATGGATCAGGAGCTCTGGGAGGTATTCTCCCCCGAGAGCAGGGTGACAGCCTGCCTCCTGGTGGGGACCCTTCTACCCTGTTCTTACCATTCAGAAGACAGGGACTCGAGCAGTATCCCCTTGTCTGACAGTGAGGGTAGAATGGAGACAGAGAAGGGGCGTACAGGCCTCCTCCAGGCCAGGGGTCCAGCTGGGGCCGGACTGCCCCCCTCCCCAGGTGTGTGCCTCCACCTACCTCAGCCTGACAAGCTGGGAACATGTCAGCCCCCACCATCCTCTTGAGAGAGCACACACCCAGATCAGAGAGGCCAGACTTAACGTGACGAGCGTCAGGAGCACCCCCGGCCCAGAGAGAAATGTCCAGCTCCCACTCAGCTGCCAGTGACCTACCCCTTCTTCAGGTTTGTCACGTAAGCGCTCTGGAGGGCAGCTTCCAGGAAGTAGGTGAGCTCATAGTCGACGGGTTGAGAGCCTTTCAGGTGCCGTGCCGTGGTGTTATTTGTGATCTGGGAAGGGGAACACGGAGAGAGCCACTGTCTCAGAGTTCTGAGTCAGAGGGGCTGGGGTGAGAGTCAGCCCCGGCAGATCCGGCGGCCCCATCACCAGCGCCTGTCCCGAGCCGCCTCAGAGGCACGCCGTGCGCTTCTCAGACCAAACCCAATCTAACTTGCTTTTGTTTAACATACGTCTGAAACACGCTCTCCTCCTCCAAATGCTAGATGCCCACAACAGCCCTGCAAAGCTGGTTTTGTCTGCATTTCATAGACGTGGAAACTGAGGCTCAGAATGTGCCTGAGGTCACAAAGCCAGCACGCAACTAAACCTCCAACTTAGGTCTGGCCAGTTACAGGCTCAGGCTATTTCTACGACTTCTTGGTTCACTCAATCAACAAACCCTTGAGTGACTACCATATACCAGGCGCTGTTCCTGTCATATAACCACGGGATGTCAGAATAGCCCCACGGCTAAGACCCCAGGTTCCAGGAAAACCTGAGCAGCAATTGTGTTATTAACTGACCTGTCCTCAAGCCTCAGCTCTAAGAGGATCATCCAGCCCCACCAAGATAGGCCTGCCTTTCCTATGCCACCTCCCTTCCCTGATCCAAGAAACAAATCAATGAGCCATCCACCTTATCTTTAAGAGAGCTTCTTACTTCCTTGGAGCTTGGGGCTGGGTCGTAGGAGGGACACACAGCATTCCTGAGAATGCACAGGGTTCCACCGCCTGCCCTCCCCTGACCCGAGATAACCAGCTCCCAGGGCCCGATTGTCAGCCCACTGCCACAGGGCCCTGATTCCGGCCCTGCAAACCACAGCCCATCATCGTAACCCCCTTTAAAAGTCAAAAGCCTAGGCTTCTGACTGAATGGGAGACTATTTCATGAAAGTTTTCTCTACACCACATACAGTTCTAATGGGAAGGGCTCCTGAAACACTGCTGTCTAGCAGGGATCCACATGACCTCAGCAGAGGTCAATTCAACCACGCCAAGTCTCCGAGTGGACTTCTGCCAGGGAATGTGCTTGAGTGTTGTTTTCCCTGAGTCCCCCAATCACTTCTTCCTTCCTCCTAAAATCCAAACAGGCAGAGGGACTCTAGGGTAGTGACACTCAACAGGGGCACGATGTTACCCTCCAGGGACATTTGGCATATCTGGAGATAGTTTGGTTGTCACCCCGTTTTGGCTGGGAGGTGGGGGGCTGTTGGCATCTGTAGAGGCCGGGGATGCTGCTGAACATTTTATAATACACAGGGCAGCCCCACACAGCAAAGACTGATCTGGCCCCAATGTCCATAGTGCTGAGGCTGAGAAACCCAGCTCTGGAGGATGACTCCTCCAAAAAGGCCTGTCACAAGACAGGTGCTGGATTGACATTTTGGCACTTGCCGAAGTAGGTGAGGCTCTGGGCTCTGACTCTCAGCTCATGACACCGACCCCGGGGGGCCTCTGCCGTGGCACCTGCCTTCTAGTGCCTTTTAACTGTCTACTGAACAGAATGTCTAGGCACCAGCCCCGAATTCTCCCCTACGAGTGATCAGAGCCACACTCCCAGGGTTCCAATCCTGCCCATGCTACTTAGCAGCTGTCTGAACTCCTCCCCAAACCCGAGCTTCTCACTTGGGAAATAGGAACACCAGGGCCTCTCCCAGCCAGTGGGTGTGAGGGTTAAATTCGAGAATGGCTGTAAGGTACTCAGAGTACTGCCTGACACAAAAGCAGGAACTCAGTGACCATTTGTGGTATCCTTGTGAAATGGAGCTGTCTGTCCTCCTCCCATTAAACCAAGAGCTCCCCAGAAGGGAAGAACTGGGGTAACATCACAGTGTACTGCTAACACGACAACTCTGGCCTGCAAACAATTCATACAGGCCTCCCGCAGGGGGAGTGGGGAGAAGGGGAGGCCTGAGGACTTCCAGACCCCGGCTGGCTGGCCTCTGCTGGCCTCTGCAAGGCTCGGACAATGGGCTCCAAGGCCTCCCCTCTGCCTGCCGCTCCCCCTGCTTGTGCTCTCTCTCTGTCAAATGAATAACAATAAAATCTTAAAACAAAACAAAACAAAACCAAAAACCTCACCTACTAGACGGGGATAAACACAATACCTACTTCACAGAGTTGTGGTGAGGATTACGTAAGTTTAACGGGTGCAGATAGGCTGTCACCTTTGGTCGTCCGAGTCGAGCTCACCCAGGAGGCTCTGGGCTCCCTGGTGCAGACTCGTTTATTCAATCTGTTTGCTGGAGGCGAAGGGTCTCGTTCTGACAGAATAGGTCTACTGCGAGGAGCTTTCCAACCACTGAGGCGGAGGGGCACTGGAGGGGTGGAGGGTGCCGTTTCCCAATATGCACAAGGGCGATGCACGGGCTTAGTGGGGGCCTGCTGTGACAGGTGCTCCATGGAGGCAGCTAGAAGCGGAGTGCCGTATTCTCAGCTCACCTTCTCCAACTCCTGCAGGAACACCTGAGCGATCCAGGAGGCCCTCTCGAAGCAGGTGATCACTTCCTCCTCCCTCTCAGTCAGGCGGTGGCGGGAAGCGATGGAGTTGGGCAGGCGTTCCAGGGAGAGGCCTGCGGGAGGAGGACAGCACCTCAGACCTGCCCTGCCCTGGCCCCCCCTGACCCCAGGCCCTGCTCACGGGCCCAGGGGTGGGCTCACCCCGGGGAAACCCAGGCTCAGGAGCAGCCAGTGGGGGGCAAGGTCGGCGGCAGGGAAGGAGGAAGCTAAAGCGGTGGTATTGGTGGTGGCTGGGGTCAAGCTGCGGGCTGACAGCGGGCACCCCCAAGCCCCGCACGGAACCACAGCATGGCACCCCCACGTCCAACTCCTGCCCACCCTTCCAGGCCAGCTCCTACAGGAACCATTCCTGACCCTCCTTCCAAGTTGCTGGCCGGAGACACCCGCTGCCCCGGCACTTGCCGTTTCTACGCTGTACTGTGGGTGCTGACACCCAGCTCTTCTCTCCCCCTGTCGCTGAAAGCCCCACGTGGGCAAACTGTGAACCCTTCTGTACCACCACTGCAGGCCCTGCTGTCTGCACACGACAGAGGCTGCAGCTAGGCCGCACTTCCCAGGCACCCTTCCACGGATCCAGCTTGGTCCTCGCCTAAGTTACTCAGACACGGGTCAGCCTGCAAGCAGACAGCTGCCGCCTCTGCCCCCAAGGCACCCACTCCGTCATTTTTTTTTATCACAACGAATTTTTTTTTTCAGTAAAATAAAGTAAAACCATTGCTCTAAAGCAAAAACAAAAAAGAAAGAGTCCAGAAAGGGTCAGAAGCCAAGAAGGGAAAGCACTGTTATGCCTGTTAGCGGTGGATGCCATAAAGGAAAACAACTATACTTGCATCAGTTTTGTTTTTTTTCAAGACAAGAAAAAGACTGAATAAATTCATGGTCATGGAGAAGAAAAATCTAGAGTCAAGATGAGACCAGCCTGAAGAGGGCAGACACTGTCTGAGCACCCTGCCCGAGGCTCTACCCCCGAAACGTCCCAGTATACGCGCCCAGAACACCCCACCCTGTTTTGCGTCAAGTCAGTCCCGACTGTGTTTCTGTCACATGTGACTAACACTCAGACCTGACTAGAGAGTGCTGTCCTGACTGGTGCTTCCTCACGGGCAGCAGCCAGGTCTCTCTCACCTTCGTGTGCCACACGGTACTTTACATGCAACAGGTGCTCAGGATGAACTTACTGGAGAAGCCATAGGAGTAGAACCCCCAACTCTCTGCTGCCCTGTGCCCACTGATGACCGTGCCCTCAATACTTCCCTTCCCCTACCTCCCTCATTTTAGGCTTCACCTCTCGAGTGGATGACCACATCAGCCTCCCTGGCCTCCCTGCCTCCAGTCTTGTTCTAATGCGTCCTGCACACTGCTCCCGGGGTGATCCTTCCAGAACTCCACTGCTTCAACCCTTCAGGGGTCCCCAGTGCTACAGGGTGAGGTCCAAACTCCTGGTGCCCCATACCAGCCCCTCTAGGATTCCATCCCTGTCACCGGGCCATCCTTGGCGCTTGCCATGTGCTACAGGCTGAATGTTTGTGCCCCCAGACCCCAGGTCCTATGTTGAAGACCTAGTGTCCAAGGTGATGGTATTAGAGGCAGGGGTCTGTGGGAGGTGACGAACAGGATTCGTAGCCTTATAAAAGAGACCCCAGAGAGCTGCCTCACCCCTTCCGGCACGTGATCACAGAGGAAGTCAGCAGCCTGCAACCCAAAAGAGGGTCCTCACCATAACCCAACCATGCTGGTGCCCTGATCTCCGACTTCCAGCCTCCAGAGCTGTGAGAAATAAATGTGTGTTGTGTATAAGCCACCTAGTCTGTACTTCGTCATAGCAGCCCAAGCTAAGACACCACAGCTGCTTGCATCCACAGCCAACCTCCTGTTTCCAACTGCTGACCTTGTTCAAGTTTTTCCTCCTGCCTGGAATGCACCCCCCACCCTCACCTAATCCCCTAGGTCCACCCCAAATCACCACTTACCTTCTGCCCCTCCAAATACTGCCTCCTCTGTGGAGCCCCTCCTAATATACCCTGGTATGACCAACCCTTCCCTCCTGGGGCCCCAGTCTATGCTTGACATACTCCTGCCCCACCATTTCTTATACTTATTTCTTCGCACGCTTGCCCAGTCAGACCGTACGCTTTTAAAGGCACAACCATCTCATGTTCATCTTTCTACCGATTGGGTGGGCACTAAGCAAGCACCGGCCGGCTGGCAGAAGACACGGCAAGCCTGATCCTGCCTGACAGAGTGCAAAGTGCCCTGCAAACACAAGGTAAGGAATTACCGTTTTGCTTGGCTAGATCCCAACTCATATGGATTTAGTGACCTTGTCCTCTGCCAGGCTGGGGCGTGAACGGGTCCAAAGGTTGGGGTGACTTGGCCCGGGCAAAGGCAGGCACAGAACATGAAGGCCCTTGCTCAACACAAAGACTCAGTGACCAGGGTCACTGAATGTCACCATGCCTCCTGCCAAATAACTCATGACCAGGAGGGAAAAGCTCCTCACTCGCGAGCGCTGAACGGGGCAGAGACTAGTGGGAGTCCTACAGGAGATGCAGAAAGAAGACGGAAGGCAGGCACCACTGCTCACTGCTAGTGCTGGCCCCGCCCCTCCTCCCTAGCCACGGGGCCTGTCCACCCCGCAGGAAGGTGGGACAAACCAACTGTTCGGAGGCCTGGCCTGGGAGACCAAGGGCAGACGGCGGGAGGATGCAGACATTCCAGAAGCCCTACAGTGGATCTGTTTCAACACGGTCACTCTGTGGCTTATGTGAGAGACAGGCTGCCAGCTGGGCTCCTTCCTGCCCCTAGGCTGGGCCCAGACCTGGGATGGATGATGCCAGCCGCCTGGCCGGCTCGGGCTGCCTCCAGTGGGCTGGCCACTGCAAGGTGGTGAACTGAGTAACATCTGTCAGTGGAGCCTCCACTGTCCACCGTTTCATTTGTTCCCCCTGCACCCAGCAGGGGCCTCTCTGCCATGCTCCTCTGGAAATTCTCAGTCTCGTCCTCCTGGAAAACTCGCAGCGAAACCACCTCCTCTCTGAAGCCGTCGTAAGCCTCCTGACCTCAGAACCAGCAGCACGTTTTCCCTGCATCTCCTTTGCATATGCCTTTACCTACCCTGGAACCATCCTCTCTGCCCATTCCTGATTGCTCTTGGCACCCAGGGAGAGCAGGGCCTGGTGACTGGTGAGTGGATGGATATAGAGCTGAATGCACTCATTCACTTATGCAGAGGAGCGAGCCCGCGGGCTTTCTCCTGCTCCACTTACAAAATGGTTTTTTGCTGAATTTATAAAGAAACTGTGGCATATTTATACAATGGAACACCACTCAGACATAAACTAAAGGACAAACTCTTGATATACATACAACATGGATGAATCTCCAAGAAATCAGATTGTGCAGAAGAAGCCAGATATCAAAAAAGTCCATGCTATAGGATTTCAGTTACATGACATTCAAAAAAAAGCAATATAATCTGTAGTAATAGAAACGAACCAATCACGAATCATTGCCGGGGGGCTGAAGATGGGGGTAGAGCGAGAACCAACTGGAAAAGGGCCTGCAGGAAACTTCTGGGGTGATGGCAATGTTCTTTGTCTTTAGTGGGGTACTGGTCACATGGGTATTTACACCTGTCCAACTCACCAAATTATACACCTAAGATCAATGTACCTCACTGTATGAACATTGGTCAAAAATAATGGATAGAATGCCTTCTCTGAAGGAAGCAATTGTGAGAGCAGAGAACTGAAAGATCGAAGTACAAGAGCTATGGTCACTAAGGGGGTCCTCTGTGAAATAATCTCCAATACACATACAACCAAAAAGCTTCCTGGAGCTGGCAATGGCTTTTCCTAATGAGGGTCACAGTCTAGGCATCTAGTTCTGCCCATAAAAAGGGGCTTCTTGACCTTACATTTGCTTTTTGACTCCCACGAAGGTCCATTTTCCTGTCCACAAATATCTGATGGGAAACCCACTCTAGCCCTTGGGTCCCTTTACCCTCTGCCCTGTGAGCGTTTCTACACCAGTGGCCAAACCACAACACTAGATCCAAGATGAAACGGGCTGCTCCTCAGCCTGGCCCCCAAAGGACCCCAGGGGTTGTCAGACAGCCCTGTAAGTGGGCAGGAAGCCAGGGGCTGCCAGGAAGCCCAGGGTACTGCCTCTCGAGTCCCATTGGCAAAGGGGCCTTTCTGTGAAAACACCCAGCTCTACAAGCCAAGGGAGGGCCCCTTTCAAGAACAGTACTTGCTTTTTCATTAAGTTGGAACTTTTGGTTTGCAGGCAAGCTGATCTGGTTTAGCCCTGGGCTCAACACCCTGGCGGGTCCCTGCCTCTTCAGACTAAGATGACTCATCACATCACAGATGGGCATCTTTCCAAGAAGCCCCACCCTTGGAGCCCTGGGCCCTAGATGCAGAGGTGGAGAGCACAACATTTCCTCTGCAATGGAACTTTCCAGCTGGGTGGACCTCTCCCTCCCTCCTACCCAGTAGGTCCAAGGGCACAAGGTACCCACAGAAGGCTAAGCCCAGATTTAGGTACCTAGGCTGAGGGGAGGGAGAGGAAGAAAGGCAAGTTATTGCTTCAGCCCTCAGGGAAGAAGCCTCATGCCAGGTAGGGAAGAACCCTTATAAATCACACTCAGAAGCAGGGCACTTGTGGGAACACAAAATGGTAGAGATGCTGTGGCAAACAGTGACAGTTCCTCAAAAAATTACAAACAGAATTACCTTATGAGTCCAGCAACTCTGCTTCTGGGTGTAGACCCGAAAGAACTGTAAGGAGTGTCTCAAGGAGGTATTTGTACACCCATGTGCATGCAGCATTAGTCACAACAGGCTAAAGGTAGAAACATTCCAAGAGTACACTGATGGGATGAATGGATAACGAAAATGTGATACATGCCTAAGAAGGAAATCCTACCATAAGCCACATAGATAAACCTTAAGGCCGTTATGCTAAGTGAAACAGGCCAGTCACCAAAAGACAAATAGTATATGATTCCACTTGTATGTAGAACCTAAAGTAGCCAATTCATGGAGACAGAAAGGAGAATAGCAGTTGCCAGGGGCTGCAGAGAAGGGCAAATGGGGAGATGTTCAGTGCATACAGAGTTGGGGTTTTGCAACATAAAGAGTTCTGGAGATTGGCTGCACAATGTGAATGTAACATTACTGAATTGCATGTACACTTAGAAGTGGTCAAGATAGTGAATTTTATGTTACATGTTTTGACCACAATTAAAGATAAAATCTTTAAAAATTAGTTAAGATACTTAATTTATGTTATATCTATTTTACCAATGTTTTAACCTACAGTCTTAACCTACAGGGTTATATTAGTTTCAGGTGTACAATATAGGTGATTCAACACTTCCATACATCCCCCAGTGCTCATCACGACAAATACTCCTTATTCCCCATCACCTGTTTCCCCCAGCCCCGCCGCCCCCACTCCCCTCTGGTAACTATCAGTTTGTTCTCTATAGTTAAGAGTCTGTTTCTTGGTTTGTCTCTCTTTTTTTTTTTTCCTCCCTTTGCTCATTCTTTTTTGTTTGTTTCTTAAATTCCACATATGAGTGCAAGCATATGGTATTTGTCTTTCCCAGACTGACTTATTTTGCTTAGCATTATACTCTCTAGCTCCACCCATGTTGTTGCAAAGAGCAAGATTTCATTCTTTTTTATGGCTAACACTCCATTGTACCTATATACCACATCTTCTTTATCTATTCATCAATCGATGGGCACTTGGGTTGCTCCATATCTTGGCTATCATAAATAATGTTGCTATAAATATAGGGGTATGTATATCCCTTTGAATTAGTGTTTTTGTATCTTCCGAGTAAACACCCAGTAGTGCAATTACTGGATCATAGGGTAATTCTGTTTTTAACTTTTTTATTTTATTTTTTTTTTAGATTTTATTTATTTATTTGAGAGAGAGAGACAGAGATAGTGAGAGAGGGCACAAGTGGGGAGAGGGAGAAGCAGGCTCCCCGCAGAGCCAGGAGCCTGATGCGGGGCTCGATCCCAGGACCCTGGGATCCTGACCTGAGCCGAAGGCAGACGCTTAACGGACTGAGCCACCCAGGCGCCCTCTGTTTTTAAGTTTTAACCTCCATACTGTTTTCCATACTGTTTTTCCACCAGTTTGCATTCCCACCCACAGTGTAAGAAGGTTCCTTCTTCTCCACATCCTTGCCAACACCTGTTGGTTCTTGTGTTGTTGATTTTAGCCATTCTGACGGGTGTGAGGTGCTATTTCAATGTGGTTTTGATTTGCATTTCCCTGATGATCAGTGATGTTGAGCATCTTTTTATGTATCTGTATATTTTACCAATTTAAAAAAATGGAAAATAAAAAAGGGAAAGTGGACAATTTGATTCCATGTGCCAGTCTCCAAAAAGTACATATGCTTTGATCCAGTAACTCTACTTCTAGGAATTTATCACTAAAAAAATTAATGACACATGCAAAAATTTAGTTTCAAAGATATCTATGGCAGCACTGTTTATAATGGCAAAAAGATGAGATTCAACCTACAGGTCCAATAACGGGACAAGTTTGCTAAATTACAAAAGAGTCTTACAATGTGATACTATGAAGCTTTAAACAGTGATGTAGACATGTATTGGAAAATGGCTCATAAAATAGTCACTTTAGAAAACATTATAAAATATGATTGTATGAACTTATTTTTGTTTATTAAAAAAACCACATATAAACCTACAGGAAAAAAGACTGGAAGGATATACCCAAAATGTTTATAGAAGCCCTAAGTCTCGGTTTCGTGAAACACAAAATGGGATTACTATCAATGCCCAACTCATGGGGGACCGTGAAATTGAAATTTGGTGATACTATATAGATTAGAACACATGCTCTCAGAGAATGTTAAGTGAGGCTCATAATGACCTCTCTGGAAGGGATTTGGTCCTTCCCTGGAATGACAAATGAAACCTCTAATTTGAGGAGGAGAGATTCCTTCCAACACCCCTCAGTTAGAAGTGCCAGAGTCCACACTAGATCCAGGTCTTCTGGCTTCAACAATGTCTGGGTCTCCCCCTACCCGCTGTGACCCCCAGGGGTTCCCAAACGTTGGACTTCTGGCCAGCCCCTGGTAGCCCACCTTTCACATGCGTTATCTGATGGCTGAGTTATAGCCATCCACCCTGCAAGGGGACAGGCCCTCATGTCGGTGCTGGTGATTCAAATGCACCCCTCAAAGCCTGACTGCACTCCACACCCCCAGACCAGGAAGGCACTCAGCAAAGGCCAGGTGCACACACAAAGAACACACCTAGCCCCTTCTAGGATGCCCCAACAGCATTCCCCTCCACTTGTTTCTCTCCCTCTGGAGGCCAGGCCCTCGCTCCCAGGACTGCAGTGTGGGGGCAGGGCAGCCGTACCAAGAGTGATGACCCGCCTCCCCACAAGGCCAGCGACCCACGCCCCCTTTGCAAAGGAAGCCAAAATCAACAGCTAATTCCTGCCATACCAGGACTAAACTGCCCCCCCCCCCCAAACAAAATATGCGACTATGTCCTGCCCTAGGAGCAGCCTGGTGTCTTTATTTTCAAAGTTTCAATAAGCCACAAGCTCCCAGGTGAGAGCAGAATAGCCTGGGGTTGCACTAACCGAAAGAGAACAGAAAAACAAAAACAAAAACTCGAGGACTGAGGAGAAGAGAATTTAGTGGATCATCAATTCTCATGGTTGCTAAATGGTTTGGGGGTTTTGTTTTGTTTTTGTGTGTGTGTGTTTTTTTTTTACATTTTTACTTTCCACAGCACCTTCACCACTTAACAGCTAGCTGTGGTATTTGGGGAGAACCGAGGCCATTTTTCTCCACAGCCAGGCCCGTGTTCTACCCGTCAGCCGGCACGCAAGCCTGTCCAGAGGGTGGTCTGCGGCCTCCCTGGTGCTGGGCTGTGAGCGAGAGGGGAAGAAGGGCAGGACTCATGGCTGGAGAAATGGAGGGTCATTCCTCCCTACATGTCACCACACAGAGCTAGCACCAGAGAAACGGAAGTGACACAGGCCCAAGGGGAGAGGCAGCCCTTTGCCATGGAACAGCCCTCCGAGAGGTGGACAGTGATAGCGCAGCTTGGGGGGCTGAGCAGGTGAGCTTGAGATGTTGACAGCACGGGCCCTGAAGCTCCTGCCTGCCCATCAATGCATGGCTACCTAGGGCCAAAGTTCTAGAATACCAGCAAAGAGACACTCTGAGCTTTATTTTTTTTTAAAGATTTTATTTATTTATTTGACAGAGATAGAGGGAACACAAGCAGGGGGAGCAGCAGAGGGAGAGGGAGAAGCAGGCTCTCTGCTGAGCAAGGAGCCGGATGCGGGGCTCGATCCCAGGACCCTGGGATCATGACCTGAGCCGAAGGCAGATGCTTAACCAACTGAGCCACCCAGGCGCCCTCACCCTGAGCTTTACTGCAAGGCTCTCAATGCCCCCTCATTTCCCAGTCAGTCCCACGCCCGCCACCCCCTTTGCTCTAAGAAGGTGTCATCACATCCCACCTCTCAATAAGTCACCTCCATTTCTCCTGGACCTTCTTTTTGGACTCTTCCTTTACCTGGAAGGCACCTCTTCTACTCATCTGCAGATGATTCCTCCTTAAGTTCAGGTTCACCTCCAAGCTAACCTAGCAAAGCTCCACAACTAGCTAGGGCTCATTCACTTCCCTCTCTGCGACAGAGTGGTTCAATCCAACAAGTACTTTTTGGGCATCAGGGATGGCCCCAAATGCTGGAGTCACAGAGAGCCTGAGTTCAAATCCTGATCTGGTCACTACTGGTGTAACTTGAGGTGAGTTGGTGCTGCCTGAGCTCTGGGATTCTGCCCTCCATACCTTTCACCTACTTTGGTAACAGCACCCTGATTTTCCTTTAAGGAACCATTCTTCCAACTCAGTCCATAAGATTCAGGTGGAGAAATACCACCACTGGCACCAACCCAGAAACCTAGATGAGACCAAGCCAGGTCAATGAGACACTCTCTCCTCCTGTGGTTCTAAGTGCTATGTGCTGAACCATGTAAACCTGGAGCTGTTGAGAAAGACATCAACACAAGGAGCGCCTGGATCCAGCTATGCCTGATGCCCAACTACCTGCCTTGACTTTCTAGTTACATGGGTGCATACATTTCCAGTGCCTCCCTCCTTTTTGTTGTTGCTTTTCCAGCTAGTTGGAGTTGCATTTTTGTCATTATAACCCTAAGTCTGATTATATGGAAACTGATCCCCAGAAGTATGATGTCAGAGGGGATAATTGCTGAAGTGCAAGACTGGCTGAGTTAAGGTCAGGTATGACTGAGGATTTACCATCTCTCAAGTAAGAAACTGGAATTCTAGATACACAGCAGCAGCAATGCCTGTTGAAATGCAGCCTATTTTGTCTTGAGGTGAAGACTGGAGCTTAGGGCATCTGGTAGAACATTTCAGGACATTAGCCTATGCTGGATACTTCTTAGGGTCCACAGTAAAGCCTACAAAAAAAAGGGGCAAGCTTCACTCCTGGCAATCCCTCTGGACAAAGCAGCTTTGTTAAGGGGCCTGCTTTGCTTGTGGACAACAATCAGAGCTGGCTGAGGGTCAAGTCAGATAATCAGGGTTGGAAATTCCTTTTTTTTTTTTTTTTTTAAGTAGGCTCCATGCCCAGCATGGAGTCCAACACAGGGCTTGAACTCACAACCCTGAGACCAAGACCTGACTGTTGTAAGAGTGGACGCTTAACTGACTGAGCTACCCTGGCACCCCAGGGTTGGAAATTCTCTGCTCCTGCTGAAGGTAGTGCCAGAGGAGACAGGAAGACCAGACCCTATCGAGAGCTAAGGCTGGGCCTGGGAAAGGCCTGATCCCCCATGATCTCACAAGGACCCCATGCTACTACAGAGCCAAATGCAGCTTGAGGGCAAGAGGTGTGAGCACCCCCCAGCCCAGCCCACTAAACTGAGGGCTGGGGGCTGAGAGGGGCTCTGAGGCCTGCTGCAGAGACAGAAACCTCTAGGTCCGGATCTACAGCCAACGGTTTTGTGTCAGTAAAACCTCTGGCACTAGTTTCTTAACCACGGAGATGATCTGGTGCTAAATGTCCAAAGGCTTATTACTAGGTTGTTCTGGAGAACATTAGAGCCAGACCGACCCCAAACCTGGAAAACAAGGCCTCCAACCACTCAACTCTTAAGGTGATCCCAGACATGTTACGCCCATTTGGAAGTGGGCTGCTAAGAAGCTGCAGCCCCAGAGGGGACTTTGCAAATGCCACAGAACAGAAGTGGGGGCAGCCCCGTGGCTGGGGCACCATGGCCAGCAGGAAGTTCACTGCCCTGACCCCAGCAGGTCACAGAAATAAGCTACAGACTAGCCACCCCTGGGGTGTTTCCATTTCCTGATTTTTCCAAATGGTAGACTCCACTGACACCATGACTGGTCTGTTCAGGGACTGGACAGTAAAGAGTGGCACCAGTTAGAGCTTGTGACTCATCAGTCTGGCCATAGCTACCTCGTGCTTAGCTCCTCCTCCAGAGCAGCTGCTTCTCCCAGAGCCATATCACACCAGCAGCAGACTTTGCTCACCTGACTGCCACTCCCTCATGGGAAGGGACCTGGCAGGTGCAGGCTGAATCAACTGGGGGCAAATTTTACTTTCTCCAGGAAGACACGGGCCAGGGACTGTGAGGGGTGCAACGACCAGAGGCCAGACACCTGGCAGGAGGAACATACTGACCGAACTGGGGAGACTGGGTCAAGGTCCAAATGAGCTTGAAGGAGGAAGAGAATGCTATAGGCTGCTGGTGGAGGGAAGCCTGCAGGTAGAGGAGGCACCTGGACTGTGCCTACAGGGAGTGTTAGGGCTATCTCTGTGCACAGTGAATAAAGAAGGGGCCTGTTGGGCATGAGCGGAGGCTCAAGAAAAGGAAAAGGGGCAGAACTCTGTAGATCACGTTGGACACCAGGAGCAGACCTCATTCAGCTGGAGCATGGATGGCTCCAGGAAGGGAGAAGAGGGAGAGAAGATTGGGGGTGCAGAAGAAAGGACCACCTGTCCCCCAAGGGCTTCCAGTTCAGCGGGGAGACAGGACCGGCAGCCATGAGCATGCAGAATCAAACAAGCAGGCTCTGTCAAGGGCTTCACAAGGGTGGCAGACAGATCTTCTGAGAAGGGCCTCGAAACCAAATTATTCTTGATTGTTTTTTAATACAAAGTAAATGGAAGATGTTCCCCCTAAACAAATCAAGATGGCGGTGGGGCAACACCATGAAAAGTAGGTATCTACCAGGGTGCCTGGGTGGCGCAGTGGGTTAAGCGTCTCACTCACAGTTTCGCCTCAGGTCGTGATGTCAGGGTCGTGAGACTGAGCCCCGAGTCAGGCTGCGCGCTCAGCACGGAGTCTACTGGAGTTTCTCTCGCCCCCTCCCTCTGCCTCTCCCCCCACCCCATGCTCACTCTTGCTCTCTCTCTCTCTCTCTCTCTCAAATAAATAAATCTTAAAAATAAAATAGGGGCTGGCAGAAGTCACAAGGGGGCCGCTGCAGGGCCTGGGGAACAGGGTGGGAGAGCAGACTTGCCACTCCAGTCCACAGTGACTGATATCGGCCCCGAAAAGGAAGTTTTCTGACCAACTCGCGCAGCAACACCACTGCCCCAGGCTGCTTCCACGCTAAGCAGACCCAGGGGACAGTGGTACAGGCTTCACCGGGGGCTGCGGCTCCTAGTCAACCTAGGGCTAACGGAGGCCAGGAGATGCTGAAGCCCCCCATCTAACCAAGGCCCAGGTAGGCCCCCTTGTGGGCCACCCTCAGGGACAGAAGGACAGTGCCCAGACGCATCGTCCCTCCTGGCTGGCCGCTGGGTTCTGCAGGAACTGCCGGGAACCTCTCCTCTGTCGGGGCTCCTGCACCACCCGTACTCTCCTTGTCTGAGTGGACCCGTCTCACTGGTAACTGTAATCTGCTCCCCGGGTGGGCTCCTGTGTCACAGGTAGGACACAAGCGTGAAAGAGACAACTACCTGGCCATCAATCTAAGCTCTGCTACTTACAGGCTGCACGATCTTGGACAAGCCTCAGTTTCTTCACCCATACAGTGGGAATAACAACTGCGTCCCACCTCATAGAGTAGAGATGAGGACGAAACCCCTTACGGAAGCTGGAGGGTCGTGGAAGCCCCATGCAATACACACACAGACGCAGGTACCGTTTCTGCATTCCAGACGAGAGAAACTCAAGACTGCTGCAAGTGCCCCTTCTCTCAAGTGCCTCCGTTGGTGCTTAGGGCCCTGCCTGGGAATCAGAAAGCATCTTCTGGTCTAATCCACGTCCTCCCGACTTCAGAGGAAGGCCTAGTCCTTGTGAGTGATGCCTCAGAAGGACACGGGTCCTTCTGCCATGAAGGGGAAAGTGGGTGAGTTGCGTGTATTTTTATGTCTTTTGGGCCCCGAGCCTGCTCCTGGCTCCCTTAACAAACAGGAGCTCCACGCTGGAGACACCCATCCACGTGCCCCACTGAGCCTCTGGGCCTGGCCTGCTCAGGCTCCCCCATGACACATGGCCCCATCCTCCCTCCTCCAGCCAGGTGTGCCCAGAAAACCCTCTGCCCCACTGGATGGTACCAAGGTGGAGCCATGAAGCAGAACCCAGCACAAAATGGTAAAGGAGCCGTGGTGTAATGGCTTGGCCCAGCAGGCTCCTGGAGGCAGCCGCCTGGAGATGGACAGAGCCTGAAGCTGCGAGGCTGCCTCCGGTGGAGCATTCTAGTTCAAACATAAGCCGACTGCTGTCCTTGGTTAAGTCGCTCCACTTCCATCAGCCTCGGCTTCCACGTCTGTAACAGGAGAGATTGGCCTAGACTGCTTCTATGAGCGCCCTCAGTCCAGGATTCTGAGCAGCCTTCCCAGGGGGTATCTACGAGTTCTGGCTGCCCAGGTTCAAATCCCAGCTCTGCCATTTCCAGTGAAATCCATGAGTCCCTTCACCTCGTCAACCGTAACTCCTTGTCTGTAACAAGGGAATGAAAAGAACACCTACTCAGGGTTACTGGCTGGATTCAGTGAGGACAGGGCGTACCTGGCATGGAGTGAGGGATTATTCGTAACTATTATTATTCTGTGAATTCTGCGGCCTCCTGCCACCACCATCCTCTCGATGGACTGAATGTTTGCATCTCCCCCCCAAGCTCACACGTCATACGAAGCCCTAACCCCCAATGTGACGGTGTCTGGAGGTAGTGCCTTCCGGAGGTAATCAGGGTTAGATGAGGTCATGAGGGTGAAGGGATTAGTGGCTTTATAAGAAGAGGACAGAGAGAGATGGAGGAAGGGCCATGTGAGGGCACAGCGAGAAGGTGGCCATGTGCAGCCCACGCAGAGAGCCCTCCCTGAACCTGCTGGGACCTTGATCTTGGACTTCCCAGCCTCTAGAACTCTGAGAAATAAATCTCCGCTCTTGCAGCCAGCCCATCTGTGGTATTTTGTTATGGCAGCCCAGCAGATTAAGACAACCCCACGACCCGCCATCCCCACCCCCTACTCTCTGCATGGGAAGACCCACTAGGTCCCCCCAAACCCAGGAAAATCAACATCATGCACACCCTGGAGGCCACATGCACGATGGCAAGCACACACAGGGTCAGGTAAAACTCAGCATGCCAAGCGGCAGGGCGCAGTCACTGCAACAGGACAGGGAGGACAAGCATAGAGGAGGCAGGCAAGTGGGGGGCCACGAGCAGTCAGTGAGAGGCGGGGAGCTAGCACAGGCCATGACCAAGCAGCCCACACCGGTGGCTCTTGGCTCCTTACCTCCCCTGCAGGACCTCTGACCACCAGGACTGTGTTCCCCCAAGAAGCTGGAGGCGTGCTGGAAAGAGTAGAGAGCAGGAAACAGGGAGCAGTAGGTAGAACCAAGTCTACAGGAAAAAGTGCTGGAAAGGGCCCCACAGAAGGGTGTTAGGTTTGGGGAGTCCATGGCAGAGTGGTTTTTCAAGAGGCCCAAAAGACCCAAATGCTAAATGAAGCACAGCCCCATGACTGGCCTATGCTGGGGCACAGAAAAAGGGATGAGAGAGCAAAGGGAGAAGAACCCACATACTGGATCATCCCACATGGCCACCTGCCCTCCCACATGCTGGTGCTGCGTCTGTCCAGGGTGACAATCTCGGCAGACTTCCTGGGATGATGTGAACAGTCTCTCCAAAGGGAATGGGACCCAGGGGTGGACACACAGCCCTCAAGCAAGAGCCAGGGTCAAAGGAGGCCGTGCCCTGCACAGATGTCAGTCAATCCCCTGGGATCCTAAGGAGACAGAGGGGAGGTTCCAATCCTGGTTCCACCCCAAATCTCTGGGCAACTCTGGACAAGGTATGTATCCTCTCTAGGCCTCAGTTTCCCCACGTGTAAGATGGAGAGAATGTCCCTACCTGTAACAGAGAAGGTGACAAACACTCTACCATCTCAGACACCCAATCCCCCTATGGCCGTAAGCATGTCTAGACTTTTCTCTGGGGACTGGGTGGTGCTGAAATAAGGAAATGACCAAACATCTAAGACTCCTGATAACAATCTGGGCAGAGGGGCTCCTGGGACACCTTACTGCCACCAAGGGCCAGCCCTTAGGGCATCGGTCTGGGGAAGGAGGAGCCTGAAGCACAAGGTCTGGGGTCAGGGTTTTACTAACATGTAACCCCTTCGGGGTCAGTTCAATGGCACTAAATAGTGTCCCAAGTGAGCCACCACCCACAGCCCCGTTATGAAATTTCTGCATCACCGACCCTGTGTGCCTCGGGCCTCACCAGAACACCCCTCACTCTGGGAACTGGTTCTGACCTGCCCATCCCTGGAAGCCACCCACAGGTGCCCACGAATACCTGAGGAGGGACAGGCTGCTCTACACCATCAAGCACCCGACAGGCAGCCAATGTCAGTCACCGGCACCAGCCTGGACAATGGGATGGCCCACTGTTTAAGTCTTTCTCAACCTTGTGACCCAGCCTCTTGGTTGTGGTAACCCTGTGAGGGCAGGTATTACAACTCTGTTTCACACATAAGGCAACTGAGGCCAGGAAAGGCAAAGCAGTAACTTGCCCAAGGATGTGCAGTTGGGTGACTGGTTCTTGACAGAGCCAAGGTGAGAACCTGAGTCCTCTGTCATCTGGCCTGGTGGCTGCCGTCGGCCGGCGTGCACTGGCGTGCCTGGTCGCTGCTGGGTCCACCCGGTGGGCCAGCACCCGAGTGCTACTAGGGGTTACGGATCCTGGACACCAGCCCTGCAGGCCAACTGCCAACATGGCGTCTACGCCCCTACGGCTGCTACCTGCTCCTGGCACAGGGGGTCAGAGTGCCAGGAGCTCAACGTGGTGGTGGGGAGCCAGGGCTGGCGCTCTCCAGGGCCCCAGCCGGGCCCACTCCTACCTTTGATGACAAAGGCCTCTGCCAGCAGCCGCATCTGATACAGTGGCTTGTTGTCCATGGACATGTCATCAATCCCGGCCCGCGCATACATGCTGATGGCATCTCGGTACGAGCCCTCCACGTAGTGCAGCTTGCCCTGGATCAGCATGGCCTCACACAGGTACTGTGGCTGTAAGGACAACACACCCATTAGCAGGCTCCTGCCTGGAAGCCCCTGCCCCACCCCCACCCCATAACCTGGGAGGAACACCTGCCTCCTCCCATGGAGCCATGCCGACTTGCCAGAGCCCCTCCTCCGGGAAGCCCTCCCTGGCCCTCAAGCACGTGTGACATCTCCCTGCTCTCCACACCTGCAGTCTGTGGCCTACACTACGGCTCTCACTGAACTTCTTAACGTGCGTGCCTAATCGGTGTGTGTGTGTGTGTGTGTGTGTGTGTGTCTTATGTCCCCAACCAGACTCCAGGCAGCTTGCAGACTGGGCTCGGTGTTCTCTCTCCTGAAGCCCCAGAGGCGTCAGCCCCAGTCTGTGCTCAGGAACTCAGGCATTGGTTCTCAGCACGAGTCGGGGGTCAGGGACCCAGCCAAACGTTGTGGGGCCTGAAGCTCACATAACTGGGGGTTTCTCTTTACGTGCATAGCTGTACAAATATACAGTGAGGTGAAAGGCCGTGGAAAGAGTCCATGCAGTAAGGGGCCAGCAGCTGAAGCCCCAGCCGCAATAGCAGGACCTGTGTGGGGAGAATGGCCCCATCAGCAGAGGGACAGGATGGCAGGACAGCCAAGGCCTGCTGGGCCACTGTCCTCATCTCAAGTGCAGAATTAAGTGCCTGAATTCAAACCTGTTTTCTTCCCTCTCTTTCTCCACTGCCGCTTATGCCCCAATCTTCACCCCATACAAAGACTCTTGGGGCCTCCCTTGGGCCCCAGGAAGTCTGGTTGGCCCTGTCCCAAAGTCCTGCCCCTGGACATGCATCCAGCCTTGCTCCAAGATCTCCCACTTGCCGTGACCACTTCTCTAGCCCTCTGCCTCTATCTCTGTGCTCAGCTGGCCCATCGCCCCTTTGGGCTGGGCTCTGGGCAGGGCCCCCATCACCCACCAGCAGTTCTGTCCACAAAGCTTCTTGGAGATGCAGGCTGGCCCCCAACCCAAGCCTCTGTCACCAGTAGGAAGGTGCCACCCCTTTTTCCCTCTGGGGAGATTGGAGTTTGGGGGACCTATAGTCCCAGGGAAAGCCTCCACTACTCCCAACTACCTACTGCCCTCTCAGAAGCCAACCAAGAGATATGGAACACACCAAAGCCAAATTCTCCTTTGCACTGGTGTTTTAGTCATTGTAAATACACATTTTTCCCTTGCCTTTGCTCACATAGCTCCCTGTCTGGAACAGTCTCCCCCTTCCCCTAGGTCTAACCAGATCCTCTTCCATCCTTTGGGAGCTTGCTCAGGCCCACCACTTCCTAGAAGCCTCCCTGAGTCCCAGGGGATTCCTTCTGCTGCTGAACTCCTATAATGCATCTGCCAAGTGGACCCACTCAGCCTCTGTAGGCCTGACCTGCTCCGACTATTGGTTAACTCTCCAAGGCTGAATTTTTCAAGTGCATTTGCTAGTGTCCCCAAATAGACCACCTACTCCCTCCACCAGGGCCACAAATTATGCATTCCCAGAACCTTGTGGCCCATGGTCTTCCGTAGCTGGGCAAAGATTCTGCTGTTCCCCATATTGGTTTCAAGCCACAGGCCCATTTTCTCACTGCTCAGGCTCATTTTCACCATTGGTGAGGGCGAGACAGTGATACCCACCCCTCACCTCCCATCACAGCAATGCCAAGAGCATCAGAGTAATGCAAGTCCAGAAAAGAGCTTTGAACTTTTCTTTAGAAAGGAGTTAGATAAATACAGGGCATGAGTCATTGACATTATTATCCTGCCCCACTGTAAATGTGGAGAAGGGCAGCTGAGCTCAGAAGGACACACTTCAGGGTGTGATGACAGGGTGTAGCTCGTGGTGGTTCCTGCTGGACCAATGGCAGCTCACAACAGAGCTTCCACCAAGCTGGGGAAAAATTAAGGACAATGTGAGTGCCTCATATGCTAAATTTACACTACTTAAAGAGCTTCCCTGAATGGGTCCACTTGGCAGACGCATTATAGGAGTTCAGCAGCAGCAGAAGTCCCCTGGTACTCAGGGAGGCTTCTAGGAAGCTTGGGACCCATTAATCAAGTCCAGCCCTTTTGATTGGCAGATGAGGAACTGGAGGGCCCAAGAGGTCAGGGGACATGCTCCAGGTCAAACAGCTAGTTTATTTAATGCACCTTGCGCACCTCTCCCCCCATCTCATCAGAGCTACTCAGGATACTCAGCACTCCAGCTGGGGCTTCATCTGCTGCCAGGAAACACCGTCCCCCAGGCACACCCTGGCCTTCAGGCTAAAACAGAGAATCGCACAAACTACTTTTAATATTTTATTGTGCCTAATCAACATCAAGTTTTTGGCTTTGGCCTGGATAACCGTGACTATCTGAGTGCTATTGGTGCCTGTGTATGTCTTTGATTAATAAAGCACGGTAAAATTTGTTCTCCAGAAATGTGATTTGGCATACAAATGATTTTCCTGATAGTACATGTGGATGCTATTCAGCCAATCCAAAGAATGAAGTATTGGCATGGGGAAAGCTCCAAGTGAAAGTTCTTGTCAAATATGGATCCTATGACTCTAGTAAGAAAAGAAAGCCCAGTATGTGTGTATGTGTGTTCGTTAATGCACAGAGAAAGGCGCATAGGACACACACCAAATGGTGACCAGCGCTGAACTCTGGGGATGGGGTTGGGCATGGGGGTGGCAAACAAGAACTTTTATTTATTAGTCAAACTGCTCGTTTATTTAATGACTTGTTAACAATAAGCCTGAGTCATCTTACTGTAAAAGCAATTTTTAAATAGTTAATGGAGTCTGGAAAAGAAACAAAGTTAAAAGGGGTTTTGTAGGGGGAGGGGAAGCTTGGGACCCATTAATCAAGTCCAGCCCTTTTGACTGGCAGATGAGGAACTGGATGGCCCAAGAGGTCAGGGGACATGCTCCAGGTCAAACAGCTAGTTTATTTAATGCAATACAAAACCTCCCAGAGCTACAATAATCCCTGCTGAGGAGTCTGAAGGCAATATCCTTAAACTCCCAGTACACTTCCCCCACAGAAAAAGCCCCACACTTCTTGGCCTGGTATTTCAGTCCCCGCTCACTGGCCCCAAAGTACCTCTATAACCTAATTTCTCACCATTCCTTTCATTCCTGCTGATTGACGTACTTTAATGAAAATCTTATAAGAGGAATCATTAAATGATATATTGCTTCCTTCTTGGAATGCCCTATCCTATCTCTGTATGTTAATACCCTCCCCCCACCTTCAAGGTCTAGCCACCCCACCCCCCGCAAAGAGTCCAATTCTAGTACTACCATCACCCTGGGTTGACTCCCCACCTCACCCCAGGCAGTATCCCCCTTGAACTTGCCTCTTCATGTACAATACTCCTGTGGTATGTGTCATAGTCCACCTAGGACAATTTGCCAGGAGGACTTATTTTCCCAGTAAACCTGCAACCTCCCTGAGGGCAGGGTCCATGCTGGATTCATTTTTAGTGTCCTCGGAGTATAATGCCTTGTGTACTCTGTCACCATAAATGGTTTTTTTTTTTTTTTAAAGATTTTATTTAGTTACTTGTCAGAGAGACAGAGAGAGAGAGAGCACAAGCAGGGGGAGCAGCAGGCAGAGGGAGAGGGAGAAGCAGACTTCCCGCTGAGCAAGGAGCCCGATGTGGAACTCGATCCCAGGGCCCTGGGATCAGGACCTGAGCCAAAGGAAGATGCTTAACTGACTGAGCCACCCAGGCGTCCCACCATAAATGTTTAAGTCAGTAAATACATTACTTTGGAACATCTTTTGAAAAATCATGTCCTCTCTGGGTCTCTAATGACATACCCAGACCTCTATTATAGCTCAGGATACACTGTAATCCAGATCCATCTCAAACTTGAATATACACAGGAAATCACCGGGAGAGCTTGTTAACATGAAGATTCTGATCCAGATTTTGCATTCCCTTGATGACACCCATACTGCAGGTGGGTGGACCATGCCTGAAGCAGCAAAGGTCTGGAGAGAGCTGACTATATTTCCCTCCATACCTCCCCTTGGTGCCTTTTATACAGTAGGTGCTCAATAAATGCACATAGACTTAAACTGGCTTGCCCTGTTCTGAGCTCTTCTGTCGCTAGCCAACTTCATGTTTCCCTGTTTCCAACCGGATCATGGGCTCACTGAGGTCTTATTGCCCTGGGACCCCCAAAGAGCCCAAAGGACCAGGCGCATACTAGGTCAACCAAATGCTGTCTAATAGAACTATAACTTAAACCACATGTATAATTTAAATTTTTCTAGTCACATTAAAAAAGGCAAAAATAGGGCGCCTGGGTGGCTCAGTCAGTTAAGCAACTGCCTTTGGCTCAGGTCATGATACTGGAGTCCTGGGATCAAGCCCCACGTTGGGCTCCCTGCTCAGCGGGGAGTCTGCTTCTCCCTCTCCCTCTGCCCCTCCCCCCTGATTGTGCTCTCTCTCTCTCTCACTCTCTCTCAAATAAATAAAATCTTTAAAAGAATTTTTTTTTTAAAGATTTTATTTATTTATCTGACAGAGAGACAGCGAGAGAGGGAACACAAGCAGGGGGAGTGGGAGAGGGAGAAGCAGGCTTCCTGCTGAGCAGGGAGCCCGATATGGGGCTCAATCCCAGGACCCTGGGATCATGACCTGAGCCGAAGGCAGACGCTTAATGACTGAGCCACCCAGGCACCCCAATAAAAGAAATATTTTTAAAAAATAAAATAAAAAGGCAAAAATAGCTGAAATTAATGTTAATAAGATATATTATTTAACCTAGTCTATCCAAAATATTATCATCTGAACACATAATCAATATAAAGAATTAATCATCTTTAACATTCTTCATTTCGTGCTACGTCTTCGGATTCCAACGTATGTTTTACACTTACAGCACATCTCAGGTTCGACTGGCCCCATTTCAAGGGCTCGAGAACCACATGCGGCTGGTGGCCACTGTCCTAAACAGTGCAAAGCCAACCTCTAAGGGAGCCTTGCTGCTCAGATGACCAGATGACTCAGGGACTCTGCTTGACAGCAGATGGGAGGCAGGAGAGAGAGGAGCAGAGGGGGCTGACCACTTACAGACAGCCTCCCGTGGTTAAGGATACTACTCAGATGGTTTCTGGCTTCATTCATCTTCGGCTCATTCTTCTCAGGCAAAGGGATGGAGTCTTTTATCTTGGCGTGGTTCTCCTTCAAACACTGCTCCAGGAGGGCCTCGGCCAGGAGCAACTTCCCAAAGTCATCTGAAAAACAGGGCAGGGATCCCCTGAACACGGTAGATCCCCTGAAACTAGCCCACATCCCTGAAGCCACCCAGCCACCCCTGCCCCAGCACACGAGCAGCCCAAGTCGGAGAAAGAAATAAAGACCCAGTTTTCATAAAGTTAAACAGCCCTGAGAGAAAAAAAAACACAGGCATTCTATCATGCTTACAGTACAAATTGCCCCTTTGGGTTTATTTTCTACAGTTTAGTGGCTGGAGAGGCAAAGTTCCCAGACTTGGGACAAATTCCCAGAATTTCAGAATTTAAAATGAGGGACAAAGTCACACCCAGGCCCCATTGTGGGTAATAAGTTCTTAGACCAAGAAGGAATTCCGCCCCCAAAACAACCCAAGAGGAAAAATATAGGAGATGGCTTAATGCCTTTTCGTGAGCTCCTAATTTCCGTGTAACCATAGTTGGTTTTCTCCATTTTTACGATATTTTAACATAACCAGGGCTAACTTAGCAACGTAGGAGAAGCAGATGTAGTGGTGTAGCAGGGCAAAGCCTTGGACATGCCTAGTCCTGGCACTCTCTGGAGTTCTCACACATATGTCAGCCCATCTCCAGACCTCACCGCTTGGAAGGGGAGTTTGTACTGTTTGGTTCTATTTGCCACCTCCCCACCCCTCCCCACACAGCACCAAAAACTCCAGGCTTGGGACCACCACATTCCTGCTACTTACAGCAGAGGTGACAGGGGAATGGGTGGGATCCCCAGGGCTTTGAGGTCGAGCGTGGTTTCACAACCACACCTGGGTGGCTGTGCTCAGTGTGACTGGTTCGCTGCCCCTCCCCTGCAACCAGGGTGAGGACCAGGCCCACCACTCAACAGAAGTGCCCAACAAATAGCTGCCAAGTGAACTGGATCCTCTTCACGCCTGGGTGAGGAAGCCAAGAGGCTCAGGGAGTCACGTGCCAACCCAAAATGCCTCCGGGAAGGTCTGCTTGGTCCCCAGCCTTCACAGAGCTCTTTCTACTTGCCAGGATGGCATTCTTAGACCCACCCAGGAATGCCACTCACTCCTTGCTCTCAGGACCACTGCAGTTTGCTCACAACTCAAAGCCATGGACCCCAAATTGCAGGCCTCTGAAGAGTCTCTCCGCAGAGAGGAGATTCCCCGCAGAGAACAGCCCGAAAGCTCAGATCCCAGAGAACAGTCCCTGGAGGTTTTCCCTCTGAGGACACCACAGCCTGTCGGTGATCCTTTGCGGTCTCCCTCATGATTTTGAAAATTAACATTTGGAGGAAATGGCCAAAAAAGTACTTTGTCCAAGCTATCATCCATCACTGGTAGAGCAGAAGTTGGTGGCACCTCTAGAAAGGGCGATTTGATGACGTATATAAAAATTATGTTTGTGCACCCCATCGACTCCGCAATCCCACTGCTACAGAGGTCTTGGCATGTGTGTGTAAGGTCACTCCCGCAGCGTTTTTTATAATAGCAGAAAATTAGAGACAACTTCTGTGTCCATCAACAGGAGGCTGATTAAATAAAGCATAGCACTTCCATAAAAAGGGATAGCGCTGCCACAGAAAGGAACGAGAAGCCCTGTCTGTGCTGTTAAAGAATGAACTCCAAGACAAGTCAGTAAGAAAGCAGAGTGCACACAGTGGACACAAAACGTGTGTTTATGTATAAACACGTGACAGGATACATACATATCCGATGTCCTTTCTGGCTTACGGGGAAGGTGGCAGAGACGGAGGGAGGCTTTTCCCTCTTTACTTTTGGGTCCCTTTGGAAGGCTGACCCATGGGAATATATCATCTAGTCAAAAATAAAATCCAAGTCAACACAAGAATGAAAAGCAATCTTCTCCATTTCCAAATGTCAGCTAGGAGGAGGGCTGGGCTGCTGAGTGCTGGGGGCCTGAGCAGCATTCCCGAGCTGTGGGCCACAGGGCAAGTGGCTCTCCCTCTCCAACCGGGTTTGCACCTGTTCAACCAGAGGTAGAGTCAGGAACCTGCTCCTTCTGAGGGAACTGAGGCCCTCCCTCCATAGTCCCTCCTGGGCTGGTTCCTCGCTCACCTGCAGCTCCCTACTGGGCCCACCCAACTGCTGACTGCAGAGCTCCCCCCAGACGACCTGGCTCTGTTGTTCCTTTCAAGCCCAGAGAAACCAGCTTCCTTCCCAGCAACCCTGAATCTGGAAATATTCTGCAGGGCACACACCTCTCCTCAAAAGAAGGGGCGTGTCCTCTGAACACGAGCTGCTCAAAGTGTGGTCGGTGGACTGTGGTGGGTCTGTGTCTGTCACCCAATTGATAATAATGTGACAAAATAATTTTGAATCCGCTGACTTGAATAATAAAAAAAAAGCTGAGAGGCCGCAGTTTGTGTATCTTACAAAAGTATCAGAGCCCAACAAATTGGGAATTAAAAAAAAGGCCTCTCACAACAAAACATGAAAGTCATCCCTCACCACATATCGCTTGAGAAGCACTGCCCGGACCCCTTTTACTGCAAAAGAGGGGTCAATATTTGCTGAGGGCCTACTGAGCGCCAAGTACTTTATTATACAGTATTCTTTAATCTGCACAGCCCTAAAAGGTAGATATTACTCCCATTTTATAGACGGTAATAAAGATATGCAATATTGCTATGGTCCCAGCCCACAACAACAAAATACCACATTCCACGACATAGCCACCAGACAGGCTGTCTCCCCTGCATCCCATGCAGAGCAGAGCTTCTGGTAGTTTAGAAATAAGGAAGTCAGGGCGCCTGGGTGGCTCAGTTGGTTAAGCGACTGCCTTCGGCTCAGGTCATGATCCTGGAGTCCCGGGATCGAGTCCCGCATCGGGCTCCCTGCTTGGCAGCGAGTCTGCTTCTCCCTCTGACCCTCCTCCCTCTCATGCTCTCTGTATCTCATTCTCTCTGTCTCAAATAAATAAATAAAATCTTTAAAAAAAAAAAGAAATAAAGAAGTCTAAGGGCTGTAAACCATACATTCAAGGGTAATAGTAATTCCAAGTAATAGGACTCTCAAATAGGAATTCCAATAGCAATTCCAAGGGCAGGGATAAGAATTGTTCCTACTGTCACATACCTGTGAGTTTCAGACTGTTCTATAAATTAACACTTCCGGTCTTTCTCAAGCCTTTTTGCCCCTTCACCGCCGACCCAGGGTCTGTGTTTGGTCTAGCAGACATTCAGTAGGTGTTGGGAACTGAACTGCCTTTCTTTTCTTCCTTGCCCACATCGCTTCCCTCTCTACTCTGCCTTCCTTCCCCTTCTTCTGGCCATCCCACCATTCCCAACTGGCCAATCTATGGGACCGAAGACTATTTTAGAATTAAAAGTTCTAGATTTCCAGTTGTTCAATAAGAATCCAAATGGATTCGAGGCTTTCTTGTTCTTCCTTCTCTGAAGGTAAAACATGGCTTTTTATCATCTTGTCTGAAACCTACTCCCTATCCTGATTTGGGTAAAGTGTTCCAGCTTCTCCCCTCCCAGGAGGCATTAGGAAGACTTTCCTGACAGTGAAACAGATTCTGGAAGCCTGAGCACGGATTCGTGCAGCCCAGCCCAGCCCCCTGCCCTGGGCAGAGGCCCAGAGGAGGCCACCACTGAATGTCCCCTCAGATTCCCGACCCACCTGGTTTTGAAGGCCTCTGGCAGCTAGCTTCCCATCTGCTCTCAGGGTGCCAGGTCACAGGGACCCACTTCAAAGATACCTGCCCCTTCCCCAGAAACCACATTTGCAGGGCGGAGCCCCCTCTCCACAGCCTGCTGATCCGCAGTCAGAAACCTGGGGCCGGCCAGGTACGCCCTTCCCCACAAAGTCAAATGGGGACACAGTGGTCTCTGCAGCTGCTTACCACACAGGACCGCAGAGGGCTGGGAGCTTCTAACCACAGAGAGAGGAGGAAGAGGCCAAAACTAGTGAGAGGCCACCTGCCTCGAATACACCCCCTCTAACTCCAACTGAAGAAATGCTCAGAACAATCTCCAGTTGAGGGAAAAAAAAAATCATTTAGTTAAAAAAAAAAAAAAGATGGGGGTGACTACAGATTAAGAGACTCTAGATGGATGGATAAATAGAGGAGCAGACATGTGATAAAGTAAGTATAGTCTAATTTTGCTGAATGTTTGAAATTTTCATAAAAAAAATACTGGGGGAGAAAAGAGACACCCAAACTACCAGGCAAATGCAATGTGTAGGATTCCCAGTTGTAGCAAATGAACTGTAAAATTAAATCATTAAAACTGGGGGGTGGTGTGTGTGATAATGGCATTATGGTTTTGTTTTTTCAAAAGAGATCTTATTTGGCCAAAAAAGAAAGGATTATACAATGGATTACATAAAAATAGAAAACTGCAAAAAAAAAAAAAAAGAGAGAGAGAGAGAAAGAAATTTCAACCCACTATCTAAACCATCATCCCATCTCACACAAAATCATCTTGTCCATGACATTCTGACTTACTGAAATCCTAATTTCTCTTTAGAATTCCTTTAATGTAACAGATCTCTGATCTTAATTAAGAAAAATGACTTTTTTTTTAAGGATCCCGCACTGGCTCCTGATGGTCACCACTTCTTTATGTATGTGCTTACACACTACTGTAAATAAATCTCTTCGCGGGCGCCCAGGTGGCTCAGTTGGTTAAGCAACTGCCTTCGGCTGAGGTCATGATCCCGGAGTCCTGGGATCGAGTCCCACATCGGGCTCCCGGCTCAGCAGGGAGCCTGCTTCTCCCTCTGACCCTCTCCCCTCTCATGCTGTTTCTCTGTCTCTCTCTCTTTCTCTCAAAAAAAAAAAAAAAAAATCTCTTCGCAACTGAAAGAAAAAAAGAGTTCTTATTAATAAGTACCTACTTCGGTATTCAGTGCGGGGGGCGGGGATAGGTTGGGGTGTAGCTCAAACAAGATCATTTTTGAGTTCATAACCACTGACGCTGGTTAATGGATACATGATATTCATTGTTCTGCTTTTCTGAGGTTTTGGAAATTTTTCATAGTATTCATTTCTTTTTCTTTAGCCACTTGGATGTGTTCTTTGTTTTTACATGAACCAAGTCCATCACAGCCAGCCACACTCTGGGGTTCCCCTGCTCCATCCTGACCAAATCTAAACCGGATGCGTTTGAGAGAAAATGTACAAACAGTGGCAACTATCTTCCCCCTGGGCAGGAGCAGCCTCCCCAGAGAAGAGGGGGGAAGGGCCCTTCTGCCTGAGCATCTCCTGACCCTTCACTCTCACCAGACCCCAAAGAGGACCCCCCAGAGGGTCCTCCCCTCCTGCCCCCTGGACTGAAATAGATGGTCTGGGAGTGGTTTTTAGTTTCTGTAGGAAACCCTGCAGATACAAGCAGGGCTCAGGGCCTCAGTTTGTAAAATGGGGTTCAACTGGGGTTTGGCTCCCCCTCTCAATACGTTCCCTCTCCTCTCCCCACATAGGTAACTGTTGAAGCTTCTAGACACTGACTGTAAGAGTCTAATAGGCCAAGTTGTACAATAAGAATCTCCCTCCTGGGTTGAAGGGGGTCAGTGCTATACAGCTCCAAAAAAACAGGCCCTCAATCCCTCGGGTGATCAAGGAACCCTGAGGAGAGAATCAAAATAGCAGACAATCCAAAAAATGCTCTACGCATAGGTTTGGGAGTCATTTATTTTCCTTCCTCGTGTGCATCTGTGTGTGTGCCTGCGTGTGCGTTGGGATAGTGTATCCAGATTTAACAGTGGGAGAAAAAGCATTTGCAGAACCAAACTCAAAAGTTGGCAGAAGAGACCCCACTGCACCCCTCAGTCTCCCTCCTTGTGCCAGGCAGTCCCCACAGTGAAGCCAAGCCAGGGGCCTCATGCCCCGCCCCCACCTTCCCTAGTAGTAGACTTGGTGGCAGGAACTGAGGCTTTGCCACATACACATTATGTGACCTCTTTGGGCCTTGGTGTCCTGATGTCTAAAATGGAGACAATAACTCCTGCTCTCCCCATAAGGTTGTTTACAAGAATTTAAAAAAAATAGGGAAAGCATTTTATAACCATACCATACCATTTATAAACTGTATCATATCAGCGTTTCCCAATAATGTTTCATAGAATATGGTCAAGGCAAGTTTGAAAAATGTGCTATTTATACTCCAACCTTGGCTTGTACATCATAGGCAAGTGAACATATTAAAGGCTCTGAAGGGGCGCCTGGGTGGCTCAGTCGGTTAAGCGTCTGCCTTCAGTTTGTGTTGTGATCCCAGGGACCTGGGATCAAGCCCCAAATCGGGCTCCCTGCTTGGCGGGGAGTCTGCTTCTCCCTCGCCCCTTCTTCCACTCGTGCTCTCACTCATTCTCTCTCTCTCTCAAATAAATAACTAAAATCTTTAAAAAAAAAAAAAAAACATAAAGGCTCTGAAAAGTCCTACAGTTTAAAAAAAAAGTCTGTTTACCACTATTGAATCTATTAGGTCCAGTTTCTTTACTTTTTGGGCTCCCTAAGTTCTTTCTTCTTGGGATACCAATTAACTTTGTAATCTCCTTGAGACCTCTAAAAAGCAGTTTAGGAAATATAGACCCATATGAATTTGAGGAGGTCAGGTTCCTGTCTTGGCCCAGCATGTTCCTCTGTGGGGCCAACCTTACTCAGATTCCCATAACTCACCCAGGCCCCAGTGCTCTTTGTGTGGGTCCGTTTCCATTCCTACCCTCAGAAGCCCCACCCCACTACATTGCCCCTCACAGGGGACAGAAGGAGCACCTGCAATCTCTCTATTCTGCCCTGGGAGAGGAGGGTTCACCTGCTTCTCCCTTTAGCTCTAGCCACTCCCCCTCACTGCCATGCTCAGACTGATCTCAAAGCCCCAACCTGATTGTCCGCCCGTCTCTGTCACCCTAGCCCCCTCAGTGTCCTTCTATCCTCCCTCCTCATTGGGCAAACACACTCTGCCCTTCCCAATACCAGCCTGAGGCCAGCACATATTCTGCCGCTTCCCCAAAACTCCTTTTCCTCTGAGCTCTCCATCTACCACACGATTGCCCTCTGGTCACCTCTCTGCCCCGCCATCCCTTTAGGCAACTCCTCAGGCTGGGATTTTGTGCTACACATCATTAAGAGGTAACA
The DNA here is from genome assembly GCF_029215605.1 of Mirounga angustirostris. Taxonomy (NCBI): domain Eukaryota; kingdom Metazoa; phylum Chordata; class Mammalia; order Carnivora; family Phocidae; genus Mirounga; species Mirounga angustirostris. The sequence continues at coordinate 72,201,274 of NW_026991718.1, forward strand.
GTGCGAGTGGTTAAAAGGATATACTCAGAAGCCTGGGTTCAGATCCTGCTTCTACCACTTATTGACTGGATGATCAAGTTATTTAACTTCTCAGGGTCTCTGTTTCCATTACTTGCAAGTGGGGCAAACAAGAGTGCCTGCTTCATGGGGTTGCTGGGAGGAATTAATGAGTTGACTGAAGTGCTTAGTAGGACAATGCCTGGCACACAGTGAGTGCTGGGTAAGTGTTAGCTATGACTATTATTATTATGATGATTCCACAGGCTGGGCAGTCTTTAAACCTCTTCATATCTGCATTCACTGACTCCTTGCCTCCTTCCACAAGGCTCTAAAGGGGTGGTGCACAAAGAGGGCTCAGGGAAGGCTCTCCAGGCTGAGCTGTGGGCACCAGAACAGGATTTGAGGCTGGAGACTGGGGCGGGGTGTTCCCAGACTGCCACATCAGGGTGCTTTCCCGCCCCAGTTATAAGAGCCCAGCCCAGCCAAACCAGCCCTACTGCCAAGGCCACCGAGTGCCAGGGCTAGATGGGTCCCGAGTCCGACCACAGATGAGGAAACTGAGGCTTACCAGGCCTCTTTCCCACTTCACCCCCCCCCCCCCCCCGCAACGCGCGCTCGCCAATGCAACCCTGTCTGCTGTGGACAGAGCACCGTTGTCAACTGGACTCGGGGGCGGGGGGAAGGAGGGGACGGCAAGCAGAGACAAATAGCCTTCACCTGGTGGAGTTGCGGGACCGGGGGCGGGGTGGAGGGATGGCGCAAGAGTCCAGCCCTTGCCCTGGGCTGATTCGTGCCGATACCACCATTTCACAGTAGGACAAGTTGCCCACATGATCCCAAAGGGCAGGGAGCGAGAGCCGTTTCTCTCTCTCTCTCCCCGAAAGCGCCCAAACCTGCATGTGGTTTTTCTCCTGGGGCATAAGAACCTTCCTAATTACCCTGGTTGCTCCTACAACCAGCACTACAGGAAGGGTAATACCGAAGGCGGCCGTCGCCGGCCCCGGGGGCAGTCGGGGCCCGCTTCCTGGAGGAGGAGGCGCGTTTCGCGCGCCGGGTGCTCGGAAGCCAGCACTTCCCTCACTCACCGGTGTCCAGAGAGGTGAACACGGCGCTCGGGCTGGTTCGCCGGTTGCCTCCGCCGCCGGGCATGACCAGCGTCTGCAGCTGCCGGACCAGCTCGGGCATGCGGTCCCAGTGGCCCTCCGCGCGGCAGCGCTCCAGCTCGCTCTCCATCTTCAGGTGGGAGCCGTGCGCGCCCTTCGCAGCCATCTTCGCGCGGGCGCTGTCATGGGAGGTGCGGCCGAGAAGTGGAGACCCGGCCGGGGGCGGCGTCCCGGCTGGGGCGCACACGCGGGCGGGGGCGGCGGGGGCGCGGGAGGCGGCCGGGGCCCGGGCGGCAGCGGGGGCCCTGGCGGCGGCGGGCGGGCGGCGGCGGCGGCGGCGGCAGCAACAGCAGCAGCGGCGCCCAGCGCACCGCCCGGCGCCTCCGGGCTGGGGCTCCGGCTGCGCGGCCCGGACGCGTCCAGGAGCAGCCTCCGCCTCTGCTGCAGCAGCTCCTGGCGCTGCTGCCGCCGCCGCCGCTGCAGCTGCTGCCACAGCCCCCGCCCCGGGCCCGGGCGCCGCCAGCTGCGGACCCGCCCCTGGCCCCTGCTCCACCTCCGCGGGGGCGTGGCGCGGCCTCGGCGAGCCGGGCGCGCGGGCGGCCAGCGCGGCCACAGCAGCCAGGCGCGCGACGAGCGCTCGCGGCCGCTCCGCCGCCCTCGCCAGGCCCCCGTCGCCGCCGCCGCCCCCGCCGACTCGGCGCTCACTTTAATACTTCGCGGGGCCCCGGCGCCCCAGGGCGCCTCGCTCCCCGCCCCCTCCCCATCCCATCGGGGCTCTTGGCCTGGGGACCCCGACGCCCCGGCTTTGTGTGGTGGCTTCGTCACCAGCGCTGCCCCCGGCACGTCACAAATCCGGGGAGAGGCCGGCCGGCCCGTCGCCCCCGCCTGCGAGAGTGAGCCTCCCCGGGGGCCGGCCCTGCTGGGACGCGCGCCCCTGCGCGCCACCCTCCGGGGTGCTCGGGCCGGGGGCGGGGGGCGGCGGCCGGGGGCGGTGCGCAACAGGCCGGTTTGGAGCCCCTGCACTCTCGGGGCGCCGGCACCCGGAAAGACTTTTCATTTTCTTTTTTAACATTGGAGTTCCTCTTTCCAGCCTGACTCACTCGCACGACCTGGCTGGCCTGCCCTCTGCGGACTCCCGTTACCCTGGAATTCTTAAAGGTGTTAAGCTGTTTTCCAACGTGGTATTTCTTTTTTTGATGTTTTTTTTTTTAATTCTTATGTTAATCCCCATACATTACATCATTAGTTTTAGATGAAGTGTTCCATGATTCATTGTTTGTGCATAACACCCAGTGCTCCATGCAGAATGTGCCCTCCTCAATACCCACCACCAGGCTAACCCATCCTCCCACCCCCAACGTGGTATTTCTTAATTCTGGTGTCTGAAGGCTGTGATCAAAACTCATAGCAGGGCTTAGCCTGGCGCTGTGGGGGACTAAGAAGTTCAAGGGATTACAGGGTGGCCTGAAGGAGAAGGGACTGGTTAGGACGGCCCCGCCTCCGGAGCGGCTTGCAGTCCAGTGTGGGGATTGAGGCCAACATGCTAGAAATCACAGCGAGACCAAAAAAAACTCCGCTGTGTGTAAGTGATATATTGCATACTGTAGACGGAAGACTCCAAAAGGAAAGTCAGGGCAAGCTTTTAACTATAGTACAGACTCCTAAGAGGTGTCCACCTTGACTGTGGGAATACGCTCCACCATTTTCAGTGTCAGGAGACTCCACTGCTTGGTGCTTCTGGACAACGGTAACTGTGGTAAGGTTTCTGTCAAGCAGAGCTCAGGCTCCCGGTGCCTAGGCCCCCGGCCGGGGCCCTTTGCTACCTGGGATTATCTGGTGAAGGCCACTCTTCTGCTCCCCACCCCCACAACGCCCCGGTGGGTGGATACCCTCCAATCCAGGTTCCAAATGCAGCTCCGTTCCTTGCTGGGAGACAGCATTTCCTGACCTTCGCTGCTGCACTGAGCACCTCGGGGTCTGTTCTGAACTCCCAGGGGCCAGGAAATAGACAAAGGAAAACAGGGACAACTCTGGCAGTTGGAATTTAGGACTGGTTTACTCCATTTACACAAACACCGGGCCTATTCCTGTCACCTCCTCTAACTGGCATTTGGTTAGCCTTGGGCTGGCCTTGCTGGTCACCAGCACCAGCTTTCAGTTGGAGAGAGCTGTGCATGTCCTTTGGATGAGGGTGCCCTGAGAATACACTGTGACCTGCCCTAGGTCTGACATGCCCCAGAGTCAGCCCTGGGGTGGGCAGGGGACAGCAGAGTTGAGGAGGGGAAGGCACCCCTGATAGAAATAAGGAAACCTCCCCTCCTCCCCTTTTTCTCCCTAATCCTTTGCCAACCCTGCCCCCAGGTTGCAGGATTCCAGGGAACTAACTGAATTGCCGCTTGTTCCTTTGAGTCTTGCTCCAAGATTTGTGTGAGTATGGGGCATGGGAGAGAGGAACACAATATCGTGGTTAGAACTTAAAATGAGCTGCTCCCCAACACTGCAGCCACACTCCTGATCCCTTTGTGGTTCTATTCCGGCAGAGATAAGCCCCCAGCCTGCTAGTGACCAGCATTTTTCAGGGGAGTAAGAGACTGTAGGAATGAGAGCAAAGAGCAGCCATGATTGTATTAGGGATATTTACCAAAATATAAGGCATGTAGAAAGTGTGGTGGTTGTTTTTATTTTTTATTTATTTTTATTTTTATTTTTTTAAGATTTTATTTATTTATTTGAGAGAGAGAATGAGATAGAGAGAGCATGAGAGGGGGGAGGGTCAGAGGGAGAAGCAGACTCCCTGTTGAGCAGGGAGCCCTATGCGGGACTCGATCCCAGGACTCCAGGATCATGACCTGAGCCGAAGGCAGTTGCTTAACCAACTGAGCCACCCAGGCGCCTGGTTGTTTTTATTTTTTAATAATCTGAAATCTCTCAGGTGAGAGTTTAGGACAAATTCTGATAAAGATTGTCATCCTTGCCGGCTGGGAAAATGCTACCAAAATAACTTCCTGATCAAAAGAAGCTGGGTTGATTACTTAACAGAGTGAGGGAGGGCACTGCCTGGCAGCTTAGCACCTCAGAGAGAGTATTGGAGTTCACAGGAGGTAAATCGACCTGCTAAGAAAGGTGTAATTTTAGGAAGCAACAAAGATGGTACCGAATGAGGGACCAGCCAAGCTGACAGAAGACTCCACTAGTTGAGCCACTGCCCCTCGACAAGGTGGGGAGGCTCTTGTCACTGGATCACAAGAGAACCTGTAGTAAGCTATGGGTCTCGATTCTCATGCAGTTAAGGGCTTGGAGAAATTTCTCATGTACTTATAGGTTGAAGGTCTATGATATTTGGTTAGGCCCAGAATGGGAGGGTACTGAAGAGCTAATCTGAATTCAGAAAATGTCTGTTCATGTTTGGGTTTCCAGGGAAAAGGTTTGGTTAGCAAGGACTTGGGTTGGTCAAATGAATGGCGTGCACATTTCAGAGAAGTTGGGACTATTCTGTCTGCAGTGGCCAGTGAGACCCAAGGATCCTCATAATGTCTTAGTTATTGACCAGAAACCCTTTGCACAGCTCGTTGTCTGAGTAAGGGATTTTCCTCCTTGGGATGTCTTGTCTTGGGAAGGATACTTCCTTGACAAATTGTCAGCTTTTCTATGGAAACCTTAATGCTGTCTCTGAGCTAAAAGAGCAAGCAGTAGATGAATCAGCATCGGAGCTCACCTCAACTTTGAACACAACAAAAGATTACCCACCTATTGAATAAGAATAGAATTACAGGGCAATGTAAAGCTCTTGAGGTTCTGGTTGAGGATCTGTGAAATGTAGGAGGGCAATTCAGTAAACTGAGGCATAGTGGTCATCCAGGTACTATTGCTGATTTTCCCTGGAGAGGACAAGTATTAATTTTTGATTTAAAGAGACCAAAGAGGGGCACCTGGCTGGCTCAGTTGGTGGAGTGTGCGACTCTTGATTTTGGGGTTGTGAATTCAAGCCCCATGTTGAGTGTAGAGATTACTTAAAAATAAAATCTTAAAAAAATAGACATCAAAGAAAACACAACATAGATCTACAACTGTAAAACACATGATCTCTGTAGGCCTTGAAGATAGAATAGTACTTGAGTTTAATCCTAATGGGAAGCAGGCAGTGTCTAATTTGTAGCCCTGGGGTCCTAAACAAATCTGTATTCCTGCCCACTGGGTTTTTCAACTGAGAGGATAGGAGTATCACAAAGACTGGGACAAGGTATGAGACTCCTTTCTCTTTAAGGCTTTTGATTATTAGTTTTATTCCTCCTTTTATTGCCTTGTTTTAGAGGCTATTAGGCAGGTTTGGGTAGAGATTGAACCTTGATGGGTTTAGCTCCAGTAGAGTATCAGAATTTTTGCTGATAAAAGATTTTCAATCTGCTTGATTTACACACAGAAGTACTCATAAATCATTATCCGAATGAGCCAGGATCTTATTATGAATAAGGAAGTCCTCTGGGACCAAACCAGAAGGAAGGGACCATCAGGGAAAGCATTTAATATGGCAGTTCCATTCACACAGTAAATCCCTTGCTATTAAGTTAATGAGTGTGGTGTTCCTTGGTTAAAGGTTTGAGGCTGGGGCCTGGGGAAGGCATGGTGAGGATAAATGTGTGACTGGAGTAGTCTGAAGACTCCAAGGAAAAGGTTGTGCAGTAGTGGGCTCAGGTTTAAGATTGATATTATCCCGCCCATATCAGTAAAACATTTGTAGGTTGTCCTTTAATTTTTAGAGAAATGTTTCCTTGTGGGTTTAAGAGTAGAATGAGAAACTGAACACCTTCATTAATATCTTCATCGTTCATTTCTTAGTTCTAGAACTCTTTTCAAAATATTCAGCAGGGTTTGGGAGGTCTGGCCTTGGGGCTCTTTCCCATTCTACTTTTTTTTTTAGATTTTATTTATTTGACAGAGACAGAGACAGCGAGAGCAGGAACACAAGCAGGGGGAGTGGGAGAGGGAGAAGCAGGCTTCCCGCTGAGCAGAGAGCCCGATGTGGGGATCCCAGGACTCTGGGATCATGACCTGAGCCGAAGGCAGACGCTTAAAGACTGAGCCACCCAGGCGCCCTTTCCCATTCTACTTTTGCTTGCACATTATTGCTCCTCTATTTCTGGTTCAAGGCCATTCACAAAAAGTAAGAGAGCGAGCCGGGTCACATCTGCTTCAGGATCAACTCCTGCATGCTGTTGATAGGTATTAACCTACTCCTGAGGTCTCCATCACACTTCTCCTTTTTTGGCTTGAAAAACTGAACCAGAGCACAATCTATTTTCATAGGAAAGACAGAGGATAGCCTCCAAAAGACCCTGACCAACTCTATAGCTTTTCTAAACCCGTTCGGTTCCCTGTGCAATTGAAGGCCTTTTTAGTCACCATCGGGGGTCTTCCCATTCTGACTTTTTCATTGAACTCCTTGCATCTGCCGTTCCTACTCACATAGGAATGAATTGAAATATATGTGGCTGCTCTGGGCTATAAGTTCCTCAAATGATTCTAAATTTCTCTATAATGTTTTCTCTCTGTTGTCTAGGCCCTGCAGAGTCTCTGATGATGGCTTTCAGCTGAGAATGAAATCAGAGCTTAAAATCTACCATAAGAGGTTTTCTCTGTTCCGTAGGAGGTTTACTTTAAAGAGGTAAGTGAGCTTTGGGGTACCTGGCTGACCAGGACGGAGGGGGAGTGGGTCAGAGGAAGAGAGGGATAGCAGGACATGGAGGAGCATAGCATGGGGGAAGAGGATAGTAGGCTTGAATTGTGGTTTGGGGGAAATCTAAAAGATTTAACTTGTTCACATTTTTCTTTTGCTTTGGCCAAGCAATCCATCAAGGGAGTAATTTTGCAATCCAGTTTCTTTTGGATGCTTCCTCGTGCTAATAAAAAATAATGAAGACCATTGGATGCTTGGAATTATGTTGCCTTTACGTTCTAAGGCACCTCTCAAGTAAATAATTTTGTTCATATCAAAACTCCCTCGTGGTGGCCACTGTAATTCTAAATTATCCTTGGTGAAATGATGCTATTTGGAAAGATAAGTGCACAAATTTGGCTATAGCATAAATACATGTAAGAAGCAAAAGTCTGGCCCGAGGAAGGCATGGACTGAGGTTAATACTGAGACAGAGCCATGAGAGCCTGGAAATGGTCAGTCAAGAGTCATTTGTGCATCCTGTGGCTCAGAGCTCCCAATGTCACAGCTAGACCTTCTCCATCTGCAACTCCGATGAATTTATACTTCCCAGCAGATAGGATATGTGGAGAGATCTTTGCTGAACCTCAAAACAAGTCTGAGGAAAGTTCTCATAAGTGGCCCAAGAAAAAATTTGTCCCTGGGCCAGGTTAGGGACATACTTATTGGGACCCATATCTGTCCTTGCCACTGTCAACTTGGCTCTTACAGATGCACAACCAAAAATGAACAGGATGGAAATAGACAAGGAGTAGTGTCATTCGCAATAAGGCAGATATCGACCGAGGAGAAAAGATTTTCCAATATGATCAGATAATCAAAGGATTCCTAAAAGGGGTTCCTTATTCCTGGAGACAAATAGACCCTGTATTTGGGGAGCTCAGGCCCAAGGCAAGATTTACATCTCTCACTGCCGTGGTCTAAAAGACTCCTGAGGGGCTCGAGGGCCTCAGAGGAGCATCCTTTCTGAGTCAGGGTCTTGACCACAGTGGCGAGGAGGTCTTGGCAGGCCTCATAATCGAATGCTGCTTCCCCAAAACAGTGTCAAAACAACTTTGTGAGAGTGCAAAGCTGAGTTTGTTCTGATCGCAGGAAAGGAAAACACAGCTCTGCCTAGTCATAGTAACGTCTGTATTGGGGGGCCACATCGGGATATTTATGAAGGGTTGGGTCTATTTTAAGGCAGCTTTTCCAGTGCTTGATTGGGACTGGGCACGAATCATGATACAATAGGTGGGTATCGGTGGACGGCACAAGGTGAGGGTTTTGAGGCAAGGGTTTCAAAGAGTCTTAGAGAATAAAAAGTGGTTAGATGCAGTCTATTGAAAAGTTGCAAAGTTCGTTGAAAAGGTTACTTCTTGGGGCGCCTGGGTGGTTCCATCTGTTGAGCATCTGCCTTTGACTCAGGGCATGATCCTAGGATCCTCCTGCTCAGCATGGAGCCTGCTTCTCCCTCTCCCTCCGTTCCTCCCCCCTCTCCTGCTCTCTCTCTCTCAAATAAATAAATAAAATCTTGAAAAGAAAAGGTTACTTCTTGAGGGGCGCCTGACTGACTCAGTTGGTAAAATGTGCAACTCTTGATCTTAGGGTCATGTGGGTTCAAGCCCCACATTGGGTGTAGAGATTACTGAGAAAAATAAAAAAGGTTACTTCTTGAAATTTCTGCAAAAAACAATAGTTGTTTACAACTTTTCTCATCCCAGGCAAGAGTTTCCTACCCTCGAAAACTCATGTCAATGTCAACAGTAAGCTGAGTGCAGGTGGTTTTGATTCTTCCTGTGTACTGATGCAAAGAAGTATTATGTTTGTTTTTTTTGTTTGTTTGTTTTTTTAAATATTTTATTTATTGAGCGAGATAGTGATAGAGAGAGAGCATGAGAGGGGGAGAGTCAGAGGGAGAAGCAGACTCCCCACTGAGCAGGGAGCCCGATGTGGGACTCGATCCCGGGCCTCCAGGATCATGACCTGAGCCGAAGGCAGTTGCTTAAACAACTGAGCCACGCAGGTACCCCTTATGTTTGTTTATTACCACATCCCCTTACCCCAGCAAATCACTCTGGTTTATACTCATTGTGACAGTGCTGGGAGTAATTAGACCCTCCAGAGGTGGAGACATCCCCTCCCCACCTCTACTCACCTCTTCTCTCATACTCTTGTATTTGCCATTCGGGGCCCCCCAGAGCCTTGTGTTCCCAACAGGAACCCTGAAAACCCTAAATTTCTTCATAGCTAACAGTCCTTTCATGCACTCAGATCATCAGTGTGTGTGATACAGAGCCTGCCCTGTCTTCTGTAGTCACGTGGCCCACCGTCCTTACATTTGGACATAAGCTTTCACTTACGATGGAGGTTGTTGGCTCATAGCATTTCTGGCCCATGCTGTCTCATGTCTTAATGATTAGTACTGTAGACTGGCCAGCCGAACCAGCCCTCCTAGAATGTTGCCATGAAAACTCTGCTGGCTGTACGATCGGTCTTTCCCTTTGACAACTGCCAGAAAAACTGCAGGTAATCATTAGGTGAGGGATAAGGCCCTTACAAAGGCGAGCTTCAGAACCATGACTCCTTTATGCTTTTGCACTCAGTAATTATTTATCATGTTCATTTTAGAATCCTAGAATATTAAAAAGTTTTCTCAGGCCTGGGAGATGAGAGCTCCAGGATGTCTTCTATCCCCACTCCTCCTCCATTTCATGATTGAGATACTAGCACCTTCTCCATGCACTCACTTCCCTCCCATCACCTGGGTCCCTTCTGTTCCCTGGGGTCCCAGAGGACTCCTGCTTCTCCTCGGTGCCTTCTGTGCCATCTTGCAGGACTGCCACAATGGGGACCCGCTCCATTGGGCCCACACTTTCTCCTAGCCTTTGCCAGTGCTGGTTCTCTGCCCAGATTCTGCTATCCTGGAGGTGAGAAGTCAGTCAGCCAACCCAGGAGCGCTCAGAGCCTTTCAGCTCATGTTAGCTGGTCTGATTTTAAGCTCCACCACTCCTAAGGCCAACCTGAGTGTCTGCCCTTCAGTGATTATAGCAGTTTTAGGCCTTAAAATGTAGCTTTGCTCTATCTGCTTTTCAAATCCTTCTTTTCTTTTTCAGGTGTTTTTTTTTTTTTTTTTTTTTTTTTAAGTAATCTCTCTGCCCAACCTGGGGCTCAAACTCACAACCCTGAGATCACATGCTCCACCGACTGAGCCAGCCAGGTGCCCCCTTTCTTTCTTTTCTACCTTTATAAAAACATTTTTGTTGTGAAAAATAACACAATTAAAGGAAAGTGCATAAAACATAATTATTATGAAGCACTTTCATTAACTACCACCTAGAAAAAAGTAGGGTTTTACCAGCATCCCAGAAGCCCCCAGTATATCCCTTCCCAAATACAACCCTGTTCTTTCTAAATGTAACTACTGGCTTTTTATGGTAATTACTTCAATGCTTTTTTTGGTAATTACTTTTGTTCTTTTATAGTTAATTACTTTTCATTGCTTACTCCCAGCTTCCCTCTTCCCTTTGTCTCTTTCTTTCTGTCTTTCTTTCTTTCTTTCTTTCTTTCTTTCTCTCTCTCTCTCTCTTTCTTTCTTATTGAAGTATAACGACATACAATGTTATACAAGTTTTGGGGTACAACGTGTTGATTTTTCTCCAACCTCTGATAAAGGATATCCGATTTAGAAAAATCCTTTTAATCATAGTTTGCTAAAAGTTTGTTTTTCTTTTAATGATGATTGGAATTGAATTTTATGAAATTTTTTCTATTTATTGAGCAGTCATATTATTTTCTTCCTTCAAATTTACTTATATGGTGAACTATTTTGATTTTCCAATGTTGAAGCATCCTTGTATTTCTAGAATAAGATCAACTTAGTTGTATCTGTTTCCTGTTGCTTCTGCAACAAATTCCCAAATACACAGTGTCTTAAAATACCACACCTTTATTATCTTACAATTTTTGAGGTCAGAAATCCAGAGTGGGTCCTGTGGGCTAAATCAAAGTGTTGGCAGAGCTGCAGTTCTCCTGGAGGCTCTAGCGGAGAATACGTTTCCTTGCCTTTTCCTGTTTCTAGAGGCTAGCTGCATTCCTTGGCTGGTGGTCCCTTCTTCCATCTTCAAAGTCCATCACTCCAATCTCTGCCTCCATCGGTACATCTCTCTGACTCTGACCCTCCTGTTTCCCTCTTAAGAGGACTCTTGTGATTACATTGGGCTTTGCAAAGTCCCTTTTGACATGTAAGATGACATTGTCACAGGGTTTTGAGGATTAGGAAATAAACATCTTTAGGAGCTATTATACTGTCTACCACATTGGTTATAATGTATTTTCCTTTTTATATGTTTCTTGATACAGTATTTTATTTAGAACTTTTGTATCTATGTTCATGAGTGAGATTTGGCTAAATTTTCTCTTCTGAAACTATCCTCATTGGCTTTTGGTATCATAGTTAAGCTAGCCGTATAAATGAATTGGAGTGTATACCATTTTTTTTTTTCTATTCTCCAAAGCGTTTGTATACAGTAAGCATTATTTTTCCCTTAGCTATTCGAAGTTTTTAAACTTTGATTCAATTTATTTAAAAATTATAGGACTTAAAATTTCTATTTCTTCCTAGATCAATTTTCAATAAGTTGTATTTTTCTAGGACTATATTCATTTCATCTAACTTCTCGCATTTTCAACATAGATTATTCATAAAATTCTCTTAGTATCTTTTTAGTGTTTATAGAATGTATAGTGATACCTGCTTTTTTCATTGCTGGCATTGGTTATTTGTGCATTCTCTCCTTTAAATTTTTTTCTCTCTTTTTCATTGCCTTGATAATTTCTAAGGATTTATCAGTTTTATTGGTCTTTTCAAAGACCCAGCTTTTGGTTTTGGTGATCTTCTCTATGGCATGTTCTTTTCCGTTTCTTTAAGGCTGTTATCCTTATTATTTCATTTTTTTTACCGTATTTGGGTTTCTTTTGTACTTCTTTTTTTGTTAAGATTTATTTATTAGAGAGAGAGAGTGCATGTGGCAGGGGAGGGGCAGAGGGAGAGGCGAAAGAGAGAATGCTAAGCAGACTCCACGCAGAGTGCAGAGCCCGATGTAGGGCTTGATCTCATGACCCTGAGATCACGACCTGAGCCAAAACCAAGAGTCAGATGCTTAACCGATTGCGCCACGCAGTTGCCTCTTCTTTTGGACTTCTATAAGGGTTAGGATAGGTTAGGTTAAGTTGAGACAACAAACGATCCTGAAAAAAACATCTCAAGGATTTCTACAACATAGTTTATTTCTCAATCATTCTACCTGTTCCGTCCAGGTTGGCTGGCTTCTTCTCCACATTGTCTTTACCCTGGGGCTTGAGCAGCAGAACAGCTGCTGTCTAGAACACTGACAGTCATCACAGCCGAGGGAAACTGAGACAGTATGGTGAACTCGATGTTGAATCTTAAACCTTTTGTCTAGATGTGACACATCACACTCCTGTATGCATTCCATTGACTAGAGCAAGAAATAGGGCTAAGCCTGATGTTGATGCCCAGAGTTGGGTTAGTGAATCTTTGTGAATAATAATATAGTATCCCATGTCTTCTTTTTCTAACTTTTTGAGAATGAATCTTAGCTCATGAATTTTCCATCTTTCTTACTTTGTAATATATATGCATTTAAGGCTATATACTTCCCTTTGTCACCTATATCCCGCGGGAATTGATACATTAAAAACTTTGTTAACATTCGGTTCAAAATATTTTCTAACTTCCTATGTGATACTTTATTCTACTTATGTGTTATTTAGAAGTGTCTCTTGGGTGCCTGGGTGGCTCAGTCATTAAGTGTCTGCCTTCCGCTCAGGTCTCGATCCCAGGGTCCTGGGATGGAGCCTCCCATTGGGCTCCCTGCTCTGTGGGAAGCCTGCTTCTCCCTCTCCCACTCCCCCTGCTTGTGTTCCCTCTCTTGCTGTGTCTCTCTCTGTCAAATAAATAAATAAAATCTTTTTAAAAAAATCTTAAAAAAGAAGTGTTTCTTATTTTCCAAATAAACGTGGAGTTTTCTAAGTTGTTTTTTTCTCATTGTAATTTCATTGTATCAGAGAATATATTTTATATAATTTTAAGTCTTAGACTGCTTTTAGACCTCACTTTTTTTTTTTTTAAGATTTTATTTATTTTTTGACAGAGAGAGACACAGAGAGAGAGGGAACACAAGCAGGAGGAGTGGGAGAGGGAGAAGCAGGCTTCCCGCGGAGCAAGGAGCCCGATGTGGGACTCGATCCCAGGACCCTGGGATCATGACCTGAGCCGAAGGCAGACGCTTAACGACTGAGCCACCCAGGCACCCTAGACCTCACTTTCAACCACATGATCTTGGGAAGAAGACCTCAAGCCTCACATGAGACCCCACCCCTACCCAAAACCTTGATTTCAGCTTTGTGAGTCTCTGAGCTGTGAGCCTAATTGGTCCTTACCTGGACTTCACATCTATACAACTGTGAGAAAATAAATGGGTATTGTTTTAAGGTCCTGAGTTTGTAGTAATTTATTACATAGGAATAGAAAACTAATACAGTGTTTCTTGCTAGTGAATAAATCACTCTTTTTTTTTGTCCAAAGATGTCTTCTCATGTTGACACGTGAAGGAGATTTTTAGCTGGATGTAGAATTTTAGACTAGCAGTTTACTTTTAGCCTTTCAAGATACTACACTGTTTTCTGGTTTCCACTGTTGCTGTTGAGAAGTCAGTTGTCTGTCTAACTGTTGCTCCTTTGAAAACAATCTTTTTCCCCCTCTGCCTGTCTTCAATTTTTTTCTTTTTTTTTTTTTGTTTTCTGCAGATTTATTTTAATGTGTCAAGAATAGATTTCTTATGATTAGTTTTGCTTGGGATTTGTTGTTCTTTGTGATTCTGAACTTAAAGTCTTTCATCAGTTGTGGAAAATTATTTTATGTCTTCAAATATTATCTCAGCTCGTTCTCCTGGGACTCCAACTAAATAAAAGTAAGATCCTCTCACTGTATTCTCTGTATCTCTTACCCTTGCTTTTGGATTTTCTATGTTGTCTCTCTTTATTTTAGATCGTTTCCTCTGCCCTATTATCTTTTCTTTTCCTTTCTTTTCTTTTCTTTTTAAGATTTATGTATTTATTTTAGAGAGAGAGCATGCAAGCAGGGGGAGTAACAGAAGGAGAGGAAGAGATTCCTCAAGCAGACTCCCCACTGAACACGGAGCCCAATGCTGGCTGTATCCCAGGACCCTGAGATCATGACCTGAGCCGAAATCAAGAATCAGACGCTCAACCGACTGAGCCACCCAGGCGCCCCATCCTCTGCCATATTTTCTAATTCATTGACTCTCTCTTCTCATGCATCTAAATTGTTGAACCCATCTCTGGAGTTTTTAACATCTCTTACTGTATTTCTGCATTCTCAAATTCTATTTGATTCTTTAAATAATCTGCCATTTTATCACAGAGAGAAATCTTCCTTGACTTCCCACATCCTCACCACAGGCCTGTTCGCATGCCCCCACCACATGTGCTCCCATGGCAACCTGGGCTCTAACAGGCACTTACTATATTCTCTTACATTCTCTCCCCAACTAGACTGTAAGTATCTTGAGGATGATGGATATCATTTACGCTGTATCTCCAGCATTCAACACTGTACCGGAATAATAGCAGTCACTCAGTGTGGTGAACTTTAACTACAACAACCTCCCTGACCACCTAACACTGCCCCACTCTAAGAAGATGGAAAACCTTCGGGAAAGTCTCCACAACTCACAACTGTTTGTGTGAGGAGATTCTTCTAAAGAGGGAATGCTAAGAGATGCTCATTTCTGCATCCAGGCTGATGAGGGGGGAAAGCGGAAAGCAAAACAGACTCAGAAATAAGAGGCTGGGGAGACCTCAGGTGAGTAGGTCTCTGAGAATGAGCACAAGGTACTGGGCAAACTCAACTTTTCCAGGCTGTGGAATCAGCTGGGTCTAATCCCATTATAGCCAGACCTCCAAGGAATGAGGGGCTCCTAGCCAACATCTGGATGGCACTGCTATAGTGTGTCTAGAAACTCAAGGCAGAGTGGCTCTTAAAAAAGGAATGTTGTACAACCAGTATGCTGATTATGCAGGATTTATGGGTTATGCCCACCAAAGCCACTTTATTTTTGTCTTCCACTGCTTTTAATCCCTTCCAATGGGGGTTAGGTTGGTCTTTTCCAAGGCCGTATATAAAAATCCTACCAAGCTCGTAAATTTTTCTTGGCACCCTTAGGTAAATGTCCAGGGGTCACTTTAAGTCATAAATGCAGGCTTAATTAAGTAATTAAAAGGGTTCAGCCCAGTATACTAATCAATATATAAATCTTCACTCAAAGATAAGATTTCTCTCCTACTCCCCCAAAGCTAGGGCCTGTGGCAGGTGGGCTGTGGGCAGCCTGGGAGGGAGTTGTGTTTAGCTCCTTCTCTTTCTTATTCACTTCTTCCTCCTCTTGCTGCTGTTTCTGGCCTTTTTTTTTTTAAAGATTTCATTTATTTGAGATAGGGAGAGTGAGCGAGCAAGAGAGAGAGGACCAGCAGAGGCAGAGGCAGGGGGAGAGGGAGAAGCAGGCTCCCCGTGGAGCAGGGAGCCTGATGATGTGGGGCTCCATCCCAGGACCCTGGGATCATGACCTGAGCCAAAGGCAGATGCTTAACCAACTGAGCCACCCAGGTACCCCTGTTTCTGGCCTTTAAGGTTGAAGTGGGGAGTGGTGGAGAGGGAAGGGGGCTAGTCCTGGTAAAATGGCTTTGTGGGCCCTATACCTGGGGACCCATAGGCCATAGGTCCCCTGGCAGATATTTAAAGCTGATCTTGGGGGGTTTCCCTGAGGTCCTGGGAGACTCCCCTGCTGGGTTTCTCTGACTCAATTCCTTCTCCTTCAGCAGGGCCCCCTGCCCCCTGCTTCCTACAGCCTCAGCTCTAGCACTTGTCACACAGCCTTTCACTGCTGGGACCCCTTTGTCCTCACTGGCCACTCTTGGTTGGGCTCAACCCAGGGAGACTTACCTCTGCCTCCTCCTCACCTGGTCCCCTGGACTTCTGTCTCATTTGAACTGCACCCAGAGGGTTGAGCAGTTTTCACCCAGGCCCTTTTCTCTCAGCCAAGGCTACTTAGTCTTCCAGAACCAGCCCACACCGGGCCATTGTCTATGCCCTGCGGCAGTGATGGCAGTGACCACACCTCAAGCTGCCTGAGTGGTCTGTCCCCTGAAGCCTCTCACTAGACTGGAGGGGAGGGAGCAGGTGACCCTGCACATTCCCCAGGGAAGTCCTCCTCACAAAATCCTCCTGGAATCTCCCCTCTTCTGACTCTCTTATTCCCTTTCTCTGGGTGAGGGATTCCCTGGGTCGAGGACCAAGACACAGCTAGCCAGATTTTGAAGATTGCCTTTGAAATCTTTGTGGTCTGCTCACACCTTGCTTTGATGCTCAATAACTATCATATCTTGGCATTTCAATCAAAACCCCACTTAACATCCTGTTGGACTGGTTTTTTATCAGAATGAAACATCATTATTGTTTTTTTCTGAATATGAAATTAAGGCATGCTTCTTACAAAATTAAACCAAAACATAAATGTAAAAGACAGTTGTAGCCCAGTGCAATTTTACCTCCCAGAGATAACTCAAAGATTTTGCTTTATATCTTTCCAGACCTTTTTTCTTTGACACACTTTGACACACTTGCACTTTTATTTATTTTTTTAAAAAGATTTTATTTATTTACTTGAGCGAGAGAGCGCAAGTGGGGAGAGGGGGCAGAGAGAAGCAGATTCCCCACTGGGCAGGGAGCCCGATGCAGGGCTTGATCCCAGGACCCTGGGATCATGACCTGAGCTGAAGGCAGATGCTTAACTGACTGAGCCACCCACGTGCCCCTTGCACTTTTATTGTAATAGTGGAAATGGGATTGTACCATATATAAATTCCAGAGAGCCTTTTCCCTACTGCCATAGGATATGTAAGCCCTCCCATCTCCTATGTACCTAAACCTATGTTAAAGTGGAAGAATTGATGAGAGCCTGGGCAGTTACCTTGACAGACTGAGTATCTAAATGGTCAGTTTATATATTGAATTAAACTGGGTTTTAGTCGTGTGGACTAAATTTAGTTTCCTCTCACTTCATATCAAGATGGGTGCTTTGGAGGAAGTAAGATGAATCATAGAAAATTAAAGGGCTAAATTTATTTCACATGAGGAGTACATATTCAATTCCACATTACAAATGAAATTGATAGGTTGGAGAGTGTAGCCCTTTTCAAGGCTTTTGATCTGCATTTCCACGGTGCATCAGAGGACATTTTTCCCTATATGTACTTTCATAACACTGGATATTTACATTTTTCCAAGCCTCATAGGCCAGATATAATAATTCAGCCTTTCCTTGTTTTTTAATAAGGTTGAGCAGATTTTGCATTAGGATAGGACACTTACTTATTGCCAGGGCTCCCTTTGCCCGAGTGTCCATTTTGATATCCCAATAAAATCTTAGTAAGTTTTCCCCAGGCTCAGGTTTTAAAGAATCCAGGCTAAAACAAATGGGCTCCAGAGTGGACTGAAAGAGGCCTATCCCTAGATGGCCGTAGGGGAGTAAAGGCGGAAGGAGATACTTCCCAAGGGACCCCTGGAGGCCACCATCGGTGCTGCTTTAGGCCTGATCTGTCACCTTCCCCATGTTCACAGAATCTAGATCACTCCCTCATACCCCCAAAGCCTCATTGCATGCCCTGTCCCTGTAGACACTAGTGACCACAGACCAAAGCTCTTGCCCCAAGGGAGGCCGGGCTACCCATGGACCAATTAATGAGCTGTTACAGATGGCTTGGCACTAAAAGATGGGCTCAACTAGAGCCTTCTTTCTGGGGATTTCAACTAAGAAACCTGGAAAGAATGTGCTTGTAAGCAGTGAGAATAAGTTGTAAAGATAACAAGATAATGAGTTGAGCCCGGGGCAAGCCCAAGCCAGGCTGAGTCAGCAGGGAGAGAAAGATGTGCAGAGTCAAGGAGCTGTTCCCCTGGACGCAGGGACCTCTCCCTGGCTGGCGGCGCTGCTGGCCTCCTGCACCTAGGGATGCAGCCCCCGTGCCTGGCTCTGAGAGCCTCGGCCCTCCAGCCCTCTGCTGCCTGCCCCCTGGGAGCCTGCAGCACCTTCAGCTCTGCCCCACACCCCCATTTACCTTGTACACGGCACCAGCAATCACACAGATGTTGTGTATGCCCACCACAGTTTGTAGCTACAGATAGAAGATGTTCCTGATAGACTCTGGGTTGGGCTTTTCAAGCCACTCAGAACATTAGGGGAAACGTTTTGATTATAAAGGATGAAGGCTATGTGAGCTTTTTCAGAAACGTTTTGAGCAGATATGGAGCAAATTTATATGGACCTTGCGAGAAAAAGAAGACAAAGTGTTTTACACTAAATTCTCTCATTGAACTTGGATGCAAGAGGGTTGTTTGCTTTAGGCCTGATCTTGGCAATCCTGGTATTATATTATTATTAATAATATTATTATATATAATGATATATCTAAAATGACCCACTTTATCCTCCATTTCCTCTGTTCTACCTCTATACAGTAGAGGATGAGCCATCAATCAGTACGGAGAGGTTCATTTAAATACTCTGGAAGGTTCTGGGAATATATGGCAGTTACTAAAATAAAATATTCTTCCAGAAGGATCCGTTTCTATCATTAAAATTTTACCCTTTTTTGAAAAAGAATGCTCTACCAAAAGAAGTCCCTTTTCATTTTAATTTTCTCCATGTCAGGCGTGGTCCTTGAGTGTACCACGGACCCGGAGAACCCTTCTCCTAGTCACTTACAAAGAATAATGAACCACTTGATGACTAAACCAAGGATTTGAGCTAATTCTTGGAGTAAACACTGGCTGGAAAAACTCCAGAAAGATTACCTCTGATCATACAGTGACTATGAATCTGAAAAGTAAAATGCCAATTAAAGTTTTATAAATTAAATCTTATTAGGCGGGCAGAAATGATCACCATAGAAAATGTCCTCTATGTGAAGAGATTTTTATAATGTGAGTAGCCAGACTTCAGTCTATAGTTTATTGCATGTGTTTAGCTAATGGTCTGTATGGATCCCAGTTTCATGAGTCAACACCAGTGGCTCAGCCCAGCTCCCACCTACGCTGTGGAGCCTTCCCCTACCAGTCGGGTTCATGCTCATTCGTCTATGAACTCAGTTTTAACTTGGTCTGTGTCTTACAGTTCTACCCTTTTCAGTTTCAATATTCAATTTCTGCAAGGCATTTTTTTTTCTTAAAGAGATACAGTACTCAATACATTTTAAAATGTCTCTCATGCCTCTTCCCTTCTTTTCTGTTTGTTATTGTAATCTTCAGTATATTTGTAATAATCAGAATTCAAGATAAAGACACAGTAGGTGTCACTGATGGATAAGTGAATGAATTGTTTAACTGATTCATTCACTCATCCATCCCTTCATTTATTATTAAAACAGGTTAGATGTTGGGTAGAGAAGGGAAAACAACTATTAATGTTGCTTAGAGAAGAGCAAAACATAATGGTGGGGGCTTGGGGGGAAGATGGGAGAGAAGTCAGGAATAGGTTTGTGAATTGCCTTTTCCTACCGTTCATACTACATTTATATATGAATATATACCATACATGGTCTCTTTCTTTGAAAACATCTTGGAATCATGGTAAAATAAGCTTTTTTTTTTTTTTTTTAATTAAGCTTTCAGTTGATGAGAGAGCTAAGCTCACAGAAGGTAGGGAACATTCTCAGTGGTCAAAAATTAAGAGGGAGCTCAGTTGAGGGGAGGGGCAGAGGGAATGTTGGATGAGCTGATGTGGAGCCCACCCAACCCCAGGAGTTTACTGGTCTCAAGAACCAAGACATTTTTGAATGGACCTGTAGCAACAAAAGAAGAGACCTTGATTAACGAAAGTAAAGAGATAGACTTGATACTTCCACATAAAACTAGGACTCTCAAAGGGCTATACCTTTGGTGAAAGTATGAACCAAAAATGAAATGTGCAGAGACGCACAGAGAAACTATGAAGCTGTATCTCTTAGCGTCACCTCTTGGTTGGGGAAAAAAATGTTCCCCTGAGAAGTTATATCCGTCTGCTCTTATTCAGGTTTAGAGTTCAGTCTTACACTTCCTATAGAAACTAGGGGCCCGCGGGTTGAAAAATTAACTTTAAAAATGGATACCAAACAGACAGAAGCAAACATAAAATCTCTCTGAAGAAACACACCCTTCATCCTGGCCACGCAGGCTTCCCATACACAAAGCCCCACTAAAGATAAGCTCATCATCTAAAATTACAAAATGCAGGAGGATATAATCACCATGAGTGAGAGCTAAGAAATTCTCAAGAGGGAAATGGTATAGACCTGATCTTACATAGCATCAGCCTGGCATGAATATTCCACAATTAAAATCTCCAACTCATCAGAAGAATCTGTCAGTAGCTAAAACTGTTTCTTTTGTTTTCCCCAGACAGGTTGTTTAAGAGCACACATCACAGACTAGACTCTGCCAGATATTAGCTGAGCCATTAGCCTCTCCCCAACCCTAAGAGCAAACTAAAAAATCTAAGCACTTACTGTTCCTTGAATGTCTAGTTTTTTTTCCTCTCTCTCTCTTTTAAATCCCTTCTTGTTAACAGTCTAACAGAATCTAGAGTCTAAGAGTCTAGCTTCTCTTTAAAATAAGTGAGTATGCCATTTGCATGCAGGTACCTAAAGGTCTCTGAGTTATACTTTGACAGAGTCAAATGAATAGATAGAGCAGCAGGACTGGACCACAATAACTTCAGATAATAAAATTCGAAGACTATAAAAAAAGAGTATACCTAAAATAATGAAAGACTTATGCCTAAGTATTTTATATTTGGGGATGCTGTTGTAATGATATTTTTAAAATTTTGTTTTCCATGTATTCATTGCTAACATATGGATATACCATTGATTATTGTGTATTGATCGGTAGCCTGTGGCCTTGCTAAATTCATTTAATTCTAGGAGCTTTTTTCTAGATTCCTTAGGATTTCCAATGTGTATGATCATGTTGTTTGTGAACAAGGCCTGTTTTACTTCTTCCTTAACACTCTGTATGCCTTGGGTATCTTCTCCTGCAGTGTCTTGAAGCTCTAGGGTAATGGTGAATAGAGAGTTGAAGGTGGACATCCTTGCTTTGTTCCTGATGTTAGGGGAAGAGCTCAGTCTTCTACTATAAAAACATTAACTGAGGGTTTTGAATAGATGCCCTTTTTAAAAAAGATTTTATTTATTTATTTATTTATTTGAGAGAGAGCATGAGAGGGGGGAGGGTCAGAGGGAGAAGTAGACTCCCTGCTGAGCAGGGAGCCCGATGTGGGACTCGATTCCAGGACTCCAGGATCATGACCTGAGCCGAAGGAGTCGCTTAACCGTTCCAGGATCATGACCTGAGCCGAAGGCAGTCGCTTAACCAACTGAGCCACCCAGGTACCCTGAATAGATGCCCTTTATCAGTTTAAGACTACCTTTCTATTCTTAGTTTGCTGAAAATTTTGTGTGTTTTTTTTTTTTTATCATGAATGGGTATCGATTGCCTTTTCCCTCATCTTTTTAGATGGTCATATAGTTTTTCTTATGATCATGTAGTTATTTAAGTACTAAAGGAAAAGAACTGTGAACCTTAAATTTTATACACAGCCAAATTTTCATTTCAATGAGAGAGAGTATAAAAATGTTCTCGGGCATGTTATGAGAAGTTTGCCACATAAAAAGCCACAGTTGAAAATACCTTTAATGGAAGTGTTCAAGTAAGAGAAACAAATCCAGGACAACCTTCAAGAGATATGGGATGTCAGGGTCATCTAATATTTTGATAAATATACTGCTGTTAAAAAAAAATGTCTAAAATTGAAGAAAAGAGAATTTTTTTTTAAAGATATTTAATTTTTCATTTGACAGAGAGAGGCATGGGGGAGCGTCAGGCAGAGGGAGAGGGAGAAGCAGGCTCCCTGCTTAGCAGGGAGCCCAGTGTGGGGCTCAATCCCAGGACCCCGGGATCATGACCTGAGCCGAAGGCAGACGCTTAACGACTGAGCCACCCAGGCGCCCTGAAAAGAGAATGTTTATCCAGAAGACCTAATGTCAAAAATTCCAAACAAGAACAATATGATGGCGGAAGAGAGGAGATAAAAGGAATATTAAGAAATGCTAACATGTTTAACTTAGTAGGGGGAAGGTATATCTGCTTCGAAGTTTTTTTTTTTTTTTAAGATTTTATTTATTTATTTGAGAGAGAGAGAATGAGAGACAGAGAGCATGAGAGGGAGGAGGGTCAGAGGGAGAAGCAGACTCCCTGCCGAGCAGGGAGCCCGATGCGGGACTCGATCCCGGGACTCCAGGATCATGACCTGAGCTGAAGGCAGTCGCTTAACCAACTGAGCCACCCAGGCACCCCTCTGCTTCGAAGTTTAAGAAGTCAACAGTTGGGCGCCTGGGTAGCTCAGTTGGTTAAGCGACTGCCTTCGGCTCAGGTCATGATCCTGGAGTCCAGGGATCGAGTCCCGCATCGGGCTCCCTGCTCGGCAGGGAGTCTGCTTCTCCCTCTGACCCTCCTCCCTCTCATGCTCTCTGTCTCTCATTCTCTCTCTCTCAAATAAATAAATAAAATCTTAAAAAAAAAAAGAAGTCAACAGTCATGGGATTTTTCACCAGAAGCCATGAGTTCTTTGATAATAGTCAGGGATGGAAGAAGCAAAGTCATTAAATCCAGATGGCCATCATTTCCACCACCCCCATGTACAGTATGTCTGAATTCAGAACATCCAATAGAAGCCAAAATTCCACTGTGTTTCACTCTTATCAGAAATAAGAATAAGAGGAGAAATATGAAGCCCTACCCCAGTGTCTTGATTAAAGCAGGTTTTAGTGGCATGAGTCGTTTGAATTGCCCCTTTTGTGGTTATCTTGTGCTTTGTGTATCCTGGGACAGTGCATCTTGGTAAAATGCAGGGTGCCATTTCATTGTATAAAGTAGGGAAGGGAGCATGATCACTAAAAGGGAGGCTGGAAAAGAGAAGTGGCTTCATGTTCTAAGGCAGGTCCTTGTTGGGCAGGTCAATTTTAGCAAAGAGTGCGTGTATGAAAACAGAAGGCCTGGAAAGTAATCTTTAAAACTACCCGTGCCTGGGCACCCCTTGGAACGTCTGCATGTACTCTGAGAGGTACTCATGCTCCTTGGGAAGAGTGACAGGTCATTGTGACGGAATGAGGAACACAAAGAATGTAAGATAGGCTGGCTGGCTGGTTCTGATGGCTTTAAGCATAAGAGAGCTTTAAAAAAATTAGGGGTGTCTGGCTGGCTCAGTTGGTAGAGCATGTGACTCTTGATCTCAGGGTTGTAAGTTCAAGCCCCATGTTAGGCATGGAGCCTACTTTAAAAAAAAGTTAAATTGAAAAAAATCACAGACCCAGAATTTTAAATTCTTAGCTCAAACTACAGAGCCTCTAGGAATGTCTTAAAAAAAAGTCTCTTTTCTCTTAGAGCTGCTGAACGTAAGCAGCTAAAATCCAGATGCAGTGTCTGATACCGTGGGAACCTATATCACAACCTAAGATGAATTTATAAACCAATCATGTCCTTCATGAGAAAGTTAAGGCATTGACTAAAAACATATGGGACCTTGGGAATTGGAATGGGGGAATCAATGAATCTGAGTACCTGGAATTCGTAAAAGTCACTGGACTCAAATGTGAACTAAATTTAGGTGAGGTCACCGGGGCTTATTGCCAGTGGAAGCAGCTTCTTTCTCCCTTCTATCCTCGGATCCCTCCCTTCCTGGTGTCCTCTATTAGCTGAGCCAGGAGAAGGCAGCTGACCAGAGAGGCTAGGAAATGCTGTTTGCTGGAGCTAGCCCCCTTGTGATGCAAAACACAA
The DNA here is from genome assembly GCF_029215605.1 of Mirounga angustirostris. Classification (NCBI taxonomy): domain Eukaryota; kingdom Metazoa; phylum Chordata; class Mammalia; order Carnivora; family Phocidae; genus Mirounga; species Mirounga angustirostris. The sequence continues at coordinate 72,225,035 of NW_026991718.1, forward strand.
TACAGAAGATGGAGGAATGTCTCTGAAGACAAGTATGCCCAGGACAGTCACCCCCTGTGCTTTCTGCATGTACCACTAATGTCAGAAGCCTTGCCATGGCCTCTTATTGTGAAGTGGGGTGTACTTTGCATTCTCCTCATCCCCGTCCCAAGCTCTCAACCTGGTTTGCTTTGCTATTACACCTGGCCCCTGGGAGCGCTTGGGAATTCTTGCCTCCTTTTTGCTGAACCATGCTGGGGACTGGGGACTCCTGAAGGATGCTCTTAGGCCCTAGACATCACCCTCAGTATTGCTTCTCATTGTTCAGGTCCCATATTGGGCTCCCAGGGGCTTGCCATCTCCTGGAAAACACCTGGGGAAGGTAGGGACACTGCCCTGGGCTCTTCTCAAATCCCACCCAAGGCATGAGTCCTTGAACCAGCTCGGGATCATCTCTAAAGGGATCCTGCCCAAAAGGGTATCTGCTAGAGTGCTAGGGAAAGCAGATACTGAGAGAGGACCAGGAGCTTTCTGAAGGGGAGGTGTTAAGGGAACTGTAGTGAGGATCCCAGCTGGGAAGCCACAGTAGCAAATGGAGAAGGAGAGGAGCCAACTTACTGTACCAGTCAGGTAGGAACTTATCTCCCACCACTCTCCAGTCCTTCCCCCCTCGGCCCTGGTGTGGTCACTGATGGCAGCTAGCCAGAGGAGGAAGAGCTGGGGATTGAGAGAGAGGATTTGTTTGTTTGTTTGTTTGTTTGTTTATTTATTCATTCATTCAAATATAAGATATTCTTTTTTTTTTTTTTAAGATTTTCTTTATTTGTCAGAGAGAGAGAGACTGAGAGCACACAAACAGGGGAAGGGCAGGCAGAGCAGGCAGAGGGAGAAGCAGGCTCCCTGCTGAGCAAGAAGCCTGACATGGGGCTTGATCCCAGGACCCTAGGATCATGACCTGAGCTGAAGGCAGACATTTAACTGACTGAGCCACCCAAGTGCCCCTCTTTTTTTTTTTTCAAGATGTTATTTATTTATTAGAGAGTGCACAAGTCAGGGGAGGGACAGAGGGAAAAGGGAGAAGCAGACTCCCTACTGAGCAGGGACCCAACATGGGGCTCCATCCCAGGACCCCGGGATTACAACCCAAACGGAAGGCAGATACCCAACCTACTGAGCCACCCTGGCACCCTAATTTCCAATTTCAACTAGACCTTCAATTCAGGCCAGAAAGCCTTCAGTTTGCTTTCCCAGTTACACCATGATAATTTCAAACTTTAACCTGCTCAGTCTCCCTACCCCTCCTCCAATCACAGCACTGTCAGAAAACAGCCATGCCTCCCAAATCTCCGGCTAGTACCCATCTGGGCTGTGGATCCTCTCTCTCCTGCCTCCTTAGTAACCTTGGCCTTTCAATTTTGTCCACTCTGCTGTCTCTTCAAGCTCATCTTTGCTGGCTCCTTTCCAAAAGGATGTAGGCATACACATGGGACTCCATCTCAAAGACGACCCTTCCTGAATCCTGTGTCGCCTCTAGCTACTTTCCTTTCCCTTCACAGCCAGTGCTTGGAAGACTTGCCCATATTTGCTGTACCCGGAACTTACCTACCCGCTGTTTTCGGGCACTGCAATCTGGCTGCTCCCCAGTCCTTCGCATTAGCTGCTCCTTGAGCCCCCCCACCCCCCCTCCACCCCCCCTGCCACTGACCTCACTTTGATCAGTTCAGCTAAGCCCACATCTCCCTTGGCCTCTGTATCCCTTAGGAATGCTTTGGAATGCAAGTGACTTAAGCAAACAGGAGTTCTCCCCACCTAAAAGGTATCTGGCAGCAAGAGGCTGCCAGTGCTGATTCAGCAGACCCAGAGCATTGGGGGAGCCTTTCTGAAATTCTCCCTGACTTCCTTCACAGTTGAGGATGACTGCTGAGGGGGTACATCCGGATCCACTCGGGGCTGGAAGAAAGGGAAAGGTCTGCACCAGTCACTTAGCTCTTTTATCAGAACTGCAGAAGATTTCCCAGGTTTCCCTGTATCTCACTGCCAGAACTCTGTCACGTGCCCGTCTAGCTGCCAAAAAGACGGAAAAGTGAGTATTTAATGTTTTTAGTCTTTATTGTGGAGACTGACGGGAGGAAGAGGGTGGACAATTGAAACTGGGTTCCACCCAGTCTAACTCACCAGAGTCGGCATGGTGCAGCTCTTTGGTTACCTACAACCCACTCACACTCCTTTCCCATATACACATTTTGCATGGAACATACTTACTCCTCCATAAAGCAGATAATCCTGAACTTTCACCCAGCTCCTACAGATAGCATGGAGTCCAGGTACTCTGTGCAGGCCCCTCTTTCAGGTCCAAATGTGGTTTCTCATGGCCTGATGACTCAAGCTAAAGGTTAAGTTTTCCGCTAAAATGACAAAGACAGTACCAAGTGTTGGGAGAATGGGGAACAACAGAACTGTCCCATGCTCTTGCTGGTGTATAAATTGTCACAGCCACTTGGAAAAACCTATGGCAGTATCTGATAATGCCGAACATCTGTGTTCCCTATGAGCCAGCAGTTTCTATTCCGAGGTAGATACCTGATGGACATGTGAACAGATGTGCAACAAAAGAAATGTTCCACAACATTCAAAGCAGCATTATTTGTAAGAGCCTCAAACCCAGATGTGCAGAGACAGTAGAAGAGAATAGCATACAGAAATGAGAATGATCTACACACACTATAGATGAATCTCAAAATGATGTTGAGTCAAAGGAGCCAGACACAAAAGAGTATGTACTGTGTGATTCCATTTATAGAAAATACAAAAACAGGTAGAACGGCTCTGTGCTATTACAAGTCAGGATAGCAGTTCCTTTTGGGGAGAGAGTGGTACTTGGAAGGGAACACAAGGGGGAATGCCAGGGTGTTGGTAATGTTCTGTTTCTCAATCTGGGTGCTGGTTATATGGGTGTGTTCCATTTCTGAAAATTTGTTGAGTTGTATGCTTTTCTATATGTGTACTTTCCTTTGTGTATACTATTGTGAATTAATACAAAATATATATGCTGGTCTCTGCCCTTGGCTCCTGGCACAGAGCTCCTAAAACCTCTATGATTTCCCAAGTGATAAGAACACTAGGAACATTTTTTGTTCTAATATTTGATCTTTGATCCTGGTTCCTGACTGGTTCCCGACACAGTTTCTAAAGCCCTTGGAATTTTCTGGGTGATAGGAGTGTCTTTTTTCTAATGAGGTGACTCTTGGTGGGCTCCTGGATAGCTTCAGCATGGGGGCTGGACACCAGAAAGACCACACCATGATTAGAAGCTTGGAACTTTCAGCCCCACTCCCCATCCTCCAGGAAGGGGAGAGGGATTGGGGATTGACCTATTAATAATAATCAATCATGCTTATGTCAGGAAGCCTCCATAAAAATCCCAATAGTACAGGATTTGGAGAGCTTCTGGGTTGTGACCATGTGTTGGGAGGGTGGTACACCCCAACTCAGCGGGGACAGGAGCTCCTGCGCTTGGAATCCTTCCAGACCTCACCCTCTGTATTACCAAATCTGGCTATTCATCTCTATCTTTTATAATATAATAAACTGGCAAACATAAGCATTTCCCTGAGTTCTGGAAACTATCCTAGCAAATGATTAAGTCCAAAGAAGGGGTTGTGGGAACCTCCAATTTGTAGCCAGGTCAGACAGAACTTGTAGGTAACCTGGGGATCTACTAATTGTGACTGTCATCTGAAGTGGGGGGACAGTCTTATGGACTGAGCCCTTAAACTGTGGGGTCTGCACTAAGTCCAATTAGTGTCAGAATTGAATTGCATTATAGTACACTCAGCTGGTGTTGCAGAGAATTGCTTGTTGTGTGGAGAAAAATCCATGTACCTGGTGTCAGAGGTATCGTGTTTCTGAGTAAAGGAAAACAGGAGTGTGTCTTTCCTCTACAACTGTACAACAATAAAATGTATAAAAACACTTTCAATGCACAGTGTGAAGGAACAACGAAAGCTTCCTTTTGGGGGGAAAAAAAAAGAATGGAAAGCATAATATACCCCCTTCACTAACCCACATCACTTCCTGCTAGACAGATAGAGCAAGGGATCTCTTCCGTGGCAGTGCGTTAAGTTTTTCATTAGGGAATCTGGTGGCTCCTCACTTCTGTCTCTTGGTTGTGCGGAATGCACAGTGTTTGTATCCTCCTCCCTGTTGGAGGGAACTCAGAAATCCAGGGATTGCCCTAAGGGTTAAACAGTAACAGACCAATGTTGACCAGGCTTGAGACTTTAGGGACACAAATGATTCCCTCAATCATTTGTTAGGCTTCTGGTCAATTCCATGCATGAGTAATCACAACCAAATAACTTACGTAGTTTTTAAATGGTTTTCTAATTAAAGATTAAAAAAATTTATTTTCCAAACAGGTAACATTTTTTTTTTTGTTAAAAAAAGAAAAAGCAATACAAAAAAATAAATTAAGGTCTTATTCTCACCTCTGTCCTCTTTTATTAGTTTCTTGTGTATACCTCAAGTGTTTATTTTTGCAAAACCAGCAAACGGAGTATTAGAATATTTAAGTCTTCGAGGGGCTTCTTTTTTGTGTGCTCACTTACAGTTGAGACAATTCAAAACAACAGCTGCAGGGAGAGATGTCACCTTGAGCCCATTTTTGCTACCTTGGGCCTCAGTCTTATCTCCTGATAAAGCTGCCCCTTCCCTGTTTCCACTTGTCCTGGCTTCAGCTTGGGTATACAAAGAAAATTATTTCAGACCAGTGAGGCCCCAAGTTGTGGGACTTGGCCAATTTAGGTTGTAAGCTGCCGGTAAGGGGTTCCTGTCTTACCAAGGCCTTATTTTTAATATCTACTTTCAAATCAGATATCTCTAATCTAGATTTGTCACTCTCTTGAAGGACTTTGCTGAAAGCTACTAAAGGAAAAAAAAAAAAAAAAGCCAACACCACTAAAGTTTTATATTGTTCCTGAGATTTCTCCTGCAATACTATGTTGGTTGGCATGCAGTCTGTATCCAAGGCACAGCAAGTGATGGCAGTTTGACAGTTTCACTACAGCTTAACAAGTTGGTCACCAACTTTCCAATTTGGGATAGAGAGTCTTCACCACTGGCTACCATAACCTTCATTAGCTAATTCCACATTTTAGTGTCTGTTTTTAAGTGTCCTACTGGTGGTACCGAATTGTTTGCCTGTTAGGAATGGGTTCAGCTACAAGTTACAGAATATTCACCTATAAATGGCTTAAGTTAATGTGTGTTCTCACTCATGAACTAGAATGGGGACAAGAAAGCTCTCCCAGTAGTCCAGATAGCAGATGATGGTTTCATGGATACCAACCATACTTCAGTAGAGCTGGGGGAAAACAAGAATAGCTCCTAGAATTTTGGCTTGAACAAATAAATGGGTGGCAGTGATATTCACTAACATGGACAAAACAGAAAGGTACATGTTTGCGGGGTGTAAATTAATTTGGCAGGAGGCCAAGTTAAGTTCTGAGATGCCAGCTGAACATTCATGTAAAGATGTCAAGTATGCAGTTTTTTGAGGAATTAGGAATTACAGGGAGAGGTCATCATTAGAGAAAAATTTGAAGTCACCTGCTTATAAATGGCACCTAAATCCATAGGACTAGATGAAATCATATAAGGAGAGTGGGTAGATCGAAAAAGGGACTCAGGAAAGAACCCTGGGTGCTTTGTTATTTATCGATTGAGCAGAAGATAAGCCAGTGAAAAGAACCCAAGAAAGAATAGCCAGTGAGGTAGGAGGACTGAGTGCATGATGTTAGAAAACAAGAGAAGAAAGTGTTTCAAAGTGGGAGTGGCTGACTGTGTTGAATAGGACTGAGAGGGCAAGTTAAAACAGAACAGAGAAGGGACCACTGTATTTGCATGGAGATAGTAGTTTCAGTAGCATGGTGGGGAGGAAACCAGAGAGCAAGCTTATATGATGATGGGAATTGTCTATTAGAGAGGGAGCAGTTGGTAATTCAAGAGAGAGATGATAGAGGCTAAGATCCACAGAAAAAGTGGAAGCATTAGGCACAGAATGAGAGCACAAGACCATGTCTTATTTGTGTATCTAGTAGCTTCTAGCACAGTGTCTAGTACATAAGAAGTACTCAAGAAATGTTACTGAATCAATGAATAAATGAGCAAATGGAAGAATGGATGGATGGCAGATGCAGGGCTGAAGAATGAATTAGGTCAAACAACTTCAGAGTAAGGAAAGAAGGGGGCCTTGCATTAACAGGGTTTCTTCAGGGACTTTGGGATCCTGGGCTTTTTCTCTGGAAGAGGGTTGACAGATTTCAATCTCAGATGAAGATGGGAGAAGGAATGAGGCACTGTCAATGGCAGTTACCTCGGCCAACTTTCAAGGCCCTGATCTGCTAAAGCAGAAAGCAGGGAGGGTTCTGGGATCATCTACTTAACCTCTTTTTTTCTCTCCCAGTCTCTCCCTTTCTGGATCCAGATTCATATGAAAGATGATTATGTATCTTTATGAACACAAGTGGGATAGGGGATTTTAAAAAGGACAGTTCCACATTCATTTACCCATCTGGTCAGTGGATATTCATGGAACAGTCTTGTATAGGGGAAAGTTGTAAGAGCAGCATTATGCGGGGCTTTTCTTTTGTTTGTGCATCTGTTTTTTTCTTGAAGTGCTTTGTCTTCTACTAAGATAGCAGGTGATTCCACTAACTGCACAAGTTAGGTGGTATTTGAACTGAGCTGCCCATAAAATCTTGGTGGGACTCGTATAAGACGAGTGAAAGGTATCGAAGATGATGAGGCTTGTGGAATACAACAAGCAAAGGCTGTTAGCCGGCCACTCTTGGAATCGCAGGATCCGTGGCTGGCTCCAGCGTCTTCTAGGCGTTTCATGAGGAGAGGAATTAGGATTCCTATTATCTTTCTTCCCAACCTGCAGGCGGAGGAACCGAGGAACCTGTAAAGGGGGAGGCAGACTGGAGGCCAGCTCTAGCGTCCGACCCATCCGCATTAACCATCCTACGTCCCACGCCGGACTACATTCCTACATTCCCAGCAACCTGCCGACACCCTGAAGGCTCAGGTAGCCCAACCCGGACCCGAGCCGACTGTCGCTGTAGGGAAGGCAGGCAAAGGAACTGCGTCTGCCTGGCCCTTGCTGGGCTTGAGCCCTTTACACGTGGAATCACCCCAGCGGTCCACACTGCGGGTCTCCGGGCGGGGGCGGGGCTCTTTGGCGCCAATGGGCGGGCAGAAGGGGGCGCGCGTGCGCACGGCGAGTCGGGTCGGGGGGCGGGGCCAACAAAAGCATTCTGAGGACGGGGGCTGGCGAGGCTCATGTTGGAAGGCTTCGCGTCTGGGGAGAACTGCTTGGAAACGGGGCAGTGAGGGTGAGTGAACTCGAGAACACCTGAGGCCCGGGCTTCGGCTTCCGAGGCCCGTGACCCAACCCTAGGTAATGAGGTCGGTGGGGCAGCACTCAGGGGTCCGTAGCGGGGCGGGATCCCGGCGCCCCTCTTCGGGGCTCGGGGCTTTGGGCTCAGGTCCCGGGGGGCGGGAGGGGGCGGGAGGGGGCGGGAGGGAGCGAGAGCGGTCTGGGTCGGGGTCGCTGGGAGCAGATCGTCTCTCCTGGAACAGGGCCGCCGGGGCCTTTGAAGCCAGATGGGTCCGGCCGGGGCCAAGTCCCTGCCTTCTTGGACGACCTGCACAGAGGCCTGGGGCGTTAATCTCCGTCTCCTGCCGGGACCCAGGTCTTGGTCTGGGAGAGACAACAAACAGGTCCTGGGCCGGGCGAGTGGAAGGCAGGGGAAGCCGACCTCCTCTTGTATCCTCTATCTGGGCATGGCACCGCCAAGCACCCGGCGCCCAAGCCAGAAACCTGGGCGTCATTCTCCCCTCCGGCACGGCACCCCTTTACCCACTCAATCGAATCCACCGAACATCTCATCTTAGGTATTTCCACTTCGCGCCTGATGCACAGTCCCTCTGTTGCAGCTGGTTCAGGCCACCATTGCCCCTGGACTACTTCAGTAGCCTCCTGACTGCACCTCTTGATCCTCTGTAGTTTGTTATGTACTGGAAAGCCAGAGTGAGATCTTAAATACATTGAATTTTTTTTTTTTTAAAGATTTTATTTATTTATTCATGAGAGACAGAGAGAGAGAGAGAGGCAGAGGGAGAAGCAGGCTCCTGAGGAGCAGGGAGCCCGATGTGGGACTCGATCCCAGGACCCTGGGATCATGACCTGAGCCGAAGGCAGACGCTTAACCATCTGAGCCACCCAGGCGCCCAAGCCAGAGTGAGATCTTAAAACAGATCTGATCGTGTCACCAGACGCCTTCTTCCCCCATTCCCTTTCCGGCTTCAGTGGATTCTCATTGTTCTTCCAAGCTCTAAAACAGAGCTTATATAGGCCCTTCATGAACTGTCTTTTTACTCTTTTTTGCCTTACTCTAGTTCTCTTCCCCACTCTGCTCCAATGGATTAGGTCCCCTGGCCAAACAACCCTCATCACATGGACCAGGTACAGTTCCTGCTTATCCTAGAGTACCACATTTCAGTTCCCTGCCAACCTGCAGAATTATTCAGACAAGCTAATCATATCCTTCCATCTGCCTCTACTGTGTCTTCAACCTTACCGAGCTTTTTTTTAGTTCCTGGATTGGACCAAGTTTCTTATAGGCTTAGGTGCTGGTTACATTATTTTCCTTCTGCCTGAAGTACTACACTTTAGTTGAAAAAACGCTTCTTATCCTTCATGTGTTACTCCAGGTGTGGGTTGGGGTTTCTGTGGTACTCCATGGGTGTCTGTTTACTGGTCTCTCTTTTCCACCAGGCTGTAATCAGTGTGACAGGAGCCCATCCGGGTCAGTGTTCTGTCCTCAGTACTTTGTGTGGCACCAGGCTGTTAGTAAGGAGTGTGTTGGTTGAATGCACAAATGAAGCATGGCCACTCCATGGGCTCTCCAAATAAGCATATAGATCAAGTTATTAAATGCTCTGCTTTTCAGAACCAATTCTGAACCCCCCCCCCCCCACCACCACCCATGTAGCAATTTCTTTGGCCTAGGAACCTCATTCTATTCTTGTCTTCAGTCCAGGACCATAGCAGTGGTAAATGGGAAGTATTGTTCAGAGTTTTTCTTTGGCACTGATTTTGGGTACAGGATGTCTGGGTATTGGTGAGTGTGAATTAACTCAGGGCCACTGGCATGAGACAAAAGCTGCTAACAGCCGCTGCAGTCTCGATGGGAGGAAGGCTGGCTCCCAACTCTTACTTGCTGATGGGGCTAATGACAATAGGAGGAGAGGGTGGGCCAAGCTGGCCAGGCCAGCCCTAGTGGGAGGGCTCCAAAGGGAAGTTATGTTTCTAACTTAGGCCAGATCATCTGTGGTAGGGAACAACGTATCTGGGGGCCAGAGCCCACTGCCCTGAATCAGACGTGAAGGTGTGCTGTTCTCTGGGCAGCTTAGCACTTTGTGATTGGTAGAGTAAGGGAGAGACAGATAAGATAGGCTCCTGGCCCTCGCAGAGGGAGGGAAAGAGAACAGTATGTGACTGTATGTTGTGAGAGGCTGCACTCAGGAGGGAGGAGAGAATGACTGGTGTGGCTGTAAGAATCCCCAGATGATGTGTGAAGGGGCCTGGAAGGGAGAGGGAGGATGGATTAATGAACAGTGGGAGCAAAGGCTCTGGGCCTGGAAGAGGCTGCTGGATCAGCGAGGGGAGCCCTGTTACACTCCAGGCACTGCAAAAGACCCACCACTGAGCATGGTCTGGCACTCTCCTTCCGGGACTGAGGCTCCTCCTTGTGAGGGATGTCTCAAAGCATGGGTTGGGTTCTGAAGTTGCCTTCAGAAGTCTCTCCTCTGGATTTTTTTCCAGTCTGGCCTTTATAATTTCTCAGAGGAGGCAGTGAGCCTGGGAACTGCTGGGGCTTATCTACTGTTTGCTCATGGCCTTGAACTAAGTCATTGGAGTATGGGTGATGCAACATGTTCTTCAGGCAAAGGGGAGTTGCTTATGTTTCTTTTGGAATGTGACAGTTTATTTGGTTAGATGACAGAGAGTTAGAAAACTGCTACAGGGAACCAAGATGGGACATGTTCAAAACCAGTGGTTCTTGGCCTTTATTCTGCTTCCCTTGAAGAAGGGATAATGTGGGTACATAGTTACTGTACTGCTTATCACTTGGTTGCTTTTTGGTGTTATTTAAATAGAGCCTGTCCCTCCTACACACACACACACACACACACACACGATCTGATATATTAAGCCTCCAACCATATAGTAATAGGAAACGGTGCTATGGGTTCATTGATCACTCAACTGTCTGATAGATATCTCAAAAAAAAAAAAAAAAGGTTTATGCTCAGTTACATTGACATCAAAACTTGGCAGTATATCTGTGAAGGCGGGAATCCTCCCAACCCTTAAGGACCATGGCACACAGGCTGAGAACTGCCGGCCTTTGTGCGAGGCACTGTGCCTGATGCTGGGAACGTGCCTGCCCTCATAGAGCTCAGTCCAGCAGGGAGCGCTTACAAGTAATCAGGCAGTTCTCAGGGTTAAATTCACAGCAGTTGTCAGGGCCCTTCTGAAGGGAGGCACTGGGGAGCATATGGGAAGAATGCCTAAGCCGGACTCGGTATTGAAGAAGGCTTGCTGGAGAAAGAGATGTCTACTGTGCATGAGTCTATGAGGTTTGGTTGGAACTGGCTTCCCTCTCTGGTCTCTCCTGTCCCAGAACTCTTAAGATACCTGGTTAGACCAAGCTGTTCTGCTCTGGCCTGGGCAATTAACTGCTGGGAGTAACTTGAGACCTGTTTTCAGGTACCAGGTACAGTGGCAGTGGCCTTGTCAGGGTCAGGACAGTTTTATTTGATAAAACTGGAAATGTAGTTTCTGTTCCTGAATTATTTTCTAGAGATGAGAATTAAATGAAAGCCCCTTTTTTAAATTCCATCCATACATATTGGAACAAAATAATGGGGTAAATTACATTAAATACATATTTATAAAGAAAGAACATATTTTTAGTAGAAACTTTAGAATTCATAGAGAAGTAAAAAGAAAAATCAGAATCACACCTCGTAATTCAGAAAATAATATCTAACAGTTTTTAGTCATTGTTCTATATATGAAATATGCATACACTTTTTTTTTCTTACAAAATTACTGTTTACAGACTTTGGCAATCTGCTCTTTTTTATTAAAAGATATTAAAGATCTTTTTTTTTTTTAAGTATTTATTTGAGAGAGAGAGATAGAACAAGAGAGCAAAATTGGGAGGAGAGATAGAGGGAGAAGCAGGCTCCTGCTGAGCAGGGAGCCCGATGCAGGGCTCAATCCCAGGAGCCTGGGATCATGACCTGAGTGAAGGCAGACGCTTAACCGACTGAGCTGCCCAGGTGCCCCTAAAAATCTTCTTTTATTGTTAAGTATGACATTGCATTATGATGTCCCTGTATGGTAGTAAGATTAGATGCTGCTTTTTGGCCCTCTGGAAGTTATATCCCAGTGGTGGTTGTTCCCTTAGGGAGAGGACTGTTGGAGGGGATACTGTTGATAGGCAAAATGGGTTTGGCTAATATTCCCAAACATTGTAGGGATGACATTCTCCCAGAGTCCCACCTTTTGGGATGGGTGAGGGGGCTTCAACACAGCTACTTCTCAGCTTCAGGTGCAGGGAGTAGAGGTAGCAGCAGTGAGCTCTGTGAGGTGGGTGCAAGGGAATGATTAGTACCTTAAGCTTTCTCTTTACTGTTGTCAGTTTGGGGTTGTGGTTACAGTTGGCCCATTAGAAATCACTGGCCTTGTTACCAGCAGAATCTGCGCTGCCTTTTGGGAGGTGAAAGTGTAGTCTTTGTGTTGGTATGGAGGTCTCTTGGCCGTCCTTCACCTTCCTTTCTGAGGTCAGTCTATAAGCCCCTGGAAGGACTGGGAATTTCAGTTTAGCACACAGTGAGTAGAGGCCTGCCTGAACCTTGGTGGGGAACGCTGGGAACGAAGCACTCCTGCCGTCAGGAGCTTGCAGTGGTGCTATGTCTTGTTGACCACAGTTCTAGTCTAACCAAACTCCAGGAGTACTTGATGGCCTCCTAATGTCTACGTAACTCTTTCCAGTGATCTTTCACAGTGGTTGGGTTACCTGCCTCTGCCACTGTCCTGGGAGATGGACGAGGCAGGGGTTAATGTCCTTTTCTCCGTGTCCCCAGCTGCAAGGCCTTCATGTGACCTGCCTCATCGCTTTCCTTAACTACCACATTCCTATCTCTGATCTTGCTCCACTAAATAGTGCCCCCCCCACCCCCGCATGCTGCTGGATGAGCCATTCTGAAACCTAGCTCCGATCTCCTCTCCCATTCACAAATCCTCAGTGGCTCCCCATTCATCCTCCAGAAATTTCAGCCTCCTTGGCCTAGTGTGCAAAGCCATATCCCATATGGCCGGGTCAATCTCTGTGTCCTTTGTCCACTATTCTGCCTGCTTCATAGCCTCTAGGCTCCCCCCAACTGAACCACTTGGGAGTTTCTTTCCCACTTGTCTGACCTGCTTCTCGCTTACACCATTGCCTTAGTCCTTCAGTCCCTGCACGTCCAGTGTGTGCTCGTCCATCCAGGCCCAGAAGTGTCCCCAGGTCCTTTAGCCTTCCCTGATTTTCCCTCACGCAGAGGAAATTTCTTCGTCTAAACTTTCAGTTTTGTTTTTCTTTAGGACACCTCACTTTGTGCCTTTTTTAGTGCTCTCCATAGGAAGTATTTTACCAGACTGTAAGCTTCTTGTAGGCAGGAATAATCTTTAAATCCCTTTAAGCTCTCATGAGTTGCTTGGCATTCTGAAGGAACTTTAGGAAATGTCATGGAGCCCTCCCACCCCCAGTCTGAATGATGGGGACTTGGCGTGCCCAAGGTCACCCCGCAGTCTAGTGGAAGAGCTGGCCTTAGGCCTAGTCTTCTGTAGTCTTGTTCCTTTCACTGAGTTCCTTCCCCAGGAGCACGCTGTGTCACGTTTTGAAAGAACCTTCACTCTGGTGTTTTCACCTGCACCTTCTATGTTCCCCACCTCCCAGGTACTGGCGACCATGAGATCTCTGCAGCTGCTCAGAACCCCCTTCCTGTGTGGCCTGCTCTGGGCCTTTTGTGCTCCAGGTGCCGGGGCTGAGGAACCTGGGGCCAGCTTCTCCCATCCCGGCAGCGTGGGCCTGGATAAAAATACAGTGCATGACCAAGAGTACGTATTCAGCCAGGGCTGGGGTCCCAGGGCCTCCCCTCTGCAGCTGCAGCCTATGGCTGGCTGCGATGGCTCCCTCCATCCGCTCCTCCCTCTGTTATTTGTACAACTCCTTGACATTTTTCAAGAACGATACTCCTTATAGCTACCTGTAAATCAGGCAGTCTTTTTTCCATCATTGTTTCATAAATGGAGGATCTTGAGGCCCAGATGGGATAAATGACTTGCCTGAATTCATTCTGTCTCTCTCTTTCACCAAAGACAGGTGTAGAGACCCCCCCCCGACACACACATTCATACTCGTGAGCGCATGCACCTTCTCGCACACGTACACACAAGGAGTAATGGCAGAACCCAGGCTGGAACTAAGGTTTCTTGACTGACCAGGCATTTTTCTTTTTTTACTGGCACATTTAAACATTGAATTATTTGTTGCAACTTTTGTCCTGGGCCAGTTAGTCTCACACATTATTTGTTATCCTTAAATTGGTTCAAAAACATTTTTTTAGTTGCTAGCCCCCAAAGGGTTTATAACAGCATTCTAACAATAAAGAGGGAACCATACCCATAGTCTTGCCAGCTTAACAGGTGAACTGTTTGACTTTTCCCCTGCCCCTTTCATGGCCTTGCCTGTGTCTCTCATCCTTGAGTGTGCTCTGCCACTCTTTCTGTTTGTTTTTCTGGGGTGGGTGAACTTTAAGATCTTGAACTTTCCAGTCCTTAAAGTTTTGGCATGATCCTGGGGTTGCTGCCGAGTGGTCTGAGTCTAACTATTGGTTTTTAGGCATATCATGGAGCATCTAGAAGGTGTCATCAACAAACCAGAAGCAGAGATGTCCCCACAAGAACTGCAGCTCCATTATTTCAAAATGCATGATTATGACGGCAATAATTTGCTTGATGGCCTAGAGCTCTCCACAGCCATCACTCACGTCCATAAGGAGGTAGGTCGGCCGAGGCTCAGTGGACAGCGTCTTGGAAAGCCTCCCCCCCCGCCCCAGCAGTTCAGTCCCCAGTCTTGATGACCTGTGCGGTCCTTGTACAACAGTATTGTTGCATCTCCTTTTCCTGCTCACCACTCCAATCTGCCTTTTCCTGTTCGAAGCCCCTTCTCGCAAAGGGTGACCTACTGAGGCAGAAGTCCCAGGGCCTGGTATCTCTGACAAGTGCTACAGGCATTTCTGCTGCACCCTGGAGTTTGAGAACCAGCGCCTAAAGGACAGACCACATGAAAATGCAGAGCAGGGGAGAAGTTTTATTTGAGAAGAGAGGCGAACCAGGGGACCAAGGGGTCGAGGGACTCAGCAATAATTGAGGGTTTGTGTGATATTATACAGTTCTCCATATGAAGCCGTTTACAGAGCGCTTTCAAGTGGGTTAGAGAGCTCATTCGATCTTTGCAACAGCCTGTGAGTAGGCAGGGCAGGCACTGTTACTGCCCCCAGTTAGAGGTGCGGGAACTGAAAACAAGATGTTCTGTCTCCAGTCTAGTGTCTGTCCCACTCTGCCACACTGCAGTCTGTAGAGAGGACGAGAGGCAGAGCTGGGGATGTGGGTGTGCTCCCACTGGCTGCCGGGAGAGCAGATTTGGGTTTGCTGGGAAGACAGTGGGGAGCGCTAATGGCTTCGTGCGGCAGAATGGCAGTGCCACTGGAAGATCTCCGGCTGTGGGAGGCAGACTGATGGACGTGGGGAGAGACTTGCATCAGGGAGAGAACCTGGGATTTGGCAGGCCAGGCTGTTGGTGGTGCTAGGAGAGCAAAGGCTGCACACAGGAGAGGTAGCAAAGGAAGAATCAGCCAAGGACGCGAACAGCGTTAGCTTAGCACTCGGCACAGTGAGCCCTGCTATATCTGCTTCTGGAGCAGGGCCAGTACCTTCACCTCAGAGATTGTGACAGGTTCTCCTGGTTGGCAGTGCCTTCCTCTTCTTGTTCTGACCCCAAGATGCTGTCCAATACAGACTGCTTGCACTTTCCAAGGGCATGTTGCGCCCAGAGCTGACCCTCAGGAGAGCCTGGGTTGTGAGCTTTTCTCTAAGATGAGTTTGTGGGTTTGGGGGAATTAGGAACCTCATAATTCTGTGTAAGCCAGACCTAGGTTTCTACAGCGAACGTGTATTACTTTTGTAATTAGAAAAGAAAAGTAATTTTTAGAACAAATAAGCAAGGGCCTGCTTTGATTGCATCCTTCTTTTTAACTGGCAAATATAAATCTAAATTGCATTGTTGTGAATTGACTCTATCTGATGTATGGTTTGTGGATTCTTAGAAGTAGCCACATGCTACACTGAAGGAGCTTTTGGACACATGAGCACGGACATTTTAGACATTAGCTAAGCACTTCCAGTAAAATGTGTGACTCATCATTGTCTAATTTGTATTTTGTAGGAAGGGAATGAACAGGCCCCACCACTGAGTGAAGCTGAACTGATTAACTTAATAGATGGTGTTCTAAGAGACGATGACAAGAACAATGATGGATACATTGACTATGCTGAATTTGCAAAATCACTGCAGTAGACATTGTTTGGCCATCTAGTTGTATGCAAATGTGACCCGTTACAATGTGATTGAACACTTTTGGTAATGCAAAATAACTCATTTCCAACTACTGCTACAGTATTTTGGTAAAAACCTATAGCAGTTTATTACACTGGGGTGAGAAAGAGAGATCAAGAGAAATATAAGAGAAATGGGACATATCGCAGTCCCCAAGTACTCAGTCTATTACTGGACAAGGGCTTGATTAAAGAATCCTTTTAAGAATATTGGATAATTGGAGCGTAGTACTCAGGAACTTGACTGTAGAATACTGCTAGTCTCTTGGTTTTCATTCATGCTACCTGAAAAGTAAGACAAGCTTTGCCAAGTGGACACACTTTTCAGTAACAGTGAAGGAATAGCATAAATGCCAAATGTTTCCCCCGGTAGAACCTGTCTCTTCAGGTAAAAGTGGTCAGTATTCTGCAAAGTTCCCCCGGCCTGAATGATGACGTGCCCCTGGGCAAGGGAGTATTAGGCTATTTCAAAGCCATTGTGTAAGAAGGAGGCCAGATCCTGCGTTCAGCTAGCCTTAGCGTCTTAAGATTCTGTATCTTCTGGCACTTTGGAAATGATACACCATTGACCTACATGATTAACATTTTTTAGTTTTTCAGTATTTTACAGAACTACTGTCACATCCTTTCTTTTATATCTTCTTCAACTTAGGAGAGACCTTGAATTTAAAAGTGTTCTTTCTTCTAATCATTAGCAAATGTTTTAGCTTTCTTACTGTTTCCAGGGTTTGTTTTTGAGGTTTAGACACTATATGGAATACAAGGACTGTATCCCTCCTGCTTGATGCGGTGCAGGATAAAGCTACTAGCTGGTCTTGCCTAAGTGAGGAGTGAGATCACCAAGCACCAATTGCTGCAAGCTATATTTAGAAGGAATGGTGCTTAAATTACCCCTTCCAGCTTAAATATGTGAATTCCTTCAGATCAGGAAAGATTAGAAAAAGAAGCCTAAAAACTCTTTAACAGTGTGAATCTCAGTAATGGTTGAAAATGAGAAGCAGCGGCAGACTGTAATTTGGTTTATTGGATGTGATGGACATGCCAGGATGGAAAACCCAAAATGGTGGTTGAATGGGGCAAAAAACTGCATAGGATTTGCTGAAAGACATATAGAGACTTATTTTCTTTATTAGAGTATTCTTATAAGAAAACATATGTATTTGTAAAAATGGTTTCTGTGTCAAGTATTTGTGCAATCAGAGCTGAATTGTAAACTATTCTTGTAATATCTAGTTATTTTGAAAGAGTTATATAATGAATCTTGGATATATGACCAATAAAACTGATAAACAAAATAAAGAGCAGTTGATTTTGTCCACATAGGGGTCTTCTCCTCCCACATGAAGGTTTTGTGTATTTAATACAGATGTTTACATGTGCCTACCCCATCACAGGCCCTACGACCCTCCTTGGCTGTGCCCTGTTCCTTTTGGCAGGGGTAGATTCCCAGTCATCCTTGATGCATTTCTTCTTCTGAATGAAACCACTTTTTGGACCTTTCTTCCCTGGCCATGTTCAGATTATGATAGCATTGTCTAGTTTAGGAAAATACTGTGTTTTCTCCTGGAGTCTTGGCGACTGTTTTTTCTTGGCCAGAAAATTTAATTAGGTAGCATTTTTGAAAACCTCCCAGGCCCAAGCAAAAAGCACAGTCTCCCCTGGCATTTTGAGAATAATGCTTTGTTCTGCCATTTGAAAAGGAAAGAAGGAAAGAAAGAAGGAGGGAGGATAGGAAGGAAGGAAGTTAACCATTGCCTTCTCTCTCCCTTGCCCCCCAAGATCCTTGGATCTTGCACTGACCCTTCTTCACCCAGAGCTGCCCCTCTGGATGGATCTAATGAGTGGCTCACGGTTGGAAGAATCTCATAGTGTTGGCAGCTAGGAAGGGACTGAGCAGCTGGAGAGGGAGAGAAGCAAATCGTCAGAAGGCAGAGTCACCCCATTAAAATAGACAAGACGGACACCTCCTTCCTCCACAGCTGGTTTCTCTTTGTAATTATTTCATGCTGGACTCTGTGGTCCTGTTTAGGAAATGTCCCTGGTGGGAGGAGCCTGTGATATTAGGGACACAGAGACATTCCTTGCATACCCCCTCTTGACCTCTTCTCTCCTACACAATACCTTGGCCTTCTCGTAGCCCACCTCAAGGATTTTTCAGAATGTATAAGGAACATCTCTGTACTGCAGTTTCCTTACCTCTAAAATGGAGATAAATCTAACCAAGAGAGGCCGCCTTATATGAGCATAAGCTTTGAACTCAGGCAGACCCGAGTCAGAATCCTAGGCCTGCTACTCCCCAGCCATGAACTTAAAATTTAGTTTCTCATATATATTTAAAAAACTACAATAAAACTTACTGAGAGTTTAAGAGGATTAACAAAATGAGAGAAAATGTAGAAAGCATCTAGTAAGTGCCTGACAATAGTACTAAACACTGAGTCACCCATTCCTCACTCTGGCTGGAGAGCCTGGGCCCCTTCCTCATTGCAGTGGGGGCTGGTGGGGCTGTAAAGGGATTGATGACTCCTCAGGGGCAGGGGTCGAAAGATCTTCTCTGTAGGTTATTCCATTGGATGGATAGATCATGATATCAATCCATTTATCTGTCGAACTACAGAACAAGTTAGGATGTTCTGTGTGGTACAATTACATGTGATGTCTGTTTGTCCATAAAGTCTTTAATACACTCTTACTTCTTGAGGAAATTGAATTACTGCAGTTTGAACAATCTTAAGCCTTAGTAAGTATTGCTAAATTGCTATCCGAAAGAGTTGTACTAATTAATACTTCATCTCTATTGTATATGAAGAATCTATTTCCTTTAGCTAGACCCATAACATAACCTGACAAGTTTCCCAAACACAGAGCGATGAGACATTAGGGCTTTTAATTTTTGACTAGTCCTGCATTTGTTCATTTGTTGATTCATTCATTATTTATCTTATGTTGGCCATGTAACCTCTCTGATTTAGATTCTGGATTTCAATTCCTTCTAGAGAGGAGAAAAAGAAAAAAAAACCTTTTTGTCATATTCCAGATTCCCCTGAAGGTGTTATCGTCAGAGGACACAAATACTCTTACATAACATCCCTGATAAAAACAAGAGCTAAATCACATTTCTACCTCAAGAGAAAATCCATTTTATCAAGGACCCAACAAAAGATCTAACATTTCAACCAGGAAATTAGTAGCAGAAACTATGAACATTATGTCTGAACTTTTGGATGTTAGAAACAAACAAAACCCTTTTGGGAAGATGGAATAGATAGACTTCTCTCTATTTCTCTAATGAAGTACAACAAAACCCTGGGAAATTATATATAAAGCAAACGTAAGAAGACTCTGAAAGGTGGAGAGAACAAGGCGGACTGGTTAGGGACATTGGGATGTAAGCAAATACATGGTGGTGAGTTCCGTCTTGTGTTTGTTTCTTGTGTTCTGTTTTTTTGCCAAATATATCCCAGACTTGGAGCTAAGGAAGCTGGCAACCGAGAAATTCCAAAAGGGGCATGCATAAAAAAGCCCCAACAAAAACCGCTCTCTCTAGCCAGGGAATGAAGAAAAGGGCAATCTCACAAGACACAAAACTTTCAGATAATAACTGCTCTGTTCCAGCCAAACACTACAGGGAAGACAGTGGCCCTGTCAGCAAAGGCCGAGCGGGGAGCCTGGGCTTCCATCCTTGCCAGGCTGTAATGAGGTGTCCTCCTCCTTTATGTGTCTGAGGTGATGCCAGAGGAGGCCAGGTAGGGAGCCGGGACTTTCATTCCTGCCACTCCCTGGGCAGTAACAAGGCCCCCCTCCTGCCCACAGGGTCAGTGGAGAACACGTGGGGATCCTGGCCCTGGAGCTCCACCCACAACTGGCTGGAGTGAGACTCCCCTCCCTCTTCCTGCCGGGTGTATCTGATGAGGCCTGGTGGAGGGTCAGGACTTTCACCACCCAGTGATAACAGCACTACCTCTACCTCCGTGTCAGTAGAGAGCCCGTGGGGACTCCAAACTCCCAACGCTCCCAGCCTTGTGTACTGATGGAGGCTGAGTGGGGAGTAGACTTCTCCCTTCACCTGTCAGGAAGGAGGCAGCCCCTGCCCTTGCCCTGCCGCAGTGGTGGCATGGAAAACCAGTTAAAGCAGGTTTAAATAAGATCCAGTCTCATGGTCGGAGCCGCTGCCGCCAAGTCCAGATCCAGCCTCGCGCGCCCGCCCGACGTGCACTCCCGATTCCTTTTGGTTCTAAGTCCAAAATGGCAACTCTCAAAGATCAGCTGATTCAGAATCTTCTTAAGGAAGAACATACCCCCAGAATAAGATTACAGTTGTTGGGGTTGGTGCTGTCGGCATGGCTTGTGCCCTCAGTATCTTAATGAAGGACTTGGCAGATGAACTTGCTCTTGTTGATGTCATGAAAGACAAACTGAAGGGAGAGATGATGGATCTCCAGCACGGCAGCCTTTTCCTTAGAACACCAAAAATTGTCTCTGGCAAAGATTATAAGGTGACTGCAAACTCCAAGCTGGTTATTATCACAGCTGGGGCACGTCAGCAAGAGGGAGAAAGCCGTCTTAATTTGGTCCAGCGTAACGTGAACATCTCTAAGTTCATCATTCCTAATATCGTAAAATATAGCCCAAACTGCAAGTTGCTTGTCGTTTCCAATCCAGTGGATATCTTGACCTATGTGGCTTGGAAGGTAAGTGGCTTTCCCAAAAACCGTGTTATTGGAAGTGGTTGCAATCTGGATTCAGCCCGGTTCCGTTACCTAATGGGGGAAAGACTGGGAGTTCACCCATTAAGCTGTCATGGGTGGGTCCTTGGGGAGAATGGAGACTCCAGTGTGCCTGTATGGAGTGGAGTGAACGTTGCTGGTGTCTCTCTGAAGAATCTGCACCCTGACTTAGGCACTGATGCAGATAAGGAACAGTGGAAAGAGGTTCACAAACAGGTGGTTGACAGTGCCTATGAGGTGATCAAACTGAAAGGCTACACTTCCTGGGCCATTGGACTGTCTGGCAGATCTGGCCGAAAGTATAATGAAGAATCTTAGGCGGGTGCATCCAATTTCCACCATGATTAAGGGTCTCTATGGAATTAAAGATGATGTCTTCCTTAGTGTCCCTTGCATCTTGGGACAGAATGGAATTTCAGATGTTGTGAAGGTGACTCTGACTCCTGAGGAGGAGGGCCCTTTGAAGAAGAGTGCAGATACACTTTGGGGGATCCAAAAGGAGCTGCAGTTTTAAAGTTTTCTAACGTACCACTTCACTGTCTAGACTACAGCAGCATTTTAGTTGGAGGTTGTGTATATTGTCCTTATTATCTGATCTGTTACTCAAGTAATATTAAAATGGCCTAAGAAAAAACGTCAGTTTCCTAAAGTTCCAAATAGCAATGGTTCACCAAACCCTGCAGCTGTATCCTGATGCTGATGATACCTGTCTTTGTAGCCCTAAATGGGTTAACGTAAGTTAGCTCCACCGTCTCAGAGGCACCACGGCCAGAGCTGCGGCCGCTCTTCACACCGGATGTGTGTTTACTGTGTGTTCTGTCACTTCGGGTTCCTTCCCCCAACACCCGACATGCCTAGTCCATCTTTTCCAGTCAGTCATGTCCTGAGATCCAATGTATAAATTCAATATTGCGTGTATTGCGCATAACTGTTCTAAAGGATCTTACTTTGTGTACCGTGTATGTCAGAATATAGTGTACATGGCCATATAATGTAAAAAGACAATGCAACCAACTAAGTGTCATACCAACTAAAATACCAAATAAATTTTGGAAAAAAAAAAAAAAAGATCCAGTCTCATTACATAATACAAAAATGCCCGGGTGTCAATTGAAAATCACTCATCATACCAAGAGCCAGGAAGATCTCAAACGGAAGGAGAAAAGATGCCAGCACTCAATGCAGGTGTTAGAATTATCTGACGAGGGTTTTAAAGCAGCCATGTTAAGAATACTTAAACAATTAGGAACAGGAAACCAATGAAAAAAACAAATCTCAGCAAAGAAATAGAAGATATAAAGGGTAGCCAAATGGAAATTTGGGAACTAAAAAATATAATAACCACAACAAACACCTCAACAGCAGAATGGAGGGCATAGAAGAAAGAGCCATTGGATTGGAAGATAGAACAATCTATGCTGGGGCGCCTGGGTGGCTCAGTCGTTAAGTGTCTGCCCTCGGCTCAGGTCATGGTCCCAGGGTCCTAGGATTGAGCCTCACATCAGGCTCCCTGCTCCGCGGGAAGCCTGCTTCTCCCTCTCCCACTGCCCCCTGCTTGTGTTCCCTCTCTCACTGTGTCTCTCTCTGTCAAATAAAGAAAATCTTAAAAAAAAAAAAAAAAAAGAACAATCTATGTTACCCAATCTGACCAACCCAGAGAAAACAAAAAAAACTGAGAAAAAAAAAAATTGCATGTACTTCAGGGACCTGTGGGATAACAAAAGACCTTATGTTCTTCCTGTCATCAGCCCCAGAAGAAGAGGAAAGAGGTTGGAGCTGAAGATGTACTCAGAGAAATAATGGCTGAAAACTTTGTAGATTTGACAAAAGACAAGGATCTAGAGATGTATGAGCTAAGCAAAGCCCAAAGAGAACAAGCTCAAAGAAATCTACTGAGACTCATCATTAGTCAAACTTCTGAAAACTAAAGACAAAGAAAAAAAATCTCAAAAGCAACGAGAGAGAAACAACAGCTTACCTATAAGGGAAAACAGCTTGAATGATGGCATATTTCCCATCAGAACCCATGGGAGCCAGAAAGAAGAGGCACAATAATTTTCAAGTACCAAAGGAAAGAACTCTCCATCCAGTATTCTAGATCTTGTGAAAATATCCTATAAGAATGAAGGGGAAATCAAGATAATTCTCAAAGGAGAACAAAGAGCATTGGTCACCAGCAGACCTGCCCTAATAGAATGGTTAAGGAAGTTTTTTAAACAGAAAGGACACAGTAAAAGAAGGAAATTTAGAACATCGGGGAGGAAGAAAGATCATGGAAAACAAAAAATATGGATCCATACAATAGACTTTCCTTGTCTCAAATTTTGTAAATTCTGCTTAATAGTCAAAGCAAAAATTACAACACAGTCTAATGTGGTTCGAAATGTATGTGGAGGAGATATTTAAGACAATTATATTGCAAATGGAGGAGGGTAGAATAATAGAAAAGCAAGTTTTCTTTTTTTTCACTCTACTAGCAAAATTTTCTTTTTTAATTTTATTTTATTATGTTATGTTAGTCACCATACAATACATCATTAGTTTTTGATGTGGTGGTCCACGATCCATTGTTCTATTCTTCACCTGAACTAGTAAACTGTAAAATGGAACAGCCACCCTGGAAAACAGTTTGGCAGCTTCTTAAAAAAAGAAGCATGTAACTACCATGTGACTCAGCAGTTGCATTCCTGGGCATTTATGTTTGCACAAAACCCTGCACACCGAGGTTCATGGCAGCTTTATTTATAATAGCTGAAAATCAGAGACAACCCATATATCCTTCGACAGGTGAACAGTCCCGCCCAGGTAGCCAAAGGAACAAACCATTGATAATGGGCAACCACCCGGAAGACTCTGCAGAGAATTATGCCAAGTGAGGATTCCTGAAGTGACAAAAATCACAGGAACGGATTAAGGAGGGAGTGGGAGCAGGCGAGAAGTGGGCATGGCTATAACAAGGCAACATGAGGAGTCCTTGTGGTGAAATGATCTGTATCTTGACTAAATCAGTGCTGATATCCTGGTTAGGATATTGTGTTATGGTTTGAGAAGATGCTACCATTGGGGGGTGGGAACTGGGTCAAGGGTGCACAGGATCTCTCTTACTTTTTACAACTGCACGTGAATTATCTACAGTTATCTCAAGATAAAGCTTCAAGAAATCGTATTGAAAGACACGGTCTTCCCACCACCACAGTGGCCATTTTGAACTTGGGACCCCTGGGACAGTGTCGGAACAGGCCTGTTTTGCTTAGTGTCTGAGCCCCGAGGCTATGTTGGCAGTGCTCACGATTATATAGTCTTCTTTCGGGAGCTTTCAGAGAATTTGCTCTGCTCGGCCAGAGTTGAAAGGAAACAGTGCACTGGGCATTCTCTGTCCATGACTTTCTAATTGCCTTCCCACTGGGTGGCTGGGGAAGGACAAGCAGGCATGCCTGCCAAGGCTAAAAGGCCCTGCCCCCCAGAGAGGGGAGAGAAAGTGTGAAGAGGTCCTTGTGTCCCGGTAGCTGGCCTTAGTGGAGGCTGGACTAAAGCAGGCTGAGCGCCCTTGTCCCTGGCTGTGGCTACAGCCAAAGGCAGGAGAGTGAGGGGAGGTGTGGCCATAGTTGTGAATCTGAGAGAAGCGATCCAACAGGTGTCCAAATTGAGATTTAGGGGAGTAGCCTTGAACTTCATGGATGTTAGAGAATCAGAATGCAGGAAATAGGGAGGGCTTCTCTATGAGACAGGCTTTGGTGTCTATAGCCAAGTTCTGTGGGCTCTGTGGGGCAGGAGATGGGAATAAGGTGACCATATCTGAAGGGACAAGAGTGCTAAGCAACACCTGGGGAAGGCGGTATAAATGCCCGACTGCAGGCCCCACCCCAGATCAGCTGAGTCAGAACCTGCTCTTTATTATTATTTTTTTATTTTTTAAAAGATTTTATTTATTTGACAGAGACACAGCGAGAGAGGAAACACAAGCAGGGGGGCGTGGGAGAGGGAGAAGCAGGCTTCCTGTGGAGCAGGGAACCTGATGGGCTCGATCCCAGGACCCTGGGATCATGACCTGAGCTGAAGGCAGACGCTTAACGACTGAGCCACCCAGGCGCCCCAGAACCTGCTCTTTAATAGAACCCCGGTGAACTACGTGCTTATTCAAATTGGACAAGCACTGCTCTGGAAAGAAGGTTCCAGACTCCTATTGCCAAGAGGCCTGAGCTGCCCAGTTCCTGCTGCTCTGAGAAGGGTAGCTTTACTCTTTTTGGGATTCCAGTAGCCTCCCGTTGAATTGCCTTTTTCTAAGTCTGGCCAACTTGGTTTCTATGTCGTTTATAACCAAGAAAATCTTACTAATGCATAGGGGCAACCCTGGGAGGACACCCATCCCCTTGCCCACCCCCACCCAAATCATCAGCCAGTTTGCCTCACCAACTGAATTCTGTCAACATAGGGTCAGTCCTCTATGTTTGTAGATGCTTTGAGTCTTGTTAAATGAAAATCCTCCTGAAATGAAAATGTTTTCCGTCACTTATCTTTTAGTATCAAGGGTTTTCTCAGATTCTTTTCAAAGGGACCGTTTGCTGGGTTGAACATAGAAGTCATAGAAACCCTCCCATGTTTACACTTCCGCAAAGCCTGTCTCTGTTTCCCCAGATAGGGTGAGTATTGAAATTTCTCTGTGGGGCCCCTTTTAGTAAAATGCAAAGAAGACATCCATCCCTTCTCCTCTGAGAAGCTCTTTCTGGCTAGTCCAGCTCATGGTCACCTGTCCCTTCTCTAAGCCTCAACTGCAGTGGTCCTTGACCTTTTGTGTGTCATGGGCTCCTTTACAGAATAATGTTTTCATATGCATAAGATAAAAACCAAAACCTTTTCTAAAAAGTTTATATTTTAATCATCTGTCCCTCATCACGACAAGTGACCGCCTTAATCCCCATCACCTATTTCACCCATCCCCTCCCCCACCTCCCTTCTGGTAACCCTCGCTTTGTTCTCTATAGTTAAGAGTCTGTTTCTTGGTTTCTCTTTCTCTCTTTCTCTTTTCCCTTTGCTCGTTTGTTTTGTTTCTTAAATTCCACATGAGTGAAATCATACGGTATTTGTCTTTCTTTGACTTATTTCTTACTCTAGCTCCATCCATGTTGTTGCAAATGGCAAGATTTCATTCTTTTTTATGGCTGAGTAATATTCCATTGCATAATATATACCACATCTTTTTTATCCCTTCCTCTATCAGTGGGCACTTGGGCTGCTTCCAAAATGTGACTATCGTATATAATGCTGCTATAAACATCAGGGTTCATGTATCCCTTTGAATTAGTGTTTTCATGTTCTTTGGGTAAATACCCAATAGTGGGATTGCTGGATCACGGGTAGTTGTATTTTTTAGCTTTTTGAGGAACCTCCATACTGTTTTCCACAGTGGCTGCACCGGTTTGCATTTCCATCAACAGTGCAAGAGGGTCCCTTCTTCTCCACACCCTTGCCAACACTTGTTCCTTGTGTTGTCGATTTTAGCCATTCTAACAGGTGTGAGGTGATATCTCATTGTAGTTTTGACATTTCCCTGTGATGAGTAATGGTGAACAAACATCTTTTCATGTGTCTGTTGGCCATCTGGATGTCTTCTTTGGAAAAATGTCTGTTCGTGTCCTCTGCCCATTTTTAATTGTATTTGTTTTTTGAGTGTTGAGTTTTATAAGTTCTTCATATATTTTGGATACTAACCCTTTATCGGATATAGCATTTGCAAATACCTTATCCCATTCTGTAGGTTGCCTTTTAGTTTTATTGATGGTTTCTTTTGCTGTGTAAAAGCTTTTTAATGTAGTCCCAATAGTTTTTTGTTTTGGGTTTTGTTGTTGTTGTTGTTATTGTTTTGTTGTTTTTTGCTTGACATACCTAGAAAAAAGTTGCTATGGCCAATGTCAGAGAAATTACTGCCTGTGTTCTTTTCTAGGATTTTTATGGTTTCAGGTCTCACATTTAGGTCTTCATCCATTTTGAATTTATGTTTGTGTATGGTGTAAGAAAGTGGTCCCGTTTCATTCTTTTGCATGTAGCTGTCCAGTTTTCCCAACACTAGATGTTGAAGAGACAGGTCTTTTTCTCATTGGATAGTCTTTCCTGCTTTCTCAAAAATGAATTGGCCATGTAATAGGGGGTGTATTTTTGGGTTTTCTCTTCTGTTCCATTGATCTATGTGTCTATTTTTGTGCCAGTACCATACTGTCTTGGTGACTACAGCTTTGTAATATAACTTGAAGCTCAGAGTTGTGATGCCTCCAGCTTTGCTTTTCTTTTTCAAGATTGCTTTGGCTATTTGGGGTCTTTTGTCATTCCATACAAATCTTTAAGATTATTCTAGTTCTGTGAAAAATGCTGGTGGTATTTTGATAGGGATTGCAATAACGTGTAGGTTGCTTTGCATAGTACAAACATTTGAACAGTGTTTGTTCTTCCAATCCATGAACATGGAATGTCTTTCCATTTCTTTGTGTCATCTTCAATTTCTTTCATCAGTGAAAAAGCAAGGCATTTTGAAGAAGCCAGTTATGTTGAAATACAAATACCAAAATATTTTAAAAGGTGAGTGATTTAGTAATTATATGCTTTTTAATTAAGATCCAGCAGCAGATCTAATAATCACCATAATTTCAAAGTAGTGATGAATAAATAATTTGAGATATCTGCAACAATTGTACTGTGATAGGAAAATATTTTATAATTTCTATGAGTAATGAAGTCACAGTTTCTGCTAATAACCCTCACGGTTTGTTGCTTGACTCATAATCAAAGAAAATGCTAAATTTCAGTTCAAGGTTCATGAAAATAAAGCTGTAATTTTTTCCCACTCAAGTTCATGGGTCCCCTGACGTGTATCGAGGAAGGGTCAGTGGACCTGAGGTTAAGAGTCCTTGCCCTAGGGAAACGTGGTCAGTAATATGCAATAAATTCATTATAACCACTGAAGTAAGAAGTGTTTTTTTTTTTTAAAGATTTTATTTATTTATTTGAGAGAGAGAGAATGAGAGACAGAGAGCATGAGAAGGAGGAAGGTCAGAGGGAGAAGCAGACTCCCCGCCGAGCAGGGAGCCCGATGAGGGACTCGATCCCGGGACTCCAGGATCATGACCTGAGCCGAAGGCAATCGCTCAACCAACTGAGCCACCCAGGCACCCGTAAGAAGTGTTTTTAAAAACACAAGCCAAATAGATGTATATGAAGTGAGATTCCAGTCCCCTGTCCTCCACCAGAGTCTGCTCCTCTTCTGTAGGATATTGTTTGGGCGGTGGACCAGACTCTATCTTCTCTTGTCCCCTGGACTACCAGCCCCACACCAGTGCACGGCAGGGGCTGAGCCCAGAAGGAACATCCGATCAGCATTTGTTGACTCTGTCTGTGATGACTCTTTGAATGCCAATTTTTGAAGATTCTGAGATTTTTATTATCCTGTTGAACCCCTCAGGTTTCTTAATACAAAATTTGTCATTTGCACATATACCACTAGATGGCAGCAGCGTTCCACAGACCGTCTTTTCCCTGCTCTTAGTATCCCATCCAGGGGCTGTTTTTTTTTTAAAGACTCAGTGTGGTTTCAGTCCTGGAAAAATTCAAGCTCACTCCCCTTCCTGCTTCCCGCCACCCCCATGGATTTCCCAGACAGGATTTATCACCGTATTATTTTGTTCCCCCAGTAAGGAGGCTGTGGAAGAGTATGGGTAGTTATGCAGACCGTTCAAGGTCACGTACAAAAAGTGATCTGACTGGTCTGCATGGGAAATTTGATCCCTCCCAGCATTTACAGAGCACCTACTATGTGTCAGACCTAATACTACGCTTCATTTACATGGATACACTGTCCCTGTCACAGGTGCGTGACCACATACTAAGAATGGAGGGAAAGAGCAGCTGGGTCTTTGGGGGAATGGAAAGGTTTAGGAACAGAGAAGCATTGCTGGTGTGAGCAGTAATGTTCTCACTGAGCTGTTCACTCCACCTGGAACATTTAAGTTACAACAGACTGATCGCAGTGAAGCTAAAATTTCTATGCGGATGAAACCCAAAGGCAACACACAAACATGAAATCAGAAGTTGGGGTGCAATTGAAGAATGACGGTCTATAGGAAATGTTCTTTACACAAACTGCTCTATCGTATTGCTGTTAAATAATTTTCAAAATGTAAACACTAAGGAACATATAATTAACGATGCTAGTAAGAAGTAGACCTTAAGCTAGCCCTTAAAGTATTGCCCATGCTCTTAGTAGACCAATCAGGTTTGGTGAGACCTTCGAGTAGGTGGTGTTTGGGTTGCTGAAATTGGCGGGGACACACAGGGCTTCTGTGTGGAGTCAACCACTGTGCTCTAAGGTAGAACACAACAGCCTTTTAATCATCAAATTCAAGAGGCAGGCTGGCTGCCAGCAGAGTGGCAGAGCCGAATCACAGGATCTCTTTAATCGGATGGCACCTTCCCTCCCTTCCATGGGATCCTTCACCTGGGCAGAAAGATGGGCTGGTTCCTCTTCAAATCTCCCTGTATCCAATGGCCACCAGAACACCCCCACAGAACGCTCACATACAACAATGACAAAAACACACGTGCGCGCACACTATAAACAAGAGCAAAACCGTTCAAAAGAAGTGAGAGCTTGAAAAGAGTAAAACCGGCGTAGACTGAACTACTTCGGGGAAAGGCATGATTAAGCTGGCCCCAAACCCTGGAAAAGATGCCCGGGAGGAGAAGGGGCCGTGGTGGCGCTGCGGACCCAGTAAACTCTGAACCGGCCGAGGCAGTGGGTGCCTACACCTTGGTGAAGCAGCGAGGCTTTTCCAACCTCTGTCCCCCCGTGCTTTCTTCTCCTAATACAAATGCCTTCCGAAGGATGCCCGCCTGGTTGCAGCTGAGCCAAGGAGCACAGGGATTTCCCCACACTCTCATTAGGATGGCTCTCCAGGGAGGCAAGGCTGCCCAAGGTGGTAGCAGCAGGGGGGTGGGGGTGGAGAGGCATGGGGGCTGATAAGACAACTGGGTTTGGAAAACGGTGGATTGCAAGAACCAAACCCCAAGGGAGGGGTGGGGGGGGAGCTCTGTCAGTGCCTTGCACCCTGGAGTTTACATCCTCACATTAATCCTAAAGGTTTGATTCCAGCAAACCCTCCAGATGTTACCAAAGCTCCGGAAATCCACCTGCCTGTTTCTCTTCAAAAAGTCTGAGAAAGCTGAAACCCCAACAGAAGTTGCTTTTAAAAATGTTACCCATCCTTTTGCAGCATAAGCACCAAAGAGAAATCAAATTGGTTTATTTATTGTCAAGCCTTGAGGAACAGACTAAGGTAGGAGCGCTCTACAGTTCGGTTCAGTGTTTTTTTTTTTTTTTTTTTTTTTTGAGAGAGAGAGAGAGTGCCCAACATGGTGCTTGATCTCATGACTCTGAGATCACGACCTGAGCCGAAATCAAGAGTCGGACACTTAACTGACCGAGTCACCTAGTCGCCCCTCGGTGAACATTTTTTAGCATCTTCGAGGAGCTGGAATTGTGAATGGAGTCAGGTCTGAGTCGCAGACCTGGCGTTTCTGTTGCTGGCGGGATTCTTAGGAGTTATGTGACCTTCTCAGATACTCAGTGACCTCCTCTGTAAAGTGGGAAAAATCTGGTGCCTATTTCATAGTACTGTTGTGAAGATTAAATGTAACATGCTTGGTGCAGAGCCTGGGGCGTTTACTGATAACTGATCAATAAATTGAGGATAATGATATGCTGCTAGGCATGTATTCATTCAACCAAGCCTGATGGATCGCAGAGGACAAAAATAAAGAGTGAGACCTGACCTCACTGTCAAAGAACAAACTATTGAATGAACTGTTGTGAAGTGGAATGTGTGTGTGAATGTACGTATACCGCGTAGATCATATTTCATTGATTCTAAAATGTACTTTTTTGGGGCGCCTGGGTGGCTCAGTTGGTTAAGCGTCTGCCTTTGG
This sequence comes from Mirounga angustirostris, assembly GCF_029215605.1. Classification (NCBI taxonomy): domain Eukaryota; kingdom Metazoa; phylum Chordata; class Mammalia; order Carnivora; family Phocidae; genus Mirounga; species Mirounga angustirostris. Next base: position 72,255,506 of record NW_026991718.1, read on the forward strand.
CTCAGGTCATGATCCCGGGGTCCTGGTATTGAGCCCTGAGTTGGGCTCCCTGCTCAGTGGGGAGTCTACTTCTCCCTCTCCCTCTGCCTCTTCCCACCGCTTGTGCCCTCTTGCTCTCTCTCTCAAATAAATAAAATCTTTTTAAAATGTACTTTTTCATATTTTAAAATAATTTGGCATCACTTTTTCTTTCTTGGTGGTAAATGAAATAATGGTGTGGCTTGCAATCAGTGGAATCTTAGATTTGGTGAAAACAGATAATCATAAAGACACAGCCATGAGCTCACCACCATGATTCAGCCCCTGCACGGACACCCAGGCCAGAATCCTAGTCCAGGTCACAGGGGATGCTGTTGTCTCTCTCCTCAGATATGTGGGCTCCCACTGCCTTTGGGAGACAGGCGTGGGGGGGCCTTTGGGGTGACTGGACTGATCACCTTGGCAGCTGAGGGCTGGGCAGTCTCCAAACTCCAGGGCACATACAGGTCCGTGTTTAGAATGCAGGTTTCCAGGCCCTGCCCCAGAGGGTCTGGTTGGGTGGGTGTGGGAGTGGAGCCCCAGCTGACTCAGCCAGCCCTCGTTCCTCCCTAGTGCCGGAGAATTCTCTGCTTATGGGCAGCGTGTCCGTCGCGGGTGCAGGAAATGATCCTTACCTGAAACTGGGAAAGTGGAGTTAGCTTCCGGATGCGATTGGTCAAGTAGTGTGCTGAAGCTGGCTAATCCTGGCTCGTGTGAAAGTAATCATGGTGTCATGGTGGCAGAGCCATGGTGGCATGGATGACCTACACCACGGTCATCGGCAAGCCCTACCAGCCAAGGCGTCTTTTTTTTCCTTCAGAGTCAGTTTACCAGCACACCAGTGGGACTTCTCCTTAGCTGGGTGGCCTCAGGGTGACCTTGAGGAAGGACATCACTGAAAATCATTCTGAGCCTCTGTCTTCCCATCTAAAAGGGGACAATAATATTTCTCACCGCGCAGCGCTGCAGTGGAACAATGAGTCTCCATGAGAAAGCATCTAGCCCAGTGCTATGCTCTATCAATTTGCAGTTTATTCTTTTGCTCCGGAAGTGTCCTATAATGTTTTCTTCTGGGGAACTTGCCAGGAAGAGAATGAAACGAATGTTCTTTGTGATACAATTCAAGTCTCCATGTGGATAATTAGCACTGAACAGTAAGGATAATAATAAATAACTATAGAACCCTCTACAGTTTAACAAACTGTATTTAATGTGGCATAACGTCCCAAGGCAGACACTGCTATCCCCATTTTTCAGATGGGGAAACCAAGACTCAGAGAAGCTAAGTGTCATGTGACTTATAAGTGAGGCAGGAACCACAACTTTCTACGTCCTCCCCCTCCCCTCTTGTCATCACAGCGGAGCCTGTGTGAAGAGCTCTGGGTGGGTGGGTAAGATTGAAACAACCCCAAGCTCCACAAGTTTCCTGCCCAAATCTTAAAGTTTAGTTGGAAAACTTAAACACCCTCAAGGGAATCGCTTGGGAGTGATGACCAAGCAAAGTCACAGAAGGTGCCATCGGCAGATGGTGTCGTGAATTCACTTACACAAACACATGGAAGGCAATGCTCGGCTCCAAGCCCTCAAACTAGCAAAACCGCCCAGATGTTCCCCCTGACTGTGTTTCTTGACTGCATTATGATTCCTCTACCATCCTTCCTGTGTGTGCAGGGGAAGCAGAGCTCAGGGCTGAGGTGGCATTTCTTTCTTTCTTTCCCCTGGCTGCAGTGAGGCTTGTGGTTTTCTCCAAGACAAACACTAAATTCTTGAAAGCTGAGACCGTCCACCCTGGGTGTGAATGCGGATGGTGATTTAGTCTTTGGTTTCTCCCAAGTATGAACTTTATTGCTCATGCTGCTTATTGACTTACGAGCTGATTAAAAGGAAGGAAAAAAACCTCTCCCAACTAAAGACATGCACCAGACTTTTCCAAAGTTTAAATAAAGTTGAAATTCAGCAGCAGGTTGGCTGCAGTTGAGAGAAGGGGGTTTGAGCCAAATTCAGCCTTCGAATTAAGAAAGTGTTAAAAAGTCCAGCCTCGCAGCTCCAAGGAGTACAATATCTTCCCTTAAAAAAAGGAAAAAGTTAGCTTCCAAAGTTGATTCCCTCAGTCTTGGGTTTTGCTGAAAAGATAGAAGCAATTATTCAAATAATTCAGGAATCTAGAGGGAGCAGAGGAGACCTGTCTACTGGTTTCTGGAGATGGTGCAGCATGATGGTCATGATCAGCTGTCCTGATCACATCATCCACCGGCCACCTGGGCACACAGCCCTCTGGGTCTCCAACATCTCTCAGTGCGGGGGGGGGGCGGGGGGTCGGCTTTTCACATGGAGAGCTGGGGCTGACTCTTGCACAGATGGTCTAGCCAGCACAGGGTTTTGACTCTCCTTCCCCTCCGCTGCCCCTCTCTTCTCCTTCCCCTCCCACTCCCCTCCCCTCCCCTTCTCTTCCCTTCCCACAATGTGTAAGCCATCAGAAGGGTTGTGCTTCTACCATTCATCATTCCCACCATTTCCTGATTTTTATACCCATTTCACACACCCATAGAATAGAAGCCTGTTAAGGACTCTTGCAGCTTTAAAGATTCTGTGACTAACAAATTTGGGATTCATTCACATTTTGAAATACTAAAATAATTTGGCTGAAAAATATTCACTGATATGTGAAAATATTCACAATGTAATGCTAAGTATATTAATAATATGCTGAGACCAGAAAGTCATGTACTAAAATGGGAACCATGGAAATCTCTGGGCTTTGAGATGGTGGGTGATTTGTGTTTTTTCTTTCTGCATCAAGTGGCATCATAATTATTAGTTTCTCTCTGACACCCTGGTGAGCTGTAAGCTCTCGGAGTGCAGGGTCTGTATCTAATGTGTTTCTTGATGTATCTACAGTGCCAGGTATGCAGAAAGCACCGGATAAATATTCATTGAATGAATTACTGAATGCGTTTCTGGGCTGTATGAGTTGTTGTCCAATGAGCGTATATTACTTTTTTTTTTTTTAAAGATTTTATTTATTTAGAGAGAGAGCATGAGTGGGAGGAGCGGCAGAAGGAGAGGGAGAGAGAGAATCTTAAGCAGGGCTCATTGTCACTACCCTGACTTTTATCATTATTGAAGGGTAGGGAAAGCAACAAATGTTAATGTAAAAAAAATAAGTTGTACTCTGATGAAAATTCATATCCTTAAAACAAACATCAACAACCCACAGAAATTTGAATATTGAGTAAGTAGCCAAATGTTGAATAGGGCTTATGCTGTTTTGTCATTTTAGGAGACATTGTGGGGCACCTGGGTGGCTCAGTCGGTTAAGCGTCTGCCTTCAGCTCAGGTCATGATCTCAGGGTCCTGGGACCGAGCCCCGTGTCTCCCTGCTCAGTGGGAAGCCTGCTTCTCCCTCTCCCTCGGCCTGCTGCTCTGCCTACTTGTGCTCTCTTGCTCTCTGTCAAATAAATAAAATCTTTAGAAGGAGACATTGTCAGTTCCAGGGACACCCAGCCATGGGGAGTCTCTCCGAGCACGGAATCTTCCCTGAGAGTCAGTGTGGAATACCAGACACACCTGAGAACCCTGAGCCACCTCAGGGCTTGAGCTGACCCAGGCAGAGGGGAGGAGAGACATCTAAATTGGGTGAGAGTTTGGGGTTTTGATAGTCAATTGAACTAGACCTTTTTATTACGGAATATGGGATTATTTATTAATACTCAAGAGTAGATAGAAAGCTGTGGAATCTGCCTGTGATTTTGTTGGAAGAACGGGATTTGCTAGAGGCTCTTCTGAGCCTCTGCTCACACCCTCCTGAGGTAGTTCGTCAAATGAATGGATTCCACTTGTTAAGTGGTAAGTACTGCTGTGTCCTTGACGGAGCCTTGTTGACTCCTATGTCCCGGCTTCCTCGTAGCCCCCTGCCCGTGCAGCCCTGGTGCTCGTTCTATGCCTGAGGTGGCCAGCAAATGTTTGTAAGGAGAATGACAGGGGATCTTTGGACAGCTGGGTCTGTGGCACTATCGACATGTGGGGAAGGGCAGAGGAACAAGAAAGCAGACCAAGAGGCTGCCTGCGTGTGTGACAACAGCATAGAAGGGCACTGGTTGTGTGCATCAGTGGGAGCCCCCAAACGGAGCCAGCTGCAAGGTACCCTATCCTGCACACCTCCTCCCAGGGATCTGTTGCCCATGGGGTGGAAGGTCAACACTATGGCTTCGTGTAAATGAGCCTGGGCAGAAACTGTGTTCTATTTCTGGTTCCCCCACCAACTTGCTGTTGCTGAAAGCTTGCCATTGGATTCATTGATTGGCAGGGCAGGGCAAAGTCAATTTGGCTCTCAACCTTGGCTGTACATCAGAATCACCTAGAGGGTTTTTAAAGCTCCCAGCGCCCAGGCTCCACCCAGACCAATTACATCAGAACCTCTGGGGGTGGCCCCGGGCAGCCGGACCTTTTAAAACAGGCCCCCCACCCCCTCCTTTCCTCACCAAAAGCCAAGGCTGGGAGCCAGAGATGTACCTGAACTCTGGCCCTTCCTGCTTCCTGCCCTGGCCTAATCCTGGCTGACCCCTAAGAGCTCCCCCAGAACACTGTCCTGAGGCTTAATGAGCTGGTGAGAGGCTCAGGGTGATCCCCCGCCTCTGCGAGGCTGCCTCTGGATGTAACCATGGTCACCAGCCGCTCAGGCTGAGATTTACGAGGCAACAATTTCTCTTTTCATAAAAATGTCCTATGTTCCTGTCATGAAGGGTAATGGAGGCTTTTAGCTTCTGTGTCACAGTCATGTCCCATCTCCTAGTGCTCCTGGTGGCATCGCCCACGGGGAATTAAGTCATAGTCTCCGGCAGGGAGGAACGGAGGCTGCGAAGTGGCCCCCCAGGCCCAGTGAGTCAGCGGGGAGCCGGGTCCCTGGAGAACTGCTCCTCCCAACCCCTGGCCCTGCTTCCCCAGACTGTACCCAGCGGGCCGGCCTCGAAGCAGAAGTTCGGAACGGCTTCTGCCTCCTCATCTGCAAAACGAGGCGACTGCATTCACTTCTTGGGGGTCACGGAATTTGAAAACCTGGTGACCGCCCTTCCCCCGCGGGCCCCACACGCTCGCACAAACTCAATCTTACCTGCGGCGGGAGCCAAGCAGACCCCGGGAGCTGAATTCCACACGGCTGTGAGCTGGGGCCGAGGCTGACACGCTGGGGGCCCGTGGGCCCATCCCCTTTACCTGCCAGGACGCCCTGTTCTCTCGGAGCGCCCAGTCCCGCCCGAGGGCTGCTGTCGTCTTAGGTCCACGAAGCTGCCCTTGCTCACAGCTACTCCATGCTCCATGAATGTGGATTCTGGATTTCTCGGTCCGGGCCCGGGGGGCGTGGGGTGGGGGTGGGGCTGCTGTAGAGCCCGTGTCTCCAGATGCTCCTCCCACAATTCTACTCTGTCCCTGGCCCAGGTCTGCCTCATCAAGGTGGGCAACAGAGACAGGGTTCAGGTTTCAATCTCATCACGTGCTGAGGGCATTTCGTGAGTACTCTTTGTATATTTGTGTGGTGAAATCTGATCTGGGTGAAATATTGTATTATTTTTGTTTTAATTTACATGTGTTCCAGTTCTAACCCCCCCCACTCTGTTTTGTTTTCCTTCTAATCTCAACCCAGAGCCATACATAATTTTGACTAGCATGTGATGAGCTTTACAGTTTACGAAGCACCCTCACATATAAGAGCTAATGCAGTCCTCCCATCCAGAAGATGGGGTTTGCTTATTGTTCGCACTTCCGGGATATGGGAAGTGGGGCTAACGACATTAAATGACCTGCCTGAGATGCAAGTGGGTTGCAATACAGATCTAATGTCCCAACCTGTGCTGTTCTGGTCACCAAAATACCTTTCCTCCTGACTTTTTTTTTTCAAGATTTATTTATTTATTTGGCGGGAGGGGGCAGAGGGGGAGGAGAGAATCCCTGAGCAGACTCCCTGCTGAGTGCAGAGCCCAACACGGGGCTTGATCCCAGGACCCCGAGATCATGACCTGAGCCGAAATCAAGAGTCGGCCACTTAACCGAGTCACCCAGGTGCCCCCCTCCTGACTTCTTTTTTTTTTATTCTTATGTTAATCCCCATACATTACATCATTAGTTTTAGATGAAGTGTTCCATGATTCACTGTTTGTGCATAACACCCAGTGCTCCATGCAGAATGTGCCCACCTCAATACCCACCACCAGGCTAACCCATCCTCCCACCCCCCTCCCCTCTAGAACCCTCAGTTTGTTTTTCAGAGTCCATCGCCCCCTCCTGACTTCTAGTATGGCTTTGCAAACCTACACATTTTAAATTCTTCTCTCACTTAATATTATTTCAGGAATATGGTTACCTATTTTTACACTGTCATCCTGGTTATCTTTTGAATAGCTGCATAATATAACATTTTACCATTAATTTACTCATCAGCCTCGGGTCATTGCTCACTTAGGCCATTCTGGTTTGCTATATTAGAAGCAATGCTGCTGCAATCTTTTGGGGTTAGAGCTATTTTCTTCCTCTGAATTATTTTCTTAGAGCAAATTCTCAAGAATGGGATTAAGGACTACATGAGTATGAACATCTTTGTGATTTTTTTTTTTAAAAGATTTTATTTATTTGCGAGAGAGAGAATGAGAGACAGAGAGCATGAGAGGGAGGAGGGTCAGAGGGAGAAGCAGACTCCCTGCCGAGCAGGGAGCCCAATGCGGGACTCGATCCCAGGACTCCAGGATCATGACCTGAGCCGAAGGCAGTCGCTTAACCAACTGAGCCACCCAGGCGCCCCATCTTTGTGATCTTGATTCACCTTGGTATTATTGACCTCCAAAGGAACCAAACATATTTACTCATTATCCATCATTATATGCATTCATTGATTTGTTGAGCCATCCATCCATCCATTCATCCCTCCATCCATCCATCCATCCATCTGTCCAACCATCCATCCATCCATCCATCCATCCATCCATCCATCCATCCATCCATCCATCCAGTATGTCCTCTATAAGTCTTAAATACATTGCGTGAGTCCCAGAAAGAGTATGTTCTGGTATATGTGTGTGGATGTGGGTATAGTGGGGAAGGTCCCTATTTCTACCCTTTTCTTAGACCAGCCCTTGCTGCTGCTTTCCTGGCTCCCCCTGAGCAACATGTTCCCAGGCCCTGGCCCCCACTTGCTGCCCTCAACTGACTCCCTCGTTGATGCTGGCACTCTTGGCTCCCTCAGCTTCCCTTTGCTTATTTTGGGAGGCCTGGCCATTTAGCTGCAGTCGCTGGAGTCATTTGGGTCCAGCTGTTTCCCCAGGGCCTGGCTGGTTGAGGGTCTGTGCCAGAGACAGCTGGCCTGAGTTGGTGGAGGTTAGGTCTCTAGGGGAGAGAAAGGCCAGCAGTAGCTCTGGGTTGTCCTCAAAGGCCAGTGTCCTCTTTTGGGAGACTTGACTGTGGGTGAGCGTGGCCCCAGCTTCCCCTTGGAAGGTCACAAGATGCTCCTGAGATGCTGTGCTCCCTCTCACCAACAGCCTGTGGCCCACCAACCCCAGGTTATCACAGCGTGTAAGCGTGTGAGTGTGCATGCATGCATATGTGTGTGTGTGTGTGTTTGGGGACATTGGTGGGGACTCTTCTTCAAGAGAATCTTGACAATGAATTTTGTTTTAATTAAAAAAAATCATCTGTTTCTTTATTAAATGAGTAAAATGTTGCTGTAGTAGAAAGTACAGATAAGCAATAAAAAAACATCCCTGATTCCACCATCTTGCAGTGCTAACATAGGGTGTATCCCCTTTGGAGGGGACTTGACCAGGGCAAGGATGGGATGAGGCTGGAAGGTCTGGGTCAGGGCCACATTGTTCTGTGTCTCCAGGAGCCATAAGGAGGGAGGTCATGGGCCTTGTCCTCAGACCTAGGGTCAGAGCCTGACTCTGGCCACTTCTGGCTATACGATCTTAGCCAAGTCACCCAACTTCTCTGAACTTTCACTTGCTCTTCTGTCAGATGGGAACAGTAGTGTCTACTTTGTGGGATTAAATGAGAATGATCATGTCTCATGCCTGGCATATGGTAGAAGCTGTCGGATAGGTGTCAGGCCCTCTCCAGTGAGTTTGGATTTTCTCCTGTGAAGCTATATTTTAAGCAGGGAAGGGAAGAATTTCTTTCTTTCTTTCTTTCTTTCTTTCTTTCTTTCTTTCTTTCTTTCTTTCTTTCTTTCTTTTCTTTCTTTCTTTTAAAGATTTTATTTATTTTAGAATGAGAGAGAGAGAGTGCATGCACAAGCAGGGGGAGTGGCAGAGGGAGAGAGAGAATCTTAAGCAGACTCCCCACTGAGCAAGGAGGCTGGCATGGGGCTCAATCTCATGACCCTGAGATCATGACCTGAGCTGAAATCAAGAGTCAGACACTCAACTGACTGAGCCACCCAGGAGCCCCAGGAAGAATTTATTTCTTATGACTGATTGCTGTGAAGCCATATTTTAAGCAGGGAAGGGAAAAATTGATTTCTTATGGCTGATTGACTCTTTGAAAACCATTTGCAGAATCATGGGAGTGGTAAGGTGTGAGGGAATATCACTCTTAAAGACTGCTGGAGAGGGGGCGTTTCATTGGTACAACCTTTTCTTGGAGAGCAGTTGGGTGTTATGCAACAGAAAACTTTAAAAACCCTAATGCCTGGGGCGCCTGGGTGGCTCAGTTGGTTAAGCGACTGCCTTCGGCTCAGGTCATGATCCTGGAGTCCCTGGGTGGAGTCCCGCATCGGGCTCCCTGCTCGGCAGGGAGTCTGCTTCTCCCTCTGGCCCTCCCCCGTCTCATGTGCTCTCTCTCATTCTCTCTGTCTCAAATAAATAAATAAAATCTTTTAAAAAATAAAAAAATAAAAACCCTAATGCCTACCCTTTAGTGCAACAATGCTGTTGTAAATAACTTATCTGGTGTAGATTATCAGTCAGGATGCATGTACAAGGGTACTCATTCATAGTGTTATTTCCAATGTAAAAATGGCAGATAAGCTAAATGTCCAACATGCATCTAACCCTGACACATCCTTAGGGTGGGAACACTACCAACAATAAATGAAGTTTTAGATCTAAGCTTATTAGCACGAAAAAATGTTTGCAGTATATTGTTGAATGAAAATAACAGGTTACAAAAGAGTGGATCTACAGTTCAATTTCATATTTGTAAAAGTGTGTAGGTACCCACATGTGTGTAGAAAATGATGCGAGAGATTTCTAAGACCCTCATCCTCGGTTTAAGACACCAATGATTCCTGGGGCACCGGGGGTGGCTCAGTTGGTTAAGCGTCTGACTTGATTTGGCTCAGGTCATGATCTCAGTCGTGAGATCAAGCCCCGTGTTGGGTTCTGCACTGGGTGTAGAGTCTGCTTAAGATTCTCTCTCCCTCTCCCTCTGACCCTCTGTGCTCTCTCTCAAAAAAATAAAAAAAAGACACCATTGATTCCTTAAATGGAGCTCCCTGAAGCCAGCCCCAAGGGACGTTAGTTACTGATGGCCAAACACCCCAGGACCAATTCAGAAACAAGCCCATCAACTTGCAGGGTTCTTGTTCTTCAGAACGCTTCCCGGATCAGAAAACAGACACTTCCCTGCCTCAGTTTCCCCAGGGTAGGGTGGGAGCAGGCATATGAAGGAGACCGGCTGCTCTCAACCCTATAAGCCGAGGAGAATTCAGGCTTCCTAGAGGCAGAAGACACCAAGGTTAAACCCCGCTCTTTTCACTCACTTGTGGGAACTGAGAGAGTCAAGGTCAACCCTGGCCTTGGGACACCCCTGTTATGTGCGACGCAGTAAGCTAGGTGTGCAGAGATAAATGAGCCACTGTTCTTGCCCATAAGGAGTGCAGTTGGGGTGGGGAGAACAAAACCACCCATTGGAAGAGAAGGGGTGTCTCAGAGTAGGAAGGGAGTGCCCTGCTTGGGGGACTCGGGAAAGGCCTCGCTGAGGAGGTGACCCTGAGCTGGCCTTGTAGGGTGAGGACAGGTGCGGGTAGGCGCCAGGCATCGGCCTGGGGAAGTGGCCTGTGTGGGGCAGAGGCACCGAAGGGCTGTGTGTCTCAGAAAGCCACCCCTCCTCTTGGCTGCTCGGGGCACCTGGTTCCTCCTCTCCAGCAGCCGCTTTCTCCGCTTTCCAGCCTATAGGGTGGGGAACACAGCCACTCACTGCCCCAGCTAGGCTTCTGGTAAGGGAGACAACAGGACCGAAGCTGGAATCTCTGTCTGCATTCCCACTTCCCGAGTCCTGGGTCCACTCCTGGCTTTGGGCATTGCGTCGGGGGGCAGGAGCTGGGGGCACCTGTTTGGACAAAGTCGACCCATGCTGGGCAGAGGGCAGTTCCCAGAAGGAGGGTGGGTGCAGTGTTGAGGGGACAGGGCCCACATGCCCCCTGTACCACTAAGGGGTGGTTCCAGAGGCTGATGCCTGTACAGCCCACGGCCCTGCGAGCGTTAAGACACAATCTTGTGATTGAAGGACATTCTTAGCCCAGATGTGTTGGGAAATTGCAATTTTCCAGGTACGTGCTGCCCTGCATGCACTCAGGGGGGTCGAGGCGCACGCGTCCACACAGGCACGCACACACGGAACCTCACAGACCCAGAGCAAGAGGAGAAAAGTCAGCTTCTGCAGTCTGACTGCTTCCTCCCAGGATCATCAGCGCACACAATGCACCGTGACTCATTGCCTGTGACTCACAGCGCTGTGGGGCCTAAGGTCCTGCCGGCAAAGGGCAAACGGCTCATTATTTGTCCTTTATGTTCTCTGAGATGGAGGGTCCCCCAAGCCTGGCCTGCACCCCCGTCCCGAGTGAGCCCGGTGGGGAGCAGCTCATGATTTTAGGAGGCAGAGGAGCACCCTAGGGAAGCTCACCTGGCCTGTGCTGTGGGGGTGACGGTGGGGTGTTACTTTATGAAACGATTTACAGAAGATGTATTTCAACACAGCATTCCCCACTGGGCATTCAGAACAGGGTATGATTTCCCAAAACCCAATTTCCTGGCACCCTTTCAGGAATCCGCTGGTTGTGCAAAGTGAAGTTGGTGTGTTGGGGGTGGGGTGGGGAGGAATATCTCTGTGGGGGGTGGGGGGTGGAGGGACAGAAATTTCCAGTTGAAAGGAAGGGCCAGAGAGGGTCCTGGTCTGTTTGGGGCCACATCCTACCACCATCTTGGGCACAGTAGCATTGCTGGCCCCTGCCAGCCCCCTTTCCCCTCTGCCGCACCCTCACCTTCCTCTTCACCTGGCCCCGGCTCTTGGCCGGAGACTGCGGGAGAAGCTGCCCTGGCCTTGCTGGCAGCCTGAGTCTCTCCAGCTGTGTCCGAGAGCCTGGCTCCAGGCGATCAGACTCCTTCCCCACCATCAGTGTCTATCCCACATTCACTGTGGGCCCTGTGATGTTCAAGGGTGATGGGGACATGCCACAGGCTGGCTGTTTAGCCAGGAGCCAAGAGTCCCAGGTAGAGTGCCTCGGGAAGGAGGGCTTTAAATTCTTATCCTGGGCTGGAGGTGCAGGGGAAGGCGGCCATCAGGGGCCAAGCTTCCCTTTAGGAAAGTCGTTGCTGCATCCTAGAGCAGGCTGGCACGGTTCTGGGCAGCCAGATACCCACGTGTGAGGGCAGTTGTCACGTGTGGTTCTGGGAGAAGGTGTGGCCGGGTATTTTGCTCCATCTGGGCCTGAGTCCAGCCCTGTGGGCACACGGAGCTGAGCTGTGGCCAGAGAGAGAAGGAGCTTGGCAGTTGCTTGATGAAGTGGGGGTGGCTACGGGGGTAGGGCCGCAGTGGCTAATTGTGCAAACTGAGCCTGTGGCCCTTTTAGGAGAGTGAGGATCTGCTCTTGAGCCCTTCTCTCTGAGGGTTTAAGTTACTGAAACAAATCAGGGTATACCAGGTAGTCCTGGGACTGAGACCCAGCGGCATGGAAGGAGTAAGATATCTCTGACATAAGAGTCGTTGTAAGGATAAAAGGAGACAAAAGTAGTGGGCTTGCCAGGTTGATCAAGAGGGACGAGCGTGCTCTCGACTGATGTCTATGTAATGAAAGAACTTCAGAACCAGGAGATCAAGTCCAGCCTGGCATGAACCCCATGGCCTACAGCAACTCTGGAGAAGGTCCCCTATGTACCTTGAGGACCCACGGCCCAGCCAGCAGATTTAAGGATCAAAAGTTTTTATAATTTGAATGAAAACTATAAGGAACCATGCACTTATTCTGTATCTCAAGCTGGTCAAGTGGTTGTTCATCCCACGTACCAACGAAGATGGGCTAGATTATGCTACGGTAGCAAACAGCTCTAAAAGTCTTAGTGGTTTAAAACAACAAATAAACAACAAAGTTTATTTTTTGCTCACAACAACGTCATCATAGGTCTGTAGGGGCTCAGTCTACTATGAGTCAGGGACTCGGGCTGCCATTATTGGGAACTTTGACAGTTGTCATGGAAAAGCACATATCGACTTTAAAACTGTTTTGCTGGAAGTGACACCTGTCATTTCCACTCACATGGCAAGTCACACAACTCCACCTGGATTCAGGTGGCTGGGGATGTATACCCTTTCCAAGTGTCCAGGAGGAGAAAGAGCCAGAGCATTTGAGAACAGCCCCAGTGACTTCCACACACAACCAGAGGGCATGGCTTGCAGCAGGTTTCTGGTACAGATTCCATTTGTCCAGGAATTCTGAGAAGGGGCGGGGGGGCAACACCATGGCAGGAATCAGGGAAGTCTTCCTGAGGAGGTGGGATCTGAGGTTAGCTTTGAAGGACAGCCTATCTTCAGACCTACTGATCTAGACAAGAGGAGGAGGAGATCAGAGGGAGCAGCCCAAAACAGCAGATTTGGAAGGAGACCCCGTCTGCTGGCCAAAGGGGTCCTGTACTCACATCTCCTTCCGACCCTGGTCTCTCCAAGCTTTAGGACCTCATGGGGAGGAGGAACAAAAGAAAAAGCTGGGCTGGGGTCAAGCAGAGATGAAAATTCTGGTAGCTGCTGACCAGAGGAGGAGAGGAGACAGGGCAGAGTCCCCTCTCGTCTTGTGCTTAGCTGCAGGCCCGGCACCTGGCACTGTGTAAGCCCTGCCACGGCCATGCTCATCTCTGGGCATGGAGGAGGTGCCTGTTCAGAGGGAGGGGGTCTGGCCAGATTTGTGGCTGCGCTATCTGTCCCTCCGTGACTCCTCCAGCCGATGGGCCCCAGAGCCCCACAGTCAGGTCATCCCTCGAACCAAATAAAGGGCCTTATTTGAGAGAAGGAGACAGAGGGGGAGATGAGTCCTAGGTTGCCCCGCCCACCAGTCAGCCAGAAAAAGCAGTGGCTGAGGGGCTCTTGTGTAATTCTGTAGGGAGCAGCTGAGGCATCTGGAGAAGGGAAGACAGGGCCTTGCTGGGAGATGTTCCAGCCTGGAGGAAGTGTGGTCCTTACCTTTGATGTAGCCACAGGCAATGCCTTCGGGGCATCTCTTGTCTGAAATGGGGGAAGTTCCATCCTCCTTCCCATCCTTCATAGCAGCTAAGTAACTTTGGCAACGGGAACCCTAGGTGGGCAGAGAAGTCTGGGACTTCATTTGACTCCCAAGTGGGGCCACTCACAAGAGAAGCCTTCAACCTGGCCTATCTCTAACTGCCAGGTTGTTGCAAGGAATAAATGAGCCTTTAATGAAAAAGTGCTAAATCACATGAACAACATTAATTATAGATAATTTAAAAACCAGGGCCTACCTACAGCTTTCTTGGCTTGATGTCAAGACCCCAGGAGTGGTCTAAAGACTGGACTTCACCCTCCCCAAGGCATGGTCAACCAGGGCCAATACCCTGGGAGTAGGTAGTCTCCTGCAGGCCAGCTTCTGGGGAGTGAGGAATAAAGGAAAGGTAGCAGACCCCTGTGCTGAGGAAGGGTGGGCAGGGTGCAGATGGACGGGAGCCCCAGGAATTGGGAAAGAGGTATAGGGCACAGCGCCTCCTGGGGCAAAGCTGATAGAAGAGACTCAGAACTGTGTCCTGGGGTGGGAAGCAAGAGAACACAATTAGGATACTGGTGGTAGAAACGCTATATGTTGACTGCTGAGGACCATGGCAGGAGACTGAACTTGCAGCGGACAGGGACAGCAGAGGGGGAAAAATGGAGAACATGGCAGCCCGAGCAGAAGGCTGGCCTCCTTAGCCTCAGACCAGGGGTGCCCCCGTCCCTGTGCCCAGAGGCAGGCTCGCAATTCTCTGAGGGGCTTCAGGTGTGGTGATGGCAAAGGTAGGGCTGGGGCAGGAGAGGGGTTGGCCTGGGGGACAGAGACCAGGCTCTAGGGATTGGGCAGTGGACCAGCCACAAGGGCGAGGCTTTGGCACTCCCCACCCCCACCCCTGTAACTGCACATTTACAGCAAAGAGCTATTTGACTCTTCCTCAGAGTGGTACCTATGCCCACAAAACTGTCCTCTACCTTATCTCATCCAGTCAGTATCAGACACACACTGGGCCGTGAGTAGGGGAGGCTGGCTTTGCATCTACAGGGAAGGGGGATGGTCTTCACCCCTGCACAGACCCTCTGGTGGGCCAAAGGGCAGGACTGCCTAGACTTCATAAGGAAGCCTAATGCACCCAATGATAATGATAGCTACTCACTATTAGCTAGCACTCGACTCTGCTCCGGGGACTCTGCAGCTGGAAGTCTTCACCACAGCCCTGCCGTTAGTACCCCCATTACCCAGATGGGAAGACAGGCACGGACAAGTGGTGGTATTTCCCGGAGGTCACAGAGCAGGAGGGGGCAGCTGGATTCCCAGCCTGACGGTCCAGCTCTCTCAGGCCTGGCTCCAGCCCCAGCAGGAACTTATCTTCTAGAGCTTTTCCCTTGTAGCAACAAGTCCTTAACTTTGCCTTTGTGCCTTTGCATAGTCTATTCCCCCTCTGCCTACAGGTGTTTGTTTGTTTGTTTGTTTGCGTGTTGGTTTGCCTGTTGAACTCCTATTCATCCTTCAAAACCCAGTGTAGAGCCATCTCCTCTGTGAAACTTTCCCTGATCTCCTTGACCCAGGAAAATGTTTTCTTCCCTGACCTGCTCTCTTACCCTTATCTCAGTGAGGTTTTCTTGTCTGTCTCCCCTATTAGACTAAGAATTCCTGGAGGGAAGTTCCTTGAGCTCAGTGATGCTTAGCACAGAGCCAGGCACATGGCATGGCCCAGAAAATGTTTAGTGAGTTGAATTTAATTCAGAGGCAGAAGGAGACTGAGCTCCCATTAGAAAGGCACAGGCCTTTCCTCAGGAAGGTCTGACTTGCTGAGGGAGAAAGGTTGCCCTTTCTTACTGTGGGAGCTTGTAGGACACCCAAACATAAATCGAGGTAGGAATACACATCAAGTATTAATGTGGCACCAGCTGGTTCCAAAGTGGAATTCTAGAACCTTGAAGTTGAGAGGGGCCCTGAGATCTAATATTCTTGTTTACATGCAGGGAAACTGAGGCCCAAGAAGTACACGCACCTCCCCCTCAACACATCCAGGTAGTGAATGACTCAGGTGGGACAAGAAGACAGGTCCCTGCAATCCCAGTTTGGGGACTGTGCCACTTGAAAAGGAAGCCAGGCCCTCTGAGGAGTGGTCCGGGGCTCGGCCTCTGTCCGTCACCTCCGGGTGCTCATCTGTGCAAGGCGAACACAGCCTCTGCCGCCAGGGGGGTCAAGGTGAGTATCCTGCAGCACTGGGCCCGCAGTAGATCTTCACAGAGGCGAGGCCCCCTCATGCTCTGCACGGGGAAGGTGCCAGCACCTAGACCGTGCAGGTCAGAATAAGGAAGTTTCTCGGAGGCGAGGAGCCAGTTTATATAACAGGAACTGCGGTTTCCTGAGAACACTGTTCCCTGAGGCCTCCCCTCCTCTCTCCAGAGTGCCGTCCACCCCCACGCCCCCTCCACGTAGGCACCCATTACTGCAGGTCTAGTCTCTGCTCCCAATTCTCCGTCCCCAGCCACAACCTCCCTCCTGGGACCCATTCCCACTGGCCAACTGGACCTTGACCTTGGCTATCACATCCTTACCCCAAAGACCAAAGGTCTGAAGTCATGCTGTGCTCTTCTGTGTGTCCCCCAGGTGGTTTGTCAGAGCGGCCTTGTTGTTGGGAGAGCTGGTGTTCTAGGGCAGGAGAAGGTCTGATCTAAGTCCAGGTGCCTGTTAGCTCCACGGGGCCCAAGACACACTCTCCCTCTCCGCCTCTCCACTGCAGCAGCTCCCCCCTCCCCTGCCCCATCCTCTGTCCTCCAGCCTCCAGTTCTCTTGGCCTTGTCTCCCTACGGAGCTAAATGCCATTGGGGTTGGGGGTCACGTGTCAGGACGTGCATGGGCTTTCTAGCTGCAAACTCCCGAGGGCCAAAGACACAGCCTTTTTATCTCCAGAGGTTCAAGGACACAGCGGACCCTCCCTTTTCTTTCTTTTCTTTTTTCTTTTAGCAGTATAGCTCCCACCACCCACTCTAGATGGCATGGCGAGATGGAGATGGCCTTGGTGTTAGATCAGAGGACCTGGAAGTACTCAAATCATTCCCAACCTCCTGGCCACTCACAGAAAAAAGGTGAAGGGAAGTAATAGGATACTTTGTTGCTGGCTGGAGCTTTGGCCCTGGACTCAGGCAGCAAGACCAAATGACCTTTTTCCTTAGGGAGTCAGGCCCCAGAGCCTTGGACCCAAGGGCCCTTTCCCCCTAAAGCCACAGCCGAGTCTCAGATGAGCAGAGGCCAGCCCAGAAGGAGTGGGGGCCCCGGCGGGGGGGCCTTCCAGGAACAAAGGCAGGCTCACCTTATCTGAATGGAGCAGGTGGGGCTGAGGGAAGAAGAGGGTGCGAGAAAGAGCTGTCTGGGGCTACTTGGAACAAGTGGGGTGAGGGCACACACAGAGAAACACTTCTTTGAAGGGGGAGCTATCCATGGGCCTGTCCTCTTTGGTCTGAGCCCCAGGCTCAACACCGCTCTGGCTTGGCCTGCAAGGGGTCTGGCCCTAGGGCACGAGGTCTTTTAAATAGGCACAGTGACCCCAACCCACTAGCACATTGGCCCAAATGACATCCTTGAATTGGCCTAAGAGGGCAGTGGGAAGGGACAGAGAGAACTTTTTCCCTCCCCAGGGCCAAGGGCCACATCTGTACATCCCCTCTGCCCTAACATGCCTGCCAGGCTTTTTTCTTTTTTCTTTTTCTTTCTTTCTTTCATTTTTGTTTTCATTTTTGTTTTTTTTTTTTTGCTTGTTTTTTTGTTGTTGTTGTTTTGTTTGTCTGGCAGACTGCTTCCATGAAGGCCCTGGAGGCTATTTTCTTTTTACCAAGTTGTTTAGGCTCATTCTGGAGAATCAGGTGGCAGATGGGGGAGGTCTAGAGGGTTCTGCTGTGCCTGCCTTCTTAGAGGAGGTCCAGGATGCCCAGTGACCTCTGGAACTGTGGCATTGTATCCTAATTGAGTGATGTTCTTTCCCCACATCTCAGATTTCTCCAATCTCTCCAAATTCACCCTCCCCCCCACCCCTGGAAATATATATGTGTATTACTCAGATAAAATGGAGTTGCGAAGCAGTTGGTGTCATGGAAAAGTGGCGGCTCTGGGCTGCAGTCTCTGTTTTCTCACTTCCTGGCTACGAGAGCTTGGACAAGCTCCTAGCTCCTTAGGCCTGGGTTTGCTCATTTGCAAGACAGGGGCGTTGTCTTCCCTGGTGGTTGTGAGAATCACTGTGATGCCGTGTGGGGACAACCTGGGTTGTGCCCAGCAGCATGAGATGGTCAGTGAGAGGTAACAGTTACTCTAGATTAGAAAAGAAACGCAAATAATAGTAATAATAACAACTGACAGGGAGAGAACACTAACTATATGTCAGACACTAAACCAAGGGTTTACATTTAATCCTACTCAATCCAAGAAGAGCTCTGTAAGGTAGGGACTGTCATTAGCCCCATTTTACAGAAGGAACCCGGGACACAGAGAGGCAAGTCACTTGTTCAAGAAGTAGAGTCAGGATTCAAACCCAGAGACCCTGACTCCAGAGTGGCTATTTTAGGAAGGGGAGGCAAAAAGGGGGCACAAGTGAAGCAGGGGTACGAATCACACATGGCGCAGAGGTTTGTCTGATCTTAGAGATGGGAACCCTCTGAAGCATTTGGTGAAGATCTCATTGGGGAGCTAGTGTCCCCCACCCCACCCCCACCCCCGCTTGGCTGCCTGAGCCATCCCATGTGGACGCTGGGTAGGGAGAGGAGCCTCTCCTATCTTTCAGAGTCTCTGTTGAAAGAGATGATTCAGCTTCTCAGCCAACTCTGATGCGTCCCAGGCAGCCCAGACCCAGCCAGTTGCGGGCGGGGGTGGCAGGCGGGGAGTGGTGGGCAGGGCCTCGTATCTCAGAATGCGGGGGTTCCAGAGGAGCTGGGATGGCAGCATTGCTGACTTGCAAAAGATATCTGTTGGCATGCGGACAGAGTGAAGGAAAGCTTGTAATTGTCGCCATAAATTAAATGCGGACGGAGGAAAAACCATCAGACTTTTTGCAGTTATTTTGTACAGAAGAGGTGGAAAAACACAGCTGTGGTGTGAGAGCTGGGCTGGCGGGATGTTGGCAGAGGTGGGACTTGCGGGTTCGCCACGGAGTAGGGGGGGTCCCCTGCCCCAGAAAGCTATTGCAATGGCCCTCACTTTCAGGATGACAAAATAGCCCGTTCCCAGAGAAGGAGGGCCCTTCCTCTTGGGGGCTGTCCTGGCGGATACCTGAACAAGCCCAGTGTATCTTTAGCACTCTTGCTTGCCTCTTTATGGGTTTTGAGTTCGGGCTCTGCGACTTAGAGCCCTGTGCCCTTTGGCAAGCCACTTAAAAGTAAAGGACTGTAAGCATCTGGTGCCTGCCATATGTCAGCTCCTGGGGTTGGCCTTCTCAGCTGGAGTGTAGCTTCTTCCTCACCAATACACTTGATTTAATTCAAGCATCCACTCCCTGCCCCCCTCCACCCCCACCCCCACCCCCACCCCCCAGCCTCCTGCTTCAGCCCAGGTTGGGCCCATCCTTAGCTTCAGAAGGTGGGTCCTGATTGGCTCCAGCCAGTCATGGTGGTCCCATTCCTTTTGTTTGTGATGGGCTTAGGCATGGCTATGTAACCCCATCCTGGCCAATGAGATATAAGGGGAAGTCCACTGGGGGTGCTCCAGGGGGAGGTTTCTCATCTCTTACTCCTAGGAGGAGATGGTCTCTTACACTTCTGGATACTGTGTCCACGGCCACCGTGAGCATCTAGCTCCCAGAGGCTGGCAACAGTGATGAGGATAACAGAGCAGAGAGGTGGAAGGAACTGGGGCCTCGAGCTGCTATGTTAACCATTGCTGGGGCCAGCCTACCTTGTGTTGTTGTTGTCTAAGCCATTTTGAGTTGGGTTTTCTGTTAATGGCAGTTACGTTTTCCTACCACTTCTTGCTTCACCGAAAAATGGGTAGGTTCTAGAAGTATGTTCTTTTCCCCAAGTCAGAGGGTCCAGAGCTGGGTTGCTTGGTCCCAGTGGTGTCATTCTCTTTTAGCTTTTCGGATAACAAGGCACCCCCTCAGATGCAAACACATCCCTAAGATGGGTTCAAATAACAAACACTTTGACCCTCCAACATTCAGGCCATTTTGCTGGATAGGGCTCATCACGGCAGGTGTGTTCTCTCAGGCAGACAGAAAATGATCTTCGCCTCACTGCTTATATTATGGGTGCCTTGCATCAGTATGTGCTATTAATTGGAATGAGATATTTTTACATGCAATGTGGTGAATTATTAAGCACCCACTGTCTAGTTTTGCCTCCGAATGTCTTGTGCTCCCTGAATGTATGCAAGTCGGGGACTAGAAACTCCATGATGCCTGCTGGAGATCTCTGGCTTTCTAATGAGGGATCCTGGAGGATCTATTCCATCTGGGAGTTTCCCACCTCAGCTCTTTGCCTGGGGGAGGAGCTTATTAATGTGGGACCGTCCGTTCTGTCAAGAGAGAAAGAGTAAAGGCCTACATCCCTCCCTCTCCCTCCACCCCCACCACACACACCTCCAAGCCAGACGGCTGGGACCACTGAGATGCTGGTCCCTTTTTTGAGATGCTAGGGGACCAGGCAGTGGTCAGGGAGGAGTCCATTTCTGCTGGAGCAGACTCCTAACCTGTGTCCCATATTTGACTAATGCACCCTAACCAAGTAGGCCTCCGCTTAATATCCTGGGAGTCAAGTGCTCAAGTCAAACAACCCCAGGGAGGACAAGGGAGATTGGACATGGACTGTCCCTGCTCTTACTCACAGTTAACCCCTGCTTTGGGGCTCTGTAAGGCCCAGGTGGAATCTGTGAGTGGATCCTCGGGGGAGGGCAGGGCGCAGGAGTCCTGAGCCCAGCTAAGTCCCAGTGAGGTCAGGACGATCTGGTCTCTCCAGGGACAACCTCATCAGTCTGGGGACAGAGGTGGACCTCAGCCAAGAGAAGGCAGGGAGCACCTTCAGACTTCATGTGCTCCGTCCTATTGTCCTCACGGGGGCTTCTCTTTGCTCATGGGAATGGAGCTTGTTCTCTTGGAGGCAGGGAGTGCTTTCCCTGCTCCCTTCAGTTAGGGGGAAACTGAGACCAGTGACTCCTAACACAGCCTTAGACTCTCCCTAGGGTCAAATCCCGGCTGTGCCATTACTGTTTGACTGTGCTGGGTTTGTGACCACTGTGTCCTGCTGTCCTCATCCACATGGTGGGGAGAAGCACAGCATCCCTCTCACGGAGTGGTCGGCCATGTTACGAGAGTCGGCGCGTGGAGAGCACTCTGAGCAGGCACGTGGTAGGTGTCTGAAAGATATGAGCCGCTATCCTGACCTTGAGTCATCCGGTAAGTGAGGCATCCAGCTGGGTTCTCTGCCAGAGTTCTTCGTTATCTGATTGCAATCCCCCCGTTTGTCAGACGTGCTCGTATGCCACAGTTCTGAAAATGGTCCCGATTCTCATTCAGCCTGCACGTTGGCCCTGTGAGCGAGGTGGTCCTGGGTTACTGGTTCCATCTGATCAATCACCAGAAGGTAAGGAGCTCCGAGGAGCGGAGCGGACACATGTGTCGGCATGTGTAAGGGGGACAGGTAGGGTTCCAGAGCCCCTCCATCTAGGCCAGCCAGAGGTCTCCACGAGGAGTCACAATGAAGACAATCAGCATCTCCTAATCTAGAAAACCAAGGATTAGAGGACCTGCGGCTGAGACAGAAAAGGGCCAGCTGGGAGGGCCGGCTAGGTGGCGATCCTGGTGCTCTGGCTTGAGCACTCCGGTCGTGGAGGGGGGAAGGGCTGAGGTGGGCAGCTAGTGGCCTGTCCTGTCTCACCCAGTTGGGAGGCCACTCATGGAGCTGACGGACCTCAGGTAGGACCCTGGGCAAAGCCAAGAATGGTAGCTCCCCAGGGCTTTGGGGCAGAAATGAGAGGTTGAGGGGCACTCAGGGCAGCTCCCCTAAATGTTTTTGCTCCTCTCTGAGCTGTGTTCTGAGTGTGTCCCATGTGGAGATGGAGTCCAGGGCTGAGGGAATGATCTGTCATATGCAAGTAGGGGGCTGATGTGCACAAGAGACCTGGATACCTCACTTCTGGTGGCATTTAAAATATTTTAAGGAGGGGAGCACCTGAGTGGCTCAGTTGGTTTAAGTGTCCAATTCTTGATCTCAGCTCAGGTCTTGATCTGAGGGTCATGAGTTCAAGCCCTGTGTTGGGCTTCACACAGAGTGTGGAGCCTACCTAAAATAAAAAATATTTCAAGGGGGCTGCCTTCCCTTATCCACCACACTTCTGCCCCTGTGGCCTCCCTCCCACTCTCCTATAGCTGTTCCCCAAGCTAGATTAAGCTGTTTCTTCTGAGAAGTCTGCCTCTGGATTGTCTCTTTTTAGTCTGAAAACAACCTGACCATATCAATAAAGAAAAGTTAAAAAAAAAGATCAGCCACATAACTGCCAAACATTGTTACTTTTCCTATTTTTTCCAATCTTGGCCCAAGTGCTGGCCTGTTTTCACCGCCCCCCCCCCCCATCCTGTGTCCTACTTGTAAACCTGGCATCAGAAGCCTCAGTTGCCCATTCTTATGATACATTAAATTGGCTCAATGCCCCTTCCAGGTATGTGGGTTCCCTTTGTCTGTCCATCTGCCCCTCCAGGTCTACTCTCCACTGTCCCCAGCCTGCTTTGGCCCTGGGGGAGGGGCACACCCCTGGTATCTCTTAGTGTATTTAAATTTCAGTTCCCTCTTTACTTAATAACCTCTGTAAAGGCCCTGTCCCCCAGTACAGTCACATTCTGAGGTACTGGGCGTTAGGGCTCGAACACGGTTTGGGGGAGTCACAATTCAGCCCATAATGTCATTCCCCCTGCTCCCTCCCTATGGGCTCACTGGGGGCCTGGCTGCGTCCTCCACAGAAGGTCACAGCTCTTGTCAGTCTTGTCAGACAGCCCCCAGCTGGTTCTCTCCGGTCCCCCCTCAGGCCTAGTGCAGCTAACAGTGTGGGGCTGTTCCCAGCCCTTGGGGTGTCTACACACACGCCCTGCCCGCACCTTTGTAAATGGTCCTTTTATTCCACTCTCTCCCATTATCCTTGGTGAGCATGCCATCTGTTCCCTGCTGGGCCTTTGCTGGTTATGCCAGGGATGGTGGCAGACCCAACAGGGCTCCCAGCAGCTCTGAGGATTCCTGGGGGCGCCGCCCAGCTTCAGCTCGCCTGTTCCGTCTTTCCTTGGTGTTGGGATATGCTGCCTTGGTCACGTATTAGAGACAAGAGGGGAGAGAGGGAGATGACCTCATGTGGCAATAGAGCAAATGCCTTACAGAGAATGTTACACCCCCCCGAAGACTCCCTGCCCTGAGGAATCCTCATGGCCCTTCCTTCACACAGATATGCATTGAATGTCTGAATGTTCCACTTGGCAGCTCCTCTCTTTCCTCCAACTGCCAGCCCCAACTCTCAAATTACTGTTATTTCTTTTGCATTATCCAATTCAGTGGGCCCCCCTCCACACTTTCAACCCATCCAGGCCGTTCCCTCGGGGCTCCACATTTCACACCCAAGGACACCGCCTGGTATTGGGCCAACTATAGATGCTCCCTGAAGACTCTGCCACCATTTGTAAACTAACAATGTCCTCTTCTGCATTACAGCCTCTTTCCACTTAATACTATAGCAGGACAATCTTTCCATGTGTTATGCACACTCATGCTGTCCCAAAGAGGCGGCGTGCCTCCATTTACCTGACTGATCCCCTGTGGTTGGATAGTTATGGCATCTATACGTCGTTAAACAAATCCGTAGACCCAGTTCCTTCCTTCTTCGTTCTCCCAGTCGCAGGGATGTGGAAGTGGTCTCTGATCATGTTTTCATCACCTTGCCACACAGAAAGCCTTGACTTCCCCTGAGTTATCTTGAGCTGGTGGTGGTTGGTGGTTCTCAGGACCGCCACCGAGAGGGACTCATGAAGACCAGAAAAGTTGGAGACCTTGGAGCTCATCTGAAAGGGAACATTTGGCAAGCCTGTTGAATGGAGAGCCCATGTTGAAGGAATTATGGCATGAAGAGCTTTGCCACCAAACATTTTAATAGCTGCTACTGGTTCTACAGACCTGTGTAATGAGCCAATGAGAACAGTTGCTTTTTATGATGAGCCTAACAACTGCAGAATTTCCCAAAGTCTAGGCCATGGAACGCTGGTCACACGGCATCCTCTGAGAAGAGAAGAATGTTGAGTGGTTAAGAAGGTTTGGAAAGCACTCTCTCCACTTCTAATGCATTTAGTAAAGTCTCAGAATCAGGCAATAATAAAAAACATTCATCTTTAAAACCCATTATTTCCCAAAGTTATTAGACATCTTTTTTTTTTTTTTTTTTTTTACATAACACCATTTAACATCTCACAAAACTTGAGGTTCATGGAAGAGACTTCAGGAAACATTGCCCAAAGAAACATTACCTGCAAGGCTCTTCTGAATAAAGAGAAAAGGTAGAATGATCAAAGATGGTCAGCTTTATAATCCTGTGAAGATTGCTGATACAGACATGGCAGCTAAAGGGAGTGCGGGATGAGGACATCCTTTGGTCAGGCTAACCAGTGGCAGGCCTGGGGTATGTTGAGTGGCCCTGGAAGAAGGTATGAGTTAGGTCAAGGAAGGTTCGGGGACAGTCTGGAGTCCTAGGGAGCATCATCACAAACATAAGAAGTTAGGGATATTTGGGACATATTGTGAATCTTTTGAAGAAAAATCAACACAGAAAAATCCTACTCTTGTCCTAAACCGTTCTTAACTACTCTTTTGAAGACTGGGTTCTGAGCTGGGGGATGGGGGCTCTGTTCTTAGACTTCCCAGCAACCTGGCGTGGTCCTGTTTGGGCAACATAGGGACAGCTAGAGGGCAGGTACTTGGGCTCAAACCCATCTTCCCATCCTCTTTAGAAGACTGCCTGTGAAGTGGGGTGGGTCCTAACTGCCATTATAGTGCCATTTAGTCTTGCCTGAGGGGTTTTCCTAGGGTCTTGAGAAGCCATCAACTGTGACCTTACCTTCCCCCCACTTCCATGCCCTAAGGCAGTCCAGCCTCCACCCCCCCACCCCAAGATCAGCTTGGAGTCCAGGAGGGAGAGAGACTGCTGGGAGTGCAGGCCCAGGAGCCACTGAGTTCTCCACAAACCCTGGCCTGGAGCTGCAGCAAGAGAGGGGTTGTCTGCTTGCCAAGAGGGACAAAACTGCCCCAGAGAGATGGAGAGAAAAGGGAGAGGAGGAGGTGAGATCTGCAACACAAAGAGAAAGGGTCCAAAAGGTCATTCGTTGTGTGGCTGGTCTGGGCGCCCCCTTCTGTGTTTCCAGCCAGAGGACAGGCTTTTAGGTTACCTGGTGGGCTCCTCATCCGAGAGGCTGACTGTGTGCATTTGGGGTTCCTTGCAAAGCTGTCCACGAGGGTGCTGGGGGTCACGGGGATATGCAGCTGTCTCCGGTTCCTGCTCCCCAGTGAGGGACCAGATAGCAGTGGCCCCAAAGCAGAGGGTTGCCAAGACCACGTGCCTTATGGGGAGGGGCAGGGACAGGAGTGCAGTACCTTCAGAGCTGATGGTGGGACTGAAAGAAACTCATAAGAATAATAATATCGACGGCAAAAATGAGCACAATACCGACAATGAGGGCAATAGCAACAACAGAGATGATAATAGTTCATGCCTTATTCATGTAACTAGTATTCACTGAGTCCCTCCTAGATGCCAGCCCCAGCCAGGCACCCAGAATGGACTTAAGTAGACAAGGTCCCGGCCCTCATGGCATTTCCAGTCCAACGTGGAATCAAGCTGAGCTTCCCAGTACCTCGTCCCACCGAGATCACGGCAGCGTTTGAGAGCTTCCCAGGTACGAAGCATCGCACTCTTTACCTGTCTCACCTCTTGTAGTCCTCGCAACAAATCTACGTGGCTAGTGCTTGTATCAGCCCATTTTACAGATGAAGAAAAGGAGGCTCAGAAAGGTGAGGTGCCATGCCTTTGGACATGCAGTATGAACCTGAACTCGGCCAGGGAGGGACCCAGACTGATCAACCACCTTTCTTGCTCTTGGAGGGGAGGCTGAGTCTGACACAAAGGTGAGGAGGGCACATTATACCTGTGGAGGTGAGGCGGATGATGGTACGGCAGGGCCACGCGTCAAGCGGCCGCATGCAGAATGCCAGGCACTGGGCCTCTGTGGCTGAGGCTGATGGGATAAATGTGACCAGGGTGCTTTCGGTCCCGTTGCCCCAGCTGGGGGCTGAGGACCTGCTCTCTGCACCTGCAAAGGTGCAGGTCAGCGGATACCCACTGAGCGGTGAGATGACAAGGGGATTTCCTGGCAGGAACATATGCATTCCCTGGGAGATATGAAGACTTTGTGTATCTTGTGGGTCAGGGGATGTTTGGGTGTGAGCTTGAGTCTGGATGTAGGCATGGGCGGGGCATGTAGGCGGGTGGGGGCAGGCTGGTGGGGCAGGGTCCGTGTGCATCAGGGAGAGGGAGGAAAAGGCTGGGGGAAGGTCGGGTGTGACTCTTGGTGCCAGCATGAGGCCCGTGAGTTCCCCTGTGGCTGAGGGTGCCATGGGTGGTGGCAGAGGGGCGCCGGGGCAGGCCTGTGTTGGGATGGGAGAGAGGCTTGGTGTGGGGGCATCTGAGCTTCCCCGGGGGCTGCCTGTAGGAGAGTCTTCCGCCCTGTCCTCTGACAGGCCCACCCGTCAGCTCTTCGGAGCTGCCAATCTTCCCTTCAGGGAGTTGCTGTCTTTTGGGCTTTTTGCAACCCGAGTGAGAGGGGGAAATTCTCAGGCTCCCTGGAGAATCATATCTGATTGAACCCGGAATTCAAGGAAATGGCTAACAAGCCTGTGAGAATCAGGAAGGCATCAACGACTGGAATTATCCGCCTGTTGTAAAATGGCACCAGACCCTCCAACCAGCAGGGTCTCCTCCTTGGCTACACGTTGGAATCACGTGGGAAACCTAAAAAAATACTGATCTGTGGGCCCCAGAGGTTCTGATTTAGTCGGTCTGGGGTGTGACCTGGGCGTCAGGATTTTAAAGCTCCCCAGAGGATTCCAGCCTGTGACCAGAGCTGGGGACCACTGCCCTGCAGCATTCGGAGGCTCTTCAGTCAGCAGGGACACTGAAGCCACGGGCCCCCCCAAATCCAAGTCCTGTCTGGACACCCAGGGGCTGGCTCTCCCTAGGGTGATTGTAGCACTAGATTTCTTGAAATGCCCTGAGGTCCTGAGAGGAGACGTCCGATTCTCGGTGGAACCTCCTGAGGCCTGACACCAAGAGGGCTGTCTCCTCAGCGCTTGTCTCTTTCTGTCCCTTGTAACTATTCTTTCCTGCCCTGAGGCAGGATCCCCACCCCAATCTGCCTCAAAAACCAAATTTCCTTTTGACAACCATTAAAGATAAAATTTAAAAAATCATCTAAGAAGACATGTGTAACCCACTGGAAATTTCAGGGCAGTGAGTCATTGTGCTCCTGGGCCCCTCAGATTCTTATGTAAGGTTGAGTCACTTTTTGTGAAGTCCATGCATAGCAGAAAAAAATGGGAAGCCTCTCAAGATATGTGTGTGTGTGTGTGTGTGTGTGTGAGAGAGAGAGAGAGAGAGAGAGAGAGAGAGAGAGAAACAGAGAGAAGCAAGAGAGAGAGAAAGTGAGCCAGAGAGCAAAAGAGTCTTGTCATTTGTAGCTTTCAGACACTGGTGGTAACTCTGAATTAACATCAGAGATTCCTCATCCCCTATACTGGTTTCCATTCCCTATACTTCATTTTCCCTCCAAATTTTACCCCTTCATAGAAGTGAAGGTGTGCAGATCCCATCGTCCAGCCACTCGGGCTCAGGCACGGCTGTCCCTGGATCCCCAGGACAGGTAGAGTGGTGTGGGTGGGATGCCTCTGTTCTGCTCATCCTGGGGGAGGGGGGCGGGGGCTACACCCCTACTATGTGCAGGCCCCAGAGACTGAGAGGTGGATAAGACATGTCTGGGCCCAGTTCTGGGTCTGGGTCCTGTATTTCTGGATTTCTCAGAAAAACACAGAGGGTGTGGAGCAAGATCCAGGAGAAAAAAGAATTGCAGCCATTTTAGGGAACAAAATGAGGGAACCCATTCCCTGCGGAATAAGGTTGCTCTTTGAGAGTTTGACCATAAAACTGATACACAGACACAGAGCAGACAGAAGCAAAGTCAAAAAGAGGGAGAATGGGCCCAGGCTGGCAAAACTGATTTGGGTGTTAAAGGTAAAGATGCCTGTCTGAAGGGGCCAGGTCTGCCATGGGGGTGTCGAAAAGAGCCAGGCCCCAGAACATGGACATACCCAACTCCCACTGCCTCACAGAGGGAGAGGGAGTCTGGCTACATCCTCCCAGGGATGGGCATGCCTGCTGGGGGTGGGGGTGGGGGTGGGGGTGGGGTGCTCACACTGGTGCTGCTGGAGATTTCCAGTCTATGCCCAGTAAGGACTGGCCCTGGTTTTGCATCCAGGCTCCCCAGGACTGGCTCTCCAAGAAGTGTGCCCCGGGAAAGGGGTGGCATTACATCTAGAGGCCAGAGAGTGACCAGGTAGTGATCCTCTTCCTTGTGAATGAACAAATCCCCCTTCGGGGTTGGCAGAACAGTCCTGTGAGCTTGCCCCACGTCACTCCTTCCCTCCATCACCAAGAGACACAGATGAAAGATCACCAGGAGAGCCCCTGGAGGTGGCCAAGTCAACAGCAAACGGAACCCGCTGGCCTCCCCAGGAGGGTCCCCAGTGCCTCACCCCTTTCTCTTCCTCCTGAGCTGCGCTGTTCAGTGAGGTAGTCACTAGCCTCCTGTGGCTGTAATTTTCTAGGGGCGCCCGGCTGGCTCAGTCAGTGGAGCGTGCGACTCTTGGTCTCAGGGTGGTGAGTTCGAGCCCCATGTTGGGTGTAGAGATGACTTGAAAATAAAATCTTTTAAAAAAATAATTTTCTAGGGGCGCCTGGGTGGCTCAGTCGTTAAGCTTCTGCCTTCGGCTCAGGTCATGATCCCAGGATCCTGGGATCGAGCCCCGCATCGGGCTCCCTGCTCGGCAGGAGGCCTGCTTCTCCTTCTCCCACTCCCCCTGCTTGTGTTCCCTCTCTCGCTGTATCTCTCTGTCAAATAAATAAAAAATCTTTAAAAAAAAAATAATAATTTTCTACATTGATTACATGTAGAAATATTTTAGATATATTGGATTAAAGAAAGTGTTATTAAAGAATTAAAGTGTAATTAAAGAATTAAGATTCATCTCTCTGGTTTCTTTTTACCGTAGCTCCTACCTCAAGCACCTCCAAAATGAAAATAAAAGGACAAAGACAACAGAAGAACAGACAACAGCCACAGAATCTTGGAAGCCAAAATCGGATGGGTGAGGGGTCATGGACTTCAGTGATCAGATAAAGTTGAATTCAACATTGGTGTCCTGGGTCAAGTAGTGTCCCCCTAAAATTCACATCCACCTAGAACCTCACAGGGTGACCTTATTTGGAAATAGGGTTTTGCAGATGTAATTAGTTATGTTGAAATAGGGAGGGCCCTCAGTCCAGTCAGGCCACACGAAGATACAGAGACACACAGAAAGAAGCCCCTGCTGGCTGCAGGCAGTACGGGAGGCCGGGGGGGGGGGGGGGGGGGCGGGGGGCGGGGGGCCGGGTCTCAGGGTTACCCAAACTACTCATTGGCTCCCAAGGATGGGGGCAGGGGAACGGAAGGTGGGGGGAGAAGCCACCTGGCTTAGACAGCCCGGACTCATGTTTTCCTTGGCTGGAGCTGGGATTCCTCTTAAGGTTCCTGCCCCCAGAGAGCAGCGTGGCTGGACTGGGTAGTGGCCAGATGCCCTGTTTCATTCTGTTTGTCCAGGCTGAGAGAGGGACCAAAGATCATCCATGGAATGTGTGAGGGATGAAGAGCTAGCGGGGGCTGTGGGATTTGTCTTTAGAGGCGGGAGTTCAAGGGGCTGGGATTCAAAGAGGGTCTGACCCAGAACCCTGAAACAGCCCACACTTTTGGGGGGCTTCTTGAGTCGCAGGGAAGCAGGCTGGACTGTTCTGGTTATTCCTAAGGTTTCCAAGGGATCCCAGAGGTGACCTTGAAACCACTGTCTGGAGCCTCTGTTAGAAGAGACTCCCTCCTCTGCACACTGTAATACCTAGTATTATTAGTATTATTTTTGTTATTGTTGAATGACTTTCCTAGAAACACTCAGACCAGTCAAGAGCTCAGGTCATCCGATTTTTACCGTGCAGGCCACCTGCACCTAACCAAACCCCTCCGTGTATTTTTTTTTTTTTAAAGATTTTATTTATTTGACAGAGAGACAGAGAGAGCAGGAACACAAGCAGGGGGAGTGGGAGAGGGAGAAGCAGGCTTCCCGCCGAGCAGGGAGCCCGATGTGGGGCTCGATCCCAGGACCCTGGGATCATGACCTGAGCTGAAGGCAGACGCTTAACGACTGAGCCACCCAGACGCCGCAGCCCCTCCAAGCCCAACGCCTGGTTGTCCTTTCTGCCTCTGAGATGCCATCCCTGGGGCACTGGTCACAGCTCAAATAGGAGCAGCAATACAGCATATCATTCTTTCTGCAGATATTTACCGAGTGCCCTCAGGCCACATGTCCGACGCTTGCAAGCACTGGGTGACTGGGCCAATCTCTGGGCCACTCTGCAGGAGTTCGCTGGGCGTGCAGGCAGTGCCTAAGCTCAGGCTGCTCAGGGGAGCACGGATTCTGACCAGTGAATCACTGGCCAGGCCAAGGACCCTGACTCGGCACAGTATCAAAGTGAGGGTGAGCTCCGGCGGGGGTCTGGGTGCCTCTGGCTCTCTCAACAGGGAGCCTGCTTCCCTCCCTGGGCCCGACTCCAGCTCTCAGGCCTCTCCTGCCACCTGCTTCTTATCTCTATTGCCAGTGTTTCGAAAACGTCCTCCTGAGTAGCCAGGGCTGTGAGCTGCTGAGAGCAGGGAGAGATTTGCTGCAGGGTGATGGGGGTCCCCTGGGGCCTGGTTTCAGCGCTCAGAGCTTGTCAGAGCTGGTCGGGGGGCGGGGGGTGCCCGCCAGAGGCCGGCCACTCCTGCCAGACACCCGCTCCCTGACCCCAGCAGCCCACCCCTCCCTCACCTTGGGAAGGTTGAGATTTGTGGTTTTGATAGATGGGGGAGGGAATGAGATGGTTTCTCTAGACCCCAACTTCCCCCACCCCCCCACCAGCACTTTTTAAACAGGAAATCCAGGGACACCCACTCTGTTTTTCTTGGTTTGCACAAGACCAGAAGACCGAGCCCGTGTGCTTAGGAAGAAGCCCTTCCAGCAGCCATGTGCAGATGGCAGGCCTGCTGGGACAGGGGGACAGCAAGGCCGGCGGGGCAGCCCACCTCTGGGCCTTGCCCTTTCATGCTGGCGGTGCAGGCTTCCAGGACTCAGTATCCTGGGGTGACAGAGCCCCCAACCTGTCTCCCTTCGGATTATAAGGACTCCAATCACTAGTGCTTCTAGTCTCTTGACCATTTTCCAGTTCCCATGAGGACCGAAAAGAAGAATTGGACATTAGTTCCAGCGATGGGGATGTGGATAAACTGAGGGAGGGGGGCGTCTTGAGATTGGGGGCCCCCAGACTGCTGATAGAGCTGCCCCTGGCAGGTTATTCACAGACCTACCCCTGCCCATGGGCTTTGGTGTACACCTAGTGGATGTACAACCAGGAGACAGATGTTTTCTCCAGATCTTTCCAGCCTTACGGCTTTTATAATTAGACCTGGAAAAACATCTTTTCCTTTCTTCGTTTCTTTGAAAAAGCAAGATTGGCTTAAACACAAAGTGATCATCGGGGCCTTTTGAAAGTAGAAAAACTAAAGAGATGACCTTTTGAGAATAATGCTTCATTTCCTCGTTCTGCCTCCCCATCTCTCCCCCATGGCTCCTACCCCCGCCTCAGTGAAGAAAATGCCCCTGCTGTGGCTTTGACTCTAGAGGAGATGGAAGACCAGATAACAGCCCCGTGTTTCAAAGCCATTTTCCCCAAGGGCCCAACTGTTTGCAAAGCCTCTGAAAAAACCTTGGCCAACCTCCTGGCCCAGCTGCTGGCCTTGAAACTGAGGCTGCTTGGCCTGTCCAGGAAGCCCGTAAATCCCCAAGTCGGCAAGAAACTGCACTCTGGAGCTTGCCTCTTTGCTCAGATGCCTGGCTGCAGGCCCTGGACTATCCTCGGCCAGTCTAGAAGCTGGTGTAAATAAGCACATTTATCTGAGGTAGACCTCATTTTTCTGAGGAATTGTATCCCCTCAGGGGCATCAGCAATCAGAAAGTTCATTGTTCCCTTTGGGAGCCATAGCTCTTTCCCACCTGACAGTTGATATTTAATTGATGGCTGTTGTCCTTCATAGGGTTTTTAGCACATCACATGGTATTAGTAAAATTCCAGCTAAGTAACTCCTTTGCTTCTGAGGCAGAGAGTGGTGGCTCTCTTAATACCTATTTAACCTGTTATAAGCTCCTAAAGGGAGAGTTGCACATATAACATAGGTCAAAGTTCGAAAGCCTTGCATTCCCGGAGGCCTGAACCAAGCACAGCTTGCAGATGGTGGTGCCTGGGAGCTGAGGCAAGCTGTGAGGGGAGCCGTACTCAAGCTAAATAGCTCATGAAGTAAGTCTTCAGGCACTAGGCATGGCAGTGGGCCCCAGCTGAAAGCAGGGGAGTCCTAGATACAGCCCAGGCTGTCCTCGAAGCTCAAGAGCCTCAGGAGGGAGGCTGGCTGCCAGCCAGACTGGCTGCCACAGGCCTATCTTCTACCCATCCTGGCTCCTCAATGGCTACCTGGCCTCAGGCCAGTCCCTGCATCTTCGTGCCTCAGTTTCCCCATCTGTGGTAGGGGATGGTGCTGCTGAAGGAGAGGATGGGGACGCAAAGACTGTGGGAAATGCTTAGTACAAGGAAGGAGCCGAGTGAGGAGGGGTGGCTGCTGTGGGGCCCACCGGCCACATCTTGCCAGCTCAGTTCCATCTTGGGCCCGGGAGCCAGCAGGCTTTATAACCGCAAGCGATCTTGAGATGGCTCTTGAACCATAGTGCTCAACAGGCGGGCAGCCCTGGTCCCCTCATGGGCACACAGCCGAGTCTCTGCTGGCTGGGAGCATTCTGCCTCCTGGGCTCGTCTTGGGAGCTCTTGGTGGGCTGACAGTGCCCCGAGAGATCCTGACCAGCCCTCTCCCCCTCTCCCCAGTCCTTCCTGCTTGGGTGTTTGGGATTAACATGCATCCCTTGAACTTGTTCATTTTTCTACCCAGATGGAAACTTGGCCAGCGACCAGGCCTGGATGTGCTCGCGGTATGGCTGGGCTCAGGCCAAGCCCACAGTAATTATAATCACATGTGAGGCGCCCGCTGGCTCGCTGGGCGCGGGGGGCCGGGGGAGAGTCTGGCTGCCAGTGGGGAGGGCCTGGGCTGAGCGCTGGGCTCCGGGCTCCCGGCTCTGGGCAACTGTGCAGACAGCGGGACCTTGGGCTCCTGCCCTCACCTCTCTGACCCTCAGTTTCCTTGATTAAATGAAGGGATTGGCTTACAGGCTGTGGGAGGGCCCTCTGTATGCTCTGGAAGTCCCAGAGAGCATCAGACGTGGACCGGCTCTCATGTGGACCGACCCCCTGTGGTCTTCCCAGCCCTGGCCTGGCCTTCCACATACACAGAGTGGGACCTGAGCCTGCCCTGCTTCATCCATCTAGATGCTTTCTCGCAAGACACAGCGCCAGGGCGTATCGAGACTGTCGTTATCACAGGGGTAGGGGGAGGTGTAGGATACCAGGGTGGGATTGGGGGTGCTTAGGAAGAGTCTGGAAGGAGGGGCAGAAGAGTGTCCACGACAGCCTTCCCAGCTGCCCTGTGGCACTAGGGCGAACGCGATCCCATGTGCATTAGCCCAGGGGCGGGAGCTGCCCCTCCGCTTGATTCCATCTCTTTTCCAGTGTGACATTATTCTGAGCATGGAGGCAGCAGCCCAAAGAGTTTTTACCCAGTGGATTGTTGTGGCTTTTCCCATTCACTTTGGAATCTCAGAAGGCCGGAGGATGAGGAGCTGTTGAAGAGCTGTGAACAGGGGTTCGCTGGCTAACGGGTGTGGCCGCGGGCAGGGGTCACCTTCTCCAGCACACGGTCTGTGTAGAGGTGACGGAGAGGAGAGTTTCTGCAACTTCGCAGAACCCTTGCGGGTTTTTCTCCCTCTCCCTGCTTTCCACCTGTGCGTGTCTCCCCCCACTTCTTCCTTGGTCTCTCATGTCCTCCTCCACAGCTTTTCTCATTCCTTTTTGTTCTTCCTTCCTCCTTTCTAGTCAGAGGAGCCGAATGCTGTGGTGGAAAGAGAATGGTCTAGGGGTCAGGCAGCTTTGACCTCTGAGCCTCAGGCTTCTAGTCTACAAAATGCGAGGGCAGGCAGGGTTAATGATAACCTAACCACGGCATTGTTGTTAAGATTAAGTAGGATAGAGGCGCCTGGGTGGCTCACTCCATTATGCGTCTGCCTTCTGCTGGAGTCGTGATCCCAGGATCCTGGGATCAAGCCCCATGTCGGGCTCCTTTCTCAGCGGGAAGCTGCGTCTCCCTCTGCCGCTCCCCCCCGCTTGTGTGCTCTCTTTCTCAAATAAATAAATAAAATCAAAAAATTGATTAAGTAGGATAATATATACAAAACTTTAGGCAGGACAGAGAAAAATCGATAAAAGGCAGCATTATTTATCGAAAATATCAACTGAAATTCATCTTAAAAGATTAGTTATACTTAACATCTGTTCCCATCCTTAATAAAAATCAGGTAATTCAAACTTTTTTCTTCCTTGCTCTTAGAAAACAGAATGACCATATTCAGATGGATGGCTCTTTACTGCCTGTGGCTTCTGGTTTTCCTGCCCGAATGAACTTGGAACCAGGCTGCCAGGGGCCCCCCGTGCACCCCCAGAGGCCAAGGCCGTACAGAGGTAGGCGGGGTGCCGCGGTCCGGCCAGGCTGGACGACCAGTGCTCCTCGGGTTATCCTTCCTGTCTGCTCAGCAGAGCGGCCGCCCCATTTCCTCGGCTGCACTTGGTGGGAACAAGGGTTCAGAAGCCACCATGTCCTGGGAAGAAGGGAGGGGGCACGGGAACTGAAAAGTAGAAGAGACGTTTTACCACGTGTTGAGACGTGAATAAAGGCAAAATATTTGTCTCTGCCTAGGGCACCGCGTGGAGTACCGGACACATAGGAAGAGGACAGGGTTGGATTCGGTGAGCAGAGACCCCTGTGGGGGGCGCTGGTAAGTCATTCCTCCCTCTGCCTTCTGCCTCTTTGTCGCAGTGAGGGACTAAACACCAAGGTCCCTTCTGGTCCTAACCTCCCATGACTCTCTGATCTGTGTGAGCTGAAGTCTGGTGTGCTTGGCATGAAGGATGGGACTCTTCAGGCCTCCTCTCCGTCCCTGGATCCTTCCCCCAGCCTGTGAAAGGCCACTCAGGTCTCTGTTCCCTCAGACACGGCTGACCAAGCACGACACTTCCCAGGATCCTATGACCCTCTGGTGAACTACTGTTCCACCTTGCTCCCTCCTTTTACTCCCGAGGCCAATCGGAAGCGTGTGGGTGTTAATGTAGGGGTAGTACGCTGGGGTGCAGGCCTGCTTGCCTTGCACCTCTCAGGCCTTGGAGGGAAAGAGCAGAGGGTCTACACACTGGTAGGGGAAGGAGGTCCGCCCTGTACGATTGCACGGTCTTCTCAGGGAAATGGTCTTACTCCAGGTTCTGCTCCTACGTGGCTGGGTTTTGAGCAATGAGCCTCTTTTCATTCCCTAGAGCTGCTGTAACGACTGACCACAATTTGGTGACCTAAAATAACAGAACTTTATTCTCTCACGGTTTGGGAGGCTAGAATTTAAGGTATTGTCAGGGCCACACTCAGGTGAAATCAAGGTGTTTTCGGGGCCACACGCCCTCCAGAGGCTCCGGGGGGAGAGTCGTTCCTCATGCCCTCTAGCTGCTGGTGGCTCCCAGTGTTCCTTGGCTTGTGGCTGCATAATTCCAATCTCTGCCTCCATCTTCACATGGCTTTCCTCTGTGTCTGTCTTCTCCTCCATATGTTTCTCGTAAGGATGCTTGTTATTGGATTTAGTGCCCACCTGAATAATTCAGGATGATTTCATTTCAAGATCCTCAGTCACATCTGCAGAGTCCCTTCCTCCATAGAAGTTCCCATTCACAGGTTCCAAGATCAGGACATGGACGTATCTTTGCCGGGGAGGGGGGGCATATGCCACCCACTAGAGTGCTCCCTCCCTGCCCCCCTCCCCACCTCTCTAGGTTACTGGATGAGCTGTGGGCATCTGAGCTCCAGACACAGGCCCAGCTCCAGTCCACAGGCTGGCCTGCCACCCACCATGGGGTGGACTGAAGATACAAGCTGGCCAGTGGTAGGGCTACTTTCTGGAATTGGGAAACGGGGAGCGGGACCCAGCTAACAGCAGGGCCAGAAGGGGAAAGGGTGCTGGGGGCGATGCCCAGGGTGAGCAGAGATTGCGAGGGAGCTGCTCCTGGAGGCCGACAGGAGTAAAGCAACCCACAGAGAGGAAAATGGAGCAGGCACAGAGGGGAAAGAGGTGCCACGAGGGAGACCTCGCAGCTCACTAGAGACAGGGAAGGAACTCCTACTTCCGGAGACTGCCTTGGCTCCTGGCAGCTCTTCAGACACAGGGCGAGGTCATATGTACTGTGAGAAAAAAGAAGAACCCGTTCCCCGAGGCTCTGGAGAACCTTTTTTGGGGGGCCCCGAGAGCCTGCATGAGCAAAGAAAGACATTCCTTGTTCTCTGGGTGGAGCCTGAGGTCACCTCTGAAGACTCTTCGTGCAGATGTTATGACTAATCCCTCCCATGTGCCTTAGCAATGTCGCTTTATTGCTCTTCCCATCAAGAGGTGAAGTTGTCTCTCCTCCCGTGAATCCAAGCTTGGCAATGTGACTTATTTTGGCCAATGGGACTTTAGCAAATGTCAGCAGAGGCTTGAAACTCACTTGTGCCTGAGGATTGCCCTCTCTTTGGCCACGGTGGGAAGGCAGAGTCCATGATGTGGGTGGGCCTGAGCTGGCTGCTGAAGAGGCCACATGGAGAGCAGAGGTCTGTCAGCCTTAAGCTTGCCGACTGCTGGACACGTGAGCGAGAACATGCTGGACCACCCAGCCCTAATCAAAGCATCAGGTGACTACGGCGGCATGCATGACCCCAGGCAAGACCAGTGGAAGAACTGGCAACTGAGCCCAGCCAAACTGCTGACCTACAAACCATGAGCCGTGACCGTGCTTCTATTGTGAGCCAGTAGGTTTTGGGGGTGGTTTGCTACTGTACCTGATACAGTCCCCACGTAGGCGGGCCTCCAACCCCCCCAGATTTAGAGTCAGGCCCTGGAAGGAGACTCTGGTGGCTCTCAGGGGTGTGTGGCAGAAACCGTGATTCCCCCAGGAGCCATCCTCCCCCTTTTTCTTTTTAGGAATGGAACTTTTTAGTAACGGCACAAGTCCAACCAACTAGAGACTCTATTTTGCAGCGAAGTACGATGACATTTTTACTGATGGAATGGAATGAAAGGGATGCGTGCAACTTCTGTGTTACTTCTTTAAAAGGAATTTGCTTGCCCTACACTTCCTCCATCCCCCCTTCCTGCAAGCTGGAATGCAGAGCTGGGGCCAGGAGGGTGGACAACTGTGGGAGGGAGGCAGGACCTCGTAAGATGTTGCCTCACACAGCTGAGTGTGACAGGGCTGACCCCCACAAAAGGGGGGCTGCTGTGAAGGCAAGCGCTGGGCAGACAGGAGTGTGTCCACCAGGCTCCCAGCTCTCTCCCAACCCCTTTCTCTTGTTCCTCTGCCTCCTCAGCATGTTCCCTCCAGCTCCTAGAGCAGGAACAGAGAAAAAAGGGGGAGAGCAGAGGAAGCAGCATGTGCAAAGGTCCAGAGGGGAAAGAGGTCCTGCTACATTTGGTGCACAGAGAGCAGCTTGGAATGGTGGGGGGAGGGGAGGAAGGATGTGGGTGGGGGGGCAGGAAGATGTGAGGCTGAGACCATGTCCTGAAAGGGGTTGGTCGGTGGGGAGTCCCCAGCTGGCTGTCACTTAAGTAGAGGACTCTGGCTACTGTGTAGAGCACCGAAACATTGAAAGGGGACCAGTTGGAGGCAGGGAGGCCAGTTAGGAGGCTGTAGAAGCCTTCCAAGCAACAGATGGAGGAGAAAGGTGGTGCAGAGGAACAAGACAAGTACATTCAGAAATATTTAGGAGGAAAAACCGACTGGATTTGTAGATAAGTCTGTTGTGGGGGATATGGAAGAGGGAAGATTCCAGGCTGCCTTGTGGGGGTGCAGATGCTATCCACTAGGACAAGGGACACAGGCAGAGAAGTGGTGTGGGGAAGGTGAAGCCGGCTGGCTTCTGTCTTGGACATGCTGGGTTGGAGGTGCCATTGGGACATTCAGATTATTGATGCTTTTTGCATAGACCACTTCTGGAGTCTCTTAATTGGTTGCTCTCCATTCTCCCCCCCACCCCACCTTTTTAAATGAAATTAAATCCAACCAGATTAATGTCTCAGATGATAACACTGCCCTGATCACAACCTTCAGTGCTTTCCTGCTTTCTCGACGTCAGTTAGAGCTCTTTATCCTGGCATCTGAGGTCCGATGCCCACCCTCCTCCTCCCACATAGGCCACAGCTCCTCTTCCTGGGCCTCTGTTCTGGCCACACGGAACCACTAAATTTCCCCATTTATAGTCTGCTGCCTTCATACCTTGGGTCAGCCTGGAGTGCCCCCTTCTCATGGATACATGTACAAAATTTCACTCATCCATCAGTCAAGCTCATATGTTACTTCCTCCATTAGTTGGTCCTTGATTCCCTCTACAGAAAGATAATCCCCCCTTCTGAATTTCCACAGTATTTTCTCAGTCATATTCTATATGCATTATATATGTAAGATAAGACAGTGATTGATAGGCCTGGTACCAAAGGGTGTAGGGACACGGGTTATTTTGGTTGGTTTATGAGGCATCTGTTCTCCTGCCTCTGCACCAGCACCTCAGTTTTCTTCTAGGAGCCACCCTTTCCCCCGCTCTCGGTCCTTGAGCTCTGGACAGGGCTGACCCCCAACCCAGTCATGAGTCAGGGCTAAGTCAGGACTCATCAACCCAGTAGGAATCCAGGCAGGACTTCTGGGGGAAAAGGGCAGAGGGAACCTTGGAAGGGAGAGTCAGGGCTGGGGAGGAAAAGCCCACTGTCCATGGGGTGTTGAACTGGAAGATGAGATTCTGGGGCCATCAGCAGCCATTTGCCTTCACAAAGGGAGCACTCCCTCAAGAAAGGAGCTAACCAGAGCAAGACTGGTCCGAGACGGAAATTCCTGATGATGCTGTTTGCACACCTGGATTAAGCCACCCTTGTCCATTTTTAGTTACTTTAGCCAACAAATTCCTTTTTATGCTTGAGCCAGTTTAAATTAGGTTCCTATTACTGGCAGACAAAGATGGTTTAACTAATACAGGAGGCTCAAACAACCTGTTGAGTGAATGAATGAATGCATGCATGCATGAACGGGTATGACCAAAAGTGTCTCCCCTCCGCTTCCACCATGTGAGGATTCAGCAAGAATATACCGGCTATGAACCAGGAAGAGGGATCTCAGGAGAAAGCAACCATGTTGGCACCTTGATCTTCAACTTCTAGCCTCCAGAACTGTAAGAACTGATGCTTTTATAAGCACCCGGTCTGTAGTATCTTGTTAGAGCAGTCCCAATGGACAACGACAGAGCAGGAAGCTATATGTACATGTTTGAAGTTCAAAGGGAAAAGTCCATCAGTATTTGCACACTAGATCTTCCTTCTAAATCCAGGATTCTGGGAGACAATTGAGACTCCTAGACAGACGAAAAGGTGTTCCAGGATAAAGAGGACTATGAATGAATCATGGAAAACACAGTGGAAATGAGCAAGGTCCCCAAGGAGGAGATGGTGTACAACAGAATGAGTTGATACATGTGTACAGCATGAAATGATCACCACGTGTTATGAAGCCATGTAAGCAGGAAGAGATATTTATCTTGAACTCACGATACCTACTTAATAAGAGAAAATGGAGCAGAACCCCACACAAGCACAGCTAAGGATTCTGAGAGGAGTCAGGCTGTCTCCTGAAGGAATTCCTATTCTGAAATAACCTGTATGGTTATCTTTACGAAGGACAAAGAGACTCACCAAGGATGTTTTGTATACCAACTCCTCATTGTAGGGATGAGAAAACAATGTGCTGTTCCCTTCTACCTCCCAGCTAACTAAAATTCTTCTGATCTGGTTCTTCCCACCATTTTCAGCCACCTGTGTGGCTGAGTAACTAGACCAGTAGGTGATGGAGTCGGTCCAACCTGGGTTTGAATTCTGACTCTGTCACATGGGTCTACTGGCCATACCACCCTGAACGCGCCCGATCTTGTCTGACTCTGTCACGTGGGAGCCTTCAAGCTTTTGTTTCTCAGTTTCCTCATCTGTGAAATGGTAAAAACAGTTCTACTTTCTTTAGATGGCTGGTATGAGGATACAGTGAGAATTAGTAGGGGAAGGGTCAAGCCCTTGGAAAATGCTCAATAAACGGTGTCCACTAAAAAAAAAAAGTGTCTCCCCTCCTACTGCAGGAATGCTCCTTGTGGAGTCAAATCTCATAGTGTTATTTGGGTGGATTTCTTCAAGGAGTGATCCATTAAAACACAGAGTCTATTCATAATCTATAGGTGCCTCCCTGTATGAGGCAGAGAAAGCTTTAGAAGGAGAAGAAGCCAGGCATATTTCTGGCCTCGAGGAGACAGACATGCATGCTTTCTGAAATGTATTTGTTTGTCCTCTCTCCTCCCAGCTGCTCCAGGAAGGCGGCAACATTGTCCTGTTCATAGCTGTATTGAACATCTTTTCATGTGCTCCTTGGCCATTTGCAGATCTTCTTTGGAGAAATGTCTGTTTTGCTCTTTTGCTCATTTGCTCATTTTTATATTGGGTTATCTTTTTATTGAATTATAAGTGTTCTTTATATACTCTGGATCCAGGTCCCTGAGCAGATAGATGATTTGCAAATATTTTATTCCATTCAGTGGGTCATCTTTTTACCTTCTTGAGAGTATCATTTGCAGTACAAATATTTTAAATTTTAGCATATTAAAGAAACTGCTTTATTGAGGGATAATTTGTGTACCATAAATTTCACCCATTTGAAATGCTGCATTCAATGATTTTTTAATACGTGTACAGAGTTGTGCATCACCATAACCATCATCATACTCTAGTGTTAGGACATTTCCATCACCCCCTCCAAAGAACTGTTGTGGCCATTTGCAGTCCACTCCTGTTACACTGTCCACCCCAGCCGGCCCCTCTGGATGTGCCTGTTTGGGACGCGTCGTATAGATGGAATCCTACAACACGGAGTCTTTCACTCCTGACTTGTTTCACTTAGCGTAATGTATTTGAGGTTTATCTGTGTTCTAGCATGCGTCAGTAGTTTGTTTCTTTTTAATTGCTGGTTAGTATTCCATTGTGTATCTGTTCACTAGTTGATGACATTTGAGTAATTTCTAGTTTGGTGCTATTATGAACAGAGCCGCTCTGATTCAGCGCCATTGTCTCAGTAGCTCGGGCTGCTATAAGGAAACACTATAGTCCGGGTGGCTTAAACAACAGTTATTGCTCACAGTTCTGGAGGCTGGAAGTCCAAGATCCAGGTGGTGGCCCATTCAGTTCCTCTTCCTGGCTGGTAGATAGCTGCCTTTTCTCTCCCTTCTCACCGGGCAGGAAGAGAGATTTGGTTTCCCTCTATTTATGGAGACACTAATCCCATCATGGAGGCCCCACCATCATGACCTCATCTAAACCCGATTGCCTCCAGAAGGCGCCACCTCCAAATACCATCACATTGGGAGGTAGGGTTTCAACATGTGGATTCCGGGGGGACACAAGCATTCAGTCTGTACTAGTAATTACTGATATAATTGGATTTACATTTACCTTTTTGATAGGTCTCATGTCTGTTTTGTTCCTGTTTCTCCTTTCCTGACTCCTTTTGTATTAAGTAGCTACCATTTTAATTTCTTTGTTGGTTTTTCAACTGTGTTTGTTATTTTCGTAGTGGTTGTTCTAGGGATGACAATAGGCCTCTTAACTCATCACAAGGTAAGAGGATATTTGACATTTTATGTGACAGTTTGTTAGCTTGAATTAGTCAATAATTTAATATTTAATAAATATTTCATATTTACATTCAATTTATATTAATGTAAATTATTAGTTATTAACTTCATAACTATTTCATAGATAATTATTTCTTTAGCATTTAGGCATTTGGTATGTGGTCTCTGTCTGTACCCTCACCCCAGGGTCTGACCGTGTTGGGGACAGATGTGCCTTTCTCCTATTTGCATGGGTGTATTTTTTCACATAGCTATATTCATAGTACGAATTATATATTATGAATACTCCAAATATTTATCCTGGTTTTTATTTTATTTATATATTTATTTTTACCAGCTTTTTAAACTTAACATTTTGTTGTAGGCATTTTATTCGCCATAAGTCTCTGTGAACTTCTTTTATAAAAGCTGCGTTGGATTTCCTTGAGTGGGTGGGGCAAAGTTCAGTCAGCCATTTTCAATTTTAAGCTTGTTTCCTAATGTTGCAGTGGGCATCTTTGTGCACGTCACGCTTTCCCCATTTTAGAATCTTCGGCAAAAATCCCCAGTGGTAAGATTACTCTGTTGAAGAGAAGAAATATTTTTGTAGTTCTCGGTACCTATCAACATAGGATTGTCCTCAAGAATGATGGGGTGTAATTGTGATCACACTCATGTGCCAGCTGGGTGTCAACAGAAATGTTTTGTTTTTTCTATTTGATGTTGCCTTTCTCTGGTGATTAGCTAGGCTGGACATTTTTCTGTAAATCTGTTTACTGGTTATAATTTGTTTTATGTAAGTGCCTTCTTCATGCCCCTGCCCATCTATCTATAAGGCTCTTTGTTGGTTTTTAAACTTTCAGTTTTTATGAGCTCTTTATGTAATATACCCTCCTCACACCTGTTTAGGAAGGAGGCAGAGTATAAATACATAAATACATAAAACCAGATAGTTTTATCTCCCTTATTTGCTGCCAATATTTCTCCCCACTTGTCCCTTTTCAGTCATTTTTTTAATGCAGAAAATTTATACTTTTCTGTAGTCAGACCCGCTAATCGCTCCTTTGTGATTTTTATCAGTGATTTCCAAGTTTAATAAAAGACATTCTTCCTCTAGAGATCTGATGAATGTTTAAGTCTCTTCTAGTTTTCCTAGGTTATTAAAAAGTATGGAACTCTTTAATCCCTATAAAATTTCTCTGTGAAGACTCCCTCTGGTCTGAGGAAGGGGATGATTTCAAAGTATAAATTTCTCAAATTCAGCAGTTTCCTTCCCTGGTTTCTTTGCCTGTGACGGTACCTAGGGCTGAGCCTGACCACGTCCTGCAGGCTGTCTGTCCATCTATCTGTCTGGACAGAGGGGATAACAGAATGAGAACTTGCCTCTTGAGCTACACCCACATCCAAGGGGCAGCACAGCGTAGTGGAAGAACGTAACTTGGAACTGAGTTTGGCCCCTGGGTGTGGACTCTCAGCCTCTGATTCTCCCTCTGCGAAATGGGGCCAAGAGTGCCTGACAGACAGGGCTGTTGTGAGGATGATAGGAGACGAAAGACAGAAAGTTG
Organism: Mirounga angustirostris; assembly: GCF_029215605.1. NCBI lineage: Eukaryota > Metazoa > Chordata > Mammalia > Carnivora > Phocidae > Mirounga > Mirounga angustirostris. The sequence continues at coordinate 72,298,809 of NW_026991718.1, forward strand.
TAGAACACCGCTTGGCCTCTCATGGATCTCTCAGGGCCCTGCCTTTGCACTGACTTGACTCCTGGGACCCACCTCATGACCAAAGGTGTCCCCGAGCCTCCCACCCCACAGAGTGTGGGCAGGCCTACCAGAGCAGTTAAGAGTATTTACTTTTTTAGGTGCGAAAACTGAGGGTTAGAAAGTTTAAATGGCTGCTCGCTTTGGCAGCACGCAGACTATAATTGGACCCATACAGAGAAAGTTAGCATGGCCCCTGTGCAAAGAGGACATGCCAATTCGTGAAGTATTCCATTTTTTTTTTTTTAAAAAAGCAGTTTAAACGTCCGAGCAGCAGATGCTCTTGATTGCTCTGACACATGGCATCCTCCAGCCCCACTTTGCCTCATCGAGCCTCAGCTCCTCAGCTTCCTCAATGGGAAATGGAGCTAATTGTCCTCATCGGTCTCCACCGCTGAGGGGTTATTGAATGATCAAATGAAAGGCTCTAAAAAAGGCCACGGAAAAATCCAGAGGCAAGGTAGCGTCCCCATGGGCGGCTCAAGTCCACTCCTCCCTCAGCCTGGACACAGACGAGGCCTTGTGTTAGGTCTGCGAGGCTCCCTGCCTCCCCGCCCCTGCTCCCCAGGAGAACCACGCAGAGACTCTGTGAAGGCCCCTTGTGCCCGCTGCTCGCTGGGCAAGAGGCCCAGGGCTTGGCGGAAGCCCCAGGAGGCAGAGCCTGGAGGTGAGCCGCACTCAGACCCCGCTGTGTTCAGCTTGGAGTGGCTTGTGAAGTGTCAGAGAGCCAGGGTGAGGAGGAACATGGGGTCACCCAGGCCTCCCCCATTTCACAGATGTGGAAACTCAGGCTCAGAGGGGCAGCCAGTTAGTGGTCATGTCAGAACTTGGGCCGGGGGGGATCTTGGCTCCCGAGTCCAGTGCACGTTCCCCTTGGCCTCTGCTGCTGCAGTGGCCTCCTTGGGAAGGGCTCCTCTGGCCCTTCTGGAAAATTCTTTGCAATTTGATGGCATTTGAACAAAACTGCATGATGCTGGAGGATCAGAGCGCTTTGACAAGCATAGCAAAGCGCTAAGAACAAGATGCATCCACAGTTAGGAGGGAGTTTCCTGGGAATAGAATTTTCCAGAAAGGGAAAGAAGCCTTTTGAGCCGGAGCTTGGATTTATTGAAGCAGTTGGAAGAATGTGGGGGCAGTGGCTGGAGGCAGGCAAAGGTAGTGCGGGCATTTCACTCCACCACCCCACCCTGGCATTTTGGCATTTAAAAATAAAGTTGTTTTCTCTTTTAGCACTTTTTTTTTTTTTTTTAAACAGAAGCCAGACTGCTCCCATTGAAGTTTGAGAGGCTAGCAATGGTCCTGAACCCTGGCTGCACATTAGAATCCCTGGGTGCTTTCAAAATCCCAATGCCCAGATCAAACCCCAAAGCAAGCATGCGGGAGTCTCTTGGGGGAGGACCCAGGCCTCAGTCGTGCTTAAAGCTGCTCAGGTAATTCTAATGAGCCATCAAGGTTGCTCAGAGGACCACCAGTCCCTGCATTACTTTGCCATCTGGTTTGTGACTCTAAATACATAAACACGTGGGGCAAAGGTGTAATTCTGTTCACCACGCATTTTTTTTTTTTTTAAGATTTTATTTATTTGACAGAGAGAGACAGCGAGAGAGGGAACACAAGCAGGGGGAGTGGGAGAGGGAGAAGCAGGCTCCCCGCTGAGCAGGGAGCCCAATGCGGGGCTCGATCTCAGGACACTTGGGATCATAACCTGAGCCGAAGGCAGACGCTTAACTGACTAAGCCACCCAGGCGCCCTCACCATGCACACTTTTTCGGGCCTTCTTAGGAACACCACCAGGAGAAATTTCACTCCTCTTCCCCCATCCCACCCAGCCCCCCAGTTCAATCTTACTGTTGGGGCCCTGCCCCAGGCCCACCTCCTCTAAGAGGCGGTCCCAAATCAGGATTCTTCTTCTACTGAGTTATACTGTGCCTCTGACTTGACTAGGAGCCCATGACCAACATGTGCATCTTCCCTGTGGCTTTACCCGATGTGGGTTGTCGTTTCTGTTTTCAGCCATGTGCATATTCTCTGCCCAACCAGATGGTAAACCCTCTGAGGGCAAGACCCCCATCCTTTCCATTCCCAGAGGCCTGGGGCTGCCCAGGAGCCTTCAGTTAAGACTTGTTGTCCAGGAGCTGAATGAAGTCATTGGATCCACTTGGGTTATACTCCACACATTTAATTCTGACAATGACTCTGGGAAATTGGGACTGTATTATTATTACTTTGTATCTCCATTTTATGATGAAAATAAAGCTCAGCTCAAAAGTTTGTGTAAGGTCACACAGATCAAGGAAGTGGCAATACGCCAGGCCTGTCGGGCTTCCTTCTGCACCACACAACTATCTGCTAACAGTAGACGTGTCCCCAGAGCAGGCAGGACCTTGTTGGGGGCCAAGCCAGGAGGCCTCTTTCTCTTGGAGACCTCTCTCTGACCGGGCAGTCGGGGAGGCTGTCTGGGAAGAGCTGTTTGGTCTCCAGCTCCTCAGGTCTGAGGAGGTGGTGAAACAGGGTGGAAGTTTCTGCTGAGAGCTTAAGATGATAGGTATCAGTTCCCAGAGTCACTGGAAACAAATGGCCAATTTTATAAGGAAACAATTTTAAGCTTGTTTTACAAATCTTACAGCCCTTTTTTGGGGTGGAGGGTCAGTTTGTTGGAGAATCTGGGGAAAGGGTTTATTTATTGAAGGCCAGATTCCTCCTCTGTGAGGAAGAGGTATGGAAGGTACCTGCCTCTCACATCAAGCTCAAGTGGGGGCTTCATCGGAGCTTCTCAGGGAGATGAGGATGGGATCCCGGCACTATGCACTATGGGGTGATGGACTGGTGCTTGACTCCCACTTGAGAAACCCAAAGGGCTAGAGATGGTTGGCCCGCTGCCCAGTGGATGAACCAAAGGAGAGTTTGCCCTGCTGAGATCAGTCTGATGTTCCTGAATCTTCTGCGAGAAAGGACGCATGGATGTATCCCACGGAACAGAGTAGAAAGGGTCTGTTGTGGGTTGAGTCCTGAGCCCAGGACCCAGAAGTGATGGCTGGTGCCCCTGAATCAGGGACAGAGCCACAGGGAAATGCAGCCCCAAGGTGGGCACAGGGGGCAAGGAATGGACTCTGGGGGCTTGCCCTGCCTCTGGGCCTCTGTCCTCTCGCCTAACTGTGGAGCCCGGCAGCAAGGGTGGTTCTGCACCTGGGGAAGCCTTTCTTGATCCCATCAGCCCTCCTGGGGACTCTGTGCACAGCAGTCCCCTCTCTAGCACTGCATCGTCACTGCTTACGGACCATCCCTCTTCCGGGAGAGTGCACGTGTTCTGTCTGCACAGCTCAGCGGGGTACAGTTTTCTGGGTTCACACAACACGGGGCTCAGCAAACTTTTTCTTCAAAGGCCACATAATGCTTTCAACTTTGCCGAGCCACACAGCCCCTGCTGTAGCAATCCAACTCTGCCGTCCCGGTGCGAAAGCAGCCACAGAGCCGACATGGACGAGTGGGTGTCCTTGTGTCCAGTAACCTCTATGTGCAGAAACAGACCGCTGGCCAGGGTGAAATCACACATGAGCAAAAGTGAAGCCTCATGGCTGTCCTATGGGAACACGTGTGTATCTTCAGAACGAGCGTTAAGGCAGAACAGTCTGAACGATGGGGCTGTAAGGAGGGGTGAGCGGACTGGGGCCTGTAAAGTCCTTACTGAGCCGTTGATGGGCCCATGGTCAATAGATGGTAGCGATTGTGTTGAGCTGTGGTAGAGGCTGTTGTTGGGATCGCAATGGATTCGGCAGGTCATGTACTTAGAACAGGGCTTGAAAGTTAGTTTTGAGTAAGATTTGATGAAAATGGTAGCAGCCTAAGGCATACTTTTATTTTAATTTTTACTTTATTATTTTTTTAAGATTTCATTTATTTGTCAGAGAGCGAGCACAAGCAGGGGGAGCGGCAGACAAAGGGAGAAGCAGACTCCTCGCTGAGCAGGGAGCCCGATGCGGGGCTTGATCGCAGGACCCCGGGATCATGACCTGAGCCGAAGGCAGACGCTTAACGACTGAGCCACCCAGGCCCCCCTAAAACATACTTTAAAGAAATTGTGGTAAAATACACATAAAATAAAATTTACCATTTTAATCATTTTCAAGTGTACAATCCAGGAGCATTTAATACATCCACACTGTGCAGCCATCCGCATTGTCTAGTGCTGGAACATTTTCATCACCCCGGAAGGAAGCCGCATGCACACTGAGCAGTCGTTCCCCCATTCCTCTCTCCTCCAGGCTCTGGAAGACATACATTGTTTTTTTTTCTTTTTTCCTTCACGTCTTCACAGCCCTGAGACCCAGCTGTGCTTACAGCCAAGGATCTTAGGATCACTGCTTCTCAGGTGACAGTCCCACATCGGAGTCACCAGGTACATGAGCATAAACTCGGCTGTAGCTCTTTGGTAGGAGTTTTGTGCGTTCTTGGGTATTTTATTTGTGGAGTTTAACTGCCATCCAAAGTGCCTTCAAGGATGCTAGGATTCAACAGAGAGATGAAAACGTTGTTGAGGAGGAAGAAAGATACGAAACAGAGCAGCAGGGCATAAATTTGATATTAATGAAGCAAATATTCATCAGAGGAATAACCACAGTCTGTGCTCCCTCCAAAACAACAACCACGTGCTTTATGGGAGAGGAAAGGAAGCTACCAATGGTTAAAGCTGGGCTATATTTTATTACTGAGATCTGTCTAGAAGATGGACTGTCACATAGGAAGCAAGGCAACTGGAGCCCGGAGAAATTGTGAAATCCCTTAGGGTAGATAATAAACAATTTCAAAGTAATGAGAGGTTGGTGTGACTGGTTCATGTGTCACATGGGACTGTTATTAAGACATCATGTCTCAGTTTCATGGCAGTATTTTTCTTGATGGTACATAAAAAACAGTGTATCTTACAATTGATGGCATCTTAAAATGATCATACAGTATTATTACCATCACGTTGTATGGTTATTTCCATTTGCTTGTTTCCCCCACTAGACTGTCAGTGTTTGGAAGACAAGTTTATCTTGCTCACTGCTGAATCCTCAAGGCCTTGCCCAGTGTCTAGCGTGTAGCAGGAACCAACAAATGTTGTGGAATGAACAAAACTCATTTGGGAGCTGTAGCTAAAATTAATTAGTATTAGCACCCAGCTTTAAGGGTGCTGTGAAAACTAAGTGAAAACCAGCTTAAAAAATCCTGACTTGTCCTGCGCTTGACACAAAGTAAGTGCTCCATAAGCACTTACTTGACGGGGGTTTTGGTACCAGGCAGGACTGTGTTTGGCGAAAGTGTACAACATCCCAAACAATAGTGGCCTAAACAGGATGGAAACTGATTACTGCCTCAGATAAGCCAAGTGTGGAAGTTAAGGGCCCAGGGATGGTGGCGCAGCAACAGGACCATCAGTTTCTCAAGTTACTTTGGTCGTGATGTGGTGCCATCCTGACATGTGGTATCCACCTTTAAGGTCTAAGATGGCTGCTCGAGCTCCAGACATCGTGTTCACATTCCAGCTGGCAGGAAGTAGGAAAGGAGGTCAGAAAAATGAATATGAATACTTCCCCAGAGTAATAAATGCCACTCTGCTTATACTCGGTCGGCTACAACTTGGCTACATCTAACCACATAGAGCCTGGGCAGCCAAGTACCCCACTAAAATCCAGGGGTTCCATTCCTGAGGAAGAAGGGGAGAATGAATGTTGAGGGACAAATAGCAGGCTCTGCCACAGCTGTGAAGCTCCGTGGTGTTGCTTCTGCATGCAACACGGTAAGTAGGCTTGTTCCCTCCTAGTGCTGGAAGGCTTTCCAGTAGCAGAAGGGCACGAGCTGGGCTGTGAACGACCGGCAGGATTTAAAGGAGCAGAAAAGAGGGGTAAGGGCATTTCTAGCAGGAGAATGGCCACACAAGAGCTCAAAGGCAAGAAGGCACAAGGTGTCCCTGTGGGTTAGTAGGGTATCCTTGGCCAAGCAGGGGCCGTGTGTCAGGAGACAGCTAGCTGGTTCACAGCCCCGGAGTAGGGGGCCAGTGCTGTGCTGAGTGTAACAAGCCCCAGAGCCTTGGTGTCCTCTGTAAAACAGACAGAGACCATCCTGTTGTGAGGATTCAATGAAATGCGGTAGGAGGAAGCCCTTTGTAAACTGTAAGCTCCTATACCCTTTAGATGTTCAAAATCAATAGTCATTGGGGCACCTGGGTGGCTCAGTCGTTAAGCATCTGTCTTTGGCTCAGGTCATGATCCCGGGGTCCTGGGATCGAGCCCCGCATCAGGCTCCTTGCACAGCAGAGAGCCTCCTTCTCCCTCTGCCTGCCGCTCCTCCTGCTTGTGCTCTCTCTCTCTCTCTGACAAATAAATAAATAAATCTTAAAACCCAAACCAACAGCCACTGTCATGATGATATAGGTTCAGCCTTGGAATGCAGGAGGAATTTGCACCCACAGCCCCCTCCCCGGGCAGCTCCCCACTCGCAGTGCCCCTGTGCAGGCGTGAGACGTGAGTGGGGAGTGGAGGGCACGCAGGCAGCTGGGTGAACAGGATCCTTTAGTGGGGCAGAGAGGGGCACATAGGGGCTCCTGGAATGTAAGACAGCGAGCGGGAGAATGCAGGGAGAGTCGGCCTGGACTGTCCTCACGCCTGTTGCCCTACTCTCCCCCCTCAAGGAGCCCAATGGATCAGTGTCCTGTGCTAGCCAGGGGTCCAGTCTGGGTCCCCTGGGCCCACGCAGGCTCCTGGGTTGGGGGCCAGCACTCAGGCGGGCCAGCCGTGGGGGCAGGTAGCCTCCTTCCCATCCCTGTGGGACCCCCTGTGGCAGAAGCCAGAGGTGACCAAAGCTGAAGGTGAGGGTGGAGAGTGCCACGTGGGGCCGGCCTTGGTCCAGCTTGGGCCTGGAGGTCTGACCAGGCCGCTGCCTCTCCACAGAGGGGCCACCGGGATGGAAGAGTGGCTTCGTCAGCTAGGGCTGCCATCACAGAATCCCCTAGACTGGGTGGCTTGAACAACAGACACTGATCCCTCAGAGCTCTGGAGGTGGGGAAGTCTAAGATCTAGATGCTGGCTGATTCGTTCTTGGTGAGAGCCTCCTCCTGGCTTGCAGGTGGCCATCTTCTTGCTGTGTCCTCACATGGCAAAGAGAGAGAGAGCTCTCGTCTCTCCCTCTTCTGACAAGAACACTAATCCTATTATGGGGGGCCCACCTTCATGACCTCACCTGAACCCAATAACTTCCCAAAGGCCCCACCTCCAAATCCTGTTGCATGGGGGGTTAGGGCTTCAGTGTAAGAAGGAATACAAACCTATGTGAAGGAACACAAACACTGGATCCATAATAAATACCTAACCGCTGTCGGAAACCTGCCCTGGGCCTTGTGGGGTCCTGCTCTGCCCCCATGCTTGGCCGTGTCTCTGGGGCACGCATCCCAGCTGCCTTGTTTCTGTCTGGCCTGATGGAGGAGTCAGGTGGGAGCTCGGGAGCCGCTTCCTCCTGCTGATGTGCAGGGAGGGCACAGATGTCCTGGACGCAGGGGGGCCATAGCAGGGAGGTGGGCAGGCCTGCAGCCACATTCCGAGGCCACCAGGGTTTCATTACCCTGATGAAAACGAAACTCTGCCTTTTCTTTCTTTCCTTTTTTTTTTCCCTTCATGAGATTTCTGCAAAGTAGGTTACAAAGCCCGTAGTGATGAGTGCAGAGGGCAGGACTGGAGGGGAAGGAGAGTCGGAGAACTGCCAGGGAGAAGCACCAACCAGGTCAGAGACAGAGGGGAGAGAGGAGGAGGGGACGATGCGAAGACACGGAGATGGGGACCTGCAAAGGAAGACACAGGACGAGAGGGAGCCAGAGCGAGAGAGAAGTCAGAGGACTAAGTGGCCAAGGTCCTGAGAGATGCATGGGAGATGGGGTGTGTTAGAAGATACAGAGGAGCCGAGTGACAGGGGGGCTGATTGGATGGGTCCAGTGCAGCCAGGCCTGTAGGCTGGGGGTGGGAATGGTGACCTCCAGGGGCCCCTCTTAGTCCCAGGGCCCACTGGACAGCAGCAGGCTGTGGAGGTGCTAGGAGGGAGAGGAAATCAAACTCCAGCGCTGAAGGGGGAGGTGAAGAGAGAAGAACATCACACATTCAGGTCATTAGCTGCGAGTTGTCTTCCCTTCTGGAGAGTGTGGTCTTCCCGAACCAGATGGTTGTGAATCATGCCCAACCCCAAAGCACAGCAAGACCTTTCCCTGACAGCAAATCCCAGAAAGCTAGGGCCCTGTCTGATCCCGGCAGGAAGTGAGGAGGCAGCTTTCCTAGAAAAGAATTCCATGGACCTCTCCCAGCACCCATGGGGGAGCTCCAGACCCTAGGAGTTTGGTTCAAGACCCAAGACCAGGCTCGGCCCGAGTGGCCAGCAGGGCAGGGGACAGACAGCCTGTGTGTGTGTGTGTGTGTGTGTGTGTGTGTGTGTGTGTTGGGTACGAAGAGCTGGCTGTCAGGGATCTCAGAGACCAGGGCAGGAAAACCCACCTAGGGACAGGGTGTGGCAGGAGAGGAGGCAACAGAGCACGCTCAGGCCTGGGGGGCAGCAGAAGGGCAGGACCTGCCTCATTCCCTCTGCCCAGGGCTCCCCGCAGTGTCCAGACAAAGACCCTTGGCAGGGGCTCTGAGTTGTCATGAGGAACAATGTAGAAGCAATTGGCAGCACCTCCCCCAGAAAGAATCCCTTAGGAAGGGTGAAGACAGCAGTGTCGTTCTTCAAAAACGGCGCTGAGAGAGACTCCAGCTGCAAAAGGCATTCAAGATTGGCTGGTCCCCCGCCTCAGGACATGGAAGGGGGCAGGAGCTTGCCCAAGGCCGCCCAGCCAGACCATCGTGTTTGCGTGTCTGCTTGTTATTAAAGTATAGTTGACGTGCAAGGTTATATTAGCTTCGGGTGTCCAACATCGTGACTACTCACGGTCACCATGCAATATAACATTACTGTTGACTACATTCCCTATGTTGTACTTTTCATCTCATGACTTATTTTATAACTGGAAGTTTGTCTTTTTTTAAAGCCGGCTGCATGCCCAACGTGGGGCTTGAACTCAGGACTCTGAGATCAAGAGTCGCATGCTCTACCAACTGAGCCAGCCAGGCGCCCCTGGAAGTTTGTACTTCTTAATCCCCTTCACCTCCTTCACCTATTCCCTACCCCCATCCTCTTGGGCAACCACCAGTTTGTTCTCTGTATTTAGGAGTCTGTTTCTGGTTCTTTCGTTTGTTTTGTTTTTTGGATTCCACATATAAGTGAGATCATATGGTATCTGTCTTTCTCTCTCCGACTTACTTCACTGAGCATAATACCCTCTAGGTCCATCCATATTGTCATGAATGGCAAAATTTCATTTTTTAATGGCTAGCATTTGATTGTATACATATACCATGTTATTATTATTATTATTATTTGAGAGATTGAGACAGAGAAGGTGGAGAGGGGCAGAGGGAGACAGAGAGAGAGAATCTTAAGCAGACTCCATGCCCAGCATGAAGCCCAACTCGGGGCTCCATCTCACAACCCTGAGATCATGACCTGAGCCGAAACCAAGAGTCAGGTGCTTAATCGACTGAGCCACCCAGGCGCCCCATACCACATTTTCTTTAGCCATCTTTTGATGTTCTGTTCACAACCCCTCCAGTGTCCTACGTCTAACTTGCCTGCATCATTCAGGTCTTATCTCAGTGAAGCTAACAACAGCCCTGCTTTGTAGGTAGGATTATTCCCATTTTACCAGTAGGGAAACTGAGGTCCTGTGGGTGAGTTGCCACAAGGCCTGTCCCAGGCTAGAACTGAGAGGGGCCTGGGCCCCCAGCTCAGGGCTGTCCTCCTCTGCTGTGACAAGGCAGCTCATCTTCCGCAAGGGGGGGGGGGGCGGGGAGGATGGCCTGCGCCACACTGACCATTAGGCCACCCTCCCCACCTTCCCACGCAAGCAAGCGCATCCTGTTTTGGCAGAGAAGGTGGTCCCCTGAGTGGAGCGCTCATTCTGTGGCCCTGACTAGACTGGTCCATCCCAGTCTAAGGGACTGGTTTGTTTGGTGAAGCCTTCTGTTCCTGGGGCTCCTCTTTTAAATCTATGCCCCCTTCCTGGTCCTCAGTTCCTCAGTGTGGGTATGTGTGTCAGCCACTGTGCTAGGTCGGAGGCTTTGGGGCAGCGACAGCACCATGACACATGGTTTGATGTGGGATGGGAATATTTTAAATCTGAGTTATCCTTCGGAGCCGGGAACATGTGGTTTCCAGAAGTCCGAGGGCACTGGTTCCCTGAAGAGGGGGAAGGGAAGTGAGGGGAAAGTGTCCAAAGGGCAGGAGGGCTGTGGGGGGAACCGACTGACCTCGCACAACTCCAACCTGCCAAGTGTGGGCCTGGGAAGGAGGCTGTCTGCGGACAAGCGTGGGTCGGTCCCTCTAGACCCTGGAAGCAGCCCCACCCCCACCCCCTTGGGACCCCTGCTCCCAGCACATTTCCTGCATAATCAGCAGCATGTTTCTGTGTTTTCCCAGTCTCCCTGGTGCCGCTCCTTCCACCCCACCAGCGTGAGCCAGTGTGCCAAATGCTTCCCCTCTGTCTGTCACATTTCCCTGGTCCCCCATGCCCTAGGCAGGGGAGGCCAGGGACACAGGACAGACAGCAGGGCTCTAAACTCATCAACCAATGTGCCTGTCTGGGTTTGGTGCAGCGGATGGGGTCGCCTCCTGCCCGCGACCAGCTGGGTCAGGCCGGGGCCAGGGAGCCACACCCGCCCCCGCTCGAGGGGGAGAGGGCCCCCCAGTGGAGTGGCCTGGCGGGGGGCAGCGAGCCACCAGAGGAGGAGAGAGGCAGCATGGATGGCTGCCCTCTCCTGTGACGCAGCCTCTTTAGTTTGCTCGGAAGAGACGGATGGAGATGCCCTCAGTCCTGAGGTGTGGGAAGGCGGGAGGGCCTCTGCTTCCAGCAGCTCCGGGACTGGGTTGGAGAGCCACTTTCCCGGGAAGCCTCGTGAGACTCAGCAGCCTTCAGGACCCTCTTCCCCCAAAGCTATGTGATTGGCCCGCTAGCCACCATCCTGTATCGAGTCCCGGGATTGGGTCCCCGGATTGGGGGACTCTCTGGGCGAGCCATCAGAGCAGAGGCCAGCCTCCCTCCCACCAGCCTGGGCTGCGGGCCCCATCCCTGGTCCAGTCTGTGCAGCAGGTGGAGGAAAGGGCTTTGCTGAACTTCGTGTGGAAGGAACTATTTGTGGCCATTATCCTCCAGGGGGCTGTGGGAGAGGCAAGTACCTAGAGCTACCTGGAGGGACCCCCCCCAGTCATTAGTTCCTTCATGTACTCCTGAGAGTGCCTACTCGGTGCCAGGCTGGGGATATAGGATCCCCACCCACATGGTGCTTTTTTTTTTTTTTTTAAGATTTTTATTTATTTGAGAGAGAGCATGAGCAGGGAGGAAGGGCAGAGGCAGAAGCAGGCTCCCCGCTGAGCAGGGAGCCGGATTCAGGCGATCCCAGGACCCTGGGATCATGACCTGAGCCGAAGGCAGACGCTCAACGACTGAGCCACCCAGGCGCCCCCACATGGCGCTTTTGGAGGCAGGTGGGGAAGCACAGAAGTAAGCCATGATCACAGTCCAATGTGACGCATACACTGATAGGGGAGGTTAGGGTGTCTGGGAACCTCACTCAGATTTGGGGGTCAAGGAAGTTCTTCATGGAACATGGACACCTAAGCTGATGCCTGAAGATATTAAAGTGAGTGGCGGGGGTGGGAGGTGGGGATAGGGATGAGCTTTCCAGGTTGAGGGCACAGTGGGGGCAAAGGTGAGAGGAATTATAGTATTTTCCAGAAGCGACTCCCAGAGCAGGGGGTGGAGGAGGAGGGGGCTGTAGAGATAAGCAGAGGCCACTCACAAAGGACCTTGCCTGTCTTAAGTTTTTATACCTTTCTTGAATCTTCAGCCAGAATTTTTCTCAGCCTCCAACTCCAGCAGGAAACCCAGTGGGAAATAAGGACTTCCTGCCCTCCCAGAGAAGAAAACCCCGGTAGGGCGCCTGGGTGGCTCAGATGGTTAGGCGTCTGCCTTCGGCTCAGGTCATGATCCCAGGGTCCTGGGATCGAGTCCCGTATCGGGCTCCCTGCTCCTTGGGAGCCTGCTTCTCTCTCTCTCTGTCTCTCATGAATAAATAAATAAAATCTTTAAAAAAAAAAAAAAGAAAAGAAAACCCCGGTAATTTCTGCCTAGCCCCAGAATGGCAAAAGTTGACTCATGCTTAGGGTAGCATAGATGATGGGAGTTTTCACTTAAAAACAGTGCTTATTGCTTTTCTATTTATAAAGGTAATGCGTGCTCGATGTAGAAAAGTATAAAGATCACATATAATCCCTTCATAGGAGATCATCAACATTTTGCATTTTTCCTTCCAGTCTATTTTTTTTTTAAACATGTAGCTTTTTTTGTTACATAGTTGAGGTAAAACTAAATATGAATTTCCTTATCTGCTTCATACCCTTGATAAGACAGAAGTATGTTCCCTTGTTAAAAAATGCTTCATTTGTAAGAGCGCATCAGGTGGTGTCTCTCCCGTTTCTCAGCGGACCCCAGGCCTCAGCATCTTTGAGAAAAGTGGTGCCCGAGCCGGCCGATCATTACTAGCACCTGGGGTCCCTGGGGACCAGCCAGGCTTCGCGCATCAGAATCCAGCGCGTGAGGCTGGAGAATCTGCGCGTTCAGCAAGCCCTCCAGGTGCCCTGCGGCCACTCCGGCGCTGCGCGTAAACCCTCTGCACTACAGAGCTCCTAGGAACTCACCGAGTTGAGAGGTCTCATTTTAAATCAGACACAATTAGGTCTACCTTGTGGAATTGTCAGGAAAAAAACATACCGCTCTTGGAGCTCGGGCTCTGGCAGATGGTACGTGCTCAAAAATATGGTAGCGGCTGTTACGCTGTTCCCCAGTAGACGGACACTGTGTCTACACCCGCCGGAGGTGTGTGGCCACAGGTGACCTGGGAAGGCCTGCGGGTGGCGGAGGTGGGGAGGATTCTAAACACCTGGTGCGGGGCTGTCAGGACGCCGCCTCCCATCCAGGCCAGGAGGAGGTGAGGCTACAGGAAGGAAACGAGGGCAGCTGTCCTTTATGGGGTGTCCGCTCCACGGGCAGTGTGGCTGTCGCCTGTGCAAACAGCCACTGGTCGCTGATGAGAGAAGCCCAGAGCTGGAGAATAAACATGCATTTTTATGGCAATTTGATGTTGCTACAATATCCAAGTGTGCGATCATCTGTTCTAGTAATTCCTTTGTGCTGTATATTACAAAAGCATTGGTCTGTGGCCGATTGAATGTTTACAAAATTGGTCTGGTCTCGAGACCGATATATGGTATCCTCTTTATTCCTCAAACAGCCTCCGCAGGGTCTTGAATTAGGGGGTCCTTTCTCCTCCCTGTGTCCCCTGCAGCGAGCCAAACGCAGCCCAGCGTTTGCCAGCTGAGCTTCAGCTGTTCCCGATCTCCTGTCCCACCCCAGCCACAAGGCAGGGCCAAGACTCCTGAAGAAGACCCCACAGAGAGTCTGGGGGTTCCCCAGTGTCCGCAGGAGATGGGGGCATTCCCTTAGGGTGGGCTGACACAGGGGGTTGCCATGTTCCCAGGGCGTCACAGGAAGGAAATTGCCCAGATAAGCATTTGCCCTTCATTTGCCATCGTGGGAGCTTTCCCTCCAATCCACCCCAGTCCCGCTGCTGTAGCCACTGTCCTGAGCTTGCCTTCAGCTAATTGCCAAGCCCCCGCTGCATGCTGAGATGGGGACTTTGCTCTGGGGATACCAAATGAAGATATTTTTGGTAAGCACTTACTCTGATGAACTCATTTAATTTTCACAACAACCACATGGGAGAGGTCCTATTTTTACCTTCATTACACAGGAGAATCTCAAGTAGGTTAAGGGACAGGCTTAAAATCACACAGCTAATAAGCGGCAGGTTTGGGGGTTGCGTCAAGGCTGCCCTTGTCTTGGCCCTGGGCTCTTCAGTTTGATGCCGTGGACCTGCCCTGGGGAGGGGGGCTTGCCGTCTAGTGGGGTCTGTGAGACCCCTGAAGAATCCTAGCAGTCAGACAGTCCTGACTTATGGCCAAGGGAGGGAGGGATGGTGGGGTGGAGGCCATGGGGGACTTTGGCGAGGGAAACAGCCATTCTTAAGGCCCTGCTCCTCAACTCCCTCGTGCTCCCCTGGGAGCACAATCATATCCTGTGTCCTTGCCCCCTCCCTCCCCAGACATGATCTCACTCCTTCTCACCCCTAGAGGCCCCAGAAAAGAGACTATTGTTTCCTCCCACACACGAGAACTTGGAGACCCACAAGGCCCCTCTCCCCTTTAGGGCAGCCCCAGTTCCCTGCAGTGCAGGGATGGGCGGCTCTCAGTACCCCCGTGCTCCTCAGCCCCTCCCCAATTTCTCCCATAAGCTCTTTGCCTTCAAGCCGTATCTTTTGTACTTTCTTGCTTTTGAGAAGGATATGCAGGAGGAATCCCAGGGGAAGAGCCCCGCCGGGAGGCTTTCTGCCTTCCCTCCCTGGTAACCTCCGCTCTGTGGAGAGGCGAGGGGCAGAGTGGGACCACAGCAGCTGGTGTCAGGAGGTCCAAGCTAGTGTCTGGCTGCCTTAATCTCCCAGCGGCCAGTTACTTCCACTCTCAGCATCCTCACCCTAGAAAATCAGGGTGCTTGGGAGGATTAAATGGGAAAGCGCTGTGGGAGCTCGCTGCCAGCTCTTGGGCTTCCCCTCCAGCTCTCGGCTTACTCCCATCTTGCCCACCCTTCAAATCTCGCCTCAAGCCCCCCACCTCCAGGAAGACCTCCCTAAGTACGCCAGTCTGGCCCGAGTCGTTGGCCTGAAGGGGTCATCATCCATACTTGGTGATCTACTGCGTGTTCCTGCAGCTCTAGAAAGACACGTGAACGGCAGGACCACGTGTTGGAATCCGCCATGCTGCCCGCCCCGACTCCGGCACAGAGCCAGACCCAGCGCAAGCTCGAGCTTGCTCTACTGCAGAACTTCTGTGTCTTAGGACTTCTCATCTTCCGACTGTTTTTACCAGGGTGGCCAGATTTGAGGTTCTCTTAACCCCGTGTGGGCAGTGGGGGGCGGTTCTGGGGAGAGATTTTTGTTATCCTCCCTATCCTGGTAAGGGCAGTGAGGCCAAAAAAGCCCAAGAGCCAGCCGAGGTCACAGGATTGGGTGGTTGATTGCAGAGTCAGGGTTCAAACCCGAGTTCTGATGCTTCCTATACCCCCTAGGCACCAGTTGCTCGGGGCCTGAATCAAGCCAAACCAGGCACCAGAAGTATATTTGCAGCTCATATGACCTCTGGAGTGGGCTTTTGCTTTTTCTTTGCTTCCCCCCGCTCCCTCCTTCTGGCATTCCTCCCAGAAGTCGACCCTCAGCCCCCCCAGAGAGCCAGCCCAGGCCGGGGCAAGGCCTAGAGCGGGAGGAGCCCTAGACCGCCCTGACACTGCACGCGGATCTTCGCTCTCGCAGCACCAACAACCCGGGTTCTGAAGAGCCCCGGAGGCCAGGAGAGGGTTTTAAATAGCCAGTGACAAGCCCATTTGTGAGGCCTGGTTTAAATTAGTTGTCAGTGTCTGATTGAATCAGGTTTAATTGTTGGTTGGTGCTGAAGTGATGAACGAGGTGTGGCTTTAAATAGGAACGTGCGTTTCAGCCTCGCCCTGGGCAGGAACTGTGAGCGCAGATCTGCTCTCCTCTTCAGCTCAGTGCACTGAGCTGGGCTGGCCTGGGCTGCTTCCCCTGTTCGCCAGGGGTTTATTATTCCAGCAGAGAAACCCAAAAAGAGCCTGACGGGGGCTCTGGGAGACAAAGTCTTGATGATTCGATCAAACAACCCATCAGTCACTTTTCTCACGGCCCTTTGACTGGGCCTGCTTATTTCCATCTGTACCTTGCAGCTGTCCCCAGACCTGTCTTCCCAGAGTCGCAGAGGGAGAGGGGGGCTCTGTGCCTGGGAGCCGGGAGCCTGCATTCAGGCCTCCCTCTGCCCTTCTGAGCTCTTGGAGCCTGCTTCCTCATCTATAACCTAAGATGAAGCTTGCCCCAGCCACCTCCTGCTAGGAGTTGTTGTGGGATCAAGGGGCTCCTGTGGAAAAGGAGCCCTGAAAACTGTCATCTGTGCTGGTGCTGCTGGGGAATCCGAGCCCCTGCGCCCCGTCTGGCCCTGGGCTGCCAAGCTTGGGGTGGGGTGGTCAGATGCGGATATGTAGGTGGGGAGAGGGAACCTCAGTTTGCCCCTGTGGCCCAAGGGCTCTTCCCACCCATGGGGCACCACCGACTCAGTGCCTTGGTGACTTTTCTCACGGTTGCTGGGCCTTTCCAGTTCTTTGGACCAACGTAGGAGTCCCCATGCACCCCACCCCCTTGCCTGGGGCCGGCCTGGCATCCTCACCTGGCTGGACCTTTCACCCTAAGCCTCCCCTAATTTCCACCTGAGCCGAGTGTAGCAGTTACAAGAGAGGGCAAGAGAAGCCTCATAGGGCCAGGGTCCCGGCGGCCAGGACCCTTGGGAGGGCACCCATACCAGACCCACAGCCACGCCAGTCCGAGGGCAAGAACAGGGATGATCGAGGGTCATCGGGGCCATCTTCCCATCTCTGAAGAACAGGTATGGCCCAGGGTGGAGATCTGGATTTCCTCCCTCTGCCTGGAGTCAGACTGAGGATTTCTGGGGCCTGTGGGAGAAAGTGACAGGGAAGCAGTTTCTAACTCAACCCGGGAAAGCCTAGAGACGAGGCTTTCACAGGGAACACCAGCGGAGCTCAGACAATGCCTGGACGAAACTTCTATCGAGAGTGCTGCGGAAGGGACGCCTCCCGGGCTGGGACAGGCCCAGCGGCACCAGAGTGGCAAGGCCACAACCTGCTTCCACAGCTTGGCCCAACTGCCTCGTGGCCCCCCTGAGCCTCAGGCCCTGGGTTTGTGAAACAGGGAAGTGAGGCCTTCCTTAGCGAGGGTGGTGTGAGGATTTGGAAGTAGAAGCCCCCTGCTTGGCCCCGGGCTGGCTGGTAGGTACCACAGCACCTGGGCCTTGGACTGACGTCCTTTTCTGGAGGCGGACTCTGGAGGGGGCAGGGAGAAAGCTCGGACCTCGTTTCCTTCCGGAGCCACACGTTACAGCTGTAACTGTGCTGGGGATGTGCTGGGAGGCCAGCAGGCACTGACAGGGCCTGGGCCACATTCCCTAGGTCCTCTTCCCACAGAGGCGCCCAGGGGGGTGGACTCGGGCCCTCTTCGCGGTGCCAAAATAAACTTGCCGTGTTTCCAGCAACACAAGAGGCCTCAGCAAAGCAGCTTTTGCCAAACCCTATAAGGACGCCAGGGAAGGGAGGGGAGCCTGGAATGAGAGATGTCCCCTCCCCCACCCACCTCCCTAGCTTTCTCTTGACTCCCAGAAAACTCCATGCAGGCAAGCCCTAAAGCAAATACTGGTGGGCACTGTGGGAATCTGGGCTTTTAGGGGAAAAAGAAGGGACTGGAACTCCCATTTGTTGAATGTTTGCCATGTGCTACTTACTTTGCTTATAAAGATAGTCATGTTCATGGGCTGGGGGTACAGACAGACCTGGGTTCAAATTCTGACGCTGTCGTTTTGCTAACTGTGTGGTTCAGGCAAGGAAACAGCTTCTCTGGGCTTGTCTCTTCCTAGGTAAAATGGAGCTCATGACGTTACACTTCAGAGCGTCGTGCTGAAGATTCACTTTTTTTTTTTTAAGATTTTATTTATTTATTTGAGAGAGAGAGAATGAGAGAGAGCACATGAGAGGGGGGAGGGTCAGAGGGAGAAGCAGGCTCCCCGCCGAGCAGGGAGCCCGATGCGGGACTCGATCCCGGGACTCCAGGATCATGACCTGAGCCGAAGGCAGTCGCTTAACCAACTGAGCCACCCAGGAGCCCTGAAGATTCACTTTTAGTTAGCACCATGCACGGCACATAAAATGCACTCAATATGTTAGTTGTCATTACTATTAGATAGTTGCTGTTAGTAATTATAATAGCATTATTATTATTAATAGTATTATTTTCAAACTTCATGACAATGCCGAGAGGTAAGTGCTGTATGTAACTATTCCAAGTGTGGAAACTGAGGCTTAAGAGGGATCGAGGCCCTCTTTCAGGGCCTGACAGATAATGAGTGGTGAGCTCAGGAGTCGAGCTCGGGTCTGCCTGGTTCCAAGGCCCACATTTGTCACACCTGCATCGGAGATGGGGGCTGACTGGGTTTCCTGATACAGGTTACTCGGAGGCTTGGACGCTGGAAAGGAATAAGACCAAAGCCTGCCGGGCATCACTGTCATGGGCCAACTGCTCCCTGGACCTCATAGGCTCGGCCACCATTCAGCCGGGCCTGGCTGACCACCAAAGCCCAGGGTTACCCTTGCCGGGCTGCAGGGCTCCTCTGTCCTCGGAGCGTCCATCCAAAGCGAGTGTCTGCACAGTTGGAGTCCAGGCTGCACAGCCGGCTTCCCATTCCTGCACGGACAGCTTGTTGGGGCTGAGCCAAAGCAGCCTAGGATTTTCATTTTGGCTCTGTTGCTCACTAGCTGGGTGACGCTGGGCTTGTTCCTTGCTCCCTCTGAGCTTCGGTTTTCTCATCTGCAATGCTATTGCAACGGTACCAGGCTCTGGGTCCCTATGAGAATTACACGAGCCAATGAACATGACAGGAAGTGTCTGGAAGGTGTTTAACCCCCACCCCCCAACCTCCTGCCTTTCCCTGTGTCTTGAGACAGGTGCTCCCTGGGACTGTAGGGCCCCAGGCCAGGACCTATTTTTCCTCCTTAGATATGGACTCTCTGCATGTCATCCTTAATGAAAAACGAATAACTCATGTGTTCATTTCATTAAATGCTGCCCCCACAAAAGTGTGGGCTTGTGCAATTCTCCAAAGACTGTCAACTGGAAGATATCTCAGAATTCCTCATAAATCAAAAGGTTTCATTTTGCTGCCAAGACAGTCAATTTTCTCTGCCTTGAGTCAGGCCGAGGGGCGGTGCTGGGCTGGGATCCGAGGCAAGAGACCTGCCTGCTGGTCTGGCCTCTGCCGATGATCAATGCAGGATGGGAGCAAATCGCTTCTTGTCTCTGAGGCCTCAGTTTCCTCCTCTGAAAAATGGGTGGTGTGTGTGTTGGAGCAGCCTGCTAGAGGGTCTTCTATCTCCTCCTCCAGTTCTAAAATGCCGGGAACTTGATCTTTTCCTTCTCCCTCTGCTTCCCTCTACCCTCCCAGACTCCACCTCTCCAGCGCCCTTCCTGCCCTCCTCCCCTCACCCTGTCCTGTCTACCTCTCCTGTCAATCAGACCAGATCAGCCCAGAGCAGGCACTGGAGGAAAAACGTCTATGCATTCCTGGCAGACGACAATCTTCTAATGCCCTTATTGCAAAAGCAGCCCTTCTTTGGGGTGAAAAGAAGGGCAGCCAAAATCTGCATTCGTTTCTATTATGGGGTCCAGAAAGGGGGGGCATTCACTCTTGGAGCTAAGGGTGGATACATTTAGAAGTAAGAGATGGCCCCTGCTCTGGTTTTGGGAAGGAGTCCTGGGCCAGCCCCAGGGGGCTTTGTGGTTGCCTGGTGGAGCAGGTTCCAGGCCACCCAGAGGGGTCCGTGGCCTGCAGGGGAGTGGGGCGGAGAGTACACAGGGCAAAGGGCCCCAAGGGAATTCAGCCTCCTAAGAACTGCAGTCTGAGCTGGTCTCTTGGGGAGGAGAGAGGAGAAGAGCGAACGTGTTTGGGTTTCTTCACCACTGGGTCCATCTGACTGACAGAGGGAGATAGAAACAGAGGACTAGAAAGATTGACCGGTGAAGGGGTTGGGAGGGAGAGGAAGAGCCAGAGAGAGGGGGAAGGGACAACAGAGAAGCAAAGAAGGGAAAGAGGAAGAGAGAAAAGAGAGAAGGGAAGGGGGGGAGGAAAGCAGGCAAGAAGGAAGGAAAGAGAACGAGAAAGGAAAATGTTCCCCAAACCGTGTCATCTGAGTGCTCACCTTCTAAGATTGAGGGTGCGGAGCAGGCATGTGGAGGAACCAGCCCCTTTCGGGGGCAACTTTCCCACCATCCCCGTCCTGGGGCCCTGCTGTGCCCATCCCTTCATGACCTCACCTGCAAAGGCCAGTTGTGAGCTTCCTCAGTGCACCTCTCTGGGAGTCCTATTTACCCCAAACACAAAGTGAGCAATTGCCCCCGAGCCCTGCAAGGAAGTAGAAGGCCCTGTGTGGCTGGCAAGTCCTAGCAGCATAATTAGATGGGCACATAAATGAGGATTCAAAATACAGCACGCACTGTCCCACTCACTAAATACACTTTTGTCTGTTTTTACCATGCTAGCACATTTGCACGTAAAAACCCACTCTATTCCCCATGTTTGGCTTTAAAAATCTCTCCACTCGTTCTGAAAATAAAATCCCCTCAAAGACCTGCAAGTATTAGGAGCCCTATCTGCCCTTTCAAGGACTTTTAACTGGGTATCTACAGTGTGCCGGGCACTCTGCTCTTATGGGGTCAACCATAAAAACTCAGGCCTTGCCCTCAAGGGGCACACTTCCTGTTGGGTAAACACACATAAATAATTTATTAGAATATATCATTATTAGTGGAATAATAAGAATGTTGGCAATTGTTAGCTAGGAAAAACAAAACAAGACAAATCAGCTGTGCCAGGCGACTGTTACAGGTCATCTGTAATGTGGGCCCCCGGCTTCCGGCAGGAGGTGTCCTGTTCTCTGGCCCCCACCCGGAGATAGATGACTTGTTTGGCTAGAGCGCACTGATTCAGAACTGGCCTCTACTTTTCAAAAGAAAATATTCTTTTTTAAATGCATAAAACTTATTAAGAGTTTAAAGAGTACCTGTAAAGCAAATATCTACGTAACCACCCATGAGATCAAGAAATAGACTAGAACATCTCCAGTACCTGTGAAGTGCTCCCCCACTCCACACCTCTCCCGATCAAATCTCCCTCCCTTTTCCACAGAGGTGACATGATCCTGACTTTTCTGGTCATCGTTACCTTCTTTCCTTTATGGTTTTACCCTCTGTGTACGCACCCTGAAAATATTAGGGTTAAATGTAGGAGACAAAGTGGTTGGGTGATAGCAATTTCATACAGTTTAAGCTAGTTGTATAGTTGATCTTTAGGCTTGGGAAGTAAGTACTTACTGTATGCATTCTTTTTTTTTAATTGAGATATAATTGACTTTGTGTAGCCCGCTGTGCTGCCCTCTTCTAGGATGCAATCATAATAAATCCTTTCATTTTATTTGCCTCTCCAAGTGCAATGTCCGTGCATGTTGGAGTGATCAGTAAAGACCCCACAAGGGTCTTACTCCTTTTAACACATTTCCCCACCACTCTTTTTTTTTTTTAAATTCATTGGTTTTTTTTTTAATGACTCATTCTTAAACTTTTCATTTTATTTTATTTATTTTCTAAGATTTTATTTATTTATTTGACAAAGAGAGAGCACAAGCAGGGGGAGCGGCAGGCAGAGGGAGAGGGAGAAGCAGGCTCCCTGCTGAGCAAGGAGCCCAACCCAGGGCTCGATCCCAGGACCCTGGGATCATGACCTGAGCTGGAGGCCGACGCTTAACCAACTGAGCCACCCAGGCGCCCCCCACCACTTTTTTTTTCCAGCATCATTTTTTTAAAGTCTGTTTCTTTTTCCCCACTGTAATCCAACTTCTATTATATATCAAGTATCCCTATACACGTGGATCTGTTCATGGGCTCTCTATTCTGTTTCACTGATCTATTTCTCTATGCCTGTGATCATGACACACTGTCTGAATTACTATGACTTTACGGTAAGTCATAATCCCTGGTAGGACAGTTCTGTCACTTTGTTTTTCTTCTTATTGCACTCTCATATGAATTTTACAATAAGCTTAACAAATCCTACATGCAATAATGTGTTGGGATTTTGATTAGAATGCAGTGAATCCACATATAAATTTGTGGAAAAGGACATCTTTACAGTGTGACTCATCCCTTCATGAATATAGTATACCTCTGAGTTTCTTAGAGCATCTTTTAATGTCTCTCAATAAAGTTTAATAATTTTTTATAGAAGTCTAGCAAACAGGCCCTTGGAGCCCCATGCTGCAGCCAAGTCTTCTGGGGCCAACGTGAATGCCCTGCAGCGCCTGATGGAGCCGCTCCAACTGGAGGCCGGAGTGGAGAGATTCAAGGTCTTGCAGGAAGCTGCAGAGCTTCAACAGTACTGTATGCAGAATGCCTGCTGGTAGGTGTTCTGGCTGGAAGCAACACCTTCCAGGGGCCCAGATCCTGTGCTTTATCCTAAAGGCTGGGAAGAAATTCGCTGAGGAATGCTTTTAAGCTTAAAGTGATGAATGACTGCCTCCAAGTCTCAAGAAAACACTTCTCCAGCCAAATGAGTTAGATATTTCCTGTGGCCTGGTCCTATGGCCGAAATTCTACAGAAATTGATGAGTTTCCTATTCAGATAAGGAAACTGGGTGAAGGAGGAGACTTTAAATAATAATGGCCCGATTCTTTTGGTAAAGTGCTTTTATATTTAAGACCAACAAAAATGTTGCCACCAAATACATACACCTCTTTCATAAGCAAATTACTAGTGTTTCTAGACCTGGAATATTATGTCTGTTTTATTAACTGGACACTTGCATTTTGGGAAGAGAAACATTTTTGTTAAAAACTTGAGTATTTCGGGGCACCTGGGTGGTGCAGTCCATTAAGTGTCTGACTTGATTTTGGCTCAGGTCATGATCTCATTGTCCTGGGATCCGGTTCTAAGTCAGGCTCTCTGTTCAGCAGGGAGTCTGCTTATCCCTCTCCCTCTGCTCCTACCCCCACTTGTGCTCTCTCTCTCTCAAATAAATAAATAAATCTTTATTTAAAAAAATTGAGTATTTCATTAATTTGTTGTTCCTAAGATTTTTATCCCATAACAAAACTTGTTCTTTTCTTGTGAATTTAACAGTTTCTAAATGAAAACAAGCAAGTATAAAATTGGGGGAAGAATAGGCTTTATTAATCAAATGATGTTCTGATTTTTCTAAATGAGAAGATTGTTTTATTTGTAACACTAAGCATGGGAGCTGTTTCTTAGTAAACTTGTTTGGAAAGATTCCTGTTGTGTTGTGTATTAGATTGCCCCATCCTGTGTATGAAGATGATTTGGTTTTTGTCTTCTTAAGTTCCTCTACTTTATAGATGTGGTTGTACTTAAAAAAACAAAAAACAAACTACATTATTTCATGTCTTTAAAAAAGATGTTTAAATTTGGTCTTCAGAACACTGTAAATGATTAAAAACAAAATAATGGAAAATACTACAACCTAAATGAATTCTTAATGTCACAAGTATTTTACTTTGATGATGTGCCTTTGATTTAATTTGGGACACTTTTAAAAGGATACTTTATTTGTGTTTGTAATAATCTTTGATGAGTTTGGAAATAAAATTTCTGCTTAATTCATCATTTTCTAAAAAAAAAAGTAACATTTTGTTAGACTCATTCATAAATATCTCATTTTGTTGTGAATGTAAATGATTACTTTTTAAAATTTCATTTTCTCTTGTTTATTGTCCATATGTTGAAAAAAACTCATTTTAGGTATGTTAATTTTATACCCAGCCATCTTGCAAAACTCTCTTACTCGTCTAATAATATTAGTAGACCCTTGGATCATGATCCACATAATTATGATAATAATTTGACAATAAAACATTATTATGATGTTATTAGTACAAATTTAAGTTTTGTTTGTCCTTTTTTCAATCTTAGCTCTTACATTGTTTGTTTGTTTGTTTTCCTTTATTGAAATGGGTAGGACTTTCAGTACAATGTTGATAGAAGTGGTGACAGTGACCATCCTTGTCTTGTTCTCCATCTCAGTGGAGGCAGTGGTTGGACAAGATGATCTCTTTAAAATGTTGTTTTGGTTTTTTTTTAAGATTTTACTTATTTGTTTGATGGAGAGAGAGAGAGAGAGGAGGAACACAAGCAGGGGGAGTGGGAGAGGGAGAAGCAGGCTTCCCGCTGAGCAGGGAGCCCAATATGGGGCTCGATCCCAGGACTCTGGGATCATGATCTGAGCTGAAGGCAGATGCTTAACCAACTGAGCCACCCGGGTGCCCCAAGATGATCTCTTGAGTGCCTTCCAACCCAAAGATCTTGATTTTCCTCATGATCACGTTCTTTCTGGATAAGGCAACTACTCAGCCTTCTGGAGTCTTTCTCCTGGTCCAGAGTAAGAGTCATGATTTGTATCCAGACCTTTAACAGTTGCATATGTCCAGCCTGAATCTAGAAGATCCTAGAGTTTGATCTCTTATTCTTCAACATGTCATACTTATTGAAGTCATTTCCTCCCAAAAGTCAGTTCCTCCCCAAACTCTCAACCATTTCTGGCACATTTTGAATCATGATTACTATTAAAAAAAAAAAAAAAGCTGTTACGGATGAGAGGTTGGCTGTGTGTTCTTCCTTTTTTAAAACTCAACCTGTTCTCCTTCAAGGAGGGAGAGGAGGATAGTGACTTTGCTCCCCAGTCTAAACCCCGCCTGAAAGACCAGTCATGCTGTGCTGTGCTGTCTTCTCTGGGATGTCTGAGCTGCATCCAGTGGTGAGAACACCAGGTACAACACTACTGGACTCACCTGATTAGCCCTCTTTCACCAGAAATGCCTCATATTCTACTTTTACAAAGGTGATAAAACAAATAGCTATTGGAAGAAGGTTTGCAAAATAAACATTGAGGCTCGTGTTCAGTATGTTGTTCTATCTTCCTTGTACAGGAAGGAGGCACAGAATATAGTAGACCTTTAAACAATGTGGGGGTTAGGGGTGCCAATCCCCCATGCAGTCAAAAATTCAAAAACAACTTTTGACGACTCAAAACTTAACTACCAATAGCTTACTATTGACTGTTAGCCTTACTGGTAACACAAACAGTCAATTAACACATATTTTGTATGCTATATGTAATATGCACTGCATTTTTACAATAAAGTAAGCTAGAGAAAAGAAAATGTTATTAAGAAAATCATAAGATGGGGTACCTGGGTGGCTCAGTCAGTTAGGTGCCTGCCTTTGGCTCGGGTCATGATCCCAGGTCCCTGCTCAGTGGGGAGTCTGCTTCTCCCTCTGCCTCTCCCCTCACTCCTGCTCACTCTCTCTCTCAAATAAGTAAATAAAATAAAATAAAATCATAAGAGAAAATACATTTACAGTACCATATTATAAAAAGTCCACATATAAGTGGACCCATGCAGTTCAACCCCTGTTGTTCAAGGGTCAACTGTGCATTTCTTTTGAAATTTAATATCAGGATAGTTGGTTTCTCCTCTTGAACTGTTAGGTTTCTGCAATGGGGTTAACACTTTTAGATGAGTTTTCATATCCTGGAAATCTTGTTGTTCTGCGGTTTCTTGTCCACTGAAGCAATGTTTGGGGCACAAGGTAAGAGGGAGGCATATAAAATACCAGCTCAACTCATTCAGATGAGATTTTTGTCCGCATCTATAGCAAGATTCTTGGATGGAATGTAGTCATCATTAAGAGAAAGGTTTTTCTAAATTCCTTTAACTCTCATCTAAGAGTTGGGTCTGCCTGACTAGTTCTGAGAAAATGAAGCAGGAACACCTGCTCCTTCTATTCTGATAGACTGTGAGAAGGACAAGAGGCTAGAGAGAGAACAGGTAGATCAGGCACCAAGGTTTTTCTCTGCTGCTACCATTCTTGCCCCCACCACCTTCCCCACACACAACCTGGCACTCGGGGAGTTTCTGAAGCATCCAGAAAAGTATGAAGGAGACAGTTAGTGTCAGGGCCAGGGGTGCCCTGATCCATGCATGTGGGGGAAGACCACAAGTCCAGGAGAAGCAGCCCCGTGATGGCATGGAAGTACAGCAGGAAGTACAGGTAGGGAAGCCTGAGACAGCACCAGGTGCCGAGAGAGAGCCAGCAGAGTGGCAGGGGACAGGCCTGGCCACTCGGGCCCTGGACCATGGGTTCCAGTGTTGCATCCTGGCATAGCACCCCAGAGAGCCAGATGGGGTCCATCCCACTGTGGTGGTCGTCAGTGCACGGAGCAGGCTAGTCCAGCTTCTTGTGGAGGAGAGCAGTGAGGAGCCACAGGGACTCAAGGACCCTCTCCCGGCTGCCACGAGGATCTGGTCAGAACCATTGGCCACACTGGGTTCAGGAAGCAGAGAAAGCCATCTCCCAAAGGTTGAGATTCACCCGAGTCATCCAAGTTACTTAAAAAAGATCAGTTTAGTTACTGAGTCAGATTGGAAGTTTACCAATTTAGACAAAATTTAGTTTCTACCTCCCTACCCCCAGCCCTGGGCCAGATCCCTAGTGGAACTGATAAGAAAGTGTGGATTAGTTCTAAAGAAAATAAGAAAACTACATTTTCCCCCTTACGATCACATTGTAAAGTGAGCACGTGTCTCACTACACATCTTTTTTATGAAACTGAGAATTATTTATCTTCTCGTGGTCTCTTTTTGGTTTTAGAGCTGAGTTGCACGTTATGCTCAAAGACGGCAAATATTCTCAATTAGGCTTGGCAAGAGCACAAGTTTGGAGTCAGGCAGTCTGGAGTTTGTGGCCCAGGGCTGCATAACTTTTCAGGGTCCTCGGCACTTTTACATTTGTGGGCCCCTTCCTCCATTAAAAAAGTAAAAACTGATGCTGGTATAAAGAATACATTGATATTACATATTCAAACATTTTCTTCGAGCCAGGCTTTCTTCTTCTTCTTCTTCTGATTCTAAAACATTTTCATGGGCTCCTGAAAGTATCATGGACTCCGGGTGCCATGCCTGTCACACCTGCACTTGCCCTGGGCATGCCTCTTTGTTCTTGTCTTTCTTATCTGTAAAATGGGGTTGCTGGATTACATGATGGAATGCACGCAAGACCTTGGTGCATGGTGGTAACACTGATTTCTTTTCTTCATTTCCCTGGACTTGATGTTCTATTTTAGTGATCTTGCTGCATATGTGGTTTGCATTGTGAGTCACCTTCAAATTCTCTTTGGAAGTAGAGGGGGTATAACTTACAAATAAAAATTCCTTTTTACTTCCTCAGCACTTAGCACAATGCCTTGCTTTATATCCTCAATCCTTGTTTATTGACGATGCCAGTAAATGGCTCTCTCCCTTCCCAGCCTCCACCCACCACCCTGTCCCACTCAGGCCCTGACATAATCCAAAAGCAACCTTCCTCCCTTTCTTTTTCCTCTTCTTTCTCTCTCTCTCAAAATTCTCCTTTCCTCGGTGGCCTGCGCTCAGCGGGCCATGAGAGTGAGGAAGGCTCCACTGAACTGGCTGATCTCCTCACAGCCCTGCTCTGTCAACGAGGAAGCCGTGGCACAGAAAGTAAGGAACTCACTCAACGGATGCTGGGACGAGGGTTTGAACCCTGGCTTCTCTGTCCGTGACATGGCGTGATGGGTGAAGCCTCCACGATTCACAGTTTTTACAGAGGACTACTTGGGGAGGTAACCCGAAAAACGCCTTTCCAGTGGTGGGGGAGGTGTCTGTAGACGCTTTGCGGGGATTTCTTCACGCTGCTCAGATCAAACGTCTAAGTCCCCTCAGGTGTGTGCTGGGCTCTATCACATCACCCGCGCCCTGCCATTCATCAAGCTGAAAGTCTGTGCTGAAACCCCCTTCCTGAATGTTAGAGGCCGGGGATGCCGGAAGTAAGGGGGAACAATAAGGAGCCATGGAGATCAAGCTGGGGACTTGAAACGTGGTGTCCATCAAGAGGACTGAACACATTTCCTTCAGAAGCTAGACATTTGAGTGCTTTTCCTCTCCCGGCATGGAGACTTTAAGATGGTATCAGTGCATCCAGTGAGCGAGCGGGCGGGAGGCCTTAGAACAAGCAGCACCTGGCATGAATGTTGGCCCAACAGAACCCAACGCGCCGCCACACATTGAGCACCTACTGTGCTGCGTGCTGGGGAGAGACACGTGAATAAAACGTCTTCCCGCTGATTCGAGAGAAGACAAGGCAAAATTTGCCCCATGACAGGATAAAATCTGTAATTAAAAAAAAGCGAGGCGTGTGAAAGTTTATTTATGTCTTATTACACAAGCTCCCCCATTCTCTGCCTCCACCCCCACCCCCAATCTGTCACATTCAGGGATCTAGGGCTCCGAGCATTAGAATGAATTAAATAGATTCAGTGGCATGATGGAGCTGGGAGGCGGAGAAAAGAAGGTGGAAGAATGAGATGTGAAGGGACAAGTTAAAAAAAGAGCGGATATTGGAAGTCAATACACAGATCTCCCAGAGAAGAGACTGGGGGTCAGACAGACACCTGGAATGATCCAGTTGGAACATCATGTTCTTAATAATGGTGACAAAGTCTCACATTTCCTGAATGCATCCACACTGCCAGGCACCCTTCTAAGCCTTTTACACATATTAGCACACGTCGTCTTCCCAATTACTTTGGGAGGTAGCTTCTATCGCAAACCCCATATTACTGATGAGAAGCCGGAGAGGGCCAGTGACTTGAGTGAGTCATGCCACCAAGAGGCGGCCTCCCACCTGAGCCTGCACCGCATCCAGGGCCTCTGCACAGGTTCCTGTGGGACTGTGGGACAGGTGAGGTCTGGGAGGGCTGTGTGTTAGTGCCCCGGCCCAGAAGGGTTTAGAGCAGAAAGTGGGGAGTGGGACCGCACCCTGGCTCACCGCTGCTGACCCTGTGGCCTTGGGCGAGCTCCTCGCCCTTTTCGTGTCTCCGGTTCCTGGTACATTAAATGAAGATCAGTGATGATGTGGTGGTGGCACACTTCATAGGGTGGTTGAGATGGTTGAGTGAGATTCCGCACAAAAGGAGTTTAGCACAGTGCCTGGCCCGAGTGCTCGGTGAATAGCAGGCGTCCCCGAGACTACACTTCACTTCCTAGGAGAGCTCCCACCATCCCATTGGGCTTTGTGGACCCGCTGCGGACTCCTGGTCACTCAGCACCAGTATCCAGAGGCCAGCCTTCCTCACTCACACAGCTCTGCCACAACTCACAGTGGGACCACAGAGAGACAAAGGACTGATGATGAGCAGCCCTGCCCGTGGAGCCTGGCCCCAAACCCATGGCCATGTTGGGAAATGGGGATGACTGCACCTCAGACATGGATGGCCTGTGACAGGCCACGGGGATGCTGGAGGACACTGGCTGGTTCCTACCTCTGAGGCTTTCCCACAAGAACCAATTAGTGGACCAGGCAGGATTTCCCCAGTGCCCCACAAGTCCTGAACTCAGAGAGCAGGTGTGAACAGAGCAGAGAGGGAGAAGGCCACGGGGCAGCACAAAGTGACGTGTGTGTGTGTGACATAGAGAGAGAGAGAAAGAGAGAGAGAGAGATACGACTTGGCTACGCTTTGGCCGATGTCCACGCTTTTGACCAGCATGTATAATTTTCTTTCTTCTTTTTGTAAGGGGCAACACTGTGGCCATAGGTGAGGCACAGGCAAGCAGGAGGGCCTCCTTCCCGGGGCTGCTCTGGGTTGGGCTGACACTGCAGTTTGACCGTGCAGGGCTCACGCTGCGGTATGACCAATAAACGGGCCAATAAAAAGAAGCCCTTCAGAGATGTGCTCATGCAGATGATTCTATCCCACCTGTCAATGAGGGAGGCCTGGCAACCATCTGTTAGATTCTTTATCCCCACCCCTCCCCTTTCATTTTTAACCACAGATTTTCACAGTTTGCATTACTTATTTAAATCTGTTATTTAAAAAAACATGTATTGCTAAGTAAGGTGATGGCAGGTTTTGTCCATTGAAGCCTGTTCTTTCCATTCTCTGTGGCCGGCTGTGGCCCCATGGGAGACCCTCATGTGCAAGCCTGCCTGTCCTCTGACCAGGCTGGATTTAAGATTCGGGATTTAGGACACGGTGCTCTGTACTTGAGTTGGGGGAGGGGCACGCAGAGCCAGAATTACAGCCTTGGGGCTTTGTGCTGACTCTCCTGGTCCCTTACTGTGAAATTTAATGGGACACGACCTTAAGACTAACAATGAGCCCTGGGTTTCTTGATCCCTACCATAGGGGTTGTGGATCGCTACTTTAACCCAGGGATGACACTGCATGTTTAAATTCAATGCTCTCCAAGTCATGCGGCACAGCCAGGCCATGATTCAGTTATTCAGCACCGACTGCATACCAGACACTGGGTGCCAGGCATCAGCGCTATCTTGGGGTGAGAGACGAAGTCCCTATTTTCATGGAACTGACACTTCAGTGGGGGAGAGACAGACCAGAAAACCCAGTAAGGACAACTGGGGTCAGTGCTGTAAAAGAAACAAATGGGACCAAATAGAGAAAGAAGAGTGAGAAGGACCTCTGGGCAAGGAGAGCCCCTAGTGATGTGGGAGCTGGGACCCAGAGGATGGGAGGCAGGAACAGTCCTGCTCACAGAGGGAAAGTGGGCCCAGAGTCACCAAGGTACAAAAAGCCTGACATATTTGAAGGGCAGGAGAATAATCTGGCCCTGGGGCTCCTTCCCACGCCCTAAACTCAAGACGTTGGATCTCCTCCCGGCCATCTCTGTCTTCGGAGCTCCTCAGGAGTGGGAAGGACCAGACGCTGTGCTTCTGTCATTCCCGCAGAGCACCTTGGGGGGCCTGGCCTCCCTGCTTACCCTGTGGGTCCAGGCACTGCTGTGCCTGCACCTAGCCAGAGGCCCAGAGGAGATCTGAAACCTCTTCTCCCCAACACGGGCTTGTATCCTGCCCTGCTCCACCCCGCCCCACCGCAGCCACCAGCTGGAGGGCCCTACCCTCTTCTTGAGTCTCCAATCCCTCCCCTACAGCCTCATCACCCTGCTTCGCTTTTGCTGTGGCCACAGAACACCATTCAATGCTCCTGTCCAAACCTTCAGCCTTCTGCGCACTGCCAGGAGGACGCTACTACCCATGGGCCTTTCCTCCTGGAGACATCTGATCGTTTCTTCAAGGTCTCTTCAAATGCCACTCCCTTCCACCCCACCCCCACCCCCAGATGCCTTTCTCCCTCCTCCCCCTATGTTCTTGGTGCTTCACTATAACACTTGCCCATTCCTAATACCTGATGCGGAGGAGATTATCAATAAAGGTCTGTTGAATGAATACCTCATGAGGCCCTTAGAATAATAACCTCCCTCATTTATTCAGCATTTACCAAAGCTCTTTCAAAACTGTCCCATTCTCTGCTCACAACACTCTATAAGAGCAGGTGATGACCCACAGCACAGGTAGGGAAGTGGAGAAAAGTTATCTGACTAACTCTAGATCACACACAAATTGGTGGCAGGGCTGGGACCCAGGCCTGATGTCCTTACCCCTAGTCCAGAGCTCTTCAGCAGCCTCAGAGCACCCAAAGCCTGGAGCCAGAGAAACCGAAAATTTCTCATGACAAACATTGAAATACTGGTTGAATGTACACAGTGCAGCCCAGTTATGATACAAACTTTTTAAAAAGTGCATCTTAAGATATGAGCTAATACAGCCTCTCAAGCATTCATGCAAGAAGCATTTATTGAGCACCTATTGTATACTGGGCTCTGTACTCTGGGAGACACCAAGGAATTACAAGTCTCTCCTTCATAGCATTTACAATTGTTCAGGGGAAAGGACCCAGAGTGACACAACAAATTGAGGATGGGAGTCAGTATAAGGTGATACACAATCAGATAAGTACAGAATCTCTGGATAACATCAGGTTATTCCAGAAAGGCCCTTGGAGAAGGCTCTAGGAGGTCATTCCCATGAGAGGTGAGGAGTGAGAGTGGAGAGGAAGAGTGGAATGAAGAGCAGGGACAGAAAGGCACAGTGGAAATAAGGGCAGCCCAGGGACTGGCTGGAACGAGGAGCTTCATGGGGACACCTGTGGGAGTGTTGCTTCTGGGAACCAGAAGAGAATCTTGAGATGATTTTCCTGGATGTCCTTTCCACGAGCATTTCTCTGCTTCAGTTGCCAGAAGCAGTTTTAAGGAAAACTAACTCAATCTCTACACAGAATAGATGCCTTGTTCCAGGGGATTCTAAGAGGGCAGTATCTATCTTCTAATTCTACTTAGCTCAGCTCAGCTCAACTCTACTCAACTCAGCTCTACTCAATTCAACTCAGCTCAACTCAACTCAGCTCAACTCACCTCAACTCCACTTAACTCAGCTCCACTCAATTCAGCTCAGCTCAACTCAACTCAGCTCAGCTCAGCTCCACTCAACTCAGCTCCACTTAATTCAGCTCAACCCAGCTCAGCTCCACTCAATTCAGCTCAACTCAGCTCAGCTCCACTCAACTCAGCCCAACTCAGCTCCACTCAGCTCAGTTCAGCTCAACTCAGGTCAACTCAGCTCAGCTTAGCTCAGCTCAATTCCACTCAACTCAGCTCCACTCAGTTCAGCTCAGCTTAGCCCAGCTCAGTTTAACCTCTCTCTTCACATTACTTGCCAGTCATAGGTCAGCACTTTCTATCTTCAGCTGCCACAGACAAAACTGGTAATGTAGGTAAGACACACAAATAGAGAAAATTTCTTTCTCTTTTCTGTCCCAACCTCAATCATGACACATCATGCCCTTTTACCCCTCCCTTCTCCCCTCCCAAGCTCTCCTAATAAGAAGCAAGAGCCCAGCTCCTTTGGTAAATGTGGGCCCTGGGGGTGGCTGGCAGTGCCCAGCCATTATGGAAAGCCCCTGGAGGACACAGTCCAGCTAAGAGTGTGACTCCTCTTCTCCCCTTGCAAATGGAGCCCATGGTGAAATGGGCAGGAGGACAGAAAGTCATTGGCTTATAGTGACCCCACCTGACCTGAGGTCCAGCACATTGAGGTTGTGCTGGAACCCTAGTGAGGCTCCAGAGTGTCCCTAGGTTGGCTTTAAATGTTATAAGAAGGTTCCTGCTTTCCCATGCAACATGTGAGTTGCATGGGAAAGCAGTTTTGGTGGGGTACTTCTCTATTCCTTCACTCAGAGCCAGGCATCAGGGCTGGTTGGGCAGTAGGCAGGGCTCTACATCCTTTCATTTTGTTCTTGAGCAGCGCTAATGCATTTTAACAACTCTTTAACCTCAAAGACCTGTGGGTCGCTGTGGAGCAGATCACATGCATCTCTAGCTGAGCCCACTGGCCTTATCAAAATGTCCTTGAGCTGTTGTTGTTCATGCCCTATAGAGGCCATCAAGTGAAAAGTCAGATAGTCCCACATTGCTCCTCATGGGTCAACACAGGAGACAGTCACTGATGAAAACATCTATTGTATTCCAACAGATTTCTTGGGGAAAGTTGCCTTGTTTTTTTCATAACTTCTCTCAAGGTTTGATATCCCTTGATCAGCTCTAACCTGAATTTAATCTCCTTCTACAATATAAGCCAGTTCTTTTGGTCTGATCCTCAGAGACTGCCCATTGAGGAAGAAACTCCAGGCTCTGCACCATTATACTGGGAGCGGGATGGCCAGGAAAAAGAAACAAAAGAAGAGGGGAAATTCCTACAGCCATTTCAAAACAAGAGGAATTGTGGTAGATGCTACAGTAACTGATCACTACTGTTTATTGAGCACTCCCTCTGTGTAGGCACCTTTTATGGACTTTACAACCATCCCATTTGAGCATCACATGGAGGCTTCATTAGCTATCCTACAAATGAGGAAACTAGAGCCTCAGAGATGAAATCACTTGCCTGATGTCATAGTAGTCGAGGGCAAAGCTTGTATCTAAGTAAAGGCTTATGATTTCAACCTTATAATATTCATGAATTAAAGAAAACATTTGTGGAGTATCTACTACATGCCGGGCACTGTTGTAGGCATTGAGAACATGGACAAATACAAATACAGACAAATATCTCTGCCTCACCCATTTCAGAGACATTCACAGAATCACAGCTGCAATGGAGATATAACTAATTGGTACAGATGAGTGAGAGAGGCCCAAAGACACTGAGGGGCATGCTCTTGGTCACTTAGGATGTCTAAAGGAAGAACCAGGTGTCCTGACTCTTGCCCTCTCCTTGCTATTTCCCCCATCTTTGGAAGTGAACTTTTACCAGACACTCATAAGGCCTTTGATTTCTTGGATTCCTTGCCTGGGAAGTCCTCCTCCATGCTTTGGAGGGCTTTCCCTTGCCCAGGACCTCTAGGCTTAAGGCCTGGGGACCCTGGTGGGTCAGCCTCTGGTGTGCAGAGCTGTCCAGGTGCCTGCTGCTTGCAGAGGGCTATGCTCCTTGTCCTAGACCTTCATCTTTTGGAAGTACATAAATGCATGGCATTAATTT
Organism: Mirounga angustirostris; assembly: GCF_029215605.1. Taxonomy (NCBI): domain Eukaryota; kingdom Metazoa; phylum Chordata; class Mammalia; order Carnivora; family Phocidae; genus Mirounga; species Mirounga angustirostris. Next base: position 72,333,183 of record NW_026991718.1, read on the forward strand.
TTTTTAATGCATGGTATTTATGAGTTTTTTTCCCCCCGGGGCCATACCATATTCTGAAATGTGAACATGGCAAGCAGGATGGATACATTTTTAGATCAGTAAGTACAACCAGATGTGTGGATGGGGCTGAAGAAACACAGCAAACTTTTGTGAGGTATGCAGGGCCCTTAGATGTGGCCTGTTTCTCTCGTCTCGTCTCTGGGGAAATGAGTTCATGACTGGCAAAAAATGCACAGGTCTGAGTGCTCTCCAAATGAGTACCAGCTTCATGTACATACCCCTGGCCAGGCAGGGGGCCTGGTCCTGCATTCGTCCACCTAGCTCTCCGTTATAGCAGATAATAGCCAGGTGCCTGACACAGTTCTCTCTCATCTCAATCCAACGCACACAACCATGAAACTGATGAGGAAAATGCAGGTCAGTCTGGCTCAGTAACTTGGCCAGAGTCACATAGGTAGGCAGCAGGCAGGGCTGAGATTCACAGCAGGATGACTGGACTCCAAAGTCCATTTTCCTCAGACCACCACATCATCTCTCTAGACCAGTCTCTCGCCCCCAGGAGTGCACTGGCGAGGGGTGGGAGACCTGCAGGGCTCCAGCAAGCTGGGGAGGCTCCATCCCAGGTAACAGACAATGGGAAATCCAACAGTGCCTGGCAGTGTTGGGGCAGGCAGTGATAAGGACACAGGGGTTAAAAAGAAGTCAGCCCTGAGGAATTCAAAACCAACAGTGAGGCAAGACACAGGTGCATCTGTATGTTGTGAATGGCACATTTCAATACACAACCACGCTTCACTCTGCTTTTGGGGGAAGCACTTAAAGTGAGTGCTTTAAGAGTTCCGAACTGTGACCTAGAGTAATGTAGGAAGCATTCCAGGTGGAGGGATTTAAGCCACATCTTGAAGGACAGGAGGAATTTGGGAGAGGGAGAAGGGTGTGAAAAGTGTAAGAGGCTGAGAGTGTGTAAAAAGGCATCAGCACAGAAGGGGATTAAAGCAGTAGGACTGGGGAGATGAGAAATTAGATGTATTAGGCACTGATTGTGTGCCACGAACTGTGCTGGGGGGCTTATATGTATTAGCTCATTTATTTAAGTCAATTATATTTAGTTTTAATTTACGTGTAAGAAAATGCATACATTTTAAGTGTACAGCATAGCCTCAGTGACCTGTGCAATAATATCAAACAGGTTTGTGTCCATGAAATTGGAATTCCAGAAAGAAGAGAGGAGGAAACAGAAAAAAAAAAAATGTTTGAAGAAATTATGGCCATATTTTCCCTCCAAATTTGATGAGAACTATAAATGTACAAATCCAAATGTGTTATACAATATGATTGAATTTCTGAAAAACAGTGACAAAGAGAACATCTTTAAAGCACCCAGAGAAAACAGACACATTTTGTACAAAGGAACAGAGAAAATTAAGCACAGACTTATTATTAGAAACTATGCACTCCAGAAGACAGTGGAATGCATCTTAAAGCGTTGAAAGAAAAAAAAATGTCAACCCAGAATTTTAAATCTAGCAAAAATATAATTCAAAAATGAAGGTGAAATGATGACTTTTTCAGACAGATGAAAAGATGAGGGCATTTGTTGCCAGTAGGCCTGAACTTAAAAAATATTACAGTTCTTCAGGCAGTAGGAAAATGGTGCCAAATGGAAACTTGGATCAACACAAAGGACTGGAGAGACCAGGAAATGGTAAATATGTGGATAAAAATAAAAGATCTTTTTTTCCCCTCATTTAAAATTTTTGCAAAAAAAATAATGATTTAAAGCAAAAGAATGTACTCTGGTGTTAATAACACATGCAGCAGTAAAATGTATGACAACAATAGTACAAAGAACAGAGGGAAAATGCAAGTATGTGAGGTTGGGAGGTTCTGATATTATACGTGAAGTAGTATAATATTATTTGAAGGTAGGTTGTGATACATTTATTTTAAGCCCTAGAGAAACTACTAAAAAAATAAAACAAAGTGATACAGTTAGCAAGTCAATAATGGAGATAAAGTGGAATACTAAAAATTGCACAATAATGCAAAAGAAGAAAAAAGAATAAAAAGGGAACAAAGAACAGATGGGACAAATAGAAAATAAGTAGCAAGATGGCAGATATAAACCTGATTATCAATACTTACATTAAATGTAAATGATCTAAACTTTCTCTTGATGAGCAGATAGGTTTCAGAAACAGACTCCCTCCCCTTGAGGTGGCTCAGGAAAGGGGGTTTAGTGCAAGGATCTATGCAGAAGGGATGGTGACCACTAGAACGGGAGGCTTGACTCAACTGGCTCTTGTGGGAGCTGGGACCTGAGACGGGCAATCTATCCCGAGCTAAGGCCATACTCCATTTTTTCCAGGAACTAGGGCCTCTAGCTGTTGTGGTTGCCTGAGTGTCTGCTCCCCTGGCTCTTTCAGGCCCTCAGCCCACATGTGACCATCATGGTAAGCACGCGCTTCTCTCCCCTTTCTGCACCACAACCTTCTGCTTTGGTTCCCATTTCCAAATGTCAGTGGCCTCTCAGTTTCCCATACTTACAATCCTGAAATCTTAGAATGGCCCGGATCATCTTTTTAATCAGGCCACAGCTCAGGAGAGGTAACCTCAGGTCAGAAGCCCATGCTGGTAGGTAACTGTACCTGAAATGGGAGGAGGGGCAAATTCTCATGGGAGTGGGCTACTGGATAGTGAATAAGATCGGCCTTATATTATAGAATTCACAGAAAAAAGTTTCCATGTGGCAATAGCCAGACTCAGACCTTGAAGGCCTGAACAAGGAGCTAAAAGAACCTCAGTTCCCATTGTCCTCCTTGCCCTCTTGGAGAACTGGGCATAACAGCAAAGCATCCATAACTGACTCTCTTATTCAAGATCCTCCTTCATGTCTGATTCCAGCAGAGGAGTCTTATAATTTGCTTGGTTAAATCCTCACCTTCCTGGGGGGAGGGGACAGAAGTTTAGAGTGAAATGCTGGTCAAGACAGGTTGCAATTCCCTGCAGGTGTTGGACATGACAAACTGGCAGGTGTTCGAGTAGAAAGAACATTGAGCAACCTCCCCACCCCCAATGAGGAGGGCCCAGGCCACCTCCGGGACTCTGAGTTCTCCCATCCATAGGGCAGGCCCTGCTCCCCTGGGGGCTGAGCAGCAGGGCCAGGCCCAGAGGGATCTGGAGTCAGTGGAGTTGGGGCAGGGCCCCTGCTTCCAGCACCACAGACAGCCCTGCCAGGATGGCTTGGAGCTGCTCCCTGGCCTGGGACCACCCCTGGGAAGCAACAGGCTATAAGCTCTGAGGAGGGCGTCAGAACTGCTGGAAAGGTCACAGAATTCTGCCAGAGCCGAAGCTGACATGGCCCCAGAGCAGCCCACCAAACCTGGGGTCGGGAGAGCAGGAAGCCCAGCCCTGCTCAACACAGCCTCCAAGTGACCACACTTTCTTATTCCTGCTTTCATCATATTAACACAGGAATAACAAGTGTTTTCAACATCCTAAATCACATATTTGGAAGCTGTAGCAGGCTAGAAAAACACAAAACCTACAGAGTTGGCCACTTGGTCCGAGCTTTAAGATGTTCAAATTGCCTTGGGACCTGTCGCACTCGATCCTGAACTCTGCCCCACGTCACCAGGTTGTCCTGTCTCAGCAAGGCCAGACACTGTGGTTGTCCTTGCTAAGACACCAGGCAAGTTCCAGTGTTCTATCCAAATGTCGCCATCCCCAGAACCACTTGCAAGAACTTGGACTTGGAAATAAGCTTGGTAAAGAGAGCTTGACAGTAGAAATCTGGCCAGCTGTAGTGGGGGGCCGTGGAATCAGGGTGGGCAGGACTGCCTCGGGCCTCAGATGGCTGCATCTAGGTGCTTGATCGCTGCACCCCGGGGGGACAGCACTGTCCACTGTTGAAATAGTTCAGACTGGCCCCAGCTGAGGGGCCACGCGCATGGGGTCCGGCAGACCTCCCCGATTCCAGCATGCCGTAGGAATGCTGAGCGAAGCCACATGCCAGCCTCTGGGGGAGCTCCCCACCCACTCTGGTAGGGTGCTGCCTCCTACAGTTGGGTCACCTTGGGCACATGAGCCAGCATCTCAGAAATGGGAATACGACCCCCCCCGCCCTTGCCTTGCTCACTGCACCAGACTATTAGATCAATGCAAAACGGAAGAGCTGTGCAAATAGCCAGGCACTGAAAAAATGTAATGGTAGCACCTACTGGAAAGATATTTAACCTGGAGGCCATATTTTATTACCCACAGCATTTGCCTGCAAAAAAGTCTAGCAGGATCTCCTTTCTCCTTTTGTTGTACTAGATACCAAATGAGATGCCTTCCCCCTCACTTTGTGGAAACTGCCTCCCACCAACTCATTTGGTAACAGCAATCAGCCCTGGTAGCTACTCTGTGCAATAACTCACGGTTGTGGTTATGGTTATGGTTAATTGTTTCAGGGGTGGGCTAACCGCCTAGAAATTTAGAGTATGAACTTAGCAAGAGAGCAGTTGGACTGTCTCTAGGTGGCTGGACGGGTAACATAAACTCAAGAGCTGGAGAGTGGCAAGAGGGGCCAACGTTTTCTACCCCGTCCTGGACCCGACCCTGGGGCACAGAGCCCACGCAGGCTCTGCCAAGGGGGTCCTCCAAACTCGCTCCAATGGCCTCGTCCACTCCTTCCTTTTCTTCTCCCTAGCAGTGGTTTCAGTTTTCCTTGAGCAGTTTTGGTTAGATTTATTCCTAGGTACCTGATGCTTTTTAAAATTCTATTGTAAGTGGCATTTAGTTTTAACAGATAGACGTTGGCCGTTTGGGAAGCTAGCAGTCTTGTCTCTGACTTCTGAGGCCAACTTGGGCCCCCAGAGGAAGCGGGCTCTCAGGCCGCCTAGCTACTCTTTCTGCTTCATTCCTTTCTGGTGATTTGAGTTTCATTCTGATATCATTTCCTTCTGTCTGGGAAAAAAAACAAAACACAAACAAAACAAAAAAAACCCAACTGCCTTTAGTATTTCTTTGTGCTGGTGTCAAAATCTCTTAGTTTTCTTTCATCGAAAATGTCCTTAATGTTGCCTACATTCATGAGGGATATTTTGGCCCACTATAAATGTTTGGGCTGATAGATTTCCTTTTAGCTCTTCAGAACTCTTGTTCTCTCTCCTGGCCTTCATAGTTTCTAATGAGAAGTCAGCTCCTTATTGAAGTGTTGTTCCCTGTACGTAAAATGTTGTTCTTTTCTTGCTACCTCTGCAAGGTTTGTCCTTTATGTTTGGCTTCCGATAGTTTGACCCTAATATGCTTTAGCACAGCCTGCTTGATGTTCTCTGAATACTTTGAAGCTATAAATTTATGCTTTCATCAAATTTGGGAAATTTCCAGTCATTAGTTCTTCAAGTATTTTTTTTCTGTCCTATTTTCTCTCTCCTTTCCTTTTGGAATTTCAACGACACGTATTTTAGGCTGATATTATCTGAGAGATCTCTGAGGCTCCATTTATGTTGTCAATCTTTAAAAAAAAACCAAAACTCTGTTTCCTATTGGATAATTTCTATTGATCTATCTTCAGGTTCTCTTACTTTTCTCTCTGTCTCCATTCTGCTGTTAAATTTATCCAGTAGATTTTTCTATCCAGTAGATCGAGGAGTATCTATTTTTGTTTCTATTTACCTGCTGAAATTTCCTGTCTTGATTCATTGTGAGCATATTTTCTTTTACTTCTTTGAGGATAGTTACAATGATAACTGCTTTAAAGTTCTTGTCTGCTAATTCCACATCCAGTTCAGCTCAGGGTTTTTTGTTTTTTGTTTTTTTGCTATTAATATTCTTTTCTCTTGAGAATGTGTTCCATATTCTTAGTTCTTGGTACATTGGGTACTTTTAGATTCCTGGACATTATCAAGGGTAAAGTATAGAGACTCTGGATTCTGGATTATGTTATTTTATCCTGATGAGTCTTTTTTCTTTAAAAATTTTTTTTCCTTCCTTTCTTCTTTTTCTCTTTTAAAGCGGACACGTATCTTTGTTGGACTCCAGCTGCAACCGACTCTTTCCTGGCCAGCACTTCTGAGATCAGTTGAGCTCCTCTGTCCTCTGCAGGGCTGCTTGGCTTTGCTCCACACATGTGTGATGCAGGGGTCGGTAGAGAGGGAGGCAGGCAGAATCTGGGGATCCTCCCCCAGCATGTGTGCTTCCCCAGGCTTCCACATCCCGGAAAGACAGCACTTCGTCTACCAGCACCCCATATGCCATGCTGAGGGACCCCAGCACCCCCAGCGCCCCATGCCAGTCGACGGCCAGGAAGCTGTGGAAATGGACCCTCTTTCCACACAACTCCCCTCCCACAGGCATGGCCTCCTCACCACGATCTGCCTGCTTCTGATCACTCACCAGTGCCTTCAGATAGTTGTCTTTTACTTTAGTTTGGAGTCGTTTGTATTCTGTTCAGAGTTTTCAGTTACCATCTGCAAGGGCGGGGGGTGGTCTGGTAGAGTCTTTCTCAGGCAATACCAGAAGTGCAAATTCTTGAGTTTAAGTTTCAGCTTCACCAATTTCTAGCTCTGTGACCTCAGACTAGCTTCTTTCACTTCCCCAAGCCTCAGTGTGCACATCCGTAAACTGGGGATAATAAGAGCACTCACCCTAGAGGGTTGTGTTGAGGGTAAGAAGAGGTAACATGTATGTCTGGCTCTTGCCGGACTCCCCATGCTGCTGCATGGGGGGGCATCAGCTTCAGTCTTCCCATCCAACTAGACACTCATCTAATGAGCAGCGCCTATGTGCCCAACACAAGAGATGGAGGCGACAGTGAAGACCTTGTTGTCAAGGAGCTCATACCCTAGCTGAAACCCAGCAGGCAGAGCAGAGTGGCACAGGGCCTCGGGAAGCACAGATGCTAAATGCTGAGGAGAGGGGGTGGCGGTGGCTCACACATGAGTACATGGTCTTCCTCAAGAGCTGCGCCAAGCTCGTTTTTCTGCTTCAGCAGGCAATTTCACCAGGATGTTTTCAATAACAGGCGCTTGCGGTATGAATTTAACAATTTCCTAGGCTGGCAGCGAATACATTTGTGCCTGATGAGCTTCTCAGACACATTTTCCCACACCTCTTGTGTTTCCCAGTCCTAGTGGAAGGCTTCCCCTTGGGCCCGCCCTGCAGCCCCCCTGGACAATTCAGACATCAATCATACCTGTGAAACCTGCAGGTGAGGGAAACTCTACCAACTTCAGCTCATACCAGCACTCGACCCCGCCTTCCCAGGGTTTCCTTCTACCTTTTAGTGTCCTATATGGATACCCTTGGACATGCTTTAGCTGGGCAAAGAGCTGAGATCATCCCTTTTTTATCCTCTGGGAGTCATACTTAGCCAGGTCTATAAGCAGGAGGCCCCCTGATTTGGTCCGTTCAGGCTGCTATAACAACATACCACAGACTGGGTGACTGACAAACAGTAGACATTATTGCTCACTATCTGAGCTGGAAGTCAGATCAGGGTGATAGCATGGTTGGGTGAGGGCCATCTTCTGGGTTGCAGACTTCTGGTTGTATCCCCACATGACGGAAGATGCTAGGAGGCTCTCTGGAGGCTCTTTTATAAGGCACTACTCCTGTGTCTGAGGATTCCACTCTCATGACTTGAGCACCTCCTAAAGGCCCCACCTCCGAATACCATCACTTTTGCCTGTTAGATTTCAACATAGGAATTTGGGGGGTGGGGTACCGACATTTAGACTGCCCCCTCCCCACATGCTGTGACTTGCGGGCATTGAGAGACCCATTTTTCCCTCCTCCATGTCTCTTCTCACTCTCTTGAAATTGCTGCTAATGGGTTAGAAAGGAAAGGCAGAGTATTGCCAGTTAGTAGGGCTCTATTCCTTATTTCAGTGAGGTCGTACTACTTACTTACAGATGCTGAGCGTTGTGGTTGGCATGATTTGTCTGGAAAGCACTCTTTGGACTTCTCCCATTTGTTGGGGATGCTTTGACCAGAAGGAAAGACATCAAAGTAAGTAAACAAAATAGGACATAACCAGTTCTTTTAGTAGAGTTGGAGCATGTGCATGGGGGTGGGGCAGGGAATCCATTTATTCAACTTCCTACATGCTGACTATATGTCAGGCACTGAGACAGGGCTGGTGACACAAAGGTGAACTAGATACAGTTCCTACTCTTCAGGAACTCACAATTGGCGGAAGTGTCCAGAATGAAAAATCAATAGGCTCTAATGCGCAAATCTGTTACGATGGAGGAATAGCCAGAAGACAAAGGGAACCCGGAGTGGGTGGTGGGTGTCAGAGAAAACAACAGAGGGGGTAATGGGGCCTGGGGCTGAGCAGTGCTTTGCCAGGCAGATGGGGCTGAGTGGACAGAGGGAAGGGCAGGAAAAGGACAAAGAACAGTAGGCGAGGAGGCAGGGCTGAGGGAGTGAGTGGGTGTTCAGGGTTGTGAGAATCCCAGAGTGGTTGGCGCGCTGAGCACATTGTGGGGGAGAGTGGCCAGAGGGGGGTGGGAAGGTGGTCAGTGGTCAGACCACAGAGGCTGTGGTGGGTCAGCTTAAGGGATCTGGATTGCATTTCGTGGTCCTGGGGAGTCAGTGGAGCAGTGGCCTGTGGAAGTGATACCCAGGAGCTGAGGTGAGAGAGCGGGCTGGGGGAAAGGCAGGCCTGAGTAACCAGGCCAGGGCAAGGACAGGAGAGGCGGGAAGAATGTTGGCCGTGGCCTCTGCCTGCCTCACAGTCAAGCCCAGGGTTGTCCCCCAACCTGAGGCTCCATGAAATGTAATGCTTATTTCTCAGGATGAATTTTAGGGGTGTTACATTTGCTTGTTGTTTTACACAAAAAGCCTTGCCTAAAATAAAACACAAAAATCACCATTTTGATCTACTTATCAGGACCCAAAATAACCTATGTAGCAAAACAGCACAGGCTTAGGGACCCTCTCGTCCAACTCCTGATTTGATGGAGGGTCTTTCAGAAAAGTCTTGACCTGGCCTGAGTTCCCTGCAAACAGATCCAGCACAATCTGACCAGCTCATCTGCCCATCTGTCTGATGAGAAAGTGGCTTTCAACCTTCCACATAGCATAGTTTTGAAGTTTCGAATGGAATACATTCCATTCTTGCCAAGAACTACTCATATTTATGATGAACACTACTGAGGCCAAAACAATGATGCTGGGTGCAGGGATCTGAAGCTGAGTATCTGTCCTGTGGGTCCCGTTTTAAGCAAGCAGCATCCAATCTCCTGATCAGGTTTGGAGAGCCTGGTGTTAACATTCACAGTTGTGACACTGCAAGTGGCCGCTAATGTCCACAGTGATCAGTAAGTTAGCTGATTGCATCTGTTTATGTCTTACCCTGCTATTCTGAACAAATGATGTGTATTGAGGATTTTAATACCCCAAAGTTGGGCAAAAATGACATTGGGATGAATGAGAAAAATAAAACACTTTGCCATTATAAAATTTTTTTTGGCAACAAAGATCTGTATTAGAGGAAAAAATAGCTGTATTTAGAATAAATAAGCCAACAGGTTGAAAACACAATTTGCTGATTATTGGTGGGCAGTGTACTATTGAATGGAGGAAAGTAATTAATAAATATTATATGTATCCATAAGCATATAGCCATATACATAAACACACACACACACACACACACGCACATATAGGTATTCAGCTCCGGATGAGAGAATGTCACAGGTTAGATTTCCCAGAATCAGATACTGAGGCAGGACTTGGGGTGCAAGTTACTCTTAGGAATCCACACTTGTGATGGGAAGAGGGAGAAAGGATGGGACAAAGGGAGAAGCTGCAGGGCAGTGAGGTCTTGGCCAATCAGCAGGGAGCTCTGAAGCAAATACCGTCCCCCAGAGTCGTCTAAAATTGCTCTGCCTCTTTTTTTTTAAAGTAGAGTCGTCTAAAATTGCTCTGCCTTTTTTTTTTTTTTAAAGTAAACTCTACACCCAACGTGGGGCTTGAACTCGCAACCCTGAGATCAAAAGTTGCATGCTCCACCAACTGAGCCAGCCAGATGTCCCAGTTTTTTTTTTTTTTTTTTTGGTTTACTTAAAGAAATAATTTAAAAAAATTAAAATAGCTGCCTGTGCCTTTACATTCCTGCCTTTCTGTTACCGATTGGAAGGGCATGGCCTCGACATGGCGGCTCCTTGCTGCTGAGGCTGACCCTGAAGGAGCTGGCCCCGGGAAGCCGACTACTGCCCACGCTGCCCCTAGATGGGCAGCAGGTTCCTTCTGGGATCTAGCTGGTGCATCTCGTCTACCACAGACCATGGTACCCTTATATTCTTGGTCATTGCATTTCGACTATCTTTTTTGGCTGTTACTCACTCTGGAGTTTCCTTCCCACCTCCCTGTGCTGCCTCCCCCATTTCTCTCAGTTCCCTTTCTATCCTCCTTGCTCAACTAAAGGCAGTTTGAGGGTAGGAAGGTGAAGAAGAAATTCCAGCCCTTTCCCTCCACCTCTCCACTGCTGGATGTGGCTGTGTGCAAATATTTATAGTCCCACTGACCTCCAATCCCTCAGGCTTGGCTTCAGCTTCCAGCTTCAGTGCCTTTGTCCAAATCACGAATCCCCTGAAATAGGCCCTCCACCCAGCCTCTATTTATCACCTTTTTTGCAAAACCCCAAATCCCTATTCTCACTGCTCATAACCTACATTTGGCGCAACACGTATACATTTTTGTAAATCCTTTGTTTTATATACAAGCCTTTGCAAAAATTAATAATTGAGGAATAGGGATATGTACATTTTTTATTCCCTGAAGTGCCTAGATAGTATTGGGTGCTTGGTATGTACTCACATATTTTGTATTGAACCAAAGGAAATTTCCTTTAAAAGGTCGGTTCAATATGTAAAGCGGTTAAATTCCAGCCACATACAGACATTTCTGGCTGCTACTGTTTCCTATCTGAAGGAAAATTAGTCCTTGTGGAGGGATCTAGAGGAGCGAAATGTGGGAATTTAAGTTCATTCACGTTCCAATCAGCAAAGCAGCTATTTCTAGCTACTGAATGGGCTCCTGGAGTCATACTGCAAAGGTGGAAGGAGTCACTGGATCCAAGTTAGAATCCACCACTCTTGAAGTGTTAACCTCGGGAGCCACCAGTCATTTCATTCAAAGCATCAGCAACTCCTGTGATCCAATTTTAGGCTCTACAGGTGCATCAAACAAGGGAAAAGTAGCACACTCCCCACCCCTCTACCCCACTTGGCATATTTAAGATAATTTAAACTCATTCAAAACAGTTGGCTCCCTAGAGTGTAGTGTGGGAGCTCCTGGGGGCTCGAAGACCTTTTCAGGGGGTCTGTGGGGTCTAAACTATTTCATAATAATATTAGGACATTATTTGCTTTTTATTTCTTCTTTCTCTCATGAGTATATAGTGGAGTTTTCCAGAGGACATGTGGTGTATAATGACATTGCTCTGGCAAGTAATGGAATGTGTGTTTTGTGTTTTCTAGAACTTTCTAAGGTGGTAGGTTGAGGGTATAAATATGCGTATTTTCAGACATTAACCCAGCTTGTTTGCAGTACTTGGACTATGTTCTCACTATCTTTCCTTATACCTGCTATAATTTCGACAACCTCATTATTGTCCAATGCATTGTTTTGAAATCCCAAAGTTTTCCTTGCATCTCTTTGGAAACTCAGCAAGAAATGAGTATACTTTATTGTTATTTTTTGCAGTAATTTTAATTTTTTTTCAGAAAATTTTCAAATTTAAAAAATGGTATCTAAAATGTTTCTTTAGATTTCCTTATTCGAAAATAAAAAAAATCAGAGGTTATTTTTATTATCTGTACGGGTGGATCAGTGGCTTGAGAACAAAGAGACAAGAAGACTCACTCTTTCAATCCAGCCCTGCGGCATCTATGTCCAAAGTAAGAAAATGAAGAAAATAGAACTGAAGAATATCCATAATTATTTGAAAAGGCTATTAAATTCCTCCTCTCCTTTTCCAACTACATATCTACATGGGGCCAGATTTTCTTCATATGTTTTAACCAAAGCAACATATTGCAACAGATTGAATGCAGAGGCAGATAAGAGTAGCTGGCTGTCTTCTATTAAGCCAGATATTGAAGAGGCTTTAAAAAAATTACAACAATGCAGCTCATTTCACTAAATTTTTACAAAACATTTATATTTCAAAAAAAATGTTACTTATGTTGATGTATGATGGGTTTATTATTTTCAAAATAACAAATATATGGGCGCCTGGGTGGCTCAGTCTTTAAGTGTCTGTCTTTGGTTTGGGTCACGATCCTCGGGTCCTGGGATCTAGCCCCGCATCAGGCTCCCTGCTCGGCGGGAAGCCTGCTTCTCCCTCTCCCACTCCTCCTGCTTGTGTTCCTGCTCTCGCTGTCTCCCTGTCAAATAAATAAATAAAATCTTAAAAAAAAATACATTTTAATTTGTCTTAATTTCTAAAATAGTAAGTATTGATAAATCAACAAATAAAAGATTTGGGGGGGTCATCAATACTTTTATAGAGTATGATAGAGTCTTGAGACCAAAACGTTTAGGAGCTATTGCCCTAAACTGACAGGAACCTAGGATTTTAGGGAAATGGGCTCAAGTGACCTGAGGCATGCATCAGTTAGAGGAGGGAGGTGGTTCTTCTAATTAATTCCAGAAAGAGAAAAGAGAACATAGCATAGATAAAAGCCACAGAATTGCTATACCTGAATGTCTGACGGTGCCTAGAGCAGAGCTTTTATAAGGGCTGGGATATGTCTTTTCTTGAAGAAGTCATTTTTTGGACAAAGAGACCTCCTAAGTAGAGAGATATTCTTTTTCCAAGGTTTTTGTTTTTAGTCACTTAATATATTTAACCAAAAAATTCAAGTTAAGTGTATCTTGGGTCACTCAATGTTATCCTTTTTCCTTCAATCACAGAATAAAATTATCAGGACTAAACACTATATAAAGTTTTTTACCTGAAAGAACTGGAATCACCCAAGAGATGGGGACTATTCTCTCTTCAGAATTTTTCTGGTTTGATTGTATAAAAAAATGTGGTATTAGCTTTCTTGTACTCAAAGAAGAATCCAATGATTTAAGGTGGAATTGAGCTTCAATTCTTAGAATTCCAGTCCAAGTAGCTTGTTTTGGAATACCTCCATTCACCTTGACCTTCCTTCCCGTGCTGACAGGCTTGGGAGAAGTATGTCCCCCTGCTCTGAAGAGCATACACACTGCTTCCCAGGCCAGGATGCAAGCACAAGATGGACACTGGAAGTCAAAATACCACTTTCCTTGGCTTGATCTGAATTATGGTGTTCAGAGACATTCCTCAAAAGTGTAATATAGTTTCCAGAACATTCCATTAGAAACTGCTCCAGTGTGGGTCCCAAGGACAAGATTCTAAACATCTTGCCTTAAGAGAATGAAAGTACTACTCTGGATGGCCACACCCAGGAACATGCAGGAGTGACAGCTATGCAGTCCTTCACTTATGTCCCACTGTCTCTGGTCTCTTTTTTTAGGAAAAACTTTGGTAATGAGGTAGAAGCACTTCCCTCTTTTCATGGCTACACTACAGGTCATATGAGCCCCACTTCTCAACAAATGGCGGGCACTTCAACTTCAAAACAAAACTAGCGTCTTCTAAACCTCTAGCATTTCTAGAATCAGAAGATGTGAATGCAGTCTTTTTATGGTTTTTTGTTTAAGATTTACTTGTTCATTTGAGAGGGGGGCGGTGGGGGGAGGGGCAAGGGGAGAGAGTCTCAAGCAGATTCCGTGCTAAATGCAGAGTCCAACACGGGGCTCCATCTCAAGACCCTGAAATCACGACTTGAGCCAAAACCAAGAGTCAGATGCTTAACGAACTGAGCCACCCAAGTGCCCTAGTCTCTTTATCGTTTAAAGGGGGCATATAATCAGCAGAATGATGCAATAAGGCCTAAAAAGTTTGAGTCTCAATTTCAAAGTTAACAAAATCAGAGACTTTTTACTATAAGGCAGTCAGCTAATTAAGTCTTAAGGTTAGAATAAAGCACAATGACTTTTTATTAATGTTTTTGACATAAGGCAAGGTAAAACTAGAAGTTACACAATGCCATCTTGTTTTTCAATTCTTTCAAATTGAAGAGAACAAAATTTTAGGGCAAAAGACCATGTTTTATACTTTTAAAATATATGCACAATAGATACTTAAATTATTTTTGAAAATTAATTCATTCTTTCAACAAATATTTACTGAGTGTCTACCATGAGCCAAGTAGTGAGCTGGGCACTAGGCATACAGCTGGGAAACATAATGGTAAGGTGTTTGCCCTCAAGAAGGCCATAGTAACAGCTAGCAATGATTCCATGTGTAAAATGTGGAGGTGCCAAACTAATTAGACAAAAGGAGACACTAGGGAATTTTTCCAGAAATCTCAATCATGAAAGGAGCCACATTCATTTTCAAAGTCCCAGGCAGCAAGGGATAACAATGTGGATTTCCCACAGGATGACACAGTTGTGATCATTTGTGTTGGTGGTACAAGATGGCTGCAATACGTCTTAGGGCACACTGGAGTCATTCCCCATGCCGTGTGTGTGTGTGTGTGTGTGTCCCCGGGTCCTATAGTCACAGCCAAGATTATAACATGGAATGGTGCATTTGGAGAAAAAGAATTAATGAAACTTTTCTATGTGTACTGCCACATTTCTACCAGGATGTAAAAACATGAACTAAATTTATAATAACTATACTTCTATTAAATCCAAGGATAATTCTTTTGCTTTGTGGAAGACTGGAACATCTTATGAGCACTGAAATAAAATCTGAACAGAATTATTGTTGGCTTTATTCTATCTGCTTCCCAGTAATTTTCCATGCAAGAAGTTTTATAGATTTTCTTCCCTGTGAAGATTTAGAGATCACGTTTCAACATTTTGACTGTGTCCTTCAATAAAACCCCACATTAAACCAACAGTATATAGGAGAACTACGGGCTGAATTTACATTTTATCCAGCCTTCAGCAGAAAAAAGACCAATTTGGTAAGGTGCTCTAGGTTTCAGCTCTGTATTTCTACTAATGGAATAATAATGATGGATGTAAGGATAAAGAGAACAATCACAACATTTATTGAGCACTTACTCCATGGCAGGCACTATGCTGTGACTTCTCAAGGACCATTCAACATAGTATTTCTACACCACGAGAAGGTAGGTGGATAAGGTAGATGAAGAAGCCAAGCCTGAGAAGTCAAGAAGCTTACCTATTTAGTAGTAGGTAGTTGAGCTGAAGCACAACCCAAAAAATCTGACAACAGCTACACAGCTCTGAAATAAATGTGAATTCTTTAGAAGAAAAATGCTATCTAAAGAACTTCTTTCAAGAAGGCCACAGTGTTTTGTTCATGACAAGAAGCAGCAAAGGCCAAGAGAAACTGACTTGACCAAGATGACACACTCCTGAACCTGAACGCTGGTCTTTCCAATCCCACCAACTGCCAACTCCCTAAAATCTCATCAAATCTCATACAAGGTTTCAAGGGCACTGTTTTCCTTCTTCTTTATTTGAGAGAGAGCGAGCGAGAGCATGCACAAGCAGGAGGAGGGGCAGAGGGAGAAGCAGACTCCCGGCTGAGCAGGGAGCCCGATGCGGGGCTCGATTCCAGGACCCCAGGATCATGACCTGAGCCGAAGGCAGATGCTTAACCAACTGAGCCACCCAGGCGCCCTCTACCTTTTTTTTTTTTTTTAATGACTTTTAGCACCATGTAACCAGGGTCTGTATTTTCACATAGTTACCTCCGACTCCATGATTGTTGCCTTCGTATTTCCAGCGTTCATCTGTCCTGGGTCTTACTCATGGGTTTCCCCATTCATCACAGCAAGGCCATCGGATTATTTTCTTGTCTCTTTTTTAAAGCTACCTGGATGGACAGCTTTGTGCCCAAACCATGAGAGAACACAGTCTCTGCATTTCTTCCATTCAAACATGAACTTCTGAGTCCCCTTGAATCTCTTCACTCAGTTCATAAGGACTGAAGGACTAGTGATCCTGCATCAGTCCACTAGAGGTTTGGTTCAGTGAACTGAGACTATAACCACAATCCACTTGAAAACACCACACCATACTTGGAATGTTTCTCCATTTCCAAAGCAGCATTCTTTTGTGGCTTCACTGGAGTTCTAAATAGCTTTAAGGTGTTAGTATAAAAGCACTTCTTTTTTGTACTTATTTTATGTATACACCTTTTTTGTATTGGAACTCACTAGAAGCTACCCAAAAAACTGAAAGAAAAAAAAACATGCATGCTTAAAAAAATCTCAGCATATGCAGGAGGAAGATGATTTGGACACTAAGTATGAAAACAAAATTAGGGAAACAAATGAAGGGGGGGACTAGAGATGTGTCTATTTGATTTTATCACTCACAGGGCCCTGTATTCTGAATATTCAGGCACAAAACACAATCTACATTTTTTGTATCTATACTATTTGTATTATACTCAGAAACAACTTTTTAAAGTTTCAGATTTGGTGTATTTCCAATTTTCTCCTTTAATGAAAGATCTTCCTCCGCCTTCCTTTAAATATTTAGTTGTACTTTTAGCATGACTACAGTGGTGCACTGCGTTTTTTTTTTTTTTTTTAGATTTTATTTATTTGACAGAGAGAGACACAGCGAGAGAGGGAACACAAGCAGGGGGATAGGGAGAGGGAGAAGCAGATTCCCTGCTGAGCGGGGAGCCCGATGCGGGACTCGATCCCAGGACCCTGGGATCATGACCTGAGCCGAAGGCAGACGCTTAACGACTGAGCCACCCAGGTGCCCCTGCACTGCATCTTAAAGGGCAAGCTTTTCAAGAGGAACTATCTTAGAGTCACCTGTTTTTGCTACACAACTATGGCATACTTAAAAAGACGATCCAAGTGCATTGGGAAAGACACCCAACCTACTACTAGGAAAGTATTTTGATTTAAACACATACACACAGTTTTAGTTACACATGAGATAAGGAGATGATAAATGAAGGAACAGTCAGTGGTATAATATTAATGGATGATGGGAAAGCTCAGTTATCCGATTCCTATTACACTTTGCCTTTTCTGAAAAAGGCAGAATAAATGCTGGCAAGAAGGCATTCATGGTCCAAATGGGTGAAGAGATTCTAGAAAAAACACAGCTGCTATAAATATGTTCAAATAGCCTGGCCTAGGTTAATTTTTTTCCCAGAGAACTAAGAGTCTCCAAATAAGGTCTCTGAAGGCTGAGGCATCAGAGGTGCTGAGGAAAACGGAAGGTGCGCTGGAAGACCAGAGAAAGGAGATTCCCGTCTTTAAAAAAGGGGAAACAGGTGGTTCCACAAACTGCAGACCAATGAACTTGACATAATCCTGGGCAACATTCTGGGATGGATTACTAAATGTAGGGCCCATGAGAACTTAGAAAGGAAAGTGGTAATCTCCAGGAACCTGCACGGGCTCACCAAGAACAATTCATGTCAGATTAACCTTACCTTCTCTCATATTACAAAATAACTTAAAAGATTATATAAACTGGTTGAGCAGTCTAGACTTTAGAAGGACATGTAATAAGGTTTTCGTGATATTTCGGTCAGTAAAGTGGAGAAATAAATACAAGTGGACTGTTAATTCATTCACTCATTTAACAAATATTTTCTACTCTGTGTTAAGCACTCTGCTAGGCACTGAGGATGGAACAGCAAACAAAACAGACATGGTCTCTCTTCTCAGAATTTCTCAAGAGGGAGAGTCAAAACCCCAAAACTCAAAATATATTCAAGTTTTTGTAATAAAGACTATGAAGGAAACAAAGGCAGGGCAGAGATAGAGAACAATATGAGGGAAGTCTTTAAATGGCATGATCAGGTCTCTCTGAGGAGGTGACATTTAAGGTTAGGTGTAAAGAATAAAAAGAATCTATCTTGCTATGTGGAAGAATGGGGAGATGAGAATTTCAGGAGGGAGCAACATGCGCAAAGGCCCTGAGGTAGGAAAGAGACTGGAGTGTTTGAGCCATCGAAAGGCCAGTGTGACAGGAAAGCAGTGAGTAAGGGCAAAGTAGTGCTAGAAAAAGTTGGAGAAACAGGCAGGGGTAACGAACTGGAGATAGGAATAAGGAGACTCTCGTGGCCTCTTCTTTCAACACTTTCACCAATGGTTTAGAATCTATTTTTATCAGTTGTTGGAAATCTACTGTCCTCTTGAGATGTCAATAAAAAAATGAGTGTTGGAAGAAACATCAATTTGACTGACCAGATTAGTATCCAAAAAGTATAGCAGCTAAGGGCTTCAGTTCTGGCCTCAGACCTGTGTTTCAATCTAGCTCTGACATTCACTCTCTCTGTGACCTTGGACAAGCTACTTAACCCCTCTAGGTCAGGTATCAAAGACACGTAGAGGATTAGACACAGGCAGCTCAGGTAAATCTATGTCCTACAGAATAATCGATCTGCTGCACCAGGTTATATATGGTTTGCTGGGCCTGGAAGCTATTCTGGCAGCTTGCCCTCCAGTATTCAGCACATCACCCAGCCTCTGACATAAGTGTTTATAGATCAAACGTGGACCCTTATATTTGTTTTGCTCATGTCACCAATTAACGATACTGCCTCTCAGACTCTCTGACTGTTGGAAGGATGAGAATTTAGCATAGCCAAATTTTAGAAATCAACTGGCCTTCTAATCTTATCATCATCCAGGAAGAGACTGCTATTAAGTTAAGACAATATTTGAAAGATAGGATTTGCAAATTTATATCATCCACAATGTTGGAATTACTATACCAAAATATTTCTCTATTCCTGCAATGTCGTTAGAATTCAATACTGTCTCATATGACCTCACTGATATGAGGAATTCTTAATCTCAGGAAACAAACTGAGGGTTGCTGGAGTTGGGGGGGTGGTGGGAGGGATGGGGTGGCTGGGTGATAGACATTGGGGAGGGTATGTGCTATGGTGAGCGCTGTGAATTGTGCAAGACTGTTGAATATACAGATCTGTACCTCTGAAACAAATAATGCAATGTATGTTAAGAAAAGAAAAAAAGAAGAAGATAGCAGGAGGGGAAGAATGAAGGGGGGGAAATCGGAAGGGGAGACGAACCATGAGAGACGATGGACTCTGAAAAACAAACTGAGGTTCTAGAGGGGAGGGGGGTGGGAGGATGGGTTAGCCTGGTGATGGGTATTAAAGAGGGCATGTTCTGCATGGAGCACTGGGTGTTATGCACAAACAATGAATCATGGAACACTTCATCTAAAACTAATGATGTAATGTATGGGGATTAACATAACAATAAAAAAATTAAAAAAAAATTCAATACTGTCTCAATTGCACCCAAGGGCACCTACAAAATATTTACAGAATTAGATAACAAAGTTTTAAATAATTATTACTGTTCAATTTGAAAAGTATCTTAAGGGGTTTAAGAAAAGCCCTATAAATTTCAAATAATTCATCCTAAAAATAGGAGCAATGAAAGGTAGGATTAAGTGCCTAATTGTATGTATTTTAAAACAGATGAGAAAAGATTAAACCATTTAGAGTAATGATAAATTTACCTGAAGTTAAAAAAATTCCCTAAAATCTTGGGTTTACAGTTAGAAAGGGATGCTTAGTAAACACCTAGAGAAAGAAATGTCGGGTGGTAATATTATACATTCCTACGAAATAAACATCCAGTGCAGCTTTCACTTACTAAAATTAACGAAAAAACCTACATCAGTCACGATAGCGTGTGGGGGGTTAAATTCACTAACTCCCTCTTCAATCTCACCTTGCCATCCTTTTAGCATTTTTGTCAGATAATTTTTTTGATGTTCCTTTAGATTTTAATTTCCCCATTTTCTCTATGAAAGTGCATCTAGGAGTGATGAAGTTTTCCTTATTTGATCAAATATTTATTCATCTTTTGCATTAAAAATGTGCCTTTCAAAAATATACTCTCCATATTTTGCTTAATTTAAAAACAGATAGGATGCAGATTATATTAAATGGGAGATACTAGCTTGGCTTCCATATGATTCGCTTGAATTTGGAGAAACTATGACAAATTTAACTCAAAATCTCCTAGGCAAGCAAATTGCTTGCCTTTCTTTACCCCAAAATATGCTTTTTTTTTTTTCCTCTTGCAACTGCTCTCAGATGCACTCCTCAGTTTAATTCCAGTGCTAGCAATCTGATCGAGGCAAATTTCACAGGGCTTCCTGCCTCCAATCTCTCCCGGTTATAATCCATTTTACAGCTGCTGGCATAATTTCTAATACTGTCTTGCTTAAGAACCTAGATAGATTCAGACATTCAAATGTCACAAACAACAGATCCTTCTACCTCAGTACTGCCCCTCATCAGTTGCTAGTGACCACTACAATTTCCACACCTGGCCTCTCCATCCCCCCGCCCTGGGGTTAAGTCCAATTACCAGACATTCTTGTGATCAAACAGACCTGACACCAAATCACCCTGCCTCCACTTGGGTCATTTCTCTGTTTTTCCTTATCAAGTATGTAAGCAGGTTTTGTCTAATTTTTTGCTTGGTCTATTTCCAATATATTCTCATCATTACACATTTCTGTGTCTGTTTGTGTACCCTCCTAGTTTAGAAGTTCCATGAGGCAAGGGATCTCCTACTGAAATTTTATTTTAAGAAACCACCAGTGACTGGGCCTTTGCGCTGTCGGTTACTCTAACCACTGAATGATCTGCCTCAAGAGTTGAAGGCACGTAAGAAGCCTAGGTCCCTGCTGAATCAGGTAAGGAGTAGAATCTGGAGCACATCTGTATACCCTCTCAAAGTAATTTGAGGCCTACAACTCTCTTCCTTTTTCTTTATGTTAGCATCTATCTGTATCTATATCTTATAAACTTTCGACCTTCCGCTGTAAAAACTCATGAAAAAATAATGGAAGGGAACATAATAAATGTTAACAGCAGTCACCTCTTGGAAGATTACAAAAATGGAAGTTAGGAGCGGCAGGGTTGGGGTTGGTGATGGGAAATGATAAAGAAAATGATAATATGGACTGTTTCTTAAATTTTGGGGGGCACTGATTTCTTTATAATCTTCAGTACTTCCTCAACATTCCATAACGAACTTGCACTTCTCACATAAAAATCTACACTAAGAAAGATACACAAGCTAATTTGACATGGGAAGCATGACAATCAAATTTGGCATGGATAAAATTTTAAAATTGAGTGCAAGATTTATGATTTCAGTATTTAAAAACTTTTTGAAAGGCAAAATCCTCTACCTCTACCAAATCCTTTAGATTTTCAAAAATATCTAATGATACAGAATCATGAATTGACAAACTAAGATAAATGTTGCCATAACTCTCTCCCCCAAAAGAAATACTTAATCCCATGTAAAATTCCTAGCTGTTGCCATCCTGTCTCTGGTTTGAAATACTATCCATATAGTGACTCCCTCCGCCCCCGCCCCGCCCACACCAATTCTACATTCATATATCCAACCGCCTGCTCAATGTCTCTGTTGGGGTAATTAACAGGAATCTCAAAACTCAACATATCCAAGGCAGAATTCAATTTACACCCTCCAATTCGCTCCTCTACTGGTTTTCTGAAATCTCAACTAATGGCATCACCACCTTTGCTCAAAAATCGGTCATTGTTTCTTTCGTCCCATCTAATCCATCACCAAATTATCAGCTTCACCACCAATAAAGGTCTCCTGAATCTGACTTCTCCCTACAACTACCACCCCAGTCCAGGCTCTCACCATCTCTCACCTAGATGACTGCAATAGTCTCCCTTATTTTATCCCACTATAGCCTGTTTTCTATCTACTAGGCAAATAGAAAGCAGACCATGTCACTCCCTTGCTTAAAACTGTCCAAGGGCTTACCGTCACATTCAGAATAAAATCTAAATTCCTTTCTATGGGCTCACAGTCCTTGCCACTCTACCTTATCACCTGCCATTCCCCACCACTCACGGGACTCCAGTCTTACTGTGTTCTCTCTCGTCTTATAAGCTCATTCCTACTTTGAGACTTTTAGTTTTCTTGTTCGTCAAAATGCTCTTTTCTTTGATCTTGGTGATCTTCTTCTCATCCTTTAAGGTCATTGTTCCCCAATGCCCTATAACTTTGTCTTGTACCCCAATGTATAACCTAAGATGGTGACCGGCACATGGGTCTTCAATAAATCTTTGTGAATGAGTGGTTGAATCTAAATATTCATTCAAGCTTCCTGGGCATGAAAACAGCTGTTCTGAATGATCGATACTTTTTACAATGGCAACTCCTCCACTCCACCCTCCTCAAAAAAACCCCAACAACCAAGTACCTCCCACAAAAACTCCAACCCCAAATCTTCTTAGAACATACCACATTTTAAAAGTCTGTGTTCTGTATCAACTGTTGCAAAATTATGAAAAAAAGCCTGAGCCTGAGCCTCATAGCTACGTGGTGTTTATGTATACACACACTAAACATTACTGTCCCCTTTGGAGGCTTTTCACCTTGAAGTCAGCCCTTTGTGTGCCTGTGCTGGGCTACAGAGTAAGTGGAGGAACTGGTGTGAGTTTCCCTGTGTTAACACACTCCCAGAGATGGCCCTAGAGTGCTGACTCACTCTCAGCCTTTGTGCCTCTACCAAAAAGCAGCTTTATAGCTTTCTTTGCTACAAAAATAAAGGATTAGTCCACTAAGACCAATCTCAGCAAACCTGACCAAACTAGTGTTTAGTGCCAGCTAGCAATGGAAACTTGAGATAAAAATGAATAGCAACCAGATCAAAACGTCAAGTAAAAAGGCTTATAAACTCTGAATTTTGTCAAAGTGAAGCACAGAATTCAAGTTTTTCAATTTTTATGGCTCAAGCCATTATAAATCTTACATAAACCTTCCAATGGACCATAAGAACAGAGAGCAGTTTGTGGAGTATGATTATTTGGGCTCAATTTTTGTTGAGAAGAAATATACATTTAACAATGTCTCTTAATAACTATATTTAAACCAAGCTGTTTCTTCCTCAAAAATTTTTTACTGTGTTTTAGCCAGAAAATACTGATGCATGCCTTCTTGTTGTAAGGTGACTGTATTACAAATAAGACTGTATTGGCAAAACTAAACTTTAGGTGTGGATAACCAAATTTGAATGGTACAAGGATAGTATATATATATAGAATAAGGCCTCTAAATGATTTTAAATCAGATGGCAATATTGTTTAAAGTAATATGAACATCATAAATGTATAAATATATGTGTATATATATGTGTGTGCATGTGTGTATGTAGATATACACAGATAGAGAAAGAGAGAGAATGAATGAATGAATGAATGAATGCAAGAAAGAATGAGAATGGATAGGAATCAGACCAACCTTTCCTTGGGTTAATTACTTTACTATGAAGATGTGTCCAAACTTCTAAAGAATTTCCTGGTTTGTATTAAAATGCACTTCAAAAAGACCATGAAAACAAATATTTAGTTGACAGGCTACAATGGGATTCAGAAAAAGACACAGTGAATATAGACTAAGGTGCAATTTCATGCTGGTGATTTTTTCTTTTTTAAAACATAAGCCACTAATTTTTTAAGAAAAAAATTTTAAACCAAAGGTTGCATATTAATATTACACACAAACTGAAACATGTGACTTTTAGCACAGTGTATACATGCTTACATAAAACTCAAATATTTACACATTTAAAACAATTTCCATTTAACATATGAAAGTTCTGAAATACATAAAAGCATTAATATTTTCTATAAAACTACAATTAGAACATCAATTTGCTACAAGCATATAAAACATCAAGTGCTTTCTTGGAGTTTCAAGTTTCCTCTTTAAAACAAGATCTTGCTTGCATATATAATCTTTCTCCAATAATCAGTAAGAACTTTTTTTTCCCAAGAGATTATTTTCCAGATACATTATCAAGAAAACGGACCCAACAATTACGCAATATAATTACGTCATAACAACTTAATTGCACATAATGCTTTAAAGTAGGTTTGGATGACGTTCTCGAACACTTTGGTATATGTTCTTCAGGGACTTCTATTAGAAATAACAGGAATTATAAGTCCCCTCAATCCCCATTTTGCTTTAAAAATGGACAAGTCTTTGGTTAAAGTTCTACATTTTGGGCATTTATGATTAATAAAAATGGTCCCCAAACCAATAAATGGTGCTGATGTATTATCAGTTCACAAGACTTCATTTAACTTGTTTCTGATGAAGTGGAAGGCTAAAGATATTCATTTATTATAACATGTCATTGATAGTTTCAATTTTCCATTTACAAGCAGAGAAATCAATAGGTTAGTCAATATTTCTCTGTTCGTTTCGTGTTATAATCCAAACTGTACAGTAATTTGCAGTAACTAGAGATACTGTTCCACGGTATATGTGATTACAATTGGAAAGATGAGTAGCATTAAATTTAGAGTTAGCTTACCGAGAGTAAGTCAATATTAGACTGTACAGTAATTCTGCATTAACTATAGTAGGTTGTCAGGTAATGCTCACTGAAAAACCCCATACCGTTCCATTTACAAGAGAAATTGTTGCAAATGTATAAAACAGCAGATATACAAGGAGAACACCAAACATACTTTATTAGCACAAAAAAGCAGCCATAACAAGGCACAGCAAGCAGAAACGTACATTAGCAGTCAAAGGGTTAGTGTTGCATACAAATATAGCTTTTCTTTTTTGTAGCCTTGGCAACAGCCATCAGGATGTAAAAGAACTTTCTGTAGCAGCAGGTAAGGAGACCAAGGAGCACTCACCAGTGGTACAGAGCACATTAACAAAAAGACACAAGAATGGATTTGACTAGTGCAAAATGTCTAGGACAGAACTGTAAATTCAGCTCAATACTAAGAAGCAAACACTAGGACTTGGTATTACTTCCAAAATAGCTCACTCAAGTAGTATTGCATACTATTCTAAGTGACAAAAAGGTGCTAAGTAAAGTTATTTACAGATACAACGGTTGTACAGTACCTTTTAAATCTGCAATTAGGGTTTCAGATTTTCCATTAGAAATTAACTGCACTGAAATTCTATAAATTGTATTTAAGCGATTCAGCTATGAGCGTTTACAACAAAGAGCTAAACAGTGCCATCCAAATTGTTCACTGCAGTTTAACAATCATCTCAACATCAGCATACCACTGCTGTTATCACTGGACTTGTCTGGGCATCTTCTAGTCTCACTTTCTTCATGGTTCACAAACGCATCATGGGCACAGGAAAAGATCCAACTTTAACTAATCAACGAGTAGACCGCACGTACTAACTTAAGAAGTCACACACAGGACTACATTGCAGCTCTTCCCAATGTGTTTTAAGTTAAAGCACTCATTCAAAAAAATTAATACCTAAGGCCTTGAAATAAAATTCTACCACCAACTTTGTAAGCCTGAACTTTTAAGAGCAACTATTTAGAAAACCTGGTTGGCTTAACAGTACCTTCTGCAGAAGAGACAAGAGACTGACTATAAACTATATCAACACTTAAGTGAACTGCACTCTGCCCTTGTGGCCAGAAAATTGCATTTTTCTTTTTTCTCCAAGGAAGGCAGTCTTTATTTTTTGGACTTCCAAAGCTTGATTTTTAGTAACTACAAACAGCGCTACTTTTGGAAGGTTATAGAAAAATTCTTAGAAAAAATAACAATTTCAAACATTAGTCACACTGTTGAAATACTCATCTAATATTAATAATTTGTTCTTCAGTAAGAAATAGAATTCTTCATAGCAAATGCCCCCGAGTTGCTTCACTCAGTTACAATAGTCATTACAAACCAAACCGTTCGCTCAATTGACAAAATGCCTTTGTAGCCTTTGTAGCCTTACCGAACACCTGTAGCTCTGTCCTCTGTTGTCTCAATAGGCACCATGTTTATCTGAGGAAGTAACAGCAGATCGCATCTGACAGATACTGACACTAAGCCTACATACTGCACTGAAAAACACCTAACACTGATACGTGTGCTTGCTATAGGTGTACTGTCTGATGCACATAAAAGCAGATCTAGTTAATGCCCGTTGGGGGCGGGAGAGTTTACTTTGCCTTGACTGGTTCTCGTTCTAACCAGCGAACTCTAACTTTTTGCTTATAATGATACTCTTTCAAAAAATCCTGCAACATTGATGGTAAAGGGAGCCCATCAATTCCGTCATATGTAGTGCATCTACAGATTACTGCACGGCAGATATACTGCAGGCTAAAAGGGAAAGTCCTGTTTAGTGATATAGTAAGCAATGGTTCAAAAAACATGCAAGAACTGGGATCTTTATAATGTTCCAAAAGTCCTGTTACAGTGGAGGAGTGAAATACACATGGGTCGTGGGCGTCAAAACTAAAGTTGTGATTCCACTGTTCAATTCGGGCATGCAGGGATCTGTTGTAGCGACGGAAGCTCACGGAGAAGAGGTAGTCCTCTTGTGCAGAGTCCCTGAGCAAGAATGTGCCTTCGGGTTTCCCTTCGAGGAGGGCTTCTGCTTCGTAACGGTCCATCACTCCCCAGTAACAGGGATTCCCCGTAATCTGAAGCAAGTCGGGCACAAGGCAGTGTATGTAATCAATCTGCGTATGGACCTTCCAAGCTCCCTGTCTGCTAACGTGGGCGTGGCTGTCTCCAGACACCTGACGTTGCTTCTGCCTACGTGACTGCAGACACAAGGTGGTAGTGTCCTCTTCTGAGTCACAATTAGCTTGCGGAACTGCAGCACTGTCCCCACTCACTTCAGTCATTCCAGGAGCTAACTTTGGTCCCAGTTTGTATAACGGATTAACCTGTGCGGTGGCTTCAAATGTATGTATTTGTGCATTGGGAGGAGGGTCAACCCCCTCTTCAATGCTGAGCCGCCTTCTCTCGCGAAGCCTGTCTTCCTCATCTTCCGTAGAAACCAAGGATGGATCACACGTATCGAAAAACGTTGAGTGTGGGCTCACCGGGGCCGTATGCTGTTTAATCAAATGCCATTTTTGGGCTAAATCTGAGCCAGCAGGAAAAGGGCATTTCTCAAGCATTAATTCAGAAAGGTGTATTTTCCTTTTATTAGAAAAGAGGGGTTTTGACTGCTTGCTGTAAGTTCTCGTGGGAAAACACAAGCCCACAGTGTCCCGCAACCTCTGCCTCAGAGAGCGGCTTCCCACCGCCCTGCTGGACACACTGTCCGTGTCGTGCGCGGAGCTTACACCACACCGCCTCTCTCTCCTCTGAAGTCCGCTTCGAGTTCTACCAAACTTTTTATCAGTATCCAATGAACTCTGTGTCTTGGTAGAACAGGAATGTTTTTTCTTCCCACCCCACGGTGCGTGCCGAGAGTAGGAATCTCTTCTTGCAAGTCTCGCTCCTGGGGTGACACATGAATCATTATCCTTGTCAATGCTTATTTCAACAATCGGAGGAATTTCAGCGGCGCAGTTTTGGTTTCTCCTTGAAGGATTCTTGGAAGGGCTTAATCCCAGTTGTAAGGCAACATTTTCTCTTAAGGGACTGCTTTGTTGCTGAGGAGCCAAGTCTCCTATACTGATGTTTCTCTCTTTCACAGACAAACATCTGCTGGAGTTCATGTCCACATTTTCACTACGGCTCCCTCCCTCGTGACCGAAGAGATTCTGACACCTGTATTTGAAGTTATTCCACATCTTCCCCACTTTATCCATTGATCATAAGATCTAAAGACAAAATAGGAAGAGGAGAAACTGAAGTTAAGGTGGTGTGTGTAAACAAAACAGGCAGTACCCCCCGCATTGGAAATTTCGGTGACGCTGGTCACAGTCTTAAGGTCCCCGGCCCTCTGGCCTCTCGCAGCACTCAGGGCATCATTAGTCAGGCCAGTCCTCACTCCCCATTTCCTTTCAGATGGAATACTCAGATCTCATGGGAAGGGAAACAAACCCTCTCAATTAAACTCTGGGTTCTTTTCCCCACGCATCAACCTACTTTCATTATGACACTGATTTCTGTCTCCTTACGACAAATAATTCAGGCACCGCCTCAAGTGTTACCAAGGGAAAATACGTTCTGTATTGCTGAAACGTATCTGTATTCTACTGCTCCAAAGTTGAAATCAGGACATTTGTGTGAAACATTAAAATTAGTTCAAAAATCTTTGAGTAGTGATCTTCCCGATTTCACTTACTAACTGCTATATTCCACTCATCTGGAAATCTAAAGCTTACAGATCAATCACTTGGGAAAACGCAGTATCTTTCCTCCCTACTCTTCAATGTACTGAATTTTTTTCTGTGATTTTAAAGAAGCAGTTTGAGTAGAAAGGCAAATAGGAGGAAAGAAAGAAAATATTTAGATTTAAATGGGTGAGTATTGAAATAAAGCAAGTCAAATGCATTTTCTGGTTTCCCAGTGCACAGAAAAGTTATGTTTACACCACACTGCAGTCTACTCAGTGTGCAACAATGTACATACCTTATTAAAAAATGCTTTATTGCTAAAAAATGCTAACCAGTTTTCAGTTAAGTTGTAATCACCGATCACAGATCACCATAACAAATATAATAATAATAATAATAATGAAAAAGCTTGAAATATTGCAAGAATTACCAAAATGGGGCACAGAGACATGAAGTGGGCAAACGCTGTGGGAAAAACAGCACCAACAGACATGCTCAACAGAGGGCTGCCTTAGACCTTCAAACTAAAATACACAGTATCTGCGAGGCGCAATGAAGGAACGTGAGATAAAACGACGTAAGCCTGTCGTCTCAAAGTACAAGGCTCGTAACAAACAGTAGCACTGCTGGCCACTCCTTTCCATCTTTGATTCTAATCCCAGGGAATCAAGGAAAGTAAGTCCATTATCCCAGCAATTCCCAGTCTCCTGTCATGTGACCTATTTTTATTTTGTAGGAAGTTGTAGCTGCTTCTCTTTATCCTTAGCCTGAGCCTTTTTTACATTCACTGTGTCCTTTCCATGTCCTTCTCACTGCCCCTGGCCCTCCCTCCTGAAAGTCCTTTTGTTAACAGTAGACCTCTATTCATCTTCTGATTGTATAGATTTTTTCTTTTTCTTTCTTTTTTTCTTTTCTTTTTAAAAAGATTTTACTTATTTATTCGTCAGAGAGAGAGAGAGCACAAGCAGGGGGAGCACCAGGCAGAGGGAGAAACAGACTCCCCACAAAGTGCAGAGGCCGACTCGGGACTCGATCCCAGGACCCTGGGATCATGACCTGAGCTGAAGGCAGATGCTTAACCAACTGAGCCACCCAGGTGTCCCATGATTGTATAGATTTTCTTTTCAATATCGCATTTCTTTTCCTTTTCTACTGTCTGGAAGATTTTTTTGGTATCACTTCACAACACTTCTACTGCAGTTAGAATGTTTCCTATCACAGCTTTAATTTCTAAGACTGTTTTCTTATTCTCTGAATGTTCTTTTTAATAACATCCTATTCTAGTTTCTTGGATGAATATCACATTTCTCAGAGGATACAAATTTTTCAAATGTTTTCTTCTGTTTTTTTTTTTTTTAACATTTTAAATATTTTTATCTGTTTCTTCCTCTTTTCTCCTTAAATCTTTAGGGTTTGTTTTTTTTTTTTAATTTTATAGGCTTTCCACAAGGGTCTGATGAGCCCCAGCTGTCCATTACAGTTGATGTGGCCACTACCATGCTGATCAGAAGCTCTGTGTGCATGGTGGTGCAGGAAAGTCAAGATCTGTTAAGTCTCGTGCCTGGTGGTGGTTGTTGTTGTTTTAAGATTTTATTTATTCATCTCTTTCTCTCTCTCTCAAATAAATAAATCTTAAAAAAAAAAAGGGGGGGGGTGCCTGGGTGGCTCCGTTGGTTAAGTGGCTCGGGTCATGATCCCAGGATCCTGGGATCAAGCCCCACGTCAGGCTCTCTGCTCAGTGGGGAGTCTGCTTCTCCCTCTCACTCGCCCTCTATCTTTCTCCTTCTCTCTCTCTCTCAAATAAATACGTCTTTTAAAAAAAAGATTTTGTTATTTATTCATGAGAGACGGAGAGAGACAGAGAGAGAGGCAGAGGGAGAAGCAGGCTCCCCGCTGAGCAAGGAGCCTGATGTGGGACTCGATCCCAGGATCCTGGGATTATGACCGGAGCCGAAGGCAGATGCTTAACGACTGAGCCAATCAGGCACCCCTCTCCTGGCTGTTTATCCCAGAGAGAAATGTTCCAATTTCCTCTCTGGGGCAGACAGCTGACTGCCATGTTCTGAGAACAGGGCAAGGGGAATGGTAGGGTTTTAACCACAACATTTCAGGCTTTTGCTTAGTCTCTATTTTTTAAAAGGTGTCCTTATTTTCAAAAGATACCCCACCTCAAGCTCTGACTGACCGTCTTAGAAAATTTCTCCAAACTCTAACCTATAGTTTTATCCAAGGTAAAAGAGCAACAGTTTCATGAGCATACAGACTTTCAACCATTCCAGTGTTCAGCTTTATATTTCACCCTTACCTTCTGAACTAACTGGTTGCTCTAATTTCTGAGCCGGCAGTATAAACTGCTTTGCTTCTTTTTAACATCCTCATTTGCAGGCATTTAGATAATTTTCTCCATTCTGTTAATTTCTAGCTACTGCTTCTACCAAAAACTTGTTAACCAATCAGGCTTACTTCTTGTGGGTTTATGCCTTATACTTTTTATATTCCTTTAATTTGAGTGGGGTTCCGGGAATGAGTAGTTAAAATGCCAATGTTCAATCTGACATACTTAACTGGAAAGTCCCCTTTTCAGTGTTAAAGAGAGTGAATAGTACACCACACAGAAAACCCCCTGCCCAGATGAGTGATTCTTTCCAAATGGAAAAATAGCAATTTTCTGCCCCCCCCCCTAGGGTGAGGGATCCACACAATAAACACTGGCTACATAATATAATCACCTGGAGAGCTTTTGAAACTACATGATACACAGGCCCCCTCCCTCCCAAGAGATTGTGATTTCATTGGTCTGGAGATGGGCCTGGACACTGCTGTTTTTTTTGTTTTTGTTTTTTTTAATAAGCTCTCTCTGGGTGATTCTTCAGTAGAGAAGAAAAACCACTGAGGAGGATACTCCAGCCACGGGCTCCAATGGTAGCTCTGAAAGAGATAAGTAAAAAGGACACTGCTCTGGGGCAGTTGGCAGGGTGTGAGAGGTTCTAAATAAAACTACCTACCACAATCTCCTCACTGTTTCTCTTGGTTTTATTTTTGCCATGTAGACAAGAGGCCTGCAGAGTCTTAGGAAAGACTGTTTACAGCAGTGCCTCTTCAACCATCCAGAATGAAGAGGCAGGTTCTTTTTTTAATTTTGCAGACCGATTCTTTTGTAAGATAAGAATAAATTATTAGGAAAAATGAAATGTAAAAAAAGACCTATGAAATACAAGTGCCAATTTTCTTATTAGGCAGAATAGACATAAAAGAACTATCAAATAGCTATAAAATATTTTAAATGCTTACTTTTAATTCCTATACCTAATTTGTCAGAGACCGGTAACAAACTACAAGTTCATGGCCCTTATTCTGACTAGCTCTCATCTGGAGCATGCTCTCGAATACATGTGGTCGCTGAGCCCCTGAAATGTGGCCTGTGCCACAGACTGAAATGACTAATAGTTTGTATATAATTAGCTAAATATATTATTAAAATTAATTTCATCTGCTTTTTGCTTTATAGCTTATCCTGTTTTTTGTTGAAAAACAATGGTTCAAATTGTATTTCTATTGGACAGTACTGATTTAGAGCAGGGGTCAGCAAACCACAGCCCAAGTGGACAAACCTGGCTTATGGCCTGTTTCGGTAGGGACCCTAGCTAAGAATGGTTTTTACATTTTTAAAGCGATAAAAAAACCAAAAACAAGCAACCCACAAAGAACATTCGACAGAGACCACATATAGCATGCAAAGCCTAAAATATTTTCTATCTGGCCTCTTACAGAGCAAGTTTGCTGACGCTGGTCTAGAGTATGTAAGTTTATAAACCATACCGCTGTAGACACCAGAAGGGCAATATTCAAGAAGTCCAAAAATCTCTCTTCTTCACGTTTATAAGATAAATTCTATAGCAATCTACAGATGTTTCTTTGACAAGCAAATTATACCTGAAAGATGACTGTCCATTTGAGAGAGCAACCCAACTTAAAACCACTTATCTTCCTTAGACAGTTCTGCGGAAGTTGTATGAACAAGTGGGACCTGCAGAAAACACGCGTATGTGCCAGGTTACAGAAGGCAGTTTCTAACTCTGAGCCTGTGGTTCAGTTTCATAGAGCATGAAATTTCATATATTCTCCATTCCTCATCTGGAGACTGTTGTGAGATTGCATCGTGATAAAATATTCTAATTTAAAGAAAGACTATTATGCTTCCACATCCCTTGGGGATAGAAAGTGGACTTTTCTTGACATGGGGAATGCTGTGCGGGCAGCTATAATACTGCAAAGAAGAAAACGCTGATAGTTATTCACAGAAGAGTCCACGTAAGAAGAATCAGGAAGGCCCTTCAACTATCTTAATATTTACAATGTTAGTTTTGAGGTTCTTTGGTTTGTTATTAAATTTTTGGAAATGTATTTAGCTGTAACTTTTAGAGACCTAACTTATAAGTCTATTACTTTAGGGTTTTATATGAAGTCACACAGGACTAAAAAAGTGTTAAATTTCAAATGTAGATTCTAGAATACCAATGTATCATCCATTACAAGCTTTCACATTCTACACCTGCATAGCCATCCTTAAAACTATCCAAAACAAATTTCTAAAAAGTCATTCCTTCCTCCAAGGACTATCATAATTTATAACTGGTTTTATAACTGTTATAAGTTGAAGAGTTTTTGTTGAAAAATGATACCTAACAGGATAAGCTATAAATCAAAATTATGGAAAATTAGAGGTCAAATTCCATTACTACAAAAATTTACATATATAAAAAAAAGGACTATAGGCAATGGCCCTCTTCATGCCAAGTAGTATCTGTTACAAAATTTCCACAAAACGAAATAATTTAAACAGTTCCTGGGGTTCATTTCAATGGAACTTAATCCATACTTTATTAGAAATAAATTAAATTCAACAAGTTTGAAGACTACATGGCCTGCCACAGTGGTAAAGAGGAGGACTATAACCCAACCCACACCGCTCCTCTCCTGCTGAGTCCATCTAGACTACTTAGTCATGGTAATACCTGCCCAGTGAAAAGTCTTTCAGTCACAGAGACACATGAACTGATTAAAGTATTTCTGTGCCAACTTCAGGTATGAGAGGCAGTTTAGGAGATACAAGTTTTGATTGATATTTTGGTGGCACTTTCAATAATTTTTAGAAAGAGATAATACAATGTTTTAATATTAAAAGTGAACCAGAAATCCAGGAATGCATGGCTGTCATAGCTATAGTCCCTTAAAGAATCTGAGAACTGTTTGGGCTTTTTAAAATGTTACTTTATTTTATTTTACTTATTTTATTTTTTAAAAAATTTTTTATTGTTATGTTAATCACCATACATTACATCATTAGTTTTTGATGTAGTGTTCCATGATTCATTGTTTGTGCATAACACCCAGTGCTCCATGCAGAACGTGCCCTCCCCAATACCCATCACCAGGCTAACCCATCCTCCCACCCCCCTCCCCTCTAGAACCCTCAGTTTGTGTTTCAGAGTCCAACGTCTCTCATGGTTCGTCTCCCCCTCCGATTTATTTATTTCATTTGTTTGTTTGTTTGGGAGGGGGAAGAGAGGGAGAGAGAAAGGAGGGGAGGGGCAGAGGGAGAGAGAGAATCTCAAGAAGGCTCCACACGCAGCACAGAGCCCGACACGGAGCTTGATCTTACGATCCTGAGATCATGACCTGAGCTGAATCAAGAATCGGACACTTAATTGACTGAGCCACCCAAGTGTCCCCAAAATGTTATTTTATAACTGTTATTTATACACTCTATTGTGACATGGTCTATATTATCTAACTGGATGCCTATTTATCTTTTACACTGCTATTTAATATTATGTTCAACTGTATAAAATTACTGTCTTGTGGGTAATGGTCATATAATTCAAACTCATATAGTTTATACCTATAATAATAAAAATAAAAAATAAAATAAGAGAGAAAAAAAGGGAAGGTACCACTGTTGAATTAGGTATAAGAAAATAGTAAAAAAAAAAAAAATTAGAAAAAATATTGCAAGGAATAATATAAGGAATTGTAAAGTCAGAATGCATCATGAGTCTGAATTTTTGTTCTACTTAAAAAACCCAAACTGGAAATCTTAGAGGATATATTGTGGGTATGGTTTCTACAAGGAAATCAATATGGAACTGCAACTAGTGAACCTACTCTCAAAGAAAAGATCTTGGCTCCTTAATAAAAAATCTGACAAATGAACATGTAGTCTTATTCTTAGAGTAAAATATTTAAGGTATATATACCTTTTTATATATCCCTTCTTGCTTTATTAGACTTTGTAGCCTACTGGTCTTAATTTTAATCAGATAAGAGGTCTTCCTCAATAACCATTTAATTAAAATTTATAATAGTGCCAGCAGGGTGTAGTACAAAGTCCTAAAAGTACAGAGATATGACCTAGTTTAAGGGATGGTGAGCAAAGATGACCTCTCTCTGAGGAGGTGATAATTTCAAAATTCTGTCCTGAAGGATGAATTAGGACTGTGTTCTACAGGCAGAGGGAACAGCATTTGCAAATGTCCCAAAGCAGGAGTGAGCATGGCCTGAATAATGGCTAAATGCGCAGAGACTAGCAAGTGAATGGAAGAGTACACAGGTGAGGCTGAAGAGGTAAGCTCTGGAATCCGTGATCAGAGAACAAGACAGAATGTTAATGCTGCACTGAAAACTACTGCAGCGTATACATAAGAGCTCGACTGGATAGTGAAAGTAAAGATGGATATGGAATGTTAAGAAGTCAAATCTATAGGATTAATGATTGACTGGAAATTGGGGAATGAAGAAGAGACAGTCAAAAAAAACCCTGCAGGGGCGCCTGAGTGGCTCAGTTGGTTAAGCAACTGCCTTCGGCTCAGGTCATGATCCTGGAGTCCCGGGATCGAGCCCCGCGTCGGGCTCCCTGCTCGGCGGGGAGTCTGCTTCTCCCTCTCCCTCTGCCTGGCTCTCTGCCTACTTGTGCTCTCTATCTGTCAAATAAATAAATAAAATCTTTAAAAACAAAACAAAAACAAAAACCCTGCCAAGTCTCTGGCTTGGGGAAATGGGAGGATGAAGATGCTATTTCAGAGACAGGAAACACAACAGACAGAGCAGTTTGGCAAGTGAGGGGTTGGACAGAGTAATTATTTCAAGTTAGGAAATGTTGCAGTTGAGACTGTCATTGAGATATCTAAGTGAAGCCTCACTGGTCCATTAATGTAGATTCATATAATGTATTACTGTATAGCAGGCATGATCAACTACAGCTGTTTGCATCTACATGTGAATCTCAAAAACAAAATGCTTAGAGAAAGAAACAATAGAGATGATACCTACATTATGAATCAATTTACCTTTTTTTAAAAAAAGGATTTTATTTATTTGAGAGAAAGAGCATGAGCGGGGGAGAGGCAGAGGAGGAGAGAGAGAGAGAGAAAGAGAGAGAGGGAGAGAGACAAGCAGACCCTCTCACTGAGCAGGAAGCCCCATGCGGGGCTCGATCCCATGACCCAGAGATCATGACCTACGCTGAAGTCAGATGCTTAACTGACTGAGCCACACCCAGGCGCCCCTGAATCAAGTTACCTTTTAATCAGGCAAACCACTGTATTTAGGCATATATGGATATATAATAAAAATGTAAAAACCGAGGAAATGGCTCCCTATTGAAGGGAAGGATACAGAATTAGGAAGAGGAACTCAGGAAGCTTCTAAAACACTGAGCGGGGCGGTGCACCTGGCTGGCTCAGTAGGTAGAGCATATAACCTTGATCTCAGGGTCATGAGTTTAAAACCCTGTGTTGGGCATGGAGCCTACTTAAAAAAATAAAAGAATAAATAAAAATAAAAAAATAAAACACTGGTAATTTTCTGTTTCTTAGCCTGGGTGATGAGTACATGGTTTTACTTATTAACTATTCTTCAGAATGCATTTACATTTTATTCATTCTTTCCTGTGCATGATACATTGCATAATAAGAAAAATTTAAATTATGCAGGCCACATTTTGACCACAGTGGGAATTAATAACCAAATATTAAACAAAACAACCACTAGGAAAATATAAAGTTCGTAACTCTTAAGTAAAAGAGGGATCCAAAACTGAAAAGTATAGGCCATTTAGAAAACAGCATATTCATTTTTGGGGATTTTTTTTCTTCATGTCAATTTGATGATATCAAAATGCTCTTATTTTTAATTTAGCAATTGCGTATTCTAGACTAGATGGTTACCTGAAAGCAGGCAAAGTTAAAACAACAACAACAACACAAAAACCCAACAGCAGAACAAAATTTTAAACAGATTTCTCCAATGTAGTACAGGGGTCAGCAATCTTTTTCTGAAAAGGGCCATATAACAAGTAAGTGTTTTAGGCTTTCCAGGCCATTCGTTCTCTATGGCAACTACTGAACTCTGCCATTTATAGCCTGAACACAGCCACAGAAAATAAGTACATGAGTAAGTATGACTGCATGTCAATAAAACCTTGTGGTTCGTGAAATTCAAATTTCACGTAATTTTCACTTGTTACAAAATTCCTTTTCTTCTGATTTTTTTTTCAACCATTTAAAAATGTAAAATTTATCCTTATCTCACAGGCTGTACAAAAACAAGTGGCAAGCCAGATCTGGCCTCTAGGTCATTGTTTGCCAACTTCTGATAGAACACATTATAACAGCTTTGATATGACATTTACTAAAACTAATGGTCATTCATTCTATGGAACAATTTAGGGAAACAACAGTCTACAAAGATCATCTTAAGTATGTAATGATAAAGGTATATGAATGGTTCCTAGAGCATAACAGTGAAAAAAGTACAAACTATTTCTTGTAAAAATGAAACACATACATATTACGGAAGAATTAAAACACTATATAAACTATTGAAAAAAGTCTAACCTCACCTGAAGCTCCACCCCCTCAGAGATACCCACTGTTATCTCTGTTAGTATGTGTTCTCTCTCTTTTTTTGGTTAAGATTTTATTTATTTGAGAGAGAAAGTGAGAGAGCGAGCGAGCACGGGCAGGGGGAAAGGCAGAGGGAAAGGGAGAAGCAGCCTTCCTGGTGAGCAGGGAGCCTGATGCAGGCTCCATCCCAGAACCCTGGGATCATGACCTGATCCCAAGGCAGATGCTTAACCAACTGAGCCACTCAGGCATCCTAGTATGTGTTCTCTTTTATGCAAGAAGCTGTACATAAGATTCTTTTACAATTAAAAAAACTTTGTGTTTGTGGCTATATCCCTTCTCATTTCCTGAAAAATGTATTTTTTTAAAATTAGTTATGCCAGAGATAGGCTCCAGACAAATAAAAGAGAAAAATGTCTGGCAGCTACGTTTTTTAAACTGACAAATCCAAGAGTCTTTGAAGTGAGCAATAAAACATTAAAAAACATTTTTAAAAAAACCCCAAAACCAACAGGCAAACATCTAGAAACCTGAAAACAATAATAATAATGATGATGACACTGATGGCTGAGGATATGATTTCCATTATTGAATGCTAACCATGTGCCAGGCACTGATATAAAAATTTTACTTCTCCTTACAACCCCGTGAGTAAAAATGCTCTCAGTTTTACAGATGTAGACATTAATACACCCGAGAGATTAGTAACATCCTAGAGGTGAGTTTCTTCCATTATTATCAGACTGTTCAGGTTTTCTATCTTGAATACAGCTTAGAACTAACTGTACACTAACAGCTCTAAGTCCGAGAAGTGTCATCACAAAGCCTTTTTAAAACCTCAAGGAATACATCATTTCCATATTTTTATAACTATTATAGAGCAAGAAAAGTATGGAACTGATATTAAAAGTTGACAGAGCTAGCAATACATAATCAAAAGAAAATTACTAGCTGTTCCATTTTAGCTGTAATGAGTGAAACAATACTGACCCAAAGAATGTAGAGTAAAAGGCATATTCACAGGCTTGCTGTGAATGTTTTGCTGTCTACTCTATGCCTGTCAACTACGAGAGCCCCACCCCTTTGTGTAGGTTTGTATGCTACTCAGAAATGTTTTGACATTATTAAAACTAATGGGTCTAGGTAAATAAGTTCTGCTTCTTAACGAGAATACTAGTAATGGTCAGTTAAGAATGTTTGAAACCACATGCCTCATTTCAAGGGATGAAGCTTAAGAAGTTCCTATACTTTTTTTCCTGCATATTAACAGAAATACAAGTCCACTTAAAAAAAGAAGAAGAAAGGGGACATCAAAATAAGAATCAAGTCACAGTGTTAGGCTGCATTAATACCTTCCCCCAAAAGATAATTTAAGGGCTATTTCTAATAAAAAACGAGTAAATAAAATTTGCATCTCCGTTTCTCAAATTTGACTCACACAACTCTAACTTCCAGTGTAGGAGGGTACGCCAGGCCATCAAAATCCAATTCTTAAACCAAATCACTTGCAGAGACATTGCCTGCCTTTCGCTTCCAGTGGCAAGGGACAGGCATGAGACAGTCTAAGTGGGAATGGGGGAGGAGAGGAGGTTCATTTCCAGCTTTACCACTTCAGAATGCTGTGAACTTGGGATGTATTCATACTTGGATGTCCAATTTCTGAACCAAATTTCCCTCTTGGTAAAATGAGGATAACGACACCTACCTTTTGGGTTGGGTATGAGGATTCGAAACCACATCTATTAAAGCCTTTGGCACAGGACACACTCAAAAGACAGGAGCCTTCAAAAATGTTACCAGTGGTATCTAGCATAAAGCTTTAGCTTTTCTTTCTTTTAAAAAATAATTACCCCACTCAGTTCTGGGTTATGACAAAATGTCTGTATCTTCCGATATACAATAGTTGTCAGACTGCAAATTCTATTAACCATTTAAACTTCTATATGATTTCCTAGGAAACACTACGGGGATTTCAGTGTTCCACAGCAGCTGAAGCTGTAGTTCATCTACAGCCTAGTTAATCTGCATAGTGCTAGGCAAGGCCCAGGAATACAGTCCTCATTCTTTTTTTTTTTGCTCCAAAATTCCTTTTTAGTCTATAAAAAGAGTGCCACAATTTAAATTTTACCATATAGATACTGCACACTAGAGAAGCATAAAATCCTAGTAAGTTATACTTCATTTTCTATGGAGAAAGTATCTTATGTAATAAACTAACAAATACACCATTCACTGAAACGTTCTTAGCTGGCCAGCATTATTGGCAGAGTGTGGTGGAACACAAGGAACATATGCTGTAGCTTCAGAGAGCCCGAAAATCAAATTCAAGCACTCTGCTAGTTGTGTGAAATCTAAGTCTCAGTGTTTCAATCTAAAAATAGGAACAATTGCCTTCTTTTACAAGGGTTTCTAAGAGGAAAACATGATATAAGGTAAGTACAGCTGAGTATATCATAGGGGCTCAAAAATGGTAGCTTCTGTTTTACAACCAATCCCAGGCAGGAGAAGATACATGTTGGTGATAGTAGTAAAAAGCAAAGTGTTTCATGTCTAGCGAGAGGTGATTGGTGAGTGAGTCTTGCCTTTCTCTCTCTCCTTTCAAGGGAGGCCGCCTCAGTTAGGCAAACCAGGCACCTTCCCTAAGCACTGTTAACAGTGTGTGTTAGTACCGCAGACGCCCCTCTACAGACGGGCGTCGACACCCCCCGCTCCGCATCTCCCATAATGCCAAAAGGCAGCTACAAACAAACAAATAAAAACCAACAAAGCACAACTCTCAGCTGAGGGACTGAGTGGAGCAAGGGACTACACCTGCTAGCCTTAATCCAGAAAAGAATCTCAATGAGCTCATTGTGATCCTGCTAATAATTTACAAAGAATATTCAGTTACTAATGGTGAGCAATTGTAATCTGGGCCATTTCCTTCTCTAATAAGGGCAACCATTTTTACAAACCCTGCAGTTTAGTCTCATCAGAAATACAAAGACTCTAAGGACTAAAACAAGATGATTTTTTGGATAACAACACTTTACTTTTATCCTTTTATTTTCTATCTAAAACCACTCAGAATACATTTATCCTCCTTGTTTAAATCTAAAGGGCACTATTCTATAAATTCTAGGCCTGTAGAAAACTAAGGGTCTTCAAATAATTCGATAGCTCGTAA
Source organism: Mirounga angustirostris (assembly GCF_029215605.1). NCBI lineage: Eukaryota > Metazoa > Chordata > Mammalia > Carnivora > Phocidae > Mirounga > Mirounga angustirostris. The sequence continues at coordinate 72,373,366 of NW_026991718.1, forward strand.
TGAATCCAAGAAAGAAAATAAACATAATTAGGACAGCTTCAATGTTTTTGATCTAGATTCTCGACCAGCTAAAAAAAAAAAAAGAAAATTTAAACATTTTGAAATTAGTCTATTCTTTAGAAAGGTATCTGGGAGGGGTTGGGAGAAGTAAAGGCAAATAAGGATACCTTTTAACCACTTAAGAAAATTAACGTCAAAAGAAACATTTTGACCAAAATTATAGACTAGGAACTCCAAGTAATACACCCCAGTTTTGTGTTATGTATTACCACGCGACATACAATTTTATTTTTTAAAAAACAGGACAATTAAAAACCTTTAGCTCATTAACAGAACTGAAATAAAACCTCACCTATCAAAAGCTGAGAAATGAGTAAGCTGAAAAATGATGAAAAAAATACTCATTTTAACATTTACTGATACCACACGTGGAAGACATCATAATAAAATTCAAGTTCTCAGATGAGAATACTTAAAGCCCTTGCTCTACCCATATTTACTCTAAGCCGACCCACAGTTTAAACAAACAATATATTTTCTGGACACCAAGTGCATGGCAGCATAGAAACTGCAAGTTAAAAATGGGGCGGGGGTTCGAGAGAAGAGAGGCGCTGTATGCCTGCACACTGACCAGACCAAGAGAAGACCAAAACCCTGAAAAAGCACAATAGTCTAGGGTCACAAACTGCAGGGATACCTATTGTAAGACATAAGAAAGGGCACAATTAGAGATATAAAATAAAGATTTAAAAGATAAAAGGCCATTATGAACAACTTTAAGCCAATACATTTAAAATCTTAGAAGACATGGCTAGATTTTTTGAAAAATATAAATTTCCTAAACTGACTCAAGGAGAAATTAAAAAATCAACAGCCCATACCTCTTAAAAACTTGGAATCTGTAATTAAAAATCTTTGCCCAGGAAAGCGTCAACCCAGGCAGGCATTCCAGGCAGAAGTCGGCCTGTCTAGCAACTGTGATTTCTAATCACTATTGGCCAGAGCGAGAGCTCAGGGTCAAAGGAGAAGCGACAGCCAGCATAATAAAGCAAGAAGAAGAAATAAATGCATACTAATTGGAAAAGAAGAAGTAAAACTGTCCATTCTCAGAGGACCATGACTGTCCGCACAGAAAATGCTAAGGAATCTTAAAAGAGGAAGGAAGGAAGGAAGGAAGGAAGGAAGGAAGGAAGGAAGGAAGGCAGGCAGGCAGGCAGGCAGGCAGGAAGGGAGGGAGGGAGGAAGGAGAAAAAATGGAACACCCTAGAACTAACACAAGTAAGTTCTCAGCAGGGTCACAGGATACAAGATCAACACACAAATCAAATCACTTATCTATATACTAACCACAAACAGTGGAAACTGAAATTAAATGTCTTGCAACAAAGAAAATGACCTTAAAGGGCAAGAAAACAGACTGATATTTCTGTGAAATAATTCCTTTAGCCAAAGTCCTAACTTCCATATGCTTCAGAAGGGTAAGATTAAAATGGAAGGGGGAAAATATGCTAGATGTCCTAAAGTTGCCACTGCCTTTGTACTTCCCCTACGGAGCGGTGAGGAAGAATGTGGTCTACAGTCCAGCCCATAGCCGTGCCAGGTCCATGCCTTCTATCTCTACTGCCCTCTCCCAGGCTCAGGCTTCAGCATCATTTGCATGTCTGAGTTGTAACAGCTGCCCAGCAGAGCCTACCTTCCTCCACTCACTGCCCTCTGGAACATCTTCCATTACATTGATCCCATGATTTCAAGCAGCTAAGAAAAAAGTCAAGGGACTCGGTGTTTGGCTACTTCCTCCACACTTTAAGAACCATGCACAAAAGGAGCAACAAAACAATCGTTCTCAGTATCATAACTTAGGAATACAAAGGTAACTAACATACCTGAAATTATATCACTTCGAGAAAAAATGTGACCAAATGGTTGTTTTTATGTGTATAAAGAATCTTTCTCTAAAAAGAATTCCTTAGAAACTCTTAGAAAAAAAATGAATATTGCAAATAGTTAAAAATATAAATAAACAACCAAAAGAGATTTGTGAGGAGTCTTTCATGGGAGATGTTAAAGAGGATAAGCAACCCTCTGTCTCTAGCCAGCCCAGGTAGTCTCTCCTCTACAAGCAACTGAACTGACTAACCTCAAGGCGCTGTGATATTTTTTTAATGTTAGAATTAAAAAAAAAATAAGCATAGCCTTCCACAAATAGTCACATTATTTAAGATCTAACAGTAGTACAGCAGTAGGACAGTAGTGTGACTCCTGATCACACTACTGTCTGATTAAACTAAAGTATAATCCTAACATCCAACATACTAAGTTATCTAAAGTCTCATACTCTACAGCTAGTCAGGTGTTGATTTAATACTCAACTTAAGTAAGACAAGTCAGTGCCAGCTGTACAAATACCTAATAAAAGTCATACTGTTCTGTCAATACAACCCACCTCCCCCACCCCGAGAAGCCTGGTCTCCCCCTATAAAAGCCTTCATACACAATTTAAGGAATAGTTACTTCCCATAAACATAACTTAAAATGGTTGTGTTTTTTTGTTTTTTACAAAGAGAAAAATAAGCTTAAATAGTTTCAAAGATGAACTGAGCACTTTAAAAGTACAATTAATTCTCATATTCTTTGATAACTAAGGAAAAACTACTTCATGAAAACTCAAAAATTTCTTAGGCATTGTCAGATTTGAAATGGATTAAGATCTACTATTTATTTAAATAGTTCACATTAAAATTGTTTGAAGTACAGCAGGTAAAAATAGTCTCTTATTGCTTGCAAGTAATCCAGGAAACCCACTTATATGAGAGAATTCTCCACTTTGTCAACTAATTATAATAGACTCTAATTTTCCCAGTAAAATGTCAAACTTGCCAGTTAAATACTTGGATCTAATGTAGATGAACCACTCCACAATTGCTATTTCTCACTGCTAATCATAAATAAACATAAATCAAAATCTGATTTTTAGAAATCTTTATTATTATGTTAAAAGAGCTAGTTTAAGGAACAGCTAACCATCCACAAAGATTTTCTATGCTCTGTACCTGATCAAATTACTTCAAATACGTGGTTTGCATTACTTTGACTCCCTACAGATATACTTTACTGGAATTACAGCTTAATATTATGCCCTCAACTTTTATTAAGAATTTATAAAATGGAGCGCCTGACTGGCTCAGTCAGAAGAGCATGTGACTCTTGAGGGGCGCCTGGGTGGCTCAGTCGTTAAGCGTCTGCCTTCGGCTCGGGTCATGATCCCAGGGTCCTGGGATCGAGCCCCACATCGGGCTCCCTGCTCAGCAGGAAGCCTGCTTCTCCCTCTCCCACTCCCCCTGCTTGTGTTCCCTTTCTAGCTGTCTCTCTCTCTGTCAAATAAATAAAAAAAAAAAATCTAAAAAAAAAAAAAAAAAGAAGAGCATGTGACTTGATCTGGGAGTTGTGAGTTTGAGCCCCACATTGTGTAGAGATTACTAAAAAATAAATAAACTTAAAAAAAAGAATTTCTAAAATAAATGGCTGGTATTATTTCATGTTCTAAAAAATGGTATCAAAAATACCAACCCTCATATAAAGACCCACACATAAAACTCCTTTTTGGCTTTACCGCCAAGATTTCTCTCTTTAAAAAAAATCAATATGCTTCCTTTAAGCAGACAATGAAAAACATAAGTCAAGTGTTCCTCCTCTTTTCTGCTATTACCAACAGGAAAACCAAATGGAAGACCTTAAGGTTATAAATTTGTGATAGATTTGGAAATCCCCCTCCCACTCCCTTATGTAAGTCTAGATCAAGTATCATTATACTAAATGTCCAAGTATAGGTTTATTTTTTTTAAAGATTTTATTTATTTATTTGACAGAGAAAGAGACACCGAGAGAGGGAACACAAGCAGGGGGAGTGGGAGAGGGAGAAGCAGGCTTCCAGCCGAGCAGGGAGCCTGATGCGGGGGCTCGATCCCAGGACTCTGGGACCATGACCTGAGCCGAAGGCAGATGCTTAACGACTGAACCACCCAGGCGCCCCCCCCCCCAAGTATAGGTTTATTGCTAATCATCTTTTTAAAACAGATTTTATTTATTTATTTGACAGAGAGAGAGCACAAGCAGGGGGAGTGGCAGAGGGAGAGGGAGAGGGAGAAGCAGACTCCCTACTAAGCAGGGAGCCCAACGTGGGGCTTGATCCCAGGACTCCAGGACCCTGACCCAAGCTGAAGGCAGACACTTAACAGACTGAGCCACCCTGGCACCATTCCTAATCATCTTTTTTTCTTATGTTTGGAAGTAGATGGGAATAAAAACACAGTTAACAGTCAAATTTTCTGAAACTTGGAAACTATACTTCTGCGTCTAAAATTTAGTAATCTCAAATGTTCCTGGAAGAGGAATGGGTAAGAATTTCAATGGATTGTAAAAACAGATAAACCCACCATAAAAAAAAGTAGTAAGTAAAAGAAACCATATGACCTCTCAAAGAGGAGATGGGAAAGCCTACTTAAAACGCTGAAGAAAGAAACCAAAAGGAAATCAAAATACTTAATGACATAAAACTTTAAACTTTGGATGTCAAAAAATATGCCATGAACAAAATTCAAGGACAAATGATATACTGTACCTTTAGACCGAAGTTTTCACAATTAGAAATTTATTTCAAGAAAATAGGTAAGGACAGAGATTTACATACGAGATAGTCCTCATAGTATTATCTTAGCAAAAAAACTGGCAATAACTGTATTTTTTAGTTAACAGAGAATGTGGTACTTTCATATGCTGAAATAATAGACATTAAAAATGATGTCTCTGGAGTATTTAATATTCTGGAAATATTCATGATATTAAATGAATATGAATATAGAACAGTACATCTAAATTGACCTCAACACAAACATATACATATAAACATATTTAATAAAAAGATTATGGATAGGAGGTACTACTGTGGTTATCTTGGGTGGTTTGTGATTATTGTAATTTCATTTTTTCCCCCTTTCTGCATTTTCTAAAACATTACATTTAAATGTATTAATTTCCTAGTTGGAAAAAAATGCTATTAAAAAAAAAGGTATTCAAAAAGGAAACAGATCTTGAAAAAGACCACTCTGATTTCATATTATAAGCCCAAAATTATTTGAAAAATGTGTAAGAAATAAATAATGAAGTATTAAAAACTCACTTTTAAAGAAAAGGTGGGGTAACTGTGAGGAAGGAAAAAGACACATAAAAACATAGTGGGGTGAGAGGGGTGGGTGAACCAAATCAATGAAAAAAGGAATAACGTAATACAGAGCTCTCCACAAAGACAGCCTGATTTTCTCAAACAGTACTAGGGATCAGTAGTAAGTAACACTGGATTGGGAAATATAAAATACCCTTTCCGAAGGAATACCGATAACAAGTAATGTGCATTGTTTTTTGTATATGGAGATACTATTTATAGGATAACCAACAGAAATAGATTATGTGATGACATATAACAGTACCACTTTCAGCACAACTGAGCTTAGAAGCCGAGTTTCCAAAATGTAATAAAAAAAAGGGAATAAGCAGTGTTAGGAAGGGTGCATATTCTGGTGTCATAAAAACAATTTCTAGTTGTTAATCAAAAAAGTAGCATTCTGATATGAATTCAACTCTTTCCTTATGTATCAGTCTCTTCTGGTTGCAGAGTACTGACATTGACTCAGGCTGGCAAACATAGTTGGGCAAGGCGGGGGACAATGACTGGTTCTAAGCATCAATTTGAGGACAAGGGAAATAAGACTTCTCACAGAAATCCAAGAACAAAACCAGTAACACAAGTCGAGTAGACCTCAAGGACACTGGAACGGAAAATGTGGTCTAGTCCCAAGGTTGCCTGAGGGGACCGTGCCGCGGGAGTTTGTGGATCCTCGTTCCAGCATTCCGGCCACTGCTATGACTCGGAACTCCCTGGGTACTAGGCTTTTGGTATCTGATTTGCCTCCGGCCACCAGCTGCTCTCTCTGCTCCTATACTCTAATTTTTTTTTAACCCCAAAGCTGTCACTTGGTCATACCTTGGCTAATTCTTGGTGCATCACAGGTCCCTCCTATCTCCTTCTCTTGACTTTTCAAATTCTGCTCCCTTCCACTGCTTAGCTGCAAAATCTGTGACTTTTTGTAAGTTCTGTGATCCACATCACCATGTGTATCCCTACAGTAACCGGCACTCGCTAATACCTGTCTATCCTGAGTATATCCAGACAGAAAATTAAAAGCAGCAAGAACTAGATTTCTTTAACCAGCTGAGATCTGTGGGAACTTGACTGGTCTGGCTTGTTCCTATCTGGACAAAACTCTCTATGCTAGTGCACCTGGCTGGCCAGGGGCTGACCTATGACTGGCGCCTTTGATTTGACACCTGCACCAGTCCAAGCACCTACAGCCAAGTAAGAGAAGGTCGTTTATAATGTAAAGTATAGCTGCCTCGGTTTACTCCCTCAGCAAATGTTCCCCTTAGACATGATTGGGGGAATAGCAGGAGCCGAAATTGCTCTGTGACAACACACAATAATATGGAGATGTTTAAAACTACTCCAGATACTCCAGGGTTTCATAAATCATGTTCCCTGGAATATTAGTATGCTATAAAATATTAAGAGGTATTCTACAGGTAAAGTTTGCAGTTTAAATAAGGTAATGCCTAAGCCCTCTGAGAGAAGAAACCCTCCTACGCATTACTACAGACTTACTTGACAAAGGCAACCTTATTAAGGTTTCACAGGACACTAATACTCTGTGGATCAGTTTGGAAAATGCTGTCCTATAGCGCTGCAACTTTGCCCACAATCCAAAATCCACTACAACGTTAGTTTCAAGAAAGCAGGGACTTTGTTTTGTGTCATGCTTGGTATGTATTAGATACTCAATATATGAATGTTTGTGAAAGTCATTAACATGGAGGCTGAAGGAAAAACAGGAAATAAGAGGCTAAGTGGGAAAAAAAATCAAGAGGATACCATATCTGGTAATGACAGACTAAGATTTTTCTGACCAACAACCCTCCTGCTGAAAACAATTAAAAATTCCTAGATACAAAAAAAACAAAAACAAAAACAAAAACACAAAAACCAAAAACATCTTAAAACAAAAAGTTGACAACATGGTAGGAAACTGCCAGATAAATTCTAGGGTCAACTGGGACCCCAGAGAGGTAGTAGGACCCCCTGAAGACACTGGCCCTGAGGGCACTTGCAGATAGAACACAGCAAATTAGGGCACTTCGATGGCTCAGTTAAGTGTCTGCCTTCGGGTCAGGTTGTGATCCTGAGGTCCTGGGATGGAGTCCCTCATCGGGCTCCCTGATCATCGGGGAGTCTACTTTTCCCTCTGCCCCTCCCCCCTGCTTGTGTGCGCCCTCTCTCTCTCTCTCAAATAAATAAATAAAATCTTAAAGAAAAAAGAAGAACACAGCAAATTAGGTCTTTGGTTTCAATGGCCTCACTGAGGGGAACAAATATCAATGCAAAAATTCCTCAAAAGATGGGAGAGTACAGGGAACTCTTCCCCACATTGAACTGGGGCCACAAAGGGCTATAACCTCAGGTAAAGGTAAACTGTAACAAAACCTAAACTCTAATCCCACCCCCAGGGGACTGCAGGGAAGTAGTTTTAGCCCAGAGAGAAGCAAGAGAAAAAAAGCCTGGTGGGTAGGATATCCAGGATATAGGTTCCTAAGAAGTTTGTTCGCCCCAGACAGGGGTTTGCAGTCTGGGTTTGCATGGCATGTTCATGTGGTGGAACAGAATGGGTACAACAGATTAGAGAAATAAAAATGTCATATATATAACACATGGACGAATGGCACAAAAATAAGTCCGACAAAAAAAAGATTACATATTGACATATATACGTATGTCTGCATATATGTGTAGAAAAGGGCAAAAGTAAACTACATCATTTAGGGATGTACATATAGGCGGTCAACTTTAAAGAGGAAGAAAAAATTATTATCACCAAAGTAAGAATCTGGTAACTTGTCGGGGGGGGGGGGGGATGGGGCAGAGACAGCTGGGGAGGGGCACATAGCAGGCTTCTGGTATACTGGCAGTGTTCTGTTTCTTAATCTGGGTGGTGTGCTTTATAATTACTCATTGAACTGTACCTTTATATTTTATTCATTGTCCTATATATATATATGTATGTTATATTTCACCATAAAAAGTGAAAATAAAGAGCAAAAAGGAAGCACACACGAGAGAGAACAAAGAAAGCAGAAAGCAGTATTTGTTGTAGGCAACTAGCAAAGGGCTACCAACAACCACCTCAGGAATCTGTAGTGAAACCCAAATAGTCCTCCTCTATACTAATCCCTTCCCTGATTGGATTACCTTTATCAGTACTGTAACGTGTATCTTAAGACAATTTCTAATCTAATTACAAGAGAAACACTCCTTTGCCAAGTTTTTTTTCCGACTTGACTCCATATGGTTATATATGTTTTGCTATATACACAAAGAGCCATTCCGAGAGAGAAAGCCATAAACATTTGGCACAGCAGACCCAACAAAATGTTCCACTAAAGAAAAACATGAAACATTCAATTACATACTGGCAGATTACTTCCAATGTTATGAAATTAAGCTACATGTTAAATGTTGAAAATTCAATAACTTAACTTACAATATTTAAGAACATTAACTCTCCTTGGTATGACAGAATTCTGCCGTAATATCTATTTATTCTAAGATGTTGTTCTTTATGAAAGAATCTAAGTTCTTGCCCCTGTTCTGCATCTCACTAGCCATGTACAAGCAATGTGGATTCCGCTTTCTTTTTTAACAGTGTGGGGGAACTTCAGTTTCCTGGATGTAGTTTATGAATGTCATCTACTGAACTAACTTAACTTAGTCCCTTCGGTTGAAATGAAGCTAACGGGAAACAATTGTATTTGATTTTAAGAGTTTTTAGATCTATGCAGAAGCTATGAGAACATACGTTCTTGCCTTTACAGTGATAGTCAGGTATTTCTAGGCCCGAGTCCCACCTCCTCAAGCACAGCTGGTGGTGTGGGTAAACTGTACCTTTTTACACACTCCACCCACTTTTCAATCCTAATAGCTTAAGAAGTCTCTCAATTTGGCTATTCCCAGTCATAGCTCAGATTTCCTGTACCTAAAATGATCTTAAAATTTCTCCCCAGATTGGGATATCAGTACCTGTTTTCTATAGAAAACACCCTTATATTTAATGGGTTTATATTTACCCTTATATTTAACATTACCTAACTGAACAGTTCCTTTTTCCAGAATGGCTCTCAGATTTACCTTTTCTCTGTCACTGCCAGTAACCCTGTCCAGATTTCTACTGCCCTTTCCTAGAGTTCAACAACACTACAGTCTCTCCTCTCTTCCTAGAATCAGAACACGGCCAGACTCATTTCCTTTCAGGAACAATCCGCAGTCACATGCAGCACCTCGTACCTGACTTTCACTCACTGCCATCTGTCATTAGGCCCCGTTTTACCTGCACTGAATTCTCCTTCCTCTGAAACCCCTTCACTACTCTGTCCTTCACAATTCAATTCCATGTTTGTCTAAACCAAGCTCTAATTTCTCAAAAAGGGTTTACTGCTAACATCACAATGTGTTCTTTCCTGCTCAGATGATTGCAGGCAGGTTCATCTTATCTCTCCAATGGTACTATGAGATTCAAAAACAAGGAAATCTTACGCTTCTTGTAACCCAAAACACCTAGGGGAGGCATGGGAATTTACAGCCAGATGTTTTTGGAAAAGACAGAAAGGTATCAGAACCAAGGTGCTCTATTCTATTTTGGTGCTTCGGTCTTGGCTCAAGTAATTGAGTAAAATCAACTGCTGGCTTGTGAGTTGGCTAGTCAAGTCTGACTCACCGTTTTGCCAAAATGACCCAACAATCAGCAGCAACAGGAAAGTGTTTGAGATTCTGTTTAAACTACTGGACATGTACTCTACTTACATTATCTGAAAGCTTGATCTGAGAATTTTAGTAAAAGAACCAGATTGCTAATTTGGACTATGTGCCCAGTGGGATAGAGGCCAAAACCCAGAATTTTCTAGGCATCAGTCATATTATTGGCAATCAAATATCCAATCATTATTGTCACTAATTTCCACCTAATAACAAAGGGGGTCAGGTGACAGGAATGGAGCTAATTTTCCTTACGTTACCCACTCATAACCCTTTCCTCTTCAATGCCAGAGAATTTCATAAAGCAAAACCACCAAGCTACGGCCATAATTTATAATTTCTTTCTCATTGTCCAGTGACAGTAAAATCTCCATATTTTATTTTATTTTATTTTATTTTATTTTATTTTATTTTATTTTATTTTAGGGGGCAAAGGGAAAGGGAAAGAGAGAGAATCTTAGGTGGGCTTCATGCCCAACGCAGAACCCAATGCGGGGCTCGATCTCACAACCCTGAGATCATGACCAGAGCTGAAATCAGAGTCGGACACTTAACTGACTGAGCCACCCAGGCGCCCCTCCATATTTTATTTTTTAAAAAATTTTCTTTATTTTTATTATTATTTTTTTAAGATTTTATTTATTTATTTGACAGAGAGAGAGCACAAGCAGAGGGAGCAGGAGAGGGAGAGGGAGAAGCAGGCTCCCCACTGAGCAGGCAGGGAGCCTGATGCAGGGCTCAATCCCAGGACCCTGGAATCACGAACTGAGCCAAAGGCAGCTGCTTAACCGACTGAGCCACCCAGGCATTTAAATAATCTCTACACTCAATGTAGATCCTGAGATCAAGACTTGCATGCTTCTCCAACTAAGCCAGCCAGGTGCCCCTAAAATCTCCATATTTAAAAATGATAGGAACTCACAAGTTGTACTCTCCTGTGGCTTTACCATGTAATCAAGAGACTCTTAATTAAAATAAAATCTAATCTTTTCTTGGGAAAAGCCCCTTATATTTCTTTCTAATTCTACTCTTGTACCCATTTTCCAGACTTCCCACCAGGTTAATGTTTTTCAATTTTATTTTTTAGTTTATACTTGAGAAACTGGGATTGGGAGAGGAGATTACTTCCTATAAAACTATGTTTCTAATATAGATGATTGTTTTCCTCTTCTCTTAAATTTCCCTTTAAGAAGGTATATAATTATGTGCTTTGGGTTTGGGGGCAGTGGTGGTGAAATTACAATAGAACAAGGCTCTCTCTTGAGGATATTTGTAAAAAACAACAATCTCACAGAAAAGTGTAAGACAGCAACCCAAGCATCCATTGCCAAATGAAAGGATAAATAAAAGGTGGTACATATAGATGAAATATAATCAGCCTTATAAAGGAAAGAAATTCTGACATAGGCTGCAACATGGATGAACCCTGAAGACATTCTGCTAAGTGAAAGAAGACAGTCACAACGGATGAATGTTAAATGATCCCACGTATCTGACGTTCCCAGAGTAGTCAACTTCACAGAGACAGCATGCAGAACGGTGGCTGCCAGGGCTGGACAGAGAGGAGAACACGGAGTCAGGGTTTCATGGGGGCAGAGTTCTAGTTGGGGAAGACAGAAAAGTTCGGGTGATGGATGGTGATGGCTGCACGACAATGTGGATGTACTTAGTGCTACAGAATTATATATCTAAAAATGGTTAAAACAGTTAACTTTCATGTATTTTACTACAGTCTAAAAAAACCTGTATAACCCAGAGAAGAATATACACCCTTGTAAGTCACTTTGTGTTCTGTGTGGTCAGTCAGTTCAGAGGCACTACTGAAAAAGAGAAGCCAGGCCCTCTACTATTGGCAGTATCCTTCTCTCCGTGTTATGGAGAAAATGGAAAAAAAAAGAACAAGCAACCTGAAAAGCTGGGAAAAACAGACTTTAAAGGGACTTTAAAGGGTATTGCATGCCATGCTAAAAAAAGTACTTTTATTCCTGTACTTGGCCACATTAAATGACTATGACTTCATAGATGATTCTCTGCACATTCTAGAAGAGCCAAACGGCTCAGTCAGAAAACAATCACAACTGTATGGATTATAGTATGGTGAGGACAGGGGTTAGGCAGGAAAAGAAAATCTTATTTCTGTAAGAGAAAGGCACACTAGTATTTTTGTAAATGTTGAGGACTAGAAGAAATAAATACCTGGCACAAGGAAAAGATTAGGACTCCTGAGAGAGTTAAGGAAGAAGAATATGGACAATATAGAAAAGAGGGAACATATATATATAATTTGCCAATGTGTGGACCACGTAAAGATCAGAATACCTGCCCCCACGTCAGTGAACTGAGGTCAGTGAATTACACTGTAACTATGCGCATCTGATTATAATATTTTATTTTTATTATATGCATATACCCACAGTTTCTTTTCACAAGTAGCTATCATAAGTTAGTAAGTAAGAGCCAAAGAGCACTAGTCTATAGAAGGAATCTGGTTATTTGATGATCACATACCTTTTCCTATCAAAGAAGAGTTACAAATACGACTGAAGGAGAAAAAAAAAAAATCAGTGTTCCTTAAGGTTATTAAGAATTTGAATTTTTATTCAAGCAAGTAGTATATTCTTCTGCATTTCTGCAAAAATCATGTATCATTGTTCCAAATTTTTAGTTTTGTAATTTAAAAACAAACACCAATGCCTCATGAAAAAAATTTAAATACGGTGACTATTACCTCATAGAAGTATCAGGGACAAATTATTGAGAGTATATGGCTTCCGTGAATCCATAGTCCATTAATTATATTCTCCAATTTCAAAGATCAGAAAATTCTAAAAAAAAAAGGTCTTACGATGTTTCCATTATTTTTGTCTTTAGCTCTTCCTAAATTTATGTACTACATTTTAGCCTTTTAACAAATATTTACCATATGCTGATCATAAAAAAGACTGTGTGGGATACCAGAGTTTATTAACTAGAAAATTGTAGGACATTTTTTTTATGTTTTACCTTGATGTTCTTGTTTTCAATTCGTTATAGAAAGGGTCTTTGCTACCTTCAATCAGATTATGAGTTTTATCAATATCCTACTCTGATAATAGGCATCAAAACACTTGCTAAGGAACACTAAGAAAAAGGAATTAATTTTTTAAAGGTGGGGGAGATCGCTTTCTCAATTTAGACTTGTAATTCGTATCATTTATGTCTAACTTCTGCTTGAAAGAATGCAGTTATAGCACTTATTAACCCCTGAATTTCTCCTGATATTTATTCATCCCTTATAATGGCTATTCTATATGATAAAATAATTGAGGCAAAAATAGGAATCCAGTGGGCAAAGAGAGATCTTTCACCCAAGTATTTATTTCTCAATGAATGCACATTACAATAAAAAAACGTCTCCAATCATGAGTCACCACACCATTTTTTAAACACTGGAAAGATAAGGCTCACAACTAGCTGTTGTGAAAGCTGGTTATAAAGTCACCTGATTCATTACCATAGAGAAGACTCTATGGCCCTCGTCCTTAAACTCAAGAAACGGGAGTATAGTAATAGTGACTTCTAGGAACACACAAAGGGCACAGTTGCTAGTAAGCATATACAGCTTTTGAAGTATTCTCAAAGGAGTCAAGGCTGTAAAAGATCCACCCTGGCTCCTACTCACCTCACTGGAAGTCCCAGATTCTAGCTGGGTGTCCTTCAATCTGCCCTCCACACTGTCACCAGGGAATGTCATATAAAGAAGTCTCAAAATATAATTCTCTGTCCAAAATGTTTCAGCGTTCTCTACCCCACTGATGGCTAAATGCAAATTCTTTCAAGGGAAGTACAGGCCACTGAGAATCTGGCCCCTACCATTTAGATATTATGTTTCATAATAGTGTTTCCTTTTCTTCTCCCTTCCAAGTTCTAACCCTCTCTCTTTTTTTTTTTTTTTAAGATTTTTATTTATTTATTTATTTGAGAGAGAGAATGAGAGAGAGAGCAGGAGAGGGGGGAGGGTCAGAGGGAGAAGCAGACTCCCTGCCGAGCAGGGAGCCCGATGCGGGACTTGATCCCGGGACTCCAGGATCATGACCTGAGCCGAAAGCAGTCGCTTAACCAACTAAGCCACCCAGGCGCCCCTAACCCTCTCTTTTAATACTGAACTATGTATGAGTTTCCTAAACACATTAGGCTTCCACTTGCATGCTTTTTCATGTTGCTGTTCCCCTTGCCTGGAATGCCCTCCCCCCTACTTTTACTACACCTGGTAAAACACTACACTCATTCCTCACGTCTCAGTTCAATTGCCATCTTCTCATCAAGTCCTCCAAGACTCCTCCAGGCGACCCCAAGAGCTCCTTCTCCCTGGTGTGTTGGTAAACTAGCTCTCAGAAGGGGAAAAAAGCCCTGATACAGTCACTTCGGCTATTAACATTTGTTTTGAAAACTCAAATTTGTGTCAGTGTGCTTGTTACATTAGGGAACAACACAAGCACAACATGAATCCCATTTGCCTGTGTGCCTTGAAATGTTAGATGAATGCAGAGCACTGCCCCCGGCTGCCCCCACTCCTGTGCACCCACCTCCAACATCTCCCAGCTACCTCAGGCAGCCTGCTGTGTCAGGGCCATCCCTGTCCACATCTGGTGGCAACTTTCCCTCAGACTTCAGACACCTATTTCTACCACTTCACAATGACTCACAAGAGGCAACCTTTCCTATGCCCACCTCCAAAGGCCGACTTCAAGTCTTTTTTACGGTAAAGCACAATATTTATTATTATATTTATGTTTTTCTTAATCATTTTAACATGTACAATTCTGCTGTCCTTTTTATTCAGTTCCTACCTTTTAAAAAAAAATGTGTTACGGAGGAAATTTTTGAGTGTTATGTCCCATTTTTCCCTAAGCTTGGTGATTTTTAGGAATGCACATGTCCCGTGACAGCAGAACTGTCTGTCTGTCTGTAGGATTTGCTGATTTCTGTGGTGTACACACTACCACAGATGATTTCAAATACTAACAGCTGGGCTCCCGTGTCCATTTTGGCTCCAACACAACCTATCCATAGTCTGTACAAGTCTTTATCACAGCAATCATTGTTTTGCATAACAAATGTTTTCCTGTTTAAAGACAGTAAGCTTTAAACAGGGTCTTCTTCACCTTAATACCAACATTCCCTAAATAGTACCCAGCTGTTAGTAGGTGTCCTGCTAATGTAGACGCCAGAGGGCAACAAGACTTAAGATCTAATGTAAATAATGCTAACTATAAAATCTATTTCTACAATGGAAAATTAATATCTGCTCTGCTCCAAACCCCAGTGACCCTGTTAGTAACTGGAGAGACAGGATTCAAACAGTGTTTCTAACTCAAAAGTTTATCACAAAGACAATGCTTCATAACCAACCTACTAATCTACATGTGGATTACAGACTAATTTAAAAAACAGATTCTGGAGATGTGGTCTGATGGATTTTTTTTGGTGATTGATTATTTATATAAGATGTCTTACAAGAGGGGCACCTGGGTGGCTCAGTCGGTTAAGTGTCTGCCTTCAGCTCAGATCATGATCCCAGGGTCCTGGGATTGAGCCCTGGAGGGCTCCCTGCTCAGCGGGGAGCCTGTTTCTCTCTCTCTCTGTACCTGCCGCTCCCCTTGCTTGTGTGCTATCTCTCTCTGTCAGATAAATACATAAAACCTTAAAAAAAAAAAAAAAAGATGTCTTATCTTTGTGAAAATGATAAAATTACACAAAATAGGACCGACCCTCCAACTATGGGCCATTTTATCTAATCCAATCTTAATCTAAACCAATATCAAAAGTTACCCTGAAATCTAAGACAAACAGCATTAATATATACTAAAATTGAAAATACAGAGCATTATATAGCATAGCAATTACCAGTGATTTATTGGCCAAAAACCACATCTAAGTTGATTTCTTTACATACATATGCACACACACGTACACACATGTTTAAAATCTTAAAATTCATAGTATTTACTTCTCAACTACTGCTTCCTTGATAATATAGAAAAGTATAATCTCAAAGCTATATATTAATGATTTTAGTAAAAAAAAAAATTAGTTCTTCCTCAGCATACTACTGTATGTCTCAAACAATGGTGAAAAGTTACTTCAGCTTCTTATATTCAAGTTTTGCTAAGAAACTAAAACATACTTAGTGCCTGTGAATCCAACAGCACAGAGAACTGCTGCTCACATTTAGCACACATGAGGACAAACCAGGCTTATCAAAACAAGTTACTGGGCCCCACTCTTAGAATTCTGATTCAGTAGGTCTGAATTTGGGGCTAGAGATTTTGCACTTCTCACAATTCTCAAGTGATTCTGATACTGTTGGTACTGGAACCACAACTTGGGGTCAGAAATACCTGTGTTCAAAGCCCAGCCTGTCACTTAATATCTTTGTTCTCTGGACATAAGTTTAAAAGTTCTACCCCTCAATTTTCCCATGCCTAAAAGACAGAGAGTTACCAGAAAATTAAGCAAATAATATATTTAAAGTACCCAGCACATGGTGAGGACTCAAATGATAACTACCTATGTTGGCAGAATTAATGAATGCCATACTTAAAAGTACACACTGCAAGTGCTGGCTTGGATGGAG
The DNA here is from genome assembly GCF_029215605.1 of Mirounga angustirostris. Taxonomy (NCBI): domain Eukaryota; kingdom Metazoa; phylum Chordata; class Mammalia; order Carnivora; family Phocidae; genus Mirounga; species Mirounga angustirostris. The sequence goes on from NW_026991718.1 coordinate 72,389,892, forward strand.
TAAAAACACTCCACACCCTGTCTCTCCAACTGAATACAGCTATAAAATCTAAATACAATGAACAGAGCAGCTATTTAAAGAATCTGAAAACTAAATGGTAGCAGCCAGATTGAGGAAGAAGACCAGAATTCGAAGTATCATAGAAGCAGTGTGGGTTTACTGCCCTCCCCAAACCCATCCTGTTGCCTAGACTGGGGAAAACCTGGAGTGGCATCAACATAAGCAGTGTTCCAGGAGAAGCCCTCTAGTTCTGGCTGAGGAAGGAAAGGGATCTCCTGGCAGTAACAGCAGGGGGCCCATAGGTACCCTAAAAGTCTGAGGAAGGTCTCCAATCCCAGGCTGTGGTTTCAAGAGGGTGTTGCAAACCTCTCTCCCAACCCCCTCCACCCATGCTCCCACCACTTGTCCCTGATGTGTGTGCAAATGCAAGAAGTCAGCAGAGTAGACAAAGCTTTCTGGCTAGAGGACCAAAAAGGCGAGCCCCCAGGGAGGTAGGAAGTATAAGGGAAATTGCTGAATGGGTGGAACTCAAAAAAGCAACTCCATGACGTTGATTAACCTCCTGGGCTCACTCCAGAGCAGAACATGGCATGGATCTCATCCTAAACAACAAACCAGAACCTCTGAGAATTGAACAGAGATAGAAAGTCACCTATCTCCAACTGGCCAATGGGCAGTACGCACAGGACAGATCCAAATAGCAAAGCGTTATAGGCTTTGAAAATGGAACTGACAGAAAGCTGGCTGCAACTTGCATGCTGAACCCAACAGGAGTGACTGCATACTAAAATATAAAATGAACATTCCCCATAGAATTTAAACAAGACCCATGGCCTTATAATACTGAAGAATGCAATTCAAAATTGCATAGGAACATCTCATTTTGCGTGGGACAATAAAAAGACACTGATATTGAGATGACATCAAATGTTGGAATTATCTGACAAAGATTTTAAAGCATTATTATAAAAATGCTCCAAGAAGGGTGAACACTCTTGAAATGAACAGAAGATCTCAGCAAAGAAACAGAATCAAATGGAAATTTTAGAACTGAAAAATACAGTAACAAATAATTCACTGGATGGGCTTAATAAGTAAAATGGAGATGACAAAAGAAAGCCAGTGAACTTGAAGACAGACTGATAAAAAATACCTAGTCTACACAACAAAACAAAACAAAAAAATGAACAGAGCACAAAGGACATTTAGTATTCCAAAAGGACTAACATTAGCATCACTGGCATCCTTAAAGGAGAGTGAGAGTGTAGTGCAGAAAAGTATCTGAGAAAACAAAGGCTGAAAACTTTACAAACTTGGTGAAAGACACAATGTATATACACATTTGAGAAGCTCAGAGAATCTAAAGAGAATAAACCCCTGAGAAATCCATGCTTAGACACATTGTAGTCAAACTGATAAAAACTAAAAACAGTGAAAAAATTTGAAAGTAGCCAGAAAAAGAAAGTGATGCATTGCTTATAGGGGAAAAGCAACTTGAATGTGAATTTCTCACCAGAAGCCATGAAGTCCAGAAGAAAATGGCATATTTTTTAAGGGGCTGAAACAAAAGAACTGCCAACACAGAATTTCTATATCCAGAGATAATATCCTTCAGGAATAAAGGCAAAATAAAGACATTCTCAAGTGAAGGTAAGACTAAGAGAATTCATTGCCAGCAGATTTCTTCTAGAAGAATCACTAAATGGCAGAAGGGAAAAGATGCCAAGGGAAAAATAGAACATTAGTAATGAAGAAATAACAAAGAAATGATAACCATCTGGGTAAATATAATAAACTCTTTTTCTCTTCTTGAAATCCTTAAAATACATTTGGTAGTTGAAATCAAAAACATTAACACTGTCTGCATTTTCTATGTATGTAAATATATAGGACATTACAACAAAAAAGAGGAGGATAAAGAGACACATAGAGTGTTAAGATTTCTACATCCCACTTAAATGGAAAAATAGTCTAAGTAGACTATAAAAATTTAAGTACAGGCATACCTTAGAGATACTGCAGGTTCAGTTCCAGACCACTGCAATAAAGCAAATATCACAATAAAGTCATTTAAATGAGTTTTTGGCTTCCCAGAGCATATAAAAGTTATGTTTATACTATCTTTAGTCTCTTAAGTGTGCAATAGCAGTATGTCTGAAAAAACAATGTACATACCTTAATTTTAAAAAAAAACTTTATTGCTAAAAAATGCTATCATCTGAGCTTTCAGTGAGTCATGGTCACTGAACACAGATTATCAAATATAATAATATTAAATCAAATTACATTGAAATATTGTGAGAACTACCAAAATGTGACACAGAGACATGATGTGAGCAATTCATGTTGGAAAAATGGCACCAATAGAATTGCTTGATACAGGGCTGCTTCCCAAAGCTTCAATCAGTAAAAAAAAAAGGCAGTATCTATAAAGTGAGATAAAGCGAGGTATGCCTGAATGTATATTATAATCCCTAGACCAACCACACACACACACACATACACACAGTAGAATGAGATATAGGAAAAAAACAAACAAACAAAAAAAACCCACAATAGGTAAGTTAAAATGGAATACCAAAAACTGTTCAAATAACCCAAAAGAAGACAGGAAAGGGAAAAAGATAAACAAAAAACCAAAAGAATGGAAAGCAAATAATAAAATAGTAGCACTAAATCCAAACACATAAGTAATTATAATAAATGTAAAACATCTAAACATACCAATTAAAGACAGAGATTGTCAGAATGGATTTTTTAAAAAGATGATCCAATTATATGGCACCTACAAGAAAATTTATTTCAAATACGATGATATGGGTAGGTTAGACGTAAAAGGATGGAAAACGGTATATCATGGAAATATTAATCAAAAGACAGCTGGAGGGGCTATATTAACATCAAATATAGCAAACTTCAAAGCAAAGAAAATTAACAGACATAAAAGGGTCACTATATAACCATATAACCATAAAAGTGTCAATTACCAAGAAGAAGAAATTATATTATATATCTTCTAAGTTAGGTGTATGCACCTAACAAGAGAACTTCAAAATACATGAAGCAAAAACTGACCAAACTGGAAGGAGAAATCGACAAACCTCCAATTATAGTTGGAGACTTCAACACTCTTACCTCAGTAATCTATATAACTAATAGACAAAAAAATCCACAGGGATATAGAACTGAACAATCCCATCAACCAACTGGATCTGACATTTATAGAACATTCCACCCAACAGGAGTAGAGTATATTTTCTTTTCAAGTGCACAGAGAATGTTTCCTGAGACCATAACTCAGGTCATAAAACAAATCTGACAAATTTAAAAGAACCGAAGTAACACAAAATATGTTCTATGGCCATAATGAATTACACCAGAAATCATTAACAGCAAGAAAACAGAAAAATCTCTAAAAACTTGGAAATTTAGTGATGCACTTATAAATAATCCACAGGTCAGAGAAGAAGTCTCAAGGGAAATTAGAAAATATTTTTAACTGAAACAAGATAAAAATACATCAGAATTTGTACAATGTAGTTAGGCAATGTGAGATGAAAATAGTTCTTAAAAAAAAGGAAATACTGAGGTACATATCTAACAAAACATGCACAAAAGATGTATGCTGAAAATTACAACACTATTTAAAAAAAAAAAAACAAAGAAAACCTAAATAAATGGGAAGACTTACCACTTTCATGGACTGAGGTTCAACATAGTCAAGGTGTCAATTCTCCCCATTTGATCTACAGCTTAATACACTTCTAATCAAACCACTGCCCCACAAAATATAGACCAACTTATCTTAAAATCAAAAGCAAAGGAACTAAAATAGCCAAACAATTTTGAAGAATAAAATTAAGCAAGTCATACCAACTGGTTATAAAACTTACTCTAAAGCTACAGTAACTAAGACAGTATGATACTGCAGAATAAACCAGTTTCAAAAGGTTATATACTGAATAATTTCATTTATATAACATCAGTGGTTGTCAGGGATTAAGGGTGTGATACAGAGGGATAGCACGAGGAAATTTTGGGGGTGATGGCACTATGTTGTATTCTGATTGTGGTGGTGGTTACATGGATCTATATAGGAGTTAAAATTTAGAGAACTGTGCATCCCCCCCAAAATCAATTTTACCGTATATTAGTTTAAGAATTTTTTAAGCTTTAAAAAATACAATACTGTAAGTTACCTTAGGACTAATTTTTTACGAATTAAGGTTCTAAAGTAAATGTTTTGAGTATGTGTACATCAGTACAATGGGAACATGCAGAGGCAGGAGAATTCAATTTTTAAAAATTACAAAGATATGGCATAGGTATAAATTCTAGACTCAGGTATAAATTCAACTATATCTCTCAACCAACCACAGAGGCTATTCATACCTAATATCAACTAAACACATATTTAATATTGCCTTGTAAAAAAGATAATTTGAGACAAAACAAACACAGCATATATCAAATCCAAAGGAAGTCTGACTGAACATTCCACATTCATACTATTACTTTGGTCCTTGGAATGGAAATGACATTATTATCCATTATCAATACGGTATGTACCTTGTTTTTTCTAATAGCAGTTAAAGATTTACAATGGTTTATCCATATTTTTCTCATCTGATTCCACTTGACACAAAAAACACGCACTTTCAAGAATGTTGACTGAAGAAAATGACATATATAATGAAGTCTTATTCAGCTACAAAAAAGGGAGGAAGTCCTACCATTTGCAACAACATGATGAACCTAAAGGACATTAAGCTAAGTGACATAAGCCAGACACAGAAAGACAAGTACTGTTATGATTTCACTAGTATGCAGAATCAATAAAAGTTGAATTCACAGAAGCAGAATAGAATGGTGGTTGCCAGGGGCTCGGGGGTGGGGGAAATGGGAGAGATGTTGGTCAAAGGGTATGAACTTTCAGTTATAAGATGAATAATTTCTGGGGATAAAGTATATACCATGGTGACTATGGTCAATATTACTGTACTGCATACTTCAAATCTGCTGAGAGTAAATCCTGAATGTTCTCACCAAAAAAAGGGTGTGTGTGTAACTACTGGAGGCAATAATGTGTAAATTACCTTGATTGTGGTAATCATTTCACAATGTATATATTTATCAAATCATCACACTGTACACCTTAAATATATACAATTTCTATTTCTCAATTATATCTCAATAAAGCTGGTGAGGGTTGGGGGGGGGCAAGAATGCTGACTGGAACCAAGCATAATTGCACCAATCTATAACGCATCCTAAGAAGACATGAAACTTTCTTTTTTTTCCCCTAAGAAATAAAGTCATAGCAAATGAGCCCACCAAAACACACAGAGGATTATAATTCAAGATAGCTATTCTCTATAATCTTACATATTTTTGAATGACTACCATAAAAGTTAGTAGGTTTTCTCAGATTGTGATTTTAAAAAACAAAAAGACAACTACATGACCAAAATCATTTATTTAAATAAGTGAGCAACCTCACTGTCACTAACTTTTCCTAGTTCTTAAATCATTCAGTGTAAATTATTTGTGGAAGAATTCGATTTCTTTCAAATGACAAGAGCACTTTTATAACTTTTTAATTTAAAATCTTCTCAGGATATGAGCTTTAAATAGCTCTTACAAGAGCTGAAAGGATGTTAAAATGTAGTTTGGTGCAATTAAAAATTGACAACAAATATCTACCTATTGATTGACAAGTTGATTACAGAATGCTTAAAATATTTCAATTCCTGGGAGTAATACAAAAAGAGATCACAATGGTATCAGTCCTCAAGTACTTAGCTAAGTAGACGATACAGACCCATGAGATAATGAAGCACTACAACTGTAAATAAGAAAGTACTATATAGAACAATTAGAGATAACATCTAAATAGATGTCAAAATATTCTTTAGTAAATCTCCCATACAAGTCAAGTAGTAATTCAGAAGAGAAAATAAATTTGGCTGATGAAGGGAGGCCCTGGAGTCCAGTGAAGAGAAGCGTGTACTGGGGCCAGAGGCTTGCCTCAGCTCTGCCATGAAAAACTCCTGGCTAAGTCCCAACTGCTCTATGGTGTCTAGTGAGCAAACATGGTACTTGACACACACACAAAAGGACATTTGCTCATTCACCTCTGATTTGGATATGGCTAAGCATGGAAGGAAGGGCAGGCCAGGGGCTTCTTCTAGAAGTAACTCAGGACTACGGCAAGCTCACTGCTTGAATTCAATACTCCCTTCTCACAAACATGTGCAAGAAAGGGTGCTGATACCAAAAGAAGGAGCTGGTTGCTCTCCTGGCCTCCTCCAGAGCAAAACCTCTTATACCAAGGGTCTCACTGTCCTGGGCCTGGCCGCACTGGCACCTCACAGTCCCAGGAACCCCCTGTGATGCATCATCTGTCTGGCTTAGTTTCAGTCTGGTTCCCTGGGTCTCAGTAAGTTCATCTCAAAGAGAAGGAATTGGATCAGGTCCTTTACAACATCACAATCTATGAATATAATAAATTAGAAATATGAATCATAGAACATATAAACCTTACTAAGTTGTCAGCTATGAGTAAGAACAGCTTATTAAATTTGTTATCTGGACTTTGTTTTACAAGAAATATCAAGCTGTTTGAGAAATGCCAAATCAGAAAAGCAAACACTACGGAAGTCCTATGATTCTTACCTTAGTCTCAAGGTATCAAAATGGTTAGATCTAACAGTAGAATATAACCTATGTTACGTGCAAAGACTCATTATAGTTCTTCACTAGATTGAATAATTTCAGAGCAATATTCTTATGAATCAAGGAGTGTTAGTATCTCTACAACTCCAAGCACATCAGAGTTCCCAGCAATGTCTGCAGGGAACAAGAAAAGATTACCTTTCTTAACTGCCAGAACTCAAATTCAGAAGTAGAAGAAAGCAAGTCATCTTAACAATTACCAAATGGCAACTAGTAGCTAGGCATCGTGCTGGTCACTTTACATAGATTACCTTATTTACTTCCTGCAATAATCCTATGAGGTAGCTAGTTATTACCATTTTAATGATGAGAAAATTGAGATTCAGGAGGTTGAGAAATTTGCCTAGAGCTACAGAGCCCTTGACAAAGCTTAAAAATGAGGTGATCAAAGAAGAATGTACCACTGTCTCAAGTGTGTTCAGGGAAACTCTGATCAGCAGACCCAATTGTTCACATCCCTTTGGTAGACATAGCCTTTGTATGATGATGTTGGTGATGTGGGCCATCAAACAATCATGGCTTCATATTATTTCTTAATGTAAATTAAGAAATTAATGTTGTTTTCCAAATGAGTCTTCAGTAGATTTGCTTAGCATGAAATCACTTCCCCTGACCAAATTGACTTTCTGGATCTACAACTGCTGAGGAACAGACATCAGACTACTCAAGTTAAGGTCATTCTCTGAGGTCTGGTATGAATGGCACCTCCCTGGGGGAAGTGTCTATTTCTTTTTTTCATTAACCACAACATTCCTTTGTCTCTTCTTCTGAATATTAACTTTCTCTGTTGGATTTCTAACATGTTCTATATATAGCAAAAAATGTGAAGCTGAGTCACTACAGTGAGTTCCTGAAGAGCACTAGGTCCATATGCTCAAGATGCCAGGGAGAGAAACGGCAAATATAATATTTTATTGAGAAAACTAAAGACTATAACTTCTCTTTTAACATAAGGACATCTACATTTGCAAGGAGGTAGGCAGTAACAATAAGACAAAATGTCTTTAAAAAACAAAAAGCTCTGGAAAACAGAAAAAAGGAAAGAAAGCAAGCAATATTCAATCTCTTCAAGTGTACAAAGAAGTGGCTTGATAGAAACCCATAATTTTAAACTATAAAACATGTGAGATTGCCTTAGTTTAGAAAAAAAGTTTGGGGGGCGCCTGGGTGGCTCAGTTGGTTAAGCGACTGCCTTCAGCTCAGGTCATGATCCTGGAGTCCCGGGGTTGAGTCCCACATCAGGCTCCCTGCTTAGCAGGGAGTCTGCTTCTTCCTCTGACCCTCCCCCCTCTTGTGTTCTCTCTTTCTCAAATAAATAAATAAAATCTTAGAAAAAAAAAAAAGAAAAAAATTTGGAATATATACTACACTAGATTTATACTGATAAAGCTCAAGCTACAGAATCTGCAAAAAATGGAAAAGAGGCATGATCAAGAGAAGAACTAAAAATCATTCTTCCTTCATCCTCCCAATCATTAATTTTAACACAATTTTAAAAACGAAAGCAAGCTGTTTTTCAGATGATTATTAACATCGTAGTACATGCTTATTGTAGAAAATGTGAAAAACATTAGTGTATGAGATGATTGAAAAATAACCTGTAATCTAACTACTCACAGAATATTTTATATTCTATCTTTTAAATAAAGATTTCCTTTTTAAAAAACTCAAAAGTATCACTCTACTTTTTTTGTTTACTGCATTGTGAACATTTTTTTATACCTTACGCCCTCAAACATCCTAAAGCTCATGATTTTTATCACTTGTCAATCATTTTTAGTATACTAAACAAAAATTTTAAAGAACATGATTTATAATGGTTTTATAGTATTTGGTCATACAGTAGCATAATCTAACCATTTCAGAGGCTTCCCATTTTTTAATATTATAAATAGCACTGTAATGAATAAGTAATACATACCCATGCATACATTTATATGCATCTCTTATTTCCTTATAATAAATTCCTAAAGATAGAATTTTGGGGGAAAGAGTATGAACAATTTTAAGGATTCTGAATATTACCAAATTACCACTGTAATGGACTGTTTGCATACCCTCCAACCCACCGTGTTGAAATCTAATTAATCCCTGATGTGATGGTATTTGAAAATGGGACCTTTGGGAGGTAATTAGATCATGAGGGTGGAGTCCTCATGAATGGGATTAGTGCCCTTGTAAGAGGCCAGAGAGCTAGCTAGCTCTCTTTCTACCACTTGAGGAAACAGAGAGTCTGCAGTCTACAATCCTAAAAAAAGGTTCACTAGAACCCAACCATGCTGACACCCTACCTAGGACTTCTAGCCTCCAGAACCGTGAGAAATAAATTCTACTGTTTATAAGCCCCCTGTTATTTATAATACCCTAAGTTTATGGTATTTTGTTCTAGCAGCGTGAGCTAGGGTAGCCATTTAGAAAGTTGTATCAATTTGTGCTCCTACCAAAAGAAGGAATTTGCCAACACCTGATTCTTTTAATATGCCAGACCTATTAAAACATGTAACCTATGACATAATGATTCTAACCTCTTAAGCTTTTTCCATAAGTTTATTTCATAAGCTTAGAGGAAAATATTTTGTAGTAAAATTTTTTTACCTGTGATTAAGCAGTTTTTCCAGTGTTGTTTTTTAAACAAATTTATCTCTATTAAATTAGTTAACTGAAATAGTATGAATTGCATAAATTCATTTAAAAACTAAGGTTATTAAATGGGCAGTGCAGGTCTGTGATTCCTGAGCGAAGGGAAACAAAGATTCTTGAATGCCTTGACTTTCTGCTTATGCCACAGGGAAGGGAAACCTAAAAAGAGCACAGAGATCTCACTAGGTTGAGGAAACAGAACTTGAAGTTTGAAGCTAATGAAGTCACTGGAATTTAAGGTGCAGAATACAAGAAAGAAGGGAGTTGTGGAGAGAAAAAGTTTCAGAAATCTGTAGAGAGATCTCCTAATTCTTTGCCTGGAGACTAACCTGCACATGCACAAGGCAAGACTCCATGAGACCAAAGAATAAAATCTGGGGGAAAAACAACTAGAGAGTGTGAGGTGAACAACTATTTGAGCTTGCAAAGGTCTGGGAGACATTCAAATTCCTGGCGGAGTAGAGACATCTCATTGAATATCACATGCATTTGATAGACACCCCAGAAAGGCCATACCTCTGTATCAGGGCTAAGTTAGTCCTGGAATAAATAAAATGCTGAAAGCCAAAGATAAGAAGAGAGAATCTTTAAAGCAGCCAGAAGAGCAAAAAAGACATATTACACCAAAAGAACAATGGTAAAAATAATCACTAACTTCTTGTCAGAAAAATTTAAGCTAGAAGATATTTAAATGATGACTTTAAAGTGCTGCAAGGGGGAAAAAATGCTATCAACTTAAATTCTATATCCAGCATAAATATAAATAAAACAAGCTCCAGAATTGTCCTCCTGTCATAAACAAGTAGAAAACTAGTCAAAATATGAAACAACTGTTTCCAGATAGTAGACAACAGGGCATATGAAAACATGATCCTTGAAAGAAGGGAAACAAACGAGGTGAGCCCAAAGACTGTCCCTGCTTTCTTTGTGGACTACAGCACATGCAAGGGGAACCCAAGAAGGCATATTACCACAAAGGAAGAAACTAAATATAAATGCTCCAAAAACCCGCAAAAAGGGTATCCTTGAATTTCTGGCTAAATATCAATCTGCATATGTGTTGTATGAAAATCTATGAGGCTAGACAGAGAACAACTTCCAAAAAAATAACAAATGCTGGGGAGCTCTAACCCAAACAACTCCCAAAGTTCACATAGGGCCAGGATCATTCAGCTTCCGCCAACCCAAGGTGAATAAACCTTGATAAAGACATGATGCAATCAAGGAGACAAAAGAAGGGGCATGCCTCAGTAATGGGCCCAAACTAGACCTACACTGAAAGCTATTCTAGAACTGCCAAAACCCAAACCCAAAAAACCCTGAAAACAAAACTCAAAAGATCAAGCTGATCCACAAATAAATTAACTGCCTGCCAGAACAAAACTCAATACTCAAGAAAGAAAAAAAAAAAATCAAGACACTCAACATAACTCCATAAAAAATTACCAGACATAGGAAAAAATAAGAAATAGTAACTTATAATCAGGATCTAGAAGTGGTAGGAATTAGGAGAACTTTTAATATAAAGGCTTTACTTTTTATTTTTTTAAAGATTTATTTGAGGGGTTGGGGGGAGAATGTGTGTGCGTGAGTGGGGGGAGGGACAGAGAGAGACAGAATCTCAAGCAGACCCTTTATTGAGTGCGGAGCCCAATGAGGGGCTCGATCCCATGACCCAGAGACCATGACCTGAGCCAAAATCAAGAGTCGGATGCCTAACCTAACCGACTGAGCCACCCAGGTGCCCTGAGAACTTTTAATATAAGGACTTTAAAACAGTATTTAGAAAAAAATTTACAGGCTTAATGAAAAACATGAACATAAGAAAAGATAAAAATTTCAACAGAGAAATGGAAATTATTTTTTAGAAAAACAGTGGTAATTCTAGAACAATAAAAAAGTATATCTGATATAAATAATTAACTGGATAGAAATAATAGCATATCAGATAAAGGATACTTAAAAAGAAAATCAGTGTACTTGAAGACAGGGCAACAGAAACTTTTCAAACTGAAGGAAAAGAAAAAAGGACCGGAAGAAAAATGGACAGAGCTTCAGTGACCTGCCAAAAAACCCATGTAGGACTAAAGTCTGAGGAGAAAAGAAACACTTGGGAATTTAAAATTTTGAAGAGAGATGGCTAAAAATTTTACAAATATGATGAAAACAATACACCCACAGATCTAAGAAGCTCAATAAGCCCTAAGAATAAACACAAATGAAACCACACCAAGGAGTATTATATCAAAGTTGTTGAAATCCAGTCAGAGAGAGAAAAATCTCAGGAGCAACCAAAGGGTAAAGGCATATTACATATAGGAAAACAAATATAAAAATCACCGCAGAATTCCTGTCAGAAGTTATGCAACTAAAATAGTAAAAAAAAAAAAAAAGAAAAAAGAAAAAGAAATACTTTAAAAGTGCTAAAAGGAGGGGAAAAACCCTGAAAACCTAGAATTCTACATCCACTAACAATAGCTTTCAAAATTGAAAGCAAAATAAGGGGGTGGGGGAGGCTGCATTATATGAAATGTAAAAGGAAGTTTTCAAACAAAAGGAATAGGATACCTGACACAAAGTTGGATCTACACAAAGAAATAAATATCTAAAGAAATGGTTAAAATGAAGGTAAATATTAAAGACATTTTTCTCATTTTTTAAAAGATTTTATTTATTTGAGAGAGAGAGAGAGAGGGCGCACAAGCCGGGCGGGGGGGGGGGGGGCGGTGGGCAGAGGGAGAGGGAGAAGCAGACTCCCCGCTGAGCAGGGAGTCCAACTTGCGGCTCTATCCCAGGACCCTAGGATTATGACCTGAGCCAAAGGCAGGAGCTTAACTGACTGAGCCACCCAGGTGTCCCCATTTTTCTCATTTTTAATTGCTCTAAAAAGTAAGTGCCTAACAAAAGCAAAAACTAGCAATGGGGTTTAAAGCCCACATAAAATCAAAATATATGACAAAAAAAAAAAATGCCCAAAAGATTAGAGGAATTGGGAGTATATCATTATGTAAGATTTTTGCATTACACATGAAGTGGCATATTATTTGAGGGCAGACTGTTATTAAAAATAACCCATCCAAAAGCAGATAGAAAACCAATGAAAAAAGAAAAAACAGTAAACAAATGATAAGACAGTACATTTTAATCCAACCATATCAATAACTGTATTAAATGTAAATGGTCTAAACTAGTGGTTGGCAAACTTTTTCTGTAAAGAACCGGAAAATGTTTTGGGCTTTAAGGAGTATATGGTCTCTATCCCAACTACTAAACCTTGACATCATAGCATAAAAGCAGCCATAGATAGTATGTAAATGAATGGGCATGACTGTGTCCCAATAAAACATTCACATAAACAGGTGGCAGGCCAGATTTGGTCTGCCAGCCATAGTTTTGCCAACTCAAGTCTAAACATACCAAATTTATAAAGATGTAGACTGGATAAAAAAGCAAGACCCAACTACATGCTGTATACCAAAAAAAAAAAAAAAAAAAATTAAATATAAATGACATAAAGAGGTTAAAAGTAAGTGGATGGAAAAAGATACAGCATGCAAATATTAATCAAAAGAAATTTTAGTATCAGACACAGAGACTTCGGAATAAGAGAAATTACCAGCAATAAAAAAGGTATTTCATGATGACAGAGTGGTCAATTCATCAACAAGACTTAATCCTAAATGTGCTGTAACACATGTAACAATGCTTAGAACATGAAACAAATCTGAAGGAACTGAAAGGAGAAACAGATAAATCTAAACTTGTAGGTGAAAACTTCAACTCTTTTCACAATAGAACAAGTAAATAGCAAATTGGTAAAAATATAAGAAGATATACAAAGGCCAAGCTAACTGACATTTACGGAACACAGCACCCAGTAAGAGAAAATACAGTCTTCTCAAGTACACACTGAACATTAACCAAGATATACCATATGTTGGGACATAAGCCAATCAAAAGGTTTAAATGAACTGAAATTATTAAGAATATGTTCTCTGACCAAAATGGCATTAAATGAAAACACAGTAACAAAATACCTGGAAAATTCCAAATATTTGGGAATTATTTTTTTTAATAAATTTTTTTAAAAGATTTTATTTATTCATTTGAGACACAGAGATACAGAGAGAGAGAAAGAGCATGAGCAGGGGGAGAGGCAGAGGGAGAGGGAGAAGCAGGCTTCCCACTGAACCCGATGTGGGGCTCGATTCCAGGACCCTGGGATCATGATCTGAGCCGAAGGCAGACACTCAACCATCTGAGCCACCCAGGCACCCCCTGGAAATTATTTGACAACACTTCAGAACAATCCATAGGTCAAAGAAAAAAATTACAAGTGAAAAAAGAAAATATTTTGAATAAAATAATGAAAATTTATGACTTTAAAAGTTGATAACTTTTTAAATAAAGTATTAATTCAATGATCTAAACTTTCACCTTAAAAGCTAGAAAAAGTATAACAAAGTAAGGCGAAGGTAAGGAATTAATGAAAGCTCAACTCATGAACTAGAAAACAGATAAACCACAGAGAAAATCAACAAAACCAAAAGTTGATTTTTGAAAGGACTGATAAAATTGATAAGCCCTAACTGGACTAATCATGAAAGGAAAGGTGAAATGGACAAATGCCTCAAGACACAAATTACCAAAACAGGAATAAAAAGAAGTAGAATAGTCTTACATCTATTCATTTAAAAACTGAATCCTTAATTAAGAACCTTTCCACAAAAAACAAGACACACAACTCTTCAGGCTCAGATAGCTTCATTGGTGAATTCTATCAAACATTTAAGGAAGACCATCAATTGTACCCAAACTCTTTTATAAAAGAAATGAAGAGGGGACATTGTTAGTGGGAGTATAAAATGGTAAACCCACCTTGGAAACTGTTCTGTCAGTTTCTCATAATGTTAAACATACACCCATCCTATAACCCAGCAATTCGACTTCTAGGTAGTCACCCACAAGTAAGGAATATTCATGTCACAAAAGCCTTGTACATAGGAGCATTAGTCCTAGCAGCTGAAGACCAGAAACAACCCTTTCCTACAGTAATAATAGTTAAATTATAGTATATCCATACAACGGAATGCTACTCAGCAACTAAAAGGAACTAACTACTGTTACATGTAACATGGATGCATCTATATTTTAAACAAGAGCTTCATATAAATTTTATGCCCCAGCAAGTCTGAGAACCACTGTTACTACAAGAAGCACACACATAATAACAAAAAGGGAAAATATAAGAGATTTAGGTAGTTCATAAATTAATCAGTGCCACATACATCATAAACTGTATATAACAGTTGTCATTTTTCATAGATGCTTAATTGCTATTTCAATTATGGTTACTATAGTCCTCTGTTTGTGTTCAAATTTCTACTTATGTCCTTCATGGACTTCCAGTTCCAAATTTTAGTCTTTGATCCTCTAACTACTCTATTTTCTCATTAATTCTAACTTAAACTATGCATTTGAGATAAGGAATCCTGTTGACCAGTTCCTTTTCTTTTTTTCTTACTGTTCTACTTCCTTAGTAGTTTTCTCGACCTCTTAATAGTGGTATTCTTACTGTTTGCTGCACAGCCTTGACTTTCTACCTCCTTTAAAACTGAACCAAAAACTCATCTTTTCCACTAAGTGCTAAACCACCTCAGATTTTTTCCAAATTCCCTCAGCACTTGAAGATCCTCCTAATAGACAGGCTATTTATTTTACTGAGTTTGGACACCTCCTCCTCATGACTCACCAACTCCATCCCCTGGCTTAGAGAGTAGAACCTTTGGAAGCGAACTGAAAAGATTACAGTTCTCTTCAAGGTTCTTTCTCTTGAGATATTCCGTCTTGGAATGCATTCTATTTGTCAGAGCCTTAAGCTCTATAATGCTAAAGGGTAGGAGAGAAAGAGAGGCAGAGATGGTTGATTGGACTGCTCTGGACTAGATTTTCAAGAAGGTGAAAAAACCCTTCAGGCTTCAGTATCTGTTCAGACTACCTCACCAGCCCAAGGAAACAAACAAGATTCCAAAGAGAGTTTCAGTGAGGAATAAGAAAGTACATTTGTTATGAATGTACTATGGTACACTGTTCCAAGGACACTAAAATATTTCTGGCAGCAAATGTTTCTACATACTCTTTGTAAGGTTAGGTGGTGGTGGGGGGGGGGGGAGGTTGAGTTGAGGGGGGCAAAAGGCAAATATTAAAAAAATGTCTATACTCTTGAACTAAGTGCCAGTATTGGCAGTTACTTTTTGTTCTGCATACATTATTATTTAGGAATTATGGTCATTACCCACTTAATTTCACAAGTTTCAACTCTATAAACTTTTTGCCTTTCAAATCCTATCTATAAACCTGTCCACACTTCTGAGCTAGACCCATATTTACAGCTGATGTTTTGGTCATGTTATTACTTACCTAAAAAGTGTTAACTACTTACCTAGAAACAAATCCAGTATTCCCCCTCTCTCAAACTTGCACATATTATTCAACTGCCAAGTCAGGAACCTTAGACATCCTCAGCCTCTATCACCTCAAACACTAACCAAGTCCGGAGGGTTTAAACTCCTATATATCTGTGATATCAGTGCTCTTGTTTCTATCCCCACTACAAATTCCTTAATTCAGACCACCAAAATCTCTTTCCTGAACTAGGGCAAACCTTAAATGGCATCCCTGCCTGTGATCTATCCTATCGGAGGCCAGAGAGAATGCCTCATTCACTTACTCTGCCATACGTATTACTTGGTGAATAAGTATCTCCAATCTCTATTCCTCCAGACTATTCTCTTTATTACTGCTATAACCAGTTTTCTACAACAACAAACTGTGTCACTTCCCCACCTACAAAACAAAATAAAAACCTAAACTCCTTGTATGGCATATGAGACCATTAACAACTTGTTCCCATTCTACCTTGATTCTAGTCTGATTTCCTAATTTTCTTTTGTACTCATTTTGACAGATCAAACTTCACCTTTCTCCTTAAACACAATATACCCTTTCATTTTTAATAATCTAGGACAAATAGAAACTCAGTCCAGCTTGCTTTATTTTTATGATCACCCTTATACTATTTAAAGCCATTAGCTAAACCTGTACAGAAGTGATGAGTGAACCATCAGAAGATATAGCCAACTCTGTTAGCTTATTGTCATATTCTTATTAACATGGTCAGCATAGACTAAATGGAAAAGTGAGTAAAATATTTCAACTGCTTGCTGAGCTTCTTCCTTACCGTAAATTAATGTTAGAAGTCTTCAGTTACAGACTTACTACCCTCCTTTTGATTGACAGGCACAAAGAGAACTATAATTCGAATTTCTTCACATCTATCCTTTTCCTTCATCTTTAACACCTCCCTTTCCCATTTCTGCTGTTTCTCCTCTTGTACTTTCCTTCCCCTGCTACTACCTAAGTCTTCTAACACCCTCTTTGTCCACCCTTTACAAGAACATCAGTATTCCTCTATCACTTCCTGGTAGAGCACCTAAAATCTTATGAAGTACTTTCACATATACTTACGTGATTCTTGCAACCTCATTTTTTGGGATTCCAAAATCAGCAAATATCAAGGGTGTGTGGGGGGGTGGCAGTTTATACTGTGAAAATTAAAAGGAAACAAGGAAACCTCATTTAGAATGGAGCCAGGAGGCCAGCAGGGGGAGCTCTCACGCCCTATCACTTCTATCACTTTTGTCAATTGCAGACCCAACAGGAAGGGAGGTACCTTGCAAGTTAGCACTCCTTTAGCTACTACTTTACTATCCCAGCAGGAGGGGCAACAGCCCAGCCAATGAGAGACTGTCACAACTCAGCCAATGTAGTTTTTTTGTTGTTGTTTTGTTTTTTTAAGATTTTATTTATTTGACAGAGAGAGACACAGCAAGAGAGGGAACACAAGCAGGGGGAGTGGGAGAGGGAGAAGCAGGCTTCCCGCTGAGCAGCAAGCCCGATGCGGGCTCGATCCCAGAACCCTGGGATGATGACCTGAGCCAAAGGCAGATGCTTAATGACTGAGCCACCCAGGCACCCCTCAACTGCTAGTTTAATCCAATGAACTTTTTGTTTCTAACAGCCCTCCCACTTTCTCCCTTTCCTCTATGAAAGACAGGTCCTCTCCTTTGTTCTCTAGACTTGCTTGTGGTTTTGCCATAGCTTGCTTATTCGGGATTGCAATTCTCTGCTATTTCCAGGTAAACCCATTTTTGCTGGTAAAATAGCTGACAGTTTTATTTCTAAGGTTAACAATATACAGCAGAGGCTGCTCACCCAAGTAAAATTTAAGATACTTTCTTATATTTTAACTCGTCTGAGGAAACTGCATTTTTTAAAAATTATTCATCTAACATACTGCTATTCCCTCTGCCTAGAACTCCACAATCCCTCTTCACCTGCTCATCTCTCAAGACACATCTCAAGCCTTCCCCTATTCCCAGAGCAAGCATATTACACCTATTTCAATGCTATCCTAATGTTTTTCATACCACTTACTTCATACCACTGGAAGAATCCAGGTATCTGGACTCTTAATTCTGGTGTCTTTTCTACCAAATAAGGTTTTCCTTATTAACTAATGTTACCTTATTAATGCGCATTAATGATTCAACATTTCATAGTGAAGAGGAGAAACATTTTATGGATGGCCTGTGTTATTTTCCAATCTCTAGGGTAAAACTGTACACCAAAAAATCCCTTACCTTTCTTTAAAAATCAGGAATTTAAGGAATGTCTCCAAATCCTCTCAAAATATATAGATATGATCTCTCCTGGTAATGGCATCCAAAGCTGCCACAGCAAAGGAGAAAAACAGCATTTCATAAACCCTAAATTAAACTATTGTAAGTTTTAAAAGATGTCTGTTAATATCTTGGGAAACATTTAGGATTAACAATCAAAAGATGAGGGCCTTGGTCCTGACTCCATCACATATTGGGTAACTTGGGAAAGTCACTTAACCTCCCTGAGCCAAATTTCCTTTTTTGAGAAAATTGGACAATGCCACTTACCTTTCAGAATTGTTCAGAGAATTCAATGAAAAAAAATTACTGCAAATCACTTAGCCTGGAACATAATAAACAGTCAAAAAAAGGGTAATCTCTTTAATAATTATTTTCATATACATCATTTTTGTCTTCAGAACTATGCCCAACAACTCTCAACACATTCCAGGACTTTGTGGCCCAGCAACAACCACAATAAATGCCCTCAAAGAAGCTATCTCCATGACTTCTGGATCCCCTTCCTGGGTCACAACTCAGGTCCTGTAAATATAATTTGGAGTATCTGCACAGAAACTCATCAAAGGATGTTCCTGTAGCTTCTCCTTGTTGGCTTGGCTGTCAACTACCTGGAACAGCATACAGAATCAGCTGCAAATCTGGCAACTTTCACTGCCTGTCTGTCTTTTAAATCATTTATAAAGGGGCGCCTGGGTGGCTCAGTCGTTAAGTGTCTGCCTTCAGCTCAGGTCATGATCCCAGAGTCCTGGGATCGAGCCCCACATCGGGCTCCCTGCTCAGCGGGAAGCCTTCTTCTCCCTCTCCCATTCCCCCTGCTTGTGTTCCTGCTCTTGCTATCTCTCTCTCTCTGTCAAATAAATAAATAAAATCTTTTAAAAAATAAATCATTTATAAAAAAGAAAAAAAATGTTAAATAAAATTGGTCCCAGCACTGATCACCTGAAGGGTAATGAGGCTGGACTATTGTCTCATGTTAATAACCAAAGTCAGGGGCGCCTGGGTGGCTCAGTTGGTTAAGCAACTGCCTTCGGCTCAGGTCATGATCCTAGAGTCCTGGGATCAAGTCCCACATCGGGCTCCCTGCTCAGCGGGGAGTCTGCTTCTCCCTCTGATCCTCCCCCTCTCATGCTGTCTCCCATTCTCTCTCTCAGATAAATAAATAAAATCTTTAAAAAAAAAAAATAATAACCAAAGTCAAAGACTAAATAATTAGATAAATAAGCTCTCCTTTGGGGGCGCCTGGGTGGCTCAGTCGTTAAGCATCTGCCTTTGGTTCAGGTCATGATCCCAGGGTCTTGGGATCGAGCCCCGCATCGGGCTCCCTGCTCAGCGGGGAAGCCTGCTTCTCCCTCTCCCACTCCCCCTGCTTGTGTTCCCACTCTCGCTGTCTCTCTCTCTCTGTCAAATAAATAAATACACAAATACAGAAATAAATAAATAAACTCTTAAAAAAAATAAATAAGCTCCCCTTTAGCTATGTGCATATTTTAACCCCTAAAAAAAATACCTGGACTTCTTCCAATATATTTTATTTAATGTTAAGTTTATTTTTCAGCTTTGGAATATTTCACCTATTTTCCTTATACAAAGAAACTAATCTGCAGAACCCAGGGTCTACGTTAGGGCTAAACTCTTATAAAATCCTGGTTTTCCTCCACATTTCTCTTTTTTCCAACTTCCAATTCTTCACTCCCCTTTATCTGACTACCCACTATATATGAAGGCTTGTAGTTCAGTTCCCAAATCATTCCTGTTTCATCATTCTACCTTTCATGTTCCATTTTAAGTACATATACATTATTTAAGTAAGCTTCTGTCCTTTTTAATTACTTGAAATACAGTGTATCAATACTTGATTACCACCTCTAACTGAAGAATCTTGCCCAGAATAGAAAGACTGGATATTATTCCTATTACAGAAGTCTTCAAATAAAATAAGGAAGTCGTAATTTGAAGATAATCCCAGAGCAATAAGCCTATTTCAAAATCTTTTTTTTCAAAATTACCTTCCTCACTGCTTATTACTAGCTTTGATAAAAGATTATTGTATGAAATCTCATCAAAGCAAAGGTAAATTTAATTTTGGTGTTTAACATCACATGAGCAAAAGGCTTATGGACTTTTTAGAGAAAAACCTACTCTACTGTACTTGGCAATAAGTGTCATTATGATTATGGTCTCTCTCAAATCATTCCTTAGGATTTTTCACCTATATGTACAATAAAGACAGGTAACTAATTCTCAGTTAAACTACTCAGATGTAAATTTACCCAACATTAACATGAATCAACAGTCCAGCCAGTTACCAGTCAAGATTACCAGATTCAAAAGCCCTCTCTCCATTACCCACTAAAAAGTAAGACAGTTGGCTAACTCAGAAAAATAATTTATTAAGTAAGGAAAATGATTCATATTTTCCTTCAGTCATTCTCTAACATCTACATTGAAGCTAAGAAAGTAGTTTGCATGGTCCATACCTACTCAGTCCTTGTATCCATGAATTTTAAATATGAATAACTGGCAATTCACAACACCATAATTATTTTTAAACATATAAAAAATTGCAACTTAATGAATAATTGAGTAATAACTGGTTATATTTTATTATAACATGGTATTTCTAATGCCTCTTGAAACCATACTTAAATATTTTATTCACATAATTAGATTATGTAATTGATTGAAAGAAAAGATCTGCATGTCTAAGTTCTACAAAATTCCTAAAGGCATTTCATGATTCCAAAAATGTCCAATAAATTGTAATAATTTCATAATCCTTATAATATAGTTAATCAAAAGAAGATTAGGAGTTGGTCACTCTCAAACACTAAAATTCTGTGTCAGTGGAAGAAAAATATGATCCTGAAAGCTTCTGATAGCTCCATGTAATGCTTACTTCAGATTAAAGGGATGACCCATGTATTTATCACCTGAAGTACCTACCAAAAGAATGCCTGCCTGAGATCTGAAACAAAATAGCACGAATCTACTACTAACATAATAAAAATGCTTTTGAGCTACTCTTGTTTCTGATTTTAATCTCTAACCTGTAAAATGGACTCAATTCAATGAAACTCTAAAAATAAGGGCAATTAAAAATATGTGATATACATTTTTTAAATAATTGAAATTAATGTTTAAAAAGAGGCATAAAAAAGTATGCTCATGTATGACAGAAGTTACATGTTGTGACAGTAGGTAAATGTTTGTGACAGTAGGTAAAGGTGCATGAGAACCAAAGTTAAGGGGACTACAAGCCAAAGAGCTGTTATAAAAGCAATAGAAGAACCTGATAAGGCAGAACCAAAGAATATGCAGGAAAAGTCCACCACGGTCATTTAAAAAACATTTGCTAAACCACATGTGCGTAACACTAATTAGACCTGGGTTACAGCAAAGTAAAAAGAACAGAATGTTACAAAATTGGAATTACACAAATTTTATCACTAAAACCTAACAGTATAATGAATGAAGTCATCAAAACATTCACTTAATAGAAAACAAGGTTCAAGGATTTTCTCATGGCTTCATTGACAGAAAGGGACTGTAATGAAAAATAGATCTTATAAATTCCTGATTTCCTCACCTAAGCTTACCCAGTAAGCCTTTGGAACTCACTGCATTTTCACTAGGATACCTGCAAATCAATTACTGGCATTTTGATTCTAGAATAATGTCATTGCAACAAGGGTCTCCAGATGACATTGAGAAAAATAGACTCACTTGCTCTAACTTGATATGCATACCTAATTAAAAGTCCAAGATGAGCCGAGGAAGGAGAAACCAAAAAACAAACAAACATGAAGGCATCATCTGCACTAAGAGCCTGGTAAGACAGGCTATTATGTGATCATGTATTTATCTAGGAATTTTTTGTAGCCTCAAAGTGACTTCATTAATAGCAGAGAAACAAATGGGCACACAAGTGTCTGTATACACCTAACAAGCCATAAAGAATAGTGTCCAATATCTGTTGCACCCTTACTGTGTGCTAAGGAAAGAAACACTTTGAATCCTCACCACTCTCCTATGAGGTAGGTACTTTTATTACCCTCACTCTACAGATGAGGAAACCTAAAGTACACAGTGGTTAAATCACTTGCCAGACATCATAATCTTATTAAGTGTCTGAGATATAAAGTCAGTTGGTCTCTATTACAACTATGATAGAAATTATGTTTTCATAATTATCATGTAATTCTATCGCTCTTATTTTTAAAGGTACTATAACCCATGTTAACATAACAAAACTCCCACACTTACTGAGAATAATAATTTTCATATAATTTACTTTGAAAGTACAGGAGCCTTTGGATTCTGAAGATCTTGTAAGCAATTAATTTTTAGCATAAAAATGACAGAACAGTAGCCTGCCCTAAGCTCATCTAATATTTTAATCTAGATGACATGACAGTTTGTCTCTTCCCAATGAGAGAGAAATATCAGCACTTCCACTAACAATGAAGCATATTGTTTAAAACTTCTCAATAAAAGCTCATCCAGTTTTACATCATTTCATGTATAAATGTAGTCAACTCAAACTTCCCCATCCTTAGAAGTGAACAACATCACAAAAAATCCAAAAACCATTTATAGTTGGCACTGCAACTCTTTGGTAATAAACAATGTGAATGTGATAATGTAGAAAAACCCTGGACTAGAGTCCAGAGACCTGCCCACCGATCCTGGCTCTGTCACTAACTAGCAATTTAGTCCCTTCCACTGCGCTGGGCATTGGTTTCCTGATCTGCAAAATAATCATCTCCATGGCCTACTCTCCCAGCTCTAAAACAAATGTGACTCTTGTACATACATCTTTTTTCCAAGCTTCTCATTCTCATTCTATTTAGTTATTATCATCAATTTGCAGGCATTAAACATTATTTTTCCATGGTTCTACAAAAGGAGGAAACTGCCCATTCTTAACTAAGGTGATAAGGGAAAGCCTTCAGGACCACTAGTTTACCATAGATGAGTCTCAAGGTGAATAATGTAGAAGTTATAATGCTAAAAGGTGTTAGGTTTCAATATTTAGGTTACCATTTTGTGTGTCAGTACATTCTCCCTAAGGACAAATAGTAAAATTCAAGGACAATAGGGAGAAAAAAATGTAATTATCCATCAGTTATTGAAAAACTAAAAAGGTGCCAAATTAAAATATTAGTACTTTTTTGCAGAACATTTTTCTCTGATGAATTACATTACAATGCAACATATCATCTACAAATTTTCTCAAGTATGTTTTAAGTACTCCCTAAAAAAAAGAGGCCTTCCTTTTTTAAATTGTAAGGAATTAGTAAGATAATATACATATGATTAAGAAAATATTTAAAAGAGGAAAAGATCTAGCTGTGTAATTCTTAGCTTCCTCTTCTCAGTGCCATGAAGAACCTCAAAGGGGTGCTAGAGGTAGAATCTGTGGACTGCCACCGCCTGACCCTGGTATGCATTTTCTGTGTTCCTAACCCAGTCTCAAGAGTGTTATGCAAATACAAATTATTGAAATTAAACTAAGCATCTGACATTAATAATTCAACTGTTAGAAAGCTCAACCTGATTTTAGTCTTGCTTTCTAGATAGAGCTGCTACCTTACCAGCATCTTCCCAGTACAATACTTAAAGTTGACCTTGTAAAGAAACAATTAAAAGCAAGGGAAAGAAAGCATGCGAATTACTTAATAATCTTGTAGACTAAAAGTAAGTAGCAAATTCTAATAGCACAGTCAGTCCACTCTAAATGTTAAGTCAGGAAGAAGTAAGCCACAGCTATAGACTGAAAGACCTGAAGAAAGGATATTCAGCAGATGTAGAGGCGGCTACAAGAATTTAAAGGTACAGTTATGAGCACTTCCAGCAAAACTAGTAACTGGTAAAACACCATCAAACATGTACATACATTTTAAAATAAAGGAGAACTGACAAGTTCCAGCAGCAAGCCTCCTCTTGGTTGGAATGCCAAAATAAAATGTCAAAAATCACCTCGTGAATCCAATCCCCCAGCCTTTCAAAGTTCGGAACCAAACCGACATGTGTACTTAAACTGCTTCTTAGCATCCTTCTTTAAATGCAACTCCCTCTCCCAGAAAGTCAGTTCGCTTCGGCTACTTGAATGCCCAAAGCCCAGCACCAAAGAATCGTAGGAGTCCGAGTAGTTGCAGAAGGGTCTTCCAGCGGCCGCCTGCGCATCCCTTTCCACCTCGGGTTAAACCCCCGGAGGTGCTCCGGTCACTTCCCCATCCAAGCTCCCCAGTTCTCTCATCTCCCAGTGGACCGCTTCTCGTCGACCTTGAAGACCCCCGGAACGGAGCCTTAGATCCCAAGTGACTTGGCCGGTTGGCCCCTTCCCCGCAGCGCGCGTTAACTGCCCCCCACAGTCTCCGGTGGCCTCCCTCCGACCCCTATCACGAACGCCCTCCTACCGGCTCCGGACGACCCCCTTCCCCTTAGGCGCTCCACCTCCCTCCAATCAGAAAAATAATTCCTCCGAAATGCATCGAGAGCCTACTAAGCGCAAGCCCCCACTACGCGCAGCGCGGTCTGCCCTGGGCTCGCGGCCCGGACTCGCCGTCCCCCGCCCGCCGTCTCCTCCCGGCCCAAGGGCCGGCGCTGCCCCTGCCCCGGGTGTGGAGGCGCCGGCTGGAGGCGGACTGCGCCGGGCGCGGACACTGGAGGCCCGGCAGGCGGCCACTAACGGCGGCGCGGGGGCCCGGGAACGGGCGCTGGCCGGGCCGGGCGCGGGCCGCGAGGACACTCACCGGTCGGGGCGCGCGGGGCGGCCTCATCCACGGGCACCTGCGGCCAGGCGGACGGGCCCGGACGTCGCAGTCACCGAGAGGGCGAGTCCTCCCGCTCGCCCGCCAGTCCCGTCCCGTCCCCTCCGACTGCCCGATCGAGAGCAGTCCCGTTTCCTCTGGACGGAGCCCGGGGACCCCAGCTCTGCCGGATGCCCCCGCCAGGCCCCCACCCCCTTCCCCGGCCGCCTCCCCCCTTCACCCTTTCCCCTCCCCCCTCCCCCCAGCCCCCACCGGAATGGAAAATACCTCCCGGGGCGGGGGGCGGCGGGGGCACGCCTCTCTGAAGGGCAGCCTACCGTGACCAATAGCAGGCGGGGCTCTGGAGGGGCGGGATTCCTAGCGGCCAATCCGGAGGCGTGTAGGTGAAGGCCGAAGGAGGGAGACAGGGAGCGACAGGGGGCTGGCCCGGGAGTCAGGGAGGTCCGGCCGCTCGGGTGCGCGCTGTGCGCGGCTGCCATTTTGGAGTCGGGCAGCTGAGACGGCGGCCGGGTCCGGCCCGGGGGAAAGGGAGGAGCCAGTCAGGTAGGAAAGAGGCTGTCACGTGGGATGGAGGGGCGGGGCAAAGCGGGCTGTAGCCGGAGGGGAGGGGTCGGAGGCGGCGAGTCACGGGGGCTGAGGGGGGGTCACGTGGTCGGAGAAGGGCCGGCGGTGGGCTTGGGGGCGGAAGGTCAACCTGAGGTGGGAGAAGGAAGAAAGCTTTGTCCCTGGTTTCAACTCTGTTAGGGAAAAGGAAAGGAAAAATGATGAATGGAGGGTGTGAGTGCCGGGTCGGAAAATGTGAATGAGTCTCCCTAGCTCCCTCCAGCATGGAACCACCCAGTCACTAAATTCCAAGATGCACGGGAAACTGGGCACTTCATTTAATTCAAGTAGTCCCATCGCTACTCCCTGCTGTCACAAACGTGACTCACAGATCTGATGGAGGGGTGATTGTCCTCCACTTTTTGCCTGCACTTTATGTGGAAGGGCCCCCGCCCTAGAAATGGCTGAAAGGGTAAAAGCATAGTTGAGGCATTGTGACGCCAGCAGGACTCTTTACATCTGGCGTTTTAGAAACTGTGTCGTCATTCACTGGCCACTTCTCTGTTGGACATACCATGATCATGTTCCAATTCCAACGCTTCCAAACCTAAACAAAAACAAAACAAAACAAAACAAAAAACAACTTGCCCGTGAACCCCTGCCTAGCGCTCATCTGTATTTCAATTCATACTTCAAGTACAGGCTAAATTAAACTCCCTACTAGTACACTGAAAGTGCTCCTCTTAAGGCTACAGGTGACAGCCATGTGACCAAGTTCAAGGGTCACTTTTTAGTTCTTATTTGATCTCTATTGCAGTAAACTTGATGGACTACATCCCTCTTTAAGCTTTTTCTCCTGTCCGGTGCACCCCTCACCCAGTTTCCCTGAGACTATAAATCCTCAGATTGTTAATCTTACTAAATCTGTTATCTGTTGGCTCGTTAAGAGAGTCCCAAGAGCTGATCCCCAGTCCTCTCTTCAGTAGGTACATAGTCATTCTACCGCACACTACGGGATCTAACCACTTTAGTGGCTGAGTGTACCTTTAATGAGGTCCAGATCTGCATATGTAAGTGTTTTTGGACATCTGCACTTGAACCTCATTATCACCTATCCAAATCAGAACTCAAATACGCTCAGAAGTCCACAAAACTTATTCTTTCTCCTCTGTTCCTTATCTTCTTTGATAATGTCACCATCCAATCACCCAAATCCAGAACCAGGAACCTGGGTGTAAACCTCCATGCTTCTCCCTCACTGCTGTAAATTCCTCCCTTACCCTTTCTAACTTTGTCTTGTTGGTTATATTTACTAGATGCCCTTTCTTCTCCATTTCTACATCCACTGCCTCACCTGGGTCACTTATTCATTAAGCCACTGAGCACTGTACTATGTTCCGGGCATTATTTGAGAGCTCAGGATACAGTGGTGAACCAAAGTGACAATGTTCCAGAATGGGGTGAGAGAAACAGTATATGAGTAAACTAATAAATGAACAACATAACTCAGGGGGTCATAAGTGATATGAAGCTAAAAAAAAACCACCACCACCACCACCAGCAACAACAACCAGGGAAACCTGTAAAAACCTAAATTGTTGCCTATCTTCACCTCAAATCCTCCCCACCCTCACCCCATATCTTCTCATCCTTTCTTTTTATTCTCGAAGAGGGAGTGGCCCTGAGCCTTTCACCTGGAGTCTTAATTTCATTCCCGTTCATCTGCCATGACTTCCCTCTATATTACAGCTGCCTGAATATGAATCCCTCAACTAGAAGATAAGCTACTTTGAGGGCAGGGATCGTACCTTATACATCTTTGTGCCTCCACAGTGCCTTGGCTCAGAATAGGTGTGCACAAAATGAGTGTTAAATGGTGAATTCCCTGACACCTGAATCAGGCTGCCACAAAAGCATCTCCAGCCCAAATCAGAATGGGAAGGTCAGTGAACTTAGCTACTAGAGTGTAGTAGCAGGGGTGGGGTTATGAATGAGGTCACCTCCTTTGGTATCCTCCAGGCCTGGGCTTCCATGATGATGTGCCTGTGAGTGGCAGTAGTTGCTTCATAAACACTGTTTTACTTGACAGTGCCAAGTGCATGTGGGCAATTTAAAAGTACTCTTTGTTTCTGATGATGAGCTTTAAACCCAGAGCATTCTGGGTAAATTGCCAGGATAGGCCCTGCAGGAGAAGGTTGCAGTTGCCACTTCACTTTGTATTTCCAGGCCCTTGGGTATTGCACCCCAACAGGGAGCAAGATGTTGCCAGTTCTGTCATAGTCATTATAATTAAATCCAAGTTCTGGCAAAGGGCAGTGCATAATTATGAAGTATTATTATGGTTTTTATCATTATTAGGCACCCAGCTGCCCAGCCCAGGAAACCACAGTAGTAAAACACTGAGAAGCCAAGCTCCTCTCCCAGCTGGCATGAATCAAGACCAGGTGTATTGGCACATAGTCTCGCAGCTCCGCTCATCAAGATGAGACCTTCTGTCCCCTCTTTTTGGCAAGATACAAATTTAAATGAATGGGAAGAGGAAATGTGAAGAAGGACCTTTGCCACCACCTCGGAATCAAGTTCCTTTCTTCCCATCTCACAGAATGGTCTCATCTATGATTTATTGTGTAAATCTTTTTCAGCTTTATCCTTGACCTGCCAGCTTCCTAAACATCATTCCCCAAGGTCTACTGAGGATGTATTAGTTAGGGTGGGTTATAGAGTGCTTTCAAGAAATTTATGATAATTGAGAAAGTATAGTCAGGCTTGACAAGACATCTGCCTTTTATTGAGCATCTACTCAACACCATACTCAGCACTTTCACATATGCTATCTGACCTAATTCCTACCACCCTGCAAAGTGGATTTCATTTTCCTCATTTTCTTCAAGGTCTCAAAGACTTAGCATATAACAAAACTGAGATTCCAACATAAATATACAGATTTGGTGATTGTATACTCATGGTGGATGTGTCCACACTGGTAGATGAATATAGGTGTCAGACTTCCCCTCGTTCTACTGAATTAAAAATGGGTATTTTGTACAAAGTAAATTTTAAGCTGAGCACTGAAAGGACAATTCAGAAGTGATGCTGAGAGAATGGTGCCAAATGAGGAAGCCAAATTGGCCATAAGCCTAAAATCAATCAATAAGGACAGATTTCTTGTTCAGCAATGTCATATTATATTCTTCAAGTACCTTTATTGTCTCAGCTACTCCAAATGGGGAAGTCACCCCAGGTGGTAGTAGGGTGGGTTGGCGATGGAGGAGGGTGGTTTAGGGAGGGAATATGGTTTTGAATGGAGAACTCCCCAATGGCCCATAAACTGGCACATCAAGCACTGGTTTCTGGAACAGCCAAAGCTATGGCAGCTTTCTCTGCTGCCAATCACTTGTTTTTAACTAATATGTGTAGAACAATTTTCCATTCTCTTTTTTTTCCTAAAACAATTGATTAATAACTTTTTAAAGATTTTATTTATTTATTTATTTGAGAGAGAGCATGAGTGGGGGGGAGAGGCAGAGGGAGAGGGAGAAGCAGGGAGCCGGACTCGGGGCTCAATACCAGGACCCCGAGATCATGACCTGAGCCAAAGGCAGACACTTAACCAATGGAGCCACCCAGGGGCCCCTGATTAACAATTTTTAAAGACAATTTGTTTAGAACTTACTGTGTCATACAAGGCAGTTCACTTTTATTTTTAGTGCTTTTTAAGGGATTTAAGATAAAAAAAAAAAGCACTCATTTTAAGTGTATAGTCTGATCTGTTTGGAGACATGTATGCCCTTGTAACCTATCATAATTGTGAAATAGAAATTTCCATCACCTCAAAAAAGTTCCTTTGTGCCTCTTTTGCATAAGAATTTTAATATAATTTGTATTTTATTTTTTTCTTTTCTTTTTTTTTTAAGATTTTATTTATTAGAGAGAGAGAGAGAGATCACAAGCAGGGGAGAAGGGTAGAGGGAGAAGCAGACTCTCCGCTGAGCAGGGAGCCTGATGCAGGGCTTGATCCCAGGACCCTGGGATCATGACCTGAGCCAAAGGCAGACGCTTAACCAACTGAGCCACCCAGGTGGCTAAATACAATTTGTATTTTAATGTATTTTAATGACTCCAAAATTTAGATCTCCAGTCAACCTTGCTTTCAAAGTCTAGGCCCATATTTTCAGCTACCTGCTTGACATATCCCCCTGGATGTTGCAAACATGCACCTCAAACCAAGCATTTCTGAAAGATGAAGCAGAAGGTGCTTTATCTTTGCTACAAGAAAACCCCTACTTCCAATTCCCTTCTGAAATCATGTTTCTGTATTCTTCAGTTTGGTTGAGATAATCATCTACCAAGTCATATAAGCTAGAAATTTTTAAAAATAATCTTTACTTCTCCCTCATACACCTCCCCAGAAGTGAGTCTTACTCACACAAACATTTTTAAATCAGCCCTTTGCATTTCCAGTATCCTCATGCAGACACTTATCTTGCTTGCACGATCACCAAAAAAACAAACAAAAAAAACCCTCCTAACTTGTTTCTTCATGCTCCAGTTCATCCACCAATCTGCCACTTTAATTTTCTTTTGAAAACCCAGATTTGACTGTTTCAATCCTTTGCTTTCAGGGACTGCCCAACTGCCTAAAAATGGCACTGAAAATCTTTCATGGTATGACCCAACCTCCCCATCTGGACTCCTCTGCTCCCTGCCACGTAGAGCAGGCTATCCATTTTCATCCCTCTCTGCTTTTCATCAGATATTGATCTGAAATGTCCCTCATACTCCACCTGAAAACTCTTGCTTCCCTTTCACAGCCCCATTTATAAGATTTTTCTTCATGAAGCCTTCCCAGACCTCTCCAGATACAGAGTCTCTCTCTGCTACACTTGACCCCCATACCATGTTGCACATACATTCATCACACTGAATAGACATAATGGTGAAATGGAACAGGAGAGCTGAGTCAGAAGATCTGAGTCTAACTTAAAAATCTCATTCATTGCTTGCTGTGTTAGCCAAAGCAAATGACATAAGTTCTCTGAGCCTCAGTTATTTAATCTGTGAGATGGTACTAACAATAGCTATAATAATACCCTACCTCATAGGACTCTTGTGATCAAACCAGTAATTATAAACATGAACACAGTTTGCAGTATATGGATATTAGATGTTATAATTGCAAAGCTGTATCTTCTGATAGATTTTGAACTTCTTGAGTGCAAAACCAACATCTGGCCATCCACTGGACATGGTGTCTGGACCTACTCCTTGCCTAGACTGGTTTATGACAGAAGTTATCATTTTTGGTAGGATCCTATTCTCTCAATTAACTCTCTTAATACTATTTTCTACTATGTTTCTTCAAAAGCCAATCATGACATCCTCACTTCTTTTTATAATTGTTTATTGCCTTTTCAATTAAAAAGCTACATTAAAAGGTCTCTAAGGAAAGAAATAAATATTCTATCCATGATTAATTTTAAGCACCTTCATTTATTTGACAAAAACTTTTTAGAGCCATTATGTGCCCAGCCCTGTTCTAAGCCCAGGTCATACAGTGGCAAACAAGAGACTTCACAGAACTTACGTTATCGTGGGGACAATAAGCACAGAGCAGCAAGTAAAGATGTTCATCTATACGGTTAAAGGTGCTACAAATAGAGCAATATGGAGGGCGGGGCGGATGTAACTGGAGTGGTCAGAGAAAGCCTCTCTGAGAAAGCACTGTAGAGCATCAGTGATGACACAAGGAGGCAAGCATACAAAAAGAAGGCGGGATAGCCTTGCAGGTCAAAGGAAGAGCACAGAGGCCCTGAGACAGGAGCAGACGGAGTCAATATAAGGAACTGAAAGGCGGTCTGTGTGGAGTAGAGGAAGTGAAGGGCAGCGGTATGAGGCTAAGTCAAAGAAGCAGACAGGGGCCAGATCCCATAGGGCTTGGAAGTTCAGGTAAAGAGTTAAATGTTTATTCTAATTGTAATAGGAAACCACCGAAGGGTTTTAAGCAGGAGTGTGATATAATTTAATTTTTTTTTTTTAAGATTTTTTTTTATTTGTTTGTCAGAGAGAGAGAGCACAAGCAGGGGGAGTGACAGGCAGAGGGAGAAGCAGGCTCCCCGCCAAGCAAGGAGCCCAATGCGGGACTCAATCCCAGGACCTGGAATCATGACTTGAGCCGAAGGCAGACGCTTAACCGACTGAGCCTCCCAGGCTTCCCTGATTTGGTTTTTAAAAGATCACTCTAACTGCATATGGAGAATATATTCTGGGGGCAGTAGGAGAGTGGATTAGAAGGTAGACTGGTTGTTTTGGGCCAGACCAGAGATGTTGGTAGTCTGAATTAGGGTGGTGCTAAGGATGATAAAGAGTAGTAGGTTTGGGGTATGTTTGGCAGTAGGACTGACATGACTTACTGACGGATTTAATGACAGTGAGGGAAAGACATTAAAAAGGGCTCAGGATTATGGTCTAAGCCATTAGGCGGATAAAAGTTCAGTTTACTGAGTTCACACAGTACCTGTGGAGGCTTTGTGCTAGGCTCTGAGAATACAAAGACCAGTGAATAAGACAGAGTCCTTGGCCTCAAAAGCTCACAGTCTAGTGGGGAGGACTGCCTCCTACCCTGGTGGCTTCTGTAGGAGTTTTTTTTTAAGATTTTATTTATTTACTTATTTAGAGAGTGAGAGGGTGGGGAGGAAGAGGGAGAGGGAAAATCTCAAGCAGACTCCGCGCTGAGCGCCAAGCCCAACGCGGGGCTCCATCTCAGGACCCTGAGAATATGACCTGAGCAGAAATCAAGAGTCGAACACTTAACCGACTGAGCCACCCAGGCGCCCTGCTGTAGGAGGTTTTAAGCACAATTACAGAGCTACGTATAGGTTATGAGAGGATCAAGAAGGATTTCCTAGCCCAGCCTAGCCAAGTGAGCCAGGAGTCCTGCCTTCTTGGGAAGATAACTAGACTTTCTCAACACCTGTGAAATGTGTGCAGTAATCCACACTCTAGTTTAACTTAACTCTTTATAAATAAAGTATAATAGCTGTCAGCAGCATCTTCCAGGGTCTCTGATTTGTTACTTCTTTTAAGAGGAGAGGAAAGGGGTGCCTGGGTGGCTCAGTCAGTTAAGTGCCTGCCTTCAGCTCAGGTCATGATCCCAGGGTCCTGGGATCGAGCCCTGCATCCCTTTCCCTCTGCCTGCCGCTCCCCTTGCTTGTGCTCTCTCTCTGTCAAATAAATAAATAAAATCTTTAAAAAAAAAATAAGAGGAGAGGAAAGAATGCTACTGAGAAAGAGTCAGGATGCTTAAAAGAGTCAGGATGGATAGGCAAGGTACTCAGCTAATAAGAATGGAAGTCAGTAGGGTCTGGGCTTCTGCTGCAGCCCTCTGCTCAAAACCTACCAACAGTATGCCCTTGGTTGAGGATGGATTCAGGGTATTTTGTTTTGTTTCACTTTAATTGCAGCTGCAACTTCTTTGAAATTACCATATGACTCCTGAATAACTTCTCTCAAGCTTTTTTTCTTTTTGGTATTTATTTAATAACTTCTATTTGACCAGCTGATACATTCACATTTCAAAAATCCAAATAAGAAAGGATATGATGAAAAGTCTTATCTTTTCCTGCTCCTTCACCCAGTTCTCTACCCCACCCACCTGGATGGGTAGCAATAACTATACCGATTTTTTCTATGTATCCTTCTAGTGTTTCTTCACACAGATACGAGCAGTTCTTTTATTTCTTCTCTTCCAGCTTCTTACACAAGAGGTAGCCTACTTTATCCCCTGATCTGGATCTTGTTTTTCCCTCTAATAATGTATCTTGGAGATCTTTCCTATCAGTACTAGGTTTAAACAGCTGCATAGTATTACACTGCAGGATCTGCCATAGTTCATTTAACTACTTCCCTATTGATGAATCCTTGGGCTTTGTCCAGTCTTTGCTACTTATTACAAACAATCCTATAGTGTATAACCCGGCACATATGTCTACAGGTATATATAGCCTTAGGATAAATCCTCAGGAGTCTTACAAATCCTTTAATAAAATCTTTGAAAGGAATGTTCTGAGATAGTGTGACTAGGTTTCCAAATTAGAACCTCAGCTTTCCAGGCATTAACTCTCACATTCCATCAAGAGTAGTTCCTCATTTTCAGCCTGTCAATTATGCCTTTATATTTTTTCCAATAAGGAATTTAAAAAATATTTAATCTGCATCTCCTGCAACCAACCATAGTTGGCATGCTGTTTCAAAAAAAGAAGAAGAAAGAAGACTAAAATGCAGCTGAATTGTGCTCCAGTTAATGAATTGCAGGCTGTAGAAAATTTCTGATTTTTCTTCATTCAACATATAGAAGCATCTCTAGAGTGAAGTCTCAGGTGGGGATGATGGGTTAGAAGGTGAGGACTATAGGCTGTACCCTGCGCCAGCCAGCTCATAGTGCTACCCCAGCCTCAGGGCCAAATACTCCTTGGCCATTTTCATTAGCATCACTTTTCATTTCTCTTAGTAATTCTTCATTTTCCCATAGTTGCTTCTGGAAAATAGGTTTATAGTTTTGGTGAAACAGGCTTTGGTAAGTGTGCTTTATAACCAGGCCATGTATAGTAAGTATGCTATTTTTATATGATCCCCCCCAAAGACTTTTTCTTATTTATTATATTCCAGGTATATGAGACCAGGATGGAAAAATCCTAGGGCACTTAATTTACATGAGATGTTGGGAGAACATTTACCAATGCAGAAATATGCACAAGTGATGTGGCAGTGAGAAGTGCCATTTAAAAAAACCAAATATATATATATATCTGAAGAAGGTACCCCAGCCATAAAATTATCTTTCCACATAGTACTTCTCTTTAGTTTGGCTCCATGTAGGTGGAGGTGTTTTGTTTTTGTTTTGTTTCATTTTGTGTTATTTTTTTTTATAATTATAGCATGAGAGAAAGTATTAAAAATAAACCATGAAGTTGACAAGGTACAGCAAATAGCCATCCAGAAAGCTTTTTTTTAGCTCTAAAGCTCTCTTCCTTGGGAATGACAAAAACTACAAATTGTAGAACTGTCTAATCTCTGTGAAGAGTGTCTAGTCCCAGCTCTAGTTGAAATTATCTTATATTTTTAATTTAATTTTATTAAAAAAAATTTTTTTTAACGTTTTTATTTATTTATTTGACAGGGAGAGGGAGAGCACAAGTAGGGGGAGCAGCAGAGGGAGAGGGAGAAGCAGGCTCCTTGCTGAGCAGGGAGCCTGATGTGGAGCTCGATCCTAGGACCCTGGGATTATGACCAGAGCCGAAGGCAGACACTTAACTGACTGAACCACCCAGGCGCCCCTATCTTACATTTCTAAAATGTCTCACATAAAGATTCTACAGTCTCCCTTTGGCCATTACTTTTTTTCCCCCTTAGCTGGCAAGACTTGGACTCTCTCTTTAGGATATAGTCAAAATTATTCCTCCCTCCCCTTCTTTCCCCTCCCTCTCCTTCCCCTCCCCCTTCCCCTCCTCCTCCTCCTTTATTTTTTTATTTATTCTAAGAGAGTTAGAACAATTGTCAATTTTTAAAAACTTCTCTTTGGATTTTGGGTGGCACTGGGCTTTCCAGGTAGACAATTGTATCATCTGTAAATAATAGTAAATCTTATTCATATTTTTGTTCTTTTTATATCAGCAGAATTCCTTATTGAGTGAAAAATAATACTTGCTGAAATTATTTGTTCATCCGATTTGCGTATCTGTAGAGAACATCCATTCTGCTGACTACACTCTCCTTTTGTTCTGGGGACTATGTCCTCCCTTACTCTCAGTCCCTGGGCTTGGGGAAAAGACTGATGTCTACACCCCCCTCCTTCAGGGGTGAAACATATGACCTTAGTCTAGGTCATCTAGTATATCCTATTCCTCTGGCCACAGTAATCCATTCTAGACCTACTAGAAAGTTGGTTCTGAATTTGAACCTAGAGGCAAGTACTCCATGGAGTGGCTTGCATCCATACTGGGTACGTGAAGACATTGCCTAAGAATGGAGCCAATAGCCGGGTGACGGACATTGGGGAGAGTATGTGCTATGGTGAGCACTGTGAATTGTGTAAGACTGATGAATCACAGACCTGTACCTCTGAAACAAATAATACATTATATGTAAAAAAAAAAAAAAAAGATAGTAGGAAGGGAAAGATGAAAGGGGGGAAATCAGAGAAGGAGACGAACCATGAGAGACTATGGACTCTGAGAAACAAACTGAGGGTTTTAGAGGGGGTGGGGGTGGGGGGATGGGTTAGCCTGGTGATGAGAAGTAAGGAGGGCACGTATTGCATGGAGCACTGGGTGTTATACGCAAACAATGCATCATGGAACACTACATCAAAAACTAATGGTGTAATGTATGATGACGAACAAAATAAAATTAATAAAAAAAATTAAAAAAAAAAGAATGGAGCCAATATTGAAGATGCTGAATTTAGAAAAGAAGAGAGAGAAATCAAGTCCTAGGTCACCCTGTTTGAGCCCTAGATCAAACTTCACCTGAGCCAGATCCTCTAAATTTTTCAGTTACATGAACCAATAAATTTACCTTTTTAATTAAGTTAGTTTGGATTACATTTTTCATCTTTGGCATGCAAAGGACTTTTAGTTGATGCAATATCTTCTGACAAAATTAGGCAAATTCAACTCATGTTGTTCCCATGGTTTGACAAATTACATGATTTCCCTAGCTAATCCCCAGACTCCTTTCTTCTTGCACTTGGAGTGACTCTACCATTGCAGCATACCCATCTAAATACCAAGCCAGAGTCCTCCTCCCTTTCCTCCAAGGACTCCTCCAGTTCTTTGCTTAAACCCAGCCCACTGGTGAAGTTAAAGAAGGAAGGGAACAGATGGCAACCTGATTCATATTGCTCTTACAGGGAATTAAGCCAATTTATTTTGGGGGTCAGTCCCAGTTCAGTTTCAGCAGTGAATGAAAGTTATTTGAATCCATTTCTGGTTCAGGTCTGTAATCATCTGCAGTAATCCAAAGTTCTTCACAAGGGAAAAATATTTTGGAAGGGGGGTTAATATTTGTTCCAGTTTGAGAAAACTATGTAACATGGAATCAAGTTGCACCTGTCTTATTAGGACTTCTGTGCTAAAAGAGGTAGCATATGGGCAGGACAGGGAGGCGATTAATAGTATAGTTAATACTAAAATAATCAGCCTAGACAGCCTCCATAATAAGCAGTGTTATAAAATCTACTCCTTGGATTTGCTTTTAATATTTCCAGTCCACATCAGAACACACTTTGAAATATCATATCGCATAGTATTGACCAAATTATTAAAATATAAGTTGAAACATTTTTTGAAAATTTTGCCTCCTTTAGAGGAACACATATTTTATAGGTGAAGCATTTATGGTCTCTGAAAATTATTTCTAATTAGTGTGACATTGTGTCAGTATCTTAAGGTGCTAAAACTTAACAGTTTTCTGGAAAAATGTATTGAAGATCTAGGCTCAGCTTAGGGAATGTTGTCAATGGTATTGTAATAGCATTGTATGGTGACAGATGGTAGCTACACTTGTGGGGAGCGTAACGTAATGTATAGACTTGTTAAATCACTGTGTTGCACCCCTGAAACTAATGTAACATTGTGTGTCAACTATGCTTCAATTTTTTAAAAAAATCTAGGCTTAGAATATTCACAGGACCATTTTTAAATTGCTTCAGGTCATCTAATGGATATGATCTGATAGGAAGCATTTTTTGTTTCATTGCTTCCATTATAAATATATATATATTTATAGGTAATAAATATAAATTAAATAAGTAAGTACAATTTCAAGACACAAAATGCTCAGCTTGTTCCAAAATATTTTTTGTTAGTGGGTTGTGTGCAAACAAAAAGAATGACAGATACCATCCATATACTTTACAAAGTATACCTCCTGCTTTACACCTCCTGCTTATGCATGTGTAAGGAGGACATTGGATTTGACAAGGTGCAAAGAGATGTCTTACAGATGGTACACATGAGGCCCATCAGGACAGGTCTTCCCAAACTAATGGAGCTGTAAAAGCAGTTGTCATGTACACGTCTGTCACACCTGTTCTACAGAGAAATCCCTACTTGTAAATATGGTTTTCAAAATCAGAGCACAAGGCTGGCTGAGCTTAGTTTAGTTTTCTGTTAGTTTGAGAGAGACTATGACCACCAACATGGATTTCATACCTTTTTGTGACTCTTCTAAGACTTTTACATTTTCCCTGGCATTGTGTTATTTAAAGTTAAAGATTAAAATTCTTTTACTTAGTCCTTGAAGAAATAAACATAATTTATCTTATAACATTAAATTCATTGGCAATGTTCTTTAGAGGGAATAAATTTGTGTTCTGCAAAAGGGCTTGGATATACAGAATTTCAATGCCTCAAATGATGTAATTTTCTATAATATTTAGCCTGCCATTTTTAGTTTGGTGTTTGTATAATAGGAGATTTCGAAGAAAAAGCTAAAGAGAGGCTAATTTGCTTGGTAGTGCTTCTGTTCTTTTGTTCTTTTAGAATCTAAAATTAACCAACATCTGCAGTGTCAACAAGGACTCCATATGGCATTCAAGTTTGTACTTTTCCTAAATAATGCATTTGAGGCAATATAATCTGAGAGGAATTCTGAGGTGATAACGAATGGAATACCTCAGATTATATAGCACTTTATAGTTTCAAAATGATTTAACAACTAGGACCTTGTTTGATCCTCACAACAGTGTTAAGAGATAGGGGGTTCAGGTATTTCTTATTCTTGTTGAACAGATGAGAAGATGGAGGTTCAAAGTATTGAAGAGAAATGGCCATTGTCACAAACCTGGTGAGTAGCAGCATGAGAGGGAAACCCAAGCCATCTGGTATCTAATCACCCTTTCTACCATTTTATTCTACCATTTTACTAGGATCAAGTTGTTGACAACCCATTGTTAAAATAGCATGTTTTCAAAATAATAAATCCCACAACAACTCTGTAGGAAAAATTTTAAAAATTACTAGAAACTAACAAATGTGTGTTTGGTTTTCTAGAGTTTAATGGAGTTCATTTGTTCAATTAAGTTAACAGATGATTTCCACAGAAGTTCATCTATTTATTTAACTCTTGTGATTTCCTATTTTACTTACAAAAAAGAATTCCCACCAAAATGCTTTTTCTCCTTGTGAAATCATACCTCATAAATCTTTGTCATATCTAGAAAGTCTAAAAACTTTTCCTGTAAGAGATGTTACAACTGAGAGTGTTTTCTTCACAGCAATACATTGTCATTTAAGTCTACCTGAGTTTTGAAACATTTCATTTCAGTTCAAACTTCTGTGAATTCTGCAGCAGAGCAATCATTCAGAGTTTCTGGGATAAGAAAAAAAGTAGGTTGAAGTTAAAGAATGTATTGGAAACATAGCTTGTGACTGAGATACAGGCATAAATTTAGTAGGAACCCATTTTTGAAAGCATAAATAATGTTATTGCCAATCCATACTTTATAGAAATTTCTAGCTATGTAATATTACCATTTCTACTTTAAAATGCAGAGAAATTCAATTGCTTCCATTTCTTGAAAGTTTGAGGCTTAAAAATTATGAATGCTGGCATTCTTGAAGAGGAACACTGTGAGTTTGTAATATCGAAAAGGCACTGGCATTCTCTTACATTGACAGGCAGATATATTTCCAACAAGTGGAGACACAGGATTCTGCTGGCATAAGGAGCAGCCAGCAAAAATTTTAATCAGGATTTGGCTCAGTCTACGCTGGTTCTGACTTCACAAAAGTGCATCTTCAGGAAGCACCTTCTACCAAGTGGATGGCAAGATGCAGCGTTAGAGGTTGCTGACACCAAAGCAACCAGAGCTCACGCAAAACTTAAAATTTTTCTCCCCATTAGTTTCCTGGATATGTCTCAAAGAACTACACACAGAAAAGCAAGATTTAAACTTCATATTATCCAAAACATTCTTGTGACTCTAATCTCCTATGTACTCTATGTCCAGGATTAGTGGAAATACACCAAACATTTTTGAAAAGGTCATCTAACCTAAGTAGAAGAATGTTATCTTTCCATGCATGAGCATACTTGGGCATGCAAGCCATGAAAAAGAGATACAGGGAGAAAAGGACAAGAGGAACACTATGGAATGTACTTTGCCAGAAACAAGTAATGGGGAGGAATTAGGGGGAGTTGGGGAATTTGGGCAGGAAAG
The DNA here is from genome assembly GCF_029215605.1 of Mirounga angustirostris. Classification (NCBI taxonomy): domain Eukaryota; kingdom Metazoa; phylum Chordata; class Mammalia; order Carnivora; family Phocidae; genus Mirounga; species Mirounga angustirostris. The sequence goes on from NW_026991718.1 coordinate 72,429,545, forward strand.
CCTTAGATAGGGGAGGGTTAAGTCATTGGAGTTGGTAGTAACTCCATCTGGCTGGTTGTGGGAATCTGGAAGGAGGGGCCCAAGTGTGCTAGAGGACCAGACTCATGATGGTAGCATTCAGAGTTAATCTGACAGTGGAGAACTGCAGTGTAGAGGCTGGGAGAAGGCCACAGTACGAGGAAGGGAAGTGCCCAAGGGACCATGAGAACCCCAGCTGCAGTTCTTTTTGCTTATTCAAAGAGATCCAGTTTTCTTCCCCCTTCCCGTCTCCACACTTCTGCCCCACTCCACCCTCGACACCCCACCCCCACCACAAGAAAAATCTGTGTTGACTGGCCCAAGTTTGTTTAACTGAGTCCTCCTTCACCCAGTGAATGATTTGTGGAGACTGGGGCTGGTAATCATTATTTAGCAGTGACTTCAGCATTAATCAATCAGAACTGGAATGATACAACTTTGTTCCCACTCAGCCCACTCACAACCACAACCTTTTTGTGCTACAGCGAAGTAACGTGGTCCCTTGGCTATCTTGCTGCTGATTAATGGACTGTTGGAAGGGCCAGTACAACTCCCACAATACATCTAGTGCTTTTCTGCCAGATTGACTTAAAAAAAAAAAAAAAGGCAGCCGATCATGTCAAACCATGTTAGCCAATACCTGTATTGTCTATCTGAATTATAAAGCACAACAGTACATTTCGTTCTCTGCAATTCATTATTAGAAGAAAGAATATGAGGAAGTATTAGACCATGCTTGTATCATACGAGATAGCTGAACAATCCTGCACACTCCTGCACCGCCCATTGGAACATGTCATTTGTGCACTGATACAGTCATGATTACTCTCAAAATTAGATGCAATACAGCTCTCTCTTCCCCTCCTTGCCTAGATGCAGGTGAACAGTGACTCTCAGGGGAGGTGGGAGGACATGGCCTTGCCTGCTGATGCTAAGGACCCAAGACTTAACTACATGCAAATAACTCATTAACCTGTCCCTCCCAAATCACCCGCTCCACATACATCATCGCCATGAGAGGAATCAGGTTCCCCAAGGTCACCCTAGATGTCTGTGGACTTTGACTTCCTCCCTCCACAGACACCGTTAGGATGGCCTTTTGAGGCCTTTGTGCTCCCGGGAAGCTGATTTCTCCTGTGTGAAAACATCGAGAGCCAGGAAGAATGGAACACTACATGATTTATCCCTGAATCCTTCATCCTGCTGGATATGCCCCAAGGTGGAGTTATTCTTGCTGTCACAGATAATTTAGCCCTGAGTGGATCAACATATTTAAAAGAAGTTTCCAAATATGTCTAAAACTCTAGGTGCAGAAACACAAGTGCCAACTAACAAGAGCAATTTCGAATAGAACAGAGGTTGGAAATTAGAAAAACAAAGAGACACAGGATATAGCAGAAGGCCAGCTCTGTCAGTAACTGGTTGTATGCCCTCAGTCATTGTGCCCCTGTCCCAGTTTCCTCAACTCCAAAATAGACACTAAGATGAAAGGAATTTGGTGAGAGACACTTTTGAGAAATGTCGACTTATGTTCTCTCTCTGTATTTTTCCCTTTCCCTTTCCCTTTCCCATTTTGTCTGGCTTACATGTCTTTACCTCAGGAAAGACTTGGGGATTGGACTTCCAAGCTTTAGTTCCAAATAAACCCATGAGGAGAGGAGAGTTTGAGGTAACTTGTATTTTCCAGACTAAAGAGATCTGTTCTCCCAGAAGCAGCAAGGATGTCATCCTGCAGTACCCTCGCTATGTATGGCTCGGGAAGGCTGCATCTTTGCTGAAGAGCCCCTCTTTTCTAGAAATGCCGTTTGGGACTTACTCATGTGGAGTAATGATGGCAAGGGCCTCCAGTGATCCTAGTGCTTCTTAAGATGCCTGGTCCCCGCCAGATCCCTCAGCGAGTGTGGAAAAGATACTTCACACCTACCCAAGGTGGATTTCCTGTCCGCCCTACAGCACAGGGCCTCCAAGTTTAAATTGAATTACATACTCTAAAGACTCTTAAGAAATCATCAATGGTAAGATGGCCACTAGTTTGTGTCTCTTTATCATTTATTAAACTAAGCCTAAACAAGTCTTTCCTTACACTGTAGGAAATCCACTTTCTTGGGGCTGAATTCACTGAGGGTTTACTTTTGCCAGCCCTCCTTATCATTGCCTTTCCTGCACCTGCCCTTGCTGGCCTCCATGTTTTCTCATTTGGGATGTTTGACTGAGAAAGGCTGGTGGCACCTTGAAAAGCCTCATGTGCCTTCTCCCAAATCCCTGTATATTTTCTTTAAAGTCAGAAAGGAGTGTCTTTCATCCCTAAGTATACATATTTAAGTTGTCTGTGTTGCCCTGAGAAGCAACTTCAAGTAACACCACATAGCTAGAGGACCAAGTCTTTGGTCAGCTTCTCTGGGGGCCATGTGCCTTCTTGAAGTTGTTAATAAAACAAACAAAACAAAACAAATAAAAATTTTAAAGATCTTTTATGCAATTGTCTTTGTTGTTACTGCCGTTGTTGGGTGAAGAGTACGTTTATTGCTTCAGGGCTGTGCCATATTTAGAAAGGGGCAGAATGTCAGTGCAAGGCAAAACCTTTCAGGAAAGGGGGCCAGCTTTTGGGATCTCTGAAAGCACTTACTGGACATAATTTCATGTGTGTTTTTCTTGGTAGCAGATGTAAATTGCCATGTTCTTCTAAGGCCATTTTTCTGCTATGGCTGCTTTTCTCTTTAAATATTTTAGGAGGAAAAGTAATGTATTTTCTGTTTTGTGGTGGTGATGATGATGATGATAATGATTTGTAATTTAGAGAGTCTATATTCTTGATTCAGTCAAAATAATCTTTGAGTCATTTCATACTTCACTCCAAATAGTCTTTCTCAGAACTTGACAAACAAAGTAAAATGGTATCCCAAATGTTCCCTTCCCTCTTATCTTTATAAATCCTTCCATATAGCCAAAAATCGCCATTCTGGGGGCTGGGGGAGGAAGCCTCCTAAATCTGGATTACCTATGCTATTCAAAGAACTAAGTATTTTGAAAGTTCTAGAAACAATAAGGCAAACATTCTTCTCAGTAGAAACTACTAAAAGTAGTCATATGGTCTATCTCTTAAAGTGGAATTTTTCCTTCCATCTTAATTAAATGACAAATAAAAGGAAGTCATGCACAAGCTTTTGGAACAAAGACTATAATATAAGAAATGTAGTTCCAGTCAAAAAAGAAAAGAAAAGGATGTTGAAATATGGGAGCAAAATGAGGTCTTACTCAAGTAGATTCTTATGCTTCAACCAAAAGCTGAAAGAATTAACAAAAGCTCTAAAGAAAGGTAAAGGAATGCAGACAGTGGAGAAAAGCAGAGGAGTGCAGAAAATAATAAGTGTATAAGGGAATAAATCGAAGTCTGGGATGATTCTTAACTAAAGTACTTGCAAATTACAGTTTTCAAATAAAATATGAGATTGAAAAAATTCATTTCCAGAAAAGGTGACAAAATCAATGTGTAAAAAAAGGCCTTAGTGAACTAAGAGCCTTCAGAGACAAGGTCAGCTCACTGGAGAGGAGTTGAAACAAAGCAAAGCAGGACAGAGGAGTGCTTTCACTAAAAACCATCATGGCTTTATTCTGTCCACCCTGTGTGACATGGGGGTATAGTTCAGTGGTAGAGCATTTGACTGCACCCTGTGTGATAGATAATGTTCTCAAAGGCAAATGTCTTGACCTTATGTGGTCTACTTCCAAAGGAAGATGAGGTTTAGTCAACTGTATTAGTTACTTATTGCTGTGTAACAAATATCTCAAAACTTAGAGCTCAGAATGACAACATTGTTATCTCGAAGTTTCTTTCTGTCAGGAATCCAGGTGCAGCTTAGCTGGGTTCTCCTGCTAAGGGCCTCTGTCTTTTACAAGACTCCAATCAAGGTCTCTGCTAGAGGATCCATCTCCCAGCTTACTCAGTGCCATTGGATCAAGGACCTCAGTTCCTCATTGTGTGTTGGACGGAGATTCTCAGTTTGGTGCTGTGTGTGTGTGCTGTGTGATCCTCTCTATAGCTCCCAAGGCATTGCAACTGACTTCCTTCAGAGCCAGTATGGGAGAGAATGCCAAGAGAATATGCAAGAAAGATGGTAGTCAGTCTTTTGTAATCTAGTCTCGGAACTGACTTTTGCAGTATTTTATTTATTAGAATCAAGTCACTAAGACCAGGTCACACTCAAGGGGAGGGGAATACCAGGAAGCAGTATCATTGGGAGCCATCTTAAGAGCTGTCAACCACTTTAACTTAGTTTATTCTTCCCTTAATTTTATAGCATAGAAATAAGAGGCTGTCATCTTCAAGACCAAAAATACATTCTTTGGAGAAAAGTACTCCAGAAATCTGTGTGTCCGTGGTCTCTTTTATTTCTCAGCAAATGGCTTTATTTGTTTACATCATTTATATGGCAATAAATAGCCCAGATCAACTTAGCCAATAGGCAAACTATTTGAATAAATGAAGGAAATATTCATTTACATGTTTCATTGGGATGTAAGCTCTATGAGGGCAGGGGTTTTATCTGTCTTGTTCTCTATTTTATCCCCAGTGCGTATCATAGGGGCTTAACATATAGTTTTCAACAAATAATTGTTGAATGAATGGCTTCAACTATATTTACCATGGATCTGTTATATGTCAGGCACTTGACTTCACTTGTTTAGAAACTGAGCATCAGAAATACTTGCATTTGTACCCAAGAGTAGAAAGAAGAGATTTTTATCACTTGGGTTTCCAAAAGCAGCCCCAGTCAGTGACCATCTTTGTTCACAATTCAGAGAGTCAACTGAAAGAAAGGCCCACTCCATTTTCTCATAAAGGGAGAATGTGGCCTTTTCTTGTTAACAGGTCTTACTTGTGGCCTATCACTCATTGTTTGAGATGACAATAAAGGACCAGTGTTTAAAAAAACTTAAACTAGGTTTAAAAAAAAATCATGAAACTAAAATATGCACATACTTTAAAAACATATAAAAGCATATAAAATGACAAATTCTCACCCTTTGATTCCATCCCTCATCCCACTCAACCTCAAAAGTAAGGAGTTTAACTATTTCTTAAATATTATTACAAGTATTTTCAACACAAATACAGTGTGTGTGTGTGTGTGTGTGCATATAAATATGGGATCATCATAATATTGTTCTACACCTTGCCTTTTTTTTTTCACTTAGTGATATGTCTGGGAACCTATATAGACCTATCTTAATTTTTTTCTTGGCTGCATAATATTCCACTGTAGGGATGTGCCATAATTTATTCAATGAGTCCCTACCTAATAGATATTCATTTCCACCACCACCCCAAATGTTTTACCTACTAGAAACAGTACTACAATGGACACATCTATACATACGTCTTTGCATATTTCGGTGAGTTTATCTTAAAGACAAATTCCTAGCAGTGGAATTGCTAGGCCAAAAGATACGTGCACTTAAAATCTTTAAAGCCTCTTTTTATTATGAAATAAATCACAAATACAGGAAACCAAACCAGTTACAGAGCTTAATGGATTGTTATAAGACAAGTACCCTTTTAACTATCACCCAGATCAAGAAACAGACTGTCACCCACATCAGGAGCCCTCCAAATGGTCTGTGATCACAACTGCCTCCCTCTCTGAAACTAATTGTGGTACTGACATCTGTAGAAATCACTTTCTTCTATTTTTTTTATGGCTTTACTACCCAAGTGGCATCCATAAACATGATACTTTAATTTTGCCTATTTAAAAAAAAATCCTGATATGTCTTCTATACCTCTTTAAATTTACAGTTTTCCCCTCCAAACTTTTCTTTTCCATACAATTTCTCTATTGAATAACTCAGCATTTGATCAGTGGAGTTTCCTACAGTCTGGATGTTGCCAACTATGTACTCTTGATGTAGTTCAGCATGTTCCCCTGTCCTCCAATTTCCTGCAAACCGATGGCTGGATTTGGAGGCTTGATGAGACTCAGGTTTGATTCCCTTGGCAAGATAATGAGTGGCACATCAGGAGCTATATAATGGCTGGTTGTCTCTCTGTGACTTTAGCAATTACTGATGTTCAGTGCTTAGATCCATTCATTTATTGTGGGCTGTAGAATATTCTAATTATGTTATTTCTTTTTCACTTATTACTTAGAATATTTATGGAAGACATTTCCTCTCTTCTATTATTTGCTTGAACCCAGTGGTATAATTCAGATAGGAAAAGCAAAGTAAATGCTTAGCTCTTTCCCTTTACTTACCAGTTTCCAAGATAATGAATGTTCTCTACCATTATCCTACAAAGGTGACTTTTTATTTTAGTTATCATGAATTCATGTGTTCATACATGTATTCAGTTTGTCTTATGGGTTTCAAGTCATTGCAATCATTATCTTTACTGCAGCTCAATTTGTTCCATCTTTGGCCAGTGAGAGCCTCTTCCATCTGTACTTGAATCCTTTTAACATGGCCCTAGTGGTCTTTGATAGCTTCCTCGCTGTCTGATATGACAAGATACTCTAGCCTCATTCTGTATGGCTATTGCCCCAGACTTGGAATCTGCCATTTCTCCAACAAGCCCTAGTTTTTTGTTTTTGTTTTTTAAAGCATGAAATGGTATTTCAAAACCACAGTCTAGGCACAAATTGTATTCGTCATTACTGTATTGGTCCCAGTTTCTAAGATTTTTCAGTGGACAGAGCTAGGAAATAGCTGTATGGGTTTTTGTTTAAGATTTATTTATTTATTTCAGAGTGGGGAGAAGGGCAGAGGGAGAGAGAATCTCCAGCAGAGTTCCCGGTGAGTGCAGAGCCCAACGAGGGGCTTGATCCCACAACCCTGAGATCATGACCCGAGCGGAAATTGTCAGACACTCAACCTACTAAGCCACCTACGTGCCCCAACAGCTGTATGTTTTTAAAGATAAAATACTTCATGAGCTTATTTAGGTACTTCCAATTTGAATTTAGTACCATAGGTTTTTACAAACATAAGAGGCTTAGAACAATAGTACTAGTCCTACCACCACCAATATGATCACCAGAAGTTACATTAAAAAAAAAAGTCAGTCTTCTTTTTATTTATTTATTTTAAGTAAGCTCTACTCACAATGTGGAGCTTGAACTCAGGACCCTAAGATCAAGAGCTGCATGCTCCATGGACTGAGCCAGTCGGGAGCCCCCAAATTACATTTTTTCATTTGCTCTTTGCTTTTGCCTCTATTGTATATCTACATGGTCAGAGTATATAGCCATTGCATACAATACTCACTCCCATTTACCCCTCACTTAATCTTGATTCTTCAAGTAGCTATGTATTTAACACTTACCACTACTCTTGGTACTGCTATGTCTCCAGTCAGTCTGGGGCTTGTTTACTAGTAGATACACAGGAAGTGTTCACAGGAACAATATCTCCTGAGTTCTTACATGGCCATAACACTTTGTGTCCTTTGTACCTGAAAGTCAGTTTTTCTAGATATAAAATCATCGTTTCACATTTAATTATGAATCTTAAAATACATTACTCCATTTCTTTGGACATAAGTATTGCCGAACCAGCTGATGTTAACCTAATTTTCTTTCCTTTGTAAGTCATTGTCTTTGAAAAGCTATATGCCCAAAGAGCTTTTTCTCTTTAAAATTCAGTAACTGTTAGAATATGTCTTGGTTCATCATTCTGAATTAATATGCTCAGGTACATGGTATACTTTTTTTATATGTAGTTCTATATATTTTTTTCTTTTTTAATTTCAAGAAAGTTTCTTGAATATTTCAAAAGAAATATTTGTTCTTTGGGTCTCTTCTCCAGGGACTCCCATTATTGTATGTTGGGTCTTTTTTGTCTACTGTCAATATTGGTCACTTTCTCTTGAACCTTTTTCTTTTTTTCTTCATTTCATATAGATTTTAGAGATTTTTCCCCTCATTTTTACCTTATATTCATTTTAAGGTATTATTTGTTATACTTATTGGCTATTGTGTTTCTTGTAATTTCATTTTTACTTCTTTTTTTTAATTTCAAGTTTTTATTTAAATTTTAGTTAGCATATAGTGTAATATTAGTTTCCAGAGTAGAATTTAGTGATTCATCCCTTACATATAATACCCAGTGCTCATCATAAGTGCCCTCCTTAATGCCCACCACCCATCTAGCCCATCCCCCACCCACCTCCCCTCTAGCAACCCTCAGTTTGTTCTTTGTAGTTAAGAGTCTCTTATGGTTTGCCTCCCTCTTTTTTTCCCCTTTCCCCTATGTTCATCTGTTTTGTTTCTTAAATTCCACATATAAATGACATCATGTGGTATTTGCCTTTTTCTGACTGACTTATTTTGCTAAGCATTATATATTCTAGCTCCATCCATGTCATTGCAAATGGCAAGATTTCATTCTTTTTGATGGCTGAGTAATATTCCATTGTATATATATACACCAGTTCTTTATCTATTCATCAGTCGATGGACATTTGGGTTCTTTCCATATTTGGTTATTGTTGATAATGCTGCTATAAACATTGGGGTACATGTGCCCCTTCCAGTCACTATCGTTGTATCCTTTGGATAAATACCTAGTAGTGCAATTGCTGTGTTGTAAGGTAGTTCTATTTTTAACTTTTTGAGGAGCCTCCATACTGTTTTCCACAGTGGCTGCACCAGTTTGCATTCCCACCAACAGTGTAAGAGAGTTCCCTTTCTCTGCATCCTTACCAACATCTCTTGTTTCTTGTGTTGTTAATTTTAGCCATTCTGACAGGTGTGAGGTGGTATCTCATTGTAGTTTTGATTTGTATTTCCCTGATGATGAGTGATGTTGAACATCTTTTCAGGTATGTTAGCCATCTATATGTCTTCTTTGGAAAAATATCTATTCATGTCTTCTGCCCATTTCTTAACTGGATTATTTGTTTTTTGGGGTGTTGAGTTTGGTAAGTTCTTTATAGATTCTGGATACTACCCCTTTATCAGATATGTCATTTGCAAATATCTTCTCCCATTTCGTAGGTTGCCTTTTCATTTTGTTGACTGTGTCCTTCACTGTGCTTTTTATCTTGATTAAGTCCCAATAGTTCATTTTTGCTTTTGTTTCCCTTGCCTCCGGAGATGTGTCTAGTAAAAAGTTGCTCTGGCCACTGTCAAAGAAGTTACTGCCTGTGCTCTCTTCTAGGATTTTTATGGTTTCCCGTCTCACATTTAGGTCTTTCATCCATTTTGAATTTATTTTTGTGTATGGTGTAAGAAAGTCATCCAGTTTCATTCTTCTGCATGTTGCTGTCCATTTTTCCCAACACCATTTGTTAAAGAGACTGTCTTTTTTTCATTGGATATTCTTTCCTGCTTTGTCAAAGATTAGTTGACCATATAGTTGTGGATCCATTTCTGGATTTTCTTTTCTGTTCTATTCATCTATTTGTCTGTTTTTGTGCCAGTACCATCCTCTCTTGATGACTACGGCTTTGTAATAATACTTGAAGTCCAGAATTGTGATACTACCAGCTTTGCTTTTCTTTTTCAAGACTGCTTTTGGCTATTTGGGGTCTTTTGTGGTTCCACACAAATTTTAGGATTGTTTGTTTTAGTTCTGTGAAAAATGCTGGTGCTATTTGATAGGGGTTGAATTAAATGTGTGGATTGCTTTGGGTAGTATAGACATTTTAACAATATTTTTCTTCCAATCCATGAGCATGGAATGTTTTTCCATTTCTTTGTGTCCTCTTCAATTTCTTTCATCAGTGTTTTATAATTTTCAGAGTATAGATCTTTTACCTCTTCGGTTAAGTTTATTCCTAGGTATCTTATGGCTTTTGGTGCAATTGTAAATGGGATTGAGGAATTGATCTCATTTTTACTTCTGAAATAAATTTTTCTTTTATTTCTAATTCTCTTCTGAGTTCTGTATTCTCCTTTCTGATTTTTTCCTAATTTTGATTTGTTATCCTTTCATGTATAACTTTCCTAATCTCTTTCACTTCATTTTGAAATAGTAGGTTACTGTTCTGATCCTGTTTAAAGACTTGCCTTTCTGAAGTGATTTCATTGTCTGTAGGAATATCATTCTGCCCCTTCATTTCTTTTTTCTAACAATGTTTGTATGAAATTTGAAGTTCATCCTTTTATGTTATTCATTTCTATGTAAAATCAGATTTCCTGAACTTTTAGAAAGAGGCATGGTTTTGTTAAAGGCATGACTGAGAAGTTAGGAAAACTGACTTCATGGACGTCCCTGTTGTTTTTGTGAAGTGTTCAAAAACAAGGTGGCTGGCTGTGTTCTTCTCCCCATTTTTATCTGAAATTTCTCTTCCTTTGTCTCTCTTGTCCTAGTACAACTCAATTTTGGTTCTACTCCCCCAATTTCCTCCTCAGTGCGGGCCCTCTTGGAAAAATGCCCTGGCTGGTCAGTCTAAAGAGCTCATAGGGTTGACACAACTTCAACCCCTTCAGTCCTTCTTACTGCGGGCTCCATGCAATCAACCATTATGAACCACAAAATTCTAGATTTAGCTGTTTTTATCATGTTAACCCACTGTACTTTCCAGGGAATACCTATTGGCTATTCTTGAGCTTCCCTGCTCTCAGAGCTTCTTGATACACTGTGCCTTCCCTTTGCTTCTTCTTACATAGGTGCTGATAATTTGTAGGTCTTGTGGCTATCCCCGTCTGCTTATGTTTTGAAGTTTATGGGGATACTTTGTCACCTAGCTTTCCTATAAATATTTTCAAGGGGTTTTGGTTTTGCTGTCTAGTTATTCTGTTTGTGAAGGGACCTGGGGAGATTCAAAGCTATGCTGCTACCTCTTTCATCTTCCCCCAATTCTCTCCCCACTTTAAAATTTGGTAGGTATTACCAAACTATTTGAAGGATGATGCATGTTCTGTGGACATTTGCTTTAAATTAATAAGATTCCGGGGCTCCTGGGTGGCTCAGTCAGTTGAGCATCTTCCTTTTGCTCAGATCATGATCCCAGGATCCTGGGATCGAGCCCCATGTCGGGCTCCCTGCTCAGTGGGGAGCCTGCTTCTCCCTCTCCTTCCCTCCCTCCCCCTGCTTGTGCTCTCTCATTCTCTCTCTCTCAAATAAATAAATAAATAAATAAATAAATATTTTTAAAAATTAATAAGTTTCCTATTTCTAAACAACAAAAGGAAAACAGTGAACATTCTGGGAGGCTGTATATCCTAAGCATTTTCATTCTGAACCATAGATCTGTGAATAGGTGTCAAAGAGCTTTGTAAATAAGAGCTGGTGGGATCTGAAATTCTGTACAAGATTTACAGAACTGTATGGACTGCTCTGAGATGATCAGTGCCCCTGCAGGACCTGCTGCCTTTCAGAGGCCCAGTCGGGAAGACGGTGCATATGCCATAGCATCCTTGGAGCAGAAAATGAAGATCTTTGCAGGGTCAAGCTTGAATGTAAATGTGTTGGAGGAATTCATTTGGGCTTCTCTCAAGCCACAGGTCACATGTCCGTGTTTTTTCAGTCTCTTCAAAAATTAAGTCAGCTGGGAAGGACAGTTGGTTTTTATTATATTCTTCTATTCCAACAGTCTTCTCATTAACAACAGGCAGCTTCTGACAGGGACTTTTAGTTATGTTTTAAAAAAACTAGCTTTTTTGGACCTCATACTTAGTTTATGTCTATACTGTAGAAATAAGTCCAAACCCTCTAAAATTAGCAACTGGCATGGTACTGTCTAGTCAGCTAGTGCAGATATTTAAGGTAGAAAAAGAAAACATTCTGTATTTGACTTATCTTTCCAGACTGATGTGTGGATGAGTTCCTAGCCATTGACTAATTCCATATTTTAGGATATGAGACTTGGCAATCCTCATCCTTGTGCTTGAATCAACATTTGTCCCTGTGAATTTTGTGTTCACTCCCAATTCAGTGAAATATGAGACCACCTGCTTAGTGGCCTGATCATGTAAGCGCAAAGATCCCGCCTACATCTTCATGCAGCCCAACTGGCACTGAACGTGTCTTTAGAAAACTCAAGATGAAAACCCAGTAGAGGCTTTCTCTGGGGAGTCTCAAGGCCAGTGATGGTTCTCTAAACTGGACCAAAAGTATTTAGAGTTGACAACAGTTGAGTGAAAGATTGAAGGAACAGTGGAGCCCCTGTGCTACAGATTTTCATCTGCTTTTTTATTAAAGCTTTTCCTGAGTGCATGGGTACAATGCTGCCTTTTTTGAAGATCCACTGAAGAAACACTTAAAAGCATCAGTTTCTAGAACTAATTAATTTTTTTAAGTATGCTGCTGTCATATTCATATTCATTCTACAGAATTCTAGACCACAGGCTATCTAGGTGGTCCCAAAGGGAATATTACCTCCTAAAAACTTGAAACCTATATACTCTATCCATTTCTCATCAGTCCACCACATGATTTCCATTCATCCATCAAAAACATTCACAGAGTTAACTAAACTTCCACCAGACATCTGCATTAAGAAGTATAACCTGCAAGATAGTGCAATATTTCTCATGTAGTTATTAGAGTAAAGCCTCATCAATTATTTATCATCCATTTCCTACATGCACGGCGCCAAGCTAAATCATATCCAATGTTGTAGAGTCTAGTTTTAAAGCAGTTATTTACCTAAATGCAACTTTCACAATTGACATTTTTGAAGTATGAAATGTCCAAAGCTATATTTTTAAGTTCCATGCACAGAAGACACTGTTAATTGCTAAAATTTATTTGGCTTGTGAGACCCATTTTCTCCTCACTGTACTGGCTACACATTAGCCAGAGAATGAGAAGACTTTTCTTTTTGTTGTGTTTTTAACATGTATGCTGTGAAAAAAAGATGAGAAAGAACCACTACAGCACAGAAGGGAAAATGGAGTTTAGTGAGGGAGTAGAAATATGTTAAAGAAAATATGGAAATGCATGGGGAATAAGGAGAGGGTTTGTTGTTTGGTATTTTGCAGGAGGACAGGAGGGATATATTGGTTTTTGTTTTGTCTTGTTTGTTTGCTTTGAGCACATAGATGAGTGCTTAAGTGTAGATAGAAAACCAAAATCAGAGAAGAGAATGCAGCAGCAAGACAATGAGTTTTAAAGGAATGTTCTATACAGGTGTTTGCTACAGTAGGGCTGTTTTGTTTATTTGTTTTTGCAGTAAGGAAGTTCAGACAGTGAGGCAATGTCTGGATAGGAAACATGGATTGATGACAAATGGTTGTATGAGATACTGGCTTGTTTATTATTAATTATGTAGGCATCAACCTGGATATATATAGAATCACAGTAGCCTACACCTCACCCGCTTATTGCCCACTCTTGGAAACCATACACATCAATAGAAACATGAAGAACCAGGAAAGTTCCAGAAGGGCCTCAGAAATGACTTGAGGACTAGCGACCTACTGCTGGGGTAAAGCGCTTTGAAAAGAAGACTGAACGGGAACATGATTAAATTTTATGAAAATATGAAGTTCATATACTGTGTAATCAGGAATGACTCATCAGATTATCCAACACTAAAACTAAAGGGGGAGAAGGAGCCCTTGAACTTTGAAAGATGTAATTTTAGAACATGTAAGAGGAAATTGTACTTTACTCTTTGAGTTATAAATTGGTCATACCAATAAGTGATACAGACATGAACAAAATAAATGCAATAGGAATTTAGGTAACTGCATGGAGAAAGAACTCATTGTGAGTTCTTTAAAGGGAGCTAGAGCTATTTAAGATATGTCTATAATTTTATAAAGATGATGTCCTGAAGATCAGGGTTTTTTTTAAAGATTTTATTTATTTATTTGACAGAGAGAGAGAGAGAGAACAAGTAGGCAGAGAGGCAGGCAGAGGGAGAGGGAGAAGCAGACTCTCTGCTGAGCAGGGAGCCCGATGAGGGGCTCGATCCCAGGGCCCTGGGATCATGACCTGAGCCGAAGGCAGCTGCTTAACCAACTGAGCCACCCAGGCAACCCCTGAAGATCAGTTTTATCTTTTCACAAAAACATCTCTTGGCTTGTCTATCAGAGTAGTCTTCTGAATGAATGATACAAGGCCTTACCAACAGGGACATCCAGTACCTAGCACAGTGCCTGGTAGGAAGTAGGCTGTTGGTCTTTGCTTGATTTGTTGAATCTCTTTTGTACTTCAAAGATGTATGGCCTTCAGAAAACTGATGTTGTTTATCTAATATCCTAATATTTAATTTGGATGTGGAAGTCATTTGAGCAATGCAGATAATTGTCACTAATAAATAAACAAGTGGTATGAATTGCTATTAACAATGGGATGTTAATGCATAGGATGAAAGACTGGGTTCCATTGTGGTTTCTGCTACTACCCAAGGAGTGGTCCATTCATTCCCCCCAGATAAGTAAAATGACACAGATAAACAAGACTAGACTGAGGCAGACAGCTGCCTTAATGGGCCAATCTGGTATTGCTTCAAACCCAGCTTCTTTAAATATGTGTTTCATATTTACTGAAAGACAGCCTGACAACCACAGGTGAAAGAGGATAGGATCAGTCTCTTTTCTATTGGCTTGAATAATTTAGTTCTGACCCAAACCTGTACCCTGTGCTCCACAGAAGAAGAGCTTCGCTGTTAACTCCACCCCAATCCTCTTTGATGGCAGGTGAGTGAACTTCTGTTGTTCCTTGAGCAGCCCCCTAGGGAGCCTCAGCAGTGTCTTGGAAATCTCCCACCCCAAGCAGCTTCCTGAGATGTTCTGAGTAAGCATAATTGTTTCTATTTTATTACATTTTGGCATTCAGATTGAGTTTACATGTCATTTACAGAATGATGCCCAGAGTTCTACTCTTAATTCAACTCTTCAGATAAAATAAGAGTGAGAAACATTGTCTAGTAAATTTAAGATTTTGCTTAAATTATTTACAGTAGTCATAGATGGTTACTAGATTGGCATCCCATGAGGATAGAGATTTTGTGTTATTTCTGTACCCACATCATCCAGCGCAGCATGGGCAAACAGAGGGTGCTTAGTCAATGCTGATGGAGAAGCACGCAGATGACAGAAAGATGACAATGCTGGGTCACCCTCTCACCCTCTGCTTCGTGTGGTCCATGGAGGCACCTTAATGACCACCATACTTCATTCTCACATTGACTCAAGGTGAGAATCAGTTCAAGTTTATGAAAGGAGGGGGCATCTTTGGGAGAGAGCTACTCATTTCATGCTAGAAATAGCACAGGAAGTTCAGTTTTTCAAGCCCAACCACTTAAACTATTCTGTTCTTTCTGAGCAGCACAGTATGCTTTGTGTTAGATTGAGTTGTATGAATAGCTGGTTTTCAACCATTTTTGACCTGCAGAAAAGCTCATCACAGTGGAAACCATGTTGCTTTCAGCATGACATGGTAGAAAGAACATGAGGACCAGATTCTGGAGTTCTGAATTCAAGTCCCAATACTGTGAAACCTTGAAGAAACCATTTAATGTCCCCATGTCTCACTTACTCATTCAGTAAATACTGAGCTATTATACGCAAGACACTGTGGGGAACATAGTTTCTGCCACCTCTGGGCCCACAGTTTACTTGGGGAGATAAAATTCACTTGCAAAAAATTATAATCCAAAGCAGTATATGACAGCCTCAAAGTTGCTTTTTTTAAATTAACGGCATCGCCAGCAAGAGCAATTATTTCCTGCTGTAATAATCAGAAGGACAATATAGAACAGAGGACAGCTGAGCTTGGACTGAAAGGATCATTAAGTTTCACTGAACACAGAATTGGAGGAGAGCCGTTCAAGCAAGTGACACGGCAGGAGCAAAGGTGCCGAGGCAGAAAGCGCGACGCTGTTTTGGGGTGGCTGGACAGATGGTTTGTGTGGGTGGGCTGTGGGAGAGAAGACTAAAAACCTGTTTCTTCCATGGCATGTGCTAGGAACTTTTTCATTTTAGTTGCTACACTGAATAAATAAATTAAGGAAGGTTGGTAGAAAGAACCCCAGAAGGAAAGGCAGGAAACCAGACATCAGCTTTGTCACCAATTTTCTGGAGTCCTTCAAACGAATCACTATGGGGCTGTGTTGTCCTCAGGTGTCTAATGGAGGTAATTGGGCTTGTCCCTACATGGTCCTAAGCGTTACCAGGGTGAAATGAACAATCAGAAAGAAAATTTCCCCTAACATGAATTGTTACGGATTAAAGTAAATTTAGATATTCCTGGTTACAGCAAATGTGTATACTTTCTTCCTAGAGTACTTTTCAGGGTAATCTCATGTCTTATTTACAAGTGAAAGAAACTGTATGAGTGGGGGAGGGGAAGCTCAGACTGTGATCATTTGGGTCAGCTAGCAATACATTCAACAAAGTCTCCTGGACAGAGGCAGTGTGGAGATAGCTGCTTGGTGTCACACGAAGAGACCCATTGTGGCACCTGAAGAGAAGCCAGGGGAGCAAACCTCCTGGAAGTAGGAGACTGGATGGAAGAATTCATTGAGCCCAGGAATATCATCAGATTGCAAAAGCCTCCTGGTGTCCTTCAAATTCTACACCATGACCTTGCTCCAGCAGCTCATGACCCGTGCACAGGTTGCTGATGCAGAACAGGAAGAAGTGCTCTTTGCCAGTGACTCACCTGGAGCCAATCTGCTTTGGCAGCCAGCCACCAGGCCAGGATGGGTGTGCCTCCACCACAGCTTCTTGGATGAGTCTTGCTGCTTTCAGCCAGCTTTCCTCAGCTCTGAGGTTCCAGGATGGACTCTCTACCAGGTCGGAGTCTAAGAACAGCCACCCATTTCTCAAATGGGATTTGGTTTAACAGATTCTTTACTGACTCAAATCAGGTCAAGATGACCATGGAGACATCCCCTATGCAGATCCCAGGGAGTGTGGCTTCTCTTGATGTTTACACTCTGGGGATATGAGAAGGTTACTGGCGGACAGACCCATCCATGTGGCCCTGCCACCAAAGCCACAGAGGAGCGGCTGTCTTCTGGGAGTTTTCCTTGGCGCCCTTGACCAGAGTCACTGCCATCTGTCAGGTCAGTGACCAGATGAGCTCATTTCCCCCAGTGCGGTGAGTTATCCTAGAAAATCTAGGCCAAGCCCCTATGAAGCAGAGCCTCAAGGCCTCCAGTTTTCATCACAGGCATCTTCTTCCTAAGCAAACACTGGAGCGGACACCTCAGGTAGCACCCACGGGCAGTTCCAGGAAAGGAAGTGAGGACTGGGTGGCCATGAGTTTGGGGCTGGGCTGAGATGCACTGCACCTATATATTCTGTTCCCTAGGCAAGCTAATTTGGGGCCAGTATCAGGTGTCTCTAATTGGGAGAATCCTGGGCTCCCTCATTCAACTTGGGCCATGCCACATAGGAGTCCCAGAGGAGAGGTACAAACATAGTGGGAAAGGACCTAAGTGTGCAGAAGAGCAGTGTCACCAATCACCATGTATGGACAAGATGAGGACAACTAACATCGCTCCATGTAGAGAATTAGAGCAACATTTGTCTGAATCCTTTTTTTTTTTAAGATTTTATTTGTTTATTTGAGAGAGTGAGAGAGAGAGAGAAAACATGAGCAGGGGGAGGGGCAGAGGGAGCAGCAAGGACCCTGATGAGGGGCTCGATCCTGGGACTCCAGGATCATGACCTGAGCCAGAAGCAGGCACTCAGCCAACTGAGCCACCCAGGTGCCCCTTGCCTGCATCCTTTGAGAAAGTCTCTCTTCAAATTCAAGTGAGCAAGAAACATTCATTCTGGGGAAGTTCTCCACCATGTAAGTCTCCTGGTCTGGGAAATGATACCAAAAACACCTCCATTTAAATCTGGACGTAAAAATGCCTGTCATTTTTTGTGTGCCTACTACTTATATCAATATTATTTTGGAAGGATTGGCTGGTACATGTGACATGTCTGCACTACCATGAGGTGGATAAGTGTCAGAAAAGTATTGTTTATGGCATTTAAGAGTCTGTCAGTGTCCTAGTGCTGTAAATGAAGACAAAAGTTAGACCTGAGTTACAACTCCAAGAAGACAAGCACAGAGCCCGATGGCGAGCTATGAACAGGACTGGCATTTCACAGCAGAGCTGCCATGAGCGAGATCAACCTTAACTAATTACACCTTGGCATACAGCAGGGAGTTGCTTGGCAGCCCAGAAAAGCCCTGTCAAGACAGGAGAGGGTCTGAGCCTCAAGGTTTTCGATTTGCATGCTGAGCCATCCAGGCGGACCAGGGTCAAATGAGGTCTCTGAATCATGGGGTTAACCATACTCTCGCCTGAGTCTTGAGGACCTGGTACGAGTGAGCCATTAGGAACATGTGGAGGTGTGTTGCTACAAGTCTGCAGCATATAGATTTATGTTTCTGATTATTCATGGCTTATTTTTATATAATGACATATATTTACAATAGACATTTATGTACCAAATGTCATTATTTTCTCCCAACTTGGACTAGGCTAAAAATTTTAGGAAACCTGTCTTTACCATCACATGTAGTTCGCAGAGTTGGGACATATATGTAGAAGATGTTTCCACTCCTCAAACAAGGTGGCTTTGGGAGATTCATTGGATGTGTAAGATTTTCATTCTCTGATACCTACCTTCTGGAAATGTGTCCAAAATAGTTTCACGAGAGCACAGTTCCAAAAGCAGCAGGACGGACATTGGAGTGGTTGGGGATCTGTACCTGGGCTTCCTCTGTGTGTGACTATTGCACTGGAAAGGGTTTGATTTCTTTTCTCTTTAAATTTTTTTTTATTTGAGTACAGTTGAAGGGTATTCTCTTTGAGCAACTTTTCTCAAGAAGTAGAATAACCCCAACCTGTTCTGCTCACTCCTTCACTGTGTCCCCTCAATATTTATGGACTCCTTTCCCTTGGAATTGTTTGCTGCATGTTGCTTTGTGATCATTCTTGTCTAGTAAGCCAGAAGCTCCCCAGCCCTGGGACCTGCTACCTCATTAGCCAGGATTTCTCCAGAGCAGGGCCTGGTTCTCTCCCATCCAGTCTTGTGTACTCATGGGGCAGAAGCATGCGCCTCATCTTCTGTCTCCTCCCCAGGGCCGTTGCATTGGCCCTTGACCTTAGGTTGCTGTCCAACCACATGGCTGCAACAGGACCATGGGCAAATAGGCCTCCTCTTCACAGTAAAACATGCAATCATGGCTGCAGCTGATTCAGAGACCACGGAGTTTGGGAATTACTGGGAATTCTCAGGTGGCTGGTGGAGGTCTGCTCCTTCTCTCCATTCTCATGTGCTCTCTCTTTTCCTTTCCTTCCTTTCTCTTTGTCTCATGCTAATTTTCTGTACCCTAGTCTGAAAGCCTTGTACGTGCAAGAAAATTTTCTGCATCTGCCTGTACGTTTTGCACAAGCTAAAATAAAAAACAAACCCAAAAGGTGAAATATACTGCAAAGCCCTGGCATTGCCCTTGAGTCTTTGCAGTTGGTGGTGTCATTGCTCATGAGCTGGTGAAGCTGCGAAGTGGAGTGGGGGTGGTGGTTAGATGCCATTAGAGAGTTTTGGAACCCCTTCTCTGAGCTTCACCATATCATCCAAATTATTTGGGTCCATTTTGGGGCAACTGCTTGGCCTGAAATTGTCTTCCAAGTTTGTTCTTTCTTTCTTTCTTTCTTTCTTTCTTTCTTTCTTTCTTTCTTTCTTTCTTTCTTTCTTTCTTTCTTTCTTTTTTTCGTGAATTGGCTGCATTTAGCAGAGTAGAGTTAGTGTTTTTAATGGCCTGAAAAATGATATCCAGATGCTCCACACAAAGCAGGGGCCCTTCCCTCTAATTGTGAGCCTGCCACAGTGATCCTGAGCCTGGTCCCTCCCAGCTGGACAGTTGCCCTGAGCTCCCAGGGGGTCTACCTTGGGAGACTGCTCGGGAGCTCCAACTGGCCCCAAACCCAAGGAAGGAAGGCAAACCATCTGGAATGCATCGTCCAGATCGGCTCCACACTGCCCAGGCACTCTGACAGCTTTTTGGGACTGCTCGAGGCTTGGATTTAATCCATCAGGCTCTCCAGTCTGAGGCCTCCAGACCTCTCTGTCTCCTTCCAGAATTTGGATCCCACAGAGGCACCATTAGGCCTGCTAGCCACTTCCAAGTTTGGCTTACTCAGGAAAAGGACCAAGGCGTGCTCTGAGAGACACTTTGCAGCAGCTCTTGGACTGGTTTCAGCAAGAGCCTTTCCCTTTCCACCCCTTCTATTCCCACTGCCATATCCTGACCATCCACTCCAGCCCTGATGATTGACGCTTATTTGGAGAGGAGAAAGAAAATTTGTCCATTCCAGGATGCTTTGGGGAGCCTTTAAAAAGGACAACCTGGCTTTCCATAGCATCTCTTCCCCATGCAAAGGCTGCTTGAGAGAAATAAAGGGATAAACTCTATAGGGGAGGGAGTGGTTAGAAAGAGGTTTAGAACTATTCTCAAACCAAATTGTAGGAAAAGGACTGAGGGTTTAAAATATTTTTTCTCTGAAACCATAAACCCCTACAAGCTATCAATGCATTTATTGCCAATTATTTTTTTCCTAGAGCAATAAATATTTTGTTAGAATACAAGACTAAACTGTTCCTTTAAAAGGCTAAACATCCTTCTTACCATTTTTTCCTCTACTTCTGATTTATTTCTTCATAGACAAGAAGAAGATAATTCCCCCCAAATCCCTGACCATGGAGGCACAGATTCCAAGTTAATTGGATCCAAATTTAGCAGAATCTAGTATGTCTCGAATCAGGCTAGTTCGCCCAAGTGGTTAGAGTGTAGCAGCAGTGAATCCCAGAGTAACCCAGAACCCCCACCCAAGAGTAGCCTCTGAAGCCTCCAGTATGTTTGGCAACGGGCTATGTTTCATGTTCCTGCCTGAGTCGTCCACCTGGCAGTTGTTTCTGTGTCGAGTACTCATCCCTGCTTCTTCCAGCCCCACTTTTAGTCTCTGCTCACCCCTCTGGTGTTGGCCACCTGGAACCCCACAGATTACACCCTGGAATCAAGATGGAGTGCTGCCAGCGACACAGGAGTCTCAGCAGAAGTGAGTGGAGAAGGCCACGCTTCTGGATATCGTCCCACTCTCTCCCCAGGGTCACCTTCACAAAGGCTGCGTAGGTGTATCAACATTTGGAGCAAGGAGGAGTTCTTACTGACCCACAGCAGACAAATTAGAGTCGAGTAGCAGAAGTCCTCTGGCTATTCCACATAAGGAACCTCTAACTGGCTACTCTCCCCTAGGTTCCAGCGTTCTGCAGTGTCACTCAATCTACGCCAGCCTTCTCCAGCATCTTCTCTTGTATTCGCTCCCTCTCCTCAAGTATCTACCAATTCTTTATGCAGAATAATTTAGCCAACTCTTGTCTTCTTCCAGGCAATGCCTTTGGAGCATCACTTCTGAATGAAAAGAGGCCTCAAGGTACCACGGTGGATGGGTCACTATATCCCTTCCCCATGCTGAGGGTAAACCATGAAGCACTTGCCCTCTTTAGGCCGCCTTGGTGCTGGGTCTCACAGGGCAGATGAAGAAATGTGGCTTGGGCGAGATAGGGCTGGGGAACTAATTCAGTGCTGAAGCTGGCCCTGGCAATGCCAGTGATAGGTAGATAAGCATCCCAAGGCCATTAAAATCTCAGCTTTGATTTCATACCAACTCAAGCCTAGGATTTCCAATCTGGCAGACGGGCATAGCCTCAGGGAACTGAAGAGGCAGTCAGTGCTCAGAAAACCTCTGGAGGGGCAGATACGATGTAGGAGTTTTGAAGAATCTCCAGAGACCAGGTTTGGGTATAGGCCAACACTCCAGCCCAGGAAGGGGATCAATGGAAGCATAGTTCTCCACCCTTGGATGGTTAGTCAGAGTGGAGCTCCAGCCTCAGAAGGGGACTTAGGTGCTAGGCAAGATATAGGGGGTTACATATTGGATACCACAGTCAAAGCTCTGGTGAACATGGAGGATATAGGCAGAGCTATAACTCAGAGCCAATATGCATGACCAGTGGTTGCCACAGAGGCCTCAGATCTGTGGCATATTGACCAGCAAAGATACAAGGGGAGTAAAATAAGCACTAGGGTTATAGGAGTGGGCACCTGGCCTTGGGAACAGAACCTAATCCTAAATCCCACTGGATGGTAGGGTGAGTGGGCTGGGCTGGGCTATTTATGTACTGAGCCAGCAGGGCCAGTGAGGTTGGGCTGGGGGAAGGTAGAGGAAGAGGGAAGCAACGAGGAGACTGGTCATCTTCAGCCTTAATAAAGGAGAACATGTTTATTATTAGAACAGCACCTCCCTGACACTCTGGCCATGTACCAGCCTGAAGAGGTGGGGAAAGCACCGGATTAGGAGTCAGGAGTCTGTTCTAGTCTGGTTCTAGTCAATAGCCAGTTGTGGGCCCTTGGACATTTATTTTCTTTATCTGTTGGGCTTCAACTTCCTCATCTGTGACATTAGGAGATGGGGTTAAATCAGCGATTCTCAGAGTCTAGTCCTCTGACTAGCAGCATCAGCATCACTTTGTAGCTTATAAGAAATGCAAATTCTCAGGCCCCACCCCAGAACTAATGAGTCAGAAACTCTGCCAAGGGAACCTAGCAATCTGAGCTTTTAGCAAGCCTCCAGATGATTCTGATGTATAACAAAGTTTGAGACGCACTAGGCTAAAAAATTTCTAAGTCCCTGCATGCTCATATGCCTTTGGAACTGTTAGGACAGATGAAATAAATGTCTCTGTCTCTGTCTCTCTCTCTCTCCTCTCCCCCGCCTCTCTCTCTCACACACACACTACAAGCCACATATAACTTGGCCAGTGAAATACCAGTCTTCTGATGTGGTAGTTAAAAGCTCTGTGAGCAGGTCTGCACTCCATGTTCCAGAAACCCAGCCCACATCCTCTTTCTCATTAGCCTGTCACTAAAATCAGAGCCTGCCTCTACAATGGATACATTATAGTTCTAGTCAGCAGGTGGCAAATTGTACAATAAATTCTTGTCTCCTCTACCTCCTGCCCAATTAGCTGGAGATAAGATAGGAAGATTTACTCTTTTCCACAAGCAAGGTCACAACCTGAAGTCGAAATAGAAGCCAGTTTACATCCTGGCCCTCCTGAGGCTGCTACAGCGGATTGGCTAGGAGGCAGGTGGATCTGCCTGGTAGCAGGGATTTAATAGGCAAAACTGTGCAGGGAGGAGAACCAAAAGGGAAGAATAGCTGTGCTAAGCCTGTTGCCTTCTAGTTTAAAAAAAAAAATTATAGATCTATTTATAACCTGTCTTGCTCCACAAAGGATTTGCGGCACTGCCTTCTTGTTGGAAAACCCTTGATGCCAATACTTGGCATTTGATACCATGGAGTTTTCTGAGCTGACGCAAAGGGCGAAGTCTTGTTCACACAGCCTCTGTGGAGGGTATAATGGCTACTCTAAGCAGTGTGTTCTAGAATACCCTCTTCCTGCTCATCCCCTTCCTTCCATCTGCTTCCACAGAGAAAATGGTGGTCACCATGGTCCTATTCCTTTTTGTTTTTATACTGCATAACCTGACTCCTGGCTTTACATTTTCCCAGTTCACTCCAGTAAACAAGATCCACTAGGAAATGTTCAAAAGATCAGTTTGAGGAGTGGTTGTCAAAGGTCTGTACACACAGGGAACTCTTCAGCTTCCCTTAGGGGTCTGTTCCTTGTGGGTTTGTGCCGACTGAGGAATCATTGGTTAGCTACTGACCTGGAATTGATTTGGGCCAGGGGAGGGGGCAGGATTTAAATCAACTAATACCCAGTAAATGCCTAGAAGAGAGCCAGGCCCATGGTAAATACTCGATAAGTGTTACTTAAAAAACCAACCAACCAACCAACCGACCAACCAACCCAGTAATGGACTCAGATTTGTACTGGAACCATCTAGATTCTCTTTGGGAGAAAATGGGCCAGGGCCATGGTTTCAACTAGGTTTATTTCTTTGTGGCACTAATTGATCCCTGTGATTCTGAGTCCCCAGTTCTGGCCTCTTTTTCCACTTTTCCTTATCTCCTTAGCCTGGAACAGTACTCAACACCTGAGTCACTCCTAGTTTTTCATAATAAATAATTCCAGTTCCTTAATAAACCCCTTCAAAGGAGATTTACAAGAGAGATTTAGTACCTATACAATGTCCCTGGCCACTGGACTGATAAAAACAAGTAGGGACAGGGGTGCCTGGGTGACTCAGTCAGTTAAGCGTCTGCCTTCAGCTCAGGTCATGATCTCAGGGTCCTGGGATCCAACCCCACGTCAGTCTACCAACTCAGCGGGGAGCCTGCTTCTCCCTATCCCTCTGTCCCTTCCCCCTGCTCATGCTCTCTCTCTTGAATAAAAAAATCTTAAAAAAAAAACAAACACTAAGTAGGGACTGCCTCACATCATTTTTTGACATTGGCGAGCTTCCCCATACCAGGTAGTCTTACTTGGGGCACTGGAGGCCTTGGCCCCTGGACTTCAGGTATGGTCAGGTCACTGGTACCACCTTGCATTGTTTAGATCCTGCTCTACCTCCAGTGGCCCTCAGTATTCTGCATGTAGATGGTTCTCCCCGCTTCTTCCATTTATCTATGACACTGCCTACTAGGGTTCTTTCTGGAACTTGACAAACCATTTATAAATTTTTATAGGGAAGAGACAAGAGCAAAGAATAAAGACATTTCTTTTCTTTTTTTTTTTTAAGGATTTTATTTATTTGACACAGAGAGAGTGAGCACAAGTAGGCAGAGTGGTAGACAGAGGGAGAGGGAGAAGCAGGCTCCCCACTGAGCAGAGAGCCGACGTGGGGCTCGATCCTAGGACCCTGCGATCATGACCTGAGCTGAAGGCAGATGCCCAACTGACTAAGCCACCCAGGTGCCCCAGATAAAACATTTCTAAAAAAGAAAAGATACCCTACCAGATATCAAGACTTATTATTAAGCAATAGAAATTAGAACTGTTATTGGTGCAAGGATATAAAAATATACCAGTAGGATAGAAGAAAGAAGCTAGAAACAGACCCACATGCATATACAAATATGAAAGAGAAGATACGACAGATAGGCAAGGGTGATGGTGGTCCATTCCATAAATGGTACTGAAAAATTGGTGTCCATTAATATGGAAAAAAAAAGAAAGAAAATAGACCCTTACTACAAACAAAGATGAATTTTGTAAGATTATTTATTTATTTGAGAGAAAGAGAGAGCGAGCATGGGGGGGAGGGGCAGAAGGAGAGGAAGAAGCAGACTCCCCGCTGAGCAGGGAGCCTGATGCCACCTTTCCCAGGACCCGGGGATCATGACTGGAGCCAAAGGTGGACGCTTAACCGACTGAGTCACCAAGGTGCCCCAAAGGTGAATTTCTGATATAATAAAAATTTAAATGTAAAAGGCACAATTTTAAAAATCTTTTAGAAGAAACTATGGAGTAAGTTTATGAACTCAGAGTAAGAAAGAGTATCTCCAATAAGCCACAATAGGCAGAAACCATAAAGGAAATTTTAATGCAAATTTCTACATTAAAAATTTTAAACTTCTGCTCATTAGAATTCACCTTAACAAGAGTGAAAAGGCAAGCCACCGTCTGGGGAAAAATATTTGCAACATATGTTAACTGGCAGAGGATTACGGTCTAGAATATATGAAGGACACAAATGGATCAAGAAGAAAGAGAAACACCCTAATAGTATAAGAGACAAAAGACATAAACAGGCATTCACAAATGGACAATGAACAAGTGAAAAATGCTCAACCTTTGATTTACAAAATGCAAATCAAATCTACCTGATTCATATCCGCCAGGTAGGCAAAAGTTAAAAAGTCCAACAATAACAAATACTGGGAAGAATGTGGAATAACCTGAACTCCTATCTTATCAGTGTGAGTATAAATTGGTCCTAGTATAGGAAAACAATTTGGCATCTCGTTGTAAGGGGCAAGGTAAGCACACCTGAAAACCCAGCAATTCTACACCCGAGTATATACTCTAGAGTCAGTCAGTTTCCCTCTCTCTTTCTTCTCTCTCTCTCCCTTTCTCTCTCCTCTCTCTCTCTATATCTGTATCATATCCACATTTATGTCTCTATACCTGGAGACATTATACAAGAGTGTTTCATGCCACATATTCAGAATAACCCACCCAAATATCCACCAACACTAAATGAACATGTAAGTTTCATTATGTTCATTCAGCGAACGACTATACAGCAGTGAAAATGAACAATAGCTACACACATGAGAATGGATGGATCAGTCAGTGCCTGGCAGAAGCCCCACCCGCCCCTCCAGGACGTCCTCCCTTTGGCCCCAGCACAGTGTCTCCCTAGTCCTTTACACACAGAAGCTTTCATCAATTTCAGTTGGGACTATTATTGATCAATTCCTTGAAAAAAATTAGAACAGATAAGACAATGAAATACTCCAGCCTTAAACATCTTATTTTAACTTAAAACATACAAATATGGGTTCATTTGCCAGTCTTTTGATGAGAAAGTTAGACTTTTCATTTGGGCATGAGTTCCTCATCATCTTTCTTGCATTGTTCCAGTTTTCCAAGCTGGAGCAAGAACGCAGTCCCTTGAGTAGCCCAAGGTCACAAGGCTTGCAACAGACCTGGTACCAGAATGACTTTGTGTTTCTCAGCACAGTGCTGAGCGGAAGAGTGGCCTATAAATTCAGTTGAATTGCACGGAGCTACTTGGAAGGGTGCCCGACAAGGGTTGGGATGGGGACAAAGAGGATAAGCCGTAAGATGCAGGCAGGTGCCAAAGAAAACTTGACTTAAATTATCACACTGCCTCTCGTGGTCATCCCCAGATCAAGTACTGGGCACAGCTACGTGCACATACACAAAGCTTCACACAGCGTCTGTCTCTTTTACCTGACGGCTCACTCTGGGACTTAATGCTCCTTTGGTGTGTGTGTTGGGGGAGTGGATTGGGGAGGCTGGGGAGGGGAGGAGGATACGGATGGTGAGGAGCAAACTTTGGCTTCCCTCCTGAGCTCAGCTTCCCCGGCATCCCTGGGCCCTTCTCTGTCCAGTCTGTGCTCTGAGGTCAGAATCAAGTTTACAGATATTTAAAAGTCTGCACTTGACCCTGGAATACTGGCAAGCTCCAGAGAAATTAGAGTTCACAAGTACAGTTTCCTAGGGCTGTTAATGCTTTGTGTGAGAGCTTAGCAAGTGCCAAGGAGACAGTCAATATACATGTGTATGTGTGTGTACATGCATGCGTATGTGTGTGTTTGTGTGTGCCCTTGCACGTGATCTTTCCCCAACCTAGGCCAGGCAAGTACAGATTGCACGGGGAGTCAGGAAGTACCCTTCCAGTTCATGGCTCCTAGAATTTCAAGGTGCACATGCTGCTGTAGATTTTATTGTTTCTCATAAATATTATCTTGTTTCCCCGCACATAGGCTATGCTCTCCCAGGCTTTGCAGGGGAGGCCATGCAAGTCCGGCCTGTTTGTTTTGGCTGGGTCTGCTGAGGGATAAAGCAGGGCCAGTAGTGACCCTTCCCTGGCCCTTCCCAGGGTGCTGGCAGCCAGCTGTGGGGGAACACGCAGCTGCATGGGGGGGGGGGGGGAGATGGCCGGGTCCAGGCACAGCGGCTACAGCGGCTGGAGCAGGATGTGGGGGGAGTGGTGAAGTAGAAACCCTTTAGCACTGGGTTTTCTCATCCTCCTGCCCACTCAGAGATCCTGGTTTTGGAGAGCTGGAGCATGGCTGTGCAACTGCTGCCTGGCAGGAAAAAGGAGGGAAATTCCTGAAGTACTCCTGATTAGTACTCCATGAGTATTAATCATTTATTTCCTGTTAGTATAATTTAGGTTCTTGAGAGATTTGGGCTGGGCAGGAGGAAGATGTTCTTTGAGAACAAGGGTATTTAAAGTCTGGGTCAGAAGCTCAGATCCCTCTAGAACAGCCTCCCGATTTTATAGATGTTCAAACTATAGCCCAGAGAGGTTTGCCGACTTGCCACAGGTCACACAGCTCATTTGATGGTACATATCACGAAGACTTTTTTTTTTAAGTTTTTATTTTAATTCCAGTTAATTAACTTACAGTGTTATATTAGTTTCAGGTGTACAATACAGTAATTCAACACTTCCATAATCACCCTGTGCTCATTACGACAAGTGCCCTGCTTAATCCCTATCACCTACTTAACCCCTCCCCCCCAACTCCCATCCCCTCTGAGAACCATTAGTTTGTTCTCTATGATTAAGAGTCTGTTTCTTGCTTTCTCTCTCTCTCTTATTTTTTTCCCTTTGTTTTGTTTCTTAAATTCCACATATGAGTGCAAGCTTATAGTATTTGTCTTTCTCTGACTGACTTATTTCTCTAAACATTAAACTCTCTAGCTCCATCCATGTTATTTCAAATGGCAGAATTTCATTCTTTTTTATGGCTGAATAATATTCCATTATATATATCTCACATCTTCTTTATCCATTCATCAATCGATGGGCACTTGGGCTGCTTCCAGGTATTCGATATTGTAGATAATGCTGCTGTAGACATCAGGGTGCATGTATCCCTTTGAATTAGTGTTTTTGTATTCTTTGGGTAAATACCTAGTAGTGCAATTGCTGGATCATAAGGTAGTTCTATTTTTAACTTTTTGAGGAGCCTCCATACTGTTCTCCACAGTGGCTGCACCAGTTTGCATTCCCATCAACAAGGCAAGAGGGTCCCTTTTTCTCCGCATCCTCTCCAACACTTATTGTTTCTTGTGTTAGCCATTCTCACAGGTGTGAGGTTATCTTATTGTGGTTTTGATTTGCATTTCCCTGATGATAAGTGATGTTGAGCATCTTTTCATGTTCTTTTGGCCATCTGAATGTCTTCTTTGGAAAAATGTCTATTCATGGCTTCTGCCCTTTTCTTAACTGGATCATTTGTTTTTTGGGTGTTGAGTTTGATAAGTTCTTTGTAGATTTTGGATAACCCTTTATCAGATATGTCATTTGCGGATATTTTCTCCCAATCTGTAGGTTGCCTTTTCATTTTGTTGAGTGTTTCCTTCACTGTGCAAAAGCTTTTTATTTTGATGAAGTCCCAGTAGTTCATTTTTGCTTTTGTTTCCCTTGCCTCAGGAGACACATCTAGAAAGAAGTTGCTACAGTTTATGTCAAAGAAGTTACTGCCTGTGCTCTCTTCTAGGATTTTTATGGTTTCCTGTCTCACATTTAGGTCTTTATTCCATTTTGAATTTATTTTGGTGTAAGAAAGTCATCCAGTTTCATTCTTCTGCATGTAGCTGTCCAGTTTTCCCAACACCATTTGTTGAAGAGACTGTCTTTTTCCCACTGGATATTTTTTCCTGCCTTGTTGAAGATTAACTGACCATATAATTGTGGGTTTATTTATGGATTTTCTATTCTGTTCTATTGATCTATGTGTTTATTTTTATGCCAGTACATACTGTCTTGATGACTACAGCTTTGTAATACCACTTGAAGCCTAGAATTGTGATGCCTCCAGCTTTGCTTTTCTTTTTCAAGATTGCTTTAGCTTTTTAGGGTCTTTTGTGGTTCCATACAAGTTTTAAGATTGTTCGTTCTAGTTCTGTGAAAAATGCTGGTGGTATTTTGATAGGGGTTGAATTAAATGTGTGGATTGCTTTGGGTAGTATAGACATTTTAACAATATTTTTCTTCCAATCCATGAGCATGGAATGCCTTTTTATTTCTTTGTGTTGTCTTCAATTTCTTTAATCAGTGTTGGATAGTTTTGGTTAGGTTTTTTCCTCGGTATCCTTTTATTTTTGGTGCAATGGTAAATGGGATTATTTTCTTAATTTCTCTTTCTGCTGCTTCATTATTGGTATATAGAAACAACAGATTTCTGTATATTAATTTTGTATCCTGTGACTTCTTTTTTTTTTAAGATTTGTTTATTTGAGAGAGAGAGTGTGTGTGTGTGTGTGTGTGTATGGGGAGGGGCAGAGGGAGAGAATCTTCAAGCAGATTCCCCGCTGAGTGAGGAGCTGGACGCAGGGCCTGATTTCAAGAGCATGCAATCATGACCTGAGCCAAAACCAAGAGTTGGCCACTTAACCAACTGAGCCACGCAGGTGCCCCTATATCCTGTGACTTTACTGAATTCATTTATCAGTTTTAGTTTTTTGGTGGTCTTTCGGGTTTTCTACATAGAGTAGAATTTTGTCTGCAAATACTGAAAGTCTTACTTCTTCCTTACTGATATAGATTCCTTTTATTTCTTTTTTTTTTTTTAAAGATTTTATTTATGGGGCGCCTGGGTGGCTCAGTCATTAAGCGTCTGCCTTCGGCTCAGGTCATGATCCCAGGGTCCTGGGATCGAGTCCCACATCGGGCTCCCCGCTCTGCGGGAAGCCTGCTTCTCCCTCTCCCGCTCCCCCTGCTTGTGTTCCCGCTCTCGCTATGTCTCTCTCTGTTAAATAAATAAATAAAATCTTAAAAAAAAAAAAGATTTTACTATTGGCCTGTAGTTCTCATTTTTAGTGGAGTCTTTATCTGGCTTTGGTATCAGGGTAATGCTGGCCTCAGAGAATGAATTTGGAAATTTTCCTTTTCTCTTTTTTGGAATAGTTTAAGAAGAGTAAGTATTAATTTTTCTTTAAATATTTGATAGAATTTACCTGTAAATCCTTCTGGTCCTGGACTTTTGTTTGTTGGGAGTTTTTTGATTACTGACTCAATTTCTTTGCTGGTTATTGGTCTGTAAAAATATTCTACTTCTCCCTGTTTAAGTTTTGGGTAGTTTATATGTCTCTGGGAATTAATCCATTTCTTCCAGGTTGTCCAATTTGTTGGCATATAGATTTTCATAATATTCTCTTATGATTGTTTGTAGAAGTCTTTTTTTTTTAAAGGACTGAATCATTCAGAAAATTTTCACACTAAATGAAAAGCAAATTAGCAACTGACTTCTCTGTTTACTAGCTCTGGTACTTTATGCAAGTTATTTTCCTTCCATGTCCTCCTCTATAAAATGGGATAAATAACACCTTTCAAGACCATTGAAAGGATGAATAAGTTGACATGTGTTTGGAATCGATATCAAGCTCTCTCAGGGCTCAGTAAATGCTAGTTCCCTTTTCCTTCCTTCAGTATTCATTTTTTTTTCCTTCCTGCCATTTAAAATCTTTGTAAGCAAAAATAAAATAAATCCACACCTTATTTCATGGACAGGCTTAGCTCAAATCCATATGGTAAGGCAATGTCAACAAAAATGTCCCAGGCAGCCCAGATACGTCAGTGGCATTGTGAATGGCATCCTGGGAAGGACCTGAGAGCAGAGGCTGAGGTGGGGCCGGGAAGTGGGGAGGGGAGTGAATTTACTGAGGGGAAAGGCCTCCAGATGGAAGGTCAGAAGAGACTCTCTTCCCAGTTAAAAGAAGAAATGTGCTAAAGGAGGGGAGGCGTCTGGGAGATGACAGTGACCACAAGAGAAGAGTAAGATGCTCTTCTCTCGAGAGGACTGGAATGCCATCTGTGGGCGTTGGATTAAGTAAGAAGGCCAGTGACGACTGAACAGCCCACAGATCCCAGGAGGGCAGCAAGCAGGGCCAGTCAGTGCTCCAGGGCAGGAATGGGAGTGTCAGAAAGGTGGGGGCTGCCTAGGGATGAAGTCCAAGGAGAGACACCTCCCCCCACCCCCTGCAGCACCGTAAGCTGAGGAAGGACATGTCCAGCCCAGGCAGTGTTTGGAGGCAATGGCAGAGAGGGGCTTGCCAGCTTCATATACCAGCCACCAAATTAGGGATTCTAAAAACTGTTTTATGTTCATTACACTTCTTCTTACAGCTCCTGTGCCAGAGATGCTTGGCAATGGGGAGCAGACTACTTGATTTGCGTAATAGATATTTTCACATACAGCATACATAAAAAACAAAAACAAAAGTGTCATAAAATTTTAATCTGGTCTTTTTGTAGCAGCAGTGGGAAGCACAGAGTTTTCATCATCATGCTATCTCCTGTAGGATCTATGGAACAAAACAGAACATTCGCGGAAAAAGAACGTGTTACTGTTAAGCAAAATTGGACCGGGGGACCAATGAATGCAGACTCGAATGCACCTAGTGGGTGGCCCACCCCTCAAGCCCCACTGGAGCCCAATTCCAGTCTTGGAAGCTTTCCTAGCAGAAAGCTAGGTGGTGACTTTAGCGAAGTCTCCCCAGGCCACATCAGTTTGTGGAAGAGGATGCCATCGCCTTCGACCAGCAGGATCGCTAGATGCTCCTTTCCTCCCACAGATCAGCCCTGGGTAGTCTCCCTATTGTTGTGCGCCTCTCCGCCATGGGGTGGCTCCACTCTGCAGCTTCCTACCCACGACCCAAGACCCCAGAAGCCAGAGTTGAAATGCTAGGCACCAAGGTTGCACAGCCATCACCCAAATCCCCCCCCACACTGACAAGGGGCCCCGAGGTACCAGCCCAGGGCAGGGGTTAGCTTCCACCCAAAGGCGAGAGACGGATCTGCCAATTCTGGTTGCCAAGGATTTGAGGAGGGCAGCATGCAGGGGACAGATGGAAATGCAAACCAGGTACCATCCAACCCAGCCGTCTATGTGAAAGGGCACAGGAGAGACAGAGGATCCATCTGGGGGCAAAGCAGCACAGCTGGGAAGAATTCCCCGAGCCCAAGAGCACCACTCCAACCACTTTTTAAGAGGTGGGAGAAGGAGAGATGAATGTGATTTGGCTGGACAGCCCGTGTCCACTCAATGTTTACTGCCCTTGGCACTCACCCTAGATGAGAGTTCTTGTTCTCTCACTGATGCTACATACAACTCTTACTAGGTTTCCAAAACGAAGTTTAACACACTCTCTGATGAAGAACTTGGGTGAGTTCCTAGGACTTTACCAGGAGTCTAGGGCTATTTGTATGTAACATCACCATATCTCTTATCAGAGAAACTTATCCTCACCTTGCCCATCCCTGGCCCGTCCTCTTTGTCCTCAGGGTCCCCCTGCTTGGGGCAGATGGGTATGTGTCCTCCCTGCAATCAGGGGAGCAAATCAAAAACAGAGCAGGTGAAGGGAGAGGGCTGTGTTCTGTGAGCCAAAGATGACGGTTGAGAAGGAGGAAGCCAGGGAGATAATTCTAGGACAATGATGGTTTCAGGCTGGCAAGCAGGGGTGTGGTCATGAGAGAAATCTAGAACATGGGCTGGAGCCATGACCCTACCCAGACTTTCCACAGTGGGAGGCAAGAAAAGTCAGCATGTATGGGCCTCCCTGGCCAGCCAAGCCCCAGGCCCAGGTGTGGGCCTCTCCAGATACCTCAGCTTTCCTATCTGGGGCTTCTGGGACTTCTTTCCAGAGGCGAGAACTTGTTTAGTGTCCTTCTTAGTTCAGGAAAGTAAAGCCTGGAGTTTGGGGACCAGTCATCAATCCTTAAAGTCCTTTTTGCCACTTCTCCCCAGAGGCCTATGAGGTCTGTCATGCAAATAGGATCTTTAGGCTTCCCTCCTATTCCTAAATTCAGGATATTGGATGTACCTTGCCCCACCCAGACTTTTACTATTTGACCATTTGGCCACTTCCTTAAACTGCCAGCTAAATTTTTGATAACTATGGCATGTAATATAGGTATTGTCACTCCAATTAAGTAGTAAGGTACTTTGTGTTTAAGTATTGAGTGCTTACTATGTTCTCGACCCTTTGCTAACTGCTTTATATAGCTGATGGCATCACATCTACATAACAGCTCTATGAAGTAGGTACCATCATTTATTATCCCCACTTTTCTGGGGCGGCGAGGTGAACAGAAATGTCAATAAAGCTAGCCCAAGTTTCTGGCTCCTTGTGTGAGTTGAGCAAATCAGAACCTCTCTGTGCCTTAGTCCCCTCATCTGTAAAATGGGACGAATACCAGTTCCTACCTGATAAGACTGCTATGAGAATTAATGGCACTGTTATATTTAAAGTGCCCAGAACAGTGCCTGGCCCACACGTGTTTGTTAAATAACAAATGAACATCTAAATAGCAGAGCTGGATGTAACCCTGGTGATATGATTTCAGAGCACATATTCCTAACCACTATCCATGTTCTTGTTCATTGTGTCCTGTTCTGTTTCTTCTTAAAAGTTTGGCAGGGCTTTTGGTTTCCACTTTACAAAGACAGGGAAACTGAGCTATGGAAGTTCAGGGCTACATGTGAACTTCTCTTCTGGAGAATTCCCTGGTTACAGGTCATGTATTCTCATAGGCCAGGCACTGTTCTGAGCACTTTATACATATTAGGTCTTGTACTTCATGTACAGTCTTAGGAGGTAGGTACTGTTATCCATCCCATTTTATAGTTGAGGAAACTAAGGCACAGACCAACCTGCTGTCATATCTATCCTCTACCTGAGACCAACCAGTTCTGCTCCCAGGTCCTGGAGCAGGAGTTCTGGGCTGGAAACCCAGGGACTCAGCACAAAGATATCCTGCTGAGGGACCTACACCACCCCTGTCTCCCTTTTTCTGCCTTGGACTATGACCAAACCTTCCACTGGACCCCAGGTTTCAGCAACTGCCCTGGCCTACCATCCATGGGTACATCAGACCCTCCCAGTCTGGTCCATTTCTCAGGTGACCAGCAGTCATAGTTTGCCCAGGAATGCCCCAGTTTTCAAGCTGAAAGTCCTGTGTTATGGGAAACTTTTCAGTCCTGGGCAAACCAGGATGGTTGGTTACCCTGCACGCTGCATAAGCCGGTAGCCACTCTCTGACCCAGTGAAGCTTTGCTCTTAGTGCTTGGTAACCCATGCAGCTTCCTGTAGATCTCCAGAGAATAACCTCTCCTCTCCAAATGATCCCTCAAATTGTCTTAATTTAGCAACAGCTGTGTCACATTTTAAATCAAAAGGGTGTAAGGTATAATAGGAGATCTTATTTTCCAGATGGAGGAGCTCCCTCAGGTTTACTTTTCTAAAACACACTGATGGACCATAAGCCAGCAGTTTCCTCTCCACCCTTCACACTTGACCTACCAAGCTATTATTTTATTTTCCCTCCATGTTTTCATTCTCCCCAAACACTTCTTCTAATGATTTCCTTTCAGCCCAAAGCAAGCAGCAGAATAAAGAGACCTGGGCTTGGCATTAGGGAGACCGCATGAGTAAAAGAAAGGACGTGGGCTTTGGAGGCAGAAAGACTGGGTGTGGATCCTGTCTCTGACATGTCATTTTATGTCTTTGTGCAAGTTACTTGATCCCCCTGAATATCGTCTGTAAAAGGATCACATGAGAAGATCAGTGATGACGTCTGCAGAGTGACTCGCAAGGAGTGGGATGATGGACGCTGAATGGCTGATGGAAGATGCCACAGCTCAAGACTGGAGCCCCCCATGGACTGGCAGAATCCTGGTCCTAAATCCGAGTTGAGGCACCCAGAGATGCTGCTGGACGACTGATACGTGCCTGATGTGGTCTCTTCGCCAGCTTCTTTTTACCTTCAATGGCAATTCCCTAGGGAAGCCATATTACAAAGTCTCAGGATCCTGTACTCCTTCTTCATACTGCTTTTCACAATCTGAATTCAAAATTTAATTTCTGTCTTCCTCACCTGACCACAAAGTCCCTAAAGGCAGGGACCATGTCCGTCTTGTTCACTGTTGTATATTCAGCAGCCAAATCAGTGCCCGGCACACAGTGGGCGTTCAACAAATGCGTGTTGCATGAAATGAAGGAATGAATCAAATGACCATCAAAGGTACTGGGGGAAGACCGAATTCTGTAAGGAGGGTTAGGCAGCAACGCGCCACTAGATGGCGCTGTTACCCTGCTGTGAACTATCCGGCAGGCTTTCTCACACCAAGTATGGGTGGCAGCCTCAATTTCCATTTTGAATTGAAGCGATTATGCTGGATTATAACATCTGTCTTTTTTTTTTTCAAAGATTTTATTTTAATTATTTGACAGAGAGAGACAGACACAGCGAGAGAGGGAACACAAGCAGGAGGAGCGGGGGAGGGAGAAGAAGACCTTAAGCAGGGAGCCTGACGCAGGGCTCGATCCCAGGACTCTGGGATCATGACCTGAGCCGAAGGCAGACGCTCAATGACTGAGCTACCCAGGCGCCCCTATAACATCTGTCTTTTATTGAGCATCACAGCAGGCAATTTTACAATACATTTTCTACAATTCTGACAATAACCACAAGATAGAGTATCTCATTTTACCGATGAAGAAATAAATCCCCAGTAATTTTAAGTAACTTTTCTAAAGATGCACAGCTGAAGGCCCTGATGTGTTTGGCCTCCAAGCCTGTGTTCTTTTCAGTTTACCCCACGGCTTCCCCTCCAGCAGTCTGATGTAACCAATGAACAGCCTTCCCACTGTGATAGGTACCCACCCTTCCCCCCTTTTGTCCTCACAGCGGGTGGTTTTGTCACATGTCCAATCACTATCCACACAGCCTTTGCTTTCTAAAAGGTCAGCTTACTGGGCGGGGAGATGACAGGCAGAACAGACTCAATGTTTCTGAGACCAGAGGTTTAAGTCTTGAGCTCATGGATGGGTTAGGTGTAGTGTTCTGAGGAAGGAGGAAATAACCTTCAATTTATCAATCAGTCATCAATAGTTCTTCATTCAGCATCTGTGTTGCACACACAGGGTTACGATCTGGTTGGGCATCTAAGACATGCATGTATGGGACGTAATACACTGCCTTACGCAGGTGCCTTGTGGAGATACATGCAGTAAGAACGCTAGGCATTCAGAGGCCAGAAGGATTCCTGTGACTGGGGCGGTCACAGATCTCAAAGTCACGCTTGACCTTCACAGGAAATGCATTTTGGGAGATAGGGGGCAAGTAAACTGGTCTCTCGCTACAAAAGGTGTAGACCAAGGACCAGCGGGTTTGACACCACCTGAGAGCTTGTTAGAAACGCAGAATCTCTGGTCTGGCTTCAGATCTCATGAACCAGAATCTGCATTTTAACAGGCTCCCCAGATGATTCGCACACATTAAAGACTTTGGGGGACCAAGTATTTGTATTTATATGTCCCTTTAAAATGAAGTAATACTCTAAAACACTCTTTAATTTCACTGTTTAGTTTTAATTTTGAACTTTGCTTTTCTCCTACAAGAATGGTACTAAATATTCTTAAACTTCTGCCATTCCTCTCTACAAGAACCTATGGAGATTCCTACTAGCTAAATTTTCTGGGCCCTGGCGATTTACTAACTGGAAGGAAAGTTCTTATCCAAAGCACTTTTCCAAGTATTTGTGCAATGAGAATTGCTCAAGAAACTAGGCTTTGAAAAATCCTAAAGGGTATTTTTTGAATCAAATCACTAAAGGAAGTTTACTTTATGTTCAATGCAATTTTGGTACATTCTAGTTCTTTGCAGATGGTTAACCTGTGTATGGCATATGATGAAACCATAATACTGGATCAAGTCTCATCAGGTCACTCCCTACCCCCTTCCACCTATCATTCTGGGTAAATGAAAGTTGTCAGAACGTAGAATCCGTGATAACTGTGATGAAGTCAGACACTCAGACACTAGCATATTGACAATACTTGATTTACCATCTCAATAAGAAGTGATGATGCCCCGTGTCTAATTGTGGCCCTATTTCTCTTCTTCACTTGTGGAAGTTGGGTGAGTCCATTCAGAAAGGCAGCCTGGTATATAGAAAAGAGCACGAGACAACCAGGTGAGACCACATGGGCTCTGGTCTGACATACATGAGCTGTGTAGTGTCACCTCTCTAGGTCTCTCTTCCCCATCTATCCCCTGGGAGGTGGAACAAGGTAATTGCTAAGATTCCTTCCTGGTTTAGCATTATATGAGCCTACTTAACTAGGATTTCGGGCATGGGTAGTTAGTTATTCATTAGACTCAGATTATATACCCCCAAATAGAAATGGCCCATGCTGTCCTTACTTACAGATATAAAAGTTGAGAAGGCTGGTTACCATAGCAATTCACCTTCACGGAGTCATTTCATAAGTTCGATTCTGTAAAGTGACAATATTATGTACTGGCACCTGCAAACTCCCTAATGTTTCCCTTGCTTCCATTCTTGCTCCGGGCTTCGGTGCCAAGAGTTGTCCTTATCTGGAGAAGCAATCAGAGTTCTCAAGCTGCCTTTCGGTCTGCTAGAACAGAAGGTGCTGACAGGGTGGGAGGAAAGGCAGGCCTCCTTTCAGTTTACTAATTCTGCAGCCGCCCTTCACAAACGCCAGCAAATATTTTGCGATGTTGCAAGGTGTTACGAGAAGTGAAAAGCAAGCTGTGATTCAGCTGGTATGAAGACTTCGCAAATAAAAAAGAGTGATCTGTTTTGCAGCAAACTATTATTTCTGCCAGAGCCCACAGACTGGAATACTAAAAGAGGTATTTCTGCAAGACACTGCCATCATACATAGTGGGTTTTCCAAATAAGACCAATTTCAAATTCATTGGCTCAGCAGGCCCCCACCTGTGGCCCTCAGACCCCTGGGAGCTGTGGGATTACCTCAAGGGGTGTGCATGTTCTTTCTGTAGACTGAATGAAAATATGCTCATCCACATGGATTGTGTCTCAAATATGCGTCAATGTTGTAATGAATAAAAGAAATTAACTTACAATGTTACTAAATATATATTAGCCTTTTGTTATGTAGTTTCTTAATCAACTGATGCTAAAATTAGCGTTAGTTTCATGTTTAAGAAAAAATTTTTTCTTGGTGTTGAAATACAGCCTCATACTTGTCAGATCACTTGACTTGATCCTGGTTCAGAGAATATGGACACCTTACCGGTAGGAGAGACCCTTTCCTCCGGTTATTGGCTTCAGTCTCAGGACATATGTGGATAATATATTCACAATTTGGTTTCTAAAACCTGAGAACCTGTTAGGAAGCCATTTAAATGGTTAGTTGAGCACTGCTCCTCTCTGAGAAATGTCATCTGAGAATATAAGCTATAAGCAGTGGGTACATTTCTTAGACCACAAATTTATAATAAGAAATATAAGCTAATTTTTATTTCTAGCTGCCATCTCTCTGCATTATCAGAAACTTAATCTGAGTGAGCGTGTAGATTTTCATCTCTTCTTTTCCTGGGATTGTGTCTAGTTTCTGGGAGGGCCTTATGAGGTGCCATGGTATGCAGTGGTGTTGGTGGGGAGGCAGTGGAGGGAGTAAGGAACCTGGTCCCCATGTCATCCTTCCACACCAGTATCTATTGAACCATACTGTTTCGGGACCTCTTCAGGTCCGAGAGCACCGTCCGTTTCTCCAGCATCCTCTTGGGCACAAGGAGACGTGCTTCCACGTGGCCTTGAAGTCTCTGCAAGCTTGCGAAGGGGCCCTTCAGTGGGGACCCACCATGTACCTTTTCTTTTCTGGTCTTTTTTTTTTTTTTTTAAAGATTTTATTTATTTGCCAGAGAAAGAAAGAGAGCACAAGCAAGGGGAGCATCAGACAGAGGGAGAAGCAAGCTCCCCACTGAGCAAGGAGCCCGATGCAGGACTCGATCCCAGGACCCTGGGATCATGACCTGAGCCAAAGGCAGAGGCTTAACTGACTGAACCACCCAGGAGTCCCATCTTTTCTGAAGTCTTGCAACCTTCCTGAGGCTCTGCTGAGGATACAAGGAACATGTCTTCTCTATTCCCAGACCCCATAAAAAATTCTGGGATTGCACCACCTTCCCTAGGTGAGCCTGTGGAGTAACACACAGGACCCAGCGTTGACGTCTTTGCTCTTGGTATTTGCCCAGGAATTTACTTCATCCCCCTCCAGGCACAGGGAACTCTTTTCTATCCTCGTTAGCTTTTCCTCCAAATATTTTGTCTATGCTGCTAGGTTTTTTCTTCTTCTTTCTCCTAAGGGCAGTTTCTGGAACCAAAACCCAGGAAGACACTCTTCTTTCTCTGCCTCTTGCTGTCACATCCCTCCTCTGAGATAAGAACCTTGAACTAGGCCAGCGGCCTGAATGAGGGGAAGGGAGGAGGAGAGTAAATACAGGGGAAAGGGATCCACTGATACTATGCTGCCACATAAATAAATTAATATAGCTTTCATGGGTCCAGGGCCTGCAAGAGAGGAAGTCAGCCCTAAATGAAATCAGATACTGAGCAAAAAGTGAACTTTGATAGAATAATTAAAATAAGACCTCCAGCACCAGAGCAGTTTTTCTATAGGCTCTTCACATCTTCTGCAGTGTGGCATCCAGAGCTAAGTGACTTTTAGACATGATACTGAAATATAAAGGGATCTTCTTTAAGGATGGGGTGAACGATGAGCGCCACAGTGGCACCAGTCCAACCGGGGTGTTGGGAGAGGAAGGGTAGGCTGGGAAGAAAGGGGCAGCAACATCACACCTTGAGGCTCTCTCACTCATGCCCTTTCTAGAACTTTCCTGCCTCTGGAGCTGTTGGTAAGGCAGTTGTCTCTAACTCCGGTGCTCCTGCTCCAAGCAGATCTGAAGTCCCTTCGTTCACTCAAAACCATTGACTTCCTACGCTGAGCTGCATGCTGGGGAAAAAGTAATCCTATTTTAGTCTTGGTGAATTTATCTAAGTCTCTTATTGAACAGAAAAGACATGGCCTCTGGACTTAAGGATCTCATGGTTTAGTTGGGGGAGGGAGTTGCCCAGGGAAAGACAAGCAAAGGGGCGGTCTCTTGCTGAGGTGTCAGAGAAGGCATCTGAGTAGGGCAGGAAGGTAGAACTTGAGAGGAACCCCAGGGCTCTGGGGGCAGGTGCCGCTTACACGGGAGGAGGCCTGGGGAGCCCTGCTAGTCTGGCTCAGACACAGCCCCAAATTTCCAGGAGCAGTGATGGCTATACATTTCAAATTTGGTAATTATGAACACACATTTTTTCTCATTCAAAAGAGCTAACTGCTGCCTGACTAGGTAGGAAGATTCTATTTCCCTGTTTCTCAACTCGCACTGTTTGAATCAGGAGTCTAGGGGAGGAACACGGGGGTGGAGGTTCCTTCACAAAGCAAAAGCCACAAACGCTCTCCCCCTCTCCTCTCGGAGAGAGAGTGGCAGCTGACTCTAAAGATCCTATATTGCAGGCAAAAAAGAGTTTGTTGGCAAACCATGTAGGAGGCACCAGAGTGATAAATCAGAGCTTTTGCAGCAATGTATTTTTATCACTGCTTGGCTAAAGCTCACTTGTTCCAAGTGGGCTGATTAGCTAAGTATGCTCCTCTGAGTATGGAGTGAGCTCCTTGAAAATACAGGCTTGTTGCAAATGATTCATAAAGATACCAGGTTAATATTCATTTTATAAAAGAAGGATAGTGTAAGAAGGTAGGAGGCTCTTTGGCCCACTAACTCATGAAATAGGATTCTGTTTCTCCAGCTGTGAAGAGTGAAAATTAATATCCCATTTGAGGAAACTCAACCACATCATCTAAAGGCTAACTCCATGTTATGGTAACAAATGAAAAGGCTGCATTTGGAGAAAGGCCCTGACATTCCAGATCACACAGGAAATAATTATATAGTATTATTTTTGAGTGCATGTAGCAAGA
Organism: Mirounga angustirostris; assembly: GCF_029215605.1. Classification (NCBI taxonomy): domain Eukaryota; kingdom Metazoa; phylum Chordata; class Mammalia; order Carnivora; family Phocidae; genus Mirounga; species Mirounga angustirostris. The sequence continues at coordinate 72,470,938 of NW_026991718.1, forward strand.
AAATATAATCCTTGAGTAAATAACCAGAACAGGTTGAAGATGTGTGTGTGTGTGTGTGTGTGTTAAACTATAAACAACGATCTAGATCAAATTACTTAATTGTTTAGTTCATAAATGTATAGTAATGTGTGCTTTTGCTTATGCCAATAAGATAATCTTTAGAGATGTCTGAGTGACTTCTGGCCTGAAATTTAGTCCACAAAGTGATTATGGAATTAAGGAACAATAGAAATGGCTTGGGAAAGCATGGTCTGATTACTGTGTGGCCACTAATCTTTTACATCAACCTGAAGTTTTTTTTTTTATTTTTTTTAATTTTATTTATTTATTTGACAGAGAGACACAGCGAGAGAGGGAACACAAGCAGGGGGAGTGAGAGAGGGAGAAGCAGGCTTCCTTCCGAGCAGGGAGCCCGATGCGGGTCTCGATCCCAGGACCCTGGGACCATGACCTGAGCCAAAGGCAGACGCTTAACGACTGAGCCACCCAGGCGACCCCAACCTGAGGTTTTTAAGAAAAACGCAGATCATTTCTAGAGCTATCTAGAACAGGGGTCAGCAGACTCTTTCTAAAAGGGACAGACAGTAAATATTTTAGGCTTGCCACTCTGCCATTGTGCACAGAAGCGACCACAGACAACGTGTTAATGAACGGCTCTGGCTGGGTTCCAATAAAACTTTCTATATAAAAATAGGTGACCGGCCGGAGGGCCAGGTTTGCTGACCTTTCAGCTCGAACAACCGCAGAGATGTCGAAAAACTGAGTTCATTTGGGAAAGCTAGGAGTTCCGTGGAGCCCCACAGCAGACCGATTCCTGTGGGGATATGGGGTGAGGCCGGCCAGCTGTGCCCCTTACCGATAAACACTACGTAAGGAGGCCCGGAGGAGGACTGCCTGGTGCTGTCAGAAAGGCCGGCTGACTGGTAGGCAGCCGCCGGGTGCTGGATTCAGGAAGAGCTGCTCGTCTGTGCACCCACTACGTACACAGATGGGGCACGCGCACTTGGCCAATCCCACAGTCTTCACACTTTACCCCCCACGGCGGCTCTGTGAGGTAGCAAGGGGGTTCTGGAGCTGACCACACCTTCAGAAGGTAAGGTTAGACCCCAAAGAGTTCCAGCTTCCCTTCCAATTCGGAGTCATTAAGACAATTGTTTCATTTGGGCAGGTCAGTTCTCCTGCCATACTCCTCGTTGCTGCTGAACGAATATCACCGTGTAACCACTCTGTCCCCGACCCGGCCTCTGTCACAGCTGGTGGCTCGGGTATGGGCAATTTGTGCCCTGGCTTGAAAGGTGGAGCTGGCTCCTGACTCTCTTCCATACCTTCGAATGGAGACCAGAGGGAAGATGCCCTTGGTGGCAGGGATGTAGCCAGAAAGATTATATGGGGCTCAGGGGCTGGAAGGGCCCCATGTGGGCCTTGCACAGGAAAGAGAAAGGGTTTCAGCTTCTTTCAAGGTCCGTGACCCACAAGGCCTGTCTGTTCATCAGGAATCCTATCCCAGTGAGGCCACTCTGTGGATTTATAATCGCCTCTCTTTCCCTTTTCTTGAGTTGCATTCATTGGATCTATTCTCAGTAACTAAATCACACGGTGCTCTAGGAGGCACGTTTCCTGCCACAACTAAAGCTGTATGTAACACATTTTAGTTCTGCCATCCATGAATGTAAGAGTCTGTGGGTTCCACTGTGATCTATTTAACCTCTATACCAGCTGCCAGTAACAGATACAATCAAATTCTCCTTATCAACGACTTTTTAATCTGTCCTTTCCATTCCCATCCCTCCACTGTGGCCTTGTACTTATCACTCTTATCTGGATTTCAGCCCCAGTCTCCTAGAAAGCTCCTTTGCCTCTACTCATTCCATATTCTTGTCTATCTGTTGTCAGAGCTGTTAGATTAATTTTTACAAACCTACTTTCATCAATCACGTCTCAGATGAAAAGTTTAAAGGTGAAAAGTTCCTTACTGCCTTCTGGATTCGGTCTAATCGCTTCAAACCAGTATTTTAGGCTTCCTAATCTGGCCCCACTTTATTTATTATATTCATATCTCTCATACCCTTCAATATAAACTTCAATTTCAGCCAGGTCAATCTCCCACATCCTCCGTCAATCTCACTCTTCATTCCCACTTCTATGACTTTGCTTATTTTTGTCCCCACCACTTCTCCTATTCATTAGAATATCTCCTCCCTGTATCAAAATCTAATTATATTATCTCTAACAAATAGAAATCTAATATTATCTGTAAGAGAAGGGAAGGGGTGGGAAGGAAATGAGGCTGCATCTGTCCCCTTCTACCTGATAGCCATATTCCAAAGTAATAGTTAACGTCTGGTGACCATTAGAAACATGACAAAACTATCAGAAGTATGTGAAATTGAAGCTTCCAGATAAGGACGACAGAATGAAATACTCATCTAGTTTTTATCATTTTCAACCTCCCTATGTAAAACTACATTAACAGTATTTGGGGGGGGTGGCATAAACCCCAAGGATAAAGAGTGAAAGATGATACCAAAGGAACTAAATTTTAGAGGGTAGAAAGCAGACAGATGGTAATGGACTTGGCAGACTTGAAAGACCAAACTGTCAACTGACATTAAATAAAGATAAAAACAAATTCAATATGCACTCCAGAATCCTCAAAAGACTCAAGGATCAATGGCACCTGTGAAAGGGCGTGAATTGGGATGTTAAATTAAGGAAGACTGGTTGAATGGAGGCTGAGGATCAGGACGAGTCTCAGACCTCCCCTTCCCCCATTCCATATCACTAGCTGATTGCTCCTCCCACGTGCTGGCCAAAGTCTGGAGGTTTAGGTTCCAGAGATGGGAAAACAGATGGTTTCTAAATGAAGGAACACCAGTCACAGCTGAGGGTGGGTGTGAAGTGTTTCAAACAGGAGAGTATTGAAGGCTCCCTGCTCTCTTCCTCCACTTTATCCTTCAGGCCAAAGAAATTGAATGAAAAGGACAATTCTGTGGAGAATATGACCATCTCAAGAAGACTGACTTTAAGAGCCCCCTCTCGAACAACCTAGATAGGTCATCCTACGTTAGTGATTCTCAACTAGAGACATATGGCAATGTCTGAAAATAGTTCTGAGTGTCACAAACCTGGTGGCAGGGGTGCTATCGGCATCTCGTGGGTAGAGGCCAGGGATGCTGCTTAGTACCCTACAATGCACAATAAAGCCTCCCACAACAGAGAATTAGCCAGTGCAAAATGTCAGTGGTGTCACTGTTGATAAGCTCTGCCCTACATGAAATTCATGGGCAACTTGCCCATCAACACAAGCAACGTTTCCAAAGTCTCCTACTCTATTACAAGAGCAGAAAACAAAAACAATGCCCAGACAACTGAGGAAGACTTCTAACAAGGAAGACGGGGATGTAAACAAACAGATAAAAGCAACTGGAAAAAGGGGCGCCTGGGTGGCTCAGCGGGTTGTGTCTGACTCTTGATCTCAGCTCAGCCCTTGATGTCAGGGTTGTGAGTTCAAGCCCCTCCTCACTGGGTCCCGGCGTGGAGCCTACTTAAAACAAAGAGAAAAAGCAACTGGAAAAAGGGACTCTGTAGGAACAAGAAAACTCTAAAAAACTGTATTTGATTTCCATTATGACCATGATTAGTCGGGACCAGATTTGCCTTCCTGCTCTAAACAACTAGAAAACTGGACAAGATTTAGAAAGCTGTTTTCCAATACTGGATAACAGGCAACTCAGGACTTCCTTTCACATCTAAGTTCTGGATTTGACTTTTTTTTTAATTAAGTTTTTTATTTTAATTCGAGTATAGTTAACAGTGTTCTATTAGTTTCAGATGTGCAATAAATATAGTGATTCAACAATTCTATACATTATTCAGTGCTCATCATGATAAGTGTCCTCTTTCTGGATTTGACTTTTGTGTATAGGGATCCAGTTTGAATTTACTGAAGAATTTCCCCACTGATATACAATGCCACCTTTCCATACAGGGATTCATCTACTCCTGGTCTGTTTCTGTCTTTGCGCTGGTATCATACTGCATTAATTCTTCACAATGTTGTTGGAAACTCAAATCCATCTGTTTGATCTTTAAGTTGCTAAAACTACAAATCTATCAGCTTGACGGAAAATTAAAAACCAAGAACACTACTGCCATCTGGTGGAGAGACCTACTATTACCACATCTAAATGAGACCCGCTGTGACTCACCTCCTCACTCCCCCATTTGGCCGACGAGTCTGAAAAATCTTCCTTTATCAGTTCTTTCTAATCTGTCCCTTCACTTCCATTCTCCTGGTACCTACACCTTAGTCTACTTCCTACTTTGCTAGGATTATTGTCTTTGAACCAGCCCCTCTCTTTAGTCACTATTCTTTCAATACTTTTCTTGTTCCTGTTATCACACCTTATAATTTCACATTAATTCGATGGGTCACTTATCAAGTTCTTGCTTACGAGAAAACATTTTGGAACCAGTAACAGCAGTCTGACTAGGGACAAACAGAGAAAACAAAGTAGAGGCTCGATAAATGTTAGCTGAATTGAAAAAAGTTATTTAGTACCATTTGCTCATTCGCCAAATTTATCTGGGAGGTGGCATAGGCACATTTCCAACCTTTTTTTTTCCCTTTTAGAATACCAGACTGATGAAAAATTCACATGTGTAATTTTTCTGTGGGCTTACCTAAAAAAAATAGTTCTAATTGCAAAATACATGACCAATATAAAAAAAAAAATTCAGAGTTCTGCAAATGAGTGACTCTGTGGATGATGTTGGGAGCCAGGGTTCTGAGGAAGAAGATACAAGTATGGAATGGGGGAAGACAAGGAAGAACCCAGTGGGGCTGAATTGGAGTTGGAAGTATTAGTAAAACTTGTGGTTTCTAGTATCTGTGTTTCTTAGCTCCTTCTGTTGAAGGGGCCTAGAGTCAATGGCAACCCAGCAGGGCCCAGACCTTAGCATCCAAACACCATTCTCCACTAAGAGAAACTAGGGATTGTTGGAGAAATGGCTGCTTCCAGTGCTGGGTAGGAAAAAATATAGGACAAACTTGAAACATCTTGTGCTAGAAAGTAAGAAATTCTTCAAGAAAGGATGAGAACATGTCTAAAAGACCCAGAAGCCACCTTGAAAGGTCTCCCACTGGCCAAATCTGGGACAACCTGACATCAAAACACGTGAGAGTAACAGACCTGAATAAAATAGCAATCCATGAATTCATGCTAAGTTGGAAAATGAAAGCTTTTCCTTACAGCAGAATGCCAACTAATAAATGTAAAAGGAATGGTAGAATTGGAAAGCCATTTGGCAACTCTCAGGGGTAACAATTCATCCAAAAAACATCACTGGATGCTAAAATTAGTATGTGAAAGTTTGCTGAGAAACAGAATATTTAGTCTCAAAGTATCTCCTTACAAAATGCTTAACTTAATGGAAAAAAATATTAACTTTACAGTGAAGAAATCTAGCAGACACCCCCTAAAACCAGCGATCCAAATCAACTCCTGGTAATGGAACAACCGACACCATGATAAGATGCGCTGAAAAAGACATAGCATCACTTCTATGATATTCCTGCCAACAATGTGTGAACTCAATCTAACTGTGAAGGAATATCAGAAATACTCAGATGAAGGGAGAATTTATAAAATAATTGACCTTTGTGTTTCATGACCTTGACACTTGTGAAACAGATTGAAGAATTGTTCTAGATTAAAGGGAGACTACAGACATGGCAACTAAATGTACTGTGTTATTCTGATTTGGACCCTGGACTTGTTTTTTGTTTTAACAAAGGCCATTACTGGGACAACTAGCGAAATATGGAAAAGATTAGGTAATAGTACTGTATTAATGTTAATTTTCTGGTTTTGATAATTGTGCTATGGTTATGTAAAAAAATATCCTGGTTCTTAGGAAATACACAAGTATTTGTGGTAAAAGGGCATCGTATCTGTAACTAACACTCCAATGGTCAGAAAAAAAGCATTTATTCTATACAGATATCTGTGCTGATAAAGGGAAATCTCTCCGTTATTGTTGGATGACAATTAGTTAATACAGAAAGAATGATGTAGTTAGAAAATCACAGTTTTGTAAACATCACAGTAAAAAATGTTTTCAGATAAGAATCATCAAAGGATGCTAAATGTATAAGGGGCAGGTTTATGAGGAATAGAGTATCAACATGGTCTCAAAAGTTTCTCCTCACAAATTATCTACTAATTGCAAAAGGAAAATTACTAACTATACAGTGGAGAAATTGGATGACGTCTTACTCAATTGATCAAAATGGACATCAATATGGGGCAAAGGGATATTGCTGAGTCTGGATGTGACACTGGGAGGCCAACATCACTCATAGCATTCTAGCTCATACTGCATAACCCAAATCCAACCACAAGGAAACATCACAAATACCCAAACTGAAGGAAAATCTATATTTTACCTGTCCTGTATTCTTCAATAGATCAATACTACAAAAGACAAAGGCTGAAGAACCGTTCTAAATGACAGAATCATGAGAATTTAACATATGATCCTGGACTAGATTCTGTAGGTAAAAAAAAAAATTACCAATGGAACAACTGAAATTGGAATAGGGGCTGTAGATGAAAATTCTATCATTGTTAAATGCCTGAATTTGAGAACTGTTACTTAGTGTGCTTGTTTTTATGAAGTACATCTGTAACATTAAAAGTGAAAAAAGGTAGGTCTGCAATGTACTCTCAGATGAGTCAAGAAAAAATACATAACAAGAGATAGAAGATGGTAAACCAAACAGAGAAACAATTAAAAAAGAAGTCTAAATGCAAAACAATGTAGGTTTCTTCTACTTAAAATTCTCAAAACATATACATATATGTGCATTAAATACATATATTTCTAGGACACTATAATTAGTAGTCTCTTGCTCCCCCATGTAAGGGAAATAGGAGCTAAAATATATTAGGTGGTTGGCATGAGGGCAAACGGTTAAGTCTCTTTTTTCTCAACCTTCAGTTCCACTCCACAAAGTTTTTTCTTATATGTGCACACAAGCTTCTGCACATGTGTAATTCTTCCATCATTTTGATGGCTGCATAGTCTTTGAATGAATCTACTTAAAGGTGTTCTATTGGTATTTGTTTCTAATATGTATATTTTAAATACGATCAGATTTAAAAAAATAAGTTATTTCATTTTTATATTTACTTTGATAAAAGCTATTAGGTCTTAATTCTGTTATAGTTTTTTGTTTTTATTTTTTTAGAGGTGGGGAGAGAGAGAGAGAGATATGGGGGGAGGGGCAGAGGGAGAGGGAGAATCATAAGCAGGCTCCACTCCCAGCACAGAGCTGTCTCGGGGCTCCATCTCATGACCCTAAGATCGTGACCTGAGCCGAAACCAAGAGTTGGATGCTTAACCGACTGAGCCACCCAGGCATACTTTATAGTTTGTTTTTATGCCTTCCTTTTAAAAAATATTTTATGTTCATGTTTTATTTGGGGATTTTCCTTCACATTTTACAACTTTTATTCAATTTATACCATATTATTATTTCAATAATATAAAGATTTATAATGCTTAGAGTCTATCCTGAGTATAATACTAATGAAAATCTTCATGGAGGAACTTGAGTCTGGCCAGTAGATCATTTCTGGAAGGAAGTTATGCAAGGCATGAATATGAAATGTGAGTTGTGGAAGTCTAAATCCCAGCTGATACCTGAGAAATGTACTTTCCTAAAGTCGACCAACCCAACTTTTAACAGATCTGGGCCACTCTCTAACTGGATCCTATTATGGGTTCCTTGTATTGATTTTAATGAAAAATCCCTAATCGACTGAAGTGCGAGGAGATACTCTCTGCTTTCAGAGCTTTTTTTGTTATATTTTGCATCATCCTTATGATCGTTCTGGATAAGAGTAACAATGTATCCTAGAGAAATACTATTTTAAAAACCTTACAGATAAACAGTTAAAACTTTAAATACTTTCCATAATAATTTTAAAACAAATAGAAATGTAGTATCTATACCATGTATATCATGTTATCTATCCTACATATTTTATAGTGATATGTATTTATACATACTGCGCTTGCAATAGGAAATATGTTTTTGGTTTCCCATAGTATGCTGCAAGATTCAAAAGCAGAAGTCCTACACCTCTGAAGGCAGCATAAAAAAAATTTTTATTTGAACCTCAAAGTTGTCTTTTAGCAGTCTGTGTCATATATAAGAGAAGAGTCAAAATGTTGGTTTTGTTCTATTTATTTTTGGTGGGTGGGAAGGGGCGGTAAAAAAAAGTTTGGTTTTTGCTTCAAGGAGCTTTCCTAAAGAGTTGTAACTCATTCATTACACATTCCCATGGATGACATGTTTTCTTGGCTTTCATGACAGTTTGAATTCAAGGTAATGTGCATAAAATGTAGTTTTCTGAAATCCAGTGTATTCACTTGGACACACACGGGTTGACCCTTGTGTTCTCATTCTCACATAAATGGTATTGGCACTTCGGCTTCAAGAACAAATAAAAAGTATCATAAATACAACTTGTGATTTGGGTCTGGGCTAATGACTAAGGAACTATTCAGGTTTAATGGTCTTGGATATTTCAATGCCCTGTGAGCCTACAGTTAATGAAGAGACTGCTGATTCTAAGAACTATGCCACCAACAAGGGAATGAAGGAAGAGTTATAAGTCTGATGCAAAGTTCAGAGCAAAATATCAATCAATAATCTCCTTCTCACTTTTGCGATATCAATAAAGTAGAGAGTGAGGATAAGAATTACATGAATAATGATAAATAAAAAGCATCTACAGAAATGGGATAATATTTCTCATTAAATTTGCCACTTATTCTAGTTCAATAAGATGCTTGTGAGGGAAAGAACTAATAAGGCAGGAAACTAGTTACGTTGTTGTTTAGAACTTCTTAAGAGCAAAAAATGCATACCAATCAACTTTCTCGGTTTAATATTGTCTTAAAACGTGTTATTTTGGAACTTGAACACCTATGTTATGCCTTGAAAATTCAAAGCAAAAAGTAAAATCATGTAGAAAGCCAGAAATGTCATCAACACATTTACACAGATGTTTGCTTGTAGTTTTTGGTATCCAAAACCTTTTTTCCACACATTGCACAGATGCCTAAAACAAACAAACAAAACATGTAAGCAATCAAATCATAATACCGACTAATAATACCAAATACCGAATACCAACAGTTTGCTTTATTTAAGTCACTCCTGAGGCTTAAAACATAAATTAACAGCATGAGAGAAAAGAAAAAGAAAGCATAGACCTGTAACTACAAACAAGTTCTAAGTTTTATCTTGCTTTAGAAAAAAGAGCACTTGATGAACAGCATCTATGAAAGGCTACTCCTTTCTTGTGTTATCTAAGTCAGCACCAAGAGTAGGCTAGATATGAATAGAAAAACGGTACTGAAAGAAACTTACCCTTTTTGTAGGCACAGCCCTGGCAGTAATGAGAACCCGGTTGGTGCACAGAACTTTTACAAATTCTGCAAGTGGAGAACTTATTCTTTCCATATGGATCGAATCTAGAGGTTTTTTTTTTTTTTAAAAAAGAAAAAAATGTATAATAGAATAGAAACACTTAAATGACCTCCCTTTAGCAACAAATGGGATCAATCCATGCTCTTTGTTCTGTGTCACACTGTCTGATTGACAGGCACGGCACGCTTGCAGCTGGCTCCTCTCCCCGCGCCTGCACACCCCTGCCCCTTCTATATGACTTGTATGCTGGTGAACAGTCAGTTCCTTAATCCCAAACCTGTTTCTACAAGTTGTATTTGCCAATCTGTGTGTGTGATATAGTTTAATATTATGGAAACTGATGAAATGTGGTACAAAAAGAGTGACCAATTCTATTAAAAACTATGAGAATGCTTTAGGATGGCTGGGTCAGTGACAATCACTGAACTGCCACTGAATTAGGTGAGACAGCTTCAAAATAGGGGCAAGATCGTAAGTGGAAGGACTTGCCACTTTGCAAGTCTGTCAGTTTTGGCTCCACTTTAAAGATATTGGAAATGTGCATTCTGGTTATGATTTATGTGAGGAAAATGATGAACTCTTATCAGTAGACTCATACTCAAAAAGCCTGTCTCAGTGCCAAAGGACTGATGAATGCATGTGCTGTTATGTGCTGTGGCTTATAAGAAGGTATGTGTATGTTTTAATAATCGCCTCCTTTGGGCACCTGGGTGGCTCAGTTGGTTAAGCAACTGCCTTCGGCGCAGGTCATGATCCTGGAGTCCCGGGATCGAGTCCCACATCGGGCTCCCTGCTCAGCAGGGAGTCTGCTTCTCCCTCTCCCGCTCCCCCCTCTTGTGCTCTCTCTCTCTCTCAAATAAATAAATAAAATCTTAAAAAAATAAAAAATAAAATTAAAAAAAAAATAATCGCCTCCTTTAACTGACATTTTCCATTAATTGATCCAATCCCTTTGCATAAAAGAGTTTCTACTACATAAAAGTGCCACCTTATAGTGACTGGAGTAGAAAATAATTCCCCCTAAATTGGCCATAACTTTTGTAACAATACTCATATACCGAATGCCAACACTGTCCTAGACCTAGTTTCTTCTCTTGGGGTAGTGTAATACAATAGCTCATTTTCAAAGGTTAATTTCTCCAAACCCAAAAGAATGTCACTGTACTCTGCACAAGGGAAGATAGATATTCCTCTTTTTAATAAGCTCGATTTGTGTGCATCCATATGGATGCTTACTTTTGCTTCAAACCATATTTTATCCTAAGATGTACATTTTAGTATGTCTGAAATCTTACAATTAATTGGCAGAGCTTTTTCTTTCTTAAAGCAATGATACATCTTCTAAGTGTTGGTATCTTAGATTCAATGCAATACAATAGTATGCTTTCCAATGTGAGACATTTGGAGTATCCAAAGTAACAGCTACTTATTAATGATACTGGAGTGAGGTTGGGAGCATAAAGGAACTGGAAGTGTCTAAAACTGTACAATCTGTAAAAATTACAACTTAGTTAATAATAACTGAACGGTCTTAGAAGACATCAATAAGTCAGAGCAATACTTAGTGTGACGCTCCGCTGAAGATTAAGTCTCTTATGCTGTTTTATATCCATTATTTTAAAAGTACCATTATGTACTTATGGTAGCCAGACACTACAGATAGTAAAAGCTTTATTATTATTATTTCTAATCCTTGGGATGCCATGAAACAGGTGTTTATTCATTCAGCAAATACTTGGTGAGTGCCTACTATGTGCCTGTCACTGTTTTACACACCAGAGATGACTTGACAGACAAAGCCTCTGTCCTCAAGCTGACATTCTAGTAAGATAACAGGTAAAGGGCAGACAGTAAGTAAAGGAATAAACATGTTTTTCAGATGGTGATACACGTTGAGGAGAAAAGTCAAACAGGATATTGTGGCAGACATGAGGGGAAGGAGGGAAGATATTAATTCAAATGCTGGTTAGGGACTCACTCTGAGGAGGTGACATCTCAGCTGAGACCCTAGTAACAAGGTGCCAGCTATGTAAGCTCTGTGGGACGAGCTCTAGGAGGAAGGAGCTGCAAGCACAAACCTCTTCCAATGGGAGTGGGCTTGGTCTATCTGATGCAGGAGTTGCTGCAACAGGGAGTCAGAGAGGTGGGAGGGGCCAGATCATGGAAAACCTTGTTAGGAAAGTGGGTGGAGGGGTTAGATTATATTCTACGTGAAAAGAAAAGCAATGCAGGGTTCTGAGAAAAGCACTTCTGTGCCCTTTAAAGGACCACTCAGGCTACTATGAGACTGAACCATAAAGAACTAGAGAGGAAGCAGAAAGATGGAGAGTTATTATGGCATCTAAGTAAGAAATACCAGTGGTTTGGAAGAGGGTAATAGCAGTGAGATGGACAGAAGCAGGTGGATTCAGGTTACATGTTGGTGGCAGAGCTAAAGAACTTGCTGATGAAAGAGAAGTGAGGAAAAGGAAGGGATCAGTGCAGAATTCTAGCTCTTAGGCTCGCAAGGCTGGACTGGAGGGGAGTGATGATGAGACTCCGATTAGAAGACTGCAGGAACAAGAGGTTGCCTGGTAGACACCAAACCGGTAAGTCAAGTAGGCAGCTGGGTATATCTTTGGAGCTCAAAAGAGAAGTCAGGACAGGGGATATAAATCTGGGAGTCATTAACATACAGTTTGGGGGTGCCTGCGTGGCTCAGACATTAAGCGTCAGCCTTCGGCTCACGTCATGATCCCAGGGTCCTGGGATGGAGCCCCACATCGGGCTCCCTGCTCAGCAGGAGCCTGCTTCTCCCTCTCCCACTCCCCCTGCTTGTGTTCCCTCTTTCACTCTCTCTCTCTGTCAAATAAAATCTTAAAAAAAAAACAACAAAAACCATACAGTTTGAATTTAAAGCCTTTGGACTAAAGTCACTTGAGGAGAGATTATATACATTTATAAATAAAAAAAAAAGAGAAAGGTCTAGGATTGAGTCCAGAGGCACCTGACTGAGAAGGAACGGTGAGTTGGGAGGAAAAAAGAGTATGGTACCCAACAGCCCAGAGAACAGAAGGCTGCAGAGGAGTCAGGTTGGCTCAGTCAGTGAAGCAAGCGACTCTTGATCTCGGGGCTGTGGGTTCAGGCCCCACATTGAGGGTAGAGCTTACTTTAAAAAAGAGAGAGAACAGAAGGTTGCAAAAATGAGAGCTGTTAAAAGGTTAAGTAAGGTAAGAACAGAGAAGTCCATCAGGTGTGATCCTGCTGAGAGCAGCTGCAGGGGTTTGGTGGGGCTGAAGTCGTGAATCGGACTTAACTGAGAAAGCATCTGAATAAGGCTTTTGGAAACTTTTGCTGTGAAGGGAAGCAAGGCAATGGGGTGGCAGCTGGAAGGGTTCATGGCATTTTTAAGACTAGAAATAATAAAGCGTGGTGTCAAAAAAAAAAGTGATTTTTAGGGTGGGAGACACTTTTATCTCCATTCTTAGATGAAAAAGTAAAGTTCAGAAAACTGGCTTAATTTCCTGAAGGCCCCAGAGCTAGACAGGAACAGAGTCCAAATCCAAATTTAGGGCTGACTCCAGAGCTTCTGATCTGTCTACATCCCTCTATTACCTCCAATTTGTATGAGAATTAAGAACCAGATAAAATAACCTAGAGTAAACCTAAACCAGGCAATATTATTCCAAAACTAGTTCTATAAAACATAGCACACTGAAGCACCTGAATGAAACTGCAAAGTAGTTTTAGGGATAAGAAATCATAGTTTTCAAAAGAAAAAAAAAAAGAGATTAAATAAAAGTCATTTTTTCTGATGAAACTATATATTAAAAAAGTAGCACTAATATCTTCATATATTGATACACTGAGGAGGAGCAGGGTGAAACCAGCAGGTTGTAACAGACAGCTTGGCTTTGCATGCTAGGAACTACTGAACTCTGTTTTATCGCGATAGAATGATGCACACCAAATTCACTCCAGCATGTCTAAGACCAAAGAGAGTGGAAAGTTATATCCCTGTGGAGTGGCTGCTCCTATTACCTACCTTGCTTTTTTTGAAGTCAAAGCTTTATTTTCGTTCAGCTTTCTTCCGCCACTTTCTAAATCAAAATATACATGTATTTTAGCAGGTTATTTCTGCACATTTCACTATAACATATACATTTAACAGTTAGTTAAAAAGTTCATTCTTTGGCCTCCTACCAGTAGACTAGTCCGGATCAAAATTTTCAAAAATCCCCAGGTAATACCCAGGTTTTTAAGACACTACTTAAAAAGAAAACATTTATTATAAAGCAATAAAATTGTGGATAGTCATTTTATTTCTCAGACTCAAAAGAGGACTTTAGGGATGGGTCTACACTTAATTTATCTAGTGTAAAATCTTAAAGCCACTACTTCGGTGCCATAGACCCTGAATATAGTACAAGTGGTTCTTTTCCTTCCCTTTGGAAACACCTCAACTGTATATAATGATATGAAGGTGAAAATGTAAATGTGTAAATGATTTGTTCAAGAATATAAAAGTCAGGTGAAGAGAGGGGGAATTAAATGCAGACTCTAATAAAGCGGAATCAAATCAGTTACTATGATCTACTCATTGGTTGAAAATCATTTAATGATTTTGCTATCTTTTGCCTGACAGATGAGGAACTCTTAACATGTAACCCAGAGAACTAAATAAAAGATATTAAATTATTGGGGGACCTGGAATTCTTTAATAGTTAAGAGATAAAATATTTTGTACACAAAAGATTTATTTTTACAAATAATGTAAAGCTAAAACATTCGTCACAGGAAGCATGGGATTCAACTTCTCTTTTCCAAATGGAAAAATACCTGTGGTATTCCTTGCACCGTCTTTCCATGTGTCTGGAGTGATAACAGTACCAAGTTTCTTTTCACCTGTTATAACAAGATAGTAAAAGTAAGGGGAATTCGGATTTACTATCTAATAAATACACTACATGAAGCTTAAAATTCAGTGGTATCAACCACTGTCTTACAGTCGGAGCCTTTTCATGCCGGGGTAGGGACTGTGAAACGAGACTGAAGATACTAACTGTGGGCAATGGGTAACTGAGAAATTCCACGGAGAAAGAAACAACCTTAGCTGGGGAAATCCAGGAAAGCCTATGGAGAAGGCAGGAAGAGGGTCTGGATCTGGCAGTGGGGCTGTGAAGAAAGAGGAGGAGAGATGATGAAGGCAAACTAGAGAAAGGATATATCCTGAAGAAAGGCATGGAAAGCTCAGGGTACACATGGGCATGCAAAGTAGATTGGTTTGGCCAAAGAGTGAGGGTAAGAATAAGTGAAAATAAAGTTGGAAAGATAAGCTGGGCCCTCATTGTGGAGGGTCATCCTGAATGCCAGGCTCTAAATATAGAAACCCCAAATTATTCTCTGCACATTGAGAATTTATTAAAGGTTTTAAATCCAGGAAACGATAGAATGCACTTATATTTAGGTTCAATGCAAATATCTGTTGTGATTACTATAAACTATGTCCTGGCATAATGATGAAGGATAGTAAGACAAAGTCTTTACCCTTTGGTTCTACTGTCTAGCATTTGGTAGGAATGTAATACTTGTTGCATGAATGAAAAGAAAAGGTGACAAGATGCAAGAATGAAAGGTGGAGTCAGGGTCTAATTGAGCATTTTTATATGGAAGGGGAGCTGATTAAAGATTTCAAAGGATATAGAGACAAAGAGGTAGAGAGGGATGGCAACAAGGACATGAGTAGAATTTTCCTTGAAAAAGGGGAAAGAAGTAAATGAGCATGGATGCAGATTTGTTTATGGGATGGCAAAAGAAATAAAAGAAGTTGAGAATGTTCCCGTGTAATTACCTTGCTTTTCTAATACCTATAAGGAGGTATTTGTCAACAGAGGATGAGGTAGGTGAAGGTGTGGAAGTTTAAGGGACCAGAGAGCTTGGAATAGTCACTAGCGACAAAGGGCAAGGGGACTGACTAAAGATAAGTTAAAAAGACTGATGAATAGTATTAAAGATCTTGGAGATTAGGAATTATACACTTGTAGTGGTACCAACTGGTTCATTTGTACAGTTTTCCCCAGTAGCCTTCACACGCAGGCAGGACAGTTTAGAGAGAGAAGAGCCAAAGGCAGGGAGAACACGGTTTGAAGGGAAAGGGGCTGGTAGGGGATCACATTAGTCTAACTCAAGTGATGGAGACCTCAGCTAGGGTATTTGAGGGGTAAATGAGAGGCTAGGGAAAAATAGGAGCTATTGAATGGAAGTAAAAACGGCAGGACATGCAAGTGTTTGGATGCAGGATCACAAAGGGATAGGGGAATGCATGAGAGATGATTAAGGCTTTGTGAATGGGTGACTGGGAGGACTGCCATGCCATTAAATGATGGAAGAGAAGGTACAGATTTGTGAAGTAGGATGACAAATTCAATCTTGTACTAAGTACTACACTACTACGTAACAACCAGATGGAGGTTCCCAGTATTGTCTGGAGAAAATTCTTCTACTGGTTTTAGTTTAGAGAGAAGTCAGCTGGAGATGTGGATTAGACATTTACTGACATGGATATGCTACTTGAAGCCAGATATTTCCAAAACAGTCAGAAGAAGGTCAGATACAGATCACTGGGAAACATCTACTTTAAGTGAGAAGGAGAATAAGAAAACTTGGAGACTATAATGGTAAAGAAGCACAGGGAGAAGTAAATTCAAAGAGAATCGAGACCAAGTTTCAAAGTCACAGAGTAGAAAAGGACTGAAAAAAAGGTCTTTGAATTAAGAGTCTATTTATTTGAGTAATAAGATGCTATAGAAGGTAGAAAGGTATCAGAGCAAAGAAATAATACATAGACTTTCAGAAGTGCAGAGAAGTAAAAAGCAAATGACCTTTTAGGACACATATCATGTCCCAGAACCAACTATGTGTACTTATTTTAATACCACATCAGATCTTGGGTTCTCAAAATTTTCATGTATCTTAGGAAGTTAACTCTCACAATTTGCCCAGTATCCTCAATTTCCCTGAGAAAAAGCACTTATGGTGTAAAGAACATCACACAAAACAAGTTAAAACAGGCAGAATAACAGTCCTCTAAAGTTAAAATATACAGAATTAACACAAATTACATAGGAGGCTAAATTTACATGTTTAGGAACTATACTACATAAAAGAGAAGACATCAAGGAAGGTGCATAACCTAAATATATGTAAGTCATATTTACTCAAAGAGGCAAAACCAAAAAACTTAAGTACTGGATGGAGTAGAGTTAAAGGACATCAATGTCAAAAAGCTTAATGTGCTTTTTGGAGCGATGAAAATATTCTAAAATTGATTGTGGTGATGGTTGCACAACCCTGTGAATATACTGAAAATAACAGAATGGTACATTTTAAATGGGTGACTTGTATCTATGTCAATTACATTGCAATAATTTTTTAAAAGCTTAATGTGAGACGATGATATAAAGCACAGAAAAATGGAAATATTAGTTCCACTCTACCCCTCATAAAATGGGGCAGAGTTCAATTCTGAGTGCCACATATTGGGGGTTATGATAGAAATAACCAGTTTTTGAGTATACACTAAGGCACTTTTAAATCAGGCTTTACCTACATTATCTAATTCTCACAAAACCCATAAGTTATGTATTTTTCTCATTTTTCAGATGAGAAAACTGGGGCCAAGAAATATTCGATACTAGCCCATAGTTATTCTTTTACCTAATGTAAAAACTGTGATTCAAACTCATGCGTGCCTGTGTTCAAAGGTTTATCTACTGTGTGGGGGGGAGGTATAAACAAAGTGGATTATGTTAATATTAATCCAGATAAGAGGACTTGAAACCTTGTCTCAGAAGAGCCAGAAATGTCTAGCCTGAGGAAAAAGAGACTTAGGGATATGACAGCCGTTTTAAAGCAAACAGTCTGTGACATCAAAAAATCGTATTTTCTAGAAACCTCAAGAGTTTACATTAGAATCACTGATGGCAACAATAGGGAGGAAGCACTTTTCTAAAAGTGAGAGACATCGATACAGACTGCTTTGAAGGTGGTGAGACTTTTTGAACCCTGCCTCAATACCACAGGTATTCATGCAAAGAGCATTTAAGCCACTGGATAGGCTGCTAACTTAGGGCTGCTGGTTAAAATATAGGATGCCCGGTTAAATTTAAATTTCAAACAATGAATGGCGTTTTAGTACTGTCACGTCCTAAAAGTAAGTCCAATGCACTTTCAGTAGTAAAGAGCACCAAGCAAAGACAAGTCTCAAATATTGCACGGGACCTACTTCTCCTAATAAAGTGTTCTTTTTTTTTTTTTTTTAATGTTGCTAAATCTGGAAAATCTAGATATTGTATGTTACTTTTAAGATCCATTCCAACCCTGAGGGTCTGTGAGGCGAAGGAGCCAGTCAAGAGCTGTATGAGATCCCGGGTTGGGCGTAGGGGAGGCAAAGGAAATAGACAAATGAGTGCAAAACTGAGACCACTCTGAATGCAAAACGACTATACGGTCGTGGAGGAGGGAAGGAATGGTCAAAGGGGTAGAAGGACAAAGGCTGGCATCGGAGACCTGTGGCCGAAAGAAAAACAAAGAAAAGGCAAAGTACCCGAAGAGCTCCAGTTAGCTTCTCCTAGCCTCCTTCTCCCAAAGATGTGGCCCCTTAACTCACATTTTTCGCACACCATCCTTCCCCGACGGCTCCCTTGGCCGCAGAAACAGCAGCAGCTCGAAAATGTCAACACAACAGCCAGGGAAGGATTCCCCTTCCGGGTTACGATAACCCACTTCCGGCCCTTCCGCCCTCCGCCCCGCCCATTCCACACCTGAGAAGCCGCGGGAGGAATTAAACGCGAGCTGGAAGGCGGGGCTGCGCCCATTGCCCGCCCCTCCGGTTCTGCAATTGGCTGTGCGGTCTTGGGTCTCCGCCCCACAGGCCTGCGCCTGCGCGATGGCCAGGGCGGCGAATCGTACCTGGTGGTGGGAGGTAGTAGCCCCCGCTTCTCTTCCGCTGGCGGGAGAGTTAGGTAAGCCCCGCGGAACCCTCCCGGCACGCGGGCCTCCCGGGGGTGCGAGCAGCCCCCACCAATTGCCCATATAACCGAGAGCGTATGTGCCCCCAGCCCGCCTGCGCCCGCCGTCCGTCCGAGGGCCACCCTTCCGGCGTGACCCAGGGGCTGCCCTGATGGACCCGGCCCTCTTTCGGAGCCGTCTTTCTGCGTGGCCCTCCGTTTCTCCTGGTCTCCGCGCCCGTGCTCTTTGATTATGCCTCTCAGCGCGTCCCCCGCTGCTCACACTCGCCCTGGGTGAGGCTTGGGCAGAGTCCCGAGCGACCGAGCTTGGGGTGGGGCTGCCGAGACAGGTCCTGCGATTTCCGCGGAGGCTCCTGTGCGAGCCTCAGTGCCTGCGAACCCGGGCTAGGTCAGACGGCGGACGCCAGGGCCGTGGCAGCCGGAGGGGCGCCCGACGGGCGTCCTTGTGTGCTCCCCAGGGCCCACCCCAGGGCTGCTTTCGCAGGACCCACCCTCTTTCCTTCGTTCGTTCATTCATTCAGCAAGCATTTGAGTTTGGGTACTGCTCACTGTATTAGATCCAAATCTGCTCGTGTCACTTGGGATTCTGAGAGGGGCCCAGAAGAATAATCCGAAGAGGTGTCGGTTGAGACCGTGTTTTCCGGATCCTCCGCCCCGCCCCTCAGTCCGCGGAGGATAGGACCTGCGAGAAACTTTTCCATTCTCCCTTCTTGCAGTTTGTTCTTTTCTCAACCCCTGATGTGTATCTTTATATCAAAGAGGCGAGGCTTTGACGTGGCTTTCGTGCTTGGGAGCTTGGGACCTTGGACATGTCCCCTAACGTGTCTTATCCTGTTTCCTTATCAGTAGAATATTTGCCTTGGAAAATTGTAGTGTGAATTAGATCAGAGCTGTTAGGATAAGGCCTGGACCTCCCCGTTTGTTTTTCTGGAATATTCACCACAGTGTAACATGTGGATTGTTACTTTAGTAAGGTCCTACTTAACATTAGTCAGTACTATGTATTATGTTAAGTAATTTATAAATAAACATATTATACATATAATGTGTATTTTATAGAGAGAAGGTAGACTTTTTTCTCTTATTTATGCTCTACTTTTGATTGGAACTTAGCAAATGAAACAGACATTGTCATTTTGGTATCTCTGGAGCATTGAGATCCCTTAGTTTAGCATAATGTTCTTTGAACTTTCTTGATTACACTGGCCACCATTTGAGTATTCAAGTGTGCACTTGGTGTCACTTGTCATTTGCCAGAAGATGTGAATTACTGTGATGTTAGACAAGGGTCCACAGTGGTTAAAAAAAAAAAAAAAGCCAACATTTTGGCCAAAGTGTATTCATGGGGTTTCTAGAATGCATAGGTTATATTTCCAACAAGAGCAAATCATTAATCCGTGCATGTTGTTTTTACCTCTGTGATTTTGGCAAAAA
The DNA here is from genome assembly GCF_029215605.1 of Mirounga angustirostris. Classification (NCBI taxonomy): domain Eukaryota; kingdom Metazoa; phylum Chordata; class Mammalia; order Carnivora; family Phocidae; genus Mirounga; species Mirounga angustirostris. The sequence goes on from NW_026991718.1 coordinate 72,490,885, forward strand.
ACAGAAAAAGAAAACGAATCCCTTAATTGGACCTAATACGTGACCCTTTTACAGAAACCAGTTATAAATATTTAAGAAATTAGTAAATTTGTCCTCTTCAAGCTCTGAGACCTTTTTGAGCCATATTAGTCTACATGTACATTTATACATATGCATCTTCCCATATTCTGAACCTAATACATTATTGTGCGTAGAAAATTTACTTGTTCATGTTTACTTATAGGTGTTGGAGCATTTAGACAATGGAAAAAATCATTACTGGATATGCTCTTTTCTTAATTTTTCATTAGATAGCCTCTCAGGAAAACACCATGAAAGATACTGATATCAAGAGACTACTGTATGCCCATCTTTTATGCATATTTTCAATTATCCTAAGCATCTTCATTCCATCATTCTTCTTGGAGAACTTCTCAATATTGGAAACACACTTGACATGGTTGTGCATCTGTTCTGTTTTTGTAACTGCCATCAATCTAGTATTATATTTAGTAGTGAAACCAAATGCATCCTCTAAAAGAAGTTCATTTTCATACAAGGTAAGGCTTATTTCTTAATAACTGATTTTTAGATAGAGGTAGTGTTTCTTTTAATGAAAGAATAAAGTATTATTCAAGTACTCATGGGGTTATTTACAATGAGTAAAGAGAACCTGATTTTTTTTTTTTTCCCCAAATCAATAGCCTATTATTGCTGGAAGGCTGCCCACAATGTTCAATAGACCCTTGCTAAGCATCAGTTGTGGAATTAGGATGTCTTCAGTGGATATTACAGCATTGTAAACCTAGATAGTCATGTTTTAAGTCACCATTGCAGATAAATGCATGATGTAGCACTCATATCTTTAAACTTTATAAGACATTTTAGTTTATTTTCATTTATTTTTTCCATTTCTGAGAGAAACTTAATGGATTTTTCAGAAATTACCAAATAAGCCTCTGTGGTAGCTTTGTTTTGAACATGACCTGCCTCGACTAAACAGTGTTAAAGTTTTCAAATATCAGAATCTATTTTCTGGAATATTCACTATGTGTAACACTTAACTATTACTTTAAGTTAATAAAGTCCTCCCTTAACATTACCCAATACTATTGTAGCTTTCTTAGATAATTTAAAACACATTTACTCCCCTACAATTAAAAAACTCACTGTGTGTCTTATAATTAGATCTTCTTAAGCTCCAAATCAAGTAGATCCCACACTGATTTGCAGACATGCAGGTCTTTTATCATATGCATCATATAATCACATGAATATGATTTGGGGGGATTGTTTAGTATTGTGTTTTTTTGGTACAATTTTCCAAATTGTTTTGTTTTATAAATGAATTAAATGAATTTTGTTTTTAAATGAAAAAAAAAAAACTGTAGTCCTTATTTTCTGCAAAGATTTCATGCATCACATAATAAGGACTGTGCGTTTTTTTGTATCATAGCGTTCTGTTGTTGGTAAATATTTTATAAATACTGATTAGTAACATAGCTCAATGCATACTGTAGGAACAGAAATGCTTTTTTGATTCTAGTGCTGATTAGGTGGGTGGAATATGGGTGATGATTTGTGACTTGTAGGCTCTTTTGTGGGGCTGTCTGGAGGTCCGTGCACTTCAGGCTACCCGACGTAAAGAACATTCAACTGTTGCACACATGGGAATAAGTTGTATTTGTAGATAAAGTGGAAGCATTTGCTGTCCTCTAGGCATTGTCATGAGCCTTCAAATTGTTCTCATTTCTTTTTTAGGTAACCAGGTTTTTGAAATGCTGTATCTACTTTCTTATGTCATGTTTCTTCTTTCATGTAATTTTTGTTCTATATGGAGCACCACTCATAGAGTAAGTCTGAAATTTTTACCTTAAGGCAATAATATTTTAAAACACTTGTTTACTAAACAAAGCACTAATTCTGTTGGTGATGAATGAAAAACCATGGTGTGTTTAATTACCAGATCACAGAAGGATACTGACATCATTGCCCTTTGTTAGTAATGATATTCTTTTAACATTACTTCATAAGGAGAATAACTTAATTCATTAAATGCTTCTATTACCTAGCCTTTTATTGCCCCATTGCATGTGGGGGGCGGGGAGGTAGATGAGAAACTATACCAATAAATGTGTGGCCCTTAGAACCTCTAAGGGAACTTACTATAATGATATGTATAAATTAGTTACAATTAGCATATCAGTAAATATGATTCTGAAGTGCTTGAAAGAAGTTTTTCTTAAGTCAGTAGATTCCTGTATTTAATTATTTAATAACCTAATGTTGATAGTTTAAAGCAAAATTTAACTCAGCACTTTTTCAAAGCTGACCAGTTTTTTAAAAAAAACTAAATTCATGAATATTTCTTATATAATGTTCATCACAGACTGGGAAACTTCATCTAGCAGTGATTAATGATCACGGTGAGAGGGGCGCCTGGGTGGCTCAGTCGTTAAGCGTCTGCCTTCGGCTCAGGTCATGATCCCAGGGTCCTGGGATCGAGCCCTGCATTGGGCTCCCTGTTGGGCAGGAAGCCTGCTTCTCCCTCTCCCACTCCCCCTGCTTGTGTTCCCTCTCTTGCTCTCTCTCTCTCTGTCAAATAAATAAAATCTTTAAAAAAAAAAAAAAAAAGATCATGGTGAGACAAGTTGTGACACACACATATAGCTATGTATGTAGTTTTATATATATTTACACATAGTTGTATATATACACACACTAAATTAATAGGTAATTCTTTTCTAGAGAGGTGAGGACAAGACCTTTGTAATGGGAAATGGTAGTTTCTGTTTAATCCATTGTAGAGTAGAATGAATGTCTTGAGCAGTGGTTCTAAAACCAGCAGCATCAGCATTTTATCAAAAGCAAATTCTCAGGCCGCAGAAACTCTAGGGGTGCAGCCCCCCAGTCTTTATCTCACTTTCCAAGTGGCTCCAGTATAAGCTAGAGTTGAACCAGTAGTTACAGAGAAAGTTCCAGAGACTATTCAGGAAGAAAGTTAATTATCTAAAAATGGGGTTGCTTGCAGTGGAGAGTCTCACATGGATCCGAGGGTATTTAACACTTCTGAACTCTATCATTAAAGCCTGATATTTGGGATGCTTGAGTGGCTCAGTCGGTTGAGCATCTGCCTTCAGCTCAGGTCATGATCCCGGGGTCCTGGGATCAAGTCCCACATCGGGCTCCTTGCTTAGCCGGGAGTCTGCTTCTCCCTCTGCCTGCCACTCCCCCCTGCTTGTTCTCTCTCTCTGACAAATAAATAAATAAAATCTTTAAAAAAAATAAAGCCGGGTATTTGCTAGATTGTTTTTTATAGCTTGTATTTCAGTAGTAAAATTTTTTATAGTTATCATTTTGGTAGGACTCCTGTTACCTTTCAAAGTAAAGTATAAGAAAATGTTTTTATGTTAAATCTATTTAAATAGCCAAGATTATGTCGTGTACATGCACCTTTAATGCTTTAAAAAAATTAATCAAAGCTTTTTTTTTCTAGGTTGGTGTTGGAAACATTTTTATTTGCAGTTATTTTGTCTACCTTTACTACTGTACCTTGTTTGTGTTTGTTAGGACCAAACATCAAAGCATGGCTAAGAGTTTTCAGTAGAAATGGGTAAGTTTTAATTTTATATTTTAGTGGTGTTTGAAATTAAAAAAAAAATAATGTAGTGTTTTTCTATTCATGGCAGCTTTCTGATTATTCTACGAGTGTTTTTCCAGACTATGGTTCTCAAGAATGCCTTAAGGGGTTGGGGGTTGGGGATAGGGAAGGGGTTGTATACATTTGAGAGGGGACTCAAGCAGGTAGAACTCTAGGCTCCTCCTTCCACTTTAGCAAGATCAGCTCTGCTTTTTTTCTGTATGGGAGGATTCCACTTCGCCTTTTGTTTGAAAAAAGGTTTCCCCTACCAAAAGAAGGCTTTGAGAACCACTCCTCAGGGATGATTTGTCACTGATAAAATTGCTATAGATAAAATTGCTTCCATACATCTTACAATGTAGAATTGGGATCCAAAATCTAAAAATGCTTAGTGTAACAACTGTAATTTCTTGTTTAGCCTCTTTTGTGGTAAGACTTCTGAGTGCAAGTTTTATAGGATTTTATTTCCTTAGCAGCCATATATAAATTCAGCACAGCTAAGTTAGTTAGCTTCTTCAAAGGCATTGAAATGGTTCCTATCAGAAATGGTTAAATCGTGACTAAGAAAGCTGTAAAGTTATTGGGTGCCCGTGATTTTGTCCTATTTATCACCCAATAGCAAAAATTTCTTGAGTTCTTATTCTGTGCTCCATGCTGTGAAGCTTTGTGTGGGTTCTGAAGTATTAGCCATGATTCTCTTGCTGAGAAGTTGTATGGTCAAGGGACAAGAATAAAATGAACAAACAATACGAGATTAAAATTGTGTCAATCAGATAGTAAATGCTATTGGAATTCAGAGGGGTAGGAAACCACTGAAGAATGAGCTGGAAGGGGGAATGGTCAGTAAAGGATTTGGATCGGGAATGTGAGATTTGGTGAGATGAAGGGAAAAGGGAAAGATATCCATGCTAGGGTAATGAATGAAACCATAGAAACTGAAGTGAAAGTGGTAATTTTTGTAATTTGGAAGGGAACAGCGCAAGTAGTACAGAGGCTGCTGCTGGCTAGCAGCTAGGCTCCAGAAATTATTGACGTTTCCTTTTGAAATGAATATTATTTCCCTGCAGAACTGTCTTCTAGAAACGGTCTCTAGAAAACAAAAGTGTAATCATTGAAAACTTTCCCACATTGTTACCATAGTATCCCTAATGGCATTCATTTCTTCTAGCATTTTAGTTTGAAATTTTTAAGCAGTAAAAAACAGTTGAAACATTATAGGTTTGGATTGGTGATTTACTCAGTTTTGAACTATGTTTCTAATATTGGTATATTTGGGGGAGACGTTGTCATCTGATTCTGCAGTTAGTTCTGCCAGAGTGTGCAATATGCATCCCTAGAAATCCCTACACTATGCAAATTGGGCACTAAAAAACACAGAGCTTATGGGAAAGGCAGGATTGAGGCATAACACTCGAAAACTCTTGACAATAATACATAAAAAAGACAGGAACTTAATAAAAATGGTAGTATAGTTTTATACATGTTAAATAGTTAAGTTGGTAAACATTATAATGAATATGGTCCTTTTCCTTGGGGAAAAAAAACCCCTGAAATTTGCTTTCTGGAAGTAGTGTGGGAAGAGTTGCCACTTTTAAGTAGTATTGAGATACAATTCAAATACCATACACTTTGCCTATTTAAAGTGTACAATTCAGTGGTTTTCAGTATATTCACAAGAGTTGTGCAGCCATCATCACAGTCAAGTTTAGAACATTTTCATCACCTCAAAAAAGAAACTCCATACCCTTTAGGTATCTCCTCCTTACTCCTGCTCCTCTAGCCCTAAGCAACAACTAATCTCTACTGTTTCTGTAGATTTGCCTATTCTGGACATTCATAAAAGTGTTCTCATATAAAATGTGATCTTTTGTGATTAGCTTCTTTCACTTACCCATAATATTTTCAAAGTTCATCTCTGCAGTAGTTCATTCCTTTTTATGGTCGAATAGCATTCCATTGTGCGTTTGTATACCACATTTTGTTTACCCACTCATCAGCTGATGGACATCTGCGTTGTTTCTACTTTTTGCTGTTATGACTGAGCAGCTGGGAGCATTTGTATACAGGTTTTTGTATGGACATAATGTTTTTATTTTTTTGAGTATATGCCTAGGAGTGGAATTGCTGGGTCTTATGATAACTTGTTTAATTGTTTGAGGAACTGCCAGACTGTTTTCCAAGGTGGCTGCACCATTTTACATTCGCACAGCAGGGTATGAAGCCTCCAGTTCTCCTCCTGCATCCTCGCCAACAGTTGTTATTATCTGCCTTTATGATTATCGCCATCCTAATGGGTGTAAATTGTTATTTCCTTGGGGTTTTTTATTTGCATTTCCCTACTGGCTAAAGATGTGAGGCATCTTTTCATGTGCCTATTAGCAATTATATATTTTCCTTGGAGAAATCTCTCTTCAGATCCTTTGGTCATTTTTGAATTGGGTTATTTGTCTTTTTTACTATTAAGTTATAAGAGTTCTTTATATATTCTAAGTACAAATCTTTTATTGTATACATGATTTGCACGTTCTTTCTTTCTGTGGGTTATCTTTTCACTCTCTTCATTGTGTCCTTTGAAGCACTAAAGATTTTAATTTTGATGAAATCTAATTAATCAGTCTTTGCCTTTTGTTGCTGTGTTTTTTAGGGTCATCTAAGAATCCATTGCCAAATCCAAGGTCATAAAGATTTACTCCTATGTTTTCTTCTAAGAGTTTTATAATTTTAGGTTTTACATTTGGGTCTTTGGTCCATTTTGTATAAGTTTTTGTATACAGTGTGAGGTAAGGGCCTACCTTCATTCTTTTGCATGTGGCCCACCAGTTGTCTCAGCACCTTTTGTTGAAAAGGCTATTTTCCCCCTTTGAGTGATTTTGTCACCCTTGTCAAAAATCAGTTGATCATAAACACATGACTTTAGTTGTTTTTCCATTGACCAATATATTTATCCTTATGTCAGTACCCCACTGTTTTGACTATGTGATAGATGTTTGGGGGATGTGCACGTTTTGTGTATTCATACACTGCTCAGTGCCGATGGGTGCAGTTTTTATGTGTTTACTTAGTGTTTCTCAGATGAAATTGCTCATATTGTCCCCTAATATATCAGTCAAATTGGAACAAATTTGCATGTTCTAGATAAGCATTATAGCAGAACTGACTATATATATATATATATAAGTTCCTAAAATTTTAAAATTGAAAAAAAAATCAGGGCGCCTGGGTGGCTCAGATGGTTAAGCGTCTGCCTTCAGCTCAGGTCATGATCCCAGGGTCCTGGGATCGAGTCCCACATCGGGCTCCCGGCTCAGCGGGGAGCCTGCTTCTCCCTCTGACCCTCTCCCCTCTCATGCTGTTTCTCTCTCGCTCGCTCTCTAAAAAATAAATAAAATCTTAAAAAAAAAAAAAGAAAAATCAAACTTCAAAACTCAAGGGAAACAGAGAAACTACCCTTAATTTCTCTTAGTAACTTACCACAAATTTAATATGTATATATTTTCTAATTCTGCTTTAACCCTATTCCTACATTTAGACTGAACTATACCTTGCAGCATGCCTATTATTTTCTGCTAGGTTGAAAAGAGCTTTTTAAAAATTTATTATAAAATTCGACTTTTGAGTATTTTGAGGTTTGCAGAGTGAATTTGTTGTCACCTTGTTTTCGTACCTATCGGCACTTTATCCCTTCTCAGAAAGATCTATAACAAAGTAAAACTAAACATTATAGGAAGGGGAATACCATTTTCTGGCTAGCAAGCAAACTGACAAAGATCTGTAAATTTCATAATACATATGGTTTGGAGAGGTAAATGCCAATGGGAATATAAATTGGTTCAAGCTCTGTGAAGGGCAGTTCGGTAATATCTGTAAAAATTAAAAATACCCATCTTTTGACCTAGCAGTTCCACCTCTAGGATTTTATGCACTAGATATATTTTCATACCTACAGAATATTCAGTGAGTAAGATTACTCATTGTAGCTTTGAAGCAGCTTAAATGTCCTTTAATAAGGGGTGGATTAAGTTAAATTTAATGCAGTTAAAAAAACAACAACAACCCAACCACTTCTTTATTTACTGATAACGCTGTTAAGTGAAAAAAAGCAAGGTGAAGAAATGTATGTAGGATGCTACCATTTATGTAAAAAGTGGGCAGGAGAGAATAGATACACCTGTGTATCTTTGGAAGAATACATGAGATACTGACAAAAATATTGGTTGTCTCTGGGGAGGGGGTCTGAGAAGCTAGGGGACCAGCTCAGAAGACTTTGCACCTACTAATACCCTTTGGTGTCTTTTGAAATTTAAACCATAGTAATATACTACCTAGTCAAAATGAAAATTATAATGGATTAGGTTTTGCCAATATTAAACTTATTTGGGGGGTATTGAAAGTTAGGCCTGAATCAAGAAGTTTTTAGATTTCTTTTATGCCACCTAAACCTCAGTAGACTGCAGAAATATCCTTCGAAAATTTCTAACATACAACAAGATAATAGCTCTGTTACTGGAGGTCTGTAGCTAAAAATAATCAATTTGTAATATGAAACAGTTAACATCGCACAGGGCAGGGCATGAAATAGTAATATGCAAAAGTAACAACTTTTAAAGCATGTTCATGTGTCTTAGAGCATTTAAATCTCACAGCAGCCTGGTGAGATACTCCTGTTCTCACTGTTTTCTAGGTGAAGATACTAGAAAGCTGACAGGTTAAGTGATTTGCCCAAGCCCTGGAATAGCCAGTAAGCAGTAGAGCTGGCACTTGAATGCAGATCATCTGATAAGGACAGAAGGTTTTAGAAGACCACACTGAGGGTCAGAAGATGAGTTCCTGCCTTCTCTTCACTACATAGTGGTGATCTTAGAGAAGCTATTTACCTTTAGAGATCCTCATGTGTACTACTGTTAGAAGAATGCTAATAAGCTCTTTGCAAGGTTATTATCAGAACTGAGTGAGATAAATGAAATCAAATAGCAAATGCTTAGAAATGTTTGTCAAGTGGGTTAACAAATGTCAGGGAGCATTTTTATATTTCATACTTCCAGTCCTGGCTGCTCTTTGTCTTGGTACCTCTTCCTGGTTTAGGTAGCAGACCAAGGAGTGTAGGGCATGGACAACCATGGAGAAGGAGGAAGTTTTTTCAGTTGGTTTAATGTAAAATTAATTTGAACTTTGTCGTGAGAGGGCAACTTAAATCTTCATGTCTCCACCATCCCTTAGCGATAGTTCAGTTTCTTCTCTGGTATTTTTATCACACTTTTAAGAATTTAGCATAAAAAGCATGTCAAATTTTGAATGAGTTAAGGAAACAGTTAATTTGATAGATTAACTTGTTTAATGTTAGAGTTGGCCTTCTTAAATGTTACTGTGAGGCGAAAATATTTTAAAAATGCAAAGATCTGGTGGTTCTGAAGTGATAATATGAAATACCCACAAAAACAACTTGTATGTTATTTCAGAATTGTCCTACTATACAGTTAGCATTATTTACATTGAGTCACAACTTTGGTTTCAGAGAATTTCATTATTATGTAGGGAGGTTATACTAACATGAAAGTACATTTTTCTTTCTATCCAATAATTTACAACAGAAATTAAAGTTCTGATTTGAAGTTCTTATGCTATAGTTCTAATTCATTAAAAGTGCATAAAATACTTTCTTGATTGAAGATTTTAGAGCTTTAAATCTTTTTTTTTTTTTTTAAAGATTTTATTTATTTATTTGACAGAGAGAGAGGTAGCGAGAGCAGGAACACAAGCAGGGGGAGTGGGAGAGGGAGAAGCAGGCCTCCTGCCGAGCAGGGAGCCCGATGTGGGACTCGATCCCAGGACCCTGGGATCATGACCTGAGCCGAAGGCAGACGCCTAATGACTGAGCCACCCAGGCGCCCTAGAGCTTTAAATCTTTTTATCGGGCGCCTGGGTGGCTCAGTTGGTTAAGCGACTGCCTTCGGCTCAGGTCATGGTCCCGGGGTCCTGGGATCGAGTCCCGCATCGGGCTCCCTGCTCTGCGGGGAGCCTGCTTCTCCCTCTCCCACTCCCCCTGCTTGTGTTCCCTCTCTCGCTGTGTCTCTCTCTGTCAAATAAATAAATAAAATCTTTAAAAAAAAAAAATATTTAAATCTTTTTATCATTTATCCTGTGTCTTAGCGTATAAAACACGGAAGAGTTTTTTTGTTTTTTAGTATTATTGAAATATGACTAAAATGTTCAGGAAAAACAGGCCAGTTTTGAATTGGGCTGACACCTCGCTCAGTATGGAATCAGTATAAATGTTTTATACTGTTTTATGCAAAATAAATACTATATCCAAATTGTTAATGTATTTATTTGCATGCTTAATATTGAGTAGATGATAACCAGATGAAGGCTGAGAAACATAAAAGCTTTGATCCTGAGAACTGTGTAGGAATTATATCCCAAGAGTAAAGGACCAGTTCTGTTACTATTGAGATTTGATACTTAACTAAATGACATAAATGATACTATTTTAACAAGACTTTTCCTTAAAGTAAATGTGAAGTTATTCTAGATTAAAAAAATACGAAGGAATGCTATTTTACAGAGCTTGAACCAATTTATATTCCCATTGGCACTTACCTCCCCAAACCTTTAACAGTATGTATTATGAAACTTACAGATTTTTGTCAGTTTCCTTGCTAGCCGGAAAATGGTATTCTCCTTAAGGAATGCTATTTTAAAGAAACTTGAAGGTAGAAAAATAATTTGGTTTCTTAACTTCTGCCAGCTTCTGTTTGGTATTTATTACTGAGCATACTCAATGTGTACTAGTATAATTCAGTTTGTTGCCTTGCTGTTATAATTATTGTGGGGTTTTTTTTGTTTTGTTTTGTAGACTTTCTTATAAAAGAAAGTAATATTCCGACTACCTTAAGCCTATATTTTTCATTGAAGTTGGCTTTTTGATTTATCAGTTCTTTTATGCTGTTATTCTCATGTTTTAAAATCAGGATCTGACCACTTTTGGTGAACTGAAAAACTTGAATTTCTGAATAGATTCCTGAATTTGTGGTTATCTTGCCAAGGTAAAGATAGTAAGACCTGTTTGTGTAGACAAAGAACAGCAGGCGTTTTTGGTCATCTTTGCATGGAAATTGATTTTATACTGAAAAAACCACCAAGGACATTTAACAGTAAAAAGATAGTGAATGACCAAAAATGTATACATTGTAAAAAATAGATAATTTAGCCTTGATAAGGGCATGAAAATTTAGTGGCAAAGAGGCACTGGTTTTAGTATTCATTCAGTAGGGGAGTAAAATTCTGTGAAATGTCTTTAGCCACCAGGAGGAGTTAGTTGTGTGTGGTCTCCTTTTTAGATGAAGAGCTCAATAGTTAAAAAGATCAGCTCATTTAAAGAAGCACTGTTTTGAGGACAGCCTATCTAAGCCACAGTGCTCACTGTTAGCTACCCCAGGCACCCAGTACAGTGTCTGGAACATAGTAAGCATTCAACATGGTCTATTTATTTCAATTAATGTTTGATATGATGAATTTCAGTGGAGGCAGATAATATGGACAGTTACTTGGAGCTCATTGTCATGAAGATTGGTCTGTAGTATTGTTTTAGTTACTTTTTAAGTTTGTCCACAGAATGGTGAGCCATTTATTTTACTCTCAGCCCTCTTGACTATGTGTATACATTCCTTAACTATGAAAAAATTAACCCCAAACCATAGAATTCAGATGACTTTATTATGGAAACTTATAGAAGGGTAATAAACCAATGTCAGCGCTGCTATAAATTAGTTAATAGAAAGGAATTTATTTTTATCTTGTTGATTACAAAAGAATATATAATGTAAAAACTCAAATAATAGAGAAATATAGAAAGTTAAAGATTCCTAGTAATCCTATCAAAGAAGCAGCCATTACAACAGATTTTAGTCTAAGTTCGTCCACGCGTATCACATATTTGCAATTTAAAAACAAAAATGGTTATATTATCACTGCTTTATAACTTACTTTTTTTTTTAACTTATTAGGAACATCTTTAACTGTATGTGTGTATAATCTATCTCTTCTTGCATAATGTCCTTAGTATATCTTCATCCTTAAGTAAGAATACTTCTGTTTACATTGGTTTGAACAATCGGGAAACTGATTATCTGACATAGCAGAGATTGTATGGTTCTAGATACAGATAGATAGTCAAGGTGTAGCTTTGCTTCTCACTGATTCTCCTGGTTCTTAGCCTCAGGCTGAACTCCTCTCCTTTGAGTCTTCCTAAGCTAATCACTGAGAGAGAGAATGGGATCACCATGATTTAATTAGTCTGATCCTCAGGGATGAGATGAATGTTGGGCAAGCATTCCATGTACCATGGTTCATTTAATTTCCTATTGAAGATTATTTTCAAGTTTTCAGGATTATAAATAGTGTTGTTATGACATCTCTGTACCATATAATTTTATGTACTTGTACAACAGTTTCTGTAGCCTAGATTCCTGGTGTAGAATTCCTAGATCAAAAGAAGTTGACAGAGACTGCCCAACTAAAGTTCTGATTTGAAGAGTATGAACCTACCTACCAGTAGAGGGCTGTTTCCCTAAATCCCAGTCAGGGCTGTTTACTTTTTATCCATTTATGAGGGCTGCTGCCTCCTGGGTTCTGCCAAGGGGACAGACTGCTACCCCGTAGTAGCTTCATCTGATTTCTAATGGGATGCATAAGCCCTGGTCAGAAATTTTTGAAAGTTTGATCAGTCGAACCATTTATTAAATTTCAGCAGAATATTACTGATTAAATTGCAGGGATAGCATTTCCCTTATGCTGCCTCCCTGCCTCCCTTCTTTTCTTCTGCCTCAGGTTACAGAAAACTGGGTAGAAAATAACATCCAGTCCTCAAAATGCAGCTTCAAGACAGGAAAAATTGGTGCTAGTTAAGATGGGAAGCCAGTTTTAATGATAATTCACTTACTGTATCTGAGCAAATATGTAGTGTGGGCAGTCTGCCCATGCAAAGTGTGAGCAAGATGAAAAGAAATGGCATGGCAACCCTAAAAACACATTATAGAATAATAAGAAAAAGGCATGTGGAAGACAAAAGAATCCAGTCTGGAAGAAAATAGTACCCAAGGAACAAAAACTCTACACAGTTTATCATGGAAAAATGTTATTAAGAGCATAAATTCAATAAAAGCTCAAAGATAAGATGATGATTAAAAAAAATGAGGTGGAGAAGGAGATTGCAGAATTAATGAAATGAAATGAGGATCCAAACCACACCACCACAGGTCATAAATTAGAAACATAGACAAGTTAGGAAATCAGGTTCTAGCTTGGAAGAAAGGTTTGAGCCAATCAGAATGAATGAGAGGTAGGGAAGAGTAGAGCAGTTAGAAAAGAAATGATAAATGCTGAGAACAAAGGAGATGAGCTTAAGACCCGCTAGTGTCCCTAAAATAATAAAACAGAAGGTAATTCAAAATTAGATGGAAGACAGTTTCCCCAAATGAAGGAATCGTGCGGTTTGCACATTAAGGGGACTCACTACATTTAAAAAGTAGTTGCAGTTTAGGGTTACAGTGAACAGAATATAAACACCATAAAAATAATATAAGCAATAGAAGTTACACAGTGGGGGAAGGGAAGATAAAGCAAATCCAACTGTACCCCCAACTACTCTGGCTGACCCCAGATCCTGAGCCTTTATGGTACCATCTCTTCAGGGAATAAGGATTAAATGAAATTCTACATATTGAATGATGAATCCTCACCTGCCTAGTCTTTTTCACTCGTTTGGCCCAGAATACTGACAGCCAGGCTTATGCCATCTAGGCAGGGTATAGAAATACTTCTTTCAGGGAAAAAAATGGCATAAGAGAAAAACCTACAGATACTGACATTTGGGGGTTCTCTAAAAGGCGGGTTCCTATTCGCTCCCTGGTACAGTGAAGCTGACCAGGTGAATTGTGCTACTCATGCACAGTGAACATCTAGTCATCTGTTTAGTGTGTTTCTTTTTTGTTGGTTTTTAAAAACATACCTTTATTGAGATACAACTTCATACCATAAAACCCACTATTTCAAATGTACAATTCAGTGGTTTTTAAGTATAGACACAGCTTTGTAGCCATCACCACAATCTAATTTTAGAACATCTTACCATGCCAAAAAGAAACTCTGCCCATTAGCACTCCCCCTCCTACCCACCCTTGCACACCCCCTCACCCCCTTCCCAGGCAACCACTAAAATACTTGCTGTCTCTCTAGATTTGCCTGTTCTGAACATTTCATATAAAGTATTTTACTTTTAAGTAGAATGAGAAATGAACAATCACTGGGCATTTCAGGAACACCTCTAAAGTGAAACGCAGAAATGAAAACAAAAAAGAAAGTGGAAACAAAGGCGATATAAAAACCAGAAGATAACTTTAAAAAATGTCTATTTTATATCCGTAAAACATGAACAGAGACAGTCAAAAGGAATATTCAGAGAATAAGAAAGCTCTTGGAAATTAAAAAATATGAGAGAAGAAAATTCAACAGAAGTAGAAACAAAAAGTTAAAAAGTTCCCTTAGTCAAACAGAAAAGGCAAAAATAGAGAAAATGGATTAAAAGGTAAAAAAAAAGAAATCAGAGGGTTAATTCCAAATGGTAGTATTCCCAGCAAAAGACTAAGAAAAAGAAAATCTTAAGGATCTGGGCAGAAAAAAGCAAGTCTTTAAAAAGAAAATGCCAAGAACCAAAAGACTTGACATTGTAGATTAAGAAGACCCATGGGTTTCCAGCGTCGTGGCTGAAAAGACACCCACTCCAAGACATAGGATTGTGAAATTTTAGATAACCAAGAGTAAAGAGAAGATTCCAAAGGCTTCCAGAGAGGGCAGTGGTAGGGGGAACATCTTACCTAAAAAGGACTGGGAGCCAGAATGTCTGAACTTTTCAGGTGGGAAACAGAAAATAATGGAGCAATGCCTTCAAAATTCTGAGGCAAAATGATTTCCAACAGTTACAGTAAAGTCCTTTTTAGACTTTAAACAATCTTTAAAATCTATTTTACCCTTTCTCAGGAATCTACTGAAGGAGGTACTTAAAAAAAAAAAAAAAGAAAAAGGAAAGTATGAGAAAGTCTTGGAATCTAGGAAGCAGGACACCCAAAAGCATTGAAAGAGGCAAAGGGAATTCACAGGATGATGGTGTAGGGAAGTTAGAGGACAGCAGCTGTGCCTCAGGCTTAGAGAGCAGCCAGACCAGCTCGGAGCAGGTGAGGTGCCTCCAAAAAGAAAGACAGAAGGAGAACAGAGAGCACAAGCAAGTAGTTAGAGGTGATGTTTAGTTTCTTTGGAATATTTGAGGATGGTTTAGTGACAGGTACGTAAGCAAATGGAGGATAAAACGAGGCAGTTCTTAACATCCAAAGAACATGAAAAATTTACTATAAAAAAGGAAATGTGACTGTGGTTTACTGTGTGGTTCAGCTGTGATGAACATTTTCATAACCATAATCATGTAGATACTGTGCTATTGATTCAGCCGAGAGGAGAGGATGTTACCATGGAGGAGGGAATGGTGAGTCAGAGAGAAATAAGTATGTGGCAATGGGAGGCTTGTGGGAAAAGGGTACTAAGTCCTCTTCTTCTAGTGTAGAAAGCAGGAAGTAACTACGTCTTGAAAAGTCTGTACCTAATGTATGCTCTTGAAATTTTGAGGTACACAGAAGAAACAGTGAAGAGTTTACAGTGTCTGCCTTGGGAGCAGAAATCGGGAGTGGGGAGGGATGCAGGGAAGGATTGGTAGTAGGCGTCATCCTCTAATTGTGATCTGGGACCTTGAAGGTGTTGATATGTATTATGATTTTGATGAATATTAAATTTTAATTTTACAAAGATAGGCTACAGAGTTTTTCTATTTTTAAAACTAGGTCCTAGTTCCATTTGTTTTCTGTATTATGTGTTAAGATCATAAACCCCTTTGGATACATCAAACAAAATAGAGGACAACCTCCTGCATGTTTGCACATTTTGTAACCAATGGCCTCAGTGTGCTATAAAAATGAAAAATGTGAAGACCTGGATCTTGCCCCTTGGCCCAAGGAACTTGGAGCTTAGAGGTTAGATAAGCCATGTACATAACCCTTGTTGAAACGTAGCTCTGATCATATCTGCCTTGATTTAAAACCTTCAGTGGCTCCTTTAGTGTGACTTTTCAGGTTTTTCTAAAATCCTAACCATAAATCTACCACAATGAGATACTGCCTCACGCCCACTAAGATGGTTGTGATCAATGATAACAAGTATTAGCAAGGATGGGGAGAAATTGGAATTCTCACACATTGCGAGTGGCAATATAAGATGGCTCAGCTGCTTTGGAAAACAGTCTGGCAGTTCCTTTAAAAGGTTTAACAAAGTTATCATATGGCCCAGCAATTCCATTTCTTACTATATCCCCAAGAAAAATGAGAACATATGTCCACACAAAACTTGTACATGACTATTATAGTAGCATTATGCATAGTAGGCAAAAAGTCAAAACAACTCTAATGTCCCAGGAACTGATGCATGTGATATATATCCATACAACAAAATATTATTTGAAAATAAAAAAGGAAGTATGCTACAAAATGGATGGATCTTGAAAACATTACGCTAAGTGAAAGAAGCCAGTCACAAAAGAGCACACGTTATATGATTCCATGTATATGAATGTTCAGAATAGGCGAATCCATAGAGACAGATAGTAGGTTAATGGTTGCCTAGGGCTGGAGGGAAGGGGAAATGGGGAGTGATTGCTAATGGGTAAAAGGGTTTCATTTTGGGATGATGGTTGCACAGCTCTAAATATACCAAAAAAACATTGGGTTGTGCACTTTAAATGAGTGAATTATATGGCTGGGAAAGGGTTATCTGAGGCAGATTTTCACTGTACTCAACGAAGGTGTTATTTGTAAAAATCCTAACTCTAACCTACTTTTCCAGCCTTATTTCCCATTCTTCCACTCAGCCTCGACCAATCTTACTTGCGTTCTTTCTACCCACAGTGCGGGTCTTTCTCCAGTTCATCAGGCCCACCTGCCACCCATTCTTTCAGTTCGGGCGGAACTTCCTCTTTCATAAAATGGAAGAAGTAAACCCCTCTCCGCAGAAAGTAAACCTTGCTTTCATCCTCTTCCAGACTTCATGTCTCTAGACACATCACTTTATGTATTGCAACATACAGGAGTTATGTGTTAAGTGAAAATCAGCTGACATTTGACGGCCACACATAGTCAAAAATTAACCTTAGAAAATCCTTGAAATTGCCTGAACAGTATAGTTACCTCTTTACGTTAAACTCATCATTTTTTTTCCCTCCAAGATTGGGACAGATCTCTGTCTTGCTGAACTCTAGCTGAAGAAATTGACTTGCATTTTTAGGTGTTAAAATAAAAAAGAACAATAATAGCAACAATTGCCTAGAAAATAACACGAATTTGGATCTATGGCGAATGGCTCCAGCCTTCTTCCAGTCCCAATTTTCAATCGATTTCAAAAGCTAAAGCTCTTATCTTGTGTAGTAGGGTGAGGGTGGGGCAGTAATGAGAGGGACAGGTGACAGAGTGGTTGGCTTATGAACTGACTTGTCATTTGGGGCTACTTTAATTCAGTATATATTTTGTGTGTATGGCCTGTTTCTAATGAAAGAAATCCTCTAACAAAATAGATGTCTTCAGTTACTCCCACACCGACTGGAAGAAACTGCTTTTCATAAACTTTGTAATAAGTCAACCTTGCATTTTAAACAACTGAATATTTGGAACCCTACTTACTGCATTGTGGTGGGGTTTTGCTCTACTGTAACCAGACTCATGCTCCACCCAGCTGTGTGGTCACACTCTGAGGGGCAGGCTGAAAGCAAGACCTACTCAGAGAATGGCAGAATTATGTCTTTTCACTTTTATATTCTAAGATATATACTTAATAAATAAGAATAGTAGGTGAAATTGCTGGATCTTTTGAAATCTTTTGTTCTTGTTCTCTACTTCTCCCCCACCAAACAAAGTTGATTCGTTTAAATAAAATGTGCCCTAGGGGCACCTGGGTGGCTCAGTCGTTAAGCGTCTGCCCTCGGCTCAGGTCATGGTCCCAGGGTCCTGGGATCCAGCCCCACATCGGGCTCCCTGCTCTGCGGGAAGCCTGCTTCTCCCTCTCCCACTCCCCCTGCTTGGGTTCCCTCTCTCGCTGTCTCTCTCTCTGTCAAATAAATAGATAAAATCCTTTAAAAAATAAAAAAGTAAATAAATGAAATGTGCCCTAGAAAGGACTAGTTGAATAAGTGATAGTACCTCCATGCAGTGGAATACTAGGATAGCTGTTAACAAGGCAAACAAAACAGCAAAACGGGTTTATAACATGCATTTGAGTTTTGATAAAGGATGTATACATCTATGCATATATCATTCCAAACATTATTTGTGCATGCATAAAATATTTCTGGAAGGATATGTACTCTGTTGGTAATAGCAGCTGCTGCTGGGGAGAGGAACCAGAGTTGATAAGGGTGAGAGGAAGACTTAGCTTTCATTGCAAATGCTCTTTCCAATTGTTTGACTCTCCCCGTGTGCACATATTACCTTTCCAACTGAAAAACATTTATATCATCTTACTGATTAGTTGTTAATAGTTCAGGGTAGATAGGTGTCAATTCGAGATGGTTGTTAAATGAACAGAACCTGTATGTGTAGTGTTATTGGCACGACTGTTTGATTCTCTAGCAGCTAAGAGAGATTCCACCGGTGATTGATGTATTTGTGTTTTACAGAGTTACATCCA
Organism: Mirounga angustirostris; assembly: GCF_029215605.1. Lineage (NCBI taxonomy): Eukaryota > Metazoa > Chordata > Mammalia > Carnivora > Phocidae > Mirounga > Mirounga angustirostris. The sequence continues at coordinate 72,509,276 of NW_026991718.1, forward strand.
TTTGGGAGAACAGCCTTCAGATCACTACAATTTCTAGCTTTATAGGAACATGGCTGGGAGCCTTTCCTATTCCACTCGATTGGGAAAGACCTTGGCAGGTTGGTTTCAGCTGCTTAAAGCAACAAAAGAAATGGACAGTGATGGTAAAACTAAAGAAGCTAACCAGTATGTCTGTATAAATTGTGTTGTTGTCCAGTTAAGTAGGGATGCCAGTTCCCTCTGTCACCGTAACCTAGGCGATTTCTTACTGGCCCCAGGGCCCATAGGCATCCGGATCAGCCCGGTTCTGTCTTCCAGGCACTGTGTTTTCTACATGTATAGGTGAATAAATAAGCTTAGTTTGTGAATATTTATAGGAGTCTTTAAAAAACAGGGTAGAAGTTGCAGGAATTTCCTGTTTTCAACTTTGATACTCATTGCCTTTGTGGTCTTAGATTCATATCTTCTTAATTTGATTTATGGCCAAGTTGAATGTTGATTTTGAAATACTTTTTAAAAGCCTAATATAGCGAAGCCAGTTTTGAAATAGGGGTACGTGATATTGGAGGAAACTTGTGAACATCAGGTTTTTTGTTTCTGATCACAACAGGTTATAGCTATAGGTAAAGCACTATGAGGTTAAGTGTTCTTTTTATTCCCATTTTACAGATGAGGAAACTGATTCCTAGAGGATATGTAATATTTCCAAGGTCACTGAGTTAGTAATGAATATATCTTTGTCTTCATTTGTAGTGGCTTTTGTAGTATGCCGTTACCTAGTTATCCCCACATTTTTTTTTTTTAAAGATTTTATTTATTTATTCATGAGAGACAGAGAGAGAGAGAGAGAGGCAGAGGGAGAAGCAGGCTCCCAAGGAGCAGGGAGCCTGATGTGGGACTCGATCCCAGGACCCTGGGATCATGACCTGAGCCGAAGGCAGACGCTTAACCATCTGAGCCACCCAGGCACCCCTATCCCCACGGATTCACTACTGATCTTTTAGGTTATTGCCAGCATTTCACTATTACACAGAGTGCTGGGATAAACACCTTTGAATCTATATTTTCGTGCATTTTCCAGTTTTTTTCTCAAGATAATTTCTCCCAAATGGAATCGTAGTATTAAAAACTAAATATACTTTCTTTTTTCAACACAAAGAGAATGGTTTTCCTATTATGAAGACAGTACGTATTTATTTAGAAAATTTAAGTAATATTAGTAGTTATAAAGAAGAAAGTAAAAATTACCAAGTGTCCAACCACCCAGAGGCAACCCTCATTGCACTGGTTTTTGGTGATAATTTGTGCAGTTCTTTTTTTTTTTTTTTTAAGATTTTATTTATTTATATGACAGAGAGAGACACAGCGAGAGAGGGAACACAAGCAGGGGGAGTGGGAGAGGGAGAAGCAGGCTCCCCGCAGAGCAGGGAGCCCGATGTGGGACTCGATCCCAGGACCCTGGGATCATGACCTGAGCCAAAGGCAGTCGCTTAACCGACTGAGCCACCCAGGCTCCCAATTTGTGCAGTTCTTTCTCCGTGTGTATAACTATAATATATATGTCATTTTTTTTTAAACCACCCTGTTCACAGTCACTTCATTGCTAAATCAAAGAAAGACTTCTTAGACCTTACTGTCGGGGCTTTTCCGAGCATTAACTCACTGGAAACACACTCTTTCCTTGCTTGAAACTCTTTTCTTGACTTTCTGCAACAGCTGTGTCCCCTGCTTTTCCTTCTCCTTTTCTGGTTTCTCCTTCTCAGTCTCCCTGCAAGCTTCTTTTGGATTGACTCCTCCTAAAACACCAGTATTTCCGCGATTTCCATTATCTTTCTTCTCCCACTCTCCCTGCATGACCTCCTCCATTGGCCATGATTACAATTAAAATATGGATACTGAATCCCAAAACTTTATCTCCTGCCCAGACGTGGCCCAGACTCATAAATGCAGCAGGATGTTCCTCTTGAGGTTCCATAGGCACCCTGAACTTAAAATTCAGCTTTTTCTTTCTCCCCCTGTAATTAAGTAGCACTCTCATTCACCCATTTGCTTGGGTCAGAAACCTTCCGAGTCATCCTTGATACCGCCTTCTCCTTAACAGCTCAGGTTGAACTGGTCACTGGCCCTTTTGATTTTAGTGTTTTGTTTTGTTTTGTTTTGTTTTTGTAACATCTCTTGGATCTGTCTTCTCCCCATTTACATTTAATTCTCTAACTTGTACAAGTGTCTCTCATCTCATTTATGTCTGCCCTACAAACCACTCTTTACATAGCAAAATACTTGATCCTGTCATTTCTCCTGCTGAAAAATCTTCTAGCGGCTTCCTCGCTGCTTGCCTTGAATAAAGCCGGAGTCCTTTGGCATAACTTATAAGGGCCTCTATGATCTTGTTTCTACTTGGGTGTGTAGTACATGTTATTCAGATCCCAACTCTTCCATTTACTATGTGATTTGAACAAGTTAACTGTAAAATGGAGGTAATAGTAGTTATGAGGATTAAATGAGATCATTTGTAAGAAATGTTAGCTATTATCTTAAATTACAGTTACCATTCTTATTTATAAGTCTTCGGAAAATAGTATTATCATTTCCTTAAGATAAATTCTTGAAGTAGAATTGCTGGGTATGCATTTTTTAAACCATTTTATTTTTTTCATCATGATAAGTGTGCTCTTTAATCCCCATCTCCTATTTCCCCCATCCCCCCAACTCCCTCCCCTTTGGTAACTCAGTTTGTTCTCTGTAGTTGAGTCTGTTTCTTGGTTTGTCTTTCTCTTTTTTTCCCCTTTGTTTTGTTTCTTAAATTCCACATATGAGTGAAATCATATGGTATTTGTCTTTCTCTGACTTATTTCACTCAGCATTATACTCTCTAGCTCTATCCGTGTTGTTGCAAATGGCAAGATTTCATTCTTTTTTATGACTGAATAATATTCCAGTGTGTGTGTGTGTGTGTGTTTGTGTGTGTGTGTGTGTCTATATATATATATATATCCACTCATCTGTTGATGGACACTTGGGATGCTTCCATAATTTGGCTATTGTAAATAATGCTGCTATAAACATAGGGGTGGATGTATCCCTTTGAATTAGTGTTTTTGTATTTTTAGATAAATACCCAGTAGTGTGATTCCCGGATCATAGGGTAGTGCTATTTTTAATTTTGGGGGGAACCTCCATACTGTTTTCAAATTGGCTGCACCAGTTTACATTCCCACCCACACTGCACAAGGGTTCCTTTTTCTCCACATCCTCACCGGTCCCTGTTATTCCTGTGTTGATTTTAGTCATTGTGACAGGTGTGAGGTGGTATCTCTTTGTAGCTTTTTTGCATTTCCCTGATGATGAGTGATGTATATGTCATTTTTAATCTTTTTTTTCCATCAGCAGTATGTTATGGAGCTCATTCCTTGTCATTGAAAATTTACATACAAGTAATGTTCCATTATTTGAGTAAAATCATATATCAGTTTCTTGTCAATGAACATTTAGATTGTTTATAGTTTCACATTTATTGATTTACTATTATTAATTATGGTGATTATCATATTTAAACAGACATCTTTGCATATTTGTCCAGTTTTCTCTAGTATAATTCCTAGTTGATAGCTGGGTTAAATCTTTGATAAGTATCTCACTTTCCAAAGGCTTTTGAGGGATTTGGATTATATGTTTTGCACCTAAATGCCTACTTTTAAGTCCATTCTTTGTTCTATTAGATGTCATGTCTCCTAGAGAGACAGGTTGTTCTTTTACATTCAGTAAGTCTCTTGGGTTTGCCCTTCCCTGTAATATTCCTCTATTGTATAGAAATCCTTGGAGGTTTGGGGTGTCCCTGATGCCCTTCTCAAGGTTTGGGGTGTCACTGATGCCCTTCTCAAGATTTTAGGACCGATAAAGGTATCTTTTATACTGGGAGATGGAGATCCATTTGTACTCAAGTTACCGTCTTACAGAACTTAATTTCATTCAATAGTGTCAGTGATTTCTAAATTGGAGCAGGATAATCAGAATCATTAGAAACTATATATAGAAAATTGTGTCTTAACCTGCATTAGATTCAGTACTTTCAAATACATGCAATTAAGTCTAAATACAAAGTATTGGTACATAAAGCACCATGGGCTGCAGCTTTAGTGAGTTGGTAAGGTAATGTATGATTAACATGTCAGTTTGCATATAGATGGAATATTTTAGAGTGTAAATGTCTGATATTTTACACTTGGCTAAATCACAAGTTTATAAGACTATGTAGAAGTAGAAACTGAATTATGGGAAGTAGATGTGCCCAAATCTGGGTTAGGTTTGCATAGAAAATATATGTGTTAATGATTTACAATCCATTTATCTATTCTGGATTGTTCAGGCTTTTAGCTACTTTTCTACCTCAGTGCTTGTTTACAATAAGAGGTAAGCTGGATCCAAATTGATGGGTTCACTTGTTTAAATTAATGTGAAGTTTCCATTTGAATTACTGACTTTTTTTAAAAAAATATTTTCTAGCTAGCTAATTTATGTAACAAGTGTTGGTCTTCATTAAGAATGTTTGATTCGACTGGACTATCACTGGTACTTTAATTGTCTTTACTGTTGGGTTGTTTTCAGAGTGTTCCTAGTTAATGACCTACTTATTCACTATAATCTTTTAAATTATGATACATGCTGTTGGTGGCATGATAGAACTAATGTACAAAGTAATCATCTGTATTCACATAATAATCACCTGCCCCTCTGTCTTTCAGCAGTTATTTACTGATAAACTAGGGAAATGATGAGGCTTCATTGTTTTCTTTCACTTTTTAATTTCAGCAAACAAGGTGTTTTGTTTTGCTCTGTTCTTCATAAGTAACTACCTGGAGTCAGTACTCAGTGTGGCTCATGATACTGACAGAATCTGCCAGAGTAACAATAAACTTGAGAAAGGAATATGGCATTACCTCAAAATGGAGATTTTTCTAGAGCAAAATTTCATGGGAAGAGACTACTGTATACACTTAATATTAACTAAAATATAACATGTATAGGGGTGCCTGGGTGGCTCAGTCGTTAAACGTCTGCCTTCGGCTAAGGTCATGGTCCCAGGGTCCTGGGATCGAGCCCGACATCGGGCTCCCTGCTCAGCGGGAAGCCTGCTTCTCCCGCTCTCACTCCCCCTGCTTGTGTTCCCTCTCTCGCTATGTCTTTCTCTGTCAAATAAATAAATAAGATCTAAAAAAAAAATAAAATACAACATGTATAAAGAAGAGATTTTAGTTCTCTGTGCCTTGTAGCCCAATACAGATAGGATTCGTTTGTGATAAAGCAAGCTTTTCTGGATTGTGATCTGGTTTTCAGAGAAACAAGTGTATCCAGTTAAGCAAAGATTTCTTCTTTAAAAACACACACACACACACAACCTCACAAAAACTCTTACATGTATTAGTTCAGTTTTCTCTACTTTGAACTCAAATCTGACTCTGTATAAAGTTTCAGAGGCCCAACATAAACTTATGATGACATGAATTCTGTATTGAGCAGTTTCAAGCTGATTTATATTTTTTCTATATGACTGGAAAGGCCCATTGAAAATATGTAATCTCAGTGAAAAGAAGTTTTTTCATTTACTAACAGGAGCTTTAAATAATTTTAAGTAATGACGAGTGACAAAAGATAGTAGGCATCTTTATATTTGGAGGAAGCCTTCCCTTTGTAGGAGGCAGCAAGAGGATTTGATTAAAGAGAATATGGTAGGGTGGCTACCCATAACCTTGTTGGTCATTTTTGTTGTCTTTTAAAAAAATATTTGCAAGACATCTTCTCTTCCCTGCCTTAATTATTTGCCTTAAAATCAGCAAGAAAATAAACATTTAAATTGCCCATAACCCAGACAGCCTCCTTCACTCCCAGGAAATGCTCATGGTTTTATAGTTACTGACAAAATAAACATTTTGACTGTGGAAAACCTCTGTACATTATAACTATTTGCTGTAAGTAACTAAATAGCTAATTAGTAAGTATTTAAGTTCTTACTCTGTACAAAGCATATATTCAATGTAAGTATAACAGGTATTTAAATATTATACAGGACTGGACTTTAATTATTTGGTAACAATAATTAAGGTTCAGATTTAATATGCTCTAAATATTTTATAGAATAGTTATGAGCTTTTCATCTGGAAAAGTGGTATAATTCTTTCCTTTATCAGAAATAGGCCAGTATTTCATGTTGATAAAAAAAAATTAATGGAAATTTAAGAAATGTTGTTGGTTATTCTGAGCAAAGGAAATTTGTCATAAAGTTTTTAAACCCACTTGTTTTATTACTAGGTAGACAGATAACACGATGATTAAGAGCTCTGGCATCAGATTATTAGGTTCAGATCCTGGCTCTGCCACTTACTAGTGAGGATTAAATAATATAATCCTTCCAAAGTACTTAGTTCAGAACTTGACACATAGTTACTGCTTAATCAATGTTATAGGCATTTGTGACTATAAAAGGAGTCGTTTAATGACTGTATTTTTAGCATTACAAAAAAAATGCAAATTCCATTATTTGGGTTCTCAAAGTGTTAGAAAGTGCATTGATTGCCACCTTGAGTTATTTATTTATTCTGCCTGCCAGTCCTTCAGTTGGTAGAGTGGATTGTTTAATTCATCTTTTTGTTCTTTGGTATTTAAGGTATTGGATTTCACATAGTTTTCAATTCTGTCCGACATTTCAGATGGCAATAGAAAGAAAATATAAAATGTGTAGATCTCTCTATGTATGTACCAGGCATGGGGCTTGGCACTGTCCACAGGTAACTTAATCATAACAAGTGTAGTGCAAGGTGGGTTTTTCACACATAAGAATGTCAAAGTGTGAGGAGAGGAGTACACATGTTGCTCAACATTACTGGGCCGATAAAAGAAAGCCTTAGGATCCAAACCTGATTCTCTTCCTTGCTGGGGACTCTGAAACATAACTTTTCTTCTTCCTTTTCCTTTTCCTTCCTTCCTTCTCTCCTTCCTTTCCTTTCCTGATTTCCTTCTCTCTCTTTTTTTTAAAGGCCATAGTTTAGATCTCTTTGGAAAAGCTTGAGTAGTTATTGTATTGCATTTCTTCCCACACATAAGAATTTCATATAAATGCCATGACCACTGTGGTGCATGTATTTCAGACCATACAATTTAATACGTTTGTCAGAGAGAATTTGAAGTTAGTGTGCAAAGCTTTTGTGCCTAGTAAACCCACAGCTGCCTTTAAGCCCTGGAGTGCCGCTGCCTCTAAAATGGAGTTGACCCAGATAATCACATCTCTTTTGAGTGTACTTACTTTCTGTAAAGTTAAAAGCAAAATTGATTTAAGACTTTTTTTAAGCAATTTAAAATTGTTTAAAAATAGTTGTACTTATTCCCATGACAGATAATTAAGGCATCGTTGTATGTTAAAATCTTTGTTTTCTCCAGTTTTATCAGGTTACAAATTTAATATTTGTGAAAATGTATATTCATTTTCTAAAGTCACAGATGCTACAGATAACTCATAAATTGAAGCTGGGGATCATAAGGATTACTGGAAATATTGTTAGAGCGAGGGATAAAAATTTAATTATTGAAGAGTGGCATGTTTTTAGGTTAATTGTGTTTCTTTTATCAAAGGTATTATACAGTGTTATAGACAGACCAAAATAAAATACTAACTTATATGAATATGATTTATGTTTCAAGCATGGAAAAAAAACCTGTAATACTTACCTGACAGAAAATGGTTTTGTATTTAAAAGGTGGGTTGTATGGTAATCATGCTGATAATGCTCTGCTGGCAGGACTTTCATGTGAGAAAGAATAGTGCTAGCCAGGTTAACTTATTTGTACGATCTTGACCATGTAGCGTTACTTTCACAAGAACTTCCAGATTGGAGACCACACACCTGTCTGCAAATAGCTCTTCCTAAATCTGTGCTCTGGTCATGGGAGAGTGGGTAGAGTACACCTGGATTGGGGCAGATTTACAACCAGAGAAATGTGTCCAGATGAGTAGATTCATCTATGAAGTATTCCTACATCAGACAATAGCATTTACGTTAAGAAGATCGAGAAAAACACCTCACTTACAGTCCATTACAGAGGAACATATAAATCATCATTTAAAGCCAGTAGAAGTGTCAGCAGGCTTTGAAAGATGAATTCTGTCATGCAACACACATTTGTGATAAGCACAATAAACACTAAAAAGTAGCTTATGAGAAATTTAGAACTAGCTGCCTCGAACTAGCTTCCTTTTTTTATCCGAAAGAGCCAGTAATCCTAATGACTGTGAGTTGTTCTGTTTTTAGGTTTTCTGATCCGCAGACAGAACAGTTTCCATATGATATCTGCAACATTCTATATCTTTCCAAAAATTATATCACAGCACTTATTTTTTAGGAATTTGTTGTTAAAATTAAATATCCAAAATCAGATAATCTTAGTTTCAATTTAACTGCTTGGTTCATAGTAGGGGCTCAATAGTTTTGAATGAATGGAGTCATTCATATGAGACTATTAAAAATGATACAAATGTCTACCACGTGGTGGGTTTAAAATCAGTTTTTGTATTACACTTCTTAAAATTTATAAAAAATAACAGCAAGGCGCAGGAAATGCCCTTCTATTTCTGAGGTGAGGCTACATATGGCTGATACAATGCCGTGTGTTGTGTGGCTTTTGAGAGTTTTCTTATAAGCTTTATACTCCCCAGACATTTCGTGTGAAGAATGGCATGTATTAAAGAGGATTACCAGGGCAAGGGAATAGTTCCTACAGCACAGTATGACATTGCTCATGAACTATTTTATTTGTTCTAAACCGCCACTTCTGATTATCACCTACTCGTGTCCATCACCTAAGAAATACTTAGATCGGTGATCACGTAAGTTTAGTTTTTTCCAGCTAAAACATATACAAAATAATACTGATGCATGGTACTTTACAGCTTTCATGACAAATTCTAAAGTAATACAGTAGCCCCACGTTTTAAGGACAAGAGGGACTGTTATCCCTGTTTTGCACATTGGGAAACTGAGGCTCTGTTGGTAAGTGATCTGGCCAAGGCCACACAGTCAGTAAGTGGCTGGCCTGGCTCCGCAGCTCAGCTCATTCTCACCCCACTGACTGTGCTACTTCCCAGAAAAGCAAAGTAGAGCTCGTAAGTGAAATAGGAAGTATTTTTAAAAGTAGCCTAATGTTTATATACAATTATTTTAAAACTTTCGTTGACTATCTGAAACTAACTTCAGAAGAAATCGTCGTCTAATTTCAAACACCTCTTCATCATTTTAAGACACCTGCAATAGCTCAGAAACTGCCAGGCTCAGTGACATACCGTACTAGCTGTTCTGTGGTAGCATCAGAAACCTGTGGGTATCATTTCGGTGACAGGACAAGATTAAAAATCTACTTGCATCTAATACATGTTAAAGGAACCGAAGTAATAACTGTGCAGATTATAATTAAAATAGATTTAAGCCTTTTACTCTCAAATCACATAACAACAAATAAATGCCATCTACATTACTGAAATTGATCCTTAAAATTCTGAACCAAAATGTAGAGGGTCACTGTATTATTTTGACAACCAGAACAGTTAATAAAAGTACTTGTTAGGGTTGAGTGATGAAGAATACTGGGATTCTTTTTTTTTTACGATTTTTTATTTATTTATTTGACAGAGAGAGACATAGCGAGAGAGGGAACACAAGCAGGGGGAGTGGGAGAGGGAGAAGCAGGCTTCCCACTGAGCAGGGAGCCTGATGCGGGGCTCGATCCCAGAATCCTGGGATCATGACCTGAGCCAAAGGCAGACGCTTCACGACTAAGCCACCCAGGTGTCCCAAGAATACAGGGATTCTTAACCAGGAGTCTATAGATGGGGGTCTTTGAGCCCCTGAAATGGTATGATATATACATACAAAATCTGTGGATCATGTTTGACAAGAAGGAAACATGAATCCTGTTAGATGTAGTTTTTATTTTTATTTATTTTTTTTTAGAGGGGGGATGGGGCAGAGGGAGACAGAGAGAAAATCTTAAGCAGGCTCCACCCTCAGGGCAGAGCCTGACACAGGGCTCAATCTCAGGAACCTGAGATCATGACCTTAGCCGAAATCAAGAGTTGGACGCTTCAGTGACTGAGCCACCCAGGCACCCCTAGATACAGTTTTTTAAACTACAATTTAAAATTTGGGGAGGAATTTTTTAATAGCTTTAGAGATGGTGTATTTGGGGAATAATGGTGTTCTAGATTGTAATGACAACTTATATGTCTGTTAGGAATATGGACTAAAAATTACCAATTTATAGCTCACATGTGCCATGTGCCAGATACTGTTATAGGTATGGTTCTCAGAGCTGCTTAGTGTATTTTCTCATTATCTCATTTAATCAGTACAGCAACCCCGTGAGGTGGGTTTTATGATGATCCTCATTTCACAGATGAGAAACCAAGGTACAGAGAGGTTAGGTGACTTGCGCAGGGTCACATATTTAATAAATGGCAGAGCTGAGACTCAAATCTAGTCTAATACAAAAAGTAGTATTCTGAAATCATTATTCTGTACTACTTAGAACATGTTTTGAAAAGTCCCAACACTACATAGATATATCAGTAATGCCTGATCAGAAGAGAGCAGTGTGGTCTTCAGGTGGAAATAAGCTTGTATAATTTTGAAATGTCTTTCAACCATCAATAACATGGATTTGTTTAACAGAGAAAACATACAAAGTTAAATCTGTATTTATTGAGAAATCGGTTTTCAGCTTATTAGGGTGAAACTGTTTTATTTCTGAGAGAAACACAACTTTTTGGTGGTACCACGTACCCAGACCCTATAATATTAGGCCTTTCTTAATGCTGAGTATTTGAAGAGAACACTGACCTTTTTTGGTTTAAGTGATGAAAAAACAATGTTGTTAAGGAGTCAATTGGTTTCGAGAAAGGATAATAGTATAGTACTCTAAGCAAGACACTTTGTTCATGTGATGTAGCTCTTCATTTTTTAAAATAGGTTTTTTAACAGTAATTGTAATAATTTTACCCACTTGCATGATAAATTATCTTTTGTTATGCAACGGGTTTTTTTTTTCCTTTCCATTTAGTGGTTAAGAATTTTTTAATTTATAAAAAACTGGATAAAAAGAAGACAGTAATTGTAGTGGCAAACACTTGTGAATGAGTTCCTTTACATGAATGTCTTTGAGTTTTCTATTTTCCTTAAACAAAACAAGATAATTATATATAGCCATCTCAGATGACTGTAATTTGGAGAAATGTTTGTAGCATTGCAGTTGGATTGTCTGTTCAGTAGATGATACCAGTTGTTTTTGTTTCTTAAGCCTACTTGTGGCATGAAGAATGTTAAATAGAAACATCTCTATGTGTAAGACAAGTACCCAGTTCTAAATGGAAAACCCCAAGATCTCAGTATGAAAATGCAAGATGAAGCTAAGATGGTTCGATAAGTCAATATGAGATCTGTTGCCATTGTGTAGTTTTACATTTTTTAAAGCATTTGTAAGAAGGTTAGTAGGAAATTCAATCATGAAAACCTTAGAGGAAAGGTGATTTAGTGGGCAGCCTCCGCCAGCTCCCTTCGGCTGCTCCTTTTGCCATTCCCTATCCTGGGAATAAAAAATCAGAAAGGTTGCCCATATATGAAGAAATTCTCCTTTAACAAACTGTGTCACAGTTAAGGGCTCCTTATTCCAGGAAAGTCAAGCAGGAAAGCCTGATTCATGACTAGCAAATAGTCTTCAAAGCCAGTCCAACATTTTAACTTGCTGATGGCATGGATTTCTTAAGAATTGAATAAATAGCAAGTGTTCTAAGCCTCCACCCCTCATTAAACACAACTTTTAAACTCATCTCAGCACATCACTGGAGGTGCAGTACGGCGGCTGTGTAAGGAACGTGCGTGTGTGTGCGTATGTTTGGAAACGAAGAGCCGTACTGAAATTACAAAAGTGACTCAAGTAGAATTTAGTGACCCAAATTGGAATTTGGATAGGATTCATGAGGGATTATTATTCTCGCTACACTTTGACAATGTGCTTTTTTAACAAAGTGCAGGTGCTCACACTTGGCTGGTGATTAGACTCACAGCTTGAGAAACAAGAATGAGTATTACCCCAAACGTTTACATAGGGTGTTAAATAAAAACTACTAAGGTAAGAAGTTCAATGCTTTACATAGATAGTAAACTATGCATATTATTTTATTTATAACCCCATGTGTTAAGATGGGACACTGTTAAAGTAACAATCACTTAAAAAACAACAACCAACAAACCAGTTATTTAATTTGGTACTTAAGAGTAATAATTAAAAATCAAATGGAAGCAACGCCTAAAGTAACTAATTCACAATAAAAACCATTAATTCAGGCTCTACTTACTGGAAATAAGATCATTCAACATGGGCTAACCTAAAATGTATCTGTAGAAACAGAATAAGGGCACAAGTTAGCAAAGTATTAGAAATAAGACTTCAGGGAGCCCCTAAAATTATTTTTAAGAATTTCAGAACTGATTATATGCAAAAAAAAAAAATAACTGTACGTTAAGTTCATTCATACATGACCTTATTTGAAGCAATGTATTTGCATTGACTAGCAAAATTCATGTCAGTAAGATATTTTTGAAGTATTTTATTTCCCAGATATTTGACTACTTTGAACTAGTTGCTCCAGTGATTAGTCTCAATTTCTGCTGAAACTTAAGTCTTTAATGAGGACGTGCTTCTGAAAATAAGGCAATTTTTCTACAATCTGCTCATGAATAGAAAACAAATCTTTGGTTTTTATAGGGTGGCAGGAAGGATTGAGTGCAAAAAGAAATACTAAGGAATCAAAGCAATGAAAAGGCTCTTAATAAGCAATGGGAAACTCCAAACCCCATCAAGGTCAATAGAGTACCTAAGGCACCTCAGGTTCAGATGATACAATCATCTTTGCTTAGAGTTCTAATAATCTATATACAGGATTTTTACCATCTTAATGTGCAGCTGAAAAGGTAATGTCCAACAGTGAATACTGTGAATAAGAAAGAAGAGAATCATAAGAGTTGATAAATGGGAGAGATGTTGGAGGTCCTCTCGTTCTACCTCCCATGTTTATAGATGAAGAAACTGAGGCCCAGGCAGGAAACAGTGACACCAGAGTTTGTGTTTCCGGATTCCTAGTCCATTTCTCGTAGGGCATATCAAATTCTAGACTTTAACTTTAATTGGCTAGTAAACCAAGTATGAAAAGCTTCAGAGGTGAATTTGAAGAAAAAAAAAAAGTCCCCATCAAATCCCCAAAGGCCAGTTGGAAACGTATAATACTTTACTGTCTTAATTCCTTTATACCATGTGTTGGACAACTTAGTTAATATACTAATTGACTTATGCAATTCCTTTCAGTTGTATCTAAAAATAGCTAATAATTAACCGACCCAAATTAAATGAGAAAGTTACATAAAGATTCTGTTTGAACACACATAAGGCCATGGTACTTAATATGAACCATCACTTTTTGGGAGAAGGAAGACATCCACTGTCCAGTTCGGAGAGAAAGATCCTGACTAGTTATCCAGTAGACTTTTCCACTCTTCAGTGGGGAAGATGATGCTTATATTTTTAAAAATCTCTACAAAGCTCACATACAAGACAGTACATCCTAGATTTGTGACTGATACGAGCATTTAAGGCTGTCATTTTCAAGTATAAAAGTTTAGTGTTCCATTACCCAATCTGTGCAATAGACACAGCGATTAGCTCAAGTCATGGAAATTAACAGAAGCTTACCAAAGACATAAATAAATCATAATTTAGTCAACAGCAAGTTCAAATGTAGGAAAGGCTGGAGAAAAATTTATGGGTTAGATTATGCTTCTCTGAACTGCATTACTTTGTTCACATTGAAACTTTAACACTATTGTCTGTTGCATGGCATTTGGAACAAGGCAGATCCAGTAGCAGACCAAACAAGGAAGCTTAATTAGGTTACAGAACTAGTAATTAAGATGGTTCACCTCTAACACAGTTCTATGGCCTGATCCCCCAGAGAAAGATTAGAAAAGGCTCCAGTATACCAAATAAGCTTCACAGATGAACATAATTTTTTTTTTTTTTTTTTTAAAGCAGGGCCTTTCACCTAGGGACTAGCATGCACTGCTTGTGGATGAAAGAAATCAACATTATTTACTTCTGGCTTGCTTGATGTAATATTGCAAAATGTAATATGGCTGGAGAAAATGGGTATTTAGAAGCCAGTATTTCATTTAACTGACACTCTAGTTGTGTACGTAAGTTGTAGTTCTAGAACTTCTGCTATGGTTCCAATACCTGTGTCTGAAAGGTAACATCAGTATTACTATGGAAGCAGTTGCTTTGTTATAAATTCCATGTAACATGCTCGAATTCTAGGTCTGTTCTCTTTAGCACTATTTAAAGTTTCTTGTAGTTTGGTCAGCATACACACGTCTCATGTCATCTGATTATATAAGCCAAGGTGGAAATTAAAAGACAAACTTGCCAGCTACTTCAGACAGCTATATCGAGTTCAGGATTATGACAAAGTCTGACCCAGAATTTTAATTTGTAATTTTAGGGTGTATCTCATGCAGTTTGGGGAGCATCAAACTAAATCTACAGTCGCCAGAAGCCTTGTTACAGTCGAATGTACATTAACTAGAATGTGTACATTTTTAGTGTTCATGATAAATGCAGTTATGACCTTGTTACACTTTTGACATTCTTTAAGAAAGCACATTAAGCTTTAATATAGAAATATTTAGGTTACACTTAACTTGTGCTCAAGTAATAATAAAACAGTTATTCTTTTTTGATCTCATACATTCTCTCCTCAGGTATGGCCCATCTCCTGTACGCTTGGAGCGACCTTTGGCTACGTGGCTGGCCTTGTGATTTCACCACTCTGGATATACTGGAATAGAAAGCAACTTACATACAAGAACAATTAATTGGAGCAAAGGGAGAAGATACTTCATTGTGCAGATTCCATAAGGACTGTGCAGAAATGTACATGGTCTAAGCCAGGCAGTTCCATTTACAGCACTGTTTTTTATGTAGTTACAACATGGTGTGATTGTAGCTTTTTAAACTATGAAACCCCTGAGAGATTGTACCTTCTAGTTGAAATAAAGTATTTATAGTAGATTGTGGCTTCAGATGCTGTTTGCTGCTTCTTGGACCTTTAAGAAACATTCTTAATGAATTTTATAGAATTCTGAGGACAGGTTTTGTTTTGTTTTGTTTTGTTTCAAGTTTTAAACTGCTTCATTATTTATAAGAGGTCTGGGTATAGCTGTAGCATTTCATATGCTTTTTGAGAGAAATGGACAGTTTCCTTGGCCACTGAAGATGTTTCTCACGTAATCAAACAACAGTTTATACACCTTGATCCTATTCTTTTTTTTACTGTGTGTTTCTTTGGAGTTAAAATGGCTATGATAGCCTCATCAAAAACAGTCTTCAATCCCTTCTGGGTTAAAGCCGAACATTCCACATAGCAGCATGCTCCTATCTGGGAGGGAGAAAAAGAAATCACAAACATATAAAATCTTTTTTTACACAGTTGGTATGACACAACACCCCATTATAAGGAAGATGAGAAAACACAGCTATGCAGGAGGAATGAAATCATCATCCATATTCATAAAAACCCAGAGACAGCCAACTAAAAACTAAGTGTATATCCTTCCACACTTATTTTATGAAAATTAATGTCATTCATCAAGTATTTACCGGTTACCTACCATATGCCAAGCACTGTTTTAGGTGCTGGAGATAATGTCAAAGAACTGAACAAAAGACCGAAGTGCCCGCTGTGTGATGCTTATATTTGCTTAAATCCTACCGGGGGAGGGGCCCACCAAGGGAACAGAGAGCAGATGGTGGTGTGCACTTGGGAGCACAGAGCGGGGGAGATGGGGAGTGCACAGGACACAGGTGGGAAGCTTCTCAACAAAGTGGTGTGAGCAGTGAGCGCCACGGAGGGGAAGAGTTTCCAGGCAGACAGAGCCCTAGGTGGGAAGATGCTGAGGCAGGAGCATGAGTGGAGTGTTCAGGGAATGGTAAGGAAGCCAGAACGGCAGGAGAGAGGGAACAGCAAGCCGGCAGGAGAGAGGGAACAGCAAGCCGTGAGGCAGGTGGTGAGGCAGCCCTGAGGCCGGGGTACGGACTTGGGCTTCTACTCTAGGCGAGGCTCCATTCATTCATTCACTGGAAATTGAGCATTCTTATTTTGCCAAATGAGAGAATATAGCAGGGAACAAAATTAAGTCTCCCCGACTCTCAGGAAGCTTACATTTTAGAGGGAGAAGACCACCGCGAGCTACTAGAGGTAGAATGTCAGGAGGGAATACGTGGTCTAAGGAAGGAAGATAGGGAGTGGGGACAAGATCAGGCAGGGTCTCACTGAGAAAGTGATATCTGAGCAGAGACCTAGACGGAGTGAGAAAATAATGTTCCATAGGGAAGAACACTCCAGGCAGAGGGAGGGGCAGAAGTACAAAGACCCCGAGGTACGAGACTTTGGGGACACAGCAAGGAGGCCATGTGCCTAGACTACGATCAGTGAGGGCGGGACATAGCAGGGTTCTCTAGGCCCCGGTAAGGGCTCTGGCCCTCTGTGACTGGCTGGGGAACAGAGCAGTGACCTGATGGAGCTTGTATTTTTAAAGACTCACTCAGGCTGCTGCATTGAGAACAGACTGACATGGGGTCACAGACAGAAGCAGAAAGGTGAGTCAGAGCTGTTCCGGTAATCCAGGCCAGAGAGAGGGGGGCCTGACCAGCCTGTTAGAGGAGCAGCTGGTGAGGAGCCTGCGGATGCCGGATGGATTGTGAAGGTAGGACAAGAGCTTCTGCCGCACGGCTGCCTGCACAGGAGGAGAGGAAGAGCAAAGTCGAGCGTGACTTCAGGGTTTTTGAGCTGAGTAACTGGGAGGACAGGCGCGGAGGAGAAGATTAGGAATTCTGTTTTGGACATGTTAATTTTTAGATGCTTAGCCACCCAGATGGACTTGTTGGGTGAAGAGCTGGATAACCGAGTCTAGAGTTTAGGGAAGCGGTCAGGCTGGAGATAGAAACTTGGGAATCTTCAGTGGCAGACTTTTCAAACCACAAGACCGACCAGCTCACCTGGGCCTGGTGAGGGTGGCTGCAGAAGAAGAGATGTTCCAGAAGCCGCATGTTGATCCCTGGGCATCCAGCATGCAGAGACAGGGACTTGAGACACGGAGGAGAGGCCATTGCCAGGGGACAGAACCAGGAGAGGGCAAGCAAGGGGGCCGGGCGAAAGTATTTTAAGAAGGAACCCAGGAACCCACTGCCCCTAATGCTGCCAACAGGCCTCCAAATGGGATCCTAGTGTTCTGCAACCACTTTTTTCCCCCTTAAACTACATAATAAATATAAACATCTCAATAGCTGTGTTAGTATAAATTTTTAATAGGTGTGGGGGCTTTTTCTTTCTTTTTTTTTTGGCCTTTATAAACAATGCAGCAACTTTGTAGCCATCTTTAAGCACATCTGTAATAATTATTTTAAGATAAATTCCTACATATGGAATTGCCTGATCAAAAGTGTGCATGACTTTAAGGCTTTTGCCTATTATCAAGATGGCTTTTACTCAATGATCAACGATACGAGAAGGTGCCCATTTCCTTGCACCCCTGGAACAGTGGCTATTATAATTAATTTCTTTTTTTTTGCCAATTTTATAGGCGGAAATTGAACTTGCATTTGACAACGAAGGACTTAGAACATATTTCCTATATTCAACGGCAATCTGTATTTTTGGTTTTTTCTACTGGGGTATACATGTCTTTTTCTGATTAATTTATATGTAAGGAACTCCTGCATACTAAGATATTAACCCATTTTTTCAGCCACACATGTCAAGTTTGTTTTATGACTTTCAATTGTATCTCTGGCATTTGATGTATCAAATTTTTATGTAGTTAAATCACCAAGATTTTCATTTACCAATTTTACCTCTATGACATTTTAGAAATCCCTTTCTCTCCCTGAGATTATGAAACTGAATGCACGGAATTTCTAAAGCGATTTATTAGTGAAGCTATTTGTCTTTTGTCTTAGGAAAAACTGTTCTCCAAAAAGCTTTCTCACTTTCTTCTGCCTCCTGATAGTACATTTAAAAAGACCTTATTAGATTCTGTTTCCACAAAGGTCCTATTAAAGTCACATCTAAAAAAATAGAATCCAATAATGTTAGGGGGCAGAGAGAAAAGTAAGCCTAGCTTCAGGGCGAGGGAGAACAGAAGTTAAAAGCTTTATGCACATCACAGTGGTGTATTTTTTAGAATGCTAATATTTTCTATCTTTCATAAAAGGATTGGAAGAAAATTCAACACATTTCTTTTCAAACCTGGCCATCATTTTTTGGTTTTAGCTGCAGATTTAAACTCATCCTATATGCCATTCTACCACCTACTCCATGAGTCTTAACTGAAGACAGAGTCTGCTTTGGCACAGTATAAACATTTAAGAGATTTAAAAGGGCTTTTTCTGACGCCTCTTTCTACAGGTAACTTAAGAGGAAAATATTGTTGGCAGTGTCACGCAGCTGTGCATGCCTGCGGTCAGGTCTTCCCTGCAACCCAGCTCTGCCATTTATTACGGACGGGACCTGACAAGTTATCTGACATCGCCAAGCCCTCGTTTGTTGTAGTCAGACCCGCGCGAGCAGGTGCAAGGATTAAATGAGATAATGCACGCACAGCACTCAGCACAATGCCTGGCATAGAGTAAACGCACAATCAGTGTCAGCTTCTATTACTACCCAAGCTGCTTTTACGTTTATTTTTACATTCTGTTAAGGTTCCATTACCTCTTTTGCTAGTTTCTGTCCTTGTTCCACACAAATGGGTTTTTCTTTCATATCATTCAGTCTTGCTAAAGTTTTGGGGTCATCTCGGAGATCAATCTAATCAAGAAAGGTCAATAATGTCCCGTAATGTTACAAGTCTTTAAAGATAAATCAAACGTGGAGTCCCATTTAATCCCCCATACCCAAAAAAGATTAAACAAATGAACTTCACTTTCAAAACCAGGTGTGGCACTACTTTTACCAAATTATTATTTTTCTATAATAAATAGAATTTATTATAATTTGCAACTGAGATTAAACATGCATATCTTTTGCTAAAACTTAAGACTATGTGTCTGAAAGCAACACCACAAGATGGGCCAAAGAGACTCTTCTTAAATGGGTAAAATTAAAGCAGACGTACCTGAGTTCCTATTAATAAAAAGGGTACATTTGGTGCGTATTCCTTCAGTTCCGGTACCCACTCCTCTTTCACATTTTGAAATGAGGCTGGATTTACCACAGAGAAGCATATAAGGAAGACATCTGTCATTGGATAAGATAAAGGCCTCAGACGATCATAGTCTTCCTAAGGAAGAGAGGAAAACCTCATTATTCCCATCTCTTTAGTTGACTAATAACAGGTGCGTAAGGTTACATGGTTGAAGAAGCAAAGTCAAGAGAATTCCACAAACAGAACGTGCGGCACTCTACACGAAACAAGGTAATTCCATTTGTGTTTGTTATTCTTCCTTTTGAGGTTACCAGTGGGCTAAGAGAATGAAAATACCATTAACAACCACAAGGAAACTTGGAGAAAATACATCGTGATTACTAAAGCTGTCACTAGAAACATTTTAAACCGAGACGTTTGCACAAAGAACTGATTAAAGCTGGAAGTCGTCTGACTAGCTTTAGTCGTCTGACTACAATTTATAATGACTAACAGATGCTGAATGTTTGCTGTGTGCCGGGTCGTGATCCAGACACTCTCCCCTGCATTCCTTATTTCATCCTCCTAACAGCTACATGATGGGACTATTATCCCTGTTTTCCGCTGGAGGAAAAGGAGGCACAGAAGTTAAATAACCTGTGTAAACATGTACAGCCAGTAGAAAGGAGATGGGACTCGAACCCTGACAGTTTCACTCCAGAACCTACACCATAACCACTACACATTTCACGGAGACCTTAAATCGCTGCTTTCCCTGTTGATACTGTTTTCTTAATTACACGTGCGTGCAAGTTTAAAGACAGAAACATAAAGAGTAAATGCACAAAAATCCCCCTTTCCTCTTCAATTTCCATTCCCTTCCCCAAATGTAGGTCTTTTCAGGTGTACCTTCTCAGTTCTTTTCTTTGCATCTATAAGCCTACAACTGTACATATTCAAACATCTATACATAGAAGAGATCAAGCGATCCATGTTGTTTTGCACCCCTCAGTATCTCCTGGAGAGCTTTCCAAACGAGAATATGTAAGACTACTATCTAATTTTATTTTTTTAAAGATTTATTCATTTTAGAGAGGGAGAGAGAGTGGGGGGAGGGGCAAAGGGAGAGAGAGAGAGAGAAGCTGACTGCCCCCTGAGCGCAGAGCCCAACTGGGGGCTCGATCTCATGACCCTGAGATCATGACCTAAGCTGAAAACAAGAGTCGGACGCTTCACCGACTGAGCCACCCAGGTGCCCCTGGCTTACTATATAATTTTAAACTGCTGCTTTGAATTCCACAGAAGGGCTGTCCTATGGATGGCTGTTTCAGGATCTCTCCATCACAAAAGGCAGAAGATTCTATTTTGCTTAGACTACTTTCTACAACACAAATATTCTGCTTATTTCCATTCTGGTGAGTGAACAGTCAGGACTCCATTTTTCTCGTGGTTAGATTCTCCTCTGGTTTCAGGGAAGCTTTATTCTTTGCCTCGGGCCACCACCCCTTCACAACTAAAACTGCATGAATGCAGAACTGAAGGAGTATTAAAAATACCTTCCGCTCACGGTTTAGCTGTAGCATTTCCCTCATGGGGCAACTTTCATGTCATCTTCCGACATTTTTCTTTTTCTTTAAGATTTTATTTATTTAAGAGAGAGAGAGCACGAGTGGGCTAGGAGCAGAGGGAGAGGGAGAAGCAGACTCCCCGAGAAGCAGGGAGCCTGACTCGGGGCTCAATCCCAGGACCCTGGGATCATGACCTGAGCCAAAGGCAGATGCTTAAAGACTGAGCCAACCAGTCTCAAACTCTTGACTTGGGAGTTAACCCTTCTGTTTCCCTCTGACACTTTCAAAAAGCATAATTGCAGTCTGGAGCCGGGGGCAGTGGAAGGTTTCTCAGGTGCTGGCTATAACAGGACAAGAGGGGAAATGCCATCCCCAATCTTCTTTGCCCTTTATTTTTATTAATTTATTAAAGATTTTATTGATTTGACAGAGAGACACAGAGAGAGGGAACACATGCAGGGGGAGAGGGAGAGGAAGCAGCAGGCTTCCCGCCGAGCAGGGAGCCCGATGCGGGGCTCGATCCCAGGACCCAGGGATCATGACCCGAGCCAAAGGCAGACGCTTAACGACTGAGCCACCCAGGCGCCCCTGCCCTTTATTTTTAAACCAGGGGCCCTCTAACTGGTTTTGAAGAAAGCAGTGCTCTGGCATTGATGCATGGCGTTAATTAATGAAGAAATCAGGTAGCGTGGGTGTAGAACACATTGTACCCCAGCCAGTTACTTTAAGAGGGCTACCATGAAAAAATGTAACACGTTTCTACAATTTAGTTTGAGTGTTATGCAGTAGGATGGGTGCGTGGAATAAATAACGGCCATGAGGGGAAGCAGGGACAGCACCCATCTTAGCATTCTACCTGGCAACTCTAGGTTCCTGAGCAAACGTGTGCTCAGCGTGGCCAGGCAATGAATAGGTGGGTGCTCTTGTTAAAAATCTCTCATCCATAATTAAATAGCCCATTTTCACAGAATGAGAAATGAGGATACTATCTCAGGATTCTGAGGAATAAATGAAATCATGCAACAAAAGCATTCGGCATCGTGCCAGGCACATGCAAAGAATTCTCCTGGTGCTTAAACATAAATCCTTCATCCCACAGGAAACTGATTCCCTTTTTCCTCTGCAAATCCACGCAGGGTCCCCTCTGTCTCACACCAGGGCTGGCTTCGCAGCTCTCTCCCACCGCAGAGAAGAAACTCTTTTGTGAGAAATAACATTTTCTGCACTGGTATCAAAATACACCAATCAAACTGAGGTCTCTTGAGGACAGTCTAATTTTCAGATCAATGAAAGAATGCTATATTATCATTGTACTAATTAGTCATTTTGGAACTCAAGAGCCTGAAGACTATTTGAAATGTAACCAATAAATAAATAATCAAATTAGATTTTTTTAATGAAAATTTTACTTTCCAAGCAAATTTACCTCATCAGAGAAATAGAATGTGCACTCTTTCTCTAGAAGGGGATTAGAAGAAATAAAGACTAAGTGAATGCAAAGCCCTCTAGAAATGCTTAATAACATTAACACAAATACTCCATAGAACATAGGTCTGTTGTACAGATCCCTTTCATAACCATAACTCACATAGACTTTCCTCAATGAGAGACACGCGGGCACATAGGAAGGAAATTAGACCAGTCATTTCTAGACACTTGTAAAATTGCAGATTTTGTTGGAACAATTAAACTGTGATGGACTGAGGTTATAACAAAAACAAAGACAAGTATATTTAGAACTCCTTGGAAGGCAATGTTACTTCTTATATCTGAACTATCGAAAATGAACTACTGCCTCTCATCTGTGGCTAAATAATTGGCAGTTATTATATGAAGGAGACCTTTCTGCTTCTATTCTGCCTGAGTAATTAGAA
Source organism: Mirounga angustirostris (assembly GCF_029215605.1). Lineage (NCBI taxonomy): Eukaryota > Metazoa > Chordata > Mammalia > Carnivora > Phocidae > Mirounga > Mirounga angustirostris. Next base: position 72,531,965 of record NW_026991718.1, read on the forward strand.
ATCCAATCATAGATAGCAAAGTAAAAAAAAATAAATTCTCCCCTGTGCATGCTGTACCCTGCATCACGGTATGACGCTGTTTATGGCCACCGTGCGGGATCTTGGGTGAACTCAAGGTGCAACGAAGATTTGGGAGGAAAATAGGCTGAAGCATACAGCACCTTTCACCTCCAGCTTTACTTCTGAAATTTGCTGACACAAAGAAAGCTGAATATGGAACAACAGCCCTTACTTTTATTTTTTTAATTTTTTTTAAGATTTCATTTATTTATTTGACAGAGAGACACAGCAAGAGAGGGACACAAGCAGGGGGAGTGGGAGAGGGAGAAGCAGGCTTCCCGCAGAGCAGGGATCCCGATGCGGGACTCGATCCCAGGACCCTGGGACCATGACCTGAGCCGAAGGCAGACGCTTAACAACTGAGCCACCTAGGCGTCCCAGAGCTACCAATTTCTCAAAACTGTGTTCTGAGGGCGCCTGGGTGGCTCAGTTGGTTAAGCGACTGCCTTCGGCTCAGGTCATGATCCTGGAGTCCGGGGATCGAGTCCCACATCGGGCTCCCCGCTCAGCAGGGAGTCTGCTTCTCCCTCTGACCCTCCCCCTTCTCATGCTCTCTCTCTCTCTCATTCTCTCTCAAATAAATAAATAAAATCTTTAAAAAAAAAAACAAAACCAAACTGTGTTCTGAGAGCTTCATGATTAGGCTCTCCGTTCTTGTTAAGAGTCTTTGATCTGTGGTGATGACAGCCTTAACCCCTGAAAACTCTCACACACTTACAACCTGACCAGAGTCCGCCAACAAGAAGAACCTGAAGAAACGGGCCCTGCCCGGAAACAGGGAACTGCAGCAAACGCCCATCGGTCGGGAGCCCCCTCCTCACCGACAGCTCGGCCGCCAGTGCCCGGGAGCATCTCTACTTCTGCACCACCTCGGTCCGCTTCCCGAGGACCTGGGTGCTCCCTCCTCCTTTTGTGAATTCCGTGTAAAATCCATGTTTTTAGGATGCGTATGCCTATTTAAAATACATATCCAAAACATACAGCTGAAGCAAAACCACCCACAGTGGACAGGGTAGTTCTGGCCATACCTCGTTAGCTGGCATGCTACCATATACTGATCCTTTCAACTCACTCAGCGAAGGTTCGCGGAGCCCATGCCACACGAGAGATGTTCCAAGGAGACACACACACACAAAGAAAGGAAGTAACGGTCCCCTCTGGAGCTTGTGGTTCTGTGAGAAATTGAGGATGTATCCAGAGAAAACGATAGTCATAGGGCGCCCGGCTGGCTCAGTCGGTGGAGCACTCGACTCTTGATCTCAGGGGTGTGAGTTCGAGCCCCACGTTGGGTGTAGCGATTACTTAAAAATAAAATCTTCAAAAAAAAAAAGAGGTAGTCATATACGATGAAAGAAAGAAAAGCATAAACTAGAGTAGGTGGAATATATAAATGCTTCATCCAAGAAACATTAACAAGCACCTACTGTGTGCTCACAATGGTGCTAAGTGCAATCATCAGGGCAACGAAGGACAAGATTCAGATTATATCTGATTTTTTTTTTTTAAAGATTTTATTTATTTTTTTGACATAGAGAGACAGCAAGAGCAGGAACACAAGCAGGGGGAGTGGGAGAGCGAGAAGCAGGCTTCCCACCGAGCAGGGAGCCCAATGCGGGGCTCGATCCCAGGACCCTGGAATCATGACCTGAGCCGAAGGCAGACGCTTAACGACTGAGCCACCCAGGCACCCAGATTATACCTGATTTGTAAGACACCTTATTACATGTGCAAAGCTCTCTCATATTTGTATGTCCAAAACAAGGCAGTGGTGTGCATGACGTGCCTGTGGGCCTCACCAGTGCCTTGGGGACCTCAAGGCCACAGCCTAGAAGACGACATCGGGGTGCTGGTGTGGCCACACGCAGAAGTCTGGCACCGAAGAGGAAGAATCTGATAGGTGGGGAAAGACACAACATTTCTAACAGTCTCTGCTCAGAGGGGGTTTATGGCAAGAGAGACAAACATAGGCGAACACTTTATCACAAGTCAGAACGGGGTAAATACTAAGAGTTACAGTAATGAGGGGATGCTAAGAAAAGACTCAGAAGAGGCAGTATTTAGTCGTGCCCTACTGAATGGAAAGGTACAGACACGACCTGCCAGCCACGTGGCTTTGGTCAACTCACTTCTTTCTTAGAGGCTTAGTGTCTCTGCCACAAACTGGGAGAATGTCAGGGACAAATGCTTTGAAGGCTATAAAGTGCTCTGAGAACGTCTTACACCACCAAAGAATCCAGGATGTTAATTCAACTGAGGAAATAGTCATTTATCAAAACCTACAAGAGTCTTCCTCTGTACACAACCTACGATCAGAAAAAGCGGGACCAGAGCAGAGAATTCTTTAACAGACAAGCTCCAGGGGACGCCCGGGTGGCTCAGTCAGTTAGCGGCTGCCTTAGGCTCACTCGGGTCATGATCCCAGCGCCCTGGGATCGAGTCCCACATCGGGCTCCTTGCTCAGCCCGCTTCTCCCTCTGCCTGTGCTCGCTCTGTCAAATAAATAAAATCTTAAAAACAAACAAACAAACAAAAACAGACAAGCCCCAGATGTCCGAAGTCTAGACCAGCTTCTGACTCCTTTATGAGATAGATAAAATGTAAGTAAGACAACCAAGTAAGAACGGCCCTTACGACTGGTGGCTTATGGAACGTGAAGGGGCAACTCTGTCACTTCCAAAGCGCATAGTAGCAACCTCTATCCAAACATGTGTTTCTACTAAGAAGCCCAAAATAGGTATCAGGCCTGGCTCTGGGAACACTCCACCCCGCAAAGGGCGCTCTCCCAAATCCGAGAGGCCACGTGCACTGCAGCTAGCTTCTGAAGATGAAAAGTGTTTTGTCAGAAATCCAACTTAGGACCACTTCTGCGGTAATTCTCCGTAATAGTAGTCTGTGAAGCCCTGTCTCCTTTGTGTAGTTTTTGGGTCACCTTTTGAGCTCATTTTGCATTTAACTCTGTGAAATGAAAACATCATTTTTTAGCCCCCCCGCCCCGAAAATAACTGTCTTTCAAGGAAGCTGGGTTGGGCCCCTTTGGGGAGCATTTTGTTAAGTTGGTTCAACAAGCATCAGTGATGAGTTTATTGAATTCGCCCCCCTCTCCTTAAACTAAAGAGCACTGGGGAAGGAGAAAGAATTTTGTTAAAGGGCTATAAATTCCTAAGAGGTCAATGTTTTCAAAAGGTTTCCAAATATTTGGCTTTATTTTTAGTATTTTTTGATCTTTAGTTTGGTTGTGAAGTGGTATAATTTGTAAGATAACCGGCCCGAGTAGCTGTTAGTGAAAAAGTTCTTGAAATGGAAGGTTTAGCTTCTAATTTTTGGCAACTGTCATCTTCATGTACTTTGATTCGTACTAAGTCAGTCTTCCAATTAATTTAACGATTATTGGAGAGCTAGTGAACCAGATCTTTGGCCTCTGTTCCATCACTATCTTCTTTTTGACCGCCTGACTGATCCTAAGTCCTGTTCAGATGGGCTGGAGAAAAAGGAGAGAAAATGAGGCGTGGGGTAGCAGAAGGACTGTGTGCTCTGTCTGACCGCGTCCTCATGACCCAACACTTCCTCATCTCCAAAAGGAGAGGCCTGCACTGGATGGGCACATCACAGAGTTCAAAATGCTCAGCCTAACACTGTTCACCCCCGGGGGCAGCCCTAGTAACAGATTTAATGTGGGAGGAGGTTTCAGCTACTGGCTAGCAATCAAGCTCTAGGATTCTGTTTTATCTGCGCTGACCCCACAAGGCAGAGGATCAAGACTTGGCTAAATATGGCCCTTCGGCGAGCTTCATTTCCCCATCTGTGAAGGGAGAATAAATATAGCACACACATGTTAAGATAAATGAGAGAGCTGGTCAAGTGTTTTGAGCTCTTCAACACACACGCCTGACTTTCCAAAAAAAGACAAACCACAACTTCAGAGCTGGTGCGATTTCTTTTGTGCACAGCGAGGTGACTTCCCTTGTTGTAAAGGATTTAGAGCTAGCTGAAATTCTACATCGTTGGCGGCTCTAATTACACGTCTCTTTCACTGAAACGGAGGTCAGCTGGCCTAAGGCATGCAGAAAGAAGGTAACTGTCAGGGCACACTCCCATGCAGGACACTTCGGGTTTTCTCGGCACAAAGTTCATGGCGGTGGAATATTTGTTCATTCGTTTGTCCCACCAAGTACCCAGCAGCTAGGTGCTGGGCACTGTGTGGGCTACGGTGAAAAACAGACACGGCCCTGGCCCTCATGAGCTCGCAGGATAACAGAGCGAAGGCAAGGGCCTCTCAGCTCGGGCAGTACTGCTCCATGTTGGGGGATCTTTTGGAGATGTGGGGGTGTTTCTATGGTCAACACCAATGGGGGACCTCTACGGGCATTTAGGGATGGGAGCCAGCATGCTATATAACCTGTGTAATGAAAAACGGACCCAGGTCCCACAGGATTGGTGAGTCTACTGCCAGGCGTTCATGAACATGAAAGACTCTTGTATAATCACCTGAATCCAGGACCTAACTCTGTTGTATATAAAAGCACAAAGTATTTGTTGCACGGTTTTCATGAATTTTCTAGGAAGGTAATTTCAGTGCAAATTGAAGGAGAAAGGTAGACTGTACTTTATTTCGTGCAAAACATTATAGGAGCTGCTTACCTTTGTAGAAAACTGCATGGCCCTGGCAATCTCGCTCTTAGTGTGGAACCACCAATAAAACACAATTATATTCGTCAACCTCGATAGCTGGGCATTCATGGTAATTCCAGCTGTAGGTGTAGGCATCTGACTACTTCATTGTGATTTGTGGAGTACTCAGCCCTGGGAACTTAGGAATTTAATGCTGAAATAAATATTTTTATTGTGAATTACTTTCCTTTTATTCTCCTTCACACCGTTAAGATGTTACCTTGATTTAAAATGATGTGTAGAGAGTACAACTCCTGTAGATTTCATCTGAGGATGAGGAAAGGAGACATGTTTGTTATAAAAAGGGGAGATGGGTCTGATACAGTTGAGGCACTGAGCCAGGCATTTAACAAAATGAGACCGAAGTGACGAGAAATGCAAATCGGGATAGTTGCTCTGAGACACAAGGAGCCAGGTACTGGGAGAGAGAATAACCAGGGAGGCCAGATTCAGTCTGGGGGGGTCAGGAAAGACCTCTTGGAGGGAGAGACATCCAACCTGAGATCTGGGGTGGGGGGCCAGTTTAAGGAGCCAGATAGAGGACAGTGTGTGCAAAAGCCCTGAGGCAGAATCACCCTGACAGACAACTGAGGTCCTGGGAAAAGGCCAGAGTGACAGACAAGGTAGGGTTGGAGAGGAAGCCATCCTGGACCATCAGAACCTACTGCAATGGAAAGTTATGGAAAGGTTCAGGGGGAAAAAAGGTCATGTAATTTGTTTTTTTAAAAAGCAACTCAGGCTGCTTTGTGGAGAATGAATTAGAGGTGGACAGGAGAACGGGAGAAAGGCCGTTACAGTAATTCGGGCAAGAGAAGATGATACAGCTAGAGAAACAGGGGATTCTAGATCTACCCTGGAAATGGACTCAGGCTTCGGCGAGGGGCTGGATGTGGGGCTGAAGGTCAGGGAGGTCTCTGGAAGAATCCAGGGTTCAGCTTGTGCAGCTGGATGGATGGTCTTGGACAGGGATGATGAAGCCTGTGGGTGGAGAAGCACATGAGAGAGAAAACTCAAGAGGCCAGTGTTGGATGTGTTAAGCTTGAGATGTCAAGTACACAGTCAGAAAAGTGTATGTGGAGGAGTTCTCTGCCTTCTGAGTGTCAGACCTAGGTCTAGACGCTTCCTTTTAGCTGAATCAGAAGCATCCCAAATTTGACATTTCTGCACTACAATCATTTCTTCTCCCTCAAATGTCCAACTCCTGCTGTGTTCCTCATCTCAGTACAAGATACCACCATGCAATCAGGCCCGGGGCCAGACCCGGAGACGACCCGATACCCAGTAAGACAGCCCTTGCCCAGCCCCTCACTGTCCTTCCCCTCCCAGACTCCTTTACCTGGGCGGCTCCTACTCATCTTCCAAGCTCTGGTCTAAAAACCTCTGCATCCAGCAAACCTTCTCTGAACCCACAATTCCGATTAAGCACCCACTGCTCTGTGCTTCCTCAGCACCCTGGGCCCCTCCCACCATTGTGCTAGAACTGGACTGCCTCCCTCCTTATCTGTATCCTCCACAGACGCCCTGAGGGCAGGGGACAGTTCAAAGCGTGGCTTATAGTAGCTGCTTACTAAATTCCTGTTGAATGAACGAGGGTGCTGTGTGGGAAGGCGAAGTCCAAAAGGTCCACTGCAGCCAGATCGCGGCTGGCTTGCACTGGGCTGGCTACAAAGCTGCAGAAGGTGGATCAAGTGTCTGAATTCTCCAGCAACATTGCTGGCCCCGCCCTCAGCCAAGAATCAAACCGCCTCCTGCGAGCAGGGCGATTTTCCTGTGATGCACCGAGGGGTCCAACCCCCCCACCCCAACAACGGAGCTCTGACGTAGCAGAGCCTCAGACCGAGATACTTTCAGCACGTTAGGCCCTGCTACTGCTCTTCACCGCGGCCTTTTTTTCATTGTCTGGACATCTGTTTTACCTAGGGAAGGGGGGTATTGTTGCCTGCCTACCCAGCATCCTTCTACTTCCTCCCTTCCTAAAACTGACTTAGTTCAGACCCATCTCCCCTCCACCCCGACGCATGCCTACAGGGCCTCGGAGTCCATCCTTAGCTAGAAGAAGTCCTGGCTAGACTCAGCCAATCATGGAGTTCCATTCACCACGGTTGGCCACGGCCATTGGCTCCAGAGTGGGCACCTGACCTAAGTTGTCCAATCAGAATGAAGTAGCCCCTGGATGTTCCAAGGGGCTCATTCCCTGCCCCCTGGGTCGTGGTCACTGATATTTGGATGGGTACAGGACCCAACAAGTCTGATCACAATGAAGTATTCCCTAGATCATCCAAGGTAGCTACCCCCTCCTCCGTCTTCTGCTGCTCCTCTTCGTCTCTTTCTCTCCCTCCTCCCATCCACTCCCATCAGTATATAAGGATTTGCCGCTCACTGGCCCCATCTCTGCAGCTCATGGAGACTACTTGGGGACTCCCCTCTACATCAGCCAGTGCTGTGGTCCCTGTATCACACTGGAGTATGCTACCCCGGGACTAGCCACACAGAGGGAGTCATATGTGAGTATCAGGACTGACACTGCCAGGGGCCCATCAACATCTGGGCTACAGATCACCTGGGCTTCCCACAGCCGGGGTTCGGGGGACCACACATGGAGCACAGACAGCCAACAGAGAACTGGGAGTTAGAGACGAGCCAAATCCAGGGGAAGCACAATCTTCCTCAGCTGTGGACTAACACCTGCCGTTCTCTGCCTCGGAGGCCAGGGAAGACGCTTGCGAAGCCTGAAGACACTCATTGACATATATACCTACTCCTGGGCTTTTAATGTACTAGAAAACAAGCAGCCAGGCAGCAAGAGAAGACCCCAGGAACTACACTCTGATTAAGCCTCAAATGCTGGGGGCGCCTGGGTGGCTCAGTCGGTTGAGCGACTGCCTTCGGCTCAGGTCATGATCCTGGAGTCCTGGAATCGAGTCCCGCATCGGGCTCCCTGCTCGGCGGGGAGCCTGCTTCTCCCTCTGACCCTCCCCCCTCTCATGTGCTCTCTCTCATTCTCTCTGTCTCAAATAAATAAATAAAATCTTTAAAAAATAAAAATAAATAAAACTAAAAAGCCTGAAATGCTGGTTTTCTCCATGTCCAGAATGAGGCAGCCAAACTGCACGGAGGAGTTAAGCCATGACTAACAGGCCCATTTGGAATCTGAGTACTTGAACCACACTCCTTGGCCAAACAGACGGCGCAATCTGCCATCTGAGACGAGGAAGACTTCTGGGCGGGCAGTTAAATCAGGACACCCTAATGTAGTTCACAAATACACTTTCACAGAACAGACCCTTGAAAAAACACACACAATTTACGTTAGGGTGATGAACAGTTTTGCAACTAGATCGAGGGGCTGGTTGTGCAACGCTGCGAATGTCCTAAATGCCACTGGATTGTGCTCTTTAAAATGATTAACTTTATGTTCTATCAACTTCACCTTAATTTCAGAAAAATACACACAGGTCCACAAGTATGCAAAGCAGGGCCCTTGGGCCTACGTGCACACACACACACGTATACACACAGACACATACACGCACACTCTCTCAGAGATTTCTTTGAAATTCAGAGAGGTGCTGCACAGGGCAGAAACACCCAACGCATCAACTCCTCGGGACCTGAGTTAGATCACTACACTCCTCCACGGTGTTGAGCACGGCTTACCCCCACTCTACCTGTCCTGCATCACTTCCTTCACCTGCCCCACTCCAGCTCTGGACTACGGAAGGTTTCCGACAGAGTCTGCCAGGCCCGTAGCACATAATCGCACCACCTTGCTCCAGCCTTATTTCACTTCCCAGACCTGAGGAGCGCGGCTTGCTCCCACTCTCACGCCAACGCCAGCTCCCCACTGACCCTGCACCACTAGCCTATGAGATCGGGCAGCTCCCACTTGACAGAGGAGGAAGCCGAGGCTCGGAGAAGCTCATCCCGCGTCCAGAGGCCCAGGAGAGTGGGGCAGAAGTGAGGCAGGACTGCCGTCCTAACAATACTTTAGGCCCCTCCTGGCCCCTTTGTTTTGACCAGGCTGTAGATCGTAGGCTTTGGACACAGGCTTTTTGAATCTCTGAATCACGGGCTTCCGAGCTGTGTTACTTCCCACTTCTTTCCTTTACCTACAGAATGGACTAAGCGTCGTCGGGAAGGCTGAATGAGAATGAGCTCCATACAGTAGGAAAGGCTCCCGGCAGACGTGGTGGCTGCTAGCTTATGGCCCTGCCCGGTGGGGCTGCTTCTGCACTCAGTTTCAGCCACTTTGGGGGCAGAGTTGTGCATTTTATTGAAACTGCATTGCACGTGGGCGGTGGCACGGCCACCAGGGCCTTGCAGGCTCGTGCGGCACACAGCCGCGGGCAGTTTTCGGCGGCTCGCTGTGAAACGGTAGCCGGACGCACGTTTGCACCAGCCATTCCGTGTGTTCCGAGAGGCTCGGCCAACCCAGAAGCAGGCGCTCCCACTGCCCAGAACCTGGCTGGGCAGCCGGGGCATGTGCGGAAGCAAACTGGGAGCCGGGGAAACGAAATTAAAGAGACGGAGTGCTCCCGGCCGACCAGGAAGCTGGCAACAGCGAAACTTGGGGAGAAAAGCACCAGGTACGTGGTCATTCCCGTGGTTCCTGGCATCCGTTCTCTTTCGGGTATCCTCACGGAACCCTGGAGGCAGCGCGGGGACAGGTGCTGTGACCCCGCCCTCCCCGGGCACCGAGGACAGCCGCTGCGCCCAGGGCACCAGCTGAAGTGGTGGGACAGTCGGGTGGGGCGGGGGGCTGGCGGGGGGCAGGGGGGCTGGCTGGCGGGGCGGGGCGGGGGGAGCGTGGTTTTCAGTCTTAGAGGCGTGGCCCTACGGTCTGGTCAGATTGCACAGGGACCTGCGCGGTGCCCGCTCCGAGCTCACCCCGTGCTCCCCCTCAGGTGAGTCCTGCTGGAGCCCCCAGTCCAGCGCCTCAGCTCCTTCACTGCATGTGTCATGTGCTGCCTGGAAAATCAAAGCACACCTCGCCCTTCAGGGAGGCACCGGCTGACTTAGGCGATCTAGTAAGCCACTGGCAGCAGGGGGAAGGCCCTAGAAAACTGAATTACAGACATGGAGCCGCAGGGCCTGGTCTGAGGCCCAGCATTGCCGCTCTTGGGCCGTGCGTGTAACCTTAAGAGTTCTTTCAGTGTCTCTGGGTCTGTTTTCTCATCCATTTAAAAAAAAAAGGGGGGGGTCTGGACAGGAAGATAATATCACCTACCTCATAAGGTGGTTGTTGTGGCTAAATGGGATCAACAAGTCCAAAGAAGGCCTCAAATGTAGGCACAGAATTAATGACAGGAGACGTATGTGCTAAGGGGCACAGGAGTTCAGAGGGGAGACAGTTCGTCTGCCCTTGAGGACTAGAAAAGGCTGCATGGAAAAATCCACACAACCTAATGTTTCTCTCTTAGTCTGCCACCGTGGCATAGACCTTCAGAAGACTTCCCTGGCCCCCCCATGGCACCCCTTAGAAAGTCCAAGCCCTTCAGCCTGGTGTTGGAGGTTAGCCACGGCGGACGGCCGATTCCCTCCTAACTTACATCTACCGGCTTCCCTGGTGACCAACCAGTGGAGGCAGTCTGCTGCTTGCCTGTGCGTCTCCCTCTGTGTTTTCTCATGGCCTGGGGTATCTTGTCCTACCTGTGTCCCCTCCTCACCCCATACACAGGTGTCATCTTCTCTAAGAAAACTGCCTGTCCCCAGAGCTGGAAGTGCTCCTGCCCGCCTCCCACTGTCATTAACACCTGTAGGTATGGTGAATAAATCAAGGGGAACTATGGTAGGACACCCTAATAATCCGACATAAGGCTACATTTTGAGAATTAGATTAATGAAAATCAAACCGTAACTGTTATTAGTCATCTGCAGTATGGGTCACACTGGAAAACACCCAAATCCAATCAAGGGGTCTAGAATGTAACTAAGGAAAGCCGTAACCTAATACAGTGCGTTTTGGCCTGGCTGAAAAATAGGTTAACTGAAAAGTCGTGGTCTACACAGAGTCCAGCAAAGGAGGAAACTGCATAATTAGAATCTCAGCGTCCACCTAGCTCTGCCGACGGTAAGACGCTGGCCGTGGTGGACACACACAGCCCGGTCACTAGAAAGCCACACTCTCGTGTGGAAGGAAAAGTTCATCACTGGGTTCTAGGGCCCGGATAAAATATACATTTCCTCTAAGATTTCTAATTCTGTGTGCTCCACAGCCTCCATCCCAAGCAAGCCACTTCTGAATTCATTTTCCCAAGTCCCGTGATGCTAAGGAAAGCTACAATGGATAGCAGGCACCGGAAAGAATATCTATCACTATAACTTTGTTCTTCATATTTCTGTTTCCTAGTTATATAAAAAAAAAAAACGGGATGACTTTAGTTAAATCCCAGCCAACTGAACACATGCATTTATCTCTGATTGCTCCCAAATCCTCTAACATTATGGTAATTAAAAAAAAAAAAAAGAAAGACAAAAGGCATAAAGCCAGAGGGACAAAGCAAACAGGAAAGGAGACAAGAGCAAAACAATTCTAGAAGCTGGGAGGTAGAAGAACGAGTGGGACTTGACTTAGCAGACTCAGAAGGGCAGCAATGAGGGGAAAGGTAGGAAGCCCCTAAAGACACAACCCCCTGAAGGTGTGGGAACTGCAGCGGCCTGTTCACCTGCAGGTGGATTGAAGCTGGAGCCACAACAAGGGGATGAAGTGAGTCTGCTTATGCAGCACTTAAATCCCAGGTTCCATGCTCTATCATGGTGAGCACTCTCCCAAACCCCGACAAAAGGCAGGGGGAGTTAGTGTCTGGAGAGGGTAGAACAGAGGGCTCCCTGGATCAGGGTGGCGGGGGGGGGACGCAAGGTCCAGTTGAACACACTGAACACAAGTTCAGGACACATGCTAAAAATTAAGACCCCTACTCTGCTTCCGGCACTCCCTTCCCAGAACAGTGGCAGCTATGCGTGAACCCCTCAGACAGGAGAGAGGAAGATTCCTTTCTAAGGAATATGAGTAGCCCAAGGGGAGAGACCAAAATCTGATGTTAAAGATTCCCCAGTGAAAAGGCCCCGACAGCTCGCCTCTAGCAGTTCTCAACTGCGGGTGTCAGGGCTAGTGAGGGGTGATGGTGCCCCAAGGGAACATTCCGTAATGTCTGGAGACATGTTTGATGGTCATGGCTGGGGTGGGGTCAGGCACCTCCCTAGTGGGAAGAGGCCACGGATGCTGCTAAACATCCTACCGTACACAGGACAGCTCCCCACAACAAAGAATTTTCCAGCCCAAAATATCGAGAGTGCTGACGGGGGGAAACCCTGACCTTCAGTAAGGACCAGAGTCAGCCAGCTTCGCTCACACGCAGAGCTTCCCACATGCCCCAGTGGACGAGTGGACCTCTGAGGAACGACCATGAAAGACAGATCAAAATGTGATACTATGCAAGGAACAAAAGTTTTGAGTAACTATTATTAATATCCTCAGAGAAATTGGAAAAGACAATCAAAAAAGCAAAACAGGGGCGCCTGGGTGGCTCAGTTGGTTAAGCGACTGCTTTCGGCTCAGGTCATGATCCTGGAGTCCCTGGATTGAGTCCCGCATCGGGCTCCCTGCTCGGCAGGGAGTCTGCTTCTCCCTCTGACCCTCCCCCCTCTCATGTGCTCTCTCTCATTCTCTCTCAAATAAATAAATAAAATCTTTAAGAAAAAAAAAAGCAAAACAAACCAGACTTAGAAGATGCCAAAGGGGAAAAAAAAGGAACGTCTAAAGAACAGGAAAAGGCTCTTAAAAATTAAAAATAGAATCACATTTAAAGAAACAATAGAAGGGGTGGATGATAAAATGGAGGAACTCTCCCCAAAACAGAGCAAAAACAGGGGACAAATATTAAAAAAAAATTAGAGGACCAGCCCAAGAACTCCCACATTTAAATACTGGGAGTTGTAGTGTAATAGAAAAGATCAACTGGAAATGAAGAGATCAAAGAAATAAACCAAGAAAATTTCTCAGAACCAAAGGACATGAGTTCCAGATTGAAAGGGTCCACGATAGCCAGCTAGACCCTACTCCAAAACCCATGATTGTGAAATTTCAGGGAGCCTGATGTGGGGCTCGATCCCAGCACCCTGGGATCATGACCTGAGCCGAAGGCAGATGCTTAACGACTGAGCCACCCAGGTGCCCCGAGAAGTAAATTTCTAAATATATTCAATATCACCACCTAGAGCCAAACACTAATATTTTGACAGTTTTGTTCCAATTTTTTTCTTCACATATGACATTCATGGGTATTTTTCGAAGTTGTAATCATGCTATATATATATATAGTTTTAATCCTTTTTCACACATAACACATCATTAGCCTTTTCACCATCTTTAAATATTTGCTGAAAGCAGATTTTTTTTTTTTAAGATTTTATTTATTTATTTGAGAGAGAGAGAGAATCCGAAGCAGACTCCCCTTCCCGAGCACGGAGCCTGATGTGGGGCTTGATCCCACGATAGCAAGATCACGACCTGAACCAAAACCAAGAGTCGGATGCTTAACCAACTGAGCCACCCAGGTGCCCCTTGAAAGCAGTTTTTAATGGCTGTGATTATCCTAATACACATCATGCTATCATTTAACAAATCCCTTTTTACTATGCATTGATGTGTTCATAATTTATCACTATTATAAAATTCATTGTGAAAAAATAATTTTATGTAAATCTCTGTGTACTCTGATGCTTCCTGCATGTAAATTCATAGAAATGAATCACTGATCTTTGCCAAATTAATCCTCAACAGTTTGGGTCCGTTTTTACTCCCAACAGTGGTGCACAGAGCATCAGCTTCCCTAACGCCTGGGTATCAATTTTTCCCATCTTGTCCAACTTGATAGGTAAAATAAAAAGGTTTTATTTGCATATCTCTGCGTATTGTATGTTCACTGGCTATTATAGTCCCCACTTATCCACGGGGATACATTCCAAGACCCCCAGTGGATGCCTGAAACTGCAGACAGTACTGAACCCTCTACTAGACCTATACACACATACCTATGATCAAGTTTATTTATAAATCAGGTAGAGTAAGAAATTAACAACAATAACTAATAATGAGATAAAACAATATACCATAATGAAAGTTATGCACAGTGGTCTCTCTCTCAAAATATCTTACTGTGCCGTACTTGCCCTCCTTCTTGGGATGCCGTGAGATGCGTAGCCCACGTGATGAGATGCAGTGAGGTGAGGACGTAAGTCAGTACTGTGACGGAGCGTTAGGATATTACTGCCCCTCTGATGGTATGTCAGGAGGAGGCTGCTTCCGGACTGCAGGTGACCACAAGTGACTGAAGCTTCAGGAAGCAAACCCGTGGACGGTGGGGGGGGGGGGGAGGGGGGAACTACTCTATGCTCTGCTTCTTTTGTGAGCTTTTGGTTTATGTCTTGTGTCTATTTTCCCACCGAGACCACATGGTAAATTAATCCTTTGGCAACTTCGTTTATGTCTGGATCTCTTACGAGTTAACACAAATCAGACCCATGGAACCAATGATCCATGAGCACCTGGATTGTGTTTCTGAATCTCAATGGCCCCACTATCTGTGAGGCTCTGGGCAAGTGGCCAAGACACCTTTATGTCACCCCTCACGTTCTACCATTTCCACCTTCTCTTGGCATATCACACTGCTTGCTTTTCTCTTTCTTTTCTATCCCATTTCTACTTGTGTTTTGGTCATCTGTATACATCTTCTCTTCCTACTGGACTCTAAATGCCTATCTGATGGGTCTTGATTCCTCACCTCACGTGTGTTTAACAGATACTCTTAGATCTGGTGACTAAAGATATAAAGGTGTGGGTGGGGGTCGGGAGACTATGAACAGAGGTACAGATGGAACCAGAGCCTGGAAGGGGAGACGGGAGACCAGCTCCACCCCTCCCTGAGGCAAGGGTGAAGACAGTGCGAGGGGTGCAAGTGCAACAGAGTTTGACTTTCTGCCTCGGCACCCAAAAACGGGTTCCCAGAGCCTGGGGCAGAGTGCCCCTGTAATAAAGGCTGACAAAAAGGAATAAAAAATAATAAATAAAATAAAAAAATATAAAAAAAGGAATGAACTACCGATACATTCTATAATATGGATGAACTTTGAAAACATTACACTGAGGGAAGAAACCTGACAGAAAAGGCTGCATAGGGCATGATTCCACTTCTATGAAATGTCTGGAATAGGCAAGTCCATAGAGACAGAAAGTAGTTTAGTGGTTGCCAGGGGCTGGGGGGGACAGGAGAAT
The DNA here is from genome assembly GCF_029215605.1 of Mirounga angustirostris. Lineage (NCBI taxonomy): Eukaryota > Metazoa > Chordata > Mammalia > Carnivora > Phocidae > Mirounga > Mirounga angustirostris. The sequence continues at coordinate 72,546,966 of NW_026991718.1, forward strand.
GGACAGTGACTGCTAATGGGTATAGGGTTTCTTTGGGGGATGACAAGAATGTTCTGGAATTAAATAGTGGTGATGGTTGCACAACTTTGTAAATATATAAAATCCACTGAATGTGAGTTATATCTCAATTTTTGAGAAGGAAGAAATAAAACTTATACACCCAACGGTTTGGTCCATGAGGAATTTCTGAGGAATCCCCTGCTTTGTAACACCAGCTTGCCCAGGCTTGTGATGCTTCCACACTGCTCTGTGAGGTCGGGCAGCAGGATGTCACAGCTCCCCGCAGGGGAGCAGGCAGCATGTGTGTGTCCCCTCCTCTCCAGGCCGAGCTGAACAAGTCAACCCACTCGCTCTCCCCTCCCCCTGCAGCTAACAGAGTGCCACAGGACACACTCTGGAAGGACACCTGACATAAAACACACTGCCAGACTCGTATAGATCCAGACTTGCTGGAGAACAGTTCACATCCTGGTCAATATTTTATCCAAATAGACCTGGCAGCCTTTCTGCTAATGGGCTCTATGAGTTAAGAAATGAATTCTATTATGCTTAAATGGGCAATGCTTTAGAATGACCACCTATAATCTGATTTTAAAGACCTTCCATAATGTCCAGACAGATCAGAGCTGTTCTCACTGGAAAGGTTCTTTCCACAATAATCTTTCCAACGGAGTCCCCTAAATCTCACGCTCACCTAGCTCCTGCTGGGATCCCCCAACCTCGTGCTAAGTGCTGGGCACCACAGGTAGTCCCCCTCTGGGGGATTATAATCTGGGTGCCGAGGAAAGAGTTCTACATGAATAAGACCAAATGCTAGACTGTGGCCTCTAGACAATTTCTCCATTGAAATTCAAAGAAAGGGTTCAACTGCAAGATGGCTGGAGTCACAGAGGAGGAAGGAGGTCATAGGGTGCATCAACCTCAGAAGGACCTTCTCACTTTCCGCAGGCTGGACAGAGACCTGGATGAAGGCTTCAGTCTTTACACACCCCCACCCTGGGTCTGAAGGAAGCAGGGACCCTGCCACCTCTCTCGCCTCTTGCCCCTCACATCCAGCATCCCTCCAGAGCCAGAGCCCACTAGAAACACCTTAAGGTAATAAATGTGAGCCCTGAGCCAGCTCACTGGGGAGGACAGTCCTTTGAAAAGTAAGCTGGGTTAAGCTGGGAAAAGTGCCTTTTCAAAGACAGCCCTTTGAAAAGTAAGCTGAAAAGTAAGCTTCTATTTTAATTGAACTGGACCATCAGGAGTAAATGTTCTCTCTCTTTCCCTGGCAGCTCTTAGAGGGGGCATAATTTGAGCCAACACATTTATAATCCCAACCATTAAGCCATGTGAAAGAGGATGGTTTTTCTATAGTGAAACAAGTTTGGAAAAAAAGAAAGAGAAAGAGAGGAGGGGGAGGGAGAGAGAGAGGGAGGGAGGGAGGGAGAGGGGAGGGAGGGAGGGAGGAAGGAAGGAAGGAAGGAAGAAAGGTCGGCCAGCCAGGAGAATGGAAGAGGACACTTACACTGAAAGCTTTGGTCAGCCAGACTAATTACGGCCGAGATGCATGTCTGAGTAACAGCCCTTCCTCCAACCGCTCCTGGTGACCTGCCTGAGGAGTTTTAATACAAAAGGACGTCATAGACCATCTGTTGCTTTGGAACTAATTTAGCACACACCAAACTGGCCTAGTCCTCGGGGGCAGGTCTGTCACCACCCGGAGTGCTAACCTCAGCTACAGTGAACAGAGCAGGGCCCAGGCCCCGAATCTGTCTAGCCACTTAATGCACAGGAGACAAAACGCCTTGGCACTTGGACCTCATCAAGGAATACCAGTGGAGCCTACTATGTGCACAACCCTGGGCCAGACAGCACATCAGTGGAGTCAAGGGCAGCTTAGGAAGTTCTGTTTCAAATTTCTTCTGATAGTGCCCTTGGTCCCATCGGCACCAGACGAGCTAAGTAGGCGGCTTCGATTCATCCCAACAAATACGGAGAGTCCCCGCCCTGTGTAAAGAACTAGAAATAGGGGGCGCCTGGGTGGCTCAGTTGGTTAGGTGACTGCCTTCGGGTCAGGTCATGATCCTGGAGTCCCGGGATCGAGTCCCCGCATCGGGCTCCCTGCTCGGCAGGGAGTCTGCTTCTCCCTCTCCCGCCCCCCCCTCTTGTGCTCTCTCTCTCTCTCTCTCTCTCTCACTCTCTCTCTCAAATAAATAGATAAAATCTTAAAAAAAAAAACTAGAAATAGGGTGTGTGGAGGTGTATGTGGTGGGGTGGGGGGTAAAAAGTGAATAAATTATGTTCCCTGTACTCCAGGGACAGCGTACGAGGTGGGGGGTGTGTGTGTGTGATGTCTGTGTGTGTCATGTAAATGTGTGTGTGTGTGGTGTGTATGTATATAGTATGTGTGTATATATGTGGTGTGTGTATGTGGTGTGCATGTGTGTGGTGTATATGTGGTGTGGGGGGGCGTGGGGGGACAGGGGAGGGGCGGAGGGGAGGCGGCTTGCTCTGAGGAGACAGTAGGTACACAAACATTCATTAACTCAGTGGCTCTGACTTTTCAGCCCGCATCAGAATCACCCGGAGGGTCCGCTGTGACAGAGCTGTCCCAGAGCTTCCGATTCAGGAGGTCTGCGGTGGAGCCTAAGAAACCGGATTTCTAACAAGTTCCTGCGAGATGGGTTTCGGTTCGAGGAGCACATTTGGGAACCAGGGCAGTAATTCAAACTTTTGCTGAGCATCTAGTACATGGAAGAATTTAATCTGGGCACTTTCTGCACCAACGAATCAACTTGGAGAACCCCTATGGAGCTGAGCTCCCAGGAGTAGCTGGTCTCCTATGGACAGAGCCAGGCCCACCCGGGCTCCCCCCCACCCCCCACTCCGTGAACAGGCAGCGGCTCCCCTCCCATCACTGGGTGTGGGCCCTACCCCTTCACTGAACTGGGAGCTACTCCTCCGGGCAGGGCCTATGCCTGGCCTCTCCCCAGTAAGCCCTGCCCCTCGCCGGGTCCCCATATAGCTGTGGTTCTCAGGGACTGTTTGCTGACAGACCGCATGAAGGTTTTCAGCTCGTCCTGAGAGCCATGGGGGGTGGGGTGGCTAACGCAGGGGCAGGAGGAAAGGGGGTCCCTGCAGACCTGCTGTCAATGGGGACAGCTCAGGAAGGCGAGCAAAATGAGCAGGGGTGGGAGAGGCAGCCTCGGGTTGTAAACAGGGAATATTCAGCTGTAAGTGGGACAGATTGGAAATGCTTCACTTGGAAACAGCTTTCACCTAAATAGGAACTCTCAGAGGGAGGAAAGGAAGGCCTAGGGCAGCCCCTATGGGGACAGAAAAGGCACCTTGGCAGGCCAAAGCTGCCCGGCCCAGCAGCCCCCAGATAGCAAGCTCGTGTCAAGTCAAGGCTAGCAGGCCAAAAACAAGGGCGAAGACGCAAAGGGCTGGGGAGGAAGGAGTCAGCTGAAGTCAGCGTAGAACTTTCCCGGTCCCCCCTTCCCTGCGCGCAAACAGCACTGAGCTGCTTCCAGACCCTCACAGGCAGCAGCCACCTGCACCACCCAGGGGAAGGCCTCTTTTGAAGCAGGAGTGCACGTTAATGAACACACTGACAAAACACCCTTAACTTCCGGGGGGCGGTGTTTAGGGGGGCCACGTTAGCAGGAGCCCCTACCGGTCCACCTACAGACAATTCCATCAGCTCTTCTATCTAGAAAAGCGATGCGCTTGGGATGTCCTTCTTGCAGGAAACGTTCAACAATGGAATACATGCGATGTAAAAGAGACATTTAACACCATCGAGCTGATTAGCATGAGTAATTTAACATAAAGAACCCAGGGCTTGGAGAGGGGCAGCCTGCTGTTACCTTCCAGCAGCTTCGTGGCCTGGAACCCGTCGCTTAACCTCCCTAACCCCACAAATGGAGGCAAACCCACTTGCTTCCTTTCCTCACAGAGCAGGCGAGAGGCCTCCGGGAGGAACCAAATGCAACATGCTATGCACGCTGTGAAAATGCCACTCGGCGGGGAGGGTGTAGGTAGTAAACCCCAGATTCTACCCCGAATCTGGGCAGGGCTGGCAAGTGTGAGATCAGGAGAGAGGCGGCTGGTCCCCTACTCCCACCAGTCACTCGACAAGAAGAGAGTGACAACAATAAAGTCCCTTCCCCCCCGACTTTCTGTTCTTTCTATTAAAATCAACAAGCAACACAGCACCAGATTAATATCTCTCTGATTACTAAGTTGTCAGTTACCGGGTGAAACACTCCGTCATTTAATGATCAGCCCTGCTCCACAAGTCGACACTGATATGGGATCTGGGGTCCATACAGACACATTTGGGACACCCCCTTGTCCTGTGCTCCCCACGCTCTTCCCCCCCCACCCAGAATACGAGCTCCCCGTGACCCTCTGCCCGCGTGACCTCATTTAATCCAATGCTCCGCCCCCGTCTCACTTCACGGGACAGGGAGATCATGAGTTGTGCACACGGTGGGGTGGAGGGGCCAGCAGTGAAGTGGCTGAGGTGGGACGGCTCCCCCTGGAAGGGACAGCCCAAGCCCGGGGCTGCCTGTCCCAGGCCCTACCCCGCCACCTTGAGCCCGAGAGCTGGGGAACTCTGGTTTGATCCAATGACTCTGCGAGGAGGTACATCTACCATCCCCATTTGACAGATGAGAACACTGAATTTCCAAGAGGTGAAGACCCTCGCTGGGAAGTGGGCCCTGCTAGTGCAGCGTGGGGGCTCACAGGGGCCACCAGTATACTCTAGTCTCTCCCACCTCTTCCTGCAAGCCCACGCCCTCCACAAAGCGCAGCCCTGCCACCTCTTCTGGGGTGGGACCATGAAGCACTCGGTTTCACAGGATGAGCTTTCCCAGCTGTGTAGGCAATCAGACCCCCTCCTGTCCGCTCCCACAGAACACGGAGCAGACACTGCATCAACAGCGCCTGAGCTGAACAGGTGTGGGCCCCCAACGCTGGCCTGGACCATCACTCTCAGCCGCCGTGCGTGGTGACTACAGGCACCATCTCTAATCCTTACTGCAACCCGGGAGGCAGACATTACCTCCCCAGTACGCAGGGAGGGAGGACCCGGCTGGCCCATGGCCTTCCAGCCACAGAGAAGAGGAGCCGGGATCCAGAGCTGGTCTGGAGAATCCCAAACCCACACTTCCGTGGCCCAGCGGCCTCCTCCTCAGGGGACCTAGACATGAGAGGCCTCAGGAAAGTTGCAAAGGCCTGAGCCTGAGAGACAGTATTGGGGGACAGGCCCACTGGCGACCGCTAAGCCCCCAGGCTCTCGGTGGGAGTATAATGGATGCCGGCTGCATCCCTTGGAGCCTGGGATTCCTTTGACCCTTGGAGACTTCAACTGTATTAAAGCTGTTTTCCAAGCAACGGGTTGTGCCTGAAGCTATCATCTAAGGGCTCTCACCTTAGTCTTGGGTTAACCTTTTTGCAGAAAGGAGCTGACAGCCAAAGAAAAATCAGCTCAGTCTGAGAAATATTTGTTGTATGCCTTCCGTGCCCCAAGTACCTGACTAAGTGCTGGAATCGGGGAGGAGAAAAAGACAGTCAGTCCTCACGGAGCTCAGAGAGAGCAAGAAACAGCCCCAGAGGGCCCGGCAGGCAGTGGATCTGGAAGAACTCTCCTTGGGGAGCCCCGGGAGAGCTCCCATGAACCGGCCGTGGCCGCCGCGCAGCCTCCCCGGCCGGCCTCCCCGCACTTCCTCGGACGAAGCAGCGGCCTGCCAGAAACTAAAAGAGGAACAGCAAACTGCTGAGGGCAAGGAAAGCTGCTCCTTGAACTGAGCTTGCCACATTAGGGCAAAACCAAGCCCCTCCGAGTGAAAGGAAATCCAGCTGAGACTCACCAATTTCAGTTTTTAAAGACATGTGTGGTCTTGGGTTTCATTTCGTTGTAACATCTCCTCTTCCCTCCTCCTTGCAGTTTGCTATTCTGTTGGCGGCCTCTTGGTAGTGCCCACTGCTGCCAACACGTGTGTCCTTGCTGGAAACTGATACCCCCATGGAAAGCTGCTTTGTTCTCTCGTTTTAATACCACTAGGTCTCATCTTTGAAACCCTAAATTCCACAACAAAACCGCAAACACCCAGTTCCCCATAAGGCCTCCGACCCATGAGCTGTGAAATAATGCTGCCCACCTTTTTCATACCTTGGCACACACAGAAATGACAACATATGCCCAGGCCCCTTGAGGCTGCACACGGCCCCCCGCCCCTCCCAGAGCTAAGAGGATGGGATCTGAGCACATCTGTAACACCCGCTTCGGATACACCTGCTGGGAAGCTTTGGTTCCCATCGGATAAATGTCAGTAAACCTCAAGACAATCATGACAGGTGTGGAAGAGCCAGGCAGATCAGAGGAAGGGGACAGGGCCCATGTGCACACAAACAGAAAACCAACGAGAGCTGACGGAGACTGCTCCCACCCTGGGGCTCCTGTCTGCACGACCACGGTCTGAGCTGACATAGCCCAAACCCACATCAGAGAGACAACAAGGGGAGCATAGGACATTCAGTCACTGCAGAAGCTTTGGAGCCAACAAAGGCCATCCACCTTCCCAATGCAGAGGAGGAAACCAGAATTCTGTGTAATGTGGTGCAGGCTGGAGATATAAATAGCTTCTAAAAAGGTTAGGGAAAATGCACAGATGACAAATCTACAGTAGGTTACTAAGGGAAACCAGGATGCTTAGGGCCAGCAGCTCACCTGTTGAAGCTGTGTTGGGGAGGAACTCTGGGGCTCCTCCCAAACTCTGCTCTCTGGGCTCTTCGGGATGCAGTGTGGGGCTGCTGGCCCCTGGAGCCCGCGTAATGCGAGTGGGGGCTTCCTAAGCCCTACCGATGTGCCCTGCAGGCCCCCTCCAAAGGAAGGAAAACCTTTTTCCTAACTACATCTCTGTCTAGTTTCCATAAGCCTACTCACTCTCAAATTCCTCATCTGGCAAGAGTCTACCTTCGTAGACTGGTACTGGGAGGATGCCTGCCTGAAGGAGGAGGAGCCTGATGAGTGGCAAACCGTGGCCCTCCCCCTGGCCCCTTCCCATTCTACAAGGCCCTTAGGTGCCTGCCACCCCAAGAAACCCAGAAGGTGGGGCATTCCAAGGCTGCCTCCCCTGGAGATTCCTTTCTGGAGGGAAGGTACTTCCCTGGTTCCCCAGAGGGCTTGGAGGGCAGCCACAGCTGCTGGGCTATGTCAAGTAAGAAACAGATCTCACTTGTCACTGAAAAGCCAACCCCAGGGACACCTAAGTTAAAGATATTTATAGCTCTCATGTATGCATCCTTGAACCTGTATGTGTTTTCAGCAACACCACACCCAAAAGCATACATAAGGACTTCCACACACTGAGGCAGTGGCTAAATCTGGAACTTTAGGGAACCCAAACGCATCCCCAACACACACCCTCCCGAGAGTGGGTATTCTGAGACCTGGGATAAACTGGGCGCCAGTCCTTCCCCCTTTAGGGTATCAAGTTCTGCCTTCCTGCCAAGGATTAAGAGATCAGCCTGGAGCCCATTGCTCAAGAGCAGCTTGCCAGGCTGCTCATCTGCACAGAGAGCGAGAGCTCTCCCCACTTCCCCTGAGCCCCAAACAGCACAGAGGCAGGAGGGAAAGTACTGCCTGTCCCGTCCCTCCCCGGTGGGCAATGGGGCTGCTGCGGAACCCACACTGAAGTCCTGAGAGGCGGGCAAGAAAGGAGAAGCTCCACCAAGGCCCAGGCCGGAAGCCAGACCCCTCCACCAGGCCCCGGGGAGGAGGAAGCCACCACGGCCCCCAACTTCCACTCCAAAATGCTGGGCAGTCAAAATGTCAGGGCCGTTCCTGGGCTTGGCCAAGAGAGGGGGGCTTCCCTTCGGCCAAGTGTGTTGGGGATGTTGAGGGATGTGCCCAGAAGAGCACATGATGGGGACTAAAGCACACTCACATTCATATTCATTCATCCTCTCTCTCTCTCTCTGTGCCAACAGCCACAGAGGCCAAGGGGGAAGCGACCTCCTCTGGAAGGCCAAAGGTCATCTATGACAGTCATCTTTTATGTTCCCTAATGTGTAAATTGGGCTAATGTTACCTCTAGCTTTGACCTTGACTGGGGTCAAAGAGGATACCAAGAGCAAGCACAAAGACTAGAAGTTTCCACCCAAGGGAGGCACGATTTCTGTTATTCAAATACAGCGAGTGACCATTCTGAGCCAAGATTATGGAGAGAAAGTGACGTTTTCCAGGGCTGTGCGCTTCCTCCTTAGCCCTTCTTACCTCCCAAAGTAGAGTCAGCTGAAACCTACAGACCCCACTTGTTTCTCTGAGTGTACACTGGACTCCTAGCTCTTCTAAGTTTTTCTCCCGTCACTGGGCACGCAGGCTCTGACAGAGAAAGGTGACCATCTGATACCACAGGGCATTTAGAGCAGGGAGCACTGGACTGCGTCCACGGGTCCAGTGATGGGGACTGTGGGACTCCTGAAGTACGAGCTGGCTCTATACCTCCGGGTGAGAAGGTTCTAGCATCTGGCATCTCGTGGAATTTCTGTCAACTGCAGACATAATACACTAGTCTCTTCTGCCCGTGACCCCCTGCCCCCAACAAAACTGCCCGGAGTGCAGTACTATCATTTCTTGTAATATTTATACCCATCTTCTATGAGCGAAGAACAGTGCCAGCCACTTTTACATACCTTAAACAGTTTAGGCCAGTCTACGACACTGCAGCAAAGTTTTGAATTATCCACGTTTTTACTAGATCACAAAGGTTAGGTACAGCCAGGATCACATGACTAGGATAGCAAGCTGGAGATCTGAGCTCGGGCCTCTTTGGTTCCAAAGCCCGTGGGCTTTTCTCTGCTGTCCGTGAGGCTTCAAAATGTCTCTCTATATGTACACATGTGCGTATGCATGTCTGTGGGTTTATCGACCGTTACTGTTATCGTAGATTAACCTGATGCTGATTCATAGAGGCACGAGATCTTAATGACCAAGAACAACGCAGGCATCTCCTATTTAACACACATGAACAGGTATCTGGTTCAGATCCTTCTCTCTATGCTATCATCAGCCATGGCAGATCCCTATCTTAAATTTATTCTTTTGTAATCCCCAGGTGCTTAGCACCGTGCTAGGCATACACTGGGCACTCCTCATTTAATCTCCTTGATGATTACATTGCTAAGATTGCTTATTAGTAATAAACCCGTTACGTGCTGAAAGATGAATTATCACTAACTTTTATCTAAAAGGAAAAGTTCCAGACACTGGGAAAAACACCAAGGGGCCTTAAAACACATCTTGGTCAACAGTGTAGGTGTCCCACCACTGGGTGAAAACAGGAATATGTGAACCTTCCTAATAGTTTGATCCCATTTGGAATGTGTCTTACAATCGCCACGGGACACAGCAATCATGAGGACTTATGGGAAGCCCTGGTTTTGTGAGTGGGTCCAACTTCAGGGGATGATTTGGATCTGAGTTCTCTTCTCTGCAGCGGCAGCATAGAACCCCCGTTCAGAGAACGGCTGTCCAGATTCCAGGTACCATGTCTACAGACCCACAAGGAATCCATTCAACCCAGGTGGCATCTCGGCCTCTCCCGTGGCTTCCTGTGTGTATAACCACCTCAAACTGGGGCAAATTCAGACCCATGTCCTAATCCCAACAATACCTGTCAGTAGCTGTGTGACCTGAGGTCAGCTACCTACCTTCTCTGAGCCCCAGTTTCCCCATCTGCAGAGCTAGAATACCACTTAGCTCATGGGGTTGTTTTGTGGAGAGAAGAATATTTGCATGTGGCCGCCCCATGCCTGATACGCAGAAGGAACTCAGTAAATACTAGTTGGGTTTGAAGGTGCACAGAACAGGTCTGACACACACATCCTGTTGAATAGGGCTCGTGGTCAAATGAATGGTCATGGTGACAAGTTAAAGGAGAAAAGGGAAGAGGTGGTAGTGAGAGCAGTTAAAATTAGAGACGATATTTAAAATCCGGCCTCCTTTTCAACCAACGATAAATGTTATTTATCAACTGTACGGCTCAAAAGTTGGTTTTACTTAATGGACTGTGTTCTGCCTCTTGCCCTCCATACGTTCCGATAGAATAAGTAACAGCTACGAGGCAGGCAGCCCGAAGGGGCCCTGGCAAGCTAAGGACTGGTTGTAGTGACTTGGGTCGGTTTGGTGAAGGGGGACAGCCTCTGGCACCTTGCGCTGCCAACAGTTCCTCTATCCTCAGATGCTCCTCTATCTTAACAGTTTAGAAACCAGAAGCCCCATCAAGACACCCTCCATAAGGCATTTCTCAGAATCCAACCTGGAACCACAATTCTGAAATCCAAATCTAGAAAAGCTGCAAAGAATAGCTCCCCTGTATTGAGCACCTACCCGAGTGTGCCAGGCTCAGTACTAAGCATCTGGCATATAATATACGAACAGGGAATGTTCTGAAACCCATCGCATGGATAAGGAAACTGTACTACCGGACATCTGCCAGAGCACTCTCTAAGCCCCTCAGCTGTTCCCATGTCCTCAAGGACTCAAGTCTGCATGCCACGTGGAAACTTCTGCCCATGTCTAATCACAGGGCTGGATTCTGTAAAACTTCATCACACGCAATCATCCCGGCCCCACAGCAAAAGTGGGTCTGGGAAGAGGGACAGAGACAGAGAGGAGAGCCACCTCTGATTTGCTAACGGTCAGAGGCTGCCAGGAGGATTGTGCATTTTCTTTCTGCACAATAATCTCTCCCCAAGAAAACCCAGACAAAGTCACCTGGCCTTCCTGGGGGGGCGGGGGGGGGGGGGGAGAAGCTCTTCCTCCAAGACTCATACTGAACTCCTAACCCTTCCTCCTCCTCCCTACCCCAGGGAGTGGCTGGATGATTGTTGTTTCATTTCTTTTTTTCCCTGTGGTCCTCTGGTAACACCACAAATTACGTTTGCAGGGACTCGAGTCCCAGAGTGCAATGATGTTGTAATAAACATAACCAGGACCAAATGCCTTCCCATCATATTAGATGATGCCATTTCGCACCAATCAGGCTCCTCGGGCAGGCAGACCACTCACCAATGAGGGACCAGACAGAGGCTGTGAGGGGGAGACCTGGTCATCTGCAACTAAAAATAAGGGCGCTTCATGATTGGCCGCTGCCACTTTGCAACAGGAGTTGGGACCCACACACCAGGCACCATACAGAAAGCACACAGGCAAAAACTTTCATAGCCCAGGGGTTCGCATGGGGTGGGCTGGGATGGGTTTGTTGTTGGGTTGTGTGGGTTTTGTTTTTTCCTTTTCCTAATTTGCTGACTTGAAAAAAGAAATAAAGACTTGATCCACAGGGGCCCCTGGAAGACACACCCTCCTTCCTAGACATCTGTTTCCAAAGGCCATTACAGCCACCCCGAATTAAGGAAAGGCAAGGGGGTGTCGGCCAGGGGCCAAGACACTCACCTGTCCGGCCGTGTCATAGAGTCCCAGGAGGTACTGCTTGCCCCCTACGGTGACGCTGACTGCAAGGGCAGAAGTGGGGGCGGGGAGAGAAGCTCGATTATCTAGGGCCTGGGGCAATCTCCCTCCCCATCAGGACCCGCTATGCCAACCCAGCCGGAAGCATGCGGGCGCTCCCCGGGAGATGTCACCCCTTTTCCCTTGTGCCGAGCTCACTGTTAAGTGGCAGTGAGGCCGGGGTGTGATGTGGCCCCACGTGCCCACTCCCTTCTCCCAAGTCCCCTGGCCACGTCTCGCCCAGTGCCCCAAGTGTTTCCCCGGGGGATTTGGGGCAGGAGGCAGGAGGCCGTGGGAAGGTCAAGGAGGTCGGCCCAGGGCGTCCGAGGGCTGGGAAGTACGGGGAGCCGGGACTGGGCCGGGGGTGGGGCGGGGTAGGAAGACGGGTCTCCTCTGCCCGCGACAAGGAGGGCCGGAGGGGAGGCCTGGGGGTGGGGCCGCGAGCCCCGCGTAGGGCCAGGCGCCGGAGAGGGTGGGGAGCGCGCTCGGGGGAGGCGGCGAGGGGGCTCCGCCAAAGTTGCTCCAAAGTTCCCGGCCCGGGGAGGGGCCCCTTAGTCAGCAGTTCCGAGGCTTACCTGCGTAGTGGTCGAAGACGGTGGGCACGTACTCCTCCGGGAAGGCGTCGTTGGCATAGCTCATGAGTAGGCACGTCTTGCCCACCGCCCCGTCGCCGACCACCACGCACTTGAGCATCAGCGCGCCGGGCCCGTGAGCCATGCTGCGGCCGGCCGGCCTCCGGGCATGGTCCCCCCGGAGCCCCCGCCCCGGCCCCGGGCTCAGCCCCAGCCCGCCTGGGGGGTCCGCCGCCGCCGCCGCCGCCGCTCCGCGCAGCAGGGCCGCCCCCCCGGCCCCATGCAGCGGCTCCCCCCGCCCGAGGGGAGGGGGCGGCGGGCCCGGGGCGCTGCCGCCGCCTCGGTCGCTGCCCGGATCCCCGCCCGGGCCCCGGTCGCCGCGCCCGTCCGCTGCCCCCGCCGCTCGGCGCCCGCGCCCTCTCCCCGGCCCGGCCTCCCCAGGAGGATCCGCTGGATCATAAGACTGGCCGGCCCCCGGGGGAGACAGCAACTTTGGGGAGGGCTGCGGAGGGGAGGGGCCAGGCGGCTCTCCCCGCCCCGCGCCCGCCCGGGCCCCCTCCCGGCTGGGCCCCGGAGGAGGGCGGGCCCAGGCGCCTCCGCGAGAGCCGGCCGCCCGCCCCGCGCCCCCGCCCCCGCCCGCCGGCTCCGCGCCCCGCGCCGGGCGCCCCGCCCGAGGCCGCCGCTCGGCCCTGCCCGCTCACCCTAGCTTGACTCCCCGCGAGGGTTGGGGAGGGGGCCAGGGGGAGGAGCCGCGGAGCTGCGGCGGGGGGGTGGCGGGGAGGGAAGGTGAGGCTGGGGGAGGGGGCCGAAAGGAAAGCGCTCGGGAGGAGCCGAGGGCTCCTCGCGCAAGTGCCCGCAGCGCCCGGAAGCGTCCAAAGGCCCCGGTACTGGAAGAAGCCGCGGAGGCCTCTTGGGGAACCACGACGACTTCAACGATGACGCAATAGTCATGCAAAATTATACATATATATTTAAACTCCACCCGGAAGGCAGGATCCATACTATCGGCCTCTAAGAGCACAACAGAACTAGCATTCGGGGAAGGAAGAAAGGCCAAGAGGTTTTTAAAAAAAATTTTTTTAAGGTGCGCGGGGTGGTAGGGGAGGGTGGTGGTGGTCCCATAGCTGTAGAGTAGGGACTCCCGGCTTATTGCTTGGTTCCCCACGCCACCACCACCACCCCAGGCTGTGTTCACTGCACGGCGCTTGAATCATTTACTTTGAAACTGGTGACTAAGGGAGTTACAGCATCTTGAACCTTTGAAGCAACCCCCAGCCAGCCAGCAAAGGGAGACCCTGCGGACTCCGGATGCGGCAAATGTACCTGTGCTCCCTCTGGAGGCAGCATTCTCGGAGGTCCCCTTGCAGTCTCGAGTGTCCTTCGAAGGTGTTAGCTTGTGATCCCTGAGGAGTGATACTCTTGCTCTAAGACTTGGCCGGTGATCCAGGGAGCAACCCCTGACCCCTGCCTGGGCAAAGCTCGGAAACACCATCTGGCCAGGTCCTGTTCACTGGCCTCTTGACCATTAGGCACCCGGCCGAGGGCAGGGGAGAGTGGGTACCCTCCACACTGACACCACACCCCCTACCCCTTGCTCACACGGAGAAATCGCTTTCTTTCATTGATTCACAAGATTGGAAAATGTTATGTTGAGAGGCCGTGTGGAGGTCAACTGGACCATCTCCCTTAGCTCTCCCCGAGGTTGTAGGTAAGCAGACAGACCTAGGGAGGCAAAGTGGTTATCCCAAAGGCTCCCAGCTAATTCCGGCAGTCAAAGAAGGAGCACACTTTGGGGGAATGTCCCCATGCCTCACTTCCCAGGCCTTGATTCTCAAACCCTAATCAGACTTCTACTGTCCCGGAAAGACTTCCTAGATTATTGGAAGGTCCTTGTGGAGTCACACTGAACATCTCATGAGACCCCTCCATTTGGGTCAAAGTGTGGGTATTGCCATTGCCCCACTGCTTTAGGTTATGCAGTGAATCTGGAAGATAGTTTGTGTGTACGGAATGACAGGTTAAGGAAGGCAGTACAGTGCCTTGAAGTCAGATCTTGGTTCAAGGCCGGTCTCTGCCACTTTCGGGAGGACTAGTCCCCTTTGCCTAGAGGACCATTTCTTCAGGCAGCGTGTATAGAGACTGGTGTCCTGAAAGGAAGGTCTATCAGAAGAGGTTAAGGAGCTCCCAGAGTAGCCCCAACAGGGAAAGTGCATTGGGTCCCAGCTCTGACACCCATTAACCGTGTTACCTTGGGCATGTCACTTCTCTTCTCCTGGCCTCAGCTTTCTCATCTATAAATGTGAGCTCATCCATAAGGGTGGAATCAGGTCTCGCCCCTGAGAACCCTGGAGCCCTTCAGAATGTGTCCTGACAGACCCTGGCAAAAGCTTTGGGACAAGGGGAGAAGCAGTTGCTGGAGACATGGGGAAGGCCTTTATGAGGGATGACGAGGTCTGTCCTGGGGCTGCAGGAGAGAGGCTTCCCAGAGATTCCCCCCGTCCAGGACTCTTTCCTCTTAGTTCTTACAATACTTCTCAAAGTGGTAGATACTTACTAGGGATCCAGGGAGCTGGAGGATGAGCTCCAGAACCTTGAAAAATGGCAGGGACCCCAGGTTCTGGATGCTCTGGGAGAAGCTCTGGGAATGTCAGAGCACTCCAGTGGGGTGCTGATGTCGGATGAATCATGCAGTGGTGACTTCACTGGCCATAGTGACCTCATCCCTTTGGCCCATAGAAAAACCAAAACTGACTGCCAGGAATACTTAGAGCTCTGGGCTGATTCCACCAGTGTGTAAGTGGAGTGTAGTTGGCGGGGGGGGACTTATCCTGGATGCCCCAGGTCAGCCCAAGCCCACAGATGGGTTAGCTGGAAGGACCAAACAGATCTCAACAGAAAGCTTACTTTCCTATGAGCAAAGAAGATAATGCCTCAAGTGGTTAAAACAAAAGCAAACAAACCAAACACACACACACACACACAAAACCAAACCAAAACAAAACCCCAAAAAACAGTTTTCCAATTTCGGGATTGGAGGGACAGGAGGCAACTTTGTTTCTAAGCATCCCATAGACTCTGTGCTTGCTTTTGTCCCTTTGTGACTGCACATGTCAAAACACACACAGGTCTGTGTGAGAACAGTGAAATCTATCCTTAGCCTTCCCCTCTTTTCACTCTTCCTCCTCTTCATTGATTCATCCAGTGTTTCATTTCACAAGTATTTACTGAGGTCCACTAGATGCCAGGCTTTATTCCTGGACGCGGATGAAGAACTGGAAAGCCACAGTTGCTGGAAAGGGAGGTGGAAACAAGCTGATGAGCAAACAGGTAATTACTATATAATGTGGTCAGTGCTATACTGGAGTCTAAGGGACAGCCTTCTGGAAGTGCAGAGAAGGTTGTTAGTACCTAGCTGTATGTCTGCTGAGGAAGGATTTGCAGAAAGGGATCACTGGCCTGGGGTTTAAGAGGCCAATAGGAGTAAGATAAGAATGGCTAGGAAAGACAGCCCTGCACAGGGTAGGAAGACACAGCACACAGTTTTTTGGGATTGGTGAACCATCTAGGGTGGACAGAGTAGAGGATTGGTGGTCTAGGGAAACTGGTTTGTATTCAATTGGGCACTTAATTGAGAATTTGCAGAGCCGTGTACTGTGCCCAGGTATTGTGTGGGTACTTGGTACTCATCTATGTGGGCCTTCTTCTTTGGCCCCCAAAACAACCACACGAGATAAAATTTGTAGAGAACATCTCTTGGGTTGTCTGCCTGTCCAGAACAGACCATTTGCTTCTGCTAAATATTCTCTCTCCTTTGTTCTCTGTGATCATGTGGTTTAAATAGAAGCTGCTATCTTCTTACACATCCTGCCCCTGACCCCTGTTGATTAGCCCTAGGTGGGTGCTTGAGCCAAGACGGGACAGTCAGAGCCCTTCCTGAAAGGTTTGAATTTGGGATTCAAAACAGGAGTCTCCCCTGTTTTGCTAACTAAACTAGATGTGAGCCTGGAAGCTGTTGGTCATTCATGTTTCATGTTTCATGTTTCAGCCATTCATGAAATAACCAATCCAAGAAAATAAAGCTAAAATGCCGAGAGAAACAAAAATGGAAATACAAATCCTCCCTTACCACCACCCCTCAAAAAGGCAGAGACAACACAGGCTATTTGTGAGTTCTGCTTCTAGTTATCCCTGAGACCCTGTTGTACGATTGTCCTTAAGTTGGTCACTTGAGCTCATGAGTTTCTCCTCCCCTTTTGCCTAATGAGTATGGGGTCATTTTCTGTCACTGGTAACCAAAGGAATCCTGCCTATAGTTGAGATTGGTGATGTACAGCGAAATGAAGAAATTTGCCCAAAGCCACACAGCTGGTAAGTGGCAGAGATAGATTTCAAAATGATCTGTCTTCAAAGCTCAGCTATTTCCCACGTTCCACAGGAGGGAGGCATCCAAAGTTTTTCAATAGGAAAATGACAAGTTTAGAGCTCTCTTTTGAGAAGATCACTCTGGTGGTGGTGTAGAAGATAAATTTGGAGGGCATGAGAGTGAAGGCAGAGAGCATGAGGAGAGAGGTCATGAAGGTCTGAACTGAGCATCGCTGTGAAAATAAAGAGGAGGCCCTGGGGATCAGGGCTATGTAGATGACAGAATCCACTGGGCTTGGTAACACAGCATGCGGAAGAGGACGCTAACTCTGAGGCTTCTATGTTATGTTTGAATTGACCTTCTCCCTCTCTTTTGCTTTTTAAACTCCTGTTTTTATTTTCTCTACTCCTTCATTGGGCTTCTTGCTCACTTTTCAATACTTTCCCATCTCCTGTTCCTAACCTTGCAACTAACTGCTTAAACCAAGCTCAGAGTAGAACTCCAGGACAGTAAGGCCCTAAAATATATTCATTTTTTAGACATTTTGTTTGTTTCCCCTCACATCTACCCCAGAAATGGAAAAATGGATTCCAGTAGATCATTTGGTCTCTAGGCTAGGATGCTTTGGGTTGCAAGAAATAGAAAAGTCAACCCAATTGGCTTCACCAGCAAAGGAAGTATATGGACTTCTTTAGTGGAAACATCCAGAAGTCACTCGAGCTTCAGACATGGCTTGATCAAAACTCTGGCTCTATTTTTACACCACATTGCCCAGGAGGAGAGAGAGCTTCTCTTGACTCACTCATTGCACAAAAGTTTGGATTTCCTCCGATCAGATCAGCTTGGTTCATCCCTGAACCAGTCATGGCGGCCAACAGGATGTCAGACAGTCGTTGCCTTACACCTGGGCTACTGCCCATCTCTGAAACCATCGCTGTGACAAGGGGTTGGGACTCCCCTGATCGGGCCTATCGGGGCCCACCCAAGGCCAGAGCTTTGCTCCCACTCAGATTCTGTGGTTCCCCCACAGTGGGTGGCAGGTATGGGGGGAATGTGCGCGGGGGAGGCAACCAGCAATTCCATTCCATCAGGATTATCATGTACCAAGGTTCCTAGGCCTTCCCAAGCTATACTAGAAATAAAGAACTTTAGGAGAAGCAAAATTCAAGGGAGGGGAAAGTGAGAAGGATCCAAGTCAAATCATGATTTGCTCCAAATTTCAGTGAGTTGGTTTGTCAATACCTAAATTTGGACTCACTCTGAATCCCTAATTCTTGGCCTATAGTGGGTACTCTTCTCCACCCTCTGAACCTCTTTCTTAGAATTATTGGTAAGGAGGTGGAATGGTTATCATCCTTTTACCTGGGCTGTTCTTGTCTTCTGTTGTGCTTCTTTCCTCCACACATGCCCAGTATTTTCAGATTGAAGCCTCTTCTCTCTCTAGGGCTCTCCTGCTTCCCAGACTCTACTTGGCCCACCTTCATAGCATCATGCCATATGCTATACCCACTCTTCTTTTCTTTCCCACCACTAAAACCTCCTGTCAGCACCCTTTTTTCTTAGGACTCAGACATGATGTAACTTGCATAGTTTTTTTTTTTTTTTAGCTAAGGTGTTAGTAATGGCTTAAACATTGTAGCATTTCTTAAAGGTCAATGGTCCAGGGGCACCTGGGTGGCTCAGTCATTAAGTGTCTGCCTTCAGCTCAGGTCATGATCCCAGGTCCTGGGATCAAGCCCCGCACTGGGCTCCCTGCTCAGCGAAAAGCTTGCTTCTCCCTCTCCCACTCCCCCTGCTTGTGTTCCCTCTCTCACTGTGTCTCTCCCTGTCCCTGTCAAATAATAAATAAAATCTTTAAAAAAATTTTTAAAAATGTTTAAAACATCAATGGTCCTTAATGATCAGAACAATAAATAGATCCAATAAGATTGGCTCACTTGGTTTTCATTTCTCGTTATACTTCTAGAATATAGCCAGATCCCTTTTTTCTAGTTCATTACATACCAGAAACTCAGAAGTATGTCCCAGCCTCTGAGAATTTTGACTCAAGAACCATTAATAATATTTTGCCATCTTAATTCCTGTCTTCTTCTGCAATCTGAGGTCAGAAGACAAGTCATTATAACTGATGGTGTTGCTACCAGTTGCTGAACTATAGAAAAGGATGCTTCCCTCGAGGTTGTTGGTATGGAATACTCATATGATCTGGGAGCAACCCCCTCTCATAAGCTCCAAAGGAGACTGGATCACAGATCCCTCTTCCAGAAACGAAATCAGGGATTTTATTCCTCATGCTTCAGTACTAAGAGTGCCAGAAAGCCATCCAAGACTCACGAATGGAAGTTCCTCCATGTGGATGTTTTAGCCACTCAGCATCACGACAACATTTTGAATTGTGGGAATCTTCCCCTTCGTGAGTCTTGGTGGGAAGAAAAGATCATCCTTTATGGAGGCTGAAGATTACAGACTCTTGCTTTCCTTGTCAGACTCTAGAGCTGGGGCAACTAGAGTTAAATACAGGGCATGGTCTGTGTGGGGATTGCAGCTTTAGCGGTGGGTACACAATCTAGTTCCTGACAGGAAGTGGCACCTAAGGGTAGGCAGTGGTGGTGGTGCCTGTGGTATATTTAAGTTCCTGGTGCAGAAGTGACAGCTCTACACACTGACTGTCCAGAGTTTGGTGGCAGCAATGGTACCAGAAGTGGTTTTTCTCATCAGAATAGTGTCTGAGGCATGTGTCGGGCACAGTTCCTATAAAGACAGTCTTGAGCAGCTTCTCTGGCCCTTCCGCAATCCTGTGAGCTACCATGATCCTTTGAGGTTCCTTGTCTGTTCAATCAGCCACAGACAGCTTCTGTTCCTTGCAACCCAGCCTCTTGAGAAGGGGCTGGAAGAGCACATCACTGTATTGACTGCGCTTCATGAAGAGGGAGTGGAGATTCCCATTTCTACCATACCCGAGTAACGGGTACCAGACTACCTTTTGTCTTAGTCCATTCAGGCTGCTATACCAAAACACCACAGACTGGGTAGGTTATAAGCAACAGAAACTTAATTCTCATAGTTCTAGGGGCTGGGAGTTTGGCATCAGTTTACCAGCACTTGGGTGAGGGCCCTCTTCTGGGTTGCAGACTTCTTGTATCCTCACATGGAGGAAGGGGAGAGGGAGCTCTGCTGGGCCTCTTTTATAAGGGCACTAATCTCACTCATGAGGGCTCTTCCCTCATGACTAATCACTTCCTAAAGGCCCCACCTACTAACCCCATCACATTAGGCATTAGGGGGGACACATTCCACCTGTAATACCTTCTGAATGTAAGCAACTGGAAAATTACACAAAATATATATCACTGTTTTCAGATATTGGACAGCACCTTGCAAAGGACTATGATTCCTGAAAGAAAGAAACAAATGGGACAAGCTCTGCTATCACCCTAAATTTCTGGTGGAAATACCTTTTGAATTGTAGCCAATGAGGGGGATCCTAAAGACAATAGCAGTCTTACTGAGGCAGACTATCAGAGAGGAGGGACTATGACAGCAACAAAGACTCCAGACCTATCCTTCTGAGAGTGTTGCTAATACTAAGTTACACATACATACAGTGAAACCCCTCAATGCTAGCTAAGGGACAGCCAGGGAGCATGGGCTGGTTCCCAGGACTCACACACAGCTGGGACATGTTTGACTTTCAACCAGCCAATGTGGAGAGACCTTGTTCAATGCCCAGAAAATTCAGAGAAACTCCAGAAAAGTCATCCATGAGTAGAAGGGCTAAATTAGCCCTAGAATAAAAGTACCTATAGATGTCCCTTCAATAAAGTTTATAAACAAGCCTCATAAAAACTAAGTTCACCCACTATGATCATGACTGCCAGCCGAAACAAATTTCATGATTCTTTAAAGGACAACAACAAAATACAGACATTCAACAACACAAAATTCAGAATGTCAAGAATTACCAGACATGCAAAAGAGTAAGGAAATGTAATTGGCCGAAGAATCAATCAATGGAAACAAACCCAGAAATGACAGAGATAGTGCAATTAGTAGATGAGGACTTAAAAAGGCATTATAATTATATACGAGGATTTAAAGGAAAATATGAACATGGGGAGGAAGGGAACTGAAGATAGAGAGAGAGAGAACCAAATTGAACTTCTAGAGTTGAAGACTACAATACCTGAAATGAAAATTTCACTGGCTGGGCTTAACAGCAGGTGGGACATGGCACTAGAAATGATGCAGACAAAACACAGAGACCAAAAGACTGAGGAAATAAAACAGAGCATGCAACACAGCAGCTGTGTCCTAAACTGTGGGCTCCGGAGCCCTTCAGTGAAGGGTGGGAATTTCCAGTAGTTTCCATAGGGGCAGGGCTCACCTTCCACCTCTTTGGCCCAATAGGTTGTAAAGTTCTGAAATAATGCATGTTGGTTGGTAAATGCTGCCCGGCCCTGAATGCCCCCACCTTGCCCCCATCACTCCAGGCCTTTTCGTGGCTCCTTCTGACTTTCTGATTCAACATCTAAAGAGTTAATGCCTGACAGAGAAGAGGACTTTCAAGACCCTGTTCCAACTGAGGCTGGATCACTCTGGTTGGTTAGTCTTAATTATACTGAGGGTCATCCCTGATTATGGAATGGGTTAGGATTGTGGGAACCTGCCTGGGCCTTCTAGTCACCAATCTGAGTAGAAGAAACACAACCAGAGGACCGTGGGCATACTCATTTAAACAAGTTACATTTTAAAAGTTCTTATTGAGCTTTGTGTTCTAGGAATGTGGACAGGATACAAGGAGGTGTCCATCTGGGGCAGGCCACCGCAGACCCTCTTCCCAACTTCACATGCCTCTCTCTTTTGTTTGAAAGAGGCTTGCAAATCCTGTGGTTGTGACAATCTGTAGGGGAGACAATGTCCTCATCACCCATCATTCATCCGTGGGTCCGACAAATAATTATTGTCACTCTACTGCTTGTGGGAAGGGTTAAGATGAGTATGGGGGAGGGTTCCGAAATAGTACTTTCTCCAGCAGGGTCATCGTGGAAGTCTCTGTGCATGGTGAGGGACAGAGTTGGATGGATACGTTCTCTTCCTTGCAAGCCACACCCTTCCCTGGGTCAGGGCTTGAGCTATGTCTCGCAGCAGAGCCGAGGCCAGTCAGGACCTGTAACAGTGAGACTTAAATCAATATTAAAGCAGCGCTTGCCATCTGAATGTGTCCCCTGAGCTGAGGACTGTAGCAAACATTGTTCCTGTGTGTTTCTGAGCAAGCAGAGCATCTGCACTCTCTTGAGACTGTCCTTGACCATAGCTCACAGGCTGGAGGCTTGGTCAGCCAGCTCCCTCCAAGTGTTTGTGCCCCTGGGCTTCTCGCTGACCTGATACTCACCCTCAGCCCCTCGGGAGGCTTTCGGGGGCAAAGACTGCTATCCTGTGCCCGCCTCCCCACAGGCAGCTCAAGGAGTATGGTTCTAGGAAGGAAGGGTGACAGGGGCCCTTTAGCCAGATGTAGAACGGAAGGGCTTCTCTTTTGGGGGGAAACCATCACTGAAAACCTTTTAGCTATGCAACTTTGAAGCAGATTCCTCTTGGGGAGAAGCTGGCTGCTTTTAAGAAACCTTCCTGCAGATGTTTGAAAAGGAGAAATTAAGCTGTGAATTCGTAATGTGAAGTGTTTGGGGAGGAACGTTTCTGACCCTGCCTGGTTCTCTCGTTCGTATGACCTGCCGGGCTCCTATTGGCATTCGCTTTCTCTGGCCCCAACCAAAGCCTGCTTTGCCACTGGGATGGAATTCCTGGATAAAACTGTATGTGGCCCATCACTCCCCAGCCACTGAAGCAGAGCTAAAGCTTTATGGCCACTTCTGATTTTCTCTCTGGGTGTCTCCTTTTATTTTCTGATGAAATGAACTCTCTGGCTATTGCTTTCTCCACGCCCCCCCCCCCCCCCCAGCTTGCTTCAGAGGGAGCTGCAGGTAGAATGGCCCCTCTCCCGCATCTTTACCCTGAGCTGAGCGGCTGGGCCCTGTGCACGGAGCTGCAGTGGGTGCCTCTAGGGGCCAGCCCCTGCGCAATCAAAGCTGCCAGCTCTTCTGCCTCATCTCCTCCCATCCCAGACCTCCCTTCCTGTGTTCTTGTCGAGGTGCTCATCCGTGCAGTATCGACCCGGCGTTTGGCTTACAGCCAGACTCTCCTGCCTCTGTCACCACCAGGCTAACCTTCCTAAATCCAGGTTTGGCCAAGTTACAGCTCTGCTCAGAAGCCTTTGATGAGTCTTCTTTACCCAGTGCTCCAGCTCTCAGTCATGACATTTCACACCTTCCCCAGCTGAACGCCAACCTTCTTTCCGGACATGGCTCACTCCCACTGCCACCATGGATCTGTCTGCTTCTGCCCAAACCAGTCCTCCTGCACATGCCCACCATTGTGCCTTTGCCCACAGCATTCTCCCTCTCTGAACTAGCTCACTCTTTCCGTCCATCGAAATGTGCCACCCTTCGTGCCCGTCTTGACCGCTCCCTCCTGGATGAGCCCTTGCTCGCCAGACTGCTCCTTCAGCTGAAGCTGCAGCCTGCTTCTTTTCCTGGCTGCCATCCCAACCCATTTTGGGTGCCAGGCACCTCTCTACGTTTCTGAGCCAAGGTCCTCTCTGGAAACTCGAAGGCGTTGCTTAGAATAGGATGTCCATGAAGACTTGAGCGATTCTTGTCTATTTGGATAAATTATCCTTAATGAATTCTACCAACTCGCTATCTTGTCCAGGGCACCTGCCTCCAAAGTGAGGTATCTGTTGTCACTGATGGTATGTCTCAAACCACCCACTACGCCAGTTTACCTGTCCGAAGGGCGATACATTATAGAAGAGTGCATGATGATCTTGGAAGGGGGCTTAGGCATTGCATCCCTTCATTCACTTAACTTTCTGGCAACTGCTGGTTCCTAACACACCAGACTGTAATGTGAGGACCTGCTTACCTGTTCCTTTTCCCTATTACATCGTGGGCTTGGGAGATAGGGCTGGCATCTGCCTTTCTCGATCTCCAGGGCCTGGCACATAATAGGTATTCAACCCGTATTTGTTGAATGGAAAAAAAGGGGATGCCCCCTTCCCACATATTTAGTGTTTGAAATTCCCCCGAAGGAGTCATTATTCTTCTAAATTTCCTCACCCACTTCCTGGGCTCTGCAAATTACCCTGAGCTCCAAGCTCTGGAAAGCCCCTTTCCTCCCTCACTCTGTCATCTCTACATGTCTGGAGGCCCACATTCGGCACTTCCTTTCTTTTGGCTAGGGTAGGAAGCCCACACCCAGACACGTCTGCCCTCAGACTTGCTTACAAACCCCAGCTGGAATGAAGAACAGTTGCTGTAGGGTCTGGGCACGGCTCCAGACGGACAGGCAGAGTTTGCCCACCAGGCACTCCTGCCTCCCCTCCTCTCTGTCATGGTGCTGGGGACACTGCACTTTGCAGGGTACACATAGGCCAACAGAAGCGAGGGCCAGAGAAGAGAGATTTCCAAGTGTACACACGTCCTCGAAGGATGCCTCCTATGCCCATGGATGCCGAGGCAGCAGTTTTGAAAACATCTCCTTCCCCAAGGTCATAAGGAGGGATTTGGGGGGTGTTAGCACAGTTCTATTGCTTGACCTGGGTGATGGTTACAGGATACTTGCCTCATAATAATTCATTAAGTCATACATTTATGTCTGAGATGCTTTTTGAATGTGTGTTATATTTCACAATAAAAAAGATTAAAAAAAAAAGAAAAAAGAAAAAAGAAGGAAGCTCCCCTGCCCCGCCCCCCGCCGCCCTCCTCCAGACCTGTACTCCCAAACCCTTAATCCAATCGATCCATGTTTAACCAGTTCCTATCTCCATCCAGCCCCTGCTAGGGAAGGAGCTCCTTGTCCTCAAGGAATTTCCTAGAGGAAGCAAAATACCTGGAGGAACAAAAGACATGGACTCCAGCTCTGAATTATATCTAGAAAATAGGCCATGCTGTCTTATTTTGAGGAGTCCAGAGGTCAAGGAGGTGGTGGGGCTCAAACTGGGCCTGGAAGATACAGTGGGATTTAGGTAAGCAGAGAGAAGCAGAGGAGGGCTTTTTAGCCAAGAGAATGGCGTGATCCAAAAAAGCTGTTGGGTGGGACTGAGCCTGATGTGTTGGGGGCGGGGGGGGGCAGACAATGCAGGGACCCTGGTGCTGAATAGTTCACAAGAATAGGACTGGCTTGGAGAGCCCTGGATGATGCCCCCAGCCCCAAGCATGGGCAAGGTGGGTGCCATTCCAGTGGAAGGCTGCCCCATTGGCATGGAGGGGTCTGTGTCCTCAGCAAGAGCATACATGTGCATTTCACATTTCTTGGTTTGTTTTGTTCTTTTGCTCAAGCCACAGGACCATGTGGGCTCCTAATCCCTATCCCAGACAGACTGGAAGTTCTACCTGCCAGACACATTACACGACACCAGCATTCCAGCAGAGACGCTTGCTCAGTCCCTGACTTTAGCCCGGCCCCACCCTGCAGCTGCTGTCAGGTCCAGCGCTGACAAGCTCTTTTGAGGTGGGAGTGCAGGACATCAGGTTCAGGGACGGCCCTGAGTGCCAGTCTGTGAGATGACGTCTCAGCCCACCACCCCCCGCCCAAGCGCCCTGGAATTTGGGACTTCACCCGCCATGGCCAAGGATGTGGCTGGTCACCTGAGACCGTGGGTAAGGGGGCCACAGAGTGTGGGGAGGTTCCCAAGCTCGGGGCAGGGCTACGAAGTTTCATACCAGGAGGCAAGACTCGGGTGTGTTTCCACTTACTTTGGGAGTGGAAATCAAATCAGTCATAAGTACTCTATACACACAAAGAGTGACTGCGACGGGCATACAGGCTAGAGCAGAGAAGAGCTGGTAATAATAGTAGTAGGAAGGAGAACCACCACCAGCAGGCACGAGGAGGAACGCTGTAGATGGCATGATGCTGAACATTCGCTCCTTCCATCTGATCCTCATGATGATCCCACCACGTGGATGCTCTGGGTAGGCCTGCAAGATGAGAGCCCCGAGGCTTTTGAGGTGTAAGCTGCTTTCCAAAGTCATGGAAATGGTCAATGCAGAATTGGGATCTGATTCCAGAAGTCTGACTCCAGCACCCATGTCATGGAAGCCGGCGATGCTCACATAAGCCCTGCTTGGTCTTGGGAAGGAGGTTTTCTTCACCGACCAGACAGGAGCCGAGCAGCCCCTGTGTTGGGCGTGGCACTCTTGAAGAGCATCCGGCAAATTTTGCTTGCTCTGGTTTCTTATGAAACAACCTTTGAATTTGGCTTCCCGTGCAACCTACGTACAGGGAAAGAAGGTCATGATCTGCCAACACGACAGCTGTGTTTTTCATTAGTCAATTAACAAGCTGGCTGCCTGAGTTCATACACAGATCTGTTTCTGAGGGCTTGGAGAAAGCGAGCCCACCCCAGAGCTGAAGCCTGCCTTGTGCCCACTTCATTGCCATTCCGAGTATGTAAGGGTAGCCCCCAGCCTGGCCTGTGTGCCAAGGAAATCCCTCGGCAGGCTTGGCCAGCCTTCCCCAGTGACAGCCAGGCTCTTTGGACTTGAGTCACCTGGTCAGATGGTGAGGGTCTCTCTGCAGAGAGAAGACAGTAACAGTGCCAGGCTCCGGTGCGTGTTCCAAGTTCCACATTCCGTGCGCAGACTCCCAGCGCCAGATCGAAGGCTGACCCTTGGCAGGACGCTGGGTAAGGGTTCGTCAGGTACATTTTTTCCTCTACAACATAACCTAGGGCTTCCTGCATCTCCCACTCTCTCCGCTTTCATTCATAGGGACTCCCAAAGCTGGTGACCAACCAGGGTTACCCGGGAAGACTTAAAAAAACACAAAAAAACCATTTAAGTGTCTTAGTTAGGAGCAGAGAATGTAGTGCTCTGTTTACAAAAGTGCAGTTTTTTTTTAAATTACATCCTAAAACAATGGGACAGTTTGTAAGACTTCGAACCCTAAATCTTGGTCTTCATCACAAATGCTAGGTTGTTTTACCACCAAACCTGGTGAGTAGTGTGCATCTTTCTGGGATGGTATTCTATCTTTTTTTGTGTGTGTGGTAAAAAAACACATAACATGAGATCTACCCTCTTAACAAATTTTTAAGTGCATAGTACAGTATTGTTAACTGTATCTGCATTGTTACACGACAGATCTCTAGATCTGCATGACTGAAACTCTATACCAATTAAACAGCAGTTGCCCATTTTCCCTATTCCCAGTCCCGGACAACCAGCATTCTACTTTCTGCTTCTGAGTTTGACTACTTTAGACACCTCATGCAAATAGAATTATGCAGTATTTGTCCTTCTGTGATCGACTTATTTCACTTAGCATAATAGCCTCAAGATTCATCCACGTTGCAACATCTATAGGATTTTCTTTTTTTTTAAAGGTTGAATAATATTCCATTCTATGTATATACCACATGTTCTTTATCCATTCATTAGTGATGGAAGCACATTTAGATTGTTTCCATCTCATGGCTATTGTGAATAGTGCTACAGTGAACATGAAAGTGCTAATAGCTCTTCAAGATCCTGATTTTAATTCTTCTGGATAAATACCCATAAGTGGGATTCCTGGATCATACAGTAGTCCTATTTTTAATTGTTTGAGGAATCTCTGTGCTATTTTCCATACGTGTTACACTATTTTACATTCCCAGCAATAGCGCACAAAGGTTTCAATCTCTCCATATCCTTGCCGACACTTGTTTTTGTTGTTGTTGTTGTTGTTGTTTGTTTTTTGGTTTTTTGACAATGGCCACCCTAACAGGTGTAAGGTATTATCTCATTTTGGCTTTTATTTGCAGATCCGTGATTTTAGTGATGTTGAGCATTTTTTTCCACATGCTTTCTGGGAATTTGTATGTCTTCCTTGGAGAAATGTCTAATCCCTTGCCCATTAAAATTTTTTTCTTTTTTCTTTGCTATTGAGTTGTAGGAGTTTCTTGTATATTTTAGATATTAACCCCTTATCAGATATATGGTTTGCAAAATTCTCTCCCATTCTATAGGTTGCCTCATCACTGTATTTCCTATGTTGTGCAGATTTTGAGTCTGATGTGGTCCCGTTTGTCTATTTTGCTTTTATTGCCTGAGCTTCTTGTCATGCCAAGAAATCATTGCCAAGACCACTATTATGAAGATTTTACCCTATGTTTTCTTCTGGGAGTTTTATGGGTTTCAGGTCTTATGTGTAAGTCTTTAATCCATTTTGAGTTGGTTTTTGTGTATGATAGAAGATAAAGGTCCAGTTTTATTCTTTTGCTTGCGGGTATCCAGTTTCTCCAGCATCATTTGTTGAAAAGACTGTCCTTTCCCCATTGTGTAGTCTTGGCCCTTTTGTCAAAGATCATGTTATGATATATGTGTGGGTTTATTTCCAGGCTCTCTATTCTGCTCCATTGGTCTATATTTCTGTCTTTATGCCACTACCGTTCTGTTTTAATTACCATAGGTTTGTAATATGTTTTGAAGTCATGAGTGTGAGGCCTTTGGCTTTGTTCTCTTTCAAGATCATTTTGGCTATTCAGGGTCCTTTGTGGTTCCATATGAATTTTAGAATTGTTGTTTCTATTTCTTCAAAAAATGCTGTTGGGACTTTGATAGAGACTGAACTGAATTTGTAGATTGCTTTGGTTAATATGAACATCTTGATATCAATTCTTCTAATCTATGAAAGTAGCATGTCTTTCCATTTATTTGCGTCTTATTTAGTTTCCTCCAGCAGTGTTTTGTAGCTTTTAGTGTACAAGCATTTAGCATCCTTGTTTAAGTTTACTCCAAGTATTTTTTTCTTTTTGATGATATTATAAATATGATTGTTTTCTTTTCTTCCTCTTCTTTTTTTAGTAATACAAATAATATCAACACTTACTGTGTGCCAAGGCATTGTTCTAAGCACTTTACATAATCAACTCACTTAATTTTGTTCTTCAAGTATAATTAACACAGTGTTATATTAATTTCAGTTGTACAATATAATGATTTAACAATTCTATACATTTCTCAGTGCTCATTACTCTCAATTCCCTTTATCTATTTCACCCATCCCCCCACCAACCTCTCCTCTAGCAACAACCACTTTGTTCTCTGTATTTAAGAGTCTGGTTGTTTTGTCTCTTGTTTCTTTGTTTATTCATTTGTTTTCTTTCTTAAATTCCACATATGAGTGAAATCATATGGTATTTGTCTTTCTCAAACTGACTTATTTCACTTAGCATTATATCGAATAGGATTGTTTTCTTAATTTCCTTTTTGCATTACTCATTATTAGTCAGAAACACAACTGATGTTGATTTAATACCCTGCAAACTTGCTGAATTTTTTTATTAGTTCCAACTGCTTTTTTTTTTTTTTTGTAGAATCATTAGGGTTTTCTAGATATAAGATGTAAGATATGAGATAATTTTACCTCTTTTTTTCTGATTTGGAAACCTTTTCTTTCTTTCTCTTGTCTAATTGCTATAGCTAAGACTGCCAATAATATGTTGAATACAAGTGGCAAGAGTGGGCATCCTTGTTTTGTTCCTGATCTTAGAAGAAAGACTTAGATCTTTCTTAGAGGAAAGACTTAGATTTTTCTGTTTTTCACTGTTGAGTATGATGTTAGCTGTGGGCTTTTCATATATGGCCTGTCTTTTTTTTTTTTTTTAAGATTTTATTTATTTATTTGACAGAGAGATAGAGAGAGAGCACAAGTAGGCAGAGCGGCAGGCAGAGAGAGAGGGAGAAGCAGGCTCCCAGCTGAGCTGGGATCCCCATGAGGGACTCGATCCCAGGACCCTGGGATCATGACCTGAGCTGAAGGCAGACGCTTAACCGACTGAGCCACCCAGGTGTCCTGGCCTGTCTTATATTGAGGTAATTTCCTTCTATTCCTAGTTTTTTGAGTGTTTTTATCATGAAAGGATGTTGAATTTTGTTAAATGCTTTTCTGCATCTATTGAAATGATCATGTGATTTGATCCTTCATTCTGTTAATGTGCTATATCACATTGATAGATTTTTGTATGTTGAACCATCCTTGCAACACAGGGATAAATACCACTTGGCTATGGTGTAAGATTCTTTCTATGTGCTGTTGAATTGCGTTTGCTAGTATTTGTTGAGGATTTTGCACCTATGTTCATTAGGAATATTGGCCTGTGGTCATCTTTTCTTGCAGTGTCTTTCACATTTGGTATAATGCCAGCCTCATGAAATGACTTTGGAAGTGTTTCCCATTCTTCAATTTTTTGGAAGAGTTTGAGAAAGATTAGCATTAATCTTTAAATTTTTGGTAGAATTCTCCAATGAAGCCATCTGGTCCTGGGCTTTTGTTTATTGGGAAGCTTTTGATTACTGATTTGATCTCCTCACCAGTTATAGAAATGTTCAGATTTCCAGTTTCTTCATAATTCAGTCTTGGTGGGTTGTATGTTTCTAGGACTTTATTTCTTCTGGGTTTTTCAATTTGTCAGTATGTAACTGTTTATGATAGTCTTTTATAGTCCTTTTTTATTTTCGTGGCTGCAGTAGTACTCATTTTTCGTTTCTGATTTTATTTGAGTCTTTTTTTAAGTCTAGCTAAAGGTTTGCCAATTTTATCTTTTCAAAAACCAAGTTTTAGTATTATTGCCTTTTTCCCATTTTTGTTTCATTTATTTCTGCTCTAATCTTTATTTTTTTAAAAATATTTATTTATCTATTTATTTATTTATTTATTTAGAGCGAGTGGGAAGGGTAGAGGGAGAGGGAGAGAGAGAATCCCAAGTAGGTTCCATGCCCAGTGTGGAATCTGACTCAGGGCTCAATCCCACAAACCCGAGATCACGACCCAAGCTGAAATCAAGAGTCAGACACTCATCTGACTGAGCCACCCAGGAGTCCCACTAATCTTTATTATTTCCTTTATTTTGCTAATTCTGGGCTTAGTTTATTCTTCTTTTTCTAGATCCTTGAAGTGTAGAGTTAGATTGTTTGAGATCTTTCTTCTTTTTTTAATGTAGGCATTGGCTGCTATAAACTTCCCTCTTAGTACTGCTATTGCTGCATTCCTTAAGTTTCGATATGTTGTGTTCTCATTTTTGTTTGGCTCAAGATATTGTCTAATTTCTCTTCTGATTTCTTCTTTGACCCATTGTTTATTCAAGAGTGTGTTGTTTAATTTCCACATATTTGTGAATTTTCATTTTCCTTCTGCTATTAATTTCCAGTTTTCATTCCATTGTGATCAGAAAAGATACTTGGTATGATTTCAATCTTCTTAAATTTGTTAAGACTTGGGCGCCTGGGTGGCTCAGTTGGTTAAGCGACTGCCTTCGGCTCAGGTCATGATCCTGGAGTCCCGGGATCGAGTCCCACATCAGGCTCCCTGCTTAGCAGGGAGCCTGCTTCTCCCTCTGACCCTCCTCCCTCTCATGCTCTCTGTCTCTCATTCTCTCTGTCTCAAATAAATAAATAAAATCTTAAAAAAAAAAAAATTTGTTAAGACTTGTTTTATGACCTAATGTGACCTATGCTGGAAAATGTTCCATGTGCGCTTGAGAAGAATGTGTATTCTGCTGCTGTTGGGTCGACTGTTCTGGATAGGTCTATATTTGTTAAGCCCATTTGTTCTATAATTTTTTCAAGCACCTGTGTTTCCTTGTTGATCTGTCTGGATGCATTATTGAAATGCGATATTAAAATCTCCTAATATTATTGCATTGCTGTCTACTACTCCCTTCAGTTCTGACATTTACTTCATATATTTGGGTGCTCTGATATTGGGTGCATATACATATTTATAATTATTATATCTTTCTGATTAATTGAACTTTCATCATTATATGTCTTTTTTTCCCCTTGTGACAGTTTTTGACTTACAGTCTATTTTGTGTGACATAAGTATGTCCACTCCTGCTCTCTTTTGGTTACCATTGGCACAGAATATCTTTTTCCGTCCTTTCACTTTCAGCCTATGTGTGTCCTTAAATCTAAAGTGAGTATCTTGCAGACAGCATATACTTGAGTCTTTAAAAAAAAAAAATGTATCTATTCAGCCACTCTAGGGGGTTTAATCCATTTGCATTTAAAGTAATTACTGATAGGGAAGAACATGATGTTGCCATTTTGTTAACTGTTTGCTGTATGTCTTGTAGCTTTTTTGCCCCTCTTCCTCTCTTGCTGCCTTACTTTGTATTTTGTTGACTGGTTTTATTGACATGACTTGATTCCTTTCTCATTTTCGTTTGTGAACCTGGATGTCCATTTCCTTGCTCAGACTTGGGGAGTGTTTGGCCATTATTTTTCAAATATGCTTTCTGTCACTGGAACTCCCATACTGTGTATATTAATTCACTTAATGATATCCCATATGTCCCTAGGTTTTCTTAACTTTTTTTTTTTGTTTTAAATGTGTATCTCTGGCTGGATAATTTCAAACGAACTGTCTTTGAATTTGCTGGTTCATTCTTCTCCAAATTAAGTTTGTTGTTGAACTCCTATAGTGAATTTTTCAATTCGGTTATATTCTTTAGCTCCAAAATTTGGTTCTTTTAAAATATTTTCTCCTTGCTGCTGCTGCTAGTCTTATTTTATTCATGTATCATTTTCCTGAGTTCATTAAGCATCCCAGAGAGGCTTTTTAAAATATGGATTCTCAGACCCTATTGGCAGAGATTCTAATTCAGTAGTCCGTAGTGGAGCCTGGAAATCTGTATTTCTGAAAGTTTCCCTAGGTAATTTAGATGTACTTCTAGGTTTGGAAAACACTTCCAATGAAAAGACTACCTTCAACCCTTCCCACTTCCCACTTCTCTCTGAGATGCCACCATCTGTCTACCAGTATTCTGCCTCTGTATTATTTGAGGGATCTTGAACCCTTTCTGCCTTCAGGCAGCCTTCCTGGATTGACTCCTGTCTGACCATGAGTTTCTTAGAATTCTCCCCAGCCCTCTCCAACCCCAAATGGGCCTATACTTCCTATTTCTGTATTAATTTGGCATTTTATCCCTTCAATTTGCTATATGAGTCTTAAGCCATCACTGTCTAAAAAACTTCTGGACTAAGTCTACCCTAATTTTTTTTATTATTTAATGACAAAAAAGTGGTGAATGTAGTAAAGGTAGAACTCTGAGAGCCCGGGTTCACATCTCTCTTCTTATAGGGTATGACCTGGGATAGGTTTAGTTTCCTTTCTGGGTCTCAGTTTCCTCATCTGTGAGATGAGCAGTGAATAGATGGTCTCCATGATCCTTCCTTTTAGACTCTGACTCTCCTTCCTTCTCTTCTGCACTCCATAGTTGAGGAAGTGGAATTCTGGAGTCATTCCTGAAACTCTGCCCTAAATCAAAGGAACCAGCAGGCCTGCAAGTTTTCTCTCTACCTCCCTTTCCAGGAGCAACCATGGCCCTGAGTGATGTTGATGTGCAGAAGCAGATTAAGCACATGATGGCTTTCATTGAGCAGGAAGCCAATGAGAAGGCAGAAGAAATAGATGCCAAGTCTGAGGAAGAGTTCAACATTGAGAAAGGACGCCTTGTGCAAACCCAACGACTGAAGATTATGGAGTATTATGAGAAGAAGGAGAAGCAGATAGAACAGCAGAAGAAAATCCAGATGTCCACCATGAGGAATCAGGCAAGGCTGAAAGTCCTGAGAGCCCGAGATGACCTTGTCTCAGAGTTGCTGAATGATGCAAAGCTGAGACTCAGCAGGGTTGTGGCAGACCCAGAAATCTACCAGGGGCTGCTGGATAAACTAGTGCTTCAGGGTCTGCTCCGACTGCTGGAGCCCGTGGTAATCGTACGCTGCAGGCCACAGGACATCCTCCTGGTGGAGGCTGCAGTGCAAAAAGCCATCCCCGAGTACATGATAGTCTCCCAAAAATGTGTGGATGTCCAAGTTGATCAAGAGGTGCACCTGGCTATGAATGCAGCTGGAGGTGTGGAGGTCTACAGTGGCAATCAGAGAATAAAGGTTTCCAATACCCTAGAAAGTCGACTGGATCTCTTAGCCCAACAAAAGATGCCTGAAATACGAAAAGCCTTGTTTGGAGCCAATGCCAACAGAAAGTTTTTCATATAAGCCTCTGCCAAATGAAGCTCATGTTGAAGTGCTAAGCCATTAAAAGCATACGTTATTAGGGCAAAGGAAACTAGTCATGTTTCCTCTTCTTTGTTGCTTTGATAGGATTCTATCTTCTTACATGAAATACCCTTTTAATAGCTAAAGGCATTATATTTTGCAATGAAACTTGGAAATGCTTAGAAATCCAATTCTGGTTTATCCATACATGCTGCGTCTTCTGGTCAGTTCAATAGTCTAGGTTGAAGGGAGTAAAGACATCTGCTCTTTAGCTTGTCCTTCAGTTGAGATGTGAAGGATCTCAGTGGTTTGTGGGTTTGAGTACTCTAAAATTCTTTAATATTATTTGAAGTGTGTTTTCCTTCTTTTGCTTCAGCTTTCTGTATTTATGTTATTTAATGAAGTTTAGCGATCTTTTGTGTGTGTGTATAGGGCCAACTTCATGGGCATGTGACCAGAATAGTCACATAGGGTTCCATGAGCAAAAGAGCCCAATGCTTGGGGTTTAATGCTCTACAGCAATGACTTGAAATTCTTAGTTTTATCTTTGAAAATGTGTTTTATAAGTGAAGAATGCTGGGACTTTGGAGCATATGCCAGGCACTTGGAGCCTTAGCTCATGCAAGGTACAAAATACCAAAGCCTACCCTCCTCCCTGGGATGGATTCTTGGCCATTCATTTCCCAGCTTACTGGTGCCTTGAGACCCAGCCTTCCCCTCCCTCACCCAGTCAACATTGCTGCTTTCTGCCTTTGGTGAGGTCTGGGTGTGCCTGCAAGGAGGGTCAGGGATGTGTGCATGCTCTGCAGAGTCTTAGAGCTGGACACAGTGGTGGCCATCTCTGCCCAAGAATGGCAGCTCCATGGCACATTCAGCAAGTGACTTGGTGAGGGTGAGTTTCTTGCCTACCACATACTGAGCACATCCTGGTGTGGAGGTTTAAAGACCCTGGGATTCACCTGTCTGCTATGAGTGGGTTCAGCTGGTCTACTGGAATGGGAGCTATTTGGCTTGACTTCCCTGACCCCAGCCAGGGCATAGCACATAGATGTGGGGGCTGGTGGGAAGTAGGACCCAGCTATTGTCAAGCTTGCTGGGCCTGAGTCTCAGGTTGGGAACATCAGGACCTTATGAGGAAAGTATCCCAGCCCCTCAGACAGCTCAGTGCCTAGGGGGACTTATGCTCATTTCTTTGGCCAGTTTGAGACATCTTCCAAGAGAAGCCAAGAAATACAGATTGTGTAATTTTGGTGATTCTCCATATGGGTATTTCACAATATAAAGATAAATGGTAAAATTCATGTTAATGATTTAAAATTTTAATTTTTATTTACTTAGCCATTAAATAGCAAATAAATACAATGACAAGTCAAAAGAGAGGCTGCAGAAGAAAGGAAAAAGCTTTATCTTTTAGGACTTTTCACTGTACTTTTCGAACAAAGGATTCCCACATTTTCTTTTTGCATTGGGCCCTGTAAATTATAGGTTGCTAGTTCTGCATGTGTATGCTGATTTACAGTCTAATCTATGGCCAAGTGTGGTTTATGTATTAAAATAAAGGTTTTTTGAAGAAAAGAAACCCCACGCCACTCTGCCAAAGACAAAGTTTGGCTTACGTGGTCAGGAACAGAAATGTTGTAAAGCCCAAACACAAAGTAGGAGACAGGTTATTAGAAATCAGGGTGTCTCACAAAGCCTGGATATAGGAATCTCTTATGGTCTCAGGAGAGGGCTGGGCCTGGGACTCCGAAAGCCATCTGAAATCCTCTACCTGGCTTCTTCATCTTTCTTTTAGGAGTCACTTTCTCTACTGCACAGTTTCAACGGTAGAGTATACATGCCTCATAAATTTACATTCTAAGGTTTTCATGGTATAGTTCCAGACACGAACTTCTTCTCTTACAATTCCACGTTCCTGAGAAGGAGTCCATCTGGCCCAGCTCAGGTCAGATGTTCACCTTCGGTCCAGCTGACATCTCAGAGAAAGGGGGTCCGTGCCAGCTAGACAATCTCTGCAAAGGGTGTCTTCTGTGTGGGTCTTTTTGAGCTGTGAGTCCAGTCATTTACTGAACATTTTCTGAATGCCAGTAATGAGTGAGGCCCTTTGCTAGCTGCTGGGCTGCAAAGAATACAATCGGGTCCTGTCCTTTAGTTATTGACACATAAACAGGTGAGGCTCATGTAATGGTAATGATACAAGGTGCAGGTGCCCGCCTAGAGCTGTATAAGAGGTACTGTGAGAATACGGTACAGGAAGAGAAGGTCACAGAAGGCTTCTGGGGTGCTGGCTGCTTTAGGCAAAGGAGGTGGGGGAAGCATATGCAAAGTCCCTGAGGTGTGAAAAAGCAAGTTGTGTTAGAGGAACTGCGCATAGTTCATTGTAATGGAGTATGAGGGATGTGGGGGACGTGACTACAGATGAAACTGGAAAGATGGACAGAGACTGATTATGAGGTGCAGTGGGCCTTGCTCTGGAGTTAGGCTAATTCTGCTGCATGGGTGATGAGGGCTCATTGAAGGACTTTAAGTAAGAGTGAAACTATGAGAGCTGGACTTTTAAAAGATTAGGCTGGTGTCACTGTGTGTGGAAAACACATTGGAGGGACAGAGAGGTTGGAGGCAGGAGCCCTGTTGGGGCTTATTTACCAGCCCAAGTGGGAGACGATAAATAATCGATGCAGCTCTTTTGTGAGATAGGTCGGATTCTTTAACACACAGGCTGGAAGAGACTAGAATTAGTGAGTTATGTCTTACCCCACTCCCCTGCCCTGGGGACAAAGAAAGAAAGAAAAGATAAAGAAAGAAAATTCTTTCCCTCATTCAGGCTTGAGGTTTTCTGTCAGTTTTGCTTCATCTTACAGTTTTTTCTTATGAGAGTGTGCTTCCCCTCAGAGTCTTCCCCCTTCTCTCATTCCAGGCCCAGCAAAGCCTCCCCTCCGCAGCTGCCTGAGCCCTCAGCTGCCTCTCTTCCTGGGAAGCCAGACCCCACTTCCTGCTGTAATCCAGGAGTATCTGAAGCCCCTTGGCTTGCCCCAGTTCTGGCCTTCTGAGCTGCCCTCAATTCATTACTGGGGCCCCTGACATTAATTCATCTCCAAAACAGCTGACAGGTAGATTTTATGAAGGTTTTTACGGGAAGTTGAGGAGAGCTTTACAGAGTGCCTGTGGGGCCCAATTACCCTAAGCCTCTTTTATTGGATTTTATTTTATTTTTTTAAAGATCTTATTTATTTATTTGAGAGAGCCAGCACAAGTGGTGGGGGGAGGACAGGGGGAGAGGGAGAACAGGCTCCCTGCTGAGCGAAGAGCCCGACAGGAGGCTCCCATCCCAGAGCCCTGGGATCCTGACCTGAGCAGAAGGCAGACGCTTAGCCCACTGAACCACCCAGGCGCCCCTCCCTAAGTTCCATTTAAACATCTCTCTGTTTTTCCAAACTTTTCTTTCGCCCTGAGCTGCCAGATACTTTCTCTTTCTCCTCAAACTTCTCCTCCTCAGCCTCTCAACACCTGGGCTCCAGTCTCCTCCATCATAATGTCCCCTCAGCAAAACAAAAGCTCGTGGCTAAGGGAGCCCTGCCCTCCCACAGTCCCTGGTTACAAGGACTCTACAGTCCCCAGTGAGGACTCTTCATGCACCACCTTTATTTACTGTTAGCTGCTTTTTCTACTCAGCCCATCTTTTTAAACATCGCTCCTTGTGAGTAGGGACAGTGGGACAGTGTTTTGATTCTTCCTTCTTGCATTTCCTGCTGCCTTGTTATTTTAGTGCTGATCTTGGGCGTGCACAGCACACATAGTAGGTTCTGAACAAACATCTACGGTTGTTGCATTCTTTCCTGGCCTGGCTCTGGTTCCTAGATGGAGGCCTCCAGAGTCTTTTTCCTCTTCGACATAGATGGTGCCATAGCAAGAGGCAAGTATGTGAGATGGGGACCAAGGGAAGGCTGCCAGGACTATAGTCCAGGGATGGTGCTTGACAAGAAAATCCTGCAAGATGGTCGGAGCCTGAGCTCCAGCAGGACTGCCCCCCGCCCCCAACTCCCTTCAGTCAGGCCTTGGTTACCTCCCAAAGGCAGCTGTGGGTTTATTGCTTTGCTTCCCTCCCTGGGAAACAAATGGGAGGGGCTTTGCTTTGGACCCGGGTGCAAAGAGGGACTGTGGAGGGGCTGGGTCCTCCTTGCGGGCCTCAGCCACGGGAAAGGCAAACCTTAGCCTTCAACACTAGCCCTGACCTGTGGGGTAGGCTGCTTGTCACCATTCGGACACCTGCACTCCTGCAGGGGTCTTTGCTTTAGAAATGCTTGCATGGGGCACTTCCGGTTAGTTGACTGGTACAAACGGGGTGCCTGGCTGCCTTGGTCAGTGGAGCGTGAGACTCTTGATCTTGGGGTTGTGAGTTCGAGCCCCACGTTGGGTGTAGAGATTACTTAAAAAAATAAAATAAAATCTTAAAAAAAACTAAAACCAAAAACAAAAGTACACACACTCTTTATTAGTGTTAACTATCCTACCCTCAAGAAGGCGTGTACCTCCTGTAAGCTCCTCGGTCCCTGTGAGCCAAAAGGAGCAAACTGTTTGAACCACAGGCAGGCACAACCCTTCCCCACAGCGCTCCTCATTAACACTTCGTCCCAAGGTGCAAGGGGAGCTGTTTGCGCTGGAGACAGAGGCTGTGCGGTGGGGAGGGGGGCGGGCTGCTTCTGCACGCTCCTTCCCTGCTGGGGGAAGCTGAGTGCCCACCAGAGCCAGGCCCTGCCCTTCACTGAGGCCTCTGCCCCAGGGACCCAGGAATCCTGTTGCCAGGGGTCACATGGTGGAGGGAGAGCCTACATTTAATTCTAATCCTGAGTTGCCTGGACAAGCAGAAATGGAGGGGATGTTTGAGCATGTGCTAGAACCTCAGAGGAGGCAAGGAAAGCAGACCAGCAGATTAGAACATGCTGCAGGGCTTCCTCTTTGATTCTAGGGTCCCAGGACCCCTGGAAGTAGGTCAACAGATCTATTCTGGGCCAACCACAACTCCCCATGCCTCTGGGGAGCGAGTTCAGCCCTTTGCTGAGCTCCCCTGGGAAATTGCTCAAGGCTTTGCCCCCTTCCTCTGCACTCTTCTGTGTCCTTCCCTGTACCCTCTCCGTCTATTACCTCATCTCTGAAATCATGCCTGTTATTGACGGCACTGGGAAAGGATTGATCTCTCCTCCCGCCCCCACCTCCCTAAACTCGATTCCAAAGCATGATAGACCCTCATTGTCAAAGCACCCCATCCGCTGTCAGAGCACCCCCATACTCCCATACAATCCCACAGCTCACCTGGTGGCCTTTTCTGCAGGACAGCATCCCTTTCCCTGGGCAGCAGGCTACTTACTGCACTTATCCCTACAGACAAGAGGGATCCCAGCTCTGACTGTCCTGGCAGACCCTTGGCCCAGCTCACCCCACCCTCCCACACAGCCTGGAATGATGGAACTGAGCACATTCTTTTGTCACGGGGAGATGAACCCATAGAGGGTGACGTTTGACTCATGCATTCATGTCCTGGTGCTTAGGGAAGGTTTAGAACTCGAAGGATCCAGAGAGCCAGATGCACATTTGCATCTGAAGCTCAGGGGGAACAAGGAACAGTCCAGGGTTATAATCAACTAATGAGACTCCTGGGACTGCAAAGAAAACACCTGAAAAGACAGGGTTGTTGTCGTTCATTTTATGAAAAACTTGCTCTATAGAGGCTCCAGAACTTTGACTCCCTCTAGGACAAACATGTTGGCAAACACAGGGCCATAGCTGCTTTCTGGGAGGATCCTTCCTTTCTCCTCCCCAGGGTGATCTAACCCCAGGGCTTGGTCACAGTGAAAGCCCACAGAGAAGGGGTACCAGTGGGTGACCGCACAAAGCATGTAACTTGAGGGGGCCCAGGGAAAGACTGCGGGCCCGGGGGGCATGCTGGGGATCAGAGTGGGGGGAAGTTGGGTCCATCACACAGCACCTAGCCCAGCTAGCACAGACCAGCTGTTAATGGACTTCTGTGGAAGCAAGGAGGGGAGGGAGAGAGGGAGGAGGGAGGAGAGGAAAAAGTAGAAGCAAAATGCACCAGCACTCAACTGGAAAAGGGGGAACAACAGAGAATATTGGAAGATTCTTGTCTTTCCTCATTTGGAATTTGAGTCCTGGGTTTTCTTTCAGTCAGTTAAATTCAAATCAGTAGACCTCTTATTCGTTCATTCATTCATTCATTCCACAAATATTTACTGAATGATTAACAAATGTCAGGCACTCTGCCAGGCACAGCATCCCTTGCAGTAACTGCCCCAGCTTTCACAAAGGAACATTCTAGAACATTCTAATGTGGCTGGTAGGGCCACAAGTGGGAGGGGTCAGGGCTTGGGAGGGGACACCAAACAAGCAGACAGCTAGTGATTTCCAGGTGATCCAAGTGCCATAAAGAAGTCAAGGGTTTTGGACAGTGAGGCCTCTGCTCAGGTAGCACCCTGGGCACCTATAGCATGAGAAGGAGCCAGTCCTGCCTACAGCAGAGAGGAAGGGTGGGCAGAAGGGAAGGGCATTCTGAGCAGAGGGGACCACAAGTATAAGGCACCAGACAGAAAAAGCTCTCCTGGTTTGAGGAGTAGAGACGAGGCCAGTGGGGCTTCTCTAAGTGAGTGAAGGGGAGAGAGAAGGGTCAGTGTCAGATCATACTGGGTCTTGTGGGTGGCCTTTGAGGAATTTGGATGTATTCTAAGTACAATGGGAGGTCATTCAGGGCTGGCAAGCATAGAAGGCACATGACCTCATTTTTTTTTTAAATAAGAAGTTTATTTAAACATCAAGACAACTTGACTTGAAAGGAAACTATCTAGGACTTATTTCTTTTAGAATAACTTACCCCTGCTTAAAGACAGTTGCCCCACAGGTAACAGCGACATACCAAAAAATATTTAAAAATTATAATTTACAAAATTTGTAAAATCATAAAATTATCCTTGGTTGTACAATGATAAATGAAAAACATTAAAATTCTCCAGTCGAAGAAAGTATTTAAGAATTTCCATATTGTTCTTTCTTTGTCCAACAGTGAGAACAAACTAACTTTCTGGGATATAAAGGTGAGAGCTGAAGGAGCACGCCACTAATGGGAAAAGGGGCTATTTTCATGGAATCAGTATTTTCCCCCACCTCATCTCCCTTTGCTGTCGATCAAAACATACCACTGGCCATTTAGTTAAAAAAATAAATAAATAAAACGCAATATGCTTGTGCACATACACACTTGATGTTCAGGAAAGGAATGGGGAGGGGAAATGGAAGACTAGAGAAAGCTGTACTGTACGAGTCAGGATGTGATGGACCCAAATCACAGTTTTTAACTGCAAATGTCTTCTTGGCCTGCAGAATCAGAGTTCTGGAGTAGAGCAGCAGGTTCCCATTTCAGTAGACACCTCCCGTCTGCTGCTGGGACACAGCCAATGTATCTTCCTCCTCTGTTTCCAATCCAACCGTGCAGGCTTGTCTGTTTCCTTAATTGGCTGCCTGTCAAATCGGAATCTGATCTGCCTCATTGACAAGCCCTGTCGTTCACGATAGGCTTTCATTAGTTTACTAAGTGCTGTATATGCCTCTTAATGTTACAGTGCACCATGGAACCATCCTGCTGGCCACCTTCACATCAACGTGATGGTGGTTCTCAGTCTTGACTCCTGCCTGGGGCTTTTCCTTGGCCATGGGGAGCGTGGAGTCTCCTCGGCTGCCGCTTCACAAAAGGGCACCAGGTTTGCAGTGAGAGAGCCCACAAGCAGCGCCAGGGGGGCGGCAGAAGCGGGACCTGAGCTCATTTAACTGTGTAAAATGCACCAGCTTTTCCGTTAGGTCCCCAGGACAGCACGTGCCCCTCCCCTTCTTTGTTACAAAGAAACTGCTCGGACCCCACAGAAATAGGAAAGCAAGTACGCAGTCATCAGCCAGTTCAGACAGCGGGACAGGTCTCTTTCTAGGCAACGCTTTTTATTTTTCTTTCTCCTGAAAAGCTCCCTGTAGCATTCCGGGGCCAATGACATCCCTTTCCTTACAGAAAGTACCATTAATGTCAGCTTTGTCTTCAGTAGCCAGAACTTAAATGTATTATTTGCACACATCGCTCTATCCAAATTCCCTCCTCCCTTTCTCCTTAGCAGGGACGCTTCCCTGCCATAGGGACTGCGAAACCTGGGCTTAGCCCCACTTCTTAGCGTTTTGTGCTGTCACCATACTTACAGAATCTTCCGGTTTTCTCTTGGCTCTTTACAGCATGTCCCTCTTCTAGACCACTCAACCCCTGTCTCTTCCTGACTCCTCCTGCCTTCTGGAACCTTTCTTCGCCCACTGGGCTCTGGAATCCTCGGACTTGGACACACCCTTGGCCTCTCACCCCTTTGGTTTGTCTCATGTATTTTGGAGATTGGGTTTGTTTTCCTGGAAAGGGAGCTGCCCCCTCTCCTGTGACTTGCCAGATTTTTCCCACCTTGAGCCATGAGGGTCAGTGACCCCCAAGGG
This sequence comes from Mirounga angustirostris, assembly GCF_029215605.1. NCBI lineage: Eukaryota > Metazoa > Chordata > Mammalia > Carnivora > Phocidae > Mirounga > Mirounga angustirostris. The sequence goes on from NW_026991718.1 coordinate 72,589,032, forward strand.
GGGTGGAATTGGAGATAAGGTACTGACTCTGGCCCTATAAGAACAGAAAGATCTGGTAAGCAGGATGGCACTGGATATATCTTGAATGAATAAAGCCTGGCTCTATGGAATCATAACCTGGTCTTCCACTGAGTCCCTTGGGCTTTGGATTAGACTCACTCCTACTCTCTCTGGTTGTTGTGTGACCCGCCAGGGTCACATCTCCATCTGTTAAGTGAAGAACCAGGGCCTCATGACCAAGTTCCCTGGGACTCCTCAGACGCCCAGCTTCCCACTGCTGGCTTCACCCACTATTGCTGACCCTTGATCTCCTCTGATCTCTCTTTCCAGGCTTCCTTCTCGTGCTTACCTGGTGCCACACATGCTAGCCTCTGGGATCCCTGCCCCTCTTTTGGGGCCATGGGCAGGGCTGTCCCCTTGCACGGGCGAGGATAAACTGCAAATCTACTGGTCTCTCTCCAACCAAGGGCAAGGCATGTTTCTAGCCTGCATTTGCAGACCAGGTTGGGTGGGTGTGGTGTGGGTGTGGGTGGAAGGGTTTGGAGAGTGGTGGGAGAAAGCTTAGTTAGGCCTTAGGCAGTCCCACTTGGGACACAGAGAGCACCAATGAGGCATCATGCTTCCTGTCTTCAGGCTCTTGCCCACTGGAGACAATCCAGACTTGGATCTCAGTTTGAGGTCTTAATAATAGTGGTTTCTATTCTCTACACAGCACCATGCAGTCCTTCCATAAGGGAATCCGTGTTGTTTATAGGCCAGAGCCCTGGGGTGGGAGATTGCAGGCCTGGGTTCTATTTCCAGGGTTGCCATTCATTGGCTACGTTAGCAGAGTAACTCACCTTTTCTTTTAAGATTTTATTTATTTTTTTGACAGATAGAGACACAGAGAGAGAGGGAACACAAGCAGGGGGAGTGGGAGAGGGAGAAGCAGGCTCCCCGCGGAGCAGGGAGCCCGATGCGGGACTCGATCCCAGGACCCTGGGATCATGACCTAAGCCGAAGGCAGACGCTTAATGACTGAGCCACCCAGGCACCCCAAAGTAACTCACCTTTTCTATGCCTTAATTTTCCAATCAGTAAAATGGTAGAGAAAATGCCTATTCTCATAGGGGTGTTTTGGCAGTGAATTGAAATAAAACAAAGGCAAAAGAGATGCTTATGTGTTCCATGCTAATTTTAATGACTGAACTTTAACTCAGTGAAAAATTTTTATCATACAAGAAATAGAAAAACATTATAGAAGTCAAAATTTTTTATAAATCACATATAATTTTACCATCCTGATACAGTTATTTTCTTTTTTTCATATTTCACAGTGATATTCAAATAATTTTGCATGATATGCCTACCATTTTTCTCCTCATATATAGAATTGCTTGGTCTTTATAAACCTCATTTTCAATGCCGACAGATTCTTTTACCTAATATGTTTTGTAATTGATTTTAACTGTTCAAACAGTAATTGACATTTGAGTTATTTTCCAGTTTTTATTATAATAAACAGTGCTGCAATTAGCACATGGCTTTTTAGTGGAATCAATCTGTATATAGCATTTTGTCTACTTGTTAAATTAATACGCACACTTTGTTGAAAAATTTAAAGATCCAGAGTAGTATAAAACAAATTTAAATCACAGGTAATTGTTCCACTGAGAGATACCATTGTGAAAACGTAGAGTCTGTCCTTCCATTATTTTTCTGTGCATATATTGGGGGGGGGCGTGTGTGTGCATACACATTACTGGCCTATTGGTGCACGCACGGAGTTGCATCCTGATTCCTTTCTACTGTGGCAGGTAGTTAAGAACATGGGAGTTAAGAGGCTGGAGGCCCGGTTCAGAGTCCCTGAGTTTAAATCCTGTTTCTGCCACTTGCTCAGTTAAGCCCTTTGGTTAAACTCTATGCCTCAATTTTCACACTTTATTTGCTAGTCAACCTTAGGCAAGTTCCTCCTCCAGGCCACAGTTTTTAGAAGAAGGATAATGACAGAATCTTTCTCGTCTGGGTGTAAGAATCAATCTATATAAACCATTTAGCAGAACATCTGGCACGTAGGAAGTGCTCAACAAATATTCCCCATGGTCATTTTTTCCATGCATTTTCCATGCCATGACGAATTCTTGAAAAATCACCATTTTAAACACCTGAGTACTGTTCTTTTATACCCTAATCTATTCAAGTTTATCATATATATTTTTTAGCTTCTGTAACAAGGCAGTGATTTTTGCGTACCTAAACCTTCGCTCCAGTTGATGTTATGTCCATAGACAAGCATCCTAGAACTGGAATTAAGGGGTTAAAAATATGACGATTTTTAAACGACTCTTTAATACCATGCCAAATTGCTTTGGCAGAAAAGATTTTAAAGAACGGGGCTTAAGGGGCGCCTGGGTGGCTCAGTTGGTTAAGCGACAGCCTTCGGCTCAGGTCATGATCCTGGAGTCCCGGGATCGAGTCCTGCATCGGGCTCCCTGTCCCCGCATCGGGCTCCCTGTCCCCGCATCGGGCTCCCTGTCCCCGCATCGGGCTCCCTGTCCCCGCATCGGGCTCCCTGTCCCCGCATCGGGCTCCCTGTCCCCGCATCGGGCTCCCTGCTCGGCAGGGAGCCTGCTTCTCCCTCTAACCCTCCCCCCTCTCATGTACTCTCACTCTCTCAAATAAATAAATAAATCTTAAAAAAAAAAAAAAAAAAAAAACGGGGCTTCAGCATGGTTTTCGATCTCGGATTCTCTTTTCCCACTCCCTTCCTTCCTTTCTTTCCCAGCCCTTAAATCATAGCATTAGAAGCCGTACCCTTCAGGGTCCTGGACTTTTGAAACGGTCCCTTGGTGTGAAAGGGGCCAGCGTACTCGAGAAGGAGGAGGAGGGAAAACTGGTTTGAAAGTCACACGCCCGACTGTCTTAGTAAGTGTACCAAAGTGACAGATGCGGAGAGGGCCATGTGACCTGAGCGTGACCGCACAGCTCCCCGCTCCCCACGCCGCCGGGAGCGGACCCGCGGTGGCAGGAGGCGGAGGGCATCTTCATCGCGCCTGCTTGGCGGGTTACCCAAAGGAGCCCTGGGGATTTGGGAACGCTCCTTGGTTCCCTGGGCGCCAAGAAGGGGGACGCTAGGAAGCCCAGACTTCATCGCACGTTTAGCTAGTATTTGCTGAATGCTACTGGGTGCCCAGTTCTGGCTGCAGGCCAGGCTCGGTGCCAGGCTCTGTACACATTTCATCTGCCTTACTTACTATGTCCATCTTACTGGAGACCCAGATAAGAGAACTCATGGCCGTGCTGGGAGTGAGGACGAGCCCAGAGCCACAGAGACCTGGAGGAAGCAGTGGGGGGAGGGGGTGTGTGTGCACGCGTGCAAAGTGGGCCCAGCCAGAGTGGGCGCTCCGGGAGGAGAAACCCAGCGGTGGAGGCAGCAGGGGCAAACCAGGGCTCACACCGACCTGACAGGGCATCTGGAGTGGAGGGAATGGCATTTTAGAGGAATACTTAAAATAAAATGAGAAAACAAAAAAGACAGGAGGAAAGTATTGATTGGATGGAGGGAGATCTCCTTGGCCCATTTCCCACCAACCCAGCGCCAGGGAGAGCCCCCCCAGCTTTGAGAATGCCCTCAAGTCTCCCAAGATTTAGGAGCATATTCAAAGTTGTTGGTTTGGCATTCATTCTAGGCCCCCGTTCCTTGGAGGCAAGAGCCAGGCTTGGGGGCCCTTGTGGCGGGGGGTGTCTAAAGTTTTTCTTGCAGACTCCTAAAAGAATCGTGGAAATCTAGGTACCCCCCTTGCACATTTGTAGGAGCAAACATTCAATTTATTTTTCATAGTATAGTTACATAGGGTGTGCAAATATTGACATTGAAAAATAAAACTGTTTTAGAACTCTGAAAAATATTTCCAAATGAAATACTATAGCGTTGGACACCCACTGCCATCCTTTTAAAAAACACGTGAAGTTCCTAACGGTAGGAACGATGTCATCTTTCCTTTTTCTCCTCCAGTTTATATTTTCATTCTACTTTCCCTACAGAAATTTATCCTCATATATTTTTATGATTGAATGACTTTTATGTATCGCCTTATCATACTTCCCTCCAAAAGCTATGTATATAAAATGCATTATTTTTTTATGTTTCCTGTGACCACAGATTCTAAATGTTAGAAAACATTTTGTCTGGATTTGTACCATGACAACTAGGATACAATTAATCAAAGCAAATGCTATTAGGAATTTTAATAGATACTAAGGAAACATAAAAAATAAAGCTTAATTGGAAATACATTTCTTAATGAGATGAAGTTTTTTTCCTGCCCCAATTAGTTCCTATACCCATGGATGAATATTACTCATTGCTAGATGAGGTCATGGTTCAGCATTAATTCATCCGTGTGTGTGTGTGTGTGTGTGTGTTTTAACAGATGCGAGAGCTGAGCTCAGAAGCCTTTTCACATACATAAGTACAAAGGAATAGAAGGAGTTTGTCAATCAATTTTATAAATTCCTTTTGAGTTATATGCCAAAGATCATATGGGTGGGTCATTAAAAGTCTATCTGCTGACAATTGAAGAGATCCTTCACTTTGAATGAAAGCAGAGAATTGGAAGCTCATGGATTTGCCCAGTCATTAGTCATTCCTTTCCTCAACGTGGATACCAGGATTTAGACTGTAGCTTTGTTGCACCATATATTTTTTCCCCAAGTTAATGCACCATGGTAAGATTTGGGAGGGGTGAGCGGTGTGCCTTTCTTTTGAGAGGTGGGAGAAGGGTGATTGTGAAATGGGAAGTAGGAGGGGAACCAGCAGCATCCCTGGACCATGACCGCTGACCTCCGTGAGCTCGGGCAGGACACTTGCAGGGGAAAGCCCTTGTGGACGTTGAGGGCTCATCCTGTGAGGCTCTTAAAATGACCCACACGCAAATACGTGCCCTGTGACGATCTTTGGGTACCCCAAGACCTCCTGCGCCCTGGTTTGTACTGGTCCACGGCTGGATGGATGGGCAAAGGAAGGGAAGTGATGGGGGCAAGTGGGTCCTGGAGGTTCTGAAGGTCTCTTCGCAGGAGGGGGCGGGGCTCTGGGCAGAGGGGCCTCCCTGAGGGGTGGTCGTCTATCCTCAGGGCCTTTCTGCCCAGGGGCAGCAACAGCAGTGATCCGAACCCAGGCACGCGGGCTGCAGTCCGTCTCCAGGTCCAGGCTCTTCTCTCAGAGCCTTCCTTCTCCTTTTGGTCCAGCCTCCTTTGAGCTGTTGAAAGAACTTCTTTCTCATTCTTCTGTGCAGGGCCTCTGTAGGCCAGGGCAGGGTGCTCACAGACCAGTCAGAGTGGAGAGGAGTGCCGTGGGGCCAACCAGGGCCAGAGAAAGCGAGAGCCCCCGACAGAGTGCTGGCTACTTGGCTGGCTTGCCTCTCCTCTCCGTCTGGGCATTGTCCTTCTAGCTCCATTAGCCAAATCCTACCCATCCTTTGTGGCCCAGTTCAGATGCCACCTCCTCCTCCAAGAACCAGGCTCGTCCGGCCCACTGTCATCTCTCCCATCTCTCCCATCTCTCCCATCTCTCTGGCTTCCCGTCATGCCTTCAGTCTGTAGACATTAATCATACTGGAGATGGTGGGGCGGGGTTTACACTAGAGCAGTGGTTCTCAACTGGGGGCGATTTGGACCCCCAGGGGACGTTTGGCCATGTCTGGAGACATTTATTATCACAACCAAAACGGGGAGCCTGTTATTGTGGGTAGAGGCCAGTGAGGCTGCTAAATATCCTGCAATGCACAGGACAACCCCCTACCCCCCAGTCCCCATCAAGCAAAGAATTATCTGGCTCAAAATGTCCACAGTGCCAAGGGAAACTCTGGACAAGATGCCCCAACCCCTCAGGGTGCCCCAGAGCAGGGCTGTTTTCCCTCAAGAAAACTCCTGCTGAGTTTGTGTACGTGAGAACTCCACCTCTGGCCATGTCTCCCAAACTCCACCTAAACTGGTTTAGGTTCATCTCCACATCTTTCTCCACAGACAGGCTGGGAGCAGATGCCGTGATATTTCCTCCATTTGCTATTGCCAATCCCAGGTTCCAACTTATATAATCCTCTTTTCTTTAGCCAAATGGGAAAGCCCTTGTGTGATTCAGAACACTTGGCTCCAAGTGACAGATACCCAATTCAAATCAACGTTAACAGCAACTGAAAAGCTTTAGGGATGTCTCTTATTTCCGGTACATCCAGGGGCTCGAATCATGCCAACAAGGGGCTCGCTTTCTCCTTCCTTCTCCTTCCCACCCGTCTCTCCCTGTCAGTGTCTTCTTATCTCCTCTTGGCTCTGTTTTTCTCTTTGTAAGCTTTATTCTCACTCAGGTTTTCCCCTAGTGGAACAAGATGGCCATCAGCCTCTGTGCATATACAGTCTACTGGCTCAGAGCTTATCTTCCCAGGAGCTCTAGCAAAAGTCCCAGGTTTGAGGCCCATCGGTCAGGCTTGCGTCACGTGTCCGCACAGAAACTAATCATTCGGACCAGGAGATGGAATGCTCTGATTGGCTGGTCTGGGTCTTGGGCCAACCCTTGATCGGAAATCAGCCCCCTTGAACTTCACTGACTAAGATTAGGGAACACGGACCTCCCCCGAAAGAAAATCAAGGGGAAACGAATGCTGTACATACACAGTGCACATCACTGGAGCCGTCCTATGGACTGGCCTGTCTGGGGTCTGCCCCACTAGTTTGTGGTATCTGTTCAGCTATGTCTGAACCCTACTGGTGGACATGCCTTGGCTGAAGCGGAGATCCCTGCTCCGTGTGATAAATTCATTCCCTAGGCGAGTCTAGAAATCAGTATCCAGGATGTTAGCCTTCCTAATGAGGGATTGTAATGGAACAGGAACAAATCCTTATCCAAGAAGCGTAGCCCTGAAGGTGGAATTATAGGCTTTAGGGCAGGACAGTGGAGAACATATTTTTAATTTATCTGTGCCAGGGATGAGCCAAGTCGGGTGGCGGAGGTATAAGAGGGGAGCCATAGACAAGGAGTCATAGACAAGGTGCCTGGGTGGAGAGGAGAGAGCTGGTTGTAGGAAGCAGCCCAACATAGCTCTTCTCTGAGATTCCCCTCACTCTTTCTCCCCCTTTCCTGATTCCTCGGTCGCCATGGCAACTAATGATGCTCCCTCCCCCTCTTCCCCTCTCTAGCTGGCTCTGCTCCCCAGGCCCCACCACTCTGTCTGACCAGCCTCACAGAGCTGTTGCCTGCCTCCCTCCACCTTGCTCAGCCTGGACACCCAGCTTTGCCCTCCACCCCTAACACACTCTCCTGCCTCATTTCCCTACTTCCAGGCCACTGCATTGCCCCTGCTTTAGTCCTGATCCAGGCTTGAGCCAAATTCCCATCTTCCTTCAAGAAGTTGTAGGGAAATTAGATTTTTGCCACTCTAACTGGATTTGAAATGCATTAAGAGATCTGTCTCTTAAAACACCTCAAGGCGAGACAGTTGTGGAGGGCAGAAAGATCCCTCGCTGCTGCTTCCATGCTTAAACACTGCTGGAGTGAATCACGTTCTATTTTTGTACCAGGAGAGCTTTCTGTTTAAATAAATCCCCTAGCTGGTCTCTGAGTGAAACAGAGACTCTACCATAAAGGAAATCACATCGCAAGTTCAGAGGCTCTGAGCCAGTGGGCCCATGGACTTTTGTTAGGTCCACAGTATGGCTAAAACAATTTATTTTTTTTTAAAGATTTTATTTATTTATTTGACAGAGAGAGACACAGCGAGAGAGGGAACACAAGCAGGGGGAGTGGGAGAGGGAGAAGCAGGCTTCCCGCAGAGCAGGGAGCCGGATGTGGGGCTCGATCCCAGCACCCTGGGATCATGACCTGAGCCGAAGGCAGACACTCAACGACTGAGCCACCCAGGTGCCCCTGGCTAAAACAATTTAAAAATTAAAAAAAAAAAAAAAGGAACCAACTCAGTTCACTATCAGCAGGTATCACATAAAAAGATTGGATTCCTGGCTGTCCTTGAACTGGACACAGGGTCAGCATCCTGACAGGGTGAAAATAGGTGGGAGGGAGGCGAGTGGGGGCTGCCTCCACATGGGCTCATCATTTCCGGGTAGCCACACCTGGCCAGCTTCCCTGTTTTACCTGCCCCACGTGGGCCCTCTGGGCATGCCAGGTTTTGACTCCTGCCCTAGCTGATCTGTTTTGAGAATCAGGGTTGTCCTGCACTGTGTGGTTTGCTTAGGGCAATTATCTGGAGTTCCTCTGAAGGTAAGCCAATAGCTGAAAGCAGGTGAGCTTTCTATACTTTGCTATGCTTCCAGAGTCTTCCAGTCGAAGCTCATCATTTTCTAGGAACCCACTCAGTCAAGTTCTGAAATGGGCTGGGTGGGGGAGTTGGGAGGGTGCTTTGTGTTTGTGAGGACACAAATATCACCCAGAAGTGAACGTCAGTGAGAGTGAACGCTAAGATTTCTCTCTGGGTCTGACCACCTCCCTCCTCTTTCGTACACCTGCCATGGTATCCTGGTCTTCACAGAGCCAGGCATGGCTGATTGAAGAGAGAAGACCCCCCGGGCCAGCTGCAGACTCCCTCACCTGACTTGGGGGACCCAGTAGATGTCGGGTGGGGTCCAGAGGAAGCTCTCCAGGGCTTTGAGCGTGGATGTCCCACTCACCTCTCAAGAAAATGGTGGGTGTGAGTGGAACAGGTGGGCCAGTGAGTGAGGACTTCCATCCTTGTCCTCCCTCAAAGACATTTCCCTCCACAGCCTTTGGTGGGAGGAAATGAGAAACTGGGTAGAATTAAAAGGTAGCTTTTTAAGCCAATACCTTTAAAGCTGCTTCCCCTAAGTATACATACTTGGAGAGACCCAGTGGGTCCGCACCATACCACTTGAAATACAGTAACAGCATTCTTCATGTGTGTTATCCAAGCAGCTCTGAATCTTCATCCACAAACCCAAGTACACAAGACATAGATTTTTTTTTTTTTAACATCAACTTTCGGCTCCTTCTCCTTGCCACACGTGGTCTCTGCCACCTTCTGGCTGAGTTAGCTCAGGCAACTCCTGAACCTCTCTGAGTGGGTTTTCCCAGATGTAAAGTGGGGATGGTAATAGTGCTCCCTGGGGAGTGGCCTCTGGATGAAATGCTAGGACACAGAGTGCACTGGACAGGGCAGAGTCCCCAGGGGGCACTGAGTAAGTGTGTGCGCCCCTCCCCCCTCTCCCGTAAGCCTTCACAGAACGCTTTAGCCCACGGAGCCTTTCTCAGGTTGCCCACTGCATCCTTTCCTTCCCTGGCTTGTTCATTTATTTGTTAAGCACTGGTACGTCTCCAGCAGTGGGGGGCTCCCCACAGCCACACTATTAGCCAGCGCCCGGAGCTTGGGCGGGGTACCGGGGAGAAGAGCGGCTCCACTTTTGGGAGGTCCCGCACTGGCCCTTCCTGGGCTGGAGAGCAGCTCCTGAAACACCGCGCCCCAGCAACCCCCTTCTCAATCCAGGGTTGCCTTGCTCAGCACTTTCTGCACGGCTTTGGTGGCCGTCTTCCAAGGCCTGCTCTCTGCGCCAGGACCCTACAAAACCTCCTTTGATGAGAAGTTTGAGGGAAAGCGACTGTGTCATTTGATACAAGAGAGGCTCATAGGGGTTAAGAGTGTAACTTTATTCTCTTATTTTGGGATTTTCTAGCCCAGAGAAAAATGATCGGCTGAATGGGCTGGGGGCAGAGGCCAGGAGGGGTAATGCCCTAGAGTCAGAGTCGGAAAGCCTGGGGTTTCCTCAGCCCTGTGATTTGCAGCTGCGGGCCTGGAGCAGGGCCTGACAGCCTGGAGCCGCCTCCTGCTCAGTCACACTGGGCTTCTAGAGCTGGCGGTTGGACAAGGGGTCCACTTGGCCCGAGAGAAGGCCTGTCCTCCCCACAGATCACCAGACGCAGCCTCCTCCACCCCTGGCTCTGCTCCAGGGGTCCCCACACCTTTTCAAAGGGCACGGAACCCTCTGCCCTCCCTCTGGCCGATAGGGTAGCCAGGGATATATTCTCTCTCAGGGTGGGATTGAGAAGCATCACAAAAGGAGCCATACCCTGAGGGTCTCCTCCGTCTACTCCAGGGCTGGCCTCATGGGCCAACCATGGGGGCTGTGGCACCAGCTGTGCTCAGGGGGACCCCCCCCCACCATCATGGGGGTGGAGGGCACATTTGGTTTCAGGCTCTGCTGCCGCAGCCTTGAAATTCTTAATAGGTTTTGAACATGGGACCTGGCATTGTCCTTTTGCACTGGGCCCCACAAATCGGGAGCCTGTCCTCTCCACTTCACCTGGCTCTTCGGGTCTGGTGGTGATCTCTACACATTCCCTGCTCCTCTCTTTACTAGCACCTCTCACTTGTATGGCTCTCCATTTACTTACCTGTCACTACAGCCCTGGGACGGGGCTCACCCCACCGATTCGGGGCTGAGGAGAAGGCTTCTGCGGGCATTTGTCCTGTGACCACAGGTCCTTTGATGCCACTCCTTTGTTCTCCTTGAGAAACAAAAATGCTACCTGCTGGCAGGATCTGTAAGCCCTCCTGCTTAGTGTGGGAAATGTGTGAGTCCAAAGCTGATCCTGCTCTTTGCTCTAAAGAGCTCCCAAACCCTTTGAGGGTGCTTAATAAATACTGACTAGTGAACCTCAGCTGTTGCCCCTTGGGCTAATTAAATCTAAATAAGTCACAGACTTTAAATTATGCAACAAGGCTTGGCCAAAACAGCTTAAAAATGCGGGAGCCCTAGCTTTCTGCTGTGCCCTGTGGAAAAATCCCATCTTTTAATCATGCTTAACCTTCCTGAAGGAACAGTGGCAACCTTTAAATAATGAATGAATGCATATTAGCAAGATTCTCCCAAGCTACACACACAAAAAGGAGCTAGATCAAAAAAGGGACAGAGGCAGAGACAGGCCTGGGGGGATTCCGGAAGTTTCTGGTAAATCCCTGAGTGCTGGGAGAGATCATTTGGTTCCTCAGAAGCCCAGAGCAAGGGCTCCTGAAGGCACAGAGGGAGGAGGGGCAGACGCCAGGCCACCCTGGGCTGTGCCAGATGTTGGGATGTGTTGGGGGTGGGCGGGCCTAGGATGCTACATTTCTAAGATGCCCCAGGCAATGCTGAAGAGGCTGGTCTTCGGATCCTGAGTAGCAAGGATTTAGGTTTTGTAATGCAGCTGCACTTTGCAATCAGCTCAGGCACTTTTGAAGTGACTGAACCGTAGATCAGATCAATTAAATTAGAATTTCTGAAGTCAGACCCTAGGCTTTGGTCCTGTTTTTTTCCCCCCACTGAGTTAGAGTTTAATTTACAGGTCATCCAAGTGAAGCCTGGAAACCTCAACCAACTTGCTGGCAGTCACCTGCTAAGGTGGGATTAGAAACAGACAGGGCTGAGAAGTGGCCTTTGGAGCCAAGCCTGTCCCCTCTTCCCTCCTGCAGATACCAGCAGTCTCCAGGGCTCTCGTATTGTCCTCAGGCTTGGGGGTACAACCTGTGTGATTCCATCTGGGGAGCAGGAAGGATTCTTCCTTCTTTTCCTCCCTAAGCCTGCCTGAAACTTTACTACTGGTGTTTGATTGTCGGGCCTAAAGCTGAGTGGATCTTTGTAACGGGCAGGATCTGTTACACCCTCAATCTTTAGCAGCTCGGTGTGCATGGGCTGACCAGAGAGATGGGGGTGGGAGGCACTGGGCTCCGTTCTGTGGACTCTGGGACTCAGGAGAGGGAGGGACTCTAGGAGCAAATTTGCCTCTTGCAGCTTTGCTGAGGGCACTCAGCACAGAGGGGCGTACCCTTGGAGTCCCAGGTCCCAGGCCGGGCTGCTACCTGGATGTATAAGATCCTGGGGCCTCAGGCAGAGGTCAGGATGAAGGCAGAGCTGTTGTAGTCAGGAGTCCAGAGAAAACCATGGCCTTCCTGCTGTGGTAAATGAAGGCTTGGGGAGGTAGTGTTGCAGTGGGCCAGGCCTGGATTGGCTACACCCATGCCCTGCCCCGTGTCTTACCCCCACCAAGACTGGCGTGGGGCTGGGGGAGTGCAAGTTAGGTCTAAGTCTACCATGGTAGACATAGTTATTCGCTTATTCAATATCCATCCCTCCCTCTCCCCACACTGTCAGAATCCTAATTTTGTTCAAGGCTGCAACAGTGCCCAGGTGAAAAACTTACCCCCTCAGATGCCCTGCAGCTAGGAGCAGCCCCATGACCCAATCTGACCAATGAGATATAAGCTGAAGTCTCTAAGTGAGTCTTCCTAGAAAGCTTTTGAAAGCAGCCCCTGCTTTTCCCTCTCTTTTCTGACCTGGAGTTGTGGATTTGATACCTGGAGCTACAGCAGCCATTTTAAGATCATGAGGCTGAAGGCCATGTGTGAGGAGAATAAAAGCTGAGTGCTAAGAAAGTGGGGCAAAAAGCAGCCTGGGTCTTCTCTGATTTCCTAGAGCAATTTCACTGGTCAGGGACTGCCTTAATTGGGACTGTAGAATAATCCAGGCTCATCTCCCCATTGTAAGGTCTTTAACTTAATCACCTTTTCAAGTCTCTTTTGCTATATAAGGTAATATATTCACAGGTTCCGGGCATTGGGATGTGCACATCTTTGGGGGGACTTACCCCCAAGCCTACCACAGCACCCCACACCTCAGAGAAGATCTGTGCAAGTGAGTAGATGTGGTGGATCCTAAACCAACCTGGTCATGATATGATTTCTGTGATTCTAGAAACCCCAAACCACTTCTCCCTCTAGATACCTCCCTAGCTTGGTCACTTCTGAAATCCTCCCCTCAGGGCACAAAGCATCTTCATCCACACTGAGAACTCAGGCTTCGTACAAGGCCTGAACACATTTCTTCCCACTAAAGTGTAAATGGTTGACAGCAGAGCCTCTCCTAACAGCAAGCTCTGATTGGAGGGAGGCTCATGTGAGGGAAGGAGGAGGGACGGAGGCCGGGGGCTAACTTGGATTGTGTCCTAGTGACCCGCTAGCATGGGGGTTCCCGGTGATGGAGGGAGAAGAGCACCTAGAAGTATGACCATAAAGTTTTAATCAAACAGAGCAAAATGGCCGCGATGCAGAACAGGTAGTGCTTGGAGAAGAGAAAGAAGATCATCTCCTTGGTGACATAGATTATGTGTATAAAGATGAAGCAGTACAGGAACATGGCAAACTGGTTCTGGGGGAGCAGGAGGTCCTGGAGGCCTCCCGAGAACTGTGGGGGAAAGAAGAGAGTGTCGCTGGCCAAACTTCACTGCTCGGTGGCCAGGCAGGTCTGGGTGTCAGTCCTGCTCCTGTCCCTTCTGGAATTTGACCTTGAGCAGGTCATCCTCCTCACCTGAGGGAAGGGTCACCGTGCCCCCCTCACAGACTATGGGAGGAAGAGTGGGCCAAGAATGAAACATTCCTAGCAAGGTCATGGGCACATAGAGGGACCTCGTGGGTTTTCACTTCTTCAGTCTGCCCTTATCCCTCCTGACTCCGGCACCAGGCAACACCATCCATTCTCCGCGTTCTCTGCTGCCTCTGAGTCACGCAGGTGGCAGACTCTCTCTGACTCTGAGATCCCCAGATCTGCACGCCGGTCTTGGGAATGTTCTCTGGATGGCTTGCCCTGACACTCAGCCTTGTTCTCTGCACAGTGGCACAATGAGAGGGTGTCCCTTGGGCACAAATGCCTGTTTCTGACTCTCTTTGTCCTGGCAAATGTCTCACAGGATCTGTCTGTGGTCTACCGGCCTGAGGTTGGGTCTCCCTGGGGGACGGGTGGTCAGAGACAGGTGATAGGGTCCCCCTGAACCCTCCCAGTATCGAGCCTGGGGAAAGCAGCTTGAGTTGTCTAGCTGATTCTGCCTGCATATTGCTCATTTCTGGAATCTATATAATTGAGGTCCAACAAGCCCCCATTTTAACTGTGGAAAGCATCAACATATAAGCATAGCAAAAGCTGACGTAACTATTTTGATCTATAGTTAAGAAGGCATCACCCATGGTTTATTCTTTAAAATATCTTTTAAAATCATGCCATGCTTTTTGTAAGCAGGCAGATGGCAGGGACCGGGATGCCCTAAGCTAGCTAGAAACATACTCACAGAGGTAGTTTTCAGTACAGTGAAATCTATCTACCCGCCCATTCATCCAGAAAAAGAGAGAGTGGGGAGGGGGCTTAAACATCAAGTCAGCTTTCCACCTGCCAATAAATGGACAAAACATAAAACACTTTGTAAACGATTACCAAAGACCGGGGTTGTGGACACACCATTGTTTGCACAACTACAGAAAATGTGAGGGCAAATCAATAAACCCGAGGGGGCAGAAAATGACTCCAGTGATGCCATTTCTAAGGTGAATAGCAAGGCAGGTTAAAGACCAGAGGAAGAAACCCAGGGTTCTAATGGGGCGGGGTGGGGGGGTGGCTGAGCGGGTGGTCTGTGGACTTCTGCCGCCCAAAGCAGCCAGCATGTGTTTCTAGTCTGAAATGCTCATGGGTGATAACTATGATTTTGACAACCAAACATGCGTTTGTGAGACCTTTTAGACTTTTCACAACATTTTCAATGGTCTATCTTTTGAGCAGAAGACAGACAGCAGATAAGACTATACACCAAAGGCTTCCAGCTCATCCAACAAGAGTAAGATTTTCAAACTAAAAAAAGGAAAACAAATATGGTTAGAAGGAGGCATAGAGCAAAGGCATAATATCTTAACCACAGGTGCTTTAAGGATTTCAGGTTCGAACTCGGGACACATTTTATCCCACGATACTGAGAACAAAACCCCAAGCTTGGAAATGGAGCTTATTAGTGAGAAATAAAAAAAAAATCTCAGGAAATGTGCCAGAATCTTAGAGACGAGCAAATATTTTCTAGATTTTTAAAAGGAGGGGAAAAAAGATGGATTCCGGAGATCCCAGGTCAATAAGCTTGACTTGGCTCAGCAAAACCATTCAGTGTATAATTAAGCAGGTATTTTGTGAGCAAGAAAAAAAAAAAGATAATTGTTAAAACCCAGCATGTGTTCACTGAAAATCATGCAAAACCAATCTCCTTTTCTTAAAAAAAAAAAAAAAAAAAAAAGGACCAGTCATTTAGGGAAATGCTATAGGTAGCGTAATATCTTAATTCTGGGAAACCATCTGACAGGGTGTCTCAAGATAGTTTTTTGGACAAGGTAGAGAAATGTGAGCTGGATAAAATGTAACCCAAGGGTGCTGATTAATGGAACATTGCTAACCTGTAGGGAGATCTTTTAGTGGTATTTACTTTAGGTCATATCCTCCTCAACAATTATAGCAATGACTTGGATAAAGACAGAAGGCAAGTTTCTCAGAAGTGAGGATGACTCAGAGCTGGGAAGCATAGCTAATACATTACATTCCAATAAAATTGAAAAGTGATGAATGTAAGTTGTTGCATTTGGGTCAAGAAGTGAATTGCATGAGTACATAAAAATGGTAATAGCTAACATTTATTGAGTGCTTACCTAATGTGCCAGGCTCATCACAAAGTGCCTCACATGCATGCCCTCCCTCACTCCTCGATAGGGCCCTATGAGGCAGGGACTACTTTCTAGACGAGCACACCTAGGCTCAAGGAGGATTCGTAACTTGCCCAATACCATGCGGTTTATACATGGTAGAGCCAGAGTTTTAACCGGGACTGATTTTAAAGCCCAGGCAACATGCTTTCAACAATGGCATCTTTTCGTTATTTAGGACTTAGAGAGGCCTGGTCTCACAGGGCTAAGCATTTCCCATCCCATTAGACTGAAACTAGGCTTTCTCATCCCCCATTTAATACAGATTAGGGGAGAGTGGTCCGTTTCCTGGCTAGAGATGTCTAAATTTTAGATGGCAACAAGACAGAGTAATCCAACAGAACAAACGCAGCTCTGATAAGGGCGGGGGAGGGGTGATGGTTTTATCAAAATCCCTGGGCAGACTGCCGTAGGGCTCCCATCTCTGAAACGAGATGTAGAGAGGACTAGAGAACGGAGGAAGTCCAGTCACAGGGAACGTGGAGGACTTTTCCCTGAGAAGGAAAGCGGTGGGCAGGGCAGGCGGGTGGGGGGGTGGTTCCGGGGCCCCTCCCAGGGTCAGCTCTCCTTAAAGAGTTGATCTCAGCTCAGCAGGAACCTCTGATCTCAGCTCAGCAGGAACCTCCGAAGCAGCCGGCAGCCCATCTCTGGACCCAGGCGGGATGCAGGGGCAAAGCAGGTCAGTGGGCTCCCCCTGCAGGGCAGGGACGGGTGCCCCTGACCCTCGGGTTGCCTACTTCCCGGTCACCTACCAGGCGGGGCGTCACCTGCTGCTGCAGCTGCTCCATCACCTCCTCGTGCTGCCGCTGGCGCTCGTTCTCCTCGTGCAAGTACTTGAGCCGCGTGAGCTCGAACTCCATGCGCACTTTCTCCAGCTCCAGCTCGGTGTTGCGCTCGGCCCGCGGGGTCTCCGGGGCGGCCGGAGCGGGGGGCAGCTCCCCGAGTTCAGGTCCGTCGCCCGCCTGGCCCTTGGTGGTGGAGCTGGCCTTGGAGGACGGTGACTTGGGTGGCCCTGGGCAGCCTCCGTCCTCGCAAGCTTCCATCTCCTCCAGGTGGTCGTGGGAAGAGTCTGGCTTCGGGGACTCTGCCTCCTGGAGCAGTGACGGGGCGATTCAGGGGACAGTGAAGAGTGGGCCTGGGGCTGGCCCTGTAAGGATCTAGGCTGAGTTCTACCCAGAGGTGCACTCACCGGGAGTTATAGGGAAGGAGAGGGCGCCCTGACATGAAGGAAGGGTGCCCTCAAGTTGCAAGGGGTGGCTTGAGGAGTTGAGGCAGAAGTCTATCTTCCTGATAACTTTCCCACCCCCACTCTATCTAACTTTGAGACAATTAGACACCCAGTCCTCCTGGGGCTACAGAGGGAGGAACCTAAATGTAGGAGACCAACACAAGGGCTATGGGGGAGCCAGGTCCCTTTCACAGAGGGAGGACAGGGCCCTGAATGGGACCAGCCTCGAGTGACTTCACAATCTTATTAAGGGCTACCTAGTCCCTGGTGACAGCCGGGGGCCAGTTGTGGGGGTGGGGTGCACATGACTTGCTCTTCTTCGCAGCTCTCTGGGATCTCCTAGCACTCAGCTCCTATCACATGTCCCCACGATACTCTCCTCCCCATGTAGGGGCAGGTGGGGGCAGTGAAACGAGGCCCCCCCCCCTTACCAAAGAAGCCCTTGATTTCCCTTCAGACATGGGGTCATCAGGCACCGCCTTGGGGAAAGTTGGGCAGCTTTCTCCTGCTCCCCGGGCTTCCATCATTTCTCGGTCCTCTGCTGCCATCCAGAAAACCACAATGCTGCCAACTGGGGCCAAAGGATATCTTTTAAGGTACTAACATTTGGTCTCACCAGATTCCACAGCTGGGCCACCATCACAATCCCCTGTCCTCATAATAACCCACATTCTACTAGTTGCTAGGGCCCCTCTGGCAGAGGCTATGACACACCTTTGAGGCCCATTGTTAGGAACTGTAGGATGGGCCTTTGCCACCCTAGGGACGGCTTTAGACACTAGAATTCCACCACTTGAAATCCAGAGTTCTATCATTGGAAATCTCCCTTGGGTCCCTCTTTTAAAGGCAGACTGTATTGGGATGAGTTACAGTTAGCTCCTCAAATCCTGTTTTAGGCTGAATCGTGTCTGCCCCCAAATTCATATATTGAAGCCCTAACACCCAGTACCTTAGAATGTGACCTTATTTAGAGCTAGGGCCTTTCTAGAAGTGAGTAAGTTAAAATGAGGTCATTAGGGTAGGTTCTAATCCAATATGACTGATGTGCTTGCAAGAAGAGGAAATTTGGGCACGGACATGCACAAAGGAAGATGGAGTGAACATAGGGAGAAGATGACCATCTACAAACCAAGGAGAGAGGTGTTGTTTTATCAGTGTTCTCCAGAGAAACAGAACATATATATATGATTTATTATAAGAAATTGGCTCATGTGCTTGTAGAGGCTGAGCGGGAGTGGCATGATCTGCTGTGTGTGAGTGGGAGCCCCAGGAAACCTGGTGGTGTAAATTCCAGTCCTAGTCCAAGGGTCTAATAGGCAGGAGCGCTGCGGGTTTAAGTCCCAGTCCATGGCCAGAAGACTGATAGCTCAGCTCAAGCAGTCAGGCAGAGAGAACCAAGTGGGAGTGGGAAGGGGCAGAGGGGGAAAGAGAGGAGAGGGAGAAAGAATCTGAAGCGGACTCCACACTGAATGCTGAGCCTGACTCAGGGCTCGATCCCACGACTGCGAGATCATGACCTGAGCCGAAATCAGGAATCGGATGCTCAACTGACTGAACCACCAGGTGCCCTGTTTTAAATTTTTTTTAAAGATATATTTATTCATTTGAGAGTGAGCGAGAAGAGAGGGGGAGGACAAAGGGAGAGGGAGAGAGAGAATCCTCAAGCAGACTCCCTTCTCGGTGCAGAACCCAATGGGGGTCTCGATCCCAGGACTCTGAGATCATGACCTGAGCTGAAATCAAGAGTCGGACGCTCAACTGACTGAGCCACCCAGGTGCCCCTATCCCAGGGTTTTATTCTATTTAGGCCCTCAAAGGATTATATGATGCCCATCCACAATGGGTGGGGCCATCTACTTTACTCAGCCCACCAATTCCAATGCTAATCTCTTCCAGAAATACCCTCACACACACACACACACACACACACACACACACACCGAGAAGTAGTTTGGGCACCCATGGCCCAGTCAGGTTGAGACAAAATTACCGACCGCAGGGCTGGAACAGACCCTTCCCTCAGAGCCTTTGGAAGGAACCAACTCTGCTGACACCTTGACATCCAGCCTCCAGAACTGTGAGAAAATACATTTCTGTTGTTTAAGCCTCCCAGTCTGTGGTGCTTTTTTAAATTTTTTTTTAATTTTTAATTTTTTATTATTTTTTTTTTACTTTGTTGTGGAAGCCCTGGGACATGAATACAACTCCCCTAGGATTCACAGAATGGATTGAGTGGGACCAACAAAGAAACCGGGAGGCTGGGGAATATACTTTGCTATCTTCACATTTGTGAAAATGACAGAACACCTTTTCAGTAGTTGGAGGCAAAATTACATTATGGAAAAAGAAAGGATTGCATCTGAGTTTCAGCTTTACTACGCTCACTAGCTGTGTGGCCAAGGGTAAGTTATTCTACTCATCTGGGGCTCAGTGTCCTCATTTATAAATGGGGGCAAGATTTACCACTTCACTGCACTGTAGCCCTGATATGAAAACAGAGTGTATTTGCCCGCTACCTGCCTATGCGGGGGCAGAAATCATCATCATCACCATCATCGTAAGGGGTGGGGTTGTCACTGGAGAAAAGAGAGTGCTTATGATCTACCATCTTGCAAATCTTACAGTTTGAAAACCGTGGCTTTTGCCTCCCACCATTATGATGATGACCAGGGGAGCCGGCTCACAGTTACTGAGTCAGATGTTGATATTGCCTCAAGCACTAGAAGTAGGGTTGCTAGATAAACACAGGATGCCCAGTTAAATTTGGATTGCAAGTAGATAATTTTTTTGTATAAATATGTCCTAAAAATTGCATGGGATGTTCGTATATTAAAAAAGTATTCCTTGTTTTTCTGAAATTCAAATTTAAGTGGAGATCCTGTATTTTTATTTGCTAAATCTGGCGTTAACTAGGAGAGACCTACCCAAAGAAACAATGATGTATGATCAACTAATGAACTGTCCTTAAAAATCACCAAGTACTAAAAAGCATAATAAGTATGATGGGCAGTTGTACCAGCTATCCATCAAACAACTATAGAATCTCAGAAATATAAAACAATAAACATTTATGTAGCTCAGGCATCTAAGAGTTGGCTGATCTAGGCTGGGCTCAGCTAGGGGGCTTGTCCCAGGCAACTTCGTTCCACATGTCCCTCATCCTCTTCTTGGGAACAGTGGGTTAGCCTGGGAATGCTCTTTTCATGGCAATGGAAGGAGCACGAGAGGCCTTGGAATTGGTACACCATCACCTCCATCTTATACTATTGGCTTTGGCCAATGATCTAGCCAAACTCAAAGTCAAAGGATGGAGAAATGTATTCTGCCTTTTTAGTGGAAAGAACTGGAAAGCCATAGGGTAAATGGTATGGCTACAGGGCAGGATGATGAAGTGTTGGGGCCCATCAGGCAATGTAGTCAGTCACTGTAGTTAAGAAGACCAGTGCTGATATGGCTGAAGCAGCTGGGAAGGGTTTAGTGGAAGATGCGATATGAAGGGTGGGTGGAATTTGGGCAAGAGGGAAGGATCTGCATGAGCAAAATCTCAACCGTTCATTCTTAGCCATTTTCCTCTCCACTTCTGCTCTTTGCCCCTCGCCACCCTGACCTTTTCCCAGGAGGCTGACCTCCACGAAACCGCATTAATTCATTAAGCAAAGCTGTATGTTCCAAAGCAAAATAGAATCCAGGACTCTCATTTCTCCTGCCCCAAGGTAAGATCCTCACACACCCATCCTTTAGGGGACTCTGCAGGGAGCTGGGGACATGGGTCACAGGAGCCTTGGGTTGGTTTGGCATGCCTGGCAGCATGAAGAGGGTCTCCCCTCCTCCACCGGGCCCAGGGAAATGCAGGTTATGGTAAAGCCACATGAGGGAGCAAAGGAGACAGGATCACACCGGAGCCTCCCCAGGGCCGTTCCGTGCTGGGCTCAGCTACACCTGTCGCTGCTATGACGTGCTGGTTCTGGTGGTTCTGTGTCTCTGTGTCCTTTCACTTCTCACCAGCATCCACCACGTTTTCTCTGCGTCATAGCTTCGCTGTATTTGGGGTTTCTGCTTCCTCTCCATTTCAGCTTACTGGTAACTGCAGCTTTGAATGGCCCATCGGGGGCCTGACTGCGTGGCCTCTCTCTGCATCTTCTGTCTTCTGCTTGTCCTAACTATCTTAGTCACTCTTGACTTCCTAGTAGACTTTTCCAAAGGCAAGAGTCAGAATGACTTGGTTTATCTCTATTTGGACAGAGCTCCTCGTTCAAGCCACTGGGAAGCCTATGGTGCTCCCAGCGTGCTCAGCCAGGTTCAGCGCGGAGGTGGAGAAGTAGAGGTCAGGGAAGGCAGGGATGTGCAAGCAGCCTCCAGTTGTCCATAAGCAGGAGCCGTGGTGGGGGCGGGGGGATAGGTTTCCTTTAGAAGGGGTACTGGGTGCGGCCGGCACCATGTTATTTATGGGCACATTCATAGAGCAACAAATCAATTCAAGGGTTGGCCAATAACCAGATGAGAGACTTGGGTATTAGCACAGCGCTCAAAAGCTTTCATGTACATTGTCTCATTTGATTCTCAGAATGCCCTGGTGAGGCAATTTTAAAGCAGGTACAATTATTGCCTGACAAGCAAGGAACCTGAGTCACCCACAGGGAGGTGAGGAGATTGGCGTCTGAAGGGAAAGGACATTATTGGCAGAGACAGGACTGGAATGCAGGTTTCCCATCTCCTTCCCCGGTGTTTTTATATTAGATCATAAGGACAATCGTTGGGGCGCCAACTCTAAGAGGTGAGATGATTTTTTTACCTCGTGAAAATAAAGAAGTCAGTTTGTACAATAGATATTTATGACGTCATTGTTTATGATAGGAAAAGACTGCGGAAAAAGTTAAATTTCCATCAGAAGATCTCTGGCTAAATAATCTGTGCTGTACTCATGACAAGAATACTATGCACATTTAGGGGCACCTGGGTGGCTCAGTCGGTTGAGCGTCTGCCTTTGGCTCAGGTCATGATCCCAGCGTCCTGGGATCGAGCCCCGCATTGGGCTCCCGGCTCAGCGGGGAGCCTGCTTCTCCCACTCCCTCTGCCTTCTTCCCTGCGCTCATGCTCTCTCTCAGATAAATAAAATCTTAAAAAAAAGAATACTACGCGTACTTAAAAAAGAATAAGACTTAAGAAAAAAATGAATAAGGGAGAGGCATCAGCGCAAATATGGCATGCTCTCCAAGATATATTATTCAGTGGAAAAGCAAAAACAGGACTCCCATATGTATTAAAAGATGAAAACACATTATACTTGGGTATGCCTAAAATACGCCCGGAAAAATACCTAGTAAATTGGTTCATGGTGGCTGTCTCTGAGGTGGGAGAGCTGAGGGGTTGGGGGTTTGGGGTGAGAGGGAGACAGTCTGAACTGCATAGCATTTTTGTACTCTGACGTTTTAAAAAAATCGTGTGCCTATATTACATTCTCAATTAAAGATTTTAAAAGGAATCTGGATGAGAGAGCTTTGCTCAGTGTAGGTGAAGGACGTTTAGGGTACATAACTTGGTCTAATTGAGGACAGGCAGGGATCCTGGAGCCACTGGGTCATATCCACCCTACACCTCATCCCCCCCTTCTCGGACCCCCTCCCCAGTCTGCAATAGTCTCTTTACTTCAGTCCACGATGGAAGGCTTCCTGCTGAAATGTCTTCTTGCCTTCCTGGCTGCCTCAGATCCAGTGTTGTGGCTCTGGGACCCTTGAGCTTAGCTGTACTGGTGCATAAGAGGGTCATACTCATCACACCAACAAGAGCTTACATTTCTTGGGCACTAACCACGTACCGGGCACGCAGAACTTTTCCTGGACTATTTTACGTCATTTTTCAGAAGTGCCACATGAGTTAGGTGCCATTGTGATCTCTGTCTTTCTAGAAGTGGTAACTGAGTTTCAGAGAGGCCAAGTCCCCTGCCCACAGTGACAGTTAGGAACAGGGGGAGCCTGTTAAGCACCAAAGTCCCTGTATTAAATTCCTTCCTGCTTGAAATATTTGGAACGGTTCCTGTTGTCCTGACTGAACCCTTGTTGCTACAGGGGCTATTCAAGAGGAGGAGGCACCTCCAGATGCTCAGAGGGTTCTGGGGGTTGGGGGGAATCCACCTGAGGAGGGAGCAAGGAGCTGCTAGACGAGGGCGCCTCCGAAGAGGACGCGGGGAGGTGTGTGAAGGCATGTGTAGGAGCGTTTTATCAGCCGGGGCCTAATCAGGAGACAGAAACCACATGGTATTTCCAACAGGGAGGGTAGCCGGTAAAGAATTATTACTAGTGACGGGAGAATGACTACTCAGGGGTAAAGAGAACGCTAAAAAATGCAGGAAGGAATAAAGTGGGGAGAGATGCCCCTCTGAAGCTGAGATTCAGGTCTCACCGGAGAGGGTTTGGCTGGAGCCCCTGAACAGTGTAAAAGTTTACTAAGGCCAAGGTCAAGCACATCAAGGCTGGAAAGCAGGAAACTACCCAATGGGGGGCCAACAAAACTCACCAGGCAGCTGCCTGGGGTTTGGTGTTGAACTTAGCAGGAAGTCACTGGATAGAACATCAGCTTCTTGTGAAGCTGCCTGTAAGGTGCCCCTGAGACTCTCGGAAGCTTCGTGTCACCTGATGTCCCCGCCAAGCATTGCAGCGTCCAGGGAGTAAGCGGGGGAGGACGCGCCTTCCTCCTGCGATGTCTCTCTGGCGCCCTCTGCTGACAAAGCGTAACATCGCGCTCTGGCAGGAGGCATGTTTCTAGGCTCTGGCTTCAGCACCCAGGCCAGGGCAATGAAGGCTAGATTTGCAGCCGGGAGGCAGTAAATTGGTAACTGGCATAGTGTGTGTATGTATACTAGGGATTCCGTTCCCTTTCAACATACCTGCCCCAGTGCTCTGGGGGAACGCCCTGTTTTTGGGGAAGTTCACCCGAAACAAGAACGCACCCGGTTCCTGACCCTGCGTTAGGTACAGATGAGAACACCCCGGATCATCAGATGCAACTCTTCTCTTTAATAATCAGGACGGAGAGAGAAGGAGTGCTTCTAGATGTTCCCTAAGTACACCCTAGCCTGCCTGCCTTCCGGGCTTTTTGCTGGCAGTGTCCTTAGCCCACAAAACCTTCTCTCCTTTATCTCCAACTCTGAAAGTCCCCTCCAACCTTTGGGGTCCATCCCGGCGACTGCCACCTGTGAAACTGTGGGCTTTGTGTCTCTGGCTGCTTGGTGTTAAAATGATCTGGTGCTTGTCTCATCTCTCCCGCTAGATGAGAGGCTGGGTGGGGCAGGGCACACTGCCTTGCTCACAGTGGATACCAGCAAGGGGTTGGCTTAGCCAATGGCCCCGGACAGGCTGTGGCTCCCTTCTGGCTAGTGTCACATAGGCAGGCAGGCCAGAGGGCCGAGGAGCTATGCCTTCTCCTCTTTGTCTTTACACACCCAGCAGAACCAGAGGCCTCACTTCCTACCCACTTTCCTTGTTTGACCACTCTACTTTGATGTGGGTGAATTAGCAGCTGATGAATTTCCATACAGCTGGGTGTAAAGTAAACTCTTATATGTGTGACTCTATTTTAAGTGCTTGGGAAGTAGGGTGATGGGTGTGGGAACTTTGCTATTTAAAAGAATTTTGGGCATAATTTCACAAAGCTGCTTTCCTCCCATCTATCATGAATGCAAATCCAATGGCCATTCATACCCTGGGCTTGTTCATGCAGAGCCCATTTGTGGTGACCTCAGAGAAGGCAAGATATAAGCGCCCTTAAGCTCTCACCACGTTGGAGCTCTTGATGGGAGGAATATTCCAATGAAGAGCCTTCTTAAGGCTGAGATTCTAGCTTTTCATCCCTCACAGCTGGAGGGGGCTGTGGAGGCTACAGCCTGGCCCACAGTGGCTCTCAGTAACCACTTCTGATTCATTCATTTGGGCTCAGAGAAGGGGACGAGTGGAGTGTTGCAGGGAATGTTCTGCACTGGTGATAGGGGGCCTGGGGTTGCGACCCAAGCTGTGCCACTAGCTAAAAGCCAAGAGCTTGGCAAGTCATCGAAACCCTCCCAAGGTGCAGCTTGTGGGTGTAAAGCCGCGGCAACTAAGCCTGCCCTGCGTCCTACAGGCCTGCCACGGTGGTTTTCCTTCTACAGGCGGAGGTGGCCCTGCCATTAGAGCTGCCCCCAGCTGGCCTTTTGGAGTGTGCCGGAGGAGGTAATGGACGGTCTCCCCTGACACGTTGACATTGCCCTCAAAAAAACCTCCTTGGGTGTTTCATCTGACCCTCTGCTTTCATTTCATGGGAGTTACATCAAATAAACGTATTCCAGGAAAGAGCTTTTCTCTCCTCACCTTTGTGCGGCCGCCTCCTCCTCCTCCTCCCCTCCCCAAACAGTAAGAGGGCGACCAACTCCGTGAAGCAGCTGTTGGCCAATACTGCCCCCTTGTGGCCCAGCTTGTCCTCACCGGGAGGCGTTCAGCGCGGGAGTTTCTCAGATTCCTAATCCTGACCCTTTGCAGAATTATCAGAAGGCCACCCAGAAAAGCGGACCCACAAGACCCTTGGACGGGGTTCCAGATCCACAGAATGCCTGGTGGCAACCCAAATCTTTAGCAGTGGCTCTGTGGATGTCTGTGTTCCAGGGAGGAGATTGAAGTGGGGAGGAAGACATCCTAAACGAATACCCGGGGGCTGTGGGCGTTCCTCTGGGAAGGGGTGACCCCAGAGCCGCACAGAACCGCACCAGGACCTTGGTGCCACGTGCTGACAACAGCAAAGCCATTTATGAAGGCCCGGGTGTGTTAGGCCCGCGCCGGGGCTCCTCATGCATTGTTGCATTTAACTTCCCTCCGGAAGGATTATCGTCACGGCTCTGTGCGCGGGAAGAAACGGTGGCTGGCAGAGGTTGCATGATTTGCCCATGTCACAGCTGTGAAGGGGCAGACGGAGATCCAAACCCAATCTGGTGTTTTACTCCCTCAGGGCCACAGCACTCACTGTCCCACACCTGCGGGCTGGCCAGGGGCCCGACAGCCCCCACAAGACGTCTTCCACCAGATCCCATGACCCTGCTTCTCTCCCCTTCTCTAGATGCCCCGCCAGGTTCCCAGTGAAGTGTTGCTGACCACGTTGGGGAGTGAAGGCAGTGGTGGGACTCAGCTCAAGGCTTCCCTGAGCCTTCTCGGCTCTCCCTTTTTGCTGCTTCCCCCCAAATGTCGCCTTCTCTGTTCCCGTGGGACCATTTCCCCTCTCTGCCCCAAGCAGATTTTTCCTTCTGGGGGTCTTGTGGCATGTGGTACATCTCCCTCGTGACACTAATCACCTTGAAATGGCTAATGGCTCTCACATGTTTCTGGACTTCTGAACCTCAGGCTTTTTTTTTTTTAATTTAATTTTTTTGAGACATTTTAGGTTCATAGAAAAAGACTTTAGGCTTTTCTTCCTTCCTTCCTCTTTCTTTCTTTTCTTTCTTCCTTCCTTTCTTTCTTTCTTTCTTTTCTTTCTTTCTTTCTTTTCTTTCTTTCTTTTCTTTTCTTTCTTCTTGGACAAAGACTGACTCATCTCTCCCCCAGTACCTAGCATGGCATCTGACACATAATAGGTGCACAACCACGTGCTTATTGAGTGATGAGGAAGGCAAGACACATTGGAAATGGTTAAAACACAACAACAACAAAGTATATGGTTCAGTGCAGCTTTGCTGTAGCACGTGAAATCGATTTCTGCTTTCTTGGCAGTTAAAAGTGATTTTTTTCATGGCTCTCCCCTGGTTGATTTTCAAGTTTGTTCAGAAGCCTCTGCCCAAGGAAGAGGCCTCTCCCTGGAGGCAGTTCCACTTTTGTCCAGGAGATGGCGGGCGAGGCCAGCAGAAAAGTCTTGCAACTCTTCTCTTTCCCTCAGGGGCCAGGCCCTCAGGGCCAGGCCTGCGCAGCTGACCCCTTTTTGTAAAAGATGCAGGAACCTGAAACCTATTTGCCGACCCTATAAATGCGCATGGATGATAAGAACTGGCTTTCGAGGTGGGTTCTTTGGCCGATCCCTGAGAAAAGGAGCTTTTAGGAAAATGTCTTTAAAGGGAAAATATGACAGCAGGAAAATATGAGGGGGCTGCTCCTCGTAAACCCTATTTGAGTAGAGTTTCTCGAACGCCATGGAAAATGAACTTAATATAAAGCAGACACGGTCCTCAAACTCTAAATGACTCAGGACAACATCTTTTTTTTGCCTCGTGAAGCTCATTTCTTTGGAAATCCTTCCCAGCCCTGTGGCCACCTGTCTGGTTGACTGCAAGCTTTTCTCGGCTCCCATATCTGCACGGGTCTGCACACTCGAAAGAGGTAAGTAATGACTTTCTGACTTGAGCTGACGGGAAAGAGGGGACAGCCTCACAAAATGGCCTGGGGACTTTCTAGCACAATGGGAATTTGTCAAACAGCTTTTTTTTTTTTTTTGCTGGGCTAATCAGGCCTACAGATATTTTCTCCTCAGAGTCTGTCATTAAGTACGAAGGTAAGGCCAGGCCTCCCCTGCTCCCTGCTCCTGGGGACGAGGGTGTGACCGTGGGAAGAGGGAAACCGCTCCCTAATCTTGTGCTAAAACAGATTTTAAGGCTGCAGCCACCCTCACCCCCACCCCCATTTT
Source organism: Mirounga angustirostris (assembly GCF_029215605.1). Classification (NCBI taxonomy): domain Eukaryota; kingdom Metazoa; phylum Chordata; class Mammalia; order Carnivora; family Phocidae; genus Mirounga; species Mirounga angustirostris. The sequence goes on from NW_026991718.1 coordinate 72,616,425, forward strand.
CCTTCTGACCTAAATCCTCCCCCGAAGCCGAGCCGGGCTCTGGGCCAGGGTGTCCGCTGTGGACAAAGGCGCCCTGTTTTGTAGGCCTGGCTACGCTTTTCCTACACGGTCTGACAAACGGTGCGCAACTCCCCCAAGTCAACGTGATCACGCAGAAGTCGGCAAAGATGGCCTGAGTGGGTGCTGCCTCCCGGGAACCCAGAAACCCTGCCCCCTCGTGTTTCTACCCCAGGGCACTGGGCTGTTTACATGGAGCCGCCCACTCCTCCGGCCTAGGTGTGGCTGCTCACCCGGAGGGCGCTGGGCGGGAGGCCCCCCTCGAGCTGAGTGAGCGTGCCCTATTTTTTCTGGCTGACTGGGGAGCCAACCGTTACTCACTGCTTCTCCTCAGGGTCTTTGGAGCGTGAGTGCCATCCCCCCTCCTCCCACCTCTTTCTCCTCCTCTCAGCACCCTGGGTTAAAAACTCAGAGGCCTGAGTTGAGGCCTAAGCCGGGGAGGGCTGGGCTGGAGACCAGGACTAGTTGTGCCGAAACGACCCATTGCCATGCAGACTTGAGGGGACAGATCTTTTACCTCCTGAGGCACAGCTTCCGCTTTGTAAAATGGGCATGACAACAGATGTCATGCCACGTACGTAGAGATGGTGCTGATGACAAATGGGGTGGGCATTCGGGAAGGACAGGGCTCTCTATGGGCCTGGAAGGAGGACCAAGGTGGTCAGAAGGATGAGAGGGATTTAGGTGCATGCACATTATGGGGGAGGGTGCGCCAGGTGGGGAAATGATGAGAACAATAGCACAGTGGCAGGAACCCATGGAACGTTTCCTGGGAAGAGTGAGTACATCATTCTGGCTTAATCAAAAGTGTGTGTGTGTAGCCTCATGAAAGTATGCCTGTAACGGGGAGGCAGGTCTGGAAACATGGTATGAGATCTAATTATGGAAGGCCTTGAAGTCCCGGCTCATTACTTTGGGGAATATTGCAAGTTTATGAGCAAGGATCTCGTGCAAAGTCATGTGAGGAAGATTGATGTGGCCATTTGTGTATGAGAGAGGGTTGGAGAGACCAAGGGTAGCCATTTAGGAGACTGTTGTAAGTTCTGGGACAGAGAGGAGGGCATGTGAGAGCAAGATGGTGCCCAAGGGACCCCTAGAAAAGCCATCATGCATGAAGATCAATAGGACTTGGCTGAGTTTAGGCCTGAGACAAGAGGCCTGAGTTTAGGCCTAAGACAAGAGCATAGTGGTACCATGGCAGAAACTGGCAAGGCCCTGGAGGAAAGCCTGGTGTGGGGAGAAAGTTAGCTTTAAGGTCTTCCACCTGAGGTGACTGGGTTCGTTTGGCCAAATATAAGCAGTAACTGGTGAGAAGCAGAGCCGAAGCTCCCGATTGACGGGTCTCCTCCAACAAGCTCTCTCCACCACTCTGGGCTCCTTGTCCTTTCAGAATGTGCTCTCCACCCTGACCCTGCGTTGGGACTCGGCCTCTAGCTACCAGTTTGAGAACCTGGGCTGACTGGCCTGGCTTTCTGCTGAGATCTGACCCTTGGCCTAGGTGGAAAGATCCCTGGCAATGGCTGGGCTGAGCCAAGCCTCAGCTGTTTTTGCTGGGTTGGTAAAAAGTCTAGCCACATTTGGCAGGCCTCTCTGGGAATTAGAGGCCAGGAGTTCTGCCGAAGAAGGAGGAGAGAGATGACAAGGGTGGTAGATAATTTTGTGGGAAAAAACAAAAGGCAGCGGGTGGGGGGGGGGCATTTTGTTTCTGCAGTTTAGGCCCTTTCAGACAGCTGCTCATATGATGGATGGAGACATTTATTTGCAGCAGTTTTCTTGGAATCCCTAATCTCTAGTAAATGCTCAGCAGCCTGCAGGAGAACACTGCTAGCATTGTGAGGTATGCATTTCGATTGTAAGAGAGTCGCAGGTGCAGGCAGGACATTGATGCAATGTAGAAGGGGCCAGAGGGGCGAGGTGTGAACGCCCACAAGGAGGAGTCTGGTGGGGGAGGGCGGGCCCAGCTCTGCGGCTGACTAGTCCCTCCCTCCCTCCAGACCTCAGTCTTCTCATCTGTTAAGTGCCAGTACCAGGCTGGAGGATCTCTAAGCCCCTTTCATACCCTGACATTTTTGTCACGTATTTTGTGTCTCAGTCCCAGCCTGGACCTGGGCTCATGGGGGTGATGCTGGAGAAGAATGCACAGACTTTGCTATCTGGAAAGACCACATCAACATTGGCCATCTCTGGCCTCTCAAAAGCTTTTGAATCAGCCTTGATCGGCGGAACAGAACTCTGGTCTTGTGAGCCGGTATCAACCCTCACATTGCCCACCGTTTGCCTCCTACCACAAGCTGGTCGTAAGAAATAATTTTTACGAGAGATGGTCACAGACTCATTTTCAAACATTTAAAACAATTAAATGCCTTTTTCTTTTTTTCCTAAGGGAATTTTATGTGGGCTTAAGATAAAAACTGACGGTTCTGGTAGAAAGGGCTTTGAGTCCCCAGGCTCCTCTGCAAACCCACAGGCCAAGCTAGGGGCTGGACAATCTAATGACAGATACAGGGACAAGTGAGGTCCTAATCCATGTCCATGTGCTGCCTTTGCATTTTAGCCAAAGCCACTTTAAGAGCCAGTCGTGAACACTCTCCTGTATCTGCTCTCAAGCTTCCATTGAGGACACAGCCCTTAACATCACATAACATCCGCTAAGGAATGCCTCCACGTGAGAAAGGTCTTTCAGCCTTTCATAGTAGGAAAAGCTTTATCTTTTCCCCAGGAACTAAAATGTCCTTTAGTTCTTTGTTCTAGAACAACCAACCAACAAGCAAACAATCACGCTGTCTCCCCCGAGAGGAACTTTGCCATAATAAGATGCGTATCATTTCATGCATTTCCCTCTCTGTGCTGTGTGGTGGGTTGGCACTTGGCATCCATTTCCGACTCCTTCCACGTGCCTTCCCGTACCTGAGAGGCTGGAAAGCTAAAAATGGCATTTCCCGGATTTCCCTGCTCCTAGGGTTCCAGATTTAAAGTGGTTTCTGTTGTTAGATGGACTCATGAAATGTCTGGAGGTGGAATGGAGGCTGGCAACCAGCGCGGTTTGGGGGTGTGGATGTTTCTGCAGCTGTGACTTGATGCCCAGCCACGAGCTCCACGCGTGTCTTGGCACATTGGTGGGTGGCGGCGTCTCCCCCACCCAGGGATTGGAGATTTGGTGGTCTGTTTTTGATTTCAGCGATTCTGTGTGATGGGCTTTGATTCTCTGTCATTGTGATTACGGTAGAGGTGGCAGCTCCCTTGGCAGGCAAGTTGCGTGGCAGGATTCTGCTCATCCTTTCTGACAGCCCAGCCTGGAGCCCTTTCCTCCTGCTCCTTCCACCATCCATTTCGTAAGCACAAATTCCTTACGCTACACTGCTTTTGCTTGACAAATGAGCAGGGGTGGTTTCTGTTTCCTATTTTTGATCTCTGAGGGAAACTCCTCAGTCACCAGGATATACTGGGATCCAAGTCCTCGTGCTTCTTGCTCCTCGGTGAAGCTGGAAGGGTCTCTGAGCCTCCGTTTCCACATCTATAGCTCCGTGACAGTAGTAATCTCACTGTATCGTAATCGTATCCTTGCCTCCCTCCCTACGGGGCTCCTGTCTCCTTTCGTGACTAACATCTGTTTGAGGTTTTACAGCTTATCAAGCCTTTCCCCTATTATCACAACCACTGTGGAAGGTCAGTAGGGAATGTTGTTAGAATTACAAAACCACAAGGTAATTGCCATGGCACGGACAGAATGTGGTTCAAGGATGGGTGGAATGCTTCGGGTTGCTTGGGGCGATCAGACGAGGCTGGAGGAGGACATGGTGCCTGAGTGAACTCTGAAGAATGAGATGTCTAAAGACAGATAGGCAGGGGCAGGACTTTACCAGCAGAGGGAAGAGCATGTGCAAAGGCTGGGGGGCACATTCAGGGGAGTCTGTGAATGTGAGTTCAGGACTGACAGAGTAGAAAATGGGAGGGGTGGGAGATAAGGCAGGGGTGGAGGGCCTGTATGAACAGCTTGGCATTCCTGCCTGAAAAGAGTTTCAATTTACCCTGTAGATGGCTGAGAAGCAGGGAAGCACCTCACTGAGTGACCATGCTGGCATGACATGGAGGATGGGCTAGAGGGGTGAGACCAGTGGGGATGGAAACAAGGGGACTGGTGAATGATCTGATGTGGGGTACGAGAGAGCGATGGAGTGACATGGGTTCCTCCCAGCTTCTGGCTTGGGCAGACAGTGCTCACGGAGAGAGGGAACTCTAGAAGAGGAGCAGATTTGGACATATCGAATTTGAGATTATCCGGTAACCAGCTAGTTACATAGGTCTGAAACTTGGGGAAGAGAGGTCTGTCCGAAGGTACAAATTTTAGATGAGTCAGTCAATGTTAAGGTGGTGGCCAAAACCTTGAGTGGATGACCCTGTTTAAGGAGAATAAGAGGACTAAGGAGGAGGGAGGATTGAAGATAGAGCCGGGAGGACCACTGATACTTAATGGAAAAGAAACCTATACATAGGCAGGGGTGAGTGGCCAGAGATGAAGAAGAGAAACTGAAAGAGTGGTTCAAGGAAGGTGCAGTGGTCAACAGTGTCACAATTGAAGAGCGATCCAAAAAGGTGAGGACTGGAAAGTTCTCTTTGGGTTTGGCAGAAATGCACTGGTGACCTTGATAATTCAATTCATTTTTAACCAATACTTACTGAATGCTTACTATATGGCAGGAATTGTTCTTAGAGTTTTGGGGTATATCAGTGAATAATCTCATTCAAGTGAGGGAGACAGCTGTTAAAGAATGAACATAACAACTAAGTTTTTTTAAAGCATGCTAGAACGTGGTAAGTGCTATAAAGGGAAAAAGTTGAACATATAAGGGGCAAATCAGGAATGCTGGGCAGAGGTTGCAACTTTAAATATGGTTGTCAGAAAGTTATATGGGAGCAAAGACTTTGAAAGTGGGGAGAAGTTGACCATGCGACTATCTGGGGCAAAAGTATTTCAGATAAAAGGCATAGCCAGTGAAAAGGCCTTAAGGTAGGATGTGCCTGGCATGTTCCAGGAATAGCAAGGAAGCCAGTGTGGCTGGAGGGGAGTGAGTGAGGGGAAAATAGTGGGAGATCCCATCAAGGAGGTAAGGTGGCGGGTAGGGGCTTGGTAGGCCATGGGAAGGGCTTTGACTTTGGGAAGCCACTGGAGACTTTTGAGCCAAGAATGACATGGTCTAACTTAAGCTTTAAAAAAGCTTATTCTGGCTACTGCATTGATAATAGACTGTAGGGAGGGGAGGGGAGCAGCAGGGAGACCTGTTGCAGTGATCCAGGCAAGAGATGATGGCATCTTGAGTCAGGATGGTGGCACTGGCCATGGTCAGAAGGGTCAAATTCTGGATATGTTTTGAAGGTAGAACCGACAGAATTCCTGATGGATTGGGCTGTGGGGTATGAGACAAAGAAAAGGACCACTTCAAATTTCTTGTCATCTTTCCAGTTGCTCATGCTGTTTCTCTCAACTGAGATGGTGGGAATTGTGGGTGAAGAAGGTTTGGGTTCAAAGATCAGAAGTTGAGTTTGGGGCACGTGGAGTTTGCACTGTCCATTAGACATCCAAATATCAATGTTGAGTGGGCATTCTCAGTGATATGGGAGAGGGGAATCCCAGAGTGTCCTTGCTGGGGAGTGGACTGGAGGTGAGAAAGTCCTAGAAGCCCGGCTGTGGGAGAGAAGGGTACTGTATGTGAAAGTGAGGGGAGGGTTGGGTTGAAGAATCTTTGAAAAGAAGACGTATAAGTTTGTCTGTAGAAGAAGTGAAGAATCCAGTGAGAACCCCTAGGTTGACCATTCTAGAAGAGAAATTGTTCCTGATGGCACCAAGTCCTTAAAGAAGTCAGTGAGAACGGATACATCTGAACATCCGGAATGCCTTTTCTTCTGAGGCAGGGTAATGTGGAGCAGATGACACTTTCTAGGAAGTGTCAATGGAGGGGCAGGAAGTTGAGAGACTTTAATTTATGTTTCTGCAAAAGAAGAATTAGGCTCAACGAAGAGAGAAGGCTCAACCAAGAGTTGAGCTGGGAACTTGGGGAAAAACATGAAAGTCAGGAAAAGACTCTGAGGGTAATGGGAGAAGTTGTGGAGGGATTGCTGAGAGTGATGAGGGTATAGCTGATGCTATAAATTGGTGGGGCACCATTCTTCCTTGTGGTGAGATTTTCTCCATCAGTCCCAGCTAGAGGGACCCAGGTATAGAAGGTGGATCATCTTGGCTTAGGATTTTATGGAGGACAAGTGCTAGAAAGACAAGCAGATGATTGAGCTGAGGTAGCTGTCAAGAGAACAGTTGAAGTGAAACCCTGTAGGGTCTTGGCTAGATGGGGGCGGAAGTGAAGTCAGGAGATGCTGATAGATACGGAGAACCAGGTAGAGTCAGGAGCTCAGAGGTCAAGGTGAGGTCAGAGAGTAGGTGTGGTGGGAGGACCTGAGTGAGAGCTAGAGGAATTAGATTGTGGCCTGGGAGTGGAGCATTGAGGTTAGGACTTCAAAGGTGAAGTGGTTCTCAGTGTTTGTAATCTGGAAAGGTGGATCCTCCAGGGGGATGGGCAGTCCAACAGAGACAGGAGGTGAAGGTCAATGGAACTGAAAATGTTAAGGACCTGGAGATGGGGATGTTACATACCATTCACACAGATTCAAAATTCTCCTGAGATGATGCCGGGAATTGGAGTGAAAAGGAAATCAGTGGTCTGGATGATAAACTTCTCGATCTAAGTTGGGGAGAGTTCAGGTGGTCCCTAAGGAATCATGATAATGGGGAGTTGGGGTCAGTGCAATGCTTGGCTTAGTACCAAGGAGCGGGGCGGGGGGTAACCAAAAGCTGAAGAGGAATGACGGGGTAAGTTTGTTCCTCTTTTTGAAGTTCCTCTGCACATTTTTTGCACTTCTGTGCTAGGCTATGTTTAATGTAGCCTCCTGCTAATACTGACCTCTCTCAGTATCTTTGTTTCACAATATTGTTAGGTCCTTGGGAATAGGTATAAGGTACTCTCACATTGAAGGTACTTAATAAATGTTGGTTTTAAAATGGAGAGTTGGCCAGATGGGGACTTGTGCTGGGTACATTACCTGGAACAAATGGGTGACAGCTGTATTTTTTCTCCACCACTTTGTGTTTTCTTTTTTCTTCTTTAAGATTTACTTATTTGATTTTTTTTTTAAAGGTTTATTTATTTGAGAGAGAGTGAGCGTAAGTGGAGCGAGGGGGGTGGGGGGAGAGGCAGAGGGAAAGAATCTCAAGCAGACTCTCTGCCGAGCATGGAGCCCCACACCGGGCTCAACACGGGGCTTGATCTCAGCACCCTGAGATCATGACCTGAGCCAAAACCAAGAATTGGATGCTCAACCAGTGGAGCCACCCATGTGCCCCCAATTTGTGGTTTCAGTGAGAATACCCCATCCCCCAAATTTAAGGTCTGAGGATGGCTCTGGCCTCACCTGGAAAATACCAGAAATGGTCAGTTCCCATGTGTGTCACCTCCTGGGACCTTGGGGTCTGGAAGCGTCCCTGAAACCTGAATGTGCTCGGGCTCCTGGTGACCTGACACCTGCTGGGAAACACAAGGAAGTGGAAAAGAAGCCAAATCGAGAAGTGGCTGCTGGAAACCAGAGACTCGAGCAGAAGAGGGGCTGTACAATGAACAGCAAACTGTATACAAAGGCAAATATTTAATTTGAGGTGGAGCTTTATTTTCCTTATATCAGAATAATGCAGACCTTGGATCAAAGCCTCTGGGACTAATGACAAGAAAATTAAATTAAGTGTAATTACATGCCACTCAAAGACTCCTGGGAAGCCATTCAAATATGCAAGAGTCCTTTGTGCAAGGTGGTGTTAGTTCTTCCTGATTGAGAAGGGCGCACTGAAGAGGAGGTCGGTTGAGTAGAGGTAATTACGTTTGGTAAACTCAATTATCACTTCTCAGCAGCGATAATGGGTTCTGCTCAAACAATGGAAAAATGATTATGTATCCTAGCCCTTTGATGATCCAAGTGAATAAAAGAAGACCTAACAGAGTTTCTAGAACCTGGCAACTTCAAGGCAAGACCAGATCCTAAATTGTGAAAGATACTTCAGGACTCATTAGGACACGGTGGACTGACCCATTTAGCCCGCGTGTCCATGGCAGGTATTTGATGCCAGGGACGGAGGGATGTTGGTAGCCCCTGAAGGCAGGTACCGTGTTGAACACTCTGCTGTTCTCGTGCACATGGCTCAGGCATTGGCCATAGCTGGTTTGGGAATGCTCTGTTTCGTTCTGAATAAGGAGGACTTGCTGTTTTGTGTTTTGATATAGTTGGCTATGTAGTTTCCCCTTTTGCGGTGGTTGTAAAAGGCAGGGTGAGTTGTCACGTTGGTTCTACCTTAGCCCTTAGAGATTTAGATCTGTAAAAATTAATAAAACAAAAGCTAGCTTTAGCCATAAACTACTTAGGAGTTGAACTGGATTAACAATATTCTTTACATATCACTATGAGTGCCCCCCCAAATGTTCTGCCTTCCCAATTTTTTCACCCCATCTTCGCTTTACCCTTCTGACCCACGTGTCCAGTGGTTTAGGGACAAGCTTCCCACAGGTACTTCAGAGTCTGTCCTTCCCTCCTCCTCCACCTTCCCCTTCTCCATTCTGTCCCCTGCTGTCCTCCCACAGCGCCCCTGCCCAAGTCCTCATGGAGACCTAGCATCCCCTTTCTCCCCCAGCCTGTCCAATGGTGACTTTCCAATTTGTCCTCTGCCAACTTCCCTCTAATGTCTGTCTTCTTTTCTTCAGCTCCCTTGACCTAGTCCTAACTGCTTCCCTTGGTACCCGTCACATTGGTGGGGGCAGCCATTTCCCAGCTGGCTGGAATACTCTTTGGAAACCAAGGCTAACAAAACACAGAGGGAGCACTCTGCCCAGGGCCTATGGGTGGAGGACAGAGACTCTGCATTGAGAGGCCCAGCTCTACCATGTTCTGGCTGTGAAACTTACTCTTAAAACCAGGACTAAAAATGATCCCTATTTCAGAGGGTTATTGTGACCATTCCATGAGCAAACCTTTCCTGGCTAAAAAAATGAAGCTGGAGGCTTATTGCCGTTTTATGAAGCTTCTCACCTGCGTGTCCACCTCAGAGTGAGCAGGCTATGGCCAAGTAAAAATTACATAAACGAGATCAGCCCCAGTTTATACATGAGTGTGTCTTGAGGGAAGGAAACTGGCCTTCAATAGGTAGTACTAGAGGGGCGCCTGGGTGGCTTAGTCGGTGAAGTGTCTGCCTTTGGCTCAGGTCATGATCCCAGGGTCCTGAGATTGAGCCCCACATTGGGCTCCTTGCTCAGTGGGGAGCCTGCTTCTCCCTCTGCTTGTGCTCTTTCTCTCTCTCAAATAAATAAATAAAATATTTTAAAAAAAGTAATGTTAAAATGATTATTTAAGTCATTACTTGCCATGCAAACAATTTCAAGATATTAATGAAAACTTAAAATACAGGCCGATGAAGGGAGAGGGTGAAAGGAGAATCTGCCCCTAATATAAGGCTCTGCCGAGATCATTTCAACAATTTGTCCTAAATAGTTTTTGTATCATTTCACGTGCACATACGTATTTGCTAGAGTTATGAGCCGACAATGTGTACAGTGTTTCCCACCTCACGGTGGTATCTTTACGTGTAGCTTCGTGGATCTTCAATGATTCTTGCTCAGGGCTGCATAATATTGCCATGCATGGGCAGTTCATAGTCGAACAAAACTGTCCTCTCTTGTTGGAAAGCTCGGTTGTCTCTTTCAATTTGACATGGCGACACTGGTGATAATGATTTTTTGAAGAGGAGTGTCTTGTGTGCACAGGAGACAGGTTATGGAAGCAAAGCTAAGCTAAGGACCCCTGCCTGGTGTGAGCACTGAGCTGCTGTGTAAAAGGGACTGGGTTTTATTCATCTCTGTACTGCAGGGAAAGGGTGGGTCTCTCTTTCTATAGCAGTCTGATCTGAAAAATCCAAACTTCCAACATTTTTCACTTTGCATAGGGATAATTGATATTATGAGACCTGTAACTAATGATCCCTGTTGCATCTAAAATGTTTTATCCCTGTTGCATCTAAAATCACACTTCTGATTGGGGAAAGGAAATGGAAATTATGGGGACTTTAAACCAAAACCCTCTCCCCTTAAAGATTGATGGAAAAGTGGTAAGTACAAACCTATAGCATAGAATTCTGTTTGGATGAATTCAGACACGTTTAAAAAAAAAAAAAAAAAAAAAAAAGCTAGAAAGTTGCTAAACTCCAGAGTCCCCTGTGGAGGGGATCTCAGCCTTAGAAAGGACACCTGACCCCTTGCCCTGCTGAATGTATGCTCTCTGAGGTCTTTCTCTCTCTCTCTCTCTTTAAAGATTTTATTTATTTGTCAGAGAGAGCACAAGCAGGAGAGTGGCAGGCAGAGGGAGAAACAGGCTCTCTGATGAGGAGGGAGCCGGATGCGGGACTCGATCCCAGGACCCTGGGATCATGACCTGAGCCGAAGGCAGACGCTTAACCGATGGAACCACCCAGGCGCCCCTCTCTGAAGTCTCTCGACAGATGGGCATGGAGCCTTTGGGGCTAGAACATTTGCTGGGGCAGGGAGGTCGCCACCCCCATGGGATAGTCTTGGATGCTCTAATTGCAGGTGAGCGATTGTGGTGAAATCTGCCTTCCTTGGAGCTTCCTTTGGTGGCCCTTTGGTTCCACACTGTGGAGCAACTCCTATCAGAGTTATAGGATATACCTATCCTCTCTGTCCACTATCCAGAGGATAGGTATGTCCTCTGATCAGAGGATAGGACATACCTATCCTCTGTCCACCTTCCAGCTGCTTGTGGCCGTCATTCTGCTTCTCTGGAGTCTGCTCCTGTCCAGTCTAAGTACCCTCAGTCCTACTTGCTCCTCAGCAGACAAGGTTCCCAAACCCTTGCCATTCTGGCCTGTCTCTTCCAGGCAGATGCCAGCCTGTCAATGTCTAGCAAAGCTGTGGTACCCATAGGGGGTTTCTGGGATTTGAACTTGAGTAATCCCACTTCAAGCCTCACTGGGTAGAGGAAACCATCCTGCAGTGATTTTTTTTCTCCTCCTTTGTGGGACACCAAAAGTAATAAAAAGGAAAAACCTGCTGATTCCACCCAAATTTAGTTATTCATTGGCTCTCTAATGATGGGTCCAGTTACTTCTCTGGGTTACCTAGGGGTCATGAGGGGGAGAAAGGTGTATCAGAAAAGAAGAGCGGGCTTGATCTGTTTCTTCCCAGAACAGAAATTGGATCTCTTTGATTTGTGGTCCTAGAATGTAAGAGCTGTGAGATTCTTAGAGGTCACATCCACCAACTCCTGATGTCCGTATAACAAAACTAATGCCAGAGAGGTTAAATGATCTGTCCAAGGTCACAGAAAGATTTAATGACAGGCCCCAAACTATAGAGCCTGGATCTCTAGGACACTTTCCATCAATTTCTGCTGCCTCTAAGTCTCTCCTCTACCTGTTTTCCCACTCTACCTTTGTGGACAATCCCCCAGCCCTAAAACCTCTTTGTCCCTCTGACCAGTATTCTTATCTGAAAACTTCATTTTGAAAACACAAGCACCAAAGTCAGAAGATGCCTTGGCACCTTTTTTTTTTTTTTTCCCCATGAGAATCTTTTGCACTGTGGTTTGTGGAGGAAGCTGACTTTAGCAATCTAGGTGACGTGGTGGTTATCAACAGAGAACAGTGGCCGTTGAGATAATGTATGTGTCTAAATATGTCAGCAGGTGCAAGAGCTGTCTTGTCCCACTGGGGCTACAGGAAATGTATACACCCAAATATTCGGGTCACAGATAAGTCAGAGAGATAGCATTGTACCAGGGGGTCAAATCAGCCACAGTGTGGTTTCCATAGACTCATGGCTTCCCTAGGGCTGGGGAAACAGAAATGCCCATCTCTAGAAAATGCCTGAATGTTCAAATGGGCACCCACAGGGAGAAAACTTGTTTAAACAAAACTTCTGCAGAGTTCAGGGCCATCTTTAATGTTAATCCCTGGTCTACTCGCTGCCTCTGGAATATAACTTGCACCTTCCAATTTGTTCTTTTGTTTCTCCATGCTTTTCATTCATTTACTCATCCAGTATTTATTTCAAGCAAATCCTTTAAGATTCACCTGGAATCCCATGCACTTTGGGATCCCTCTGTTGTCCACTCCAGCCCTCAGGACACTCCCTCTGCCCTTGGCATTGCCTATACCCTCATCTGCTTTGGACACTTAATGCTCTCATGGGTAGGCTTGGTCTTACCAACTGGATAAACAAACCAAACATTTGTTTAGCCATTGACAGTCAATCAAGTTCATGTGTATCTTCACATTTCATTGCTAGATATTAGGTAGATATTACTATGATTCTCATTGCAAAAGTGAGAATACTGAGGGCTCAGAGAGATGGAGACACTTGCTTGTCACACGGCTAGAAGTAATGGTGCAAGACTCAAAACTCCGCTTTGTCCGGCTGAAATCTACTTTTTCTATTTAATTAACCACACTATATTTGTCTTTTTAAAGAATATGTTTTAGACACTTTTATTGTGAAATATACACCGAAAGAAGTGCATAAAATTATACAGTTTAATTGTTACAATGTGAATCTCTATATAATGAAATAGCCAACATCCTAGACACCTCTGTGTATCCTTTTCTAATCTACTCCCCTCCCATTCCCCTACAGATAATCATTAGCCTGACTTTTTGTGTATATGAGCCTAGACAAAAAATTAGTTTGCTTGTTTCTGAACTTTATTTAAATGAAATTAAACTATATGTATTCTTTTTAGTCTTGCTCAACATTACATCAGGAATATTTTCCCATGGTCATGTGTATAGTTGCAGCTTGCTTGTTTTCACTGCTTTATAATATTCCCTTGCATGAATATAGTAAAAGAAATTCATTCACACTCTACTTGTCATAAACTTCCTTTTTTTTCTGTCAATGCTTGCACTTGTCAGTACTCAACTGTATTCCCACTGATTGAATTGTTCTGATGTTTTTCTACTCCAGTTTGATAGTTATAGAAGGACATATTCACTTGGAAACCATCACAGAAATATGGAAATGTTGGATTGTATTGTGGCCATTTTTGGTTCTGGTGTTATCCTAATTGCTTGGGCTAAGGCTAGCAGAAGATGAAATATATTACATGGCCATTATAAAGCAACTTGTTAGTACACAGCTATCCTATTATGTCCTACCCTCCAAAATTGAAGTTGATTTCTGGGGTAGAGGAGAAGAGGGCAATTGAGTCAGCCTAAACAGGACAGATGACTTGATATCTGAGATCTAGTGAAATCCCTCACTTTTCACTGAAGTGTGTTAGCATCCATATCAACTCAGTTCAAGTTAAATTGGGAGTTTGGTTTTGTTTGCTTGTTGGTTTGTATTGTTCTTTTTTTAAGATTTATTTTCAATTAATTAATTAATTTTTATTATGTTATGTTAGTCACCATACAGTACTTTATTAATTTTTGATGTAGTGTTCCACGATTCATTGTTTGCGTAAACACCCAGTGCTCATTGCAATACGTGCCCTCCTTAATACCCATCACTGGGCTAACCCATCCCCCCACCCTCCTCCCCTCTGAAACCCTCAGTTTGTTTCCTGGAGTCCATAGTCTCTCATGGTTCATCTCCCCCTCTGATATCCCCCCTTCATTTTCCCCTTCCTTCTCCTAATGTCCTCCATGCTATTCCTTATATTCCACATATAGGTGAAACCATATGATAATTGTCTTTCTCTGCTGGACTTATTTCACTTAGCATAATCCCTTCCAGTTCCATCCATGTCGATGCAAATGGTGGGTATTCATCCTTTCTGATGGCTGAGTAATACTCCATTGTATATATGGACCTCATCTTCTTTATCCATTCGTCGGTTGAAGGGCATTTTGGCTCCTTCCACAGTTTGGCTCTTGTGGACATTGCTGCTATGAACATGGGGGTGCATGTGCTACTTCTTTTCACTACATCTGTATCTTTGGGATAAATACCCAGTAGTGCAATTGCTGGGTCATAGGGTAGCTCTATTTTTAACTTTTTGAGGAACCTCCATACTGTTTTCCAAAGTGGCTGTACCAACTTGCATTCCCACCAACAGTGTAAGAGGGTTCTCCTTTCTCCACAACCTCTCCAACATTTGTTGTTTCCTGCCTTGTTAATTTTTGCTATTCCAACTGGTGTAAGGCAGTATCTCAGTGCGGTTTTGATTTGAATTTCCCTGATGGCTAATGATGTCGAACAGTTTTTCATGTGTCTGTTAGCCATTCCTATGTCTTCTTTGGAGAAGTGTCTGTTCAGGTCTTCTGTCCATTTTTTGACTTGATTATTTGTGTTTTGGGTGTTGAATTTGAGCAGTTCTTTATAGATCTTGGATACCAGCCCTTTATCTGTAGTGTCATTTGCAAATATCTTCTCCCATTCTGTGGGTTGCCTCTTTGTTTTGTTGACTGTTTCCTTTGCTGTGCAGAAGCTTTTTATCTTGATGAAGTCCCAAAAGTTCATTTTTGCTTTTGTTTCACTAGCCTTTGGAGATGTACCTTGAAAGAATTTGCTGTGGCCGATGTCGAAGAAGTTACTGCCTATATTCTCCTCTAGGATTTTGATGGATTCCTGTCTCACATTGAGGTCTTTCATCCATTTTGAGTTTATCTTTGTGTATGGTGTTAGAGAATGGTCGAGTTTCATTCTTCTGTATATAGCTGTCCAATTTTCCCAGCACCATTTATTGAAGAGACTGTCTTTTTTCCATTGGATGTTTTTTCCTGCTTTGTCGAAGATTAGTTGACCATAGAGTTGAGGGTCTATTTCTGGGCTCTCTGTTCTGTTCCATTGATCTATGTGTCTGTTTTTGTGCCGGTACCATGCTGTTTTGGTGATCACAGCTTTGTAATATTATTTATTTTAGAGACAGAGTGCAAGAGAGGGGAGGAGCAGAGGGAGAGGGAGGGGAAAGAATCTCAAGCAGACTCCACAGGGAGCCCGATGCTGGGCTCAATCTCACTACCCTGAGATCATGACCTGAGTGGAAAACACGAGTGGGATGCTAAACTGACTGCTAAAATGGGCTCTGGTTGGTCTCTAGCATGAACTTGAGAAATGAGTTCCATCTTTTTAATTCAAAATTATGTTATCAAATTAGTAAGAGCCCTTCCTATACCAGGTGCCAGACTGATCTGTTTATATAGGCAATCTTGCTAACTGTGAATGAAGATTGTTTCTTTTCCCCCCCAGTCTGTATATTTTTTTAATTTCCTTTTCTTGTCTTACTGCAGTAGATAGGACTTCCAGTGTGATTGTGAATAGGAATGATGAGTGTGGACATCTCTGCCTTGTTCCTGAACTTAGGGGGAATGTAACCCATTTCTCACCATTAAATGGGATGTAAGCTGTAGGTTTTTTGTAGATGTTCTGTATCAAGTTGATGAAGTTCCCCTCTATTCCTAGTTTGCTGAGCGTTTTTTTTTTTTTTTTAACCGCAAATGGGTTGAATTCTGTTAAATGCCTTTTCTGAATCAATTAATATCATTATATGACTTTTCTTCTTTAGCCTCGTGACTTTGTGAGTTACATCGGTTTTTGAATGTTGAACCAGCCTTGCATACCTAGGATAAATTCTGCTGGGTCATGGTGTATAATTCTTGTTATACGTTATTGGATTATCTTTGTTAATGTTTTATTGAGTATTCAGCTTGATCTACTTAAGCCCCAGCCATGAATAAATCACTCCCTTGTTCAAAAAGCCTCAAGGGCTCTCAGGTTCAATCAATTAAAATCCAGACTCCTTACTCCTTCAAAGCCCTCTATAATCTGGCCTCGTATTACCTGTCTGTGCTTTTCTCCCACTACTTTCTGTGATATACGCTCTATTTCTGTAAACATTTTCTATGCTTTCTTACGATCCTGTGTTGAATATCCTGTTCCCTGCATTTGGGACCAGGCATAACATTCAACTCTTTTCCACTCCCATTTTCTGGATTCCTGTTTTTCTTCAATGTCCTGCTCAAATTACATTGGGAATTGTGTCTTTTCATCTCTGTACCTCCTGAAAAACAGTGTCTCCTACCTAAGGTGCTTAGGAAAGGATCCTGGAACTCCACTCTGGCTTCATTTCTCAGAATCTGACTTTCAGTCTTTGTTTTTTTGATTTCTGATATTGAGATCATCTAGGTCAGCATTTCAAGCGAAGTAGCGATCCCCGTCCATATTAACTCAGAAAAGTCATTTCTGTGATAAAGCATTCACGACCTTATGGTCAGTTCTCTTGCTGGACTTCGTAACTGTTAGAAAGTTTACATGGTGTCGAGCCAAGTCTTGCCCGCCTCTGATTTCTGTCATTGGCTCAACGGTCACTGGAGGAGTTTGTAGCTTTCACGAAGTGTTTATAGGAAGATGGCTCGGGAGGAGCGCAAAGAGTTTAGGCTTTAGCGTTGGGTAGTCTTGGGATCCAAGTCCACTTTGCTGCTTACTAGCTGTATTGTCTTGGATGAGTCAATGGATTTGCCAGAACCTCTGTTTCCCCATCTTTAAAATGGGGATAGTTTGTTATTAGAATGAATGACAAAATGTCTGTGTGAAATAAATTATATAAAGCTCCAAGCACAGCACCTGGAATAAAGTATCCACCAATTCAGCAATTATTGAGCTCCTACAGTGTACACAATATGAGGTGTCATGGGGAATCAAACAAACAATCTTCCCCCCCTTAAGGCTAATTTGAATTAAATTAAAATTTGTCTCAAATTCGTCGCTTCAGATGAGTAAACGGGAGGACCTTAATTCCTTCACTTGCCTGTGGGACAAGTCCAGCTTGGTAGATGAGGGTTGTGATTTCCGATGGGGACAATGCCATAGTTTCTTGGCATCAGGACTAGCCTCCTAGAATTAATTGGTATGTGATCAGGTTAGTTGAAATTGCCAGTGGCGGTTTGGAAAGGTCATACTATGGTGTGATGCTTGTGTGGGAAGGAAAAAGTGAAACAGAACCTCAGGGTGTTGAGTGAGCTGTGGACAATTGGGCAAGGGAGGGGGGAGGGACAAATGAGAATTCCTTAGAACTTTCTTTTCACATCACCAGAAGACTTTGTGGTGACAAGTATCTATTTTCATAGACCATAATTCATAGTGATGTCCAAACCTTTTTTTCTTCTTAGCCTTGGTATACTCTTCCCCCTTCTTTCTCACGCTAGCTCTCTCTCTCTCTCTCTCTCTTTTTTTAATGACTTGTAAAGATAACTGTTTATAGTTCATTTTGGTTAGATTCTGCAGTATTTCTTTTTAATCCATGAATTGGTATTAAGATTCTAAGTGACCTGGGCACTTTATTAAATGTTTTGTGGTCTTAATGGGCAATTGGTAATGGCCGCTTGGAACATTTCCTGCGCTAACGGGCTAGTAGCTGATCTCTATGGCAGACAGCTTTTGGGAGCTTGCCCCCACGTTGGAGTAGATGCAGAACTAATTCCTGTGGGAAACTTTGCTGCTCATCTTGGCCCTGTTCTGGGTGGAGGTTCAGTGGATTTTCATGCTGGCTCCCATCCTGATTAGGCTCCTTAACTTGGCAAAAGAGGACATTGGCTCCACCCTCCACTTGGCTGATGGCCAAAGCCTGTTCAGCCTTCCTTTAGTAGAAAAAATAAAGCTTTTGCCTGATGGTATAACTTCAAACTCGGCAGCTCAATTCTTATCAGAAGCTCATTTTTCAGAAACAATGTTTAGGGAGGATTGCTTGAAGGATAAGCCATTCATCTGTTTCTCTATATTCTTAAATATTATCTTTGGGTCAAAGGTTATCTTCAGGTGGCTACGGACTCAGACTGTATTGTCCTGGTTTTTCAAATAATTCACGTTGATGAGTTGAACTTTGACCTGTGCCGCTATTCTGTACTGAAGTGTGGGCCATTTGTCTGTACTGACCCTTGAGCCCTGTGTTGTTTTCACTGGGGGTCCCTACTGAAGGTGGAATTCATTGCGGCCAGCTCCCTTGGGGCAGGGAGAAAAGTCCTCACTGGTTTCAGTGCTAGTATGAGTCGTGCTTCCCCTAGGCACCTGTTTCTTTTCTGTCAGAAACCAGGGAACTTGAGGGGCCCCTGGGTGGCTCAGTCGGTTAAGCGTCTGCCTTCAGTTCAGGTCATGATCTCGGGGTCCTGGGGTTGAGCCTCATGTCGGGCTCCCTGCTCAGCGGGAGCCTGCTTCTCCCTCTCCCTCTGCTGTTCCCTCTCCCCTCCCACTCATGCTCTCTCTCTCAAATAAGTACATAAAATCTTAAAAAAAAAAAAACCAAAAAACCCAGGAAACTTGCAAATGATGTTATCCCCTGTGTATTTGCCCTGGGGTGTATACTGTCAAATTTGTGGTCCTCTCTCTACCTAGTGGTGTGTCTTACTCCTTTGCTTTATCTCTTTTGCTTACTTTATTTTTCCTTCAGGCCAATTTTCTCATTGAAACAAAACTCTAATTGTGCTGTATGGAGGTCTGTAACTGGCACAAGACCCTCTATGAACAGGTCAGGGCACGTATCAATCTATGAAAGACTACTGTCCGTTGATGAAGGTCAGTGTGGCATATGGGAAATTCCAGAGGCAAGAGCAAAGAGTAGCTCTTTCCTTGGAGAACAGAGGTCAGCGTCCATCTGACTCTCCTCTCTCCTCTCCCTTGTCACCTGCCATACACTCGGCCGCAAGGTTCAGCTTTCTCAGGAAATCATGGAGATGAGACAGAAATGAAAGTCTGGGCCCACTGACTAGAAATGCAGTCCTACTGGGTGGATGATTGGGGTCACAAGCCAAACCAAGCACACCCTTTGTCAGGTCCCACAGCTGCAGTCGGCCTCTCCTCTGGGGTGACAAGAAGCTGCTGTGAACAGCCACCTACCCTCAGCGTGGCGGAGCCGCCAGAGCTCCAGGTATCTATATGACCACTTGCATCTGTGGGCCTCTCATTAATCATCTTTCCTTTACCCACCAAAGAGACAGATGGGCCAGTGAGCTCTGTACCATCCTGGCTAAGAGGTAGAGGGACTTGCGATGACCCCCCAAGAGAAGTCACGGACTCCTTAAGCTGAGAATGTCTTCCTCAGCCATAGCCTCTTTCCTTGAGATGCCCTCACTGCTGTGCTCTGTGCCCTTTGCTCAGGCTGCTCTAGGCTGTGCTCTGTATACGCGTGCTATGGCCTCCTTCACGGTCCGCTCAGGTCCTCTATGTTCTCTCCATACCTGGAACGACTCCAGCCTTAGGTCAGGAGCCTGCTTGGCCCTTACTTTCTGCTGTCCCTGTGGCTAGGCCATTTCATTTGTCCATGGCTCCACTCCAACTAGATCTCAAATGTCTAGAGGGCAGCATGTATATCCTAACCTTAGTCTTCTATTTCTTCCAGACCTTAACACCATTGGAAACACCGACAGGTACTCAAAATTTCTCCTCCTTTCCTCCCGCTGTTCTGCCTTGTCCTCTTCCTGTGCCTCCCGCTTCTCCTTGTGTTTGTAGGGCTCTGTAGGGACAGTTCTGCTGTGGTGACAAGGAATCCCCGGACCTCAGTGGGACATGGACTTGTTTCTGTGTCATGAAGGCCACTCTGGGTCAGCTGTGGCGCTGCCACCTGTGTCTTCTGGGACTCCTGCTCGAGGGAAGCCCTCATTCGAGACAAGCCAGGGCTGAAGGAGAGAGCAAGAGAACTGGAAGAAACTCCCCTTGTCCTTAAGGCTTTTTCTGTCCTTCCCAGGCACATCCCATTGGCCTAAGCCAAGTTCTGTGGCCAGACCTGACGTTGGTGGGGTGTATGGTCATCTTCCAAGGAAGAGAGCCAAGAGTTGGGAACAATGGAGCCTGTTACTGTAGACTCCTTGAAGGTGCCTGGCTTTGCTGGGAGCATCACATAAAGCATGTACGATTCTCTCCAGGTAGAGTAGTTTTAAGGCATGTTACAGTTTTAGCCCTGTTTTATAACAAGGAAACAAAGGCTCAGGAAATTTATTTAAGCAGCTTTTGAATGAGTGAATGAATGAATGATTGTCTGCATTTCTTTCAGCTTTTCTTGCCAACCCCTAATGCCCAGGCCCCATCGGCACTTTTCTTCTCCAGATAGGGCTACCAGTATCACTCTTAGAGTTTTCTGTGTGATCCTATAGAAGAGCATCCAGTAGGCCCTAAGGAGTTCTTTATTATTGCTCCAGATTAAGGTATTTACATTTTAGTGGGGACTTCTGAAGATGCCTCAGTCCCCAGTAGTGAGTCTAATGGTGCAAACTTCAAGCCCCAGCCACATGTGGGACTAAGGAAACCTTGTTGATAATACATATGAAGCCTCTCTCTCTTGTTTTTAAAGTTCTTATTTAAATTCCAGTTAGTTAACATACAGTGTAATATTAGTTTCAGGTGTACAATGTAATGATTCAACACTTCCGTACATTGCCCGGTGCTCGTCACAACAATCGCCCTCCTTGATCCCCATCGCCTATTTCACCCATTCCCCCACCCACCTCCCCTCTGATAACCATCTGTTTGTTCTCTATAGTTATAAAGAGTCTGTTTCTCGGTTTGCCTATTTTCCCCCTTTGCTCATTTGTTTCTTAAATTCCACATATGCGTTAAATCATATGGTATTTGTCTTTCTTTGACTTAATTCACTTAGCATAATACTCTCTAGATCCATTCATGTTGTTGCAAATGGCAAGATTTCATTCTTTTTTTATGGCTGAATAATACTCCATTGTGTGTGTGTGTCTGTGTGTGTGTGTATAATCACCTCTTCTTTATCCATTCATCAGTTGATGGACTCTTGGGCTATTTCCCTAATTTGGCTGTAGTAGATAATACTGCTATAAACATCAGGGTGCATGTATCCCTTTGAATTAATGTTTTTGTATTCTCTGGGTAAATACCTAGTAGTACAATTGCTGGATTGTGGGATAGTTCTATTTTTAACTCCATACTGTATTCCACAGTGGCTTCACCAGTTTGCATTCCCACCAACAGTGCAAGCGGGTTCCCCTTTCTCCACATCCTCACCAACACCTGTTGTTTCTTGTGTTGTTGATTTTAGCCGTTCTGACAGGTGTGAGGTGCTATTTCATTGTGGTTTTGATTTGCATTTCCCTGATGATCAGTGACGTTGACCATCTTTTCATTTGTCTATTGGCCGTCTGGATGTCTTCTTTGGAAAAATGTCTATTCATGTCTTCTGCCCACTTTTCCTCTCTTAGTAAATGTTCCAAATTGTTGGTCTCAAACCATTGGTAGGTTTTGACTTGAAATCAGTTTCATGGGTCATCAAAGATGTATTTTTAAAAATGAAATAGTGTCTACATGGTTCAGTCAGTTAAGCATCTGCCGTCAGCTCAGGTCATGATCAGGGTCCTGGGATTGAGCACCACTTCTGGGCTCCCTGCTCAGCGGGGAGTCTGCCTCTCCCTCTGCCCCTACCCCCACTCATGCATGTGCTCTCTCTCTCTCTCTCTCTCTCTCTCAAATAAACAAAAATGAAATAAAATAGAATGAGATAAAGAGTATCAGACTGCATCCTGTGTAGTAAGGTTAGGTTTCATCACACTCTGTGTGAGTTCCATGTGTATGTGACGTACGTATACAGAACTGCAATGTAAAATGTATTTTTTGTTCTTGTTGTTGAGTTTATATCAAAAAAGTTTTGAAAGCCAATGCTCTACACAATATCTTTTTCAGTTAATTCACTGGGTCTGTCCTTTCTAAGATCCGGTTCAATGAATACCCTTCGAGGCCGAAGTCCACCTGCACTCTTCCATCTCACCATGGAGGCTGACAAGCATGGCTTCTCCCTCTCTCCAAAGTATCCAGAACCTAACCTAGGACTAGGATACTGTAGGCTTCCAAAAAAGTGTGTTTGTTATGTTACCTTATGTCTACAAGAACAAAGTGGTTGATCAAGACACTCTTGAAGACCCCTTTCAGCTACCCCGAAGCCTACCTCTTTTTTTTTTTCTTTGTTTTTGCAGAAAAGCAAACCACCAAAATATTTCATTATACTTTGATAATGTGACACCCAAAACATTTTCTATCTTTTGGACTCTGTCCTCCCACCTCACTCCTATGCCTGTGTCGCGAGATGTTTTCAAGTACCCGAATGTTCACCAGTTCATGCGGATGGTGGATATTTGTGGTTTTTGTCTAACCCCCTTTCTTGCCAGTTCTGCTCCTACTTTCTATTACCAGCATTCAATCATGGCAGTTAGACCAGTGGATAAGTGTGTGGCCCAAACAAAGCCAGTCAGAAACCGTTCTTAGATTTTTCTCTGATGGAGTGGAGATAGCGTTCTCTTTTTCTGGACTCACAGATGGATACTGAGAATGCTCTTAAGCCCAGAGCCTTTTGTGCCTCTTCGTTCCCCATCAGCACGAGGAGGTTGTATGCAGTAAGGGATGAGGGCCATGTTCAGAGACTGGGTATGGGATGCTAGTTTGAGAGTGAAAGACCGAGGAATCACAAAGCATCCACGGTTGAAGAGAACATGGTGTGAGCTCTTGGATCCATGTGACCTCATGCCAGATCTCTGCCTTTATTTCCGGGTCTCATGTACCAATATATTTCTTTTTTGTGTATAAACTAGTTTCAGTTTGGTTCTGTCCCTTGCATCAGAAGGGGTCTGGATCAACACAGTAGATTATGACATTTGGATGATTTTCTAAAAATACCACTTTTGATCCAATCTGTTCACATAGCTTTCGTTAAAAATTCTTCTTTCCAAAAGTATTTTAGCATAAAAAATGTGCTGAACACAATGTCAAATCTAGATAGTAACAATTGCTACTCCTATCTGTAGCAAGTTGTGCTTCAACTTTTTTCCCCCCATTTTTTGTTTAGTGCAAAAAATAACATGACATGGGGCGCCTGGGTGGCTCGGTTTGTGAATTGTCTGACTCTTGATTTCAGTTCAGGCCATGATCTCAGGGTCGTGAGATCGAGCCCCACATCTGGCTCCACGCTGGGAGTGGAGCCTGCTTAAGATTCTCCCACTCCTTCTCCCCCTTTTCCCCTCTCTAAAAAATAAATAAATAACATGACATGGTTATGTCTCTTTCAGAGAGTCAGATTTATCTCTGTTTCCACTAAAGTATTTTTTCTGTTTTCCATCTTTTCATGTAGTGTTCCCTCCTATGCAAGATAGTTTTCTATGGTGAAAATTATAGTGTACCCGAAATTTAGATTTCTGTTTTTTCTCTTAACATAAAATATAGTCTTCATATTAATAATTTCTATAAAACAGAGTTTCTCACCCTCTGCACTACTGACATTCAGGGGCCTGTCCTATGCATTGTGGCATGTTTAGCAGCCCCCCTGTCCTTTCCTGCTTAGATGCCCATAGAACCCCTCCTCCTCCCTCTCCCCCACTGGAACAACCAAAAATGTCTTCAGACACTGCCAAATGTCTCTTGGCGGGGAAAAATTGTTTCTACTTGAGAAGCATTGCTGTACAATATTCCTTTGACTCGATACCATAATCTTCTTAACTAGTCCCCTATATTTGGACATTGAGATTACTCCCTATTAATTGCTGTTATAAATAATGCAGAAATGTATTCCCTGGACATGTGCCTTTTTCTATAATAAAATTGATTTCCTGAAAATAAATTCATCAAGATCAAGTGGTAAGAACACTTTTAGGGGCTTGATACTTATTGCCAAGTTGCTTTTCAAAATACTTCCACCAGCATGTACCTTCCCATATGAGGTACAACACGAGTGAATGCATGTAATTCTTTCCCTGCCATCTTGCCAGTGTCTAGTCTAGTATGTGGCAATTTCAGCCTCATGTGGTGAAAGGAATCTAGAATTTGGAGTCAGACTGGTCTGGACCTAAACCCAGCATTAGCGCTCAAAGCAAGTTAACCTCAGGTAGTTTCTTAATCTTTTGGCCCCAAAGTCCTCATTCGTGAAATGGGTATATCAATCCCTGCCTTGCAGGGTCATGCTCAAAAACAACTTTTTTTTTTTAAGATTTTACTCATTTATTTGACAGAGCACAAGCAGGCAGAGGGAGAGGGAGAAGTAGGCTGCCTGCTGAGCCGGGAGCCCGATGCGGGGCTCGATCCCAGGATCCTGGGATCATGACCCGAGCTGAAGGCAGATGCTTAACAACTGAGCCACCCAGGGGCCCCTCAAAAACAACTATTAACTGTCCTTGTCCTTTATCGCCGTGGATGCTCAAAATACCTCTGCCTAGGAAGTAGGCACTGAAAAATATCATTTCTGTTTTGTAAAGGCTGTAAGGGGCCTTTGTGATCAAACAGATCTGTGCTCCCCTCGGAGGCGGGGGTTTATTGCATCGGTTGCTGCTTCGTGCCAGCCATCTGTATGGGCTGCACCGAGTGGCTGCCCTGTGGGGGCCACCAGAGGGGGGTGGTAGGCCTCGCTGTCTGACCCCTGAAGTGACAGGAGCGGTAAGCAGAAAGAGCAGAGCTGAGGGCGGAATGGGGCAGAAACCTGTAGTGAGGGCTGTGGGTATACCCAGGAGGATGGCAGTACCAGGGGCTGTGGGGCAGAGGTAGGAGGCTCTACGGGGACCTGAGATGGGCCGCAGGTAAGCTGTATGCTGTGGAGGAAGAAGAGGGTGGTGATGGTTGCATCAGCAGGGACAGGTGGAAGCCCAGAAGAGCAGGGAGCCCAAGCCAGCACAGGGGGGAGCTAGCGGGGGGGGGGGGGGTGGTAAAGGAGGGCAGGTAGGGAGCAGGGGAGCTCAGGGAGAGAAAGGACAAGGCCACAGTCCCGCCCGGCATCCAGTCCTGCTGCTACTGTTTGGGTTTTCAGAGGAATTGCTGAATGGACCAGAAAGCTGGTTTGAGCTCATAATAGCCCGACTCTTGCTGATGAAACTAACAGAAATATGGTGTTACAACTTGAAGCAAAAAGAAAACGCTATCGGTGGTTCCTCCAAAAATTGAAAAGAATTACTGTATGAGGGGCACCTGGGTGGCTCAGTTGGTTAAGCATCTGCCTTTGGCTCAGGCTCAGATCATGATCCCCAGATCAGCCCTGTGCATGGATTGAGCTCCTTGCTCAGCAGGGTGTCTGTTTCTCCCTCACCCTCTGCCGCTCCCCCTGCTGTGCTCTCTCTCTCTCTCTCAAATAAATAAATAAAACCTTAAAAAAAAAAAATCACTCTATGACCCAGCAATTCTACTAAGTATATACCCCCCACCAAAAAAATGAAAATAGAGACCAAAGAAAAACTTGTACGTGCATGCTCCTAGCCGCACTATTCACGTAGCCAAAAGCTGGAAGCAACTCCAGTGTCCATCAGTGGGTGAATGGATACACAAATTGTGCTGCATGCATATAATGGAATGTGATCCAGCCACAAATAGAAATTCTAACACATGCTACAACATGGATGAATCTTGAAGATCTTAGCTAACTGAAGAAGCCAGAGAGAAAGGTCTGGGGGTAGGTCTTTTTATAGGAAATGTCTAGGATAGGTCCATCCCTAGAGACAGAAATGAGATTAGTGGTTGCTAGGGGGGCAGGAAGGATGGGAAGTGACTTTTTCTTTTGGGATGATGAAAGTGTTTTTGGAATTAGCAGTATGCTTGCACAACATGGTGAATGTGCTAAATGCCATGAAATTGTCCACTTTAAAGTGATTACTTTCATGCCGTGTGAATTTCACCTCATTAAGTGTCTACTCTCACAGCCTCAAGAAGGGCAGGCCCATGGTTGGTCCTCAGGAATGGCCAGAAGCAGGGGTTCCAAGGCCTCTGGGAGGCTTCCTTCTGGCTTTCGGTGTGTCCTGTGTCATGCTCACTCCTTGTGGAGGGAACGTGGCAGTGGATAATTCCAAGGTGCGCGCGGCCTCTGAGATTCTCAGTCTATACGACAGCGTTCCCTTATTGGCCCAGCACTGATCATCTGCCCACTTTTGGGTCATTCAGATGCAGCAGGGATAGGGTCAGAAAAGCCTTCAGGGAATGGGGGACTGTATAGAGCTGGCCGGCAATGCTGGTAGAAGTCAACTCTGGGGCCCATGCACAGATTCCATTTCCAAGGGAGAATCTCACCAAGCTAAGTCCACCTTGCAAATTTGATACAAAAGTTCAAAGTAAATGCCACCTTCTGAGGAGCACCCCCTCCCCAAGCCCTATGTCCACTATACATCCTGATTCCCTGTACTCGCTCCCCCTGGGAGGTCCTAACTAGTGCCTTGCTTCTGCTGTCACCTCTCTAGAGTCTCTTCTCCACAAATCATCAACAGCCGATCATGTCACACCTTTCCCTAAACCCGTCCGTGCCTTCCCACTGCACTTTAAAATAAATGCTAATTCTTGGGGCGTGTAACTCCTTACTTAGGTGGCTCTTAACCTTGCCTTCACTTTTGAATCACCTGGAATGGTTTTTAAAAATACTGATGCTTGGGCGCCTGGGTGGCTCAGATGGTTAAGCGTCTGCCTTCGGCTCAGGTCATGATCCCAGGGTCCTGGGATCGAGTTCCGCATCGGGCTCCCTGCTAGGCGGGGAGCCTGCTTCTCCCTCTGCCTCTGCGTCTCTCTCTCTCTCTCTCTGACTCTCATGAATAAATAAAATATTAAAAAAAAATACTGATGCTTGGCTTTCCACAGACCAGTTGAATCAGAGCCTCAGAGTGAGGAGATGGACGGCTGGGCATGAGTATTTGCTTTCCTTCTTTCCTTCTTTCTTCCCTCCCTCCTTCCCTCTCTTTCTTCCTTTTTTTTTTTTTTTTTTTTAAGATTTCTTTATTTTAGAGGTGCATGCATGCATGCGCTGGAGGAGAAGGGCAGAGGGAGAGAATTTCCAGCAGACTCTCCGCTGAGAGCAGAACTGACCTTGGGCTCGATCCTTCTTCTGTGACCCAGGTGCTCACGACCTGAGCCCAAACCAAGAGTTGGATGCTTAGCCAACTGAGCCATCCAGGTGCCCCACCGGCATGAATATTTTCTAGAAGCTGTAGAGCTGGTTCTCTATTGCAGCCAGAATCGAGAGCTACTGCCTTACTCAGTCTGGTAGCTAACTGCCTGCCTTTCTGACTTCTGTCTTATCACTGTCCCCTTCATTCCCACACTCTTGCCACATTGGCCTTCTTTCTGCTGTGCAAGTCCAGACAAGCTTATCCTGACCCCAGGGCATTTGCACTGACTCTTCGGCTTGGCATGTCTTACCCTCAGGTCTTCACTCTGCTGGCTTCTTGCTTCTCAGGTCTGTGCTCAAATTTCACCCTGGTCCATTTTATCTGCAGTCATTTCTACCTTTTCCTCTTCAGTTGCTTTCTGTCAAGTTACCCTTTTTCCTGTTTTTCACAGTACCTGTCACCGTCTGAAGTAAATTTAAAAGGAAATCTGTTTCATGTGCTGTGTCTCATACAGGAATGTCAACTTTGTGAGAAAAGGATAAACTCCGTCTATAACCGTGCCTGGCATTTAATATATGACTGAACTCTTGCATCTCGAATTCTACATCATTTATTTTATTTATTTTTTTAAAGATTTTATTTATTTATTTGACAGAGACACAGCAAGAGAGGGAACACAAGCAGAGGGAGTGGGAGAGGGAGAAGCAGGCTTCTGCAGAAGTGGGAGAGGGAGAAGCAGAGCCTGGGATCATGACCTGAGCAGAAGGAAGATGCTTAATGACTAAGCCACCCAGGCACCCCCCGAATTCCCCATCATTTAGACATGGGTTATCCACATGGCTATTGAACACTTGATATGTGGCTAGTTTGAAGAGAGAATAAATGTAAAATACACACTAAATATTAAAGACTTAGTATAAAAAATGTGAAGTACCTTGGTAATAGTTTATCATTTCAACATGTAACAAGTTTTCAATATTTTTGATAAATTGAGTTAACTAAAATGTGAAAATTAATCTCACCTGTTTCTTTTTCCTTTTTGTAATGTGCTTATTAGCAAACTTTAAATTACATGCGGGTCAGATTAAATTTCTGTTGGCCTGCTAAGGAGTTGAAAGGGCAGGTCACTCTGTCCAGGATGCATCCCTACCGGCCCCACAATTTCACAGCCCTGTACTTGGAGTTCCGGTTCCAGGAAGGTTTGGTGGCCCTCACAGGTTTATGGTTTCTGCAGACAATGTCCATGGAGTTGCCAGGCTAAGGACCTTTATCACCTTGGTTTGAGCCAGACCACCCCCCGCCCCAACCCCAGTGTTTCTTCCCTTGCTCATCTCATTGGATTCTTCTTGAGTTTTCCTGTAATTTCTTCCATCAACAATGGCTGCTATGCTGTTTGGCCATCATGCTTTCTGTTCTTCATTATATCTTTAAAAGGGCCACAAAAACCAGTCAAAAAGAACCAGAGAGTTGTGAGTTGGATGGGACCACAGGGAACATTTTATTTATTTATTTTTTAAAGATTTTATTTATTTATTCATGAGAGACAGAGAGAGAGAGAGAGGCAGAGGGAGAAGCAGGCTCCCAAGGAGCAGGGAGCCCGATGTGGGACTCGATCCCAGGACCCTGGGATCATGACCTGAGCCGAAGGCAGATGCTTAACCATCTGAGCCACCCAGGTGCCCCCCACAGGGAACATTTTATAAATTATGAGACTCGACCTCAGAGTAGCTTTGCTTAAGGTCACCCGGGAGGTCATCATGGAGTCCAAACTCAAGTGCAGAGGTTAATAAGGTGTGTAATAAGAAGTGATGGATAAGCTGCAGCCCCTGTGCTCTGGAGACCTGTGGTCCAGGTGGGCAGACAGGTGTGAGCAGATGGTGACAAACAACACAATACCTCTGCTCCAGGTCATGAGAGGAGGGGGCCCTCCCAGGGGGCCAAGGCCTGGGGCTGGGGCACAAGGAGCCTTCATAACAGGGAGGAGCTCGAGGGATGGATGACATCTACTTAAAGCAACTAATTTGGTTCTTTACAAAGCCCCATTGTGACCCTGGCCACAGGACAGTGGTTTCCCCGGATTTAGACAGCTCTCCAAGGAAGTCCATTATCTTAGTGTCCAGAGGTTTCTGAGGATATGAACCAAGTCTGGTATTAAAATCCTTACTTTGTCAGGCTGATTGGACTTCTAAGTCTATAGAAAACCACGAAATAAACCCGTTTATTCACTCATTCCACAAGAACACTTGGAGAACCTACTATGCGTTAGGCACTGCGAATACAGAGGTGACCAAGAGGTGATCACTTGGAACCACAAAGAAGGTCATCTGAGAACAAGGTAGTGGAGAGATGGAGAGAACCTGGGTCCTCAGTGGTCCTCTGGCTTCTTCTGAATAAGCCGATGCTGCAGTTTGCTCCATGCCTGGATCTTATTTTAAGGCCTGGTTAGTCAAGCTTTCTTGTTGCTTGCAGCGGAAGGTGTCCTAACTGATAGGACCATTGTTCCTGAGGTGACCCTTCCACTCCTGGCTGTGTCCCCGGGAGGCTTCATCATCTCTCCTCTAGATCCCCATTGCCTCTGAGGGAGATAAGGGATAAAAGGGTACAGAATTAAATGAGAAAGAAGAAAAGACATGATTTTCCTTGGGACATCCACTTTCCACTGATCCCTTTTCTAGCTCCCAGCTCACCAGCGCCCCCGTCCCTCATGTCCTGTTTATCCAGCTTAGACACTGCCCCCTGTTGCTTAGGGACCACTCTTGCTGGTTCCCTAACACCCCGCCTGCATGTTTTTCTGTCTGCTGACTTGTACTTTCACACTTTGCAATCTCAAATAGACACTTGGGACTGCTCAGCAATTGCACTCTGCTTCTCTCATCAACTCATTTTCTCATACCTCCCAAGGACTACTTTAAAACCCTTTATTTCTGCCAAGGTCTGTTTCACTCTTCAGTTATCTCCTATATTGCTAAGAAAATTGGAGTTATCAGTTGGGAGTTCACTTCAACTCCCAAACCATACCTACAAACCAACCTGCATTTACACCCACCTCTTCTTCCCGCCTTTCTGTTCTTATAAATTCTCTTTTCTTTCTAAAGCCACCCATTCCACTTTGCTTGGATCTTACCCCTTGTATAAATCATCAATCATGCCTCACTTTTGTAAGCATTTAAAATTTTCCCTATCTTAAAGAAAAATCATTCCTTGATCCCCTGACCTATCCTAGCTATCACCTTATTTTTCACTGCCTTCCTCCCCCCCACCAAACCACCAAACTTCTAGAAAGCATTGTCTGCACTTTTTATAAGACTGTGTGGATTTTGATTGGGATTGCATTGAATCTATAGATCAATATGGGGAGAAATAATACATTTGAAATACTGTCTTCAAATCCATGAATGTGGTAAAACCTTTCACTTGTTTTCATCTTTAATTTTTCTCACGATTTTATACTTTGTGAAGCTCTTACAGAATTTTTGTTTAGTCCTAGATATTTCATATTTTTTCTTGCTACTGTAAATGGTATTTAAAATTTTACCTTCTGTTTCTTGCTTCTATCTAGAAATATAGCTGAAACTTGTTTGTTGACCCTGGGGCAGCGATCTTGCCCAATTCACTTATTAACTGTGATAATGTGCCTGTAGATACCTTTGGATTTTTGCATGTACACTGTTATATCATCTGCAAATAATACTGGTTTCTTGCTTTCCAGTCCTTGCTGACTTACATATTTGCTAAGTACCTCTGGTGCAATGAATAGAAATAGTGATAGTATGAAAACTTGTCTCATGTTTTACTTTTTTAAATTGAAGTATAATTGACATACAATATTATGTTAGTTTCAGGTGTATAACCTAGTGATTCAACATTTATCTACATTATGAAATATATCTAGTTACCATCTGCCACCATACATACTTATTACAGTATTATTGACTGTATTTCCTACATTGTAATTTACATCCCCATGACTCATTTATTTTTATAACTGGACATTTGTAGCTCTTAATCCCTTTCACCTATTTTGCCCATTCCTCTCCCACCCTCCCCTCTGGTAACCACCAGTGTGTTATCTGTATGAGTGTATTTCTGTTTTGCTCATTTGTTTTATTTTTTTTTTAGATCCCCCCCATACAAGTGAAATCATATGGTATTTGTCTTTCTCTGACTTATTTCACTTAGCATAATACCCTTGATGTCCATCCATGTTGTTGTCAGTGGCAAGATTTTATTATTTTTTTTATGGCTGAGTAGTATTTGATTGTGTATTATCTATACAGCAAATCTTTATCCATTCATCTGTCAAGGGACAACTTAAGTTACTTCCATATCTTGGCTATTTTTAATAATGCTGCAATGAACATAGGCATGCCTATATCTTTTCAAATTGGTGTTTTCCCTTTGAATGAATACCCAGAAGTGAAAATCCTAGATCATAGGGTAGTTCTATTTTTAATTTTTTGAGGAAGAGCCATACTATTTTCCATAGTGGCTGCACCAATTTACTTTCCCACCAACAGAGCACAAAGGTTCCCTTTACTCTTCATCCTCACCAACACCTGCAATTTCTTGTCTTTTTGATAATGGCCATACAGACAGTGTATGGTGATATCCCATTGTGGGTTTGATTTGCATTTCCCTGATGATTAGTGATGTTGAACATCTTTTCATGTCTGTTCATCATCTGTATGTCTTCTTTGTAATAATGTCTGTTCAGGTTCTCTGCCCATTTTTAAAATAAATTTGTGGGTTTTTTGGTGTTGAATTGTATGAGTTCTTTATATATATATTTTGTATATTAAGTTCTTATTGGAGGTATCACTTGCAAATATCTTCTTCCATTCAGTAGGTTGTCTTTTCATTTTGTTGATGGTCTCCTATACTGTGTGAAAGCTTTTTATTTTGGTGTAGACTCAGTATTTATTTTTGCTTTGGTTTCCCTTGCTTGAGGAGAGGTAGCCATAAATATATTGCTAAGGCTGATGTTAAAGAGATTACTGCCTATGTTTTCTTCTAGGAGTTTTATGATTTCAGGTCTTACATTTAGGTCTTTTATCCATTTTAAGTTTACTTTTGTGTATGGTATAAGAAAGTACAGTTTCATTCTTTTGCATGTAGCTATCCAATTTTTCCAATACCATTTGTTGAAGACCTGTCTTTTCCCCATTGTATATTCTTGCCTCCTTTGTCATAGATTAATTGACCATATAAGCTTGGGTTTGTTTCTGGGCTTTCTATTCTGTTCCATTGATTATGTGTCTATTTTTGTGCCAGTAACCTACTATTTTGATATTATAGCTTTGTAGTATATCTTGAAATCTGGAGTGGTGATACCTTGAGCTTTGTTCTTTCTCAAGATTGCTTTGGTTATTCAGGGTTTTTTGTGATTCCATACAGATTTTAGTATTCTAGTTCTGTGAAAAATGCTCTTGGTATTTTGATAGGAATTACGTTGCTTTGGGTAGTATGGACATTTTAGCAACATTAATTTTTCCAGTCCATGAACATGGAATATCTTTCCATTTGTGCGATCTTCAATTTCTTTCATCAGTGTTTTATAGTTTTCAGAGAATAGGTCTCTCACCTCCTTGGTTAAGTTTATTCCTAGGTATTTTATTCTTTTTGGTTCAATTGTAAATGGAATTGGTTTCTTATTTTTCTCTTTCTGATAGTTTGTTATTAGCAAATAGAAATACTACAGATTTCTGTATATTAACTGTATATTCTGCAACTTGACTGAATTCATTTATTACTTCTAATCATTTTTTTGGTGGAGACTTTAGGGTTTTCTGTGTATGGTAGTATCATGTCATCTGTAAATAGTGATAGTCTAACTTCTTCCTTACCAATTTGAATGTCTTTTCTTTCTTTTTCTTCTCTTATAACTGTGGCCAGGACTGCCGCTACTGTGTTGAATAAAAGTGGTGTGAGTCGACATCCTTGTCTTGTTCCTGATCTTAGAAAAGAAGCTCTGTTTTTCACCATTGAGTATGGTGTTAGTGTGGGTTTGTCATATATAACATTTGTTACATTCCCTCTGTAACTATTTTTGTTGAGAGTTTTTATAGTGAGTGGATGTTGAATTTTGTCAAGTGCTCTTTCTCCATCTATTGAGACAATATGATTTTTATCCTTCATTTTTTAATGTGTATCATGTTTGATTTGTGGATATTGAAACGTCCTTGCATCCCTGGAATAAATCCCACTTGATCAGGGTGAATGATTCCTTTAATGTACTGTTGAATTTGACTTGCTAATATTTAGTTGAGGATTTTTACATCTATGTTCATCAGGGATATTGACCTATAGTTTTCTTTTTTTCCATAGTGTCTTTGTCTGGTTTTGGTATCAGGGCAATGCTGGCCTCATATAAGGAGCTTGTAAGCATTCCTTCCTTTTCAGTGTTTTGGAATAGTTTGAGATGATTAGATATTAACTCTTTAAATCTTTGATGGAATTTACCTGCAAAGCCATCTGGTCCTGGACTTCTGTTGGGAGTTTTTTGATTACTGATTCAGTTGTGTTACTAGTAATTGGTCTGTTCAGATTTTCTATTTCTTCCTGATTCAGTTTTGAAAGATTATGTTTCTAGAAATTTATCCATTTCTTCTTTTAGGTTGTCCAATTTGTTGTCATATGTTGTTCATAGTAGTCCCTTATAATCTGTTGTATTTCTGTGGTGGTGGTTGCTACTTCTCCTCTTTTGTTTCTGATTTTATTTATTTGGGTCCTCTTTTTTCTGTGACAAGTCTGGATACAGGTCTATCAATTTTGCTTATCTTTCCAAAGAACCAGCTTTTGGTTTTATTGATCTATTGTTTTTTGTTTTTTCCAGTCTCTATGTCATTTACTTCTCCTCTGATCTTTATTATTTCCTTCCTTTTACTAAACTTGGACTCTGTTTGTTCTTTTTCTAGTTCCTTTAGGTTTAAGGTTAGATTGTTTATTTGAACTTTTTCTTGTTTCTTGAGGTAGGTCTGTATTGGTATAAATTTCCCTCTTAGAATTGCTTCTGTTATGTTCCAAAGATTTTGGACTATTGTGTTTTCATTTTCATTTGTGTCAGGTATTTTTTAAAAATTTCTCTTTGATTTCTTCATTGACCCATTGGTTGTTTAGTAGCGTGCTGTTTAGCATCCATGTGCTTCCAGTTTTTTCTTGTGATTTTTAGTTTCATACCATTGTGGCTGAAAATGATACATGATATGATTTTAGTCTTCTTAAATTTATTGAGTCTTGTTTTGTGGCCTAACACGTGATCTATCCTAGAAAATGTTCTATGTGCAGTTGGAAAGAATTTGCATTCTGTTTATGCATGGAATGTTCTGTATTTGCCTAGTAAGTCCATTTTGTCTAATGTGTCATTTAAAAACAGTTTCCTTATTGATTTTCTGTCTGCATGATCTATCTTTTGGTGTAAGTGAAGTGTTAAAGTCTCATTATTGTATTACTGTCAATTTCTTCTTTGTGTCTCCTAATATTTGCTTTATGTATTTAAGTGCTCCAATGTTGGGTGCATAGATATTTACAATGATTAAATCCTCTTACTGAATTGATCCCTTCATCATTGTGTAATGTCTTTCTTTGCCTTTTATTTCAAGGTTTGTTTTAAAGTCTTTTTTGTCTGATAGAAGAATTGCTAACCTTTTTTTTTTTTTCACTTCGATTTGCATGGGATATCGTTTTCCATCCTTTCACTTTCACTCTGTGTCTTTAAGTCTGAAGTCAGTCTCTTGTAGGCAGCATATAGATGGGTCTTGGTTTTTGTTTTGTTTTGTTTTGTTTTTAAGCCATTCTGCTATCCTATGTCTTATGATTGGAGCGTTCAGACCATTTATACTTAAAGTAATTATCAATAAGTGTGTACTTATTGCCATTTTGTTACTTGTTTTCTGGTTGTTTTGTAGTTCTGTTTCTTCTCTTGCTTTTTTCCCTTGTGACTGGTGTTATGCTTGGCTTTCCTTTTCTTTCCTCTTTTTTTTTTTTTTTTTTGGTGTGTGTGTGTGTGTTTATCTATTACAGGTTTTGTATTTGTGGTTACCATGAAGTTCATATATAACATCCTAAGTACATAGCAGTCTAAATTAAGTTGAAGGTCACTTAAGTTCAAACACATTCTAAGAGAACCTTTTAATTCTCTGCCTCCACATTTTATGTATATGACATGATATGCTACATATTTTTATTTATATGTTTCCTACTTATGGCTTTTTTTTTTTTTTCCACTTAAGTCCCTTTAACATTTCTTGTAAGGCTGATTTAGTGATGATGAACTCCTTTAACTTTTGTTTGTCTTGGAAATTCTTTATCTCTCCTTTATTCTGAATGATAATCTTGCTGGATAGAGTATTCTTGGTTGTAGATTTTTCTCCTTTCTGCACTTTGAATATATATCATGCCACTCTCTTCTGGCCTGCAAAGTTTCTGCTGAAAAATTAGTTGATAGCCTTATGGGGTTTCCCTTATACCTAACTATTTGCTTCTCTCCTAGTGCATTTAAAATTCTTTATCTTTAATTTTTGACATTTTAATTATCATGTGTTGTGGTATGGACTTCTTTGGGTTCATCTTGTTTGAAACTCTGTGTTTCCCTCCCCAAGATGGGGACATTTTCAGCTACTATTTCTTTAAATATGATTTCTGTTCCTTTTTCTCTTCTCTTTCTGGGACCCCTATAATGTGAAAGTTCACTTAATGTTTTCCAAGAGATCCCTTAACTTATTCCCAGTTTTTAAAAATTCTTTTTTCTTTTTGATGTTTAGCTTGGGTGCTTTCCATTACCCTGTGTTCCAGGTCACTGCATTCTTCTGTATCTGCTAATCTGTATATTCCCTCTAGTGTATTTTCATTTCATTAATTGTATTCTTCAACTCTAATTAGGGCTTTCTTATATTTTCTATCTCTCTGTTAAAATTCCCACTGAGTTCTTCTGCCTCTTCTCTTCAGTACAGTGAGCATCTTCATGGTCATTATTTTAAACTCTTTATCAGGCACATTGTGTATCTCCATTTCATGTAGTTCTTTTTTGGAGTTTTTGTCTTGTTCTTTCATTGGGAGCATATTCCCCTGTCTCCTCATTTTGCTTGACTTTCTGTATTTGTTTCTATGAATCAGGCAATATTGCTACTTCTCCTAAACGTGAAAGAATAATCTTATGTATGCTTATCCCCTGTGTATCCTGTGTGTGTCTGGTGACTTTGGCTGGCTGGCTGGAGCTGTGGCTGGTGTAGGCTGGGGGTCCTGGGCCACTCTGCGCTGGGGCTGCCCTGGTGGGATGGTCGGAGCTGAAATGGGCATAAGGCAGGGTGGTCCTGGGGCTTTCCATTCAGAGTGCTCTGGCAGGACAGCTGCAGCTGAAGTGGGTACCAACCAGGGGGTCCCAAGGTTCTCTGTGTAAAGGGTGTTCTGGCAGGACAGGTAAAGCTGAAGTGGGTGTGGGTTGGGTAGATTCTGGGCTCTCCACACAGAGGGTGCCTTGGCAGGACAGCTGAACTTGAAGTGGGTACAAGCCGGTATATCCTGGGGCTCTCTGCCTAGGGGATACCCTGGTGGGGCAGCTGGAGCTGACTGAGGCATAAGAAGCGGGGGGAATCTGTGTAGGGGGTACCCTGTTTTGCAGCTGGGGCTGAGGTGGGGTGGATCTTTGGATCTCCCCCTCTCCCACCTCTGTGCAGCTCTCTCCCTTCTGCTACCCTGCTGTGTAAACTCTAGCTACCAGGGGCTCCCCAGACTCCCAGCTTTGTCTCTTCAACTCAGAGACTGCCAGGCTCTGCCTGGGTCCCCCACTCTGCACTGTGCCCTGAAAAAGCTTGGGCAATAATAGGGCTCACCTTGTTTGTTTCCCATCTCTCAGGGATACCTGTTACGCATTGCTTGATATCTGAAAACTATAATTTCCTTTCTTCCTCCCAGTTTTTTTTTTTTTTTTTTTATTGTTGAAGCTGGGAGGATAAACCTAGTGTGTATCACTTTATCTGGGCCAGAAACAGAAGCTCAACTAGATTTTAAGTCCTCAAAATACTAACCATTCTCCTTTGAACTCAGTGGATATTGCCATTCTACTTCCTTCACTGAATTGTCCCAAACTTAGCCCAATACTCTAAACAACATACAGAAATTTGAGCTAAAGCTTATTTTAAAATTTTCATTGTTTTTATAGCTATAGGTACAATAGATCCTACTGGATTTCCTAAATATGCTATTAGATTAATTCAGTATTGATTGCTTGCCTGCTGTGCAACAGGCCCTATTCTCAGTACTAGGAATACAGCAGTGAATAAGTCATATGAGAATTCTTGCCCTTCTGGAACCTACATTCCAATAAAGATGGTTAGATTTGACCATGTAATAGCTAACATTTATTGGGTGATTGCTATGTGCCAGGAACTCTCTAGGTTCTTTATACATATAAATTTATTCTATCCTTAAAACAACACTTTGTGGTAGGTATTATTATGCCCATTTTATAAAGAAATAGAGAGGTCAGTTACATGCCTGGAGTGGCAAAGTTAAGAGGGGTTAGAGCTGGGAGCAAATTCTTGCTGTCTGTTTCAGAGGCAGCTAAGCACCTGCTGTACTACCTCTCTGTGTACGGTAAATCAGATGATTGCTGGGGTCAACTCCTCTCAGTTATGATTTTTGAGCTCAGGCCTCCATTAACATATAGCTTTACCAAATCAAGGTCCATTGCTTCAAATTATGCAGAACTCAGGCCAATCTCTAATTGTTCTCTATTTTCTTGCTAGTAAATATGATGTCATCTTGAGAAGATGTCTTGTCCCAAAGCCATTTAAAAGCTGCTCAGAATGTTCGGGATCTTCTTGCCTTTATTGTCTCTATGGGGAGTCCTAACTGGTGCCATCTTGTCCCTTTTTAGAAGGGCAACTCTCCACCCCCTTAAAGTATTAAGTGGGCTGAGTGAGCATTCCTTCTAAAACAAATGCCAGTTTCTGTGCAACAGATTATAAGCTAGGGCTTCTTGGTCCATTGTTTTACAAGAGGTGCAGGCAGGCTCCAGGCACAGCTCTTCCATGTGAGACCGCCATTGTCACACCTTGGGGTAAGTCAGGGCCAGAGTATTAAAAGTGGGGTCCTTGACATTTGGTTCTGGACAGGAATCAGTTATGTTAGGCTGAGCTGCTAACCACGATTGAAGAAAGATACCACTTGAATTATTCAACTGACAACTTTAAAGCTATGGGTCCTGTGCTGTATCTTACTTTGCTTGGTCCACCTGATTTTAGAGCACAAGTTTCTTGGGCGACAGATCCAACCAGTGTTCAGGTAAGGAGAATTCCAGAAAAGGGTACCTTCCATATTTTCTGCCATGTACATTACTATAACCGGTCCGTTCTTGTTGGTTTATACTGGCTGTTTAAAAATCCTAAATCTAAAAACACAAATAATTAAACACTATTTGATTATAAATTATATATAAATCCCATAGTTATAACCCAATTAAAATAAAAATACTAAAGATAGTAAAACGATTTTGGACACTGTTGTCAACATAATGTGATGTGTTGGTCTGATGATTTATTTTACGAAAGGTCAAAATAACTTTTGGGCTCAGAAAGTCACTCTAAATCTGTAACTTTTGTTTGAGAATTGTAATTTTAATGGCTGTATATGACTTAGCACAGCCTTTGGCCAATAACCACAAGTCTCTCCCTTCCCAAGTCTGGATATTTTAGCCCAGCCTTAAAGGAAATATCAATATTTGGCTGGGGAGTAAGGTTTGGTCTATTTGTTATTTGCACAGTGAGCATATTTTTAAAAATTTATATGTTTTAAATCAGGAGCATGAGAACTCTTGGGTTTATTTCTTACTGCCCTCTTTGGGCTATTCATTCTTTGTGCTTAGAGGAAAGAACTTGGAGAACTAGCTGCCCCAATGTGTGGTTCCTTGGTCTTCTGGGGCTGGGCACGTAGCAGGTGCTCCCAGGACATCCACAGGTTGTTTGGGGTGGGGGGTGGTTTGTGAGGGTGGGGGCAGGGGCCCACCCTGTCTAGACATTGCGCCAGCATCATTCCCAGTGTCCAGCTGGCTCCAGACACCTGGACCAGTCCAGATCTTTCCAGTTCTCTGTGACAGATGCTGCCTGATGGTGACATGTGGGGCCCATCGTTGCCCCTAAAACTTGGAGAGGCAGGAAACTAGGTCACAGGCGGTGCTTTGCAGCCTGCGGAGCCCTGAGGAGGTGCAAGGGGCATGTGCTCTGGGGTATCTCCGGGAATAGATGTAGGGTCAGACTCCCAGGCATCTTAGCCTCTTCCAGTCCTTGCCTGGAGTCTGTGGGTTGTAGGGACAAGAGCTCTGCATGCACATTAAACACCTTGGATTCTGTCCCTAACTCACCATTGGACAAATAGTTTCCTCCTCTATAAACAAGAGGGTTAAGCTAATGAATCATCTGTAAGGTCCTTTGAGGACACACATTCTATGTTCTGTGATTTCCCACTTCTCGGTGTTTTTTCTTTCTTTCCTGTCCCCACTCTGGGGGCCAAACGTTGGTGCCCTGTGTGATTGGACACAGAGTGAGGGGTGTGGATGAAGGGTGGGGAGGAGCTCCTCCCTCTCCTGGCTCTCACTCTCCCTCTTTTCCCATCCTCTCCCTTTCTCCAGGGTTGAAAGCATTGCAGAAACCTCACAACTTTCAACAGCCGTCAGCAATTTCTGAAGCCCGTTATGTGAATTAGTAAACTAGGCAAGGCTCTTCTCCCCTGACAGCTCTTAGTTAGATACCTGGTGGGGTGTCCAGGGAAGTTCCAGGCGCTGCAGGTAAATTTGGCTGGGACTGTGGTGACTCAGGACTCAGGGAGCTGGCTCCTGGGGAGGGAGTGGTGTGTGTGTGTGTGTGTGTGTGTGTGTGTGTGTGTGTCCCCGCATCTGAGCCAGTGACACAGCCTACCAGGACCTGGGCCTGAGGCCAACCACTGTTGGGGCCGAGGTAAACACCTTGAGACACTTTGTCAACAGAGCCTAAGCCCTGTCCGCGTGTGGACTGGGAGACAGAATCAGGCCTCACAATAGCCCAGGGAGGGCGGGCTCTTCTCCACCGAGAGTACTTCGTTTTGTCTCCAAAAGCTGAGCCTAATCCTTTTAGCCCTGGCCTCTCGATGCCTCCAGGGGAAGAAGGTAATGCTATCCTTGCCTCCCTAGGCTTAGTGAGGTTATGCAACTGGTTCCCGCTCCAGAGGAGGGCCGGGCCCACCTGTGTTCTCTCTCGGCAGGGAGGGAGGGAGGGGGGTGCCTGCTGGATCCTCCTGGGGAGCTTCCTGGCTGGCTGGACACCTTCCTTCAGGCCCCCTGCATGCCAGAGCCCCTCTCCACATCCGGCCCTGCCCTTCTTCCTTATTCTCTCACACATTCTCAGAGGACCTCATCGCCCCATGGCTCCCCGTATACCTTGCTTCCAGCCCAGGCCTCTCTGCTGGGCTCTAGACGTCTACACCACCTCCTCTCGGGTTTTTCAAGGTCAGTGTGGGGCAGAGGGGTTAAGGACAGGATTCAGGCTCTGAAAACTACGTCATGGCTCTGATGATAATTTTCAATCACTCCACCTCATTTCTCAGCTGGTGATGGGGATGGTAACAGCATCCTTCTCAAAGGGTCAGTGTGAGTTTGAATGAAATAATTCGTGGAGAGCTCCTTAGATCAGTGCCCAGCAGCTGGTATTTTCTCTTCTTTACCTCCCCTCCCCTCCAGCCTGACCCTGCCCAGGCTTCCCGGTGCTGCGGAATGGCTCTGTCTTCCTGGACCGCGCATCTGCCTCCCCTGCATCCGGTCGCCTCCAGGCCCCAGCAACTCCCCGCCTCTCCATTCTTGGTGCTACTGTGTTAGCGTAGGACCCTTTACTTCTCTCTTTCCTCGGGCTCAGGCTGCCAGCCGGGCTCCATACCTCCCATCTGACTTCTTCCAGTCCAACGCAACCACCAAATCCGATCGTTCCCAAGAGGCCTCCGGTCGCTGTCTGGCAGCTACGGGACCGAGCCCCCACCCGCCCCAGGTGCACATGGCCTGCCAACATCTGGCCTTGGCCTACCTTTCCGGCTGCATTTCAGCACAGGCTCCCACAGAGCGGCCATGCCAAACCCAACCCATGCTTCCACCCCCCACCCCATTTATGCGGTTCCTTCTTCCTGGAACACCTTCCCTACACCCTCCCTCATCTGCCAAATGCCTGCTGTTCCTTCAAGACCACGATAGTGACAAGTACATTGACCGAACCTACTAGCCGACATTGTTCTAAACGTGCTTGAGGTGTCTTAATTCAGTGAATCTTTTCAACAACCTTAGGAGGTAGGTACCATCTACAGAGTGAGGAAACTGAGGCACAGAAGTTGACTGAGCTCTAGAAGTAGGAACTGGCAGAGTCTGGGTGCAGACCGACGCAGCCAACTCTAGAAGGTATGCCTGACCAGCTCACAACGCTTCAGGACCCTCGCGGGCACCGCCTTCCATGGAAGCCTCCGGCCTCTCCAGGCCTCCTCTGGTGCTCCGTCTTCCGGGCTGATGACTGCTGTACCTCTGTCACGGCCTTGGTCCCGTTGCTTTCTCCTGTGAACCTCTGGACGGAAAAGACCCCATTCCATTCATTTCTGCATCCCTGCTCCCAGAGTGCTTGGCATTGGGCAGGCGCCCCCATGCATCTTTATTACATAAAAACAAAAGATCTGATGGGTGAAGGGTCATCCGTAGGGATGCCTTCTTGTTTCCACCAACCTTTTGCCCTCCCTTCCCAAGTCTTATCTGGGACTTGCCTCCTCCAAGAAGCCTCACCCACTCTTCCGCTCTTTGGTTTGAAGTATTCCTCTCTCTTGCCCAGGACCGTGTGTATGGTCAGCTCTTGATTAGGTCTGCTGACTGCAGGGGGGCCACAAGGAGCCAGCAGACTCGGGAAAGGCTCTGATTTCTCTTCGGTTGGGGAAGAGGAAGCTGGGTGGCTTTGGGTCACATCAGGCCCAGCTAAGAGGACAACAGAGTGAAGGAAGGTGTGGGGCTGAAGGCAGGAGACAGACCAGTAGTGGGTTCTATTAGGACGTCCCTCCACCACCACAGTCACCCCAACTCAGATGACTGGGTAACAGGGAATCCAAATGTAGAGCCAGGGGCCATCCTGCCCCTGTACGCCTAGAATCAAGGAATCTTACAGAATAAAGGAAATGTCTTTCTCGCAGTATTCATTCTGAAACCACAACAGAGTCGGGTCAGGCAGAGCATTTTGAGGCTGATTCAAAGTTGCCACAGGCCCCAGAAGCTTCCCTCAGCCTAGCAGCCTGTTCCAGGGGCGCTGACGGGTAGCAGCATGGCAGCAGGACCACTACTGAACGGGATCTTTCTATGTGCCAGGTACTGGGCTGGCCACCCCCACACAGTCCTGAGACTCTAGGGGCGGGGGGTCCTGCCCTTCGTGGAGAGGAAACTGCGTCAGGAACCAGGTTGCTCACCCCCAAGTTGTCCGTCTCTAAGGCCAGTCACTCGAGATTTGGACGCATCTCCTCCCTTCAGTCTGTCCCATCGAGTGGGACGCACCACCCAGCCTGTCCAGCTCCCGGAAGGAACTGAGGTCTGTGGGCTTTGGCGGCGTGGGCTCCTTCCTCCAGGAAGCCTCCCCTCTTTAAATGTGTGTTGTTTCCAGGTGCTTCCTGCAGCCTCTACCCCATGCTTCCTGAGGAAGCTGAAGCCCAGAGAGGGCTTGGAACATTCTCTCCGCCATCTAGAGAGAGCCATTTTGGTGTGGATGTGTCAAAATGGCCCCATCCAAATGTAAAATCACTGGTTATTTTTTTTAAGTCCCCAAGTGATATGTCCTGCAGCCCTCCCTTAGTCATAGCCCCCACCTCAGTCCCCATACCCCGTGCCTGACTTCCTTACCTCCCTCAGCCCCTGCCTGACCCTCAGATCTCAGATGATGGGGGGCGAGGGGGGAGGCAAGGAGAGAATAAAGCACTTGCACATACCTTGTAATTTGTCAAAAGTAACATGTTTAGTTGTGTGCATGTGGCTGTGTTGGTTTTAGGTGGTATTAAAATGTCCTCAGTGTGGGCCCTCTTCCAAAATGTTGAAGCTTGGGGATTTCCTGGGAGGTGCCCCCATAGAGGGTGGGGTTCCCTGGGCACAGCAGCCTCAGAT
The DNA here is from genome assembly GCF_029215605.1 of Mirounga angustirostris. Taxonomy (NCBI): domain Eukaryota; kingdom Metazoa; phylum Chordata; class Mammalia; order Carnivora; family Phocidae; genus Mirounga; species Mirounga angustirostris. The sequence goes on from NW_026991718.1 coordinate 72,659,498, forward strand.
CAGCTGGGCCACAGTTTGGCTGGGAAGTCCGAGTACCCTACCCCTGGGCACTGCTGGCTCCCTTCTTAAGGAGGGGAGGGGTGCTAAGAGTCCTGCAGGACACCGAGCTGGGCTTGGTGCACCCAGGGCAGGCCATCTCTGGGGCCCAGGTGGGGACCTCAGTGAGTTCAGCCAATCCTGTCTGTGGCCACAGGGCCTGGAGGGAAGACACTTAGCTGGGCGAGTGTGGGGTTTGGACCCAGGCTGACTGAGCTCCAGCTTTGGCACTCACCACCCAGGTGACCCTCGATCGGCCCCGTAACTGATCTGGGGCTCCTGCCCCCGTCCATAAAGGGCGACAAATGTGCCATAGCCATAAGTTTGCTGTGACGGTGGGATACCAGTGTGTCCTTAGAGCTGCTTGCCCTTCAGTGTCCTGATTCCTCCAGCCCGAAGCATCCACGCTCAGCCTCACCTCTGTCCCCACCGCGTTGGCCAGGGAACACAGCAGAGGAACAGCAGATGTGATTTCCAGGAAGACTTTCTGTAGAACAGTGGCTGCCTTGGGGTGGGGCTGGAAGGAGGGAGGGGACGTGAGGGGCACCAGGAGACTCAGGCGGGTGGGTAGGGGGAGCATTCACCGTTTTGTGATGACGCTGCGGTAGGTACATATCAGGACCAATCAGTCTGAGTACTTTCAATATACTTTAATTCTACCACAATCCATTTGGGGAGAAAATTAAAAAGATAGATTTCAAAGGGGCACAAAGGACAAAAATATGCTTTAATGCTACATTTACATTTCATTAAACCACAACAGAACAAGAAAGAAAGGAGGCTTTGTCTGCTGACTCTCACTAGATGGTCTCCCCAGATCATCACAGAGTGTCTGTGAGCTGGGTCAGAACGTTGTTCTGTCACTCCCAGTTTCCGCCGGGACCCCGGCACCAGGATGGTGCTGTTCCTCAGGCTGAGCCCAGAGCCTAGCGCCTGGTAGGCATGCAAAAAGATGGAGGAGTTATTGAATGATGTGGAAATGAAGATCCAGTTAAGTGGAGCCCCTGGACTTGCACCCGGCTCTGCTCTATCAAGCCTGCTTTGGACCCGCAGAACATTGCCAATAGTTCCTTCCTACTTGTCCCACCTCTGGTCTGCCCAGTACGCCACGCAGGACCCTTGGCGTTGGCCTCCCTACCACCCTGTCACCTGCACGTCCCCCCCCCCCCCCAAACACCTGCTTTTCCTGCACACATTTCCCTGGTAGCTTCATCTGCACACAGTGGAAGGGGGATGGCGCGTGGGTGTGTTTAACTCCCAGAGTTAACTCCCAGAGTATTTTCCATCCTGGAGGAATGTGGACGGTGGGTGCTGCCGTCTCCTCGTGGGCGTGATGAGGGATTGGACCTGGTGGTTTCTGACACCCTGTCCTCTGGCATCCTAGGGTGCTGTCACTGCTGGACACGGTTGTTTCTGTTTGGACTGATGTATTTACATGCTGATGTGGTGCACGATCCAAAAGGTACAATAGTGGTTCTGCCGCCTCGTGTCCGGCCAAAGAGGTGACCACCACTGTTGGTTCCCCCTATGTCCTTCCAGGGACAGTCCAGCGTATGTAAACCTAGAATGAAGCTCGAGGACTTGGGCCAGATTGGGTCGACCCTTGTTTGGTTGTTTCTGACACTGGTATGCTATTGTTTAGATGCCTTGTCATTTATGCAACCCCTCCCCCACGCCGTGATATTTAGGCTGAAAAATAATGCTGTAATGCATATCCTTGTATATGTATGTCTGAGCACATGTGCAAATATAACTGTAAAAATCCTGGCAGTAGAATTGCTGGCTCAAAAGTTACATGGCATTTCAATTTGTATATATATGACCAAACTGCCTTTCAATGTTATTTACAATTTATCCTTCCACCCACAATAGAGTGTCTGTCTCCCCACAAACCTGCACCAGTAATTATCAAAACATAAGTATATAGTAGATGAGTTTTCCCAAGTGGAACATACCTATACGACTACCTTCTAGGTCAGAAGTCGCTTATGAACGGCATCCCAGAGCCCCTCCCCATGTTTGTTGTCACTACTCACTGTTCTGCCCAAGGGTAATCAATATCTGACTCTTAATACCATAGGTTAGTTTTGCCTGTTCTAGACTTTTACATGGAATTATATAGTTCGTAATCTATTGCTTCTGGTTTCTCAGGCTCAGCGTTTATGAAACTCATCCATGTTCTTGGATGTGGCGGCCGCTCATCCATTTTCATTGAGGCTGCTTATTCCATTTTAAAAAATACAGGACGACCTATTTGTTCATTCTGCTAGTAACAGACATTTGGGTGATTTTTAGTCTGGGGCCGTTGAGAATAATACTGGTATGTATATTCTTATACCTGTCGTGTAGGACAACTGGACTAATTTCTTGAGTATTTCTATGAGTAGAACAGCTGGGTATAAGGGAGTGTGCTTAGGTTTGGCATTGTAAATCGAATTGAGAGCTCTAGCTGCTTTGCATCCTCTCTAGAACTTGATGTTGACAGAGGTTTTCAACTTTAGCCATTCTGTGGGGGTGGAAGTGGTTTCTCACTGTGGTTTTAATTTTCATTCTCCTGATGACTACTGCATTATATATTTTTTGGTCATAAAAGCTTTTGTGAAGTATCTCTTCAAGTCTTGTTATTTTTCTGTCATGTTTTAAATCGATTTGAGGAGTTCTTCATATATCCTGGACATGCGTTTTTTTGTCAGATGTAAATATCACAAATACTGTCTTCTGTGAATTACCTTTTCATGTTCAAAAAGTCTTGCCTACTTTGAGGTCATGAAGATGGTCTTCTATGTGATTTTCTAGAGGCTTTATATATCTTTTTTTCAAGACCTGAGCTGAGATCCAAAGTCGGAGGCTTAACCAACTGAGCCACTCAGGCAACCCAAGAGGCTTTGTATGTCTTTTATATTTGGATCTCTATTCCATCTGGAAATCTTAAGTTTGATGTAAAGTAGGAGTTAAGAATAATTTTCCCCCCTATGTATATCCTATTGACTGGTTATATTTATTGAAAAGACCATCCTTTCCTCACTGCCCTGCAGTATTACCTTTGTCATAGAATGAGTGTTCATGTATGAGTGGGTTGATTTCTGGACAGTCTTTTCTGTTTTATTGGTCTATTTTTACACAATATCACACTGTTAATTTTTGTGATTTTATTTTATTTTTTATTTGTTTAAAGATGTTATTTATTTGAGAGAGAGAGAGCACAAGCATGGGAAGGAGCAGAGGAAGAGAGAGAAGCAGACTCCCTGCTGAGCAGGGAGCCTGATGTGGGGCTCTATCCCAAGACCCTGGTATCATGACCTGAGCTGAATTCAGACCCTTAACCAACTGAGCCACCCAGGTGCCCCAATTTTTGTGATTTTAAAATAAGTTTTGGTATCCAATAGTATAAGTCTTCCAACTTGCTCTTCTTTAATATTGTTTTGGATACTTTTGGCTCAGCATTTCTACATAAAGTTCAGAATACATTTTTCAGACTACCAACACAAAAACTCTAGTATTCTGATAGGGATTGCATTTGATATATAACTAAATTTGAGGAGAACTGACGTCTTAGACATATTGACTTTTCCAGTCCATGAACATGGGATAGCCCTTCATTTATTTTGGTATTTAATTTTTCTCAATATTTTTCAAGGTTTTATATTTAGCACTCTTCTACATCTTTTAGATCTGTTCCTGGATATTATATTTTTATTGGTTGAATACATATTTAAAAATGTTATTTTCAATTGTTAATATATAAAAATACAGTTGATTTATATATCTTTAAATTTAGTAATCTGAAGATGCTTTTGCATTTTCTATATACACAATCATGTAGGCTATAAATAATGACAGTTTTTTTCCTTTCTAATCCTCATACTTTTTATTTATTTTTCTTGTTTTATTGCACTGGCTAGGTTCTCCTGCATTATGTTGAATAGAAGTAATGATAGTTGACATCTTTACCTTGTTTCTCTCAGGGGGAAAGCTTTTAGTGTTTAGTATTAATTTCATCAGTAGGTATGATGTTTGTTTAGGTTTTTAATAAATATCCTTTATCAGGTTGAGGGAATTATTTTCTATTCCAAGTGTACTTAGAGTTTTTTTTCCTAATAATGCATTTCAAATTTTATCAAATATCTTTTCTATATCAATTGAGTTTTTTCTTTATTCTGTTAATATGGTAAGTTACACTGATCAGTTGTTCAGTGTTAAATTAGCTTTGTTTTCCTTTAATAAATCCAGTTTGCTCACAGTGCATTTTCCTTTCCATGCGTTACTGGGTTTGATTGGGTAATATTTTGTTGAAGATATTGAAATTGACATTTGTGAAAGAGATTGGCCTCCTATAAGTTTTCTTTCTTATTAAATGCTTGTCAGGCTTTGGCATCAAGGATCTCATAAATGAGTTCAAAGTGTTCCCTCTTTTTCTACTTGCTAAATGTGTTTGAGAAAGAGTGTCCTCAAACATTTGGGAGAATTAATTTATTTGAAAGATTTTATTTATGTGAGAGAGAGCGAGATAGCGAGAGAGCACACTTGAGTGGGGTGAGGGGCAGAGGGAGAAGGAGAAACAGACTCCCCTGCTGTGCAGGGAGTCCAAGTGGGAGAATTTAATAATGAAGCAATTCTTCATTAAAAAGAATTTATTCTTCTTAATTTGTTCACTTATTCTTCATAAACTGAAGTTTTCTTAGTGGGAAAGTTTTATTTAAGGGTTCATTTTCTTTAATTAATATGGAATTATTCATATTTTCTATTCTTGTGTCAGTCTTAGTTTGGCTTTTCAAGAAGTTAGTCTTATTGCATCTAGTTTAATGGCATAAAATTGTTTCTAATATTTTATAATCTTTTATTATTGGATATTAGTAATTTGTATACTACCTCCTGATACATTTTGCTAGGTGTTTATCAATTTTATTCTTTTCAAAGAACTAACTTTAGCTTTGTTGATTTTTCTCTATTTTACATTTGTTTTCTATTTCATTGTTTTCCTCTCATATTATTTTCTTATCTCTGTTTTCTGTTAGGTTTACTTTGCTATTTGTTTTCTAACTTCTTGATATAAATACTTATATCGCTGGTTTTCATCCTTTATTTTTTTCTAGTATATCCGTTTGAGGCTATAAATTTCCCTTTAAGCATGCATTTAACTGAATCCCAGAAGTTTTGATACACTGTTTTCATTAACACTTAATGTATGTTCTAATTTCCAAAGTGATCTTTTGTGAACCATGAATAATTTAGAAGTACTGTATTATCCTTACATTCAAGACTTTGTAATTCTTAAACTTCCATTTCGTTACTGACTTCTAGTTTAATTTCCCTGTGGTCAGGGAATATGCCCTGCATCATTTTAAACCCTTGAAATGTATTAATATTTGCTTGGTACTAATACTGTGGCTTAGTACATGGCCAATTTTAGTAAATTCCCCATCTGCACTTAAAAGAATGTCTCTTTTGTAGTTACTGGGCACAAGGCTCTACATATGCCATTAGGTCTGTTTCTTAATTGTGTACTTCAATCTTTTATGCCGTTGTCTATTTTTTATTGAGCTATAATTCACATGCCATGATAGTCACCCTTTAAAGTATACAATTCAGTAGTTTTTAGTATGTTAACAAAATTGTGCAACCATCACCACTAATTTCAGGACATTTCCTCACCCCAAAAAGAAACCGTCCCCATTTCTCCCTTCCTCCATCCCTTGGCAACCACTAATTTATTTTCTGTATCTATGGCTTTAATTATTCAGGACATTTCATATAAGTGGAATCATATAATATGTGGCCTTTTGTGCCTGGCATCTTTTGCTCCATATAAGGTTTTCAAGGTTCACCTATGTTGTAGTATGTATCAGTATTTCATTACGTTATATGGCTGAATAACATTCCATTGGATAGTTATACTACATCTTATTCATGCTTTTATCATTTGCTGGACACTTAGGTTGTCTCTCCTTTTTGGCCATTATGAATATTGCTGCTATAAACATTTGTGTATAAGTTTTTGTGTGAACATAGGTTTTCAGTTCCCTTGGGGGTGTGTGTGTGTGTGTGTGTGTGTGTGTGTGTGTAGGAGCGGAATTTCAGGGTCATATGGTAATTCCAAGTTTAACTTTTTGAGGAAATGCTGGACAGCTATCCAAAAAGCTATATCATTGTACATTCCCACCAGGAATGGATGAGGGTTACAATTTCTCCACATCTTCACCAACACTCCTTATTGTCTATCTTTTAGCTGTTACCCATCCTAGTGGTGTGTAAAGTGGTATCTGATTATGGTTTTCATTTGCATTTCCCTAATGACTAAAGACACTGAGCATCTTTCTATATGATCTTTGGTCAGTTGTCTGTCTTCTTTGGAGAAATGTCTAAAATGTTTTGCCCATTTTAAATTGCATTATTTGCCTTTTAATTGTTGAGTTGTAAGTGTCCTTTATATATTCTGGATATTAGTCCTTATCAAATACAACTTTGTAAATATTTTCTCCCATTTATAAAGTCATCTTTCACTTCCTTGATTCTTGTTTATTATTTTCTGCTTGTTCTATCAGTCACTGAGAGAGGTATGTTAAAATCCCCTACTATGAGTATAGATTTTCTATTTTTCCTTGGAGTAGTATCTATTTCTAAGACTCATAAGGTACATAGACTTATCATATCTTTCTGTTGCATTGACACATTTTATTATTATGAGATGTCCCTGTGTTCTAGTAATGCTTCTTCCTTAAAGTCTACTTATCTGATATTAGTATGCTACACCAGCTTTTTTGTGTGTTTGTATATCTTTTTTTGTCCTTTTAAAGTTCTTCTGTCTGTAGTCTTATTTAGACATCATATATCCTGTAAGCAGCTTCTATTTATTTTTTAAACCCAGTCTGACATTTTTCATTTAATTGAAATATGTAACCTATTTGTATTTTATGTAATTACTGATAGATTTAGATTTAAATCTAGCATCTTATTTGTTTTCAGTTTGTCCCACTTATTTTATGTTCATTTTTCTCCCCTTTTTGGTCTTCTTTTGGAATAATCATGTATTTTTTTAAAGATTCAATTTCCCTGCTTTATTAGCTTGTTAGTTACACACGAGCTTACTATTCTTCTAGTGATTGCCCTCGTGATTACAACATGCATTGTTGACTTACTAAAGTCTCATATACGTTAGTGCACTTGTCACTTCCTAGACCATGCAAAGACTGAAAGTCACTTACTCCATTTACCTCTTCCCACCTGTTATGCTATTGTTTGCATGTACGTTAATTTCTGTTACTTAAAACCCCACAATATATTTTCATTATTACTGCTTTAACAGTCACTATTCACTTAGATTTACTCATTTACCTATCCTTTCCTTCACTCTCCATTTTCGCCGGCATTTCTTTGTTTTTATCTGGCATCCTTTTTTTATTCAATACTTTTTTTTTTTCCTCTAAAGGACAGTTTTGGACTTATGGAAAAATTGCCAAGACAGTACAGAGAATCACTACTTCCCCTGCAGGCACTTTCCCCAATTACTACCTTACATCAGTATAATCTACTTCTTACAATTAAGGAACCAATAATACAATTAGTATTAGCTAAAGTATATCCTCTATTCAAATTTCCTTCTTTTTTACCTAATGGTCATTTTTCCCTTCCAAGAAACCACATTATATTTAACTGTCATGTCTCCTTAGGCTCCCCTTGGCTCTGACAATTCCTTAAGTTTACTGATTTCGTAAGAGACCATGCAGTATAAATCCATATGAAGAAAACCATTTTAAAATTCTAAATTCAAAAAAATTTGCACTTTCTTCTGCCCAGACAAGAGACGAACACTTAAGGGGCAGTAAGAGTTTCCCTCTGCTTGTCCTGGGCTCCATGGGACCATCAAAGTCCAGGCTGAGATCTGAGCAAAGCTTTGAAATCAGGGGGTTTTTTGTTTTTTTAATCTTGATCCTTAGATGGCATCACTTTCTTTGTTTGGTGATCGGAGTAGAGACTAAATTTCCTTATTATACTGAGGAGGCAAACACAGACACATTAAGGGAGAAGGGAGGTTTACTCTTGAGTAGATTTGCATTGAGCTGAACTCAATCTGAACCTACAGACCGGGTTGTATTATGTGGGGCCATCCGGAAAAACTATACACTATGCTTTCTCCAGATATTTGAAGGTGGCCTTTCGAGTTCCCCCAAATCTTATTTCCTCCAGGACAAACTGTTTCAACTTCTCCAGTCAACTGTGGTGATGTGGTTGCGAGCCCTGTCCACATTTTCGTCCGCCTGTGAACAAAGTCCTGTTTGTATGTCTATTAAGGTGTGGTGCTAGGGAGGGACATAATGTATTGGGGTTGCTGCCTAGCCTGTAGTTTCGTGGAACTATGAGCTTCCAGGGCCTGAGCGCAGCCCAGAGAGTGTTGGTATGTGGGGTGCTGGGCAGAACCGGCCTACATGGCAGAGGCCACCCTGGTCAGCATGTTCTAAGCAGCAGCAGAAGTGGAGGCGTGTTCTCTGCACTTCCCACACCCATCTGGGCCAAGTTACCCCAGTCTGAGTCCTCCCTCTCTTCCAGATCTTTAGTTGGAGCTCTGCCTTGGCTTTTGAGCAAGGCCCCCGAATGATGTCAGTGTTCATGCTCAGCTGCCCTCGCCTCAACCAGGCTAACGAGGACAGGAGAACGTCCCTTTGTTTCAGGCCAATGGGTCCTCCAACTACAGCTGTCTTCCTCTGTTTCTGCAAGTTCTGGTCCCACCCACAGAGTGTAAAACCCAGGTCCCAACCGGCAGAGAGGGAGGGGCGGCCTCCTGGCTACCCTCACACCTGCCTTAGAAGGCAACCACCCCACCTTACGTTCAGTGAGTACACTCCAGTGATGGCCCCTAGCTGCTGTGGGATCTAAGAAGGGCCTAGAAAGCTCTGTAGGCATGGTGGAGAAGCTGGTGTGCCTCCCTGCTATTCCATGCCTCTGCAGGCTGCAGGAAAGGTCAGCTCCCCACCCTTTGGCTTGAACCTCTAAGAGATGCTCAGGATGATATATCATCTCTTCATTCTCTTTGTCTCAGTCACCAGTGGCCAACCAAGGCTTCCAGGTCATCTGTTACCACCTGGCCCCTGTGCCCAGAAGGTTCTGCACATGCATCATTCTCTTCCATCTCCCATCCCTCCCGCCCCTCCTACCCTCTAGATCCTTCTACCACACTCTCTGGAACTCCATCTGACATCAGTCACTTCCTAGATCCTCCCCTCTTCTCTGAATGTGCATTCCCCTTCCTCTTGACTGGAGCCTGGCTCTCTGCTGAGGCCCCTGCTCCCTGCAGTCATCAGGGAGGGGCTAGGTTCTCTTGTATAGGCAGGTATTAGGCAGGGCCTGAGGGTGGAGGGGGTCCTCCTAGTTTTGCGACACTCCCTTCATGTCCTAGGACTCTTCTCTCTCCTCATGGCTGTCAACCTTGGCCTCTAGTTACTCCCCCTTCAGTGATTTCAGTCCGCAGCTCATACCTCTCCTCCGCCTTTCTATTCAGCATCATCGTGACACCTGCTGTGTCAACCAGTCTTCCTCACTTCCTCACACCTTCTCCATGTTATTTCAGCCACCTCTGAAATCTCAAAAATTTTTTTTAAAGTTTTAAATTTACATAAAGCAAAATTTTTTCTAATGTACAGTTCTATGATTTTGCACATGCAGATTTTCATAACTCCCACCACCGACAGGATACAGAATAATATAGAATAATAATACTCCGAAGAACTCTCCCATGCAGCCCCTCTATTCAAACTTCTCCCACCCCTAACCCCAGGCAACCAATGATCTGCTGTCTGTTCCTGTATTTTTTGCCTTTTCCAGAATGTCACAGACATAGAATTATATAGACTGTACTGTTTGACGCTGGCTTTCACTCAGCATGATACCTTTGCACCTCCTCCATGGTGCTGTGTGAATCGAGTTAGTCAGCTTAGATTGCTGAGCGGTGTTCCATTGTAGGGATGGATTACAGCTTGTTTTGTTGTTGTTTTTAAAGATTTTATTTATCTGTCAGAGAGAGAGCGCGAGCACAAGCAGGGGGAGCAGCAGGCAGAGGGAGAAGCAGGCTCCCCGCAGAGCAGGGAGCCCGATGCGGGACTCGATCCCAGGGCCCTGAGATCATGACCCTGTTGAACGACATTTGGGTTATTTCTAGTTCTTGATAATTGTAACAGCATTATTCATAAATGTTTGTGGGCAGATGTTATGTAAATTTAAAGTTTTCACTTAAGACAAATACCTATTTATTTATGGTGTTGCTGGGTCATAGGTGAGTATGAACGAGATTTCAATTTTCAGTTTCCTCTCCTCTGACAATGACTATCTGCATGGTTCCCTTTCTCCACACCTCTCTCTGACCTCTCCCTGACCTCATTAGGACCTCTCGTTCACTGAGCCTACTGATTTTTCACTGGTCATCCTCCTCTTCATCTTTTTTTCTTTCCTTCTCATACAACTTAGTTTTCATGGTCTGTCATAATAGCCATTCTCTTGGAAACATTCCTAACTCCTTCTAACATGCTGTTCCGGCTGCCCCCCCAACCTGGCAACCTCAACTAACCATCCATTCGGCCTCCCTTAGGGTAGAAGAGTGTGGTCAGAGAAAAACATACAGCTGTGCCAGGGGTCAATTTGTGACCAAAATCTCATGTGAGCATCTGATACTGACCATCAGTCTGGCCTCCTAAAATGAGGACTCCACACGTCTCTTTCCTCAGAACTCTGACAGCCCGTCCCCTTCTCACCGCTAATGGTCTTGCCTCCTCCATCGCTGTGGAGATGGAAACCATTAGATTGGAGGTTGATCATCATCTTCCCCTCACCAATTGCACCTGACAGGCTGCAGCCTTATTCTACTTTGCCTTCCCTCCTTTAAAGTGATGAACTGCCCATGGTTCTATCCACGCTGCATTAGATCTCATCTGTGCCCATCCCACCTTCTCAATGAAATTACCCTGCAAGGATCCCTTCTCTTGCCTGCCTTAATCAATTTCTCCCTCTGCCATCACCATGCAAACACTCCATATGCTACAGCTCATCTTGAAATATAACTTCCCTGAGAAAAATCTGAAATTTCACAGGGGAGAAACCCAACAAATACCATCTCAGCCAACTGATGAAGGTTAACATCAACAGTGAGAAGTCACACTGATAGTATGTACCCTTGATATGATGGCATGAGACTGGGTCTTTATGTCTGCTGTCATCCCCCCCCGCCAAGCCCATGATCTCTCTCTAACCATGGCAATAACCTGTGACAAATCCAGATTGAAGGATGCTGTTACATAAGAATATCTGAACAGCACTCCTCAAGACTGTCAAGGCCATCAACAACACGGGAAGTCTGAATGACTCCTTATGATGGACCATGAAACTATCACAGTCTAGAGAAGCCTGAGGACACATGACAATTACATGCAATGTGGTATCTTGGATAGGATCCTGGAACAGAAAAGAAATCCATTAGACAAAAACTAAGGAAGTTTAAATCAAGTACAAATCTTAGATAATAAGAATGATATCAATATTGGTTTCTTATGTACCATGATAACGTTAGCAATAGAGGGAACTGTGTGTACGAACTCTCTATAATATTCTTGCAACTTGTCAGCAAATCTAAAATTCTAAAACAAAAACTCATTAAATATTAAAAAGCAAAACAGCTTCTTCTTCCAGCTTTACTCCATTTCCCTGCTTCCTTTCGCAGGGAAACTTCCCGAAAGAGTTGTGGTCTCTATCCACTCTCTGCTCCAGCCAGCTCATTCAACCACTCCCATCAAGCTGCTGTGCTGTGCTCTCTACCCAAAATGCATTGTGCAAGGTCAATGACGATCTCCATGTTGTCAAACCCCAGAGCCAATTTTGTTTCCTTCTCTTACCTGACCTTTCAGTAGAGCGTGTGGCCCAGTTAACTGTTCCTTCTTCCTGGAACACCCCCTTCTCATGGCATTTGGGATGCAACACTCCTGGGTTTTTTCTACTTGCTGGCTCCTCCTCTGACTTTGACTAGCACTTACATGGTCCGGGGCTCTACCTTAGAACTGTACTCTCTGTCTCTGCTCTTACGTGCTGGGTAATTTAATCCAGTCTCGTGGAGTTAAGTACAATTTACCTGCTGTTGATTCCCAAATTTGTATCTCCAGCCTTCATCTATGAGGCAGGGACTCTTACCATGCCCAGTTCCCGGGGAGGCAGACACAGGCTCTCAGGCATTAAAGGGGCTTCCCCAGGTTACGCAGCTAGAAGCCACAGAGTGAGGACCTGAGCCCAGGTCCATCTGACTCCAGGCCTGTGCTGTGAGTGGCCAGGCTGCCGTCTCCCCAATCCCAGTGTCCTGCCTGCTCCCCAGCAGCTCTTGCATGTGCTGTCTGTTCTGGCCTTATGCCTTTGTCCTCGTCATCTGCTCTTGAAATGACCTCCCTGACACCCCTGTCTTACCTATCTTCTTTTCTCCCAGCTCCAGTGGGGGTTTCTCCACTCTTGAGGCCCAGGCTGATCTTTCCTGGCTGCCTCTGAACTCCCATAGGACCTGGATTCCACCCAAAAGCAACTGAGGGTTCATCTGCATCTATTAGTTTTGTGCTTTCTGAGCCCAAGATGGGGGGGTCCTTGGCCCAAGTACTAGTGCACCTGGGGACACTGAAGCCCAGTATTTGAGACAGGGACTACCTAAAAAAAATGTGGGCCCTGGGCCTCTATCATTGTATACCACCTCATACAGGGGAATTACTCAGAATTGCTTTTGTTTCTGCTCTTGGCTGGTAAGCTCTTGGAGAGATGACTTCACCAAATGAGTTTCATTTAAAAAAACTGTGTGTGTTGGGGGGGGCGGGTAGCATTAACATTTTAAGTCTTTTCTCCTGATTCTGCCTGGGTGGTCATGGAAGTGAAGGGATTGATTTCGATTTCACAAAGGCCACTGAGAGGCCAAGCAGTTCCCGCTGGGACCACGGAGTTCAAAGGAATATTCTGGAAGGGCTGGTTCTAGGACTGACGGTTGTGAGCAGAGGCTGCTGCTGGCTCTCTCCCCAGCCCCTGCATGGCCCTATAGGGACAGCTGCCTGTTCATAAGCAGGCCACGACTTAGGAAAGTAAAATTTGAATTTGGGAACCCGTCATGCCTTGTCTCTGCCTGAGGCGGTCTTGGCCCTTCCCCTCCCACCTTTACCTTCTCCCTGGGAAGGCCCCACTGTAGCCCTGCCACCTCCACACTGAGGTCCTCCCTGACTGCTAGTACCCATGCTGCCCCTTCAAACCTTCATCTCGAAGTGCAGACTGTTACGTGTAGACCAGCACAGCTCTCACGCTGGTTCATGTAGCCTTCTGAAAGCACGACCGTGACTTCTATCCTTGGGTAACCCCCCCCCCCCTGCAGAATACGAGAAAGGGCCCAGTGGCAGACAGAAAACTAGGCGGAAATATGGCTGATCCAACAATGGTGCCCAGTCTTGAGCAGGTTCCCCAGCGTTCATGTTGCTCTCTCCTTCCTGTCGGCTGGCCTCCATTGCCTCACAGAGCTCAGGGTCCGCGTGCGTTGTCTGTGAACTATTTAATAGAGGCTTTACTTTACAGCGGTGTAGCCTGTGACAACTCTCCACGAAACAAGAGCCACCAGCACTGGTAGGATCAGAACACTTTAATAAGATATCAGTGTCAAAATACATTTCCTTATAAAGTTAAGCTCCTCTATAGTAATGTTGTCAGTAGGAGTTTGACAATACAGTAATGTTCATGAACTCGTTACGTTGACAGGTAAGGTTAATATGAAGCTTGGAATATTTTTCAGAGTGTTTTAGTAAAACTGCAAGGGTAAAATGCCCTTAATGCTGAGGCAACACACACAGGAAATCAAACACCAGCGTTTACACGTCAGTAACCCTTCAAGTTCTGCCGCCGTGCGTGGGGCCAAGCGGTGGTGCTACAGTGTGATTTGGTCAAGGCAGTGACCAGGTCATTTTTCTCCTAGATTTCTTTTGAACTTGAGTTTTTTGTTGTGTTTTTGGCAATAAGTCCATCCAGCTTTACCAAATTCTTGGCCTGCCGTGCTTTGTGTGTGTTTCTAGAAACTTCCTCATTGTACCCAGGACAGAAGAGCTCCATGTGATTGGTAATTAAAAACCAAAAGGTATTGTTCCTCTTAACCAGTGGGTTATAAAGTGCTCTGAGAACACTTGATTTTCAGTGCTTCCTACCTGTGTAAGTCACTTCAGGTGACAGACCTTGGGGAAGGCCTGAGGCTAGGGGCCAACCAGCAGGCGGAAGAAGGGGTGCGGGCCTGGTCAGGACCAGCTACACCCCCTTTCCGCACCCTCAGGCCAGCTCCATGTGCTCCGGGCTGGTAAGCTGGGAGGACCGTGGGCTGGATCACTGCACCATTTCTGAATCCTCACTCTCTTTCCTGAATTCCCACTGAAACCATCTCATGGTAATTCTGGAAATATCCAAATGTGCCACGTGAAAGACCTTTGGAGTCCCATAGCTCAGTGCACTTGAAGGGCTAGCAACAAAATCTGAAGAAAAATTAAAGCACTTCCCCTCCCTTAGATTCGCCCCACCCTCACCCCATAACATGCCATCAGACCCTCTTGGCAGCAATAATAATATACATACATACATACATACATAATACATATAGAACATGAGAAGACAGCTCGCAATGCTCCCAACACTTCATGATTCCACGTCTTGGATTGTTTGTCACGCCCATGGCATATCCCCAGAGCAAAAAGCCAACAGCGAGAGACCTTGAGCAGAGCTAGGCCAGGCCCAGGGGAGTGCCGAGCGATTGCAGTGTCGGCAACACCAGGGAGAGAAAACCAACACCTTATGAAAAATATCTTAAAGTGATTTTGTGAGCAGGATTCCATTTCTAAGTTTTTAGATATTACAAAGTACCCATATATATGATAAACACATTAACCCAGATATGTTTTCTTTTAAAAAAAACAACTCAGTTATGTTTTTGAATAATAATCAACAAACAAATCCACCCAATGCAGGAGAAGAACCCCAAACAGTGAGGGAAAAGCCACATTGCGCAACCTTCACAGACAACCACATACGCTGGAGTTCACCCTTCACATTTCTTTTTCCCAAAAGTTGTGTCAAGATTAGAGCTAAGGTAGGCTTAAGAAGAGAAAAAAGATGGAAATTTACCATAGGGTGATTAGTTTTAAGAAAGAAAGGAGAAAGGCTTTGAGAGGAACAGGCCACGAAAATCCAGCTTGGATAGCAAAATTACTTTGTTTCTCTTTGGCAACAACAACAACAACAAAACCTTTTTTTAGTTAAATGAAGCCAAAGCTTTCCCGACAAGAGAACAGACCTAACACAAAACTCGTTAGTATGGATACTGTGTGTGTGAGAGAGCGAGACAGAGGGACCCATGAATAATATAAATTAGAAGTAATCAAAGTTGGGGAAAGAAAAATCTTATGAAATTTAAGAACATGTTCATTGACAGAATAAAACACAGCAGGGAAAACGGTGTATTTAAAAATACAGCTACTAAAGTGAGCATCTTTAGAAAAAGGCCACTACTTGGTGACGTGGGCAGGTTCGCCAGGTAGGTACATCTTGTAAAAAGTGTGTTGGTGTTAGAGATACCTAGTTGCAAAAGTAGACGTAGAGAATGAAGCTGGCAGGGCGGTGCGGGCGGCAGGTGGGGGCGCCCGCCCAGGGGGGAGCCCTGGCTCAGGTGGCCTGGTCCAGGGCTCTGAGGAGGTCCCCTCCTTGCAGGAGCGTGGAGCTTCCTGGCACCGGAACATTCACCTCACATTCATATCTGGTCAATTCGGGCAGCAGGTAGGGCTCAAAGGAGGGCCCGAGCAGCCGACTGGCCATGCCTGAAAGAATGGTTGGTACCGTGTGTTTAAAGCTCTCAGTCAAACATTCCAAAAAGGGTCTCTTCCATAAGAGGGCTTCTGGGATGTTTCCCCCAAGCCACCGATTATATTCATGTCAAATAGCAACCCTTCTGGGATGGTATCTAGGATCTGTAAGATGGGAACAGACACAGGCAGTCCAGGGTAGAAGGAGGGGGGGGCGTCCGGTGGCTAACCCTCCCAGAACTCTCCAGGCCACCTCGTGGCAGCGCATTCTCTGTGCATGTCCTCAGCTCAGTTCCCGCCCGAAGGCAGAGCGATGCCCCTGCTGTGAAGGAGGCAGTAGGCAATATGGCACCCTGAACCCCTGAGCAGAAGACATGGGCTTGGGGACTCGTCGGTCCAAAGAGCCCTGGATGTCCCTTCTAGAACTCTGGGGGCAGACGGCATGCAGCCCCTGCTGTACTCTTTCTGGGAAAGGCAGCTGCCCTCCAGGGCGGCAGTCCCCTCCTCGTCCTGAGCTGAGCCCTGCTGCCCGGAGGTTCCCGTTCCCGAACGCACTCACCTGACACCTTGTGAGCTGATGGCAGGCTGTAGTCCTGGTACGGAGGGGCGTAACACTGGGGGGGGAGCCCCCTCTTGGCGTTCTCCCCAGGGGTCCCGGCAGAGGGTGGTGGTGGCAGGTGTCTCAGGGGTTGTCCGAGGCCCCTCATGGGATTTTGGGTGAACTCGTCTGAAAGCCCAATGCCAGCAAGTGAGGGCAGTGCCAGGCCCAGGCACAGGAGAGACTGAACCCCCCCCCCCCCCCCGAAGCCCCCTTCCTTCACAAAAGGTAGCACTTCCTGACTCTATCATCTGAGCCTAGTGCGAAGGGGGAGGTGGGTGTGTGCCCGGGGGGGCGGGGCATGGGACCCTGTCCTGTTTGGCCAAGGCCTGTGGAGGAACCCAGAGGGGCCCCTGCAGATGCTGTCCCCGCAGCCCCCCAGGAGGCCTGGGCCTGCTGCAGCTTACCACTGGGGAGGTTTGCGCTCAGCAGTTTGTCAGGCATCAGAGGGCAGTTCACGTTGCCCCTGAGGCTCTTCATCCTTTTCCACACCTGATGCGAAGTGCTGCTGCCTGACGGATCGCCCTGGATGTAGAGGGGAGAAGGCCAGAGAACCAGGTCCTCAAACGGACTCGGGGGTAGGGTGGGCCGGCATGGGGGCTGGTGTGCTCTCTGAAAGGCCCCATCCACACCTCTCCCCGCTGCCCCCGGCAGGCTCTCTGGGCCCTCACAGCCACTGCGAGAGTTTCCGGGCCGGCCGGACCTCCGCCCTCAGCCCTGTCTCCACACCCAGCCGCGCCCCCACCCCCGGGGCTGTGGAGGGAACCCAGACGGCACCAGGCAGGTGGCTCACCCCGCTCACGTCGTGGAAGGCTTGTTCCTCATATTCTCGCTGTCGCTTCAGCTTCAGCTTGTTGGCCAAGGCTACCATGGCTGGGCTCAGCACATCCGGGCCTTGGGGCCCAAAGCCCTTTGCAGACCTGCTGAGCCCAAGAGAGGGAGCCGTGAAGGAGTTGGGGGCCCCACACCCCTCCTTGCCCGTGCTGGCTCAGAGTCCCAGAGGAGGCGCAGTGGGCTTGAGATGCTGATGGTTCACGTGACCTGTACCTCCCTCCACATCTGCCCTCCCGCCCAGCTGTATCCGGGCAGCCTCATCTGCGGCTGCACAGTGGGTGACGCTGGGCTTGAAGATCTCAGTCTTCTGCCCTGTCGCTCCCCAGTGATGATGGGCAAGCGCCCCAGGGAGCGAGAAGCCCCAGATCGACCACCGTGACTCGGCCCAGCGAGCGCCCCACGGGTTGACACGGGCCTTGCTGGGGCGATGGGAGGAGCCCGGGGAGGCTGCTGCCGTGGAACCAGGTACAGCCCACAGGCAGGGGAGAAGCAAGGGCACCATTTATGCTTTTCTCAACCAGGGTTCCAGCAGAGAACTAAGAGGAGTCATTCAAATGCTCGTGTGCATCTGTGCCTCGGCTGATGAGCCCCGGTCTGCAGGGAGACCCTCAGCAGGCCCCTTCTCTCTGCCTCGGCCCTGACAGAAATGTGTCCTCACATACCTCGGGGTGATTCCCCCAAGGCCTCCACCCTCAGAGCACAGGGAAGGCTGTGGCAGGGGAGGAACAGGGAGCCTTTCTGGGGCCCCAGAGCTCCCCCCACCGCCTGCCGTGGGCGCCTCTGCTGACGCAGCCAAGGGAAGCTCACCTTTTCTTGAACATGGAGAGGTGAGGTGAGGTGAGGGGGGCGCCCAACAGTGATGGCCCCAAGGACTCCGTGTGCTGATCTGCAGGCCACTTAGTGGGCCCAAAATGTAATGGTGGGTCAGGGGGCCACTGGGTGTTGGATCTGCCTCCCATGGAGGAGAGAGGAGTGCTGGTTTGGCCACAGCACGGTGGCAGTGACACCTTACTCCCGCCATCAAAGAAGATGGAGGACATGGGCTGGTGCTCAGGCTCTATCTTCTTGCTTCCCAGCTGCTGCTGATACTTGTCCAGGAGGAAGGGCCCATGGGAGGCCATCGGCGCCAGCGGCTGGAAGATGTTCGTCATGGTGCTGAAGCAGTGCTGGGGGGTGGACTGCGGCTTCTCCGGCAGGAGCCTCTCTTCGGGGCAGATGGGACTGAGCTGGAAGTCTTCACCATCCATGGGGATGTAAGGTGCCAGGGTCTCCAAGTCCAGCTCACTGAAGTCCGTCTGAGGACAGAGCAGAGGCAAAGGCACGGTCCCTCGTCCATCCCTCACAGCCCCACCTGTGCCCTCCCTCTCCTGCACCCCTTCCCTTCAGCAGTGTCCCTCCCTTGCTCTAGCACAGCCTTTGATCCCTGTGGCCCAGCAACAGAAAACTCAGATTTGTCTCTTGGCCTGGGATGCTAGCCTTTCTAGGGGTTTGCGCCCCCTTCAGTGTGTGCCCCAGATCTCCACGCTCCACTCGGTGGTCCCTGCACGTTCCCCATGGGTGACCCTGCCTCACCCCACCTGAAACGCCTCCCTCTCTCCCGTCTCCTGTCCAAACCCCACCCTCTCTCCTGTGGCCCCAGTGAGGCTGCCCCTGAGGCCCGTGGTGTACACGGTGGCTCGTGGGGAGCCAGGGACAGCTCTGTCCTCCTCTCCCGCACAGGTGTGAGCACAAAGTGCGTGCCCCGGCTTCATCTGTGGCCTGCTTGTAGAGTAAGAGCGCTCTGCTGGCAGAGAGCCTTTCACAAAAGTTCTCGGGCATCGTGCTTAAGCTCCCAGTGTCCTGGCGGGCACTACGGGGTGTACCTAAAAGCCCACGGCAAAAATGATGCCCTCGCTGGTGGCGCGGAGGCAGTGTGCAGCTTAGTGATGATGCACTGCACCGTGGAAGAAGAGAAGCAGACAGAATCAAGTCCTGAGTAACGGACCCCTCAGGAGTTCCGAGGAGAGAGCAGGAAGGGTTCAAGTAGGGAAGTTGTGCCGAATTGCGGGAGTTTGCACCAGGCAGGCCAAAGAGACCGGCTGAGCAGCAAGGGGATTCGTTAGAAGAACTGGAACTAAGACAAAGGGGGCCTTAAACATCCACCCACTTGGTCCCTGTTTTTGTAATTTTTCAGGAACACCAGTCCCTTTCAAGGACACTGCCCATGTGCATCCCTGAAAAGTTGTGTGTAAATGAAAATCTGTCAGAGGTCCTTCTAAGATGCATTTAAAATAGAAGTTGTTATTCCAGAATCCTAACATGAATGTGTTTGTGAGGAGAGTAATTGTCCCTTGTGGTTTATAAACCTCTCAAAGTTCTGGATCTACTCTTTAAACATAGGGCTTCTTTAAGAAAGGATCAGGTAGTTTGCTTTCTTGGTGCACATGAAAACCCGGCCTCAGTAAAGAGTGCATGAGCTGGATGGGCCTGCAAAGCAGAGGACAGAGGTGGGAGAAGGGGACTAGCCCAGGCTCCACTTCCCATGTAAGATCAGGACCTTGGCCAAGTGCCCCCACTGGTCTCTGCAACAAAGGGATGCAGCTGCAAGAACGGGTGTGAGCCTTCACCACCCACCAGCGGGCAGGCACGGCCCGTCTACCTGGGTGCCGCCCTGGTCCTTTGCCTCTGTATCCATGGTGAAGAGCTTCTCGATCACTTCAATCTTCAGATCATCATTCAGGGATGTGTAATAGTCTCCGGGGCTGCTGGGCTGGGGGCCAGGAAGGAGAGGGACCAAGTCAAGAGGAGGGCACTGCTCTCACCAGAAGTCCAAGGTGAAAGGAGCAGTACATTCCTAGACTCCCAGATTCATCCCCAGTCTGAGACACAAGTATGTGGACAGGGACCCCTCCTTACGAGAAGGCCGTGGCTGGCGGGGCTCCAGAAACCGTACAGCTCTCTGCCCCGAGCAGGACGGTGACGGCCCTGCCCGGTGCCTAAGCTACGGGCTCAAAGCTGTGTGCCACTCAGCCCCCACCTTCAAGGAACTTAGCATTTAGATGGGGGTGCACACAGTGAGAGCACCCGGCTGGAACAGCGGGCAATAAGTGTCCCCCCGCCCCTAGGGGACTCCGGGCCATATTCCTAGGTGGGCCGTCTACTCGGCCATCCTGCAGCAGCCAAAAGGGGCAGCCCACCCTTTCCATGTCTGCACCCCAAGGCGGGGTGCTCACCGTGGAGCAGCTGCTGCTGCTGCTGGCACTTGGGGTGGCGCTCCCGGAGGCCGCCACTTGGGGCACGGTGAAGGCGGGCAGGCTCCCCGGCTCACTCTGGCTCCTCGGCTCTCTGGGCCACGGCTGGCTTGGGGGCAGCAGGGTGCTGCCGTAGGATGAGGCCTCCTCGAAGCTCTGGCTCCCTGTGGAGACAAGGGCCTGGCTGGTTACCACCCATAACCCCTGGCCTTACCCCCGGGCACAGAAAGCCCAGAGGGTGCACGGAAGGTCCTCAGAGGGTCGGAAAGCATGCCTGGGGCTTTCAGTCTCCGAGGCCCCGCTGCAACTACGGGCCCCGAACCGGGACTGTGAGGCAATGAACTGCCTTCTTGGAAGGGAGCGCCCTTCTGGAGCATTTCCTTGTCAGAGACTACAGGCACTAGGGCCTGCCTCCTTGACAAGGGGTCGGGAATGTCCCCGAGGAGGAGGTTGTAAGAGTTCCTCAGTCCTGCCACAACACAGGGCCACTGCAAGACTTCGCGTCCCGGGGCCACTGCCCTTTACGGTTTCTAAAGTCACGATCCCTGTGTGGCCTCTCCAGAGCACTTCCAAAGAGGCCAAGCCAGTGTAGGGTGAGCAGGGGGAGGTGCTGCTAGCCCTGGGGCAGGCACGGGAGGCCGGGGAGGGTGATGGGGGTCACAACCTGGGAACAAGGGGCTTCCCAGGTACACATCGAAGGTGTTTCCAGCATGGGAGGGGGACAGGGCCGAAAACTCTGCCTGGGGCCACACATCTGGACATGCCAACATTTTAATTTTTTAGAGAGCATGTGCACAGGGTGGGGGGAGGGGCAGAGGGAGAGGGAGAGAGAATCTCCAGCAGACTCCATGCCCAGCACCGGGCCCAACATGGGGCTTGATCTCACGACCCCTGAGATCATGACCTGAGCCGAAATCAAGAGTCGGATGCTTCACCAACTGAGTCGCCCAGGCACCCCGTGGACAGGCCAGCATTTTAAAGAAATAGTGCATGTAAGGGCTTCATCCTGGGCCAGCATCTTTTCTCCCTCCACTTTTCTGGAATTATTTCTCCTACCATTTCAGCCTGGCCCTCTCCCTAAACAAGCAATCTGTCCTTTAAGGCCCAAGGAGAGAGCCACCCTCTCTGTGAAAACACGGCAGCGGCCTCAGAGCATCTCTCCTGCTGCCCCTCCTCCCTCATGTCAGACTCCCCCCGCCTGTGCTGCAGAATCCCCTGGCTCCTCAGGAGAGAGCCCCCAAAACCCCCGCCCGTTTGGCACTTTGCAGAGTCTGAAGTAGGACCCTCTTACTCCGTGCCAGATGGCACTCAGCACAGAGTCTGGCCTCCGACAGAGGATTCACAGGGCCAGGGAAGGGGCAGGGGTTGAGGAACCCCTGAGCCAGGGAGGCCTGGTACAGTAAGAACCTCCTCCCCACCCAGAGAGGGCTGAGCAGGCCCCTGTTCAGCTCAGAAGCACCCACCGAAATCCAGAGAAACGATGACATCTCCTGCAGTGGGCGCTAGCTGGGCTAGCTCCTCGGGCTCCTCCTTCAGCTTGGTGAAGAGGTAGTTACTCTTGTCAGACACCGCCACCTCCCCACTGCTGTCAAAGATGCTGTTCATGGCCATCAGGTGGGGCTTGAACAGGGATTCCGTCTGGTCCATGGAGAACACCACGTCGTTCTTCTCGATCTCACTGATGGGACGAGAGGTGCTTCAGACCTTCCACATTTTCTAGCAAAATCCTGTTATACCCCCGGACATATGGAAAGCCAGACAGCCAACCCTCTCAGGCGAAAACACGGGTGTGGACGCCGTGCCAGCACTTTGTAAAGAACCGCACAGTGAAGTTTGGAATCACGGAGGCAGCAAGCCCGAGCATGCCCTCCGGATATGGATGTCTCTGGGCGTGCACTGCACTGTGTACGCAGGTGTGAGGGCTAGGTTTTCATTTTACTCTAGTGGTGACCATCTCCAACTTTCTCCCCAGGCACTATGGAGTGAAGCTGTTACATCTTCTCCCCGGAAGCCCAAGCAATATCTCTTTCCTTGTTCCCCGTTCAGAAAATACTCATTAAGTGGCAACTATGCTATCTGCCTCCCCACGTGGGTCAGAGGCATGACACAGATGACAGATGGGGGGGCGGGGAGAGACACAGACAAAAAAAAAAAAAAATCACCGGGAAGGGGCAACCCCAGGTGTCCTACAGTTCCCGAGACAGCCATGAAAATCCTGTAGGTCCTAAGGACTGGCACAAAGAGCTCGCAAGAGGCAGTGCGGGGCTTTGGGCAGGTGTGCGTTCCCTCGGCCTGCTGCCCTCAGTCCGGGGAGCTCAGGCATCCTGCACACCCCGCCCTGCGGCCCTCACATGCTTACCTCAGGACGTAGTTCACGCACATGATGCACTGGGGCTGCAGGTTGCGAGGGTTGTAGATGACTGTCCCCTGGGTCTCCAGCCATACGTAGCCCCCGTGCTTCGCAAGCATCCGGTACTGGCCGCTCACCACCTGCCCTTTGGTGCATACTAGGGGAGGAGAAACGGAGCCTGAGGTCAGGGAGGCTGGGGAGCGAGACCTCATGGGGAGGGCGGTCTACGGGGAAACAGACAAGACCGGGCACCGGGACACAAGGACCTCCTCATGACTTCTTTCCTCTTCCAGATTACTCTACATGCTCATTAACATTTCTTTTACTGTAAGAAAGCATTGGGAAGGTGTCCCACATTGCCCAGTCCAGAAGGCTTCATCTGCTCCCATTAAAAAGGAATCAATAAATCTCTTTCAATTAAAGTCTACTAATGTTAGAATTTCTGGTAGTTTTCCGAACTGTCCATCTACTTTCATTCCTTGGGAATTCATTCTTCAGAATCCTACCTCCGAACTCCTCAAATCACAGAGAACTGGAAGAGGCATGATGGAAGCATTAGGAAATCTTGCTAGCCTGGGGACTCTGGGAAAAGCACAGTCCCTCTTAGTTTTGGTTTCCTCCTCTGCAAAACGAGGTGTGGATAAAAATAATAGTAATGATGATAATGCTCCTTATTAGCTAGCCGGCATACGACAGCTGTTCACACTGAGGACCACATCTGCCTGGCTCGCTGATCAGGTGCAGAAATGCGGACTGAACGTCCTGGACAAATGCTGTATAGGAAAAGCCACCTCTTACCCGGGACTGTAGAGAACGTTGCGAGGGGCCCCACGGGAGAATATCCAGATTCTCAGTAAACACGGAGAATTGCACTCCGTTCTCCCGGTAGGCTCGGGGGCCACCTCCCCATTCACCAGGCTTGCGAGGCTGAGGAGGGCAGCTTGGTTCCTACTAAGGCCGCTTGTGGTCCTTTACCTTTATGTTCTTCTGGGCACATTTTATCCACTTCAAAAATGGAACAAGCACCTACCTCCAAGGTGCAGGAAGTAGTAACTTACTTGTGTGCAGTGCTTTGCAGGGTTCAAAACTGCCTCAAGATGAACTCATTGCTGCAAAGCAATTAGAACTGCCTGGCACATAAGTCGTCCGTAAGGATCAGTGTTACCATCAGCTCGTGTAATTCGCTATGACACCATGAGGTGTCTATCACGATTCCATGTTTTACATCTGAAGACACTGAGGCTGAGAACTCCCGGGTAATTTGCTGAAAGGGCCCCTCAGTGGAAACAGTAGACAGGATCACAGTCTAAATGTGAGACTCCCAATCTAAGCTTTCGTGGTTTGGTTTTCATTTTTAAAATCAACTTCAGTGAGGTTTAGTTTACCTTCAATTTAAAAATGCAACTACTTTAAGGACACAGTCCAACGAGTTTTGACAAATGTATATGCGACTGTCACCACAAAGGTAAACAACTTTCCCATCAGTCCGCCACCTCCGAATTCCTTAGGCCTCCTGCCAGGTCATCCCCATTGCCACCCCTGGTCCCAGGCTACCCCTGATCTGGTTTCTGTCACTATATGTTGCTCTTCTCTCCATCTGCATATAAGTGGACTCATACAAGAGCATGTACTCTTTTGTGTCTGGCTTCTTTTCACTCAGCATGTTTTCCAGATTCCTCAGGGTGATGCAGGTATTCGGGGTTTGTTCCTTTTTATTGCTGAGTTGTATTCCATTGTATGGAGGTACCATAATTGGTTTATCCATTCACCTGTAGATGGATGTTTAAGTTGTTTTCAGTTTTTTCGGTTATTACGAATAACGCTGCTATAAACATTGGTGTACGCATCTTTGTATGGACACATATTGTGGGTGTAGCTAGAGGGGCGGTGGCCAGATCACCGGCTCAGTACATGCTTCCTTTGTAAGAAGCTGCCACGTTCTTTTCCAAAGTGGCGTATCACCCTAGTCTAGTCTTTCTGAACACAATACTGGGCCGCAGAGAGGATAGATGTCACCTGCTTTGGACATGAAGGAACTAAGGCCAGGGGGACTGTGACCTGCTTAACACGACGCAGGACAGGAGCGACGCGCTCTGAGTGGGACAATGGCACTCCCAGCCCCGCACTCTCTGGCTACGACTCCCAGGCCGCCATTCACTGGGAAGCCTCGATTTGCTGTGTCTGTGGTCCTGCATTGTCATGGGCCCCTCGGCCAAAGAAATCACTGCTGTCCTCCCTGGGGGGAGGTGCCCCACTGAGGCCCCCTTGCTGCAGAGAAACAATTCTTGCACAATTTCAAGTGCCTGGAGTTAACTTATTTAGACGGATCTTAATGCAGACAAAGTTCAGGGCTCCTATTCTTTTTGATTAAGCAGTACAGCGAGCAAAGGTCTTAACTGCATTTCTAGTGATTGCAGGCGAGGGCCTGCTCTGACAGTACAATATAATTACGTCTGCTTTCTAACCATCTGTTCATTAATGCCAGCCTTGGTGAGGGGCCTGCTCCTTGGCAGATAGGCCGTTTATGGCCTTTAATCTTGTTTTCCTAAGAGCACATAATGTCCTCACACAACAAAGAGAAACCGCCCCCCCAACTCTCCCCAGCCCCTACCCCCGACAGTAACGATGTATAAATTACTAATCCATTTGGAAATGATGGCTTTCAATTATCTAAATCTGGTTGGAGGACAGAGCTTCCCCACTCATTTCGACAGTAAACATTCACAGGCTAAAACACACATTCGTGTGGAAACTCAGGATGCTGGTGTATAAACCTGAACTAGCCTCCAAGTTGGACCTCCAATTATCCCGCCGCATTAATGTGAGTCTGTGGTACAACTTTATTTGCACAAACCCAACAACACACACACACACACACATAGGTGGAGAGACAGAAATAGATGCTTCTGTTTTAGCTGGCATTAACCCAATTTCCAACCCACACAGACTTCCCTTTGCTGGATTTGGGTTTGCAGGCTGGGTATGAGGCCGCTGAGCTCAGGGCAGCTTTACTTGGCTCCATCAGGGGAAGAAGAGAGCCTGTGATTTCTCTTTGGGTGTGAATTACCTTTAAGTGTGCCTAATGTTTCAATATATGGATTCAATAAAAAGCACCGTATTTCCCCCTGGAGTCAGCAGGAAACTGATATGACAAATTTTTATCCCAGCTCTGTTTTAGGGGTCAAAGATTTTTAAGGAGGAGGAGAAAATCCTTTTTCTATGCCCAGTGAGAAGTCATCATTTTTGTTCCTTTTGATAGCAGTTTCCTCAGCCCTTCTACCCCAGAAGACAGAGTATAATACTGTCCTCCAGGAATTCCCAGAAACTTTTACTATTGTCCCCTGCTTTGACTTCACTCTTGGCTGAGGAAAAAAGCTGGACTTTTCCCCAATTTTACATGTAAAGGAGGAAAGGCCCAGAAAGCCAGGCCCTGGGAAATCCGTGGGTCAGCTGGGCCAGAGCCCAGGTCCCAGAGTCACAGTGTTGGGATGACT
Organism: Mirounga angustirostris; assembly: GCF_029215605.1. Taxonomy (NCBI): domain Eukaryota; kingdom Metazoa; phylum Chordata; class Mammalia; order Carnivora; family Phocidae; genus Mirounga; species Mirounga angustirostris. The sequence continues at coordinate 72,685,864 of NW_026991718.1, forward strand.
TTGGGAGCAAGAACTACCGAGTAACAGAAAAGCATGGGGAATCCCGGCATGAAAGCTGGCACCACATCCCACAGTTTCAAAGCTGGGGCAGGCGAGGGCTGGGTCACATCCACGGGCACACGAAGGCACTTCACCTCCCTCCCGCATTCTCAGGGTCCCCGAATGGGGCTGAATCTAGGCTGGTTGGTTGGTTGGTTTTTTGCCAACACTTCTCTGAGATATCATAAGGGGCCCTCTTGTACGGTTAGCTCAAACCCCAAAGCCGCGAGGAAAAAGCAGAGAAATTAGAGAAGATTCTCACTCCATCAGAGGATATGAACTGCGCTCACATACAGTTTACGGGGTTGCTAATCTGTTGGCTGCTCTGAACTCAGCTGTCCTAATCTTAGGGTAGACGATGGATTTAGAAATGGTGGACAGATAGCAGCATCTCCATTTTCTCCACTGCCACCCCAAGCCACAGCTAACCCTGGGGGCCCAAGACCAGCAGGGCCACCGGCAAGCTTGTTAGACTTACCTTACCCATTTTTAATCCTCCTACAATCTTCTCGGCACCTCTGTCTCCACCACTGTCAGCACTTATTTTGAAGCATTCTTTCCCAGATATGTGTGTTGCCCTTGGGTTTACTGCGGACTTAGTGCCCACATTTTATCAAACGCTATGCTAGATACTGAGGCTAAAGAGATGAGCCACCTGCTCCCACAGAGTTCACAACCCTCCTTCTCCTTCCGCTGGGGAGCAATCCTATAAATTTCTATGTCCCCCAGTGGGCCAAGTATAGGGCTATCGACCCAGAGTCCTTGCATGTTGACGGGCGGCATGGACTCAAGGATGTCTTGGATCGCCTGCAAACAGGAAGGCTGCATTGGGAATATGGCCAAGTGAAGGCACTAGAATTGCCCTGTCCTGTGGGGTAGCCGCTAGCCAAGTGTGGCAATTTAAAGTAAAATTAAATTTTTAAAAATTCAGTTCCTCAGGTGCACTAGACATTTCATGTGGACTATGCAGATGTAGAACATCTCCCTTGCAGAAAGTTCTATTGGACAGTGCTGTTCCAGGATCCTTTCATAACTCAGGTTTTCTTTCAAAAGTTGCAAAGCACAGTGTCCATGTGCCACCGCTGGTTTGCCTGGACAGCCTCAGACTGAGTTCTCTGACCCAGCAAGTGAGCCGCTGGAGAACCGGGGCCTACCTCAACACATCTGTGAAGCTGCTGCCCTTCTACTTTCACCTGTTGAGCCCCACCCTCCCCCATCCTTCAAGGTCCAGCTCAAGGGCTCTGTGCTTTCCTTTCCTGAACTCTCCCAGGTCTCCTCTTCTCGGCTGTACCTGCTTCTATAGCCCACAACCCAGTTGACTATGTGTCCTCTTGTGTTGCTCTCTACAGGGCTGTCCTACAGGGTTGTGCCAACTGCTGGCCGCACGGGGCGCTGGGTGGAGATGGAATGTGGGGACTGAGATTCAGCCCACCTTCCACTGTCTAAGCTGTGGGCCGTGGTATGGGTGTGTCCCCTCAGAGGAAGGGGCCCTTTTCCTAATTTGCGTGAAGTTGTCATCTGGGCTGGTGGCTGCCTCGGATCTCTAACCATCCTGAGGGCACAGGTCTTGTCTGCCACACAAGATGGTGGCTCTGTGAAGGAGGGAAGCAGGTCTTCTCTGGTCTCACTGGTCACACCTCACTCAAGGCCATATTCCACAGATACAAGGGAGCCACAGATACAGGGTGCTCCAGGAACTTACGGTTCTGGTGACTTTTGGTCATGTTCTCTGAGTCCAAAGCATGGTAAAACTCATAGGCTGAGCGGCCAAGCAGCTCCTCAGGGTGGTAACCAACTAGTTCTGTGATTCTGAATTAAAAAAACAACAAATCACAAAAAAACAACAAATAAACAACAACAAAAAAACCCAAGCATGTGGGAAGAGAGACTATATGAATGTGGGCAGGGACTCAAGGAGCTAAATCCAGAAGGCGTCCTCTTGTGCAGGAAAATGCATACATTCAGATGAGAACACTCCAGGCTTCCTGGTCATCCCATTCATCCAGGTTAAAAAAACATGGTGGTCAAGCTGCAACTGAGGCTCCACCCAACCCCTACTCTTCCTGCACTTCCTGAAATCGTGTTTGGAGAGTCAGGGGATTCCCTATCCCCCACCTCCAATATACACATACACCCACCAACCCCTGGAAGGGTCTCTCACACCCTCCACCCCCTGGTTTTTGTCGAAGAGGGAGATCCAGGGAGAGCAGACAATCTGCTTGATGTCCACACAAGTGTCCCGGGACGGAACAAGAATGAAAAACAGAGTTCTAGATCACCAGATCAAGCTTATGTTACTACTGGGGGATACAAATGAAAAGTGAAAATGGTGTCGTCTCTGTGGGGAGGAGTGTCGAGACGACCTTTGTGTGATAAGCAGCAAGTGAGGAGGAGCCCCGGGCAGGAGAGCCCGCCCTGTCTGTTTGATCTTCACTCCTCTGAGTACTTTTCCTCAGGTCCTGCCTGGTGACCTCAGGTACTTCTTGCACAGTGGGCTTGCCTTCCATGGTATTTTACCTGCCCCTCCCCATTTCAAGGAAAGGGGGTTGGGGAGGAAGTGCTGAGAGGAAGAAATATAAAATCAAGGTATTAGAAATGTGCTTCCTCATTACACTCCGATAAATGGGCAGCTCTGAAACGATAGGGCCCGGCCGTCCCAAATGTCCCTTTCTTCTTCCTATAACGTGTCTAGGTTTCATAGGAAGCGGACAGAAAACAGACAAATGTGGAGAACCATGAAGGATCACTTCACACTTAGGACTCTTTGCTCTGTATCAGAATCATTAAAATAAAGAAGCCCCACCCAAGAACCACCAGATTAGCCACTTTCCCACATCACACCTAAATGTCTTATAAGCTTTGCTGTCTCCTGCAGTTTTTCTAATGGGCTCATTGTCTTGTTTACTTGGCCTACCACAAGTCACAAGTGTTGCTATACTCTTATGATTATGAGCTCTATTTCAGAATGTATGACTTCTGAGTCCAGCCCTGTCATTTCTCCACGATGGAAATTAACAACACAGAAGGGAAAGCAAAAGCAGAGAGCAGAAGCAGGGTCTCCTTGGTTTCCTGTCCCTATTTTCTCTCCGCTCCAAAGGACCTCTGCATATGTCTGCCAGAATAAATCATCCTAAAATAGGATGGAAATCCTATTTCCCTATTGCCCCACCCCATTTAAGCATCTACAGCTTTCCCTATTACCAACTGCTATCGACCACTATCGTCACCATGATCCAGAGTAAATACAGTCCACCTAGCTTCCAGGACCCTCTAGAATCTGGTCTCCAATTTCCACACAATGTGATTTTGGCTAACCTGCAGCGTGTCTTACATCCTGTGCCCTGGCAGACCGCTCCCCTCGAAGTTCCCCACACCTGGCAAACCCATTCTTGCTGCAGAGCATTGACATTGTCTCATCACCCCTCTTCTCCAAGCCCCAATGACTGCAAGGCTAGCTCATGGCCTGACCCTCTCCATGGAGCCCTCTCATTCCGCCAGCCCTCAGCGACGTCTCCTTCTCATGAAGCCCTAATAGGCAAACCCACATCACAGAGAATTACCCACATCCTCAGCTGCCAACCCCTGAACTCAGGGACCACTTCCTTCTTTGGCCTTCCCTACAAGGGGTACTCAGTAAATACCTGAGTGGCTGACTGGTAGATCTAGTCTCTCTTAGGACCCAAGGTACAACCAGAGCCCTGCCTTCCCCAGCACTGCTAAGGGATCTGGGCAATAAAACTTTACTTTCTCTCCTAGAACGTCAGTGCGCACGTGCACGCACACGCATACACATACACACACACACACACACACTCATGCACACAGCTCTCAGTGGGACCCCTCGCGATATTCAATCCATCCTTTCTTCATCCTGGAACTTATGCCTGGTGTTGGCGTGGTCAGAGAAGAGAAAAATTCTCTGCCTCAGTGAAACTTAGGGGTGAAAGACTTTGTCAGACAAGGGGCAGCCCAAACGGGCTGAGCTGCTTAGACCTCAGCTGATTCAGCCTGGTGGAGACTTCCAGCGAGATTCCAGTAGTTTGCTTGCTCCAGCAGGCTGGTCTCAGACCAGGAGGATCTGTCCCCTCACCTGACCCGGAGCAGAGAGGTCTCTGAACTCACGTTCCTTGGCAGCCTGATCCTGGGGCTGGTGCCCAGCGGCACCTTAGCGAGGTGGAGACTGGGGCAGAGTAAGGAGACGGTAGAACAGTGCTGGCCCTTCCTTCTCTGAAACCAAACAGCTTTCCTGTCCGGTCCAGTGCCTTTTGAGCTTAAGCCTGGGAAGAGGAATTGTACCAGCGGGGCCTGCTGACAGTGAGCTGGCCATTAACAGGCTTGATGATTTGCCAGATACATTGCTTCTGTTCCCGGGCAGGGCTAGAATTTTCTAGAGACCCTCCAGAGTGAGGCTATTCTGGAAAAGATATGGTACCACTCCCTGAAGCAATGAACTTTTCTTTCAAGATTAGAATCTTTAAAATGTTCAAAGTAAATGTTTATTATAATCAGCCTCATAATAAAACATTTTTAAAATCTAATTACTGTACCAAGCATTCAAAGGCACACAATGGGCATGTTTTGGAAGTGCACAAACAAACCTAGATTTCAGAATCGCCAGCTCGCTTCCCAGGAGTGGCCTTCATTTATCTTGTCAACTAAAATAAATATTTAATGTCTCCTTCTTCATTCCTTTAAACAGACTACTATAAAAACTGGGAAATACACATACCCCAAACACAATTGAAGAACGTTCGAGTTGTCAAACTTCACAAAGCCAGGAAACCCCAACTTGAAGCTAATGGTCATTCGCCTCCATCTGCAGGCATGCAGACGCCAGTTGGGAGGCTAATGAACCCGGCTTGTTTATAGGGTCAGCTCCTACAGCACACAAGGGCCTTCCCTGCTGATTTCCCCGGGTCCCAGAGAAGCCTGCGGAGCTGGGCTGTGATAACAATTTCATCTGCTCTTTCCATCAGGGGCAGGGAATTTTTCTTTCTTTCTTTCTAATTAAGAGCCCTGAGTCACTGGAAAAAAAAAATCAGTCTGGGGTCACCCATAAATTTAAAGTCAACTCAGTAAGGCTGTTCTGTTTTCGAGAAGTGGGAAATGTAAAAGGGCTTCATTTACCAGATTTCAGAAGCAAGAATAGAGGTCACTCTGGAACAGTGAAGTGGAAGAAGAAAGAGATCAAGGACGAGGTGAGGAGAGAGATGTAGACACCGACGGGCAGCTGTAGGAGGTCGAGAGAGACGAAAGAGGAAGAGAACAGAAGATACAGAGGAAAAGGGTCATTATATTCTGAAGTGTTACGCCGAGTAAATATGCGGGTCAGACCACCGGGCTTCGGACTTGAGAATTCGAGATGTCCTCCTAACGTAAAATGATAGTTACTTATCATCCTGCAACTGTTCTTTACCGTTAGGTGCTCAGAGGCTCTTTTCAGCATGGATTCCCTGTGCCCGAATGCCAGGAAGGAAACGTTTCTCTTGGCTACAGTGTCCATGCCCTTGCCTCAACGGGCAGCGGGAGTCCAGCAAAGGCCTAGCTAAGACGGCTTGCCGCTCTTCCCGGGAGAGCACCAAGGCGCAGGTGCACGCGGGCCCTGGCCGCCGCGTGCACGGACTGCCACCACCACTGCCTACAGTCAAGCAAGGTCTGGCCGAGGCTTTTACCCCTGCTCCCTACACCCGTGAAGGATTTGCTACGTCAATTCATCATGTCAACAAGATGGCTAGAAGAGTACTTTAAACTCTTTAAGAGGATACAAGTTTTAAGGACTTTGTAACCACCTGTTTTCCAAAGAACGCATTTGCTAATATACTGTGCTTATATGAAAGTCTGCTTTCTTTCCTTTTACCCTTCTGGTGATGGTCTCTCCCGGGCAACAATCTGATGCACCTCATTTGGGTTTCTATAGGTGCTTATGAGCCTTGGCACAGCATCTCCTTAATCTTACCCAGACTAGTCACTCACTCAGATTTCAAGGCTTTCTGCTATAAGCCCTGTGTTTTCTTCACATGTCATGTGGGTACATGAAGTCTCTAAAACCAGCTCTGTGGTTCAGGGGCAATCCATTTTCATCTTGTTGGGGCGATGTGTTACAGGTGTCACAGGTACTTTATACCCAGGAAGACTGCCCTGGCTCAATCCGGGACCAACCCTGCTCTGAGTGCCACCAAATGCCACAGCTGCCCTCACATGCAGGAAGCAGAAGGTTGCCTTGAACTGTAGCAAGAGTGGAGCAGATCATGTAGAAGGAATAATTTTTGAATTATGAGGTCGATTAAACCTTGAAATAAACTGCAAAGAGAATTTGTAGAGCTGCCTCTTCCAGGAGTATCTGGAGCAGACTAGACAGGATAATATGTAAGCATTTCTTATATATGTGCTCAAACTCTGGGTTGATTTCAGAACACTGCCATTTGGAGGAGACACAGATGCCCAAGGAGAGCACTTAAAGTTTCTTCTAACTCAAGGATCTAGAGAAATTCACTATACCTTCTCATATAAGACGTGTGCAGAAAGGCTAATAATGTGTAGATCTGCAAAAGTATTTAGAATATACTATATAGGAAACTAAAAAAGTACATGTAACGTATTAATCTGAAATATCAGTCTGGACTTTAAAATGACACCCATCCTCTACAAAAAGGTAAAAGAAAAATAATTTATTAAATGTATCTCCTTATGCAATGAAAGCGTATAATCTTTTATTTTGAATTCGCCTGAAGTTAGCCTATCTTCTTCTCAGATTTCAAAACTCTTGCCTTCCAGGTGTTTTGATGTGTATTTATCGTACAACTCATGGCTCCTTATAATTTTCTTCACTGGACTTCTCTTTATGATCCCCAACTCTTCTCTCACTATTATCTGTACTCTTCCCAACTTCTTTGAATAATAATTCATCATAAATTTGAGCCACAGAATTTGAAACGCAGGCATCTTAACTTACCCGATTTAGTAAACTTCTGGTATTAGTATGCCCTATGTGGCCTCAATCCAACGGCAAAACAGGGTTGCCTTCAGCTTCTCTAACTGTAAAGATTACATGATCCGCTTTGTTAATCTGAAATTTTCACTGTTAACCGTGATACCGTTTTCTCCCTATTGATACCGATCCTCTCTACACAATCTGCATGGATATTTTATTTCTCAGAAACAGGAAGACTCCTACAACTGATAAAATCACAGTGGGGTTATATGAATCACGCAGCCAGCCCCATCCTCCCTGATACCCGGCTGCCTTCACAGTAACTCTCTTTCGCCACTAGGTGGCACCTCCACATGAATTTAAGAACCACCCCCATTTTAGAGTTAAACTATTGGGAATAACCTCTCTCCCCCTTTTCAGGGAAGGGAATGCTCTATTTTGTACCATTCACTGTGGTTCATTAGGTGGCTGGTGTCTCAATATCTAAACTCTTGGAAGTCAGGAAAAAGCTCTTTTACTTCTTTGATATAATGGTCTCTGGCACAGGATTAACTAGGCACAGAGCACGTGCTCAGTAAATACCAGGTTGTTCACTGGTTGCTCAGTACTTTAGGAAAGGGAGTAGAACGGCTCTGTGAATCATAAATGGAGACAGTTCATCATGGATCACAGTGATAATTAGGACATCCTCCTTTAGCCTTGCCACCACATTGCTCCCCTGGTCAAGAGCAGTCAACCACATACACGTAAATGTGACAGACGTGAAGTGTCACAGAATTTACTTTTTAAAATGTTTACTATGTTTTAGATAATTATTAGGAGACCTAATACGGTCCTCTGACCCTTGATTAAGAGGAGCGGGGGGCGCCTGGGTGGCTCAGTCGTTAAGCGTCTGCCTTCGGCTCAGGTCATGATCCCAGGGTCCTGGGATCGAGCCCCGCATCGGGCTCCCTGCTCTGCAGAGAGCCTGCTTCTCCTTCTCCCACTCCCCCTGCTTGTGTTCCCTCTCTCGCTGTGTCTCTCTATGTCAAATAAATAAATAAAATCTTTAAAAAAAAAAAAAAAAAAGAGAAGCGGGACAAATGCATTCTGAGTCACCTGCATGCCTTTACTCAACTCCAGATGCTCCAGAGCTGGTTGTTTCAGCTTCCGGCGACTCTGGGAACCTGAGAGTTCAATGCAAGACCACAGCCTGCTTTTCTCTCTTCTGTTTTATTTCCTTCCCCTCTCCATTCTCCCTTCCCTTTTCTCCATGACCCTTTTCTTTTTTTAATTATGTCTGTGGTCTTCATACATTGAAGAAAAAGTGCTAAACTGGCTTTAAAAGTGATTTTGTGGATTCCAGTTGCCTTATATTTTCATCAAATTCTTTCAATTCTCCTTATGGGAGAGTAATCCCCTTGTAAGAAATCATCACCCCTCAGTGTGTGTTAGATGTCATCAAATCTAGTGAATTCCTAGATTTAACGAAAATGGAAAGCACTCCCCCCTGATTAGCTATCGTATGTAAGTTGGTTTTTGAAGCATTGATCTTAGAAGGGTATTAAGGAGACAGAGAGAGACAGAAAGAGAGAGAGAGGAAAAGAGAGAGAGAGGGAGGGAGGGAGAGTGAGAGAGGCAGGGAGGGAGGGACAGAGAGAGGGGGGGGGAGGGAGAGAGGGACAGAGAGAGAGAGAGAGAGAGGGAGGGAGGGAGAGAGAGAGTGGGCGCATGTATGCACACCTTACCCCATTCTAATGAAAGCGAAAACAAAACAAGCTACCAAAACCAAAAAAGTCCCAGTCTTCAACAAAGCAATAGAGAAATAGCACTTAGGGATTAAGGACTTAAAATAGTCACTTTATAAACTGTCTAAGCCCTGTCTGTGCCCTTGTTAACTAATCTGCTAATCGGTTAAACACAGCTTCCGTGAGGCACAGCATTCTGTGTATTTAAGCGCCTCTGCCTTCATCCCTCCAGCACCACCGAACTCCGAGTTGGGGCCGTGTAATTAGGTTTCTTGAAAGGCAGGATTTTGCTGAAAATGCAGTGTGTCCAGCAGCACTGAGACGCAGTATCGCCCTCCACACCCTGAGTCACCAAGTCCTAAATCACAGGTTCATCCAAGCCAGTACCGACTGCTGGCAAGCCCTGAGCCAGACGAGGCAAGCAGTCCGCGCGGGGGTCTCCCCGCTCCGCGGCCGCTTCCTCTTCGCCCACTGTTGGGACAGTTCCTCCTGTCTTTGTCCCCTCTTCTATCCCAAGCAGCCCTGCTTTCAGGAAATGACCTGAAATTCACTCAAAACAAGGTAATGAATGGAGGACAACCTCAGATTATGCTTTCCAGATTTTTTTTTTCTGCTCTTTAACAAGAATCAAAGTCTTAAGCTTAAAAAAAAAATGCCTGTCTTCTCTTAGCTAGAGATGGTAAGTCATTTTCTCAGACTGCAGGGTCTCCCCAGGGCTGTGGGGCCACATGAGGGCTGAGCTTCACTCAGAGGTGCTCGCTCCATCCCCAGCACCACAGCCACTGCTCCGGGCTGGATGAAGGTGTCTACAGCGCCGCCCCATCCTCCAGCCAGACCTGTGGGCTACACAGTGGGATTTCCCGTGGCATCTTGAGAGCCTAGAGAGGGGTGCACATTACAGAAGTGTGTCTGCCACCCACAATGTTCATTTGAACGCAAAGTCTCCATCTGAGGAATGACCTTACACACAGAATGGATTTCTCTAGTGCCTGCCTTTGGGACAATCTTTATCTCCAGTCTTCATCCTGATCCCAATAACAACACTATTAAGCACTGTAATCAATGCTGTGTCAGAGTTCCAGGACAAAAGTCTTCATATGTGACATCTTCTCCCTATGAGGTTAGAGCACTTCCTTCTACTTAGAGACTGACCTGCTGCCTGGGTCCTGGGTCCTGGCACCATGGTGGTCAAAACAAGGGGACAGGAATGACTCAAGGATCCTAAAAGTCCTTCGACTTTGCCTCGAGTGGAAGCCAGTTCTAAGAAGGGGCACGTGCAATCTTAGGTACTCTTTCTACAACTTTATAATAAAGAACAACTTGCAGTAAGAATAACTGCTCATGCCAAACATCTCCTATTGAATTTGAACCTAGGTCATCTCGCCAGAGTTGATACTCTGAACCACATCACTGTCCCACAGGAGAATTCCAGTGGGGCCGGGTTTTGGGGGTTAGAATCTAGCTTAGTTTCCTTTATCAAAAAGCGTTCAAAATTAGGCTAGCAGTGGCTGGAATGGAGGTGACAGAGAAGCAGCAAAGGCTGAGAGAAGAGCTCATTAGTGGAAGAGAACAGTGGAAGTCGTGCAACCGTGGGGCAGTTTCCAGGCCAGACCCCGAAGCTCCCAGCGTGCCTCTGAAGTGCGAGTGCTGAGGGAGATCGCCAGACTCCGGTCTCCTGGGGATGGAGACTGGCCTGGAAGTTTCCTCAGGAGCCTGACATATATGTGGAGAACTGTGTCCACACCACAACAATCAACAATGAGCTACACAGCAGAACCGCTCTGGCGTCAGCCCCTGAAGCTGCCTCAATGGGGCACCACCATATATGGGACCAGGAGCCCCTGAGCTGCACTGATGGGATGACACAGAGACACACGTCCACAAACTTGTACCCAGCAATGCCCGAGACCCATACTTTTCCCACGCGTGCACGCGTGCGCGCACACACACACACACACACACAGAGGCAGGTAAGACAGTCCGGCCACGGCACACACGCTCCCGGGCCCCCACCTGTCGTCACAGTAGGTGAACTTCATGTCCATGCTGTGGCGGCTGAGGAAGGTCTTGCTGTCCAGGGGGATGTCCATGTGTGATGGGTGCTGGATGGGTTCGCACATGATGATGAGGCAGGAGAGCAGGGGCTCCTTGTAGCTGCAGAGACCACTGTGAGGGGGGCAGTTGTTGTACACCTTCACCTGGCCAGTGCAGTGCAAGACCTGGAGACCAGCCATGGAGGGTCAGACGTGGGGCCAAAGAGCATGGTCTTGGGGAAGGGGGTTGTGGGATGTGGGCGGGGTGGAGAGGGAACTCCAACCCAGGCCTGATGTGATCCTACCTTCCAGGTGGCTGACTTGAGGTTGACAGTCCGGCCTCTGTTGGTGACTGTGCACTTCATCCTCATGAAGAAGTCCCGCTCTGTGGACATGTCTTTGCTTTTCTTCCCGAAACCAGAGCCTGGATGGGGAAGAACAGAGGGCGCCGGTTGACTGTGGTTTTATGTTTATATTCAGAAGAGGCGCCCTGGTGCTATTTTTCTGGGTAATGCCTTGTTGATACTTCCCACTGATCTGCTCCCTTAGCACCAGTCGCCTGCCATGAATGCTGAGTCTCATCTTGGCCTGGGGATTAATGTTTTCTCATCTCCAGCTTGTCTCCCCAACTGGGGTCTAAGCTTCTGAGGGTTGTTACACTGTTTTGTTTCCCCCTGCACCTAGCATATCGTCAGTGCTCACTTCACAGCAGCGAGGCAACAAGGGACTGGAAGCTGTAATCTGGGCACGTTTCTCCTAGGGCAGGCCCACGTTCCCTAGCAGGAAGTCCAAGGGACAGTCTGGGTGAGACCACCATCTCCTGAAGGGGATAAACCTCTCAGATTAGAAAGGTCTCTCAGACACCCCTGTTTTGTCTTCAGCCCTGTCCCTCACGAACGTGAACCCTCCGGCGCCCTATTTTCAACCCACCACAGATGTATTCGGGACACTGCGCCATCAGCTTTCTCCCTAAAGTGACGTGTGTCAAGGCTCAAGAGAGACCGCTGGCCCAAGCCTCCTGGGTTTGGTGAGCAAGTTCATTTTGAGGATGAACTCAACATGGATCAGATCCTTTCTCAGCCAGAATTAAATAAATCACCAAGACAAATGACACAGCCTCCTTCCTGGTGGTCTCCAAATGCCTGCTGACTCAGAGCTTTTCCCACTTTCCATAAAACAGAGCGATGAATGCAGAAAGTGCCGGCTGAGCCTCCCGTGTCCAAGCCGAAATTCTGCCTCCACCACCACCATCTCCAGCCCGGACCTTCCCAGGGACACTCCGGCCCCCTGGCCAGCATCACAGAACAAACCAGAGCCTTGTTTTCAAATAGTCACACCCCTCCATAAACCTCTAGAGGGCCATGATTTATTTGATGGATGTATCCCCAGAAAGCTGTGTCAAATGAATTTTGACATTTCTGAATCTATCTTAAACATGAAAGTGAGAAAGTGAATCTTTTTTTTAAGAAAGAACATTCCTCCATCATGATTATTTATAAAACCATCTCTCCAAAACTTAATGATGTTCCTTCCAATTTTAATTTTCACAGGTGGGGGTTACAAATCATGAGGTATTCTTATATCCTAGGGTCTGGACCTACCCCGAGGACTAGTTCAGGTGCTGGGAGTAAGTGGGCTGGAGAGACTTGTTTGTGGCTATGTCATGGGTTACTATTGTGGCCTAACTTGCTAACCTCTGGATTCTCCCCATTCTGCCATTTGATTAGTCTTTCTAAACATAGCTCCAGTCAGATTACCCCACCCCTGCTCAAAAACTTTTCAGAAGCTCCCCTCTGTCTACAGGATAAAGTTCGAGGCCCTCCACCCAGCCTTCAAAGCCTTCCACAATCTGCCTCACGGTCTTATCTTCCTCTCAGTGTTCACACTAACCCTTTGCTTCCAGATCATGAGTCCACTCAGGCCGGCGCCTTCAATGAGGATTGGCTGATTCAGAGTTTGATCCCGAGTCCTTGACACATGGACCAAGAGACCTAACGTTCTACTCAGATAAGTGGAATAGAATCATGCTATGAATCATGGTACTTGAGAGCTGGAAGGTCCTAGACTTTGCCTGGTCCAATACCATTCATCTAAAAGGAGAGCTTCTGAGGAACAGGGCAACGCAGTGACCTGGTTCAGGTCTCACGGCTGGACTGACACTAGGTCAGTGGCTGAACTCAGACTGAGAACCGAAGGGCCGAAGCGTTTCTGGAGTAGACAAGAAGAGACTTTTTGACTCTCGTAGGCTTTGAGCACGTGCTTTAGAAAGCGATTCAGAAAGTCTGACAGCCCCTGCCTCGTAGAAGCAGGCGAGATTTCTTAGCAGCCCAGAGAAGACACTGGACAGCCCCGTGGAGTGCTCTCCAGCCTGTGTACTCTAGGCCCAGGTGGCCTGAGGCCTCGAGGTGGGGGAGCAGAGGGGCTGCGTGAGAGCTCCAGGCGGGGAGGGGGTTGTACTGCCACTCTTCGTGGGCTCAGCCAGTCACAGGGGTGGAAGCAGCCTGCGGAGCACCGGTTTCTGCAGCGTGTGCGCTAACGAAAGCCCAGGCTCGCAGGCTTGGTGCCGCAGCCTCGGTCAGTCAGGCCGCACAAGCACGCACCCCCATGGTAGCGACAGGTGAGAGATGGTAAAGGAGATGCACAGACATGGGCACAATCTGCCCAGAACAGTGCTGGAATTTCTGGTTCAGAAGGGACCGTGAAAGTCACTGAGCCCCACTCCCGCTTGCTCAAAGCTTCAGTCCTCTTGACAATATCCTCATCCGTGCCTTTGCCTGAAGGTCCCCAGTGACAAGAGATGGAAGCAGAAGCTCCAACAGTCATTGCAAAGTGCTTTCTGCTTATGTGGGCCCTCCCATCCACGGGCATCTGCTGGCTACCCCCACAGGTAGGGTATAGTATATGAGATCTTCTCAATCTCTTCTCCATCAAAAACTACCTGTTGTGAGTCTTATTACCAGGGGACCAGATTCATTCTTTGGCTCCCAGGGTATCTAGGCTCCAAAGGTGGCCCCAGTGAGTCACGCGTGCCTCCTGATACTCGTGGCCTTGTGTACTTCCCTCCCACCCTGAGCAGGGGCTTGCTTATAACTCCCTCTAACAACAGAAAGGGGCAGAGTGATGCTGGGCCAGTCTCAGGACTCAGCCTTCAGAAAGTCTGGCAGCTTCTACTTTTGCACTTTGGGAGCCCTGAGTGGACATGTCAGAGGTCTGGAGAGGGAGGGGCTCTGGGACTCCATGGCGTGAGAGAGAGATCCAGCCCTGCCAGCAGCTGAGTCCCAGCCTCCAGCTACTGGCCGCAAGGTCCCAGAGGTGTGGGGGAGCTGTCCTGGTCATTCCACTTAGTACGGCCCCCAGACAACGGCAGCCCAGCTGATACCACGCGGAGCAAAAGAATAGCCCACAGAACCCACAGAATCATGACAGGTAATAAAATGATCATTTAAGCCACCATGCTTTGGGTGGTATGTTACACAATGACAGACAAGAGCAATAGGTTTCGTGAACATCTGGGGACAGAGGAGTGTACTGATTAGGGTGGTGCCGTCTGGCAGAGACCTGGCCTCTCAGGCAGTGACATCTGCTGGAGACAGTGTCCTAACCCAGAGGACTGCCCTCCTAGTGTGGCATCAGGCACCATGAAGGGCCAGCAGGAGACAGTTCTGAGGACCAAGTCCCTCCAGTGCCCTCCATCTATGCCACAAGCTCTGCTGGATCTTTCATGGATGCCATTTTTTTTTTTTTTTCTGGATCATGATGACCCTGATCCATCAACCCTACATTTGTAGACAAAGGGGATGCAGATCCCCTCCCAGGTGGTGTAAGAAGGAAGGAAACACACAGCGAAGAATACTTTACCACTTTTGAGACTCAGGTTCTCACGAATCTCCTCATGGTCACAGGGGTGAGTGAAGTCAAAGATACTGTGTCCTGTTAGCTCCACCTGTTTCAAAAACAAGGTTGGGCTTCATTATTCGTACTGTTGAAGAAGTCTCCAAGAGGCCCCTGAGCCACCTTGCAGGTTGGGAGACAGGGAGCAGACTGAAGTAGGTCTTTTTATCCCAATCCAGTGCTGTCCACAGACATGCAGACATAACAAAGGACTGCCACTGATGACAGAGACTTGATTTCCAAGGGTTCGTCTGTTAATCTAGTCAGCAGAGTTGTCCACCAGCAATGCCTACCCCAACACCAGGGGCTGGGACTGTGTTCCTGAGGCTTGTAACCTGAGGTCAGAGAGGAGCGGGGTGGGCACAGGCAGGGAGAGGTCAGGAGGAATGCGATCAGTACCCTCCACTCATTTCTACCCCCAAATGGAAACATTTTCCCTTTCTGAAAGAGCCAGAGGAGGATGTCACCTGTGTGAGTCCCATGAACTTGCTGATGTTTTCTGACAGAAAGATCATGTCGCCATCTTGGGTCACCACGGCAATGAAACCCTCCAACGCTTTTAGGTACAAGTTGTCCATCTGTTGGTTAGCCTCAGCTTCAGACTCATTTTCAGAGCAAACTGGAAAGAGAGGGGGGTCGGACGGCTTACATGAATGTGGTACTAAGACAGATGTGACTGGCACGGACAAACATCTGCCAGGGATGCCTCAAAGGCATTATGTGGACTTTTCCAGAAGTGCACACTGCCAACAATCTAAGAGTCTAGCACATGCCCAAGCAGCGGGTATTTGATGAGCACCACTACACAGAGGACACCCTGACGGGGCTTTGCAGGTGGTGAAGCTGTCGTGGAGGCACACTGTTGGGCTTAGGGGTAATCGTGGCAGCAGGTGTCATGATTGTGACAGAAGTCACAGTGATACTAGGAACCATGACCTTCCCCGCTAATGTACACTGAGCAATGACTGCACATCAGGTACTACACTGAACATACTATATAGTCTCTACAATGCCTGTGGGGTAGGTACTATTCTTGGTCTCGTCTTATAGACGAGGCTTAGAGAGAGGCAGTTGCTCATTTGCCAGAGGCTGTAAAGACTGGTTAGCAGGCTCAGGCAGCTGAATCCAGCAGATACACTCCTAACCATTTATGGACAATGGAGACAAAGAGACACAGGTTCTATTCCTCTTATTAGGCTATGACTTTGGCTAATGACCTCTTTGAACATCCGTTCCCTCATCAGCCCAATGGAAATAATAATTTCTATCTTTTTGAGTCGTAAGGATTAAATAAGTATTTAAAATGCCCCAAACACCACCAATCACTGTGATTTTTCTTCCCTTCTGTTCCCTCTAGGATCCTGTTGCTGCCCTCAAGTTGCTCAAAGCCTAGACAGGGGACGTGTAACACACCGAGACGCAAATCTAAGTAAGAACTCAGGGGCGACAGAGCTGGGCGACCAAAGAAGAGTGTAGACAGTAAGTGCTCATGGGATCACTTTGAGGTGGTCAGAGACAACTGTTCCACAAAAGGGCATTTGAAGAGGCTCATGAAAAACAGGCACTCACTCTGTAAAGCCAAAGAACTTTGTGGGCCAGGTTGGGTTGGGCAGACACTGGGCAAACATGGAGGTGGTAGAGCCTGGAGCAAGCTCCCTCCCTGGGGACTAAGAAGATACCCATCTGGCCAAAGAGGAGGCTCCATTTCCCAGACTTAGTAACTGGGCTGCTGAGGTGGGTGCGGCATCCTGGAGCAGCGGCATCTTAGAGCACTGCTTTGGGGAGAATCACCTGGCAAAGGCATGCTGATGGTTTGCAGAGAGACAGTGAAGACCAGAGGGGCAAGAACCGCATGAGGAGGCCACTGCACTCACGGCAGGCTGGAGAAGCAGTTGCTAGGGGCAACCTGGGGAGGCACCCACTCCCCAGCCAACCACTGTGAGTAGCCCTAGCCTTTCAAGAACACTTCTGCTAGCTGCGACATAGCAGACAAAATGTAGGCTCCGCTCTTGTCCCAAACAAAGTTCTCAGGCCCCAGGCCCTTGGCTGTTGTCCCCAGGTACAGATTTTATTTCGGCCCTGCTTTTCCTACCATATTATTTAACTCCAAATATACCTTTACTTAACAAAAACTTGAATTCATCCAGGACAAACAGCACGCCAAGTAGACCTCATTTAATTTATAGAACGAGGGGATCAGAGAATAATTTGTCCTTTATAAAAGTTAATATTTACTTAACTAAAAGGCACCTTCCAACTTGAGACTGTTCTAGGGAATGTAAAATGCAATTCGATTTCTGGGCCACTTGGCAAGGAAGGCAGGGATACTATGAAATGAGGTCCAAAGGCCTCTCTGCGAGGGCACTGGGTTTATTTGGTTCTCTTTTCCCTTGAGCCCCTAAATTTAAGCTCTGGGCTATATGCTGTTACTCCTCGAGAAGAACAAATCCAAATTAGGAGAGGTTTCTACCAAGGGGCTTCAGTGGCAGCACTGGGGACAAGCCACCTTCCGGACACAAGATCAGCAGATGTGCCAGAAAACAGAGGAACAGAGCAGGCCCATCCAGGGATGGGCTCGCCTTCAGAGCCAAGCGCTGGGCTACGGAGGGCAGTATCCTGGTGACTTCCCTCTGTTTTGCTAAAATGGTGGAACAAAGGAGGGAAATTCTTTCCTCTTCACACCCTAGCTAGCTTCTGGGAAGGGCGACCATCTAGGGATGGCCTTATACCACACACATACCCACATGTGATCCCCGCTTAGGGTTTCTGCCAACTAACTAGTCAGCTGAACAGATGATGACGAGCCCAAGTTCTAGGTGGGGGTGTGGCCACTGCCAATGTTGATGCTCCAGCTAACGGCCATATCTGAATAGGGGCTTTAGGAGAGATGGTGATGGAACTCAGTGCTTTCACAGTTGAGCGTGTACCAGCATCCCCTGCAGGGCTTGCTAAAGCAAGGATTTCAGGGCCTGGGGCTGCTACATAACTTGTGGGCCCCAGTGGGGAAATGTGGGGCCTCTTGCTGAAAAATTTAGCCAAGTCCAGGCCCCTCTGAGCATGGAGCCCTGTGGGACTGCATAGGTCACACACTCATGAAGCTGGCCTTGGATGAGCCCCCTTCCCCAGAGTCCCTGATTCGGTAGGTCTCAGGTGGGGGCCGAGAATCTGCTTCTCTAACAAGTTCCCAGGTGACGTGGACACTGCTAGGACCACAGGTTGAGGATCGCTGCCATAACTCAAGGTCCTAGGAGTGACCCTTAATGCTGGGAAAATCCAACTGTTTTGGCAGGTGGTGACCTATTTTGCGGATGGGTGAGGAGAGGTTTCCAGCACCATTAAATCACACCAGATAGGTGACCACCTTCTCTAGACAGCAAAGGCCAGCCTTGTGAGTTCTGGCCTAGTGAGAAGATTTTTTTTTCTCTTCAACTTCTTTGATCTCAGTGGCAACACTGACATCAAAATCTGGTGTAATCCCAAGACAACCCTATTTGGGTTAACTAGGCCCAGAGGAAATAGTTCTGCTTAAAATTTCCTGTTTTTAACAGTTCCAACCCAGCCAAACTGGTTTCCATCCGTGCCCAGTACACTTGATTCCAGGAGGTGGTGAATTGGCAAGAGCAGCCGGCCAGCCGGCCTCTGGGAGGAAGGGAGAGGGGCGCTCAGGGACCACGAATGGAAACAGAACATCTTGGAACTGAAGTCACAATGGCTGGAGGACCAGGAAGCCAGCGGGCCAGCCCCAAGGGACCCCTGGGACAACCTGGCCTCTTTCCTCTGTGGAACTATTCGCTCCTGCAGCACCTGCTTTTCCTCCTGGGGGATTCTGTAGGAACCCGGCCAGCTCACTGTCAGCTTGGGGCTGAGGGTGAAGACGGCAGGGCCGGAGGCAGACCCTCACCCTAGGGGCCAGGGGCGCATGCCTGTCACCCTCTGCTGAAGACTGCTCTGCGTCCTCTCCTGCTCTTTCTTGGGAGCATCAGATCTTCCCTACGACATCAGTGATCTCCGACTCAGTGTCAGGCACATAGAAGAGTCACCTAGTCACTATGCTGTTACTATACTCCTACTATGTGTCTGCCCTACGCTGGGCACAAGGCAGGAAATCAGTCAGGCCATCTGTCAACAAGGGTCCCTGTGTGCTCAGTCCCATCCTAGGGAGAATCAGGGATACTGAAGGGTGTAAGAGCCATCTTTTCATTCAAGGAATCTACAGACTGGTGGGGAAGACAAAGATAGACCACCATAAGACCATAAGGTTACACGACAATCCAGAAGAAACCTTTGGTGCTAAATAAAGAGGAGCCCACAGTAGGTGCTTGAGAAGCCTCCCGTGGGGTCTCTAAATCACCGTGGGCTCTAGGTCTCAGTTACTTGCTTCCCGGGACCCTTCAGGGTCTGACCCCCCTGAAGAGGGATCGGAATCAGAGGTGCTGTGCTAAGACCAAGCATGCTCAGCCTGGGGAGCACAACAAGATTCTTTAATGCTAAAAATAGCCCCAGTAAACAGGCTTTGATGACGACTCCCCACAGCCAGGATATGCGCGGGCTGAGGTTTCGGAGCACTTTTTCCGGAGCAGCGCTCATTTCCTTCAGGCAGCACCACCCATGTGGGGCGGGACCCCGTGGGCAGCAGGAGCCGGGCATCTGGGGTGAGCAGGCAGGGTGGCAGGGTGGCAGGGGAGACGCTCCAGACCAGGTCTCTGAGACCAGACTGTGAGAAGGCCCTGCTGGTCAGGATCAGTCTTTATTCCAGCAGAGGGTCATCATCCCTTTGTTTCCCCCTCTGACAAGTTCTTTGACGATTCTTAAAACCATGCTGATATGATCTTCCTGGTTCAGACACCACTTAGGTATCATTACAGAGGCTTTCTTTTTAAAACCGATTCCTCACTCCAGCTTTCCCAGGCCTGTAGACCCTCCACTACCATTACCTGGTAGTAGGCTTGGGCGACCCTCCCATCTTTGGCAGAAGGCACTGTGTTTTACCTGATCTTGCTGGCCTCCCAAAGGGCCTGGAAAGTCCACCATTAGAGACTCATTCCTTTGTTCTTTACGTAACTTATTATCCTATCTTACCTCTTGTATACCCTTTATAAAACTTGGCTACTCTGCACAGGGCTGGGGTCAGCAAACACCTGCTGATTGAAATCCAGACTTTTTTAAGTTAAGGGAGTGATCTGAACAAGGTCATTATCTCTGGAAGAGATTGTACATTAGCTGCTTTCAGTCGTTAACATCCTGGCATGAATTGGCTTCTCAGCTCCTCTCCAAAAAGGACCGAAAAAGGCGTTGATTTGGGAGGTGAGTGGGGCAAAGCATGAATGAATTGATTCATTCATGCCAATGCATCAATAATAAACCTGACATTTCTCTTTCGAAACCTTGCTACACAATGACCTCTAGCAATCGTGTAAAATCAATTTGATTTCACCACATCTGAGTGTGGGGAAGCCAAAAATCAATTTTGCAGTGAAAGACAAATTTTGCATATTTACTGCTGTCTAATGCCCTCTGAATGCAGAAGTGAGCCTCATTTGGTCATGGTTTGCGGCGCTCATCTTGAAAGAGGATTTAAGACAATCAAGCGGTATTTTCACTGATGTTCCCGTCAGAGTGTGTTCTGTTCTCTGCCCAGCGTGGAAGCTAATATCATAAAGCTATTGTTTCAGTTTGCTTCCTGTGATACGAATCTCAATCGGCTGCCCCGACTCCCAGCCTGAATTTCTCAGTGCTGAGATTTCCTCTCCAACATTCCCACACAGAACAGCCTACTGTGAAAATCAAAGGGAAGCATGTTACTAAGTAAAGAAGAAACTTTTCTAAAGCAAAACCTGGTCTTTTTTAGCCTTTTGAACTCTGAGGTATGCAACCAGCTATTTCCTATTTTAAAGTGAGCCAACCCTGGTGCTCACCTTTGTTAGAAATGCTTCAGTGATGAATCTGTGGTTTGTTTTGACTTGGAAAAACTTGGCTACTCTGCATTTTGATAGGCACTGCTGACCGGTGGGTAAAAAGACCGTATGAGTGTGGATTTCCACTGGGTTCCCGCTGACATCATTTCTCCAGAAGCCTATACTTAGTATAAATCAATTTGCTTGTTCATCATAACTTTTATTTCTAAGCTATCACTTACGGAGAGCCTCAGATGTGGCAGACAAGAGGAGAAGGGCTTTTCTAGCCACTTCTCCCCATCCTCAAATAGAACAGCAAGGCAAGTACTGGGATTGCCCTTGTGCAGACGAGAAAGTAAAGCTCAAAGGTGGTGAAGAGATGCTCACAAACTTGTAAAGAAGACTGTGCAACTGAGGTTCCAGGGTGGGTCGCTCTGCCCACAAGTCCTGTACTCCTTTCCACGGGAATCCACGTTTTGAAAAAGCAAAATGTGATTTAAGAAAGAAAAAAACCGACCCCATCTCACACGCAATTCCTGAAAATGATTTCCACAATTGGTCTAAAGAATGTGCGGCAGGACTGGAAGAGAAGGCAGAGAAAGGGGGCCTTGAAAAGCCATCCACCTCCTCCTCCTCCCCTGGATGATGCTTGTTTTATGAGAACGGCTCCGTCAAGGACACCAGGACCAGATGGCCAAATGTAGACACTTCTTATCCTTTTCTGTCATTTCGCTCCTGGACAGAGAGGACCAGAGCGGACAAGCTGAGGCTCTGGTCAGTCTGGGGCCAAGCCCCGCCAGAGGGCAGGCAGTTGGTGCCCACAACTTGCAACAGCTCCCAAGCAGGGGTGCGTGCTGTCTCGCTGTGGTCCTATTTCCCGGGGTGGGGCTGGCATGAGGCGAGCTCACGCCGGCACACAGGAAAGGCAGACGTGCTCAGGGGACCCAGCCTCTGATTCATGGCCCTCTCCAAGCCAACCTCTGAACCACTGAGAAGGATAATTATGTGGGGGAGAGCACGGAATCAACACCGCACACCAAGAGAAAGGATAGAGACAACTCATAGAATGTGTGAGGACCATCTCTGCACCCCGCTGCTCTGGGCTGGTCCCCAGGTGCCTCTGTTTAACTTTGATTCTCTTGCCAAGGAAGAACCCTTCTCTGTCCCCCACACTGAGCCCTCGTCAATGTCTTTGCCTGACCAGGTCTGCGGAATGCTCCTGCCCTCCCATGCCTGTCTTTCTCACAAACGCAGATTTGAGAGGACTTGCATTCCAGGTGCAGATTCACCACGTGCTAAGTGTGAGGCTTTGAGCCACCTTAACGTTTTTGTACCTCACTTCTCATCGTTCTCCAATGTTCTACAAGTCCAAATTCAATCAGAGAGACGTCCCGGGATGCATAAATTACTCCTTTTGGGGTCTCTGTTGGTGGAGGAATGGGCCTTGTGCTGGAAGGAAGCAATAATTCACCCAAAGGCATTCATGTCTAAGAGTAGAATTTCAAGTACCGTAACAGGGAAGTTGAAGAGATGCTTCTCAGTGTGGGGAAAGGGTCTCCGTCTATCCTCCACTGCAGACTCTGTATATGTAAAGATGATTCCAACACTACCAGACACTGCCCTCACCTGTCCAGAAAGAGAAGCCTCTTTAAAGAAGGAGGTACACATGTGCCCTCTGATGGTGTCTCCAGGTCACTGTTCCCTCCTTCAGTCGCATCTATGACAAAGCTGCCATTCCTTGGCATTGTTTCTTTGAAAGTATTTATAGAGAGTGTCTTTGCCCTTGGTTCTCCCCCTCCTGCCTGCTCAGTTCTGAGACTCCAGATTTGCAGTACAGGGTTAGCCCTCTGACCCTTGGACCCATTGAGTGGTCATCCTATTTTCTGAAAGTCTTTCTTTCCCCATATCCTTCCTGTGTTCCAGGGCCCAGAATAGCACACGCTGGTCCGGCCTCCCCGCTTCGCACTGGATTCCCTCTGCTCTGGGTTTCTTTCCCAGAATAGCCATTCATAACAGGATGGCAGAGTCAACCAGCTCCAAGGCACCAGGCTCACTCAGGAAAACTGAAAACCAACCACAAAAGAACCTTCCCCCTGCCTGCCTGCCTCCCTCGGGCTCCCCGGCTGGGGCGCCACACCTGCAGCATCTCTGCTACATGGGAGAGGCACTACCTGCCGCCCAGTTTCCTCATGAAACCACCAGACCAGACGGGACTGTCATATAGGATCTGAAACTGGAAAGCTCCCCAGGCTGCCTCTTTCTGGTCAGGACGAACAGGAAATGGTGTTCTGAGGACTGTGAACTCGGAGGGGAAAAAAAAAAGTTTTGTGAACTTGAGAGTCGCCATGCTACCAGGGAGGGTGAGAATTAGCTGGTTCTGTGGGGAGGCTGTTATCCGCCAAGGACTCTGCAGCGCGAAGGAGTATGGCCGGGTCAGGTGCGGTGCAGACTTCACCTCCTCTCGTTCTCACAGATGCCCTGTGCGGTAAGTGCTTTTAACCCCTTTTTACAGGCGAGAGACACCACATGATTTGCCTGGCATGCTGGCTAGTGAGAGGGAAAAGAGCGCACGGGCACACGGCTGCCCTTCTGGAGAAGGTAGCTGCAAGATAAGCACGAAAGTGCTTCCTAAAGATGCGCTCTGGAGTGGAGTGTGGGTCTGGCGGCTGGCCGGCCCAGTGGGAAGCTGGCAAAGGCGTCTCCTGCTCTCCGGGCCCTTGCTGCCCTCCTCAGCTTCTGGGTGCCCGTGCACTCCCTTGGTCCCATTCCTGCTCGGCGCCCCGTGGCCGTATTCATTGTAAGGGTCACTGCCGGAAAGGAGGGGTTCAGAACGAAGGAATGGAGCCCCAGTGGTGGCCTCCATGTGGGCGGAGGCTCAGCAGAGGCCTTCCCAGGGGCCTCCCCGCTCCCGCACCACGGGGGAGCTGCCGTCGGCACCAGCCCGGGGGAGGCTGCCAGGCTCACCTGAGGACAGGAGCTTGTGTGTGCGCAGGAAGCTGATGGCCAGCCTCATGATGGAGGCTTTGTCCAGGTGGGAGCTCACGCTGGGCGGCAGGGGCAGCTCGTGGGCCAGCTCGTAGAAGACCTCCGTCTCTTTGCTCCGCCGACACCTGGCGGCATCCCGGGACTTCTCCTTCCTCCTCTCCGAGCTACTCCTGAATTCAGAGAGGAGGGGTTAGTTCCTGAAATGTCACTGTCATCCCCTCACGCCCCTGGTCAGGACATCCCCAGGGCCCCAAACTGTGGTGCAGCTAGAGCCTCCCGCTGAGCGGATGCGGCTCACACCTGTCGTCCAAGCACACGAGGCCTCTGCCATACATGCGCAGCCCTGCGTTCGCGTGTGTTCATGCTTCTAACTGCCTCCCTCCTCTCACACACCTGTGTTGCCCACACCAGGGCTTTGAGCACAGACTTGCCGACTCATCACCTGGCAATACCTGCGACTTGGTCCTGGGTTATCTGAGGACTGGGATGAGGACCCCGGGATGGCGAGGGAAGCGTGAGGAGGCTGGGGCCCCGGGCGCAGGTGGCTATGTCAAAGGCCCTGGAGAACACGCTGAAGAACGGCTTCGAGGTCCCCTTTCTGGATAGAACGCACTTAGAAAACATGAAGCCCACAACTGGACCTCAGATCCCATTTTGTATCAGAGAGTGATCTCCACGGTAAAAACTGGAAATGCCATTAGAGCCCAAGCAGAAACAGCCAGCCAGACATCTGTCAGCCTGGTGTCCCAGAGCACACAGCTGGGAAGGGTTAAAAAGGAGTGAGCGCAAACACGTTTTCTCTCTCATCCTGTCAGCATAGGTTAGCAGCCTGTCTCACGCTCACTTTCCTGTTCTTCGCAGGACACAAGGAACGAGGACACACACCCAAACCTGCCTCTTGCAGGAAATCTTAAAGAAATCCTAAATCTTCTCATAAGATTAAGTCCTAACACAGGCAAGTTCAAAAGCCAGCCTGCCTGGATTGAAATTCTAACTTCTCCGCTTGCCAGCTCTGTACACGTCGACTGTTTAAACCGCTCAGACTCTCTTTTCTCATCTGTATAATGGTAATAATCATCCCACAGAGTTATTGTGAGGATTGGATATGATAATTTATGTAAAATCTTTAGCACAGGTTTATCCCAACTGTAAGCGGTCCATGTTAGCTAATACTAGTAACAAATCTGTCCCTGAAAAAAATGATCGTCAGAGTAAAAATGTTACCAGAGTATAGTATAACCTACTTTCATAGAAATATAGGTATTCTGCATAATACTTCTTATAGATTACATAGGAAAAAGTCTAGAAATAGAGTAAAATTAAAATATTATTCTTATAGCTATACATATATAGTGTTTACTGTATTCCAGGAGCTCTTTTAAGTACTACTACATTAGGTTCCTGAATTCTCACAACTGCCCTTGGAAGTAGTAGTATTGTTATCTCTAATTTACAGATGAGGAAAACAGATGCACAGAGGTGAGGTAATTCACCTGCACCCTTGGGCAGGTACGTGGGAAAGTGGCTTTACACCAGGCAGGTGGGTCCCAGAATCTAGGCTTTTATCCATTAGTGAGGCTAGGGGGGATTTTTTTTTTTTTTTTTTTTTAGTACTTGTCTGTATTTTCTTATGTTTCTATAAATAACCTGTATTTCTTATTTAATAAACAAGTTTTTTTTTTTAAGTATTTTTCAATAAACTGTCCAGTGCAGTTCGTGGTTCTCAAGACCTCCTCCAACCAGCTCCAGCTCGCTCCCTCTGTCCTCCCTTTTGAGATTTCCAAAGCCAGCCGAGGCTTCTCCTTCTGTTTGGTTTTGCAGCCTATTATCTGGCCAGAGATCGGTATTTTGGGATTCACGGAATGTTGACATGCCTCTCAAACCCCTCAAGATTTGGGCAGAGGCACTGTTTCACTTTACAACATGCTGCATTAAAAAAAAACAAAACAGAGCACCCAGCTCCTTGGATGGATTACGCATCATATATTCAGACTGTGGGAAGAATACCCAGCGGCTGTTGATGGGCAGGGAGAACCTTCAGAAAAATAGTAAAATGGGTGAAACTGTTTTTTCCTGTCCCCTCTCCCTTTGCTGTTTCCTTTCCCGAACTCCTGTTTCCTCCACTGCCCCCACGTCCATTCTCTGAACCCTCGCCCCCTACCCGTACCCCACCATCTGCACTCTCTCAGAGCCAGCCCTCAGGACCGGCTTGCTCCTACACCCCAGCTTGAACAGTAGTTTGTATAGGAGTCCCTCCCATTTGCATGTGAATCTTGACACCTGACCTTGGAGCAAAAGCAACTGTTCAAGCCTTGCAGATGTCCTGGCACAGGGAAGGAGGCTGGGAGGGGACAGGACACCAAAACTGTACACTTCACACCTGTCATGAGAGCAGGTAAGGGAGAGCCAGCGTCTTCAAGACGCTGGATTCCATTCTCTAGCACCAACCTGTGCTCCCCGACAAAAGCATCATCAACACATGACCAGTCGTTAGGGCATCTAGAGAAGCGATCCCAGGCAGAAGGGATCCCCAGCACAGGCTGCGACATGAATACCAATGTCTGCAGGCACACAGTTTCCCTTTGCTACTGCCCCTTCCTTGGAGTGCAAGAACAGACAAGGCAGAGAGGAAGAGCCAGGAGGGGAAAAATGCAGCCTGGAGTTGATGCTCTGTCTGGCAATAGCATTCGAGACTTGGGTCCTGCCATGTTCCCTCGACCACACAGTTTATTCATACCTACTTTTGTGCTTCAACACCGCACCAAGGACCCTACATATATGATATTATAATCCTAATGACAATATGGCAGGTGCTGAGTCCACATGTGGAAACAGAGGCTCAGACGTGAAGTGTGACTTGCCCAAGGTCACAAAATCAATGCCTGCTTGCCTTGGAGAGCATGCACAGTCAGTGAGCAGACACCTAGAAGTTCTGAGACACACGGGTGCTCCGTGTCTAATTCCATCTTCACAACCTGCATGTGAGATGGGCAAGACACGCATTGCTCTTGCCCCCATTCCACAGATCTGGAAACAGGCCAGACCAGGCTAAGTTACTCACCTAGGGCAATCCAGCTAATCAGTGGCAGAGCGAGGGCTAGAACCCATCACTTCCTAGGCTAATACTCTTTCCACTGCTTAACCCCAGGAGATAGCGGTGTTAGAAATAAAGAAACCGCAACATCTTAACATTTAGAAAGATTGAGAATTGCATGCAGCCTCTTGTTTTAAAAGCCATGAGCTCCATTTTAGCTACCTTGTTTTTATAGTTGCACTCTGGGGCTAGCATGACTTTAATTAGATTATCTAGTTAACCTTGACACAGCCCAGAGATATCTGTCTAATGTTGACTCCTGGAAGAACAAAAATGTGTAACACTGCTCTCATTTAATTAGCAACACTGAAGAACAAGCATAATTAACGCCAAGTGTGAAGGTAAGACGTTCCTAATTGATGCATACACAGCCTACTTCCTCACGCAGTTTACCTCGGATTGGGCCTCTTAGCAAGTGGAAAAGGAGGCTGGAAGTCAGGAGGACTGGTATTTTTAATATACTGGCCACAAGACTACCTAACCATGTTATCTGGGCTAGAGAATACATTCTCAGTGCCCCTATATCCTTGTATGTAAAATGGGAGAGACTCACATCTTATTTGTCAGGATCAAAGGAGATGAGTGTACAAGGGTTGGAAGTACTAGAAAACTCTCCACAGATGAAAACTATCATGACACCTGGCAAATCTGAGTGTCACATTCAGAGTTTGGCCATAACAGCTCTTCTTCATTGCCAAATCAATGCGGTCCCAGGGCTGGAGGTGTAACTGGGGTCAGGCTGATCTTGACGAGTTTGTGTTAGATTGCTGAACCTTCTCAGGTCAATGAGGCTTCATTTCCTAAAATACTTGCACTTTATTTTCTCTCTCTAGATAGGTCCTAGAACTACCTGCAACAGACCAGCATTTTTTTTTTTTTGACAATTCTAGACATGGCACTTTAGAATTCTCTGGTTTCTCGTAAAACAGTGGTTTATCTTAAGTTTTCGAAATCATCAGAAAAGACTCAAATTTATTTCTTATTCCAAATTGCTCTTTCTATGAAGTACTTGCTCCTGTCTTTCTTGGTGGCTCTCCTGCAACCACAGGGTGGTCCTGGGTGCACAATACTCGGTGTACGGGACACACAACATAAATGTAGCCCTGGCTAACGGTATCCTCCTGCAGACCCAGAGGCATTTACTGAACTCCGTGCTGGGCTTCATGCAACTGCACTGCAGATAAGGTGCACCCTGCTTGTGAGGAGCATGTGGTCTTGTTAGGGAGCCAACAACCTGAAACACCTCCTTTAACCACGGAAATACGTACGGGCAATAAACAGCGTACACGGTTAAGATAAGAAACGAGAGTCAGTCTGAGCAAGGTCACGGAAACCTACCCAGAGAGGCAGGATTTCAGCTGACCCCAGAAGGACACGGAACACCACCCTTACATCGCTTGAGGGTCAGAATCCACTTTCTCCCCCTATATGTGCTAGCTCATTTGTTTCTCATAACCCCAAGGGAGAGGAACTAGTATCCCCACTTAATAGATGAAGAGGTGGAGATTTAGAGAGATTCAGTTAACTTGATAAAAGACATTGTCTCCAACTGAATTCTTCCGGGTCCAAGATCAAAGATTTTCCCACAGGCAGCAAGGAAACTGCTGCCGATCGCACACCTCTAACTTGCTACATGCCGTCTTAGACACTTGCCCACAAATTGGATGCTCACAGACACCATGGGGAGGAGGGGAGGGTTAAGATTTGAAAAGGACACAGTGACATAAAGATTCTCTGTCCTTAAGGGAGCACCCACTCAGCTTGGAAAAAGACCTGGAGACTCAGCAGTAAGATTAAGAGGCACTGAGTTTGCATGGGGTGGGGGAGGAAGGAGGGGTCAGTGTTGTGGGCCTGAGAGGGATGCACCCTCCATCACTGCGGGGCTGGGGTGTGGAGAGAGGGATACGTTCGAGGTGACTCCCTGAAGGCTGCAGGTCCAGACTGTAGGAATGTTCCTCTCCACACTGCAGGTGGGGAACACATTTCTGTCCTTTTCTTTGACATGATAATACCTACAAGTTTATGCTTACCCTCCCCAAAGTGGAAACTCACACTCTGAAACATTTGATCCTAAGGGAAGCAACCACTTAAGGACCAGGCAGCTGGTCAGGAGAGAAAGCAAAACTGACCTCAAGCTCCCGTGGGTATATGCTACATCTCAGCCAGGAGAGACCTGTGTCCAGAGCTCTGTTATCTTATAAATGTCTTCTTCACTTCTGGGTCTTGGCTCCAGGCTTGGCTTAAGTCAATAATCGAACCATTATCAGCTCTTGATCAAGATGATCCTGGCTGCCGACTTCCAGGTGAACACAGCCTGGTGTGGGGGCTCCCAGGATGTCTCCAGCTGCACCAATGGGGCTGATTCCTTAATTAGCTATTCTCTCCTGACCTTCAGCAGGAGCAGGACTCCGTGCCTAATGCCTGTGGGCCACCAGGGTACCGTAACACTAGGCCTGTTAACCCTATAAGGTTAGCTGGCCTAGAAGCAGAATGGATTTCAGCCGGGAGGGAGAGAGACTGAAGCTAATTAAGCCAGCCTGAACCAGTCTATGGGTTGGTGGTGAAATTCTAAGCTTGTGCCAATTCGCAGGAGGGTGTGAGTGGAGGAAATGAAGGTCAAATGCCACAGGGAGGGGTCTCGTGACTCTTCCGTGAGGCTGTGTGCACAAGGGCTGCCCAAAGGGAGGAGCTTCGGGTCCCAGAGATCAGGAGGAACGGCTGGGCCCCCACACCCGGGGGTTGATAGCTGGCTGGATAATATCAGAGCAGAGCCAATGCGGGTGCTTCTCAATCCTGGCTGCTCGTACCCCTACCCCCAGAGTCTGATTTAATAGGGCTGGGGTGCAGCCGGGGCATCGGGGGTCTCCAAGCTTGCCATGTGATTCCCATGCGCACCCAGGGCTGGGACCCAGTACTGCAAAGCAGTCAGCTCAAAATGAAAAGGTTTGTTTTCTGTTCTTTGGTTTCGGTGGAAGGAAAAGGAAACTGGTATTTATGGGCACTGGGGCGAGGTGCATTTTCATGGACCATCTCATCTGATCCTCAGCTAAACTCGGTGGCAGCACTGGTCCTGTTTTGGTAAGGCAGGGATTCTCAGCTTCAATCTCCAGCGGAATCAGCTGGAGGGCTCCTATGCCCGTGATCACGTGTCTTCAGAGGCCTGACATCCGGGTCTGTTTCTGGAACTAACCGTTGCTCTAAGTATTTTGGGAGGCCTTTTAGAATGAATTTCAGAGCCACACAAGAAAATCAGTCATCACACTTCATAGAACACACTTCATTTTCAACCCCAAACAATATTATCGTGTTCGCCCACCTCCTTTAGTCACCAGACTTGGCTGTGGATGGATGTTGGTTGTTTGAAAGAATGAAATGTGCCCTCAGAGATAAGGCCTTGCCACAACTGAAGGTACTCCAAAGAATGGTCTTTGGCTCTACAGGCAATTCCAAAGGAGTGGCAAAAGTGCGTAGAACCGGGTGGTACTCTGGGGCCAACTCTCTGGGTGAATTCTGACGTTTATCCAAAGGCAGTGGTGATTAGCATATGAATCTATTATAGAGGGGAGTAAAGGCATCAATGTTAACCAGTCAAAATAGAAGAAATTCAGGAGGAATTGGGCAGATCAGACAGACCTCCACGAGGGGGAAAAAAAGCATCCATCTGCTTCTACATGCACACCTCTGGTGAGGAGCATAGGCTCTGCTCTGAAGGAGACCAAGCCCCACTGGGAGATAAGACATACTACAGACTAGTATATCAGCAGTCCTAAAAGAGGGGATACAAAGAGGGGGTGAGGGGTCGGGCAGCTACGACAGGAGTGGATGTCTCCACTCATCCCTTCCCTGAAGGAGGAATCCCGGAAAGTGTCTCATACCTCAGCCTCCCAACCTCGCCTCTGCTGGGGCCGAGCTCCTGCCTCCCTGACCCACTCAGACGGTCTGTATCCCCAGAGAGCGGGCCTGGACTGCATTCAGAGCTGACAGTAATGTCTGGGGCCCACCCAACATGGCCCTCTAATGGTCAATTCTGCTTGGGGCCCACTGGAGATGCTTATCTAGTGGGCTTCTGGGCTCCAGGCAGCCTCCGAGAAGAGCGCACACCCAATTACCAAGCAGCCCCATAGCTACAGCCCATGTGGGGCTCCAGATGACCCAGCTCCTTATATAATCTGAGGACAGGTGCAGTCCCCAGCCCAGCTGGGAAAAGCCAGGCGAGTATAAAGGAGTGACCGTGGTGAACTGGGGCCACGCTTAGCCTCACGGAGCCCAAGCCTTAGCAGGGTTTTCTTTATTCGACGTGTTAGGAGTAATACCACTTTGGAACTGTACCAATCACTACAGTTTATAAAGCACTTTATGAGCTAATCTGTAAATCTCACCCAGCAGGATAGAAAAGAGCAAGTACCATCATCCCCGTTTTGGAGATGAGGAAAAGTGAAGCTCAGAAAGGCAATGGGAATGTGTGGAGCTGGGACAAAAGCCCCGAGTTCTGACTTTTTCAAGGACACATGATCGGGGAGCCCACTGCCAACCAACACCAGACATGTCAGAGAGTGGCAAATAGAACTTCGTTATTCATTACCCTCCTATAACTCTGCTTATCTTAAATCGTTTCCTTTTAAAAAAATGGTTTGGTGAAGATAAGGGTAATACGCGTTTAGTGTAGGCAATTTTAAAAGTACAGAAAGGTATAAATAAAACAAATTGAGATTTCATTAGATTTATGGCTTCTTAATATTTTATCACATTTTAAAGAATTCTTTAAAAGTTTTCATGAGAGCCAGCCACATCCTATTTTGTGGGCATATCACAACGCACCATACTCTTGCTCGGTCATGGTTTCTAGTTCCTAGGTGTTATAAACAACACTATGGTCACTGTGTACCAGGTGTTGCTCTCTAATTTATTTTTTATGATTAAAGAGGACACGCATGCTGCTGGCTGCCCACTCCCCACAGCTGCCTCCCAGTGACTGCCCCTTGAAAGCTGGGGATTGAACAACATCAGCGTTTCCAGGACCATGGCCGATGACAACCACTACGGAGCGGAGCGGGGCTGCAGAGGGAGGTATGGGGGTCGGGGTGGGGGTGGGGAAGGAAAGCAGGATGTGCACACCTGCTCAGCAACTTTCCCTCTTTCCCTGCCCAGTCACCTAGGCTCTCCTAGGCTTCCTCTTTCCCTCGTGCCATATCCATGTTAACACACCCGAAGAGAGACGGTGGAATTGGAAATTCCAGGTCTGCAAAGACGGCCGCTCTTGTTGGTAAGCAGGACTCTTCCCCCACTGTGAAAGTAAAGTGTCTGTCCATCTCCCCCGATCTTACCACGTCCAGTGCATGCACAGAGCAGGCTCAGTGGCATCTACACCCGTGAAAAGGGGAGCAAAGCAAGCAGTTGCAGGGAGCCCCTGCCTGGCCCTCCACTGCTCTCTCTGTCCTCTGAGGCCTGCTCCTGCCGGACCCCTCCACCGTGCAGACTCCAGCCAAGAGCCTAACTGACCTCAGCAAGCTGACATCCTGTTGCCACAGTGAGGAAGGGGCCACACGTGGTACCTGCCGTGGTATAGGGCTCTCGTCATCCTGCCTCTGATTTCATCCTGAAACGATCCTATAAAGTAGGTATTCTGCACAGAAGGAAACAGATCCCGAGGACGTTAAGTGACACGCCCAGTATCACCCAGGGATGGAGCCAGCACTCAAACCTGTCATTTGACTGTAAGTCCTATCCCCTTGATTGCATTGCAGCCTTCTGAGAAATGTCCTGAGCAGATTCCTCTTGTAGGTTCAAGAAGTTTAGCTGACTGGGTGTACTGGGGGTGAAGCCCTCTAAGGATACTGAATTGGATGAATTCTTGCTCTGGGAAGCAGCAAAGGGGATATCCTGGTCACCCTCTTGCCCTAGGTCAGTCCCTCCATCGACCAACCAGGCCCAGTGGGATATACATTCTCCGCTTGGAGATGTCTGTCTTTAAAAAAAAAAAAAAAAAAAAAGTTCTTCCTTTGTTGGGAGAGTCTGCAGAGAGTTTCATTCTCACTAGGCCAACTTTTTTAATTAAAAAAATTTTTATTGAGGTATAATTGACATATAAATTATATCTTTCAGGTACACAACACAATGATTATTGCATACACTGCAAAGCAATCACCACAACATGTCTAGTTCCAATGCTGTTTTCCTTGCCGCCACTTCTCTGGGTCTGGGACTCTTTCCCCCCCTTGAGGGCTTTTCTCCAAAGCTCCTATCCATCTGCAGCCTCCTTCCCCCGGGGTTCCACAGGCTTCCAACAGCACGATCTGTGGTGTGGCTCAAGCCATTCTGCATGTGCAGCCGCCCCGATCCTACACCACTGTGTTCAGCTAAGAAAACGGAAGAAACTGCAGAGCAGAAAGACCAAGAAAAAAGTGCCTGAGAGGAGATGTAGAACAGATTCGCCAGCATGAAGCATGCACTTTCTCTGGAGGGAGGTGGGAGCAACCTGCCCCAGTACCCCCTAGCCTCTAAAGCCCCTGTCTTCCGCATCCTACGTGCCCTTCATCCACCCGGCCTGGATAAGGGATCCCCATCCTTCAGGGCCTCCCACAGCCCCTCTTCTCCAGGAAGGCCTCACTTCTGCAGATTTCTGCATATCCGGCTTTAGCGATGCCACACTGCATGAGCCAGCCGTTATTTATTCTCTACTTATTTCACTTCCGGAGCAGTTGTCTCTCCAGCTAGACCACACATTCCCGAGGGAATGAAAACCACTTAAATGATTTCTGTTCTGTGAATTCCTCAAAGTCTCTCACCGTTCTAGGTCTTTCATAAGAATTCTAATCCAATTCTCAATCAGAATAAAAGGTTTCCATCAAGGAAGAGCCTTAGCGCAGAAAGACACTCAAAGATGTGTGTGTGTGGGGGGGGGTGTGTGTTTCCAACTCTTTGAATGAAATCTGGGCTCTGAACTAGAGCGGCACAGACCAGCACTTCTCAAACTTGACTTTGCACACAAATCACCCCCGGATCTGATTATAGTTTCTGACTCAGCAGGGGTGGGCTGGGGCCTGAGAATCTGCATTTCCAATAACCTCCCAGATGATGCTGATTCCACCGGTCTGTGACCACACCCAGGGACACGATGGAGATGTCATCACTGACAGGGTCAGTGCTACCCTGATGCTATCCTTAGCCAAAGCCACCTAAAGTCTAACAAGCCAGAACTTCTCTTCTGCCAGGGAGAATCTTCCTCTCTTTTTATATCTCCTTATGGGATTATTTCACTTAGCCCCACCTGGATTTCCCTGTCCTTCTTCCCGCCCGCCCTACCTGCATCATCTCATCCCCTTTTATTTCGTAAAACTCCTTCCCTCAGGGCCAGTCCAAGCCCTGCTTCCCACAGCCACCCTCGCTCCCTTCTCCACGGGCGCTTCCTGCCCACATTACTCACCGGCTCTCATTAAAGGCCTCCCTGTCTTGCTGGCTTTTCTAAGCCAACGTCCTGCTGCTATAACTGGTCTGTGAGTACCTTGGTGCTTTTGCGGGGAGAGGGGGCGCAGACACAACACTGACTTCTGTGCATCCTTCACGGGACCTTGGCCCACGGCAGACAAACTGGGTAAATATTTGCTAACTGATTGTAAGGACAGTTCAAGCGTGCCCTTTACTCCTCTCTCCTTTCCCTCTCAGGGCAAAAGCAAAAGCGATCCCAGCTGCCCTGGCCTCCAGCCCCAGCCCAGGGCCCTTGCATCTCCCAGGAGCTGCAGCTGGGCCTTCTGAGATTCTAGTTAGTGCTCGGCAGCTCCTCTTCCCTTCAGTGAAGAGTTAAGGCACCAGGAAGGCTGCTTCCCACTTGGAAACCTCCATTTCCTCATGCAGCGTGAACAAGAGAACATCTATGGACAGGGGCTGAGAGAGCCAACTGCACAGGGAGTGAACTCACTCTGAATGGGGCTGTTCTAACGCCCGCCAAGTCGAGTCATTAAGATGCCATCCCTGAAGTGCAGCCCCCAGCAGCACCTCTAGATATCCCCTCAGCTCGCCGGCAAAGGGGATGAATGGTGAGCACAGAGCCTAGTCAAAGCAGGCTCTTTCATGATCCGGGGAGAGGGGCTGGGGACCGCAGAGGAGGCAAAGGCGACAGCCCTCTCTCCCACTCCCTCTTCACCCTGCTGAACCGAGTTAACCCCCGATTTGCACCTCGTGGCCCAAACAACCACTCCTCAAAAGGCAACCAAGGGGAGGGGGCGGGCAAGAACGTTAGAGAAAATACGTGCGATGCCAAAAATAATCCCTGTGTCATGAGAACACGGACCGGGGCCGCCTCCGGGGCCAGCGCTGGGTAGCTTCAGGAAGGAGGGGGCAGAATTTCCCTTGGCAAGTGTCATCACACATACTGGGTGAAAGCATTTAAAAAGCCCTAACTGGAGTAGATGGTTGTCATCGAGAACTCTTTCCTTGTACAGAATATGATTTTAAGGGTCAGTTCTCTCCTTTTCATTTCAGACACCTTAATTTCAAAGCAAAGAACGTTCGCTTAGTCTTTGAATCGGGACTGATGCTTGGTCATATGCTAATAGTGGAGCACCCCAGGATCTGCCTTACTAATCCCAATTTGACGCCAGGACTTCTGGTGCCTGGTATTTAAAGTATTTCAAAACAGCAAAGGGGGTGGGGGGACAGAATCTCTCCCTTTCTACCCATCCCCCCCATCCCATAACCCCTTCTCTCCTCCCTAAAGAAAGCAAGAAAAGACAACGGAAAAAGAAAAGGAAAGAAAGGGGAACTCAAAGAAAATCTCAGAGACCCTTTCTGTCCTGGGTTTCCTCCAATTGTCAGTCGGTTACATGGTCGCCTGTCCAGAGCTGTGGGATCTGATTCATGGCCAAGTGCCAGGCTTTGCTTTCTTCCCATTCTGCCTGTCCTAGTCATACTACCACGAGAAGGGAGATGTTCATGCACATTGCGGAAGCTACATTCCATTCCTCTGTAGAGAAGTCATCAAAAGCCACGGGAAATGCCAAAGTCTTCCCCAAGTTACTATCATGCTTTCAAATGATGATCTTGAGCAATTTGGGAAATGGGGTTGTTCTTCTCCCCAGCAACAGCCTTTCCTCTCCACTCATTCAGCAAGTATTCATGAACCCCTCTTGGTGTGCTCAGGCTGGGAGCAGTAGCAGGAAGCCTGGAATGACGACTCCTGGCCTCGGGGAGCTTGCAGTGAAGGGCAGAGTCAAGTGCTGCAGGGCTGGCCTGGCAGTCAGCCGCTGTGGATGTCAGTGTGCCAGGAGAAAGTCTACAAGGCTGAATAATCCAGGGAGAGCTGGGTGCTGGAGGCGGGGTGTGAAGGAGGCTCAGGTATGGGATGGGGTGGAGGGAGCAAATGGAGGGCAGGAGGAATGACAAGGACAAAGATACTGCTGGGGAAATGGGGGGTGGTGGCCAGGGGTCAGGAGACAGGCTGGAGCAGGGTACAAGGCTGGCAAAGTCAGAGTGGTGGGGATGCATTCATTCCACAAACACCGTCGAGTATCCACAAGGGGCCAAGCACAGAGGAGGGCTTTCAGCAATAAAAGGACTGGTAAATAACGTCAGATGATCGGATAACTGCCTACCCCACTGGTAGCGTCCAAGGTGCCAGGTGATGGGCAGTGCAGAACCCAACCTGGATCCCTCTTCTGCTGCCTGTAGTTTTGCCGTCCTGGACAGCAAGTATGAGAACCCGTCTTTCTCGGTAGTTACACCAGGGGAAACGAGTCCCTTTGTGCGCTAAATATGGCAGCAACTCGTGGGCCACCACAGGCTGGAGCCTTGGCATTCCCGCTGAACAGTAACTCATAAACACTACCCCATGGGACAAAAAGCAAACTTCCCCGAGGGCGCACACCTCCTCTGGCTCCAGTGGTGTTTTGTTTATTTTCAAAGACTCTAGCCCCCATCTTCTGGCTGTTTCCCCTTGCTCCCTGATCAAGAAGCATACAATTCCAATCAGACCTCAGGGAAAGGAACAGCTCACCAATCCACCCCTCTCGCCCCTGGACCATTTCAGCATGTCACCGCCCTATTTAGAAGCGGGAGTGGCTCCCTACTGCCCTCATGGTGAAGCCCAAGCTCTAGATGCCCCTCAAGGTCTCTTCATTCCCGAAAGCCAGCAGCGCCCTCCCTGCTCCAGCCAGACCACACTTCACACCGACCTCATAACTTAGCACCCCTGTCTGCCACCCGGTTATCTTTTTCCACCCGAAATGTGATCTTTCCTCTCCTATACTCCAAATCCTATATTCAGAACCACCACTTCCATAGAGGTTTTTCTGATCACTCTACACAGCCCACACTGATCCCCCACTCCTGCCCTGAAGAACTGATCGATACCACTTACCTGTAAGGTAGCATCACCTTATTGTTCCTTATCATACGGGTCTTCTCTGAGGGCAGAGGCAAATGTCCAAGTTCTTATGTACACAGAGCCTGGCACTGGACCTTACCCCCAAAATAACAGTTTCATCTCTTTCAGATACAGCATGGCGAGCTGGAGTGAAGGCCAAAGCAGCTGGATTTCTCCAGCTATAGGATTAGGACTGCAGAGTTAGAATGCTTTGGTGCTTTCTGAGTAGAAAGTGGGTTAATAAAGAGGAGTGACGGTGGCTGTCTTCCTCACTAGGTTACTTAACAATGATGACTCCTCACCATCCCAGGAAACAGGTTCCCATACCCTAGGGATGTTTTCATACAGAAGGTGCTGGCTGAGCCTGCTGTCCACATCACAGGGGGTGTTCAGTGAGCCAGATGCCACTCGGCTTTCACTTATGGTGTACAAGCCTAGACAGGGGCGGCCCCCTCTTCTCCCCACCAGATGAGTGAGACTTGGCGGGGTTTCTACCTCTGATCCCAGTTCCTTGACACAATAATCTGCTGCCCAACACCACCCATCACCCAAAGCCTTCATGTCACATGGAGAGATGCCCTTCTTGGAGTCAGATTTCTAACAAGGAAGATGCCAGGGCTTGGCCACGGTTCCACCCCTTTAGTAATGTAACAGGGAAGTGAGAAAATGGGCCAAGCACCCCCCCCAAAAAAGTTTCTAAAGGCAAAAATCATAAGAGACAAACACCAAACAAATTAAAAACCCAGTGACAACCCTAAAAGTCAGCAAGTAGGGTTTGAGAAAGACCCACACTTTGGAATAAACACTCTCCATTAGCCCAAATTTCAATGTTTAAAAATCTAGTCTCCAAACCTCAATCCCACCCCCTCAACACACACACCAGACCAGGAGGGGGTTAATAGAACCCAGCTGCTTCCCCTTATCTGGCTAACCTGCTAATGGCAAATCTCTGTTACTGATATTTTATCAGCGATTTCTGCAGATCACTTTTATTAGAGATAATGTCATTTTTACTTCATTATCCAGCCCAGCAGTCAAAGAGAAAACAATTTGATATTTTTTTTCTGTGAAACACCAGTTCTGTCCATTAACGCTGACAGGTGACAGCGAACTGAAACTCTTGGCCACACTTTTGGGCAAAAGACTGGGCGGTTAACCCTCTGTTTCCTGGGTGGAACAGAGGCCCCCCAGCAGCCTCTTCCGCAGCGACTTTAAAAACCCCAGGCGCGGTTCTGTGTTTCTGATGCCCGTGGCCCTGAATGCGCAAGACGGGCCCATTGGCTACACAGCAGCTTGTCCCGCAGACTCCGTTCCACCGTGGCAGATAAAACGGTTGTATAACACCCAGGCGGGCGAGTGCTGTAGCACTGTTAATTCTACTTTGTGGAAAGCGATAATTAACATATGAGTCAGCAGCAGAGAGAGACTTTAAGCCCAGGGAAAAAAACAGCCCCAGAGTCCCTGAAACCTCAGAGGCCGGAGTGTTTGATTAAACGCTTTAGAAGATTAGCCCTAGAACGGGGAGACCAGAGAGGAGGGTGGCTCTGTGACCTCAGTGGCTCTCATGAGTGTCTCTCGGCCACGCCTGGGACACTCCCAACAGGGCTGCCAGTGTCTGGAAGGAAAAGGCCCCTTTCTCCAGAATCAACTAAGAGATGCTCTTTTCTGTCCTCCTGCTTCCTTGTTTCCCCTAATTATTTTTTTTTTAAATGTCAGACGCAGCTTTGCTTTCTTGCAGTGACTTCTGATTGCCTTAGAGATTGTGACAAACCCATTGCTCCTATACCCACCGCAGTCGGTCACCCCCCACAACCCGGTAGCACCTAGAAGAAAGTTCTAAAGCAACCAGAGGACTTAGCTAGAAGGCAAGGACTCCTTTGCATTTTAGCATTTTTGAAAGAAGTGTGGCTCTTTGGAATTTAAATCCCAGCTGGTGTTCATGTCTGGCGAGCTTTAGCTTTCATTAGTTGAACATTTACTGAGTGTCCACCCTGTGTCAGGCACTGGGGATATGGAAGGAAAGACAGGTCTGTCTCTCTCTCAACAAGCTGGATTGCCTAGTGAGGTAGACAGACAAGCAAACCAGGGCATGGGGCCAGAAGGGCTGCCTGGGCTGTGGGGCTCAGACATCTCCTCTGTGACCCGGCGAGAGCTCCTCAGGTTGTTCTAAACCTCACGTCCCTCACAACAGTGACTCTAAAAGTCCCAGCCTCCTTGAGCTCTCGTGCAGACTAACACAACCATGTAGCTTAGAACCATGTGTGTGTCAGACACACACGTGCGCTCAGTGGTCCTGAAGCTATCGCTGCAGAAATCGGTAGCGAGTGCTCTGGAAGCGCAAAGGGTGCCATAACCCGCTCTGCAGGGAGAAAGGGAGCCGTATGGAGGGCTTCCTCAGGGAGACTGTAAGGACAAATAGGAGTTGGCCGCAACAAAGAAGCAGTGAAGGGGCCCCGAGAAGATGGAGCAGAATTAGGCACTGTGAGGTCTAATAAAGAGGCACTTGGCTCAGGTTTTAGGAGCACGGGCCTTACCAATCGGGGCTGGCGTCCGGAACAATGGCTGGGACCGTCCCTCCCAAGGTGTCCCAAGGTGCCCTCAGCCAGAAGCAGAACGCTGGGTTAGCTGGACCATGGGGCAACCCTGTTGTGGCATTTCTTCTATTTTTGCATTCCTTGTGCTTTGACAATGAGATGATTGTGTGGATATTACAAGAGGTGATTATCTCCATGGGCACTGAGCCTGTTTTAGTGCAAAGATTTTGCCTTGCCGGAGCCAAGACTTCTGAGGTCACAGCTAAGTTGCCAATTCCAGAGAACCTCCGACAAACCCCACGGCCACCAGGGAACCTGCTCTTTGCAGGATGGCTTATTTGAAAAGACAAGCTGCCCTACACAGGTATTAGAGAGGAGACAGCCTGCGCGTGGGACCGTGTCGGTTCAGGGCGGCCCACTAAACATCTCTGTGTGCCTCGCTTTGTGTGCGGGGATTTGAGGCAGTAACCGCTCAGAAATGGTCATCCATACTTCTGGATTCCATGAAACATCTCACCCCAGATTTCTGTGGGAACGGGAGGGCCCAGTGCAATTCACATCAAAGGAGTGGGGAGCACAGAGCTTGTCTGATGCTCTCATGAGCAAAAGCATTAAGATGCAAACCTGAATGAACAGGTTCAAGAAAACGGAAACAAGGAACATAGTCCTGCTGTTTCTATGTGTTACAACAAACACAGGGCAGCACAAGTGTTCTGGGCCCTCAACCAAGATATGGTCAGCGGTTACACATTCTTAGTTGGATTTAAGTCATTCTGTGTAGGATTCATCTTGATGCCTCTAAGTAAACTTCTTGGCTATGGGGGGATGGTTGGAGAAATTAAAATGTGTAGTATTCCGTAGGAGGCAGGGAGAGGCTATACAGATAGCCAGTGGTGCTTTTATCTTTAGGAAAAAAAATCTTTTAATGAAAATCTTACTATTCTATTTCTTAGAGACAGAAATAGAGATGAGCACAGGCCAATGAACACGCAAATCTCGGGGGGGGGGGAACTTGCCATAGAGAGAGGGCTCCTCAGTCCTATTGCCTTTTAGCTTCCAGCTTCCCTTGAGCATCTTCCTGTTCTGCAGGCTAGCCTACATATTCCTCTCCTGCCTTGCAAGGGTCCAGAGAGTAGGGGCTGAGTCAGAGAGGAGGAGCATTCTAGAAACAGCACCTCCTGTCCTGTTGTTGCCTAGCACCCAGATGACGATCTCCAAACCAGCATCAGGGACCAACCAGAGGTCTCCACTTTTGGACATGGTCTAATCATCCAGGAAGGATTTCTGGAGCTGCCCTTATTAAGGAAAAGAACTGTAATATGTGACTTGACTTCAAAAATCCAGGAAGCTCTAACACTCTATCAAGCTCTTAAGACTTTTTCTTTCCTCTATAATCCTTGGCCAAGTTCAAAGGTGAGCACTTTCCCAGAGGCTCATTAGGAATAATGTTTATTTCATACATTTGGGGTTGCAAAGTTTGACTCCATCTTGCTTATTTGGGAAAAGAGAACTTTTTTTAATGAAAGGAAGGAGGGGGGCGGATGAGCCAAGGGTAAAGTTTGGGAGGGAAGAAAGGTGCTTAGCATACTGGCCTGGAGGGCAGGCTCAAGTACTGAACATTTGTCATCTCTGATTTTCTCTGAAAGGTTGTAAGGCCAGGTCACTGTACCTTTCCCTCTTACGAACCCCCGTGACCCCATCTGTCCTCCCTACCTTTGCGGGTGCTTGTGTGGACATGTGTTCTGACGGCAAATATGACCCATGCTTGTGCCTTTACAGAGGATGCTCTGTAAATAAAATGTACTGACAGTTATCACCAAGATTACTGGGTTTTTACTGGGAAGGAAATTCGGCAGAAAGCTGTGTGAGGGTTTGTGGTCTGTTCTTCTGAAGCCAGGATGTCACGAACTGGCCTATCAAGCCGCGCCATCACTGACTGCTTGGTGGATAAGCAGGAATTCTCCGTGACCGGTTGAGGCCAGGGAGTTCCTTCTTACGGCTCATCTGTCATTTCCACTCATATCCCTCCCCGAGGACAAAGCGCCAGATCTAACCGGCCCTGCCTCCTCCCAGGTTTGGTTAGTGAGGAGGAAGTGTGCGGGTACAAGTAGGGGGGAATATAACTACTTGATGCCTCTACCCATCTTATCTGCTGGCCTGGCCTCCACACATCCTTCAAGGCCCAATCAAACTCCCAGCTCACCCCTTCCAGGAGGTGTCCCCCATTCCCTGGCCGAGGTGACCTCGCTTACTGTCTACACTGCTCCCGTGGCAGTCTCTGCCAAGTACTGTTAAGTGTCTTGTGACCTGCGGAGGCAAGGGTCGTTCATGGCCCAATGTGCATGTCTACCTTGAGCAACTGTGGGATAGGCTGCAGGAGAAATTTGGGGCTGCTGCCGAGTTTCCTCAAAACCTCAGTTCCAACGCCGCTGGGGAGAGAGGATGGGGAACTCATCTCCGATGGCTCATGAGGCCCGAGGCAACACGGAGCTCTGGCAGAGCGGTGGCTGGGGGGCTCTGCAGCGCCGCCTGTGTGCCGCCCTCTAGAGGAGGGGCTGAGAACACCACCGGGACGCACAGGGCTGCTCTGCCCAGAGCTACGGGGGGCAGAGCACTGGGCTCTCCCACGTGATTGTTTTGTGCCTGCTTTGGGCCAGGCGCTACGTTCTACTGGAATGATCATCCAAGAAGATCTGGAAAACGAGGGTGAGCCTCCTTATAGTTTCCGTCCCTACTGGTGCTTCGCGCGAGGAGTTTTATAGACTTTGTCCCGGCTCCATCCTAAATATGTAACTGTGGTTTTGCTGCAGTTCTGCTTTAAATATGAATGCCATGTTCCAAGTTGGAGAATCCTGGGGTTCGGTACACAAGCCGGAGCTCCTGTCTACAGCTTCTGTGGTCCCCTCTGTTGGATTTATGGCTGCCACAAATCTCCTGACGGCTCTGGTCCCCTCTATACTCTCTGCTCCTATTTTCTTTCCACCCATAGCACCAAGATTTAAATCTTTTTTTTTTTTTAAGATTTTATTTATTTACTTGAGAGAGAGAATGAGAGAGAGAGAGCACACGAGAGGGGGAAGGGTCAGAGGGAGAAGCAGACCCCCTGCTAAGCAAGGAGCCCAATATGGGACTCGACCCCGGGACTCCAGGATCATGACCTGAGCCGAAGGCAGTCGCTTAACCAACTGAGCCACCCAGGCGCCCCAAGATTTAAATCTTTAATGTTCTCTCACTCTCTAATATTCTCCTGAATCTTAGTGTCCTCTCCTCACTTGGACTGTAGCTCCTTGAGGGCTGGGGCCAAAGATTCTACCTTTGCTCTTTGCCACCATGCTCAGCACAGTCCTGGGAATAGGACATAGCAGGCACCAGTCACAGAACAATACCATTTTAGAGTACACACAATGTCAGCATTAATCCCGTCTGAGTCGGTCCCTTCGATGTACAGATGGGGAAACTGAGGCCTAGAGGGCATCATTCACTGACTCAAGTGGCACAACCCCTGTTGGAGCTAAGACCAACTTCATGAGCCACTAAGACATACCCTCTGACACAGGCACTACTAGAAGGCCCCTCATCTTGCCAATGAGGAAACAGAGGTAGGGAGTACTTCAGCAAGCTAGCCAAGATGCCTCCGCTAATAAGCGGCAGAGTCAGGACCAGAGAGCAGCCTATCTGGCTCTAGGCCCTACACTGTTACTGCCACTCCAGAGCCCTCCAGAAGCCCTAGAGCCACTCCCCCCACCTTCCTAGCAAGGCATTTACCATCTCCTGCCTTGACTGTGACCGCGTGCACTAGACTGGAGCGAGCTCAAGTGGGCAGGAACAAAGGTGTCTCCTTCTCCCCTAATCCTCCAGGCTCTCCAGGCCACTGCCTACCCTACAGAGGGTGTTTATGGGGGGCGGGGGGGGCGTAAAAAAATTTAAAAAAACCTCCAAGAAAGTACAGATAAAGTGTGTTAGGCTAGATAACGTGATTGATTTCTCACTCCTAGAATGCTGTGCAGAACTTCTCACACCTGTCCTCCCCATGGAGGATCTAGGCATCTATTAGGAGTGCAAATGCCTTTGCCGAGGCCTCTCCAGCCTGGCCAAACGTTGCACAAGTCTTGCACAACTATGAAGTCCTATGGGAGGTTCGTCCTCCAGGCAGGTGATCCAGCCACTCCTTTCCGCAGCTTATTCGTGGTTTTCATTCCCTTATTCTTTCACTCTGTGCAGAAGACTTCATGCTGGCCCATATCCTTAAGCTACTTGTTACTCTAAGATGTCT
The DNA here is from genome assembly GCF_029215605.1 of Mirounga angustirostris. NCBI lineage: Eukaryota > Metazoa > Chordata > Mammalia > Carnivora > Phocidae > Mirounga > Mirounga angustirostris. The sequence continues at coordinate 72,729,622 of NW_026991718.1, forward strand.
TATTTCCCTTAAGTAGGC